>NC_136061.1:217696230-219073467 GCF_964261635.1 Lissotriton helveticus | reverse complement strand
AGAAGGAGAGCCGTTTGTTGAGGTAGGCTGGGCCAGTCTTGTGGAGTGCCTTGTGTGCGTGGATGAGGACCTTGAAGGATATCCTCTTGCTGACGGGGAGCCAGTGCAGGTTTCTCAGGTGGGGTGATGTGGCCGTGTCGTGGTACATCGAGGGTCAGTCGTGCCGAGGCGTTTTGGATGCGTTGTAGTCGATTGATGAGCTTGGCCGGGGCTCCCGCATAGAGGGCGTTTCCGTAGTCGAGTCTGCTGCTGACGAGGGCCTGGGTGACTGTCTTTCTTGTTCAGCTTCAGCCTGCTGATCTTCATCCAGTCGGCGACGGCCTTCATTCCTTTGTGGAGGTTGGGTTTGGCAGTGATGGGGTCCTTGGTGAGGGAGAGGATCAGTTGAGTGTCGTCGGCGTAGGAGATTATGTTGAGGTCGTGCTGTCGGGCGACGTGTGCAAGCGGGGCCATGTACATGTTGAATAGTGTCGGGCTGAGGGAGGATCCTTGGGGAACGCCGCAGATGATCTCGGAGGCTTTGGAACGGAACGGGGGAGGCGGATGCTCTGGAGGTGGTCCATTCCAGAGCCTTGTCTCGGATCACTGGGGCATGGAGGCGTGCGGGTAGTGTGCGGTGGCAGACGGTGTCGAAGGCGGCAGAGAGGTCTAGGAGGATGAGTGCTGCAGTCTCCCTGTTGTCTAGCAGGGTCCTGATGTCGTTGGTGGCGGCAATGAGGGGGGTCTCGGTGCGGTGGTTGCTGCGGTACCCTGACTCGGAAGGGTCCAGGATTCTGTTCTCTTCGAGGTATCGGGTTAGCTGTCTGTTAATGATTTTCTCGATGACCTTGACCGGGAAGGGGAGCAGAGAGATGGGTCGGTGTCGTGGATGTCAACAGCACAAGATAACAATTCGCCACTAACCTCTTCTGCAGAAGCCAGCAGGAGCGATGCCGTGAAGATTATTTTCCCTATTACCCCGAACACTTCCTCTACCGCACTACATACATTCTCGAGTGCAGAAAGAGGAAGTACCCAAGGGAAAAAGGAAGGGGACAAAATAACAAATGTCTGTATACTTCAGAGATCTGGTCTACGCTAGTACTTCTGTCTTCATCTGGACAGATTCTGCATGTAAAGAAAAAAGTAAGAAGGCAGTAAGAGATACCACATGCATTCCTTCCAAATTCAACAAAATGGCAATAAGTTATATACACTCTGGAATGTACCTCAGTTCATTTAGATTTCGTTAAGATACTTGGAATCCTTATATCAGGATTAACACATTATATCAACTGGAACAGCCTTCCTTGAAGAAGCCCAAATAATGTCTCGTACTTCTAAATTCAGGAGGGTGATATTCATAACATAGTGCACATTCCCCTTGTTATAGCACTGATATTATGCTCCTCGCAAATGGTAATTGCTCTAGACCAGTTTGTTATGTATACCGTTAATAGTTCAAACCCAAAAAAAAGGAAAGTAAATATATGCGAGCAAAAGAGGTACTAGGTAATCTACTGCAAACAGCGTAATCCCTTAGTTCACCAGAAACAAAGAATTAGCACTCCGTTGCTAATCACGAAGAAAAGTGTGTTTGCTAGCTCCGGGCACAAGTCTCCACCAGGCGCAGGCTTTTACTCTGTTCAGTGAACACGTAAGAGGAAAATAGAATCCTCGGTCGGAATGCCCGAGAGGAGAGCGCCTCCAGGCACGGTCTTCTACTCTCAGGGGAAAGGAACAAATACATGTAGGCTGCGCGGTCTACCACCGCGTTCGTGCGAGTCTTCAGCGTACGGAAGTTGGAGCCTCTGCCGGCTCACAGAAATGAGTCAGCATAACGCGCCGGCCATTTTCTCGCGTCTTGGCAAAACTTCGGGTTCTTCGTGGAGTGATCCTTTGCAGGCTCTCTGGAACGATGAAAAATAGAGACACAGCGTCTCTTAGTACAAATACCGAGGCAATCCAGCGGGGAAGCACCTTCCGCTGCTCGGTCTGGGTCGATTGTGAAGCACCGTCCTCTGGAAGAGGCGGAGCTTATGACGACTCTGTAGTGTCACATGATAGCTCTTTCCCCACCATGGCCTTCTGGGATATGTAGTGTACCTGGAATAATGATGTATTAAAGGTATCACAGGCGCAACAGGGAAAAGTGTTATGTCATGTTCTCTCACTCTACCTCCCTCACATGTCTGGAGGCTGGCAATCGCGACAGTCGGAAGTTCTTGAGGTCTCTTGGGTCTGCCTTGTTTTTTTTTAGTAGGGTGTTAATCTTGGCGTGTTTCCAGCTCTCTGAGAAGGTCGCGGTCTCAAGGGAGAGATTAATGACGTTGCGTAGGTGGGGTGCGATGGAGCTGCTTGCTTTGTTGAAAATGTGGTGCGGGAATGGGTCTGACGGAGAGCCGGAGTGGATTGTGCTCATGGTCTTGATGGTGTCATCGACGCTCACGCTGGTCCAGGCTAGCAAGGGGACGTGGTCGATGGACGTGGTCGATAGTGTGCGGACGGTCTGTTGTGTTGCTGTCTGTTGGGGCTGTCTGGGTGTTGAAGCTGTCGTGGATGTCTGCTATCTTGCGGTGTTAGAAGGTGGCAAGGGAGTGGCACAGGGATTGCGATGGCAGGATGTCGTTGGTGTTGGAGCTGGGGTTGGAGAGTTCCTTCACGATGTTGAAGAGCTCCTTGCTGTCGTGTGCGTTGTTGTCGAGGCCGTCTTTGAAGGAGGTCTTCTTGGCAGCCGTGATGAGGTGGTGGTGGTTGTGGACGGCGTCCTTGTGTGCTGCGTGGCTGTCCGTAGTTTGTTCACTGTGCCATTTCTTCTCTAGTTTCCGGCAGGCTTGCTTGGAATCTAGGAGTTCTGATAAAATTTTATTTATGTATAAGGTTATTCTGTTGTTGTTTTGGGGGGGTATAGTGATAGAATGTTGGAATAGGTAGAACATGGAATGTGGAATAATGTGGGTGGTTCCAAGGTTGGCGGTTGGGAGGTAGCATTTGCTTATGGTGGATGTCCTTGCTGCAAGCTGGGGCCACTCCTTGCGAGTAACTTTGTAATTAATAAAATATTCACAATCTTCTTGTCAAGGATCCGGTCCATGTGGCTGTGTGTGCATGGTCCGCTTCCTTGTGGGAATATCATGAGGGCAATCTGTTGAGTTAGCGGTCCAGTTTCCCCTTAATCGGAAGCAGACCTGAAGGTCACCACAAGGGAGCTTCAGGGTGAGACCGCAGAAGCACCAGCGGTGCTCAACCTGGCTTTGCTTCGGATACTGATATTGACCTCGGCGGGAGTCTGAGTCGTTCTACTGAGTCATTGGAGCCTGCGGAGACCGTGCTCTTCACCGTGGTGTTCGCCAAGATCCGACTCGAAGGAGACGCAGGTATTGCTTTGCCGGCACCAGCGCAGGAGCGCTCGCGCAGAGTTCTTTGTCGTGGTACGCACAGGAGACCAGCACATTTTCAATGTGTAAGCGCAGGAACGCTTAAGATATTCTGGTGCTGCGGCAAGTGCAGGAGCGCGTTGCCTTGCAACATAACTTCATGTACCATAAGCGCAGGAAGCCTGAGTTATTTCTAGGTTGAGGCAAGCGCAGGAGCGTGTTGCCTTATAGCACATTGCATTTCCAGAAGCGTAGAAGCGCTTTAAGACATTGCTCTGTGGCGGCAAGCGCAGGAGCACGTTGCCTTACAGCACACCTTTTTGGTCAAAGCACTGGAGCGCTGATGAGCATGTTGGTGCACGCGCAGGAGCACTTATACACTTGCTAAGAAGGACACGCACAGGGGGGCCTGTCAATCAGCTTATTCTTGATTCCAGCGCAGGAGCGCTTATTGTTTCATTTGGTTTAGGTGGAATCCACACGCTTTGTTACTTCCTTTCTTATGCGCAGGTGCGCCTACCGTTTCTGTTCTGTGTTCCTTTTGGTGTGTGAGGTCACACCACAACCTATCGAAGGACCAAATCCCAGGTGACTATAGATGTTCCCCTTGACTATATTTACTGATCGTATAAATGTCTGAGTGCTTGTGATACAGGGGGCAGTATTGATTTACCTTATGGTTTGTCCTTACAGGCAATAGTTCCTAGAGGGTTTCCTTTGTGTTAATTGGGCATACCCAACCAGGTCTACACACCAGAAGACAGCCAACCACACATTAGGATTCCTTCCCGCGGGCCCCATCATCACCCTGGTCAGATCATATGCTAGGACAAGGGAGAGGTAGGAGACGGTGGAGGTTGTTCATGTCATCCCTGCGAGAACACTCTGCATGCAGAAGGTAAGACTTGTGGGGTCCTGACACTTCTTACCGAGGGACAACGTCTTACTTTCAATACCAGTGTTTTTATTTTCACTTTATTACTTTGATGTTGCTTGGGTCTTTAGAGTCTGATGAGATAGCAGAATGCTTTGTACCATCTCTCTGTGTTGTTCCTTGGGCATATCCCAGCTTTGTCAGTTCCCGACTCCTGCTGATGGTGTTGTAAATTCCTTTTTGAGTGGCCTTTTTATCTTTTTTTTTTTTTTTTTACTTATGAGGGCTCACTAGCTTACCCAACAAGGATAGTTTTGCAAAAACCACGGAGGAAGAAAAGTAAAATTGTTAAAACCTTAAGGCTGGCGGCCAGTGCAAGACTCTTGGCTTTGCCTATACTTCAAATATACAACTTTAGGATGTGTGCTGTGTGAAAACTTTGTACTAAATGGTTTATATTATTGTTCCAGCTAAGAAACTAGACCACAGATATTTAAAGTGTACTTTCAGTGACCTGTCAATTGGCTCACCAATAGTATTGTATGTTAACGTTGTTATATGATGCCAAATATTTTTAGGGCTGGGAGCGTGTACAGGCTCTAAAGAGCCCAGCCAGACCTTGCAGGTGCTTTCCTTGTTAGTTTGTTCACTCGTCCTCCAATATGGAGTTTGCATTTCAAACAAACGAGTTGTATGTCTCAAAAGCCAAACCGTACTTACAACAAACCCTGCGACTAAATTTGCTGAAACGTCGTCAAAAACAGTATGAAAATCAAGTCCCCACTGCCTTAAAAGAAACCTATTCCAAGAAAGTACCTCGGCTCGACTCTAATGCATGCCTGCCAAGTATCACGCATCAGGTGTGACAGTAACGCATTTCAGTGTGGTGTTCCGCAACACCGCACTGAAATGCATTGTCACGCATTTATTTTAATGCCATTGTCGTGTCAAGTGCTGTACCAGCATGCCAGGCTGCTAGCACGCGCCGGCGCCTGTGACACCTGTGTGTCGGTTCTGCTGCTCCCCGGACCTAACAGTCAGCAGCAGGCTCAGTAAACAGTTAATAATTTTCACTACTGGCTGCTACAATGTTACATCTTGCTGCATTGAAATTCTGCCCGCCTCCATCTCTCTCCGGAACTCAGCATCCGGTGAGCGTGCGGCAGGCAGGGGCCGCCCCTCGCAGTTGCCCTGTACTCAAGCGCGGGGAACCATAGCCTTAAGGTTCAGAGGATCATTGCCTCCTTACGGTCTGCAAGGCCCCCAGATGCAGTTTTGCCGCCTTCCTCGCGGGCCCATCTCTCACAAGACGGGCCCGCAATGCACAGCAGGCTAAGCAGGCTCGTGAGGCCGCGGTCGAGGAGTGACGTCTCCCTGGCGGCCGTAGGACCCAGCAAAACACCTTAAAGTAACGCGATCTCCGCACCACAAATGTGCCCGTGTTTGGACAACATAGGCGCAGATTGCGGCGGGTGTCGGCTCATAACGGGAGCAGCCACTTGATTTTGGTCACCGCCGTCCTTAGTGCGGGAAAGACCGAGGTTGATTCTGGATGCGGACCTCTCCCTCACCGGGCAACTCGCGCTCCGTGCATTGAGGCGCGTGGTGGGGCCACCAGAGAGTGTAGACCGGGAGCGGTGGTCCGTCAGGTGGGTCCCAATGCCCTCGAGGTGCTCCTGTTGATGGACTGCACCTGTCCAGTCTTCAAAATAAAGTAAGTGTGCCTAAGCGCTTTACTGGCCATGCGCAACTATTAACGGTAGATAGCTTCCTCTGTATGGATATGTTGCCTCATTGCACAGGGCCTCTGACTCTGCAGCACGCGCGCCCTCACTTAGCAAGCTACTTCAGCATGCAGCAGAGAGGTGCGAGTCCCGGTGGTCTTTGTCGGTTCACTTTGCAATGAACGATAGCTATGCCTGCTTGAAATAACACCTTAGTTTTTCAAGTTAAGTGGTGTCCAGAAATGCTGTACTGCCTCCAATAAAATGTACTTTCTTCATCGGATGTCTGTTGTGGGAGAAACAGTGCACGAGAGACTGCACTATGTTCATTATCTGGTCTGAATGTTTCACCCAGGGCTGGAATTTTCTTTGCATTCTAATGTTTGCTGTTATTAATAGTACCAAAATGCAAAACAACAAGTCGAAACACAGTGAATAAGTAGAAAACACTTTTACCCCCACCAATTACAAGGGCACTAGGTTAGTGCCCTTCCAATTGTAGTGCTTTGCAGATGTTTTACGGTATTCTTACGAGTTTTTTGTTGCTCAAATGGGTGTAATTTCTGACATGTATTTTTGTCCCTCGTCTTCATTGCTTGATTTTGCTTGTGAGAAAGTGTCACTCATAGTCGTTGAAAATGTCACACTTCGCAATCTGAAACCTTGGCAGCTATGCTAATGTATTAAATAACCCACGACAAAACCACAGTGGCAACTTGCTCAATTTACTCTTCTTCTGGCTTTCAGTTATCGTCACGTGACCTAAATCAATTAACCAACCGAGCTTGAGAAATTCACCCCTATGCTCCTCCCTCTTCGACCTTCGTATTGTTGTACGTCATTAATGGGCGGGGAGAGAAGACGTCGGCCACTTTCGCTCGCTCTCTCTTCTTTCTCGGCCATTGGTTCCGCACAGCCTCCCGGAAGAGATCAGGGTTGCGGAGCTGTGGAGGGCAGGGAGGACGAGCTAGGGCAGTCGCCGCCATGACCTCTACATCCATGCGCGAGTGCGCACGGGATTGGGAGGAGCTGCAAGACAACTACCAGCAGCTTCAGGTGGGTTAACGCGACCCTGCAGCCTGCTGCAGCAGAGCGCATCTACCTGTCAAAATAGTTCCTCCCCGATGCCCTGATTGGTTGAATCGTCTGTCTGCACTTTGAAACCTCGTCTCTGAAAAGCTGATTGGTGGAATATCTTACCTGCGCATTGGAAGTACCTCTCGTTTACGCGGATTGGCTAAACGACATGCCTACGCTTCTGTATTTTGTTTATAGATGTCACATATTTGTGCTTTCAGCTCTACCTTCCCAACACTGCCAAGGTTCCAGTCTGCGTATCTGTGACATTTCTCGGTTTGTAATGAGCGTATGTGTGACGTTCCTAGTCTCATGTGTGACATTTTGTGTGACACCGTGTAGCAAATGTTGTTAATGGGCTGTACCCAAGCAGGGACGTTTCAGCCACAAGTAGCAGGTATTGCCACCGCCTGATATAATCTCTGTCCCCTTAGTAGAGGATTTACCTTAACAGCAGCAGAAACTATACTTATAACAAAAATGAACTTTGGTATAGACAATTCAGCAGTCCAACAATAGTTAACATTTCCATCAAGGGCACCTACCACCATAACCCTCAAAGACTTGCCGACCTTAACTGCTTTGCTTGGCCAGCACTAACTGCGGAGTTCAGGAATTTTTAGGGCAATATTAAATGAATAGCATTTACTGTAGCTAATTAATTTTCCATTGCTTAATTTCATGTAGTTAATAAATCACAAACTCTTTTGAATTAACGATATGTAGCTTGAAGTGGCTATTATTTCCACGACATGTTGCCAGTTCTGAATTTTCGGTCCACAGTCATTGCCTTGTAGGACTTGTAGTTTAACTTTTCAATTAGGAATTTGACATTAACTATCTAAAGCGCCAAGTGATACTATTTAAAAACCCTTGTACAGGTCTGGATGAAGGTGTCAAACCTAACACAGCCATCTCGGAGCTATTGTAATTGAAATGAGTCGAGATATGTTGCCTGAGTTCCTTATACTGCACTGGTATCAAAGTGCTTTTTGCACTGCACAGCCAGCCTCCTCCTATAAACTGAGTTTGCCAAATGATCGCTCTACTGATACGCCAATCGTTTTGAAACTATCTCTTTTATCTACAGGCTGGCAGGGAGAAAGGCAGATCTAGAGGTGTATGGCATGCTGAGACAGGAAAAAAACCTGCAGAGTATTTGCATCGGGTCACGAGAGGCAAATGCCCAAATGTGAAAGGGCACAGATGTCTGGAGTCATTATGTGACTACAGTACTAAATTGCCACATATCTCTCAGAGACGATCAGACAAGGCTCACCCCAGCTGCTGCAGTGTGTGGCGTGGTACCTGGTTCTTAGCGAGGTCCTGTTCATTGGCATGTACTGGTACCAATAGTCACAATCCAGCATGAGCAATAGCGTGCATGAGGCACAGAGAGCGTGTCCACTATACAGTGCCCAAATGAAGAGGTTCTGGGAAGGGATCTTTCAGTTGAGTGCACATTATATGATAAGGTGCAAATATTCTAATTTGCGTTAGTTTAACCCTAGATGCGTGACACTTGGCAGGGCTGCCTTTCTGTTGGTAGCTTTTCTTAAGATTCTCCTGTTTTGTCAGAAAAAAGTGCTGGGGTTTGCCATTTTTAACACTGGAGGTAATGCCTATACTTGTTGCTAAAAATATTTTAAAGGTATAATCACACCAAGAAGGGTCTAGGACTTATAAAATATTAGGAATATGAAAAATCCCCTTATGGCTAGTGAGAAGTAGCTTGTTTTGTGTCCCTAGAGCAGGGGTGCTACAACACGCAATTTGTATGCAAACAGTTTCAGGTGGCAGAAAGTGAAATCAAAGCCATTTTTGGTATTGAAAAGCGTGGGTCTCCTGCCTGAATCTGGTCTGTTGGCATATATGTTGTACTCCAACACCCCACTCTGGAGAGGAACACACAGGGGCGGCTCCTCCACTAGGGCAGAGGAGCGTAGCCCCACTGCTTTCTCGTATAAAATGGTAACTTTTGGTTATTACCGTTTTATGTTTCTTTCTGCAATATGGGCGGGCGGGTGAGACGGAGCTGCCGGGGCAGGGCAGGAATGGTTTGCACATTCATGAATGCTCATGAGTGGTTAGGTCGGCCCTCTCTGGCCACCCAAACCAGTCATGTGCACTCTACACTTCTCCATGCGCGCCGGCAGAAAGATCGGTTTTATTCTTATTTTTAATTATTGATTCCCCCCATGATGCTGTGCCCGAACACCCCCCTCCCATATCCCGTATCCAACCATTGCCACACACCAGATTAACAGGGGGACTCTACTGGACCCTGTGCCCAACATACCAACACCCTACTATAGAACATCCCTCCTAAAACAACAAAATGCAACCAATACACAACTCTTCAAAACATCACATAATCACTGTATTTCACAGTCGGCCGGAGAATGGCCCTCTGGTCATAGCAAGCGTGATGTCTCCCACTAGCGTCTCTCAGCACTCTCACTTGGAGGCCGCAGGACTAGTATCAGTAGGGACATTCGGTTTGGTCTTTGAAGACGCACTCCTCGGAACCCGACTCTGCATGTTTTCAATGGCCCCACTAGTCGCGGGATCCCTTCCACTGGTTCCATCACGCTCAAGACATCAGTCTTCAGGGTCCTCTGTAGAAGAAATGTTTCAAACAAGCAACCTTGCTCGTCTGCCAACTTGGCAGCTCAGGGCTGTCAAGAAAGGTAATCTATAGGGTCTATGGTCCCAGTTGGTATATAGTGTCAAAGAAGTAATCTTGGAGCTGCAGCACCCACTTTTTAATACGTGGAGGGGGTTTAAACAGCAATATAAAGGGTTTGTGGTCAGTGCTTACAATGAAGGGATAGCCGTAGACGTACAGGTGAAAATGGCAGCAGCCCCAATGTACCCTTTTGGCCTCCTATTCCATTTGTAATTAGCACTGTTCTGTCAGGGTGAGTGCTCAGCTGGCATAGGCTTTTGGGGCTCACTCCCCACAGTGGGAGAGAAAGGCTTCTAGCCACCATGGGGCTAGCATCTACAGGTATTTGTGAAGCCTTAGTGGGGTCAAAGTAAGGAGGAGTCATGTCTGCGGACAGTACTTCCTTGGTCTTGATGAACTCTTCCTCTTGCATGTCACCCCTCACCCAGGGACTTGTGGTTTCAGCAAGTATCTCAGAGGGGCAGTCAGGGTAGTGAGGTTTCAGATGAAACGCCTGCAGCAATTTACCATACCAAGGAAACTTCATACTTCAGTAATGGAGGTTGGAGATTAACTGCTTTAATGTCCTCTACCTTCTCTGGGTTGAAAGCCACTCCCTTTATAGAGAATAGATATCCAGAGAAACTAATGGATGGCTATAGAAACTCACTTGGCATGATGAATGTGTCAGGCCACCATCCTCCAGCCTCTGTAGCATCTTCCTCAATATTTGCTAATGCCCTTCAAATGTGGTCACGTTTTCAAAATGTCATCTCTAATGTGCAGGAATTCTAGAAGCCCTGACTAATTCCCTTTCCACATTTGTGGCGGCACTGGAACTACCAAATTTAGCCGCTTGTAGCTGTGCAGATCAATATGAGCTCTGGGTGTAGGTGGAACTGATGGTAGCCTGACCGGAAGTGTATCTTGGAAAACCAACATGCTTCGTGGAGATCATCTGCAATATTGTCTACCATGGGGTTGAGATGTTGTTCCCCTTTAATGACAAGGATCGTTAACTTCATGTCTACACATAGGCAGAACTCCCTTGGTTGTTTGGGCTTGCTTGTGATATCAGTAGGGGGAATCCATGGAATAGGACCTTCTGCCACTTTAATAATATCCGCTTCCTCCACTTTCTGCAGCTCTATCAGACCCCCCCTCCCCAGCCCGATCATACTAATGCTCAAATAAAGAAGAGCTTGTTTGGTTCTCACCAAGAGTGCTAGTAGGTGGGTAGATTTCCCAGACATGGCTTATGCTTTGCTCGGCTGCCCCCCTATCCTTCCTTGGTTTGAAAAGCCCCTTTTATTTACTTCTAAAACTTCACCAGATGCAACCATAAAAGTCTGGGCAGTGGGGGAAAGCAGGTGGGTGATGGACTACATCATGTTGTCACACATGCGCGACACCACATTCCTCCCTAGAACAAATAAAAGCATAAAACAAACAGACATAACAACAATAGTATGGAAGAAAATCTATATTTATTTATGGGAAACTGCTCTCAGATGGCTCCTCCCTGAGGGACAAGGGTAAGGCATTCCCGCTTTTTGCTGCCAGGTAGCTGAAAGATCTGGCTCCCATGCGTGCTTTTTTTGATCCTTTGGACTTTAACCAGATGTGTTCCTGTGGATCTTAGATGGCGTTCGGTCTTATAAGGTGAAAATAAGTTCTTTTTAAAAAAAAAAAATTTTATCGAAGATTTTTTTCTCCATTTTTCATTATATCATGAGCAGGGCACAGTAATTACAAAACAATGGAACAAAAAGAAATATACAATCAGAATCAAATATATATCTAAACAGGTTCTTAATATTTTAACAGTCGGTACCTAGCTTCCATCCAATAAAAGGACCCCATATTTGCATGCCCAGTTTCTTGCCCTTCCTTCCCTTCCTAGCATATATAGCTGTTTCCAGTTTTTGTATTGAGAATACTTTGCCTAACCATTGATGATATAATGGAGGATTGGGGTCAAGCCACGCGGAAGCTACTAACAGTCTGTAGATCGCCATTGCTACAAATATAAAGTTTCTGAAGCTCGACTGCCCATCATTACTGATCTCTAGTAACATAGTAGCTGGTGTTAACTCTATTGTAATAGATAGTGCATTCTGAAAATTTTTTGCGATATCCTGTTTCAACTTATTCAGATGTGGACATGTTGCAAAAATATGTAACTGATCAGCATCTGTACTGCCACATCTAAAACAAGTAGTGCCAGATAAACCACCCCACTGGGCAATCTTAGCAGGTGTATAATATAGGTGGTATAGCATCTTATAATGTTGGGCTTGAAGAGACGAAGAACACAGCGTTTTGCTCCCCATTTCTAAAGACTCAGTGAAGATTTCCCTACCTATGTCTAAATCTATAGACCATTTTTCTGACCATTTCTCTAAATCATCTTTCTTTAAATTTGTCATTTCTAAATAAAACCTCTTGATAGTGCAGTCCCGTCCGCCCTCTATTAAATCCATCACCGTATTTCTGTCAAAACCCAATGTACCCCCTTGTTTCTTTAATATACAGCTTCTTATTTGGAGATATTTAAAAAAATGTTTTGTATCCAACGCATATATAGTTTGCAATTCCTTGAATTGTAATATGCCTTGAAGTCCCATCATGTCTCCAAATTTCTTTATCCCCCGCCTTTCCCATTCCTGAAAAACCACTCCAGAGAAAACCTCAATGGAAAGGGAAGGGTTGTCCTTTAGTCTAGTGTAAGCATTATATTTCCCAATTCCCAGCTTTTTAGCGAATCCTTTCCATATATTAAAAGCAGCCATTACTGTCTTAAATCGCGTTCTTTTGTAATAGCTTCCCTCTGTAAATCTCAAAAATACATTTTCAGCATTAGAGCCCAAAACCAAACCATAGATAGCAAGTGAACCAAACTTATCCCACCCCTCCATTTCTGCGCCCCCAATCAAGCCCACCATACATTGCAATGCGGCCGCCCAATAATAGAGCTTTAAATCCGGTAGTGACCAACCACCTCTTTCCCGCGGGAGCGACATAAACCTCAGTGCCCTTCGCGTCTTACCTTTTGACCAAATAAAACGGTTAATCATTTGTTCACAGATTTTAAACCACTTATTGTCGACTAAAAGTGGGATTGCTCTAAAAACATACAAAAATTTTGATAATATTAACTCGTCCTACTAGTGAAAGGTGGAGATTCTCATATCGATCCAGGTCTTTCTTTACTTTGCCTATTATCGGGGCAATATTCTTTTCCACCAAGGAGTCAAGATCCGCTGATATATTAATACCTAGATAGATCCCGTCCTGAACCACTCGAGTATCATTACAGACAGTCAGAGAGTTTTTAATGATCTGTGTCTTTGAGGTGTTTAGGGCGTATCCTGAGACTCGCCCAAATCTATAAGCCTCAGCCTCTAGCAACTCAATAGCCTCCGTGGGGTTTGGTGTTATCACTGCCACATCGTCAGCATAGGCAAGAATCTTACACGGTCCCAATAACGTATTTAATGGAGTAATATCTACAGATGCCTCTATCCCGCGAATTAGTGGGTCCATATACATGGCGAATAGTAACGGGGAGCAAGGGCACCCCTGGCGTGTACCTCTCTTGATTTGAAATTGACCCGTAACACCCCCATTTACTCTTAATGCCGCGACAGGATCCCTATACAAGGTCTGTAGAGCTTTAACGAAACCATCCCTAATCCCAGCTCTTGCTAAAGTGAGCCACAGATAGTCCCAGGAGACCCGATCGAACGCCTTCTCCGCGTCTAACAGCATTACGGACATCGGGTCTCCTGTGACCTCGGCGGCATCAAACAGAGTTATTACTTTCTGGGTGTGGTGTGTCGTCCCTCTTCCGGGAATAAAACCGTGCTGATTACTACTAACTAGGGCGCCTATTATTCCTGCAAATCTTATTGCGAGGGCTTTTGAATATATTTTCGTATCATTGTTCATCAACGTGATTGGTCTATAAGACCCAGGCTCAGTCGCCAACTTCCCTTTTTTCAGTATTAGAACAATATCTGCTCCACCCCAAGATTTTGGGATAGACTCCCCCGTCTGGGCAGCGTGTATCGTTCTAATTAGGTTCAGCCCTAGACTCCCCCAAAACGTTTTATAAAACTCTAAGGGTAGTTGATCCGGGCCAGCAGCCTTTCCTGAGGGGAGATTGCCCATAGCTTCTTCAATTTCAGTGTAATCCAGAAGGTTCTCTAATCCTTCTGCTTCTTCGTTAGAAATCCTCTCGGCTGGTATATTCCGGAGATACTCACCTATCTCTTCAATATTACTGGGGCTTTGATCATCATAGAGTGCTTGATAAAATTTCCTAAAGACTTCCCTAATTTCCTCTGAATATGAGTGTAGCCTTCCATTTTCATCCCTAATCTCCCTCACTGTCCCATCTGCTGCTATCTGTCTAGTACGTGTGGCAAGAATATGTCCAACCTTTTCACTGAACTCATAACATCTCTCCCTTCTAATAGTATAATATTGGGCTGCCTTGTTTGCCACATCTTCCTCCGCTTCACTTTTTGCTTTCATCAGATCTATAATTGGTTGTTCTGTCGGTTCACCTTTTATTACACATTCGTGGAGGGATTCCTCCGCCTCTAAAACAGCCCTCTCGATGTCATTATACCTAGTTCGTTCTAGCTTTCGTTTATAAATGCTGAAACTACATGTTTCGCCACGAGCACCAGCCTTGAAGGCATCCCATATAACTCCCACCGGGGCGCTCCCACTATTGTTCTCAAAAAACTCACAGATCCATTTGGACATATGTTGTACATAATCGTTGTCCATAAGGAGCCGTCTTTCGAAGGTCCAAACCCTATTTACTCTAGTTTGCTTACTAACTTCATTGTCAGCACTAAGGGGTTATGGTCGCTGAGGATACGTGGGAGCCTGTCAATTTCTACACTCGTCATTAAGTCATTAGATATCAGGAAATAGTCTAGACGGACACATATACGATGTGGTGCAGAATAATACGTAAAACCTGTTTGATCCGGTCTAATTCTTCCCCAGACATCTTGCAGGAAATTATTCTCTAAAAGTTCTATCAATGCCTTATGTACTCTTTTTTTCCTGCCTCTATAACTTCCAATCTGTCTTATCCCCAGCCCATCCGCCCCATTGATATTTAAATCGCCCCCTATAATAACCTGAGGGGGCCAACCTGCTAACTCAGCATCTAAGAACTGCAGGATTTCTGGATCATCTTGGGTTGAGCCATAGACTACAACCAAGGTGGTCCATACTCCCTCTATTAAAACTTCTACCATAGCCCATCTGCCCCATTGATCCTCTAATTTCTTACCAGTTACCACCTTTTACTTCTTGAGAAAATGGCTACCCCTCTATTTTTCGTCCCTTGCTTAGACATTGCCAATAAATGAAACCCTAATTGATTTAAACAAAACTCCTGGGAACTCATTATATGTGTTTCTTGCAAGAATATATAGTCTACGTTCATTTGCCGCAATCGAACTGCTATCTTTTGTCTTTTTTGAGCCTCATTCATCCCACAAACATTCCATGTGAGGAACCTAATGGACATATCTGTATTTTAATAAGCTACCGATTGACTGCTCATTTATAATTACCAATCTGCCAGGTTTATTCTTGATTACTTCTATTTGGAGAACTCCTGTTTTGATGGTCTCGGTCCAATCAATTCCATACCCGACATCATACTTCCAATGTGATACTAATTACTCATAAACCAAACCAGTTCCAAAGCCCGTGTGCCCTGCCCAGGCACCCCCCCTCCCCCACCCCAGACAGCCCTCCCACAGGAACCCACCCCCCCCTACAGGCAAATAGGTCCAAGGGACCTATATCTGACCATCGATGCCTACAGGATGTCGCACCCTCACTCCCCCCGATTCTCATAAACCATAAATTCTCACTTGTAGTGCTCCCCCTGAATTATTGTTAAATCCCATATATTTCCCAAATCACCCAAGACTATTGACTAGTGACCCCCCCAATACCCACCAATACCCGCCTACCCCGTTCCCAACCCACATAAAGAGAAGTAAGTTATCTAAACACAACATCTAGTTGTTCAGCATTCCTTTTTTTTTTTTTTTTTTTTAGGTTACCCGAACTGAATTAGTCACTTCCTTTTACTACTTCTTCCGAGTAACATCTCTAATAGCAACCACTTGGGAGTCATATTCCTCAGGGTCCTTGCGTTGTTCTTTCCGCTGACCTCTTGTCTCTCGCAAAAGACTAAGATACTCTTGTGCAGCAATTTCAGAATAGAATATCTTAAAATTTCCATTTAAACCAACTTTCAGTCGTGCCGGGAACATAAGATAAGCCTCACAACCAACATTCTGAAATGGAGTAATCATCTGTCTCATCCGCCATCGTCTTTCCACCGTGGTATGGCAAAAGTCCGGGCGGGTAAAGAAAACAATATCTTTATATGTGCGCTTAGCCTGAGGTTTTGCTTTGCTGATAATCTCCTCACGTAGTAAAAAATTTCCAATGTATATCAGTATAGCACGAGGCTTACCATGTGAATCCTTCCGCCCCATCGGAAACCGGTGTGCCCGTTGTATCTCATGTTCCCAATCCCATGAAGCCATCTCTGGGAAAGCACCCTTCAGTAGTTCGACAACAACCCCCCGCACATCCCCCCCCCTCTTTTTCTTCCTGCACCCCAAGTAGTCTAACGTTGTTGCGCCTTGTCTGTTTTCATATTCCTCCAGCTTCCAGAGCATATCCGCTGTTGTTTTATCCTGATCTCTCTTAGTTTCCTGTAGTTTTACAAAATCATCTTCTAATCTTCCCGTTCTGTCCTCCACCTCTGATACTCTCCCGACCACTTCTTCATACATTTTATTGATTTTATGGAGTGAAGACTGGATTTTTTTGTTCGCCTGCTTTGCTCTTCTACTTGCTCTTTGGCTCTCAGCTCGAGCCTCGTCCTGGATCTGTTTTAAAGTAGAGAGCAGAACTTCAAAGTTAGAGGCACCACCCTCAGACCCTTGAAGACTAGCATCATGACTCCCGAAATTTGTGGTTACAGGACCACCCGTGTCCGTTACATGGCATTCCAAAGTATTATCCCAGTCGAGTTTCTTAGCGACTGATTTCACTGGGACACCGTGAGACACTCTGGCCAGGTTCCTTTTTCTCAAATTGCGTTTCGCTTTGCTCTTATTTTTTGACATGGGATTTTTCAACTCTATGGCGGAGATCTTCTGTTTCAGTTTTGGGTTTTTCTGGACCGTCTCCTGCTCACCAGATCCCATGTCGCTATCCAAAGAGATTGAGGCACTATCCGTGGTGAAAATAAGTTCTGTAGGAATGTGGTGCATTTACCTTGCAAGATGCGGTGGCCGAAACATAATGCCTTAAATGTGATGAGTTTCTGAATAGGCAACCAGTGCAGTGTCTCCAGTGCATTCTTGGAAGACGCTCGTCTCGGCAAGTTCAGCACTAGTCGAGCTGTTGCATTCTGGATAGATTGCAGCTTTTGCAATCCCTTTTTGGTTGTGCCCAGGAGCAACACATTTCCATAATCTAGTCTTGCTGCAGACAAAGGTAGAATGTCCAGGGTTTTTCTGAGTATCTTCAGGATTGCGAAACATCTTCCTGACAACCTCTTAATCTGGGTCGCGAAAGTCAGTTTGGAATCTATCCGTACTCCCAGATTTCTAACCTCAGTCTTCGGGGTTGGAACTGGTCCTAGAATTGTTGGCCGCCAAGCCGAAGACCAGATGGATGGAGTGTTTCCTTCTTATTACCGTTTAGGCTCAGGCAATTATCTGTCATCCATCCTGCCAGATTTTTCATGCAGTCTGCGAAGCTGGCGGCTTCTTGTGCAGAGTTTGGGGCCACAGTGACCACTAGCTGTGTGTCATCTGTGTATGACACAGTTGTAACACCATGTTTTTCTACAACCCCAGCCAAGGGGGCAAAATATAGATTGAAAAGAGTTGGGCTCAAAATTGAGCCCTGCAGCACCCACTGTGCTAGAGAAATAGGTTTAGAGGTATACGTAGATTGTGCCACTTGGAAACTGTGGTCCTGCAAATAGGATACCATCTAGTCCAGGGCCACCCACTCTACACCCCCTCTTCTGAGTCGGTGCACCAGCAACTTATGTGACACCGTATCAAAAGCTGAGCTAAGGTCTAATAAGACCAGCGCCGTTGTCAATCCTTCATCCACTCTCTTCCGTACTGACTCAGTAGCATATAGCTGTGCCGTCTCCGTTGAGTAAGTTGGTCTGAAGCCTGATTGGGTTGGGATGTAGTACGTTGTTTTTCTTTATATGGGCCTCCTGCTGTCTATTGACCACTTTTTCACCCATTTTTGAAAAATAGGGGAGTAATGAGACTGGCCGCAAGTTCTCTAATAGGCTCCCATCCGCTATTGTTTTTTAGGTCTCGGCTAGCGTAGGCTGCGCATGCGCAGTCTCGCATGGGAGATCTGATGTTTCAGAGTAGCCAGGCTTAAACTCGCCCCTTTCTCCACTGGCTGGCCTCCTAAACGGCGGCCAGCCATTGGAGAAGAGGTCTCTGTGACGATCTCTTTTCGCTGTAAGCCCCGTCCTTTTCGGATTGAGGGCCGTGTTTTTTTTGTTTCTTTCTCTAAAGAAAAACACGCCCCCAATCCGAAAAGGACGGGGCTTACAGACTCCTGCTGCCCGTGTCTCCTCTGTGCATGTCTTTGTATATATTGTGATTGACTCCCTGGCCTCGAGCGAGTGGCCCTGATTATTGGCAGGCCCTTAAGTCGGTAATAAAAAAAAAAAAAATCAGATACAAGTTCAGAAACAAAAAGTCTCTTTAAACACCACAAATGGCCTGACATCTCCCTCAATGGATTGACTGTACCCCGGTCTCGCTGAAACTTATTAAATAAAAAAGAATGGGACGCAGCCAGTTTCTGGACTGTAAAAGCATAAGTAATGCCCAAGTATGTCTTCTTGAACAAACTCTGTGATATGTATAAAATATTTGGCAACAATGTGAAATTGCTGCTGTTGAGTAGGCAGGCGTCACACCTATTCACAAAGGGTAAGGGGTCCCCTGGGGACCCCTTCTTGTTTGCAAGTGTCATACCATTCCTTGAGTAGGTGATAAACTGTGAATTTTTGCGACCGCAAAGGCCGTCGCAAAACAATAGCACATACCATTCTGACTCATTATTAGGAAGGGACACCCTTTGCACACCCCTTCCTTATGGCGACTCGCAAACACTATTTTAATAGCATTTGTATATACCACCACACTTTTTTGCAAACTGGACGATTTCCCGTTTGTGACAGCAAAAAACAGTCGTACATCTGGCCCAAAGAGGAAAGCCAGGGATCATATGTACCCTATATATGGACTTGATTCTTGTTATACATGGAGCAAACATTTTAGTCTAGTAAATAAAAAGTTTTTTTGTACCGCAGAAATAGTGAACTTACATATTCGAAGGTGCTCTCTTAGGTGATATAAAGATAAAGGCGGCTCCATAAGACAAAATATTTGCCTAGGATGACACATTTTGAGACCAGGTCAAGTACATTACAGTTAGGTCGAGTAGATTATTCAAGTTACTAGACCTGCAGCACTAGTAACATTTTTATGATTGTTCGAGCCCTGGTAAGGTTTTTTATCTAATAAAAATAACAAAGGATTTCTGAGACCAGAAATTTTCGGTTGCAGACCTTGGGTTGCCATGCAATCTCTTTTCCCTTGAATAGTGCATACTTTGAACTGATTCACCTTCAGGCATTTTTAACGGGCCACCATTGAGAGCTCTGGAGCAAAGGCTGAAAGCAGTGCAGATTTCTCACAGTGCCTGTCAGTGGGTCAAAAAGGTTTTCAGATTACTTGGTCATCTAATTCTTGGCCTCTTTGAAAAACAAACAGAGCAATGGTCACTTACTCCAGTTGCAATTGTGATTCTGTGCAACTGCGTGTAAATGAGGTACAAAGTTTCGTAAATATTTAGAAGGCAGAAGTAAATGAAAATACAGTGCTTACAGGTGAGTCGGTGCGTTGTGTGTTTGTGAAGTGAAGGAGACATGAGGAAGTGCCTTCAGGAGTCAGTGAAAGGAGACTGCTGAAGATAAGAGGTGTAGATGGACAAGATGTGAAGAGAAAAGGGTGCGCATGTCTAACGTAGAATGAGCATAATGGGTATGATTGAGACACTCTGAAGACCACTCCCCCTTCTATAGGCCTCAGTAATGTTTAATTCACAGTCTTACAACTTCAGAATTGAAACATTTTATGTATTTTACTAAGCTTCTTCCTTTCTTAAATTTCCTTGAAAATGCACAATTTGACCCCACTTTTTGTCAGAATTTTCTCTAGGGGTGGGGGTAGGCTAACCCTCCCAAACCCCTCTTATGACAAGGCTCGCTCGCCCCAGGGCACTCATCCCGAATGTTTACACCTTACCACCTTCAAATGTCACCAGCCTTCACTGACTGAATATTGTAATGGTAGAAAAGGTGTAGTATGAAGATGAACAAAGCTCCTGGCCCAGAGTGAGTTCCTATAAATCTGTCACAGGCAAGCCCAATACTTTAGGGCTGGTTACTTCTGATACCATTATCTAAGAAGGGTGTTTGGGGTTGTCCTTTTAACTACGAGGCAATTTTCCTACTGAATGGGGCTGGCAAATTATTTGGTGAAGACTTATCAAACCGAGTTCAAGATCGATGTTCTGTCCGAGATTCAGGTCGACTTCAGGTCAAGGATAGTAATTGTAGAACAATCCATATGTCAATATATTATCTGCTACAAATATTAGCTAGTCAAAAGGTCATCATTGTGTCTAAACTTTGTCGAACTAAAGTCAACACTCAACTTTGTTAACCATACAAATTTATGGCACTCTCTAGAAGAGCAGGGAGTCGAGAGTTCAATTGTGAGCATAACAATGGGCCTCCATTCAGGTAATACAGCTAAATTGTGTTACTAACCTGCAGGTGAATGCAGTGAAACATTCCTGATTGAAAAGGGTGCAAGGTAAGGATGTGTATAAGCTCTTCAGGCCACCTAGGCTGTGGAAAATCTACATTTTACCTAGCTAAAATGCTCATGACCAATTAACTGGTCTCAAACTGTGTGATCATAGACAAATATTTTGTTTTACCCGGCTGCATTTTTCTTCATTATCACATATGAGAGCTCCTTAAAATATGTGAGTTCAGCATGTCTGCTGTACAAAAAACAATTTAGTTTGATTTAAGTGATTAAACTTTTGCTCCGCTTGTAAGAATCTAGCCCACTTACAGGATACACATGAACCCCAGACTTGCCACTTAGTTCACTGTCAGCATTGTCATCTGGGCAGGGACAGGTTGGTTTATCACTTCGTGTTTTAAAACACTCCCTTTCAATAAATATATTACCAAAGCCTTATGTGCTAGTATGCTGTCATTTACAGACAGCACATTTTCCATTGAAATGGCCACAACATTTCTCATTTACCTGCAGTTTTACTGATAAAACTATATAACGTACAGTCAATAATGTGTTCAAATCGTGTTTCAGCAAATATTCGTCTTTTGATAATCACCAAGTAAAGTTTTCTGATTTGTTTTGGGTCTATTACAATATTTGTTTCCATCAGACTTCAGACTTGCAAAATTAATGTGCCTTCCTAAATGCTGATATATTTTGAAATATTTCTAAAGTTAAATTCACAAAATCTTCTCACTTTGCAGTCAGAGAAGGAAAACACCAATCTCTAGGATAGAATAAGCAGCAAGTTGTAAGAAGACCTAAGCAGACATTTGACCTCTGTCTTTGAACGTAAAGCAAATATGACAAGATGAAAACATGAATTGAAGGCATCTATACTGCTCATCTATTTTCAGAATGAACAGAATATCTGTTCTATTCCCCTTCGAGCTTTCTCTCCAGAACCTGTCACTATGACCTAAAAACAGCTTGTCCTGATAAAATGTAACTCGCATTAGCGAGCGGGCAAGTAGATGTTTCAAGGCATGTAAGATTATGGCCTAGTACCCCATTCTTGCCTTTTACTTGGAACTTAACCTTACTACAATCTCAGACTTTGCTGAAATAAAACTTGTGTACTGGATTAGGCTGGCGAGAAACCTGAAAGCTACCGGGATGGAGGTATTGGGCAGGCACTTGTTAGGAAATGACTAACAGTTTGGGTTTTCTTTGAAATGAACCAAGCAAGGTTGGTCCTGGTACCGTGGAAGCTGTGACCGAATGCTATCAAACAGAAAGTGGGATTCAGAGTTTGCCAAGATGAGATCAGGCAGCATGATAGCAGATGAATACTTTGGATAAAAGATGGACTCAGGGTACAAGTACTACTTGGATCAGATCCTTCCTGAACAGAAACCCACCTCATAAATCAATTTCAAGATGAGGACTTTTCCCAGCAGAAAATATCTTGTGAGATGTGCAAGTCTCCATCAGGGAAAATAGGAAGAACCCGAACTCCCAAGGATTGCGATTTACCCAGGGAAGAAGTTGAACATGAATCATTGCCACACGAAACGAAAACAAAAGATTCTATCACACAGGGTCTTCTTCTCCACCGATCATTTGCAGGAACTACGGTTAAAGACAACAAATTTTCCACAATTACCATCTCTGGAAACCAGCCTGACCAGCAAATGGGAATGACGTCAACCTATCTGTCTATCTCTGCTACCAAAATTGGAGGAGATGAACATATAGAACCTAAACATGGGATTTTAAGAACCGAGTCCGCCTGCGCGGAATCTACGAGGCAGCTCTGTGTTGGGGCTGTCATAAATACATCTCCAGATACCCAGAGCAGGCCAGAAACTATTGTAAAGTCATTTAAAGTAAGCACAAACACCCATGAGTCCATTAACAGACCACGAAGTGATAATCTAGTAAAAGATTCCATTAGGAATGTGAAAACATTAGAATTTGTTCCAGTATACAGATCTAGAGGGGCTCATGACATATTAAATCGCGGTAACATTCTTCGCTTATTTACACATATACCCTCACTAAGGGAAGTAAACTCAAAAGATTTGGACTCGGTAGAGTTTATCAATCATGGAGGCCTAAGGGGGGGGGGGGGGTGAGTCCACACGGACAACATGGGGGTCGGAACTCATTGCTCAAAATATTTTACTGGAAACATCGCTATTTGAAAATTGGGGCATAGAACTAAAACCCTTCACCTCTTCTGGTTATCCAGCACCTCTACTACAAAGCCAAGGGGATTGTCGGGTGCCAGAACGGCCTAACGCCTCTAAATCAATATTGAGAGGGGCACGGGGTCCCTCACCGGTCAACTTGAGGCAGTCTCAGGACAACGGGAGCCATCATCAGAATCATTCCTATCGAGACCCCTGCTCTGAAGACTAAGGATGGCCCATGAGAGTGGTAGTCTCCAAGCATTAAATAAGTAAATGACAGGACAGCAGGCATACTCTCTTAGAAGGTGAAATAAACTTATTACAGATATGCTCCTGGAACATCAATGGGTTAAATAGCAAGTTGCCAGACTGCGCCACCATGAATTATCTAAAGTCATTCCACATCATTGCTCTCCAGGAAACATGGTTGACGGATCCACCACACCTATAAGGATATTTACGGTTCTTTGCCCCAGCTCTTAGAAGAGCAAGGTTCGGTCATCTCGGGGAGGTCTGGCGACTTACGTAAGCAACATCGGCACAAATTCAGTCCATCAAGTTGCTCTAACACTGGCTTAAAATCTCATCCATAAAAAGGCCATTATGGAATGGGTACAAAGAGATGATAATAATAAATACATACATACATCCTAACAGGAAATCTGATGATGCAAAGCAATTGGTTAACTTCGTAGAGTCTTGTATGAGCGAAATCAATACATCGGACATGATACTGACAGGAGACTTTAATTTACATCATCTACTTGGCTCATCAAAAGCAGAAGAAGTCTCTTTACACAACCGGTTATGGAACATACCGCATCAGGGAAGTAATTCAGCAGCAGTTCCCTCTAAAATTAGTCAGCTTCTTATAGAGGATGTAGAACATCTTATGCTGCGAGCAGCAAATGGAAGAATCACAGGCGATACACCCCCTGCATTTACTCATCATTCCTTAACAAAAAATTCAACGCTGGATTACACCTTTGTGTC
The DNA here is from genome assembly GCF_964261635.1 of Lissotriton helveticus. Lineage (NCBI taxonomy): Eukaryota > Metazoa > Chordata > Amphibia > Caudata > Salamandridae > Lissotriton > Lissotriton helveticus. The sequence goes on along the minus strand of NC_136061.1, from coordinate 219,049,652 downwards.
CCTAAATCTCTTCAAAGAAATTCTTTCATTTAATATGGGAGACAAAGCTGATAGCGATCACCGGCCCCAGGAACTTATTTTGCACACAAATACCCCTGGATTTACGAAATGGAAGGGCTTACCTGGCACAACTGCAACTATTAACTTCAGGAAAATAAAATTCACGTTGGCATCGCAAGATCATTTTCAGGAAACTGCTAAAGCTCTATTTGAATCACAGGAAGGGGACAATGAAATGGAGAAATGGACAAACTATAGTCATGCCTTGGCTACGACTTTCTCCGCCCCAATCAAATCTAATTCAAAGCAGGGACATGCTAACTTTACCATGCAACAAAAGAGTAAGATAAGATCCATAAAAAAAGGCACCAATCACTCTTTGCAGCAGGTGTGCCAGTATCCAACTGACATCACAAAACTTGTTGAATTGCCACAACAGAAAGTTTGCTTAAAGTGAGCGATCTGGGAAGCGAGGCACAACAACGAGGATACCCTATGGGCGAAATTGCATGCGGACACTAAACTAAAAAACAGTGCGAGATTTTGGGAAACTATAAAAAGATTTACTCACCCGACGCACGAGGGCCTGTCTTCAAATATATCTGAAGAGGACTGGGCCACTTTCCTTGAAACCCACTTTAAGCAAGGAAGAACTGTTTCGCATGCTGAAACTAGCATAGACTCTACAAAGCGGCATATGACCTTAAAGCATCAAGCCAATGAGGGAAATGTAATTTCTAAGGAACTGTTTGAAGGAGAAACACCGGTTCTTATTCCTTTAAATGATCATACAAAATCAATTAATAAGTACATCAAGAAGGGAAGGCAAGCAGGGGCTCCGGGGCCTAACGGAATCCCACCCGTGCTCCACAAACAAAATATAGAATACTGGGCAAAGGCTCTTAGTCCTTTGTTCTGGGAAAAAGAACAACAGGCCGACTCCCTCCTTCTTGGCGCATCTCCATAATTTCACCAATCTTTAAATCAGGTGACAAGTCCCATCCCAAAAGTTATCAGTTAGTCGCCCTCTTGGACAACAATGCAAAATACTTTGCTGGGACACTGCTGGACGAGCTGCAACTTTGGGCGGAAGATAACTCCATCATTCCCTTAAATCAAACAGTCTTCTCTAAATCCGTGGGGACCTTGACAAATATAATAACAATGGCTTTGTTAATTGATAAGGCTGAAGCCACAAGAACGCCACTACATTTATGCTTTATCGATTACCAGGCAACCTTTGACCATGTGAACCAACAGAAACTCTGGTTGAAACTAGCAGGCTGGGGCATCCCCCAGGCTTTACTGAACCTGTTAATCAACTTGCACACTGAAACTTGGGTGCAAGAAAAGCTCGGCGACGGGTCAATGCTATCCAGGAAAATTCCAGCAACAAAAGGCCTTAAGCAAGGCTGTGTACTGGCCCCAACGTTAATCAATCTGTTTCTTGCAGATCTGATTCCACTATTAAATGCCTGCAACACACACTCCCCAAAGATTGGGAATCTAGTACTACCATGCCTGCTTTACACTGATGACCTAGTATTGATTAGTCAAACAAAGGTGGGTCTGCAGTGTCTTCTAGACATCACGTTCCAATACTCGGAGGCTAATGATTTAACCATCAACCTGGAGAAAACCAAAACCATGACAATCAAAAAGAACCTCAAGAAAATACCTGTCTGGTTTTGGGATAAGATTCAAATAGATTCAGTCTCAGAGTATAAATACCTGGGGGTGACCATTCATAAAGGCGGGCATTTTGTAACCCAAAGAGATGCAATTAAAAGAAAAGGCATAGCCTTAGCCGTCTCAATGAGAAACCTAAACTCCAGATTAACGGGCCCCTCACTCGCCCCTTTGGTTGAAGTTATAAATGCACAACTTCTTTCCACAATAACCTACAGGAGCGAGGCACAGAGAGGAATGGATTCAAAGCTCTTGGACACCGTGGTTGCTAAAGTATATAGAATGGTCTTAGGTCTCCCTACACGAGTCTCTCCAGCACAAATCAGGCTCGAGTTTGGCGTGGAAAAACAGACCATTGCAAGGAATGGTGCAACAGTTATTTTCTGGGACAGAGTAAGGAAATCTAAACCAGGTAACTTAAACTGGCACTAATGGACTGAGCTACAACAGAAACAGTCATCTCCAGCAGCGAAATATTTAGCTACTAGTGTGGCAATCCTGGGCCTTACCAAACTTTGGGCTACTCCGACAAGTCACTGTCTTCTCAAAAAAGCTACAAATTGTAAAACTGGAATCTTGGATTGAAGATAAGGCAGCCCTGACCAAGAGGTTGCATGGCTGGATGACCCTGGGCACCTATTCTTCTCAGGCTGCACACAAGTACTTAGCTTTCAGCTTCGCCAAACATCTAAAAATCAAAATTTTAAAATATAGATTAGGCTTGTTGCCATGCACAAAGCACTTTCCACATTGGCTGAAAAACCAATCTGATTCTAACTGCTGTCTGTGTGGGACAGCGCAAGACGATATGCTGCATCTCATCTGTACGTACAAAGATCTAACAGAGGAAAGGAGACCGCTTTTAAAACCACTTTTCAATCAGAGGGCATCTGTGCACTGAGACAGGCCGTGTTAGCGTGCTTTGCACCTGGGGACACGCAGCTCAACTGCAGGTTTGTGAAATTTTTAGGAAAAGTGGAGAAGAAAATGCTAAATCAGATCAGCATTGCAGCAGACAAGGAAAGACACGGACGCTGCTAGAATAATTAGTTTTTTTAATGGACTATAAATATTATAATGTCTTTTAATCGATTTTAACTTTTGTATTTGCAATGACTTATTTGTAGCAATGGATTTAAGTAATCTGCTAAATAAAATAAACTTGAAATTAAACTTGAAACCTAGGGAAGTTAATTTTGTAATTGTACATTGTGGAGAGGGGGGTGGACAGCATGCACTGTCTGCTATTTTGCACTGTACATGTAAGAGCTCACAATAGGTGTTTTACCCTTGTTCATGCCTATGTAATATGCTCAACTATGTGTGCTATAGCCCTTTGTCATAGGTGAAATGACAAAGTAATTTTTAATTGTATACCCTCTAATGTTCATTAGTTAAACATACATTGGAACCCTGCAACATTTACCATAGTAGTGTAGCTATAAAATTATTGTGGATTGAATTTATATTACATTGATATGCATATGAGTCCTGAACTACAGCTCTTATTAGTCACTTTATTGACATTTGGCTGAGACATGGTGAGGATTTATGGACCATGTGAATTTGAACATATATTTACCTTTTATTGATTTTTGCTGTTGTTGTACTATTGTACTAGTAGTGGACATTGTGAGAAAGTTTGTGCATATTTCTGTACTCTGAGTTTCTTTGTACTGTTGGACTAGTATTAGTCATCATTCTTCCAGTTGTTACCAATTTGTTCCTTTTACCAATGTAGGGTCAAACTGTTAAATAGAGAAACTATGCGAATTGTTTCCGAATATTAGAGTAGTCTTAACTTTTTATTGTATGATTTTAAATTGAATATTGTTAGATGTACTGTTCGGTATTTTAGATTGTACACTGGGGTCCCCAACCTTTTCTAAAATAAGAGCTACTTGTATTCAACTAAAATCACCGAGAGCTACTAATGTTAATGAAATGATAGTCTTAGATGCAGTGTTCACATCCGTGCATTAGGCATGGTTGCCTGCCTTAAAGTAAAACAGCACTATCAATTTTGAATGCATCTACATGAGTAATACAAAACATCCATAGCTACTACCTCCCCAGCACCAAAATCATAATATGAGTAATAAATCTCTCGAACGCAAATAATAGCTTGCAATTCATTTTCAAAATTAACCATTTTTCTCGAATCATCATCTTATGAGGTCTGAAAATGTACACATTTTCATCTCGAATACATGAGTTTTAATTTTAGTACGCAAATAATTCAACCAAGCAAAAGCTTCTAATTCTAATTTAGTAGTTTGGGCTGCATGCAGGAGAGCTACTTACAGGTAACTGGACTGGTAGCTCACAAGCTACTTGGAGAATCCTGTTGTAAGGCAATACATGAACCAATAAACACTCTTCTGGCATCTCGCCCGCACCATGGTGCTGTCAGCTTGTATCTCTGTTCTCACACCCTTGTGTCATAACGTGATATTTGGCATCTTTCCCTTCTGCTGATGGTGAATCACTTGTTTCTGATAACTGTTCTTCTAACATCATGGCATCTCCTTGAAAATTCCTTAATTTCAAGAACAGTACAATGAGCATGATTCTCTCTTTCTCACTTGCTGCAGTGATTTTAGTCCCACATACTATGACTGCAGTCAAAAAGGAGCCTGAACGTGCTGCCTTGTTAGCGGTTCTTCAACAGCACGGTGTCACCTGTGACTAATCTTAGAGCGTTGGCTCTTCTGTGGGCACTACTTTGTGTAATCCGCATTCCTCTTTGGATCAGAACTTCTTCATGATCACAGGGCTTAGGGATTCACGATGAGTAGGTAGAAATAGCAATGCGGACTCCCCACCCATGGCACAGGTGAGCCTGTGACCTCCAAATCATGGGATGTGGAGTTTGACAGTATTTCATCTGGAACACATATATAATCCCTTCCACATTCTGTCCCACTGCGTGGGCTATGCAAATGGTTTTTGTTAATGTTATCATAAAACATTTCTCCTCCCCATTGGCTTGAGGCTGTCGTGAAGTGATCTTTCTATGCTTTAGCCCCAATGAGCCCAAATACTCTGCCATTTCTTTGCCAAGAAATGTGGGCCTATTGTCTGTTCTTAACTCTAGAAATATACTATAAGAGGCCATTACTTTGTCAAACTTTAGGGTCACTACCTCAGTTGACCTGAAATCTACACTCCCTGTTTCTTTAATTTTTTTGTAAAAAAATGTCTTTATTGGCATTTTTTAATATGAAAACAGTTTACACATCAGACATAGGTATGATATCTGTCAACAAGTGGCCCTGTAAGCCACAACAAGACTAGTTGACACTTTCGTCCCCAGTCCATCAGCATGGGTGGCAATACAATCCACAATGGTGTGGTGCCACATAACTACTCTCTGTACTTTTTATCTATGTGTACTTGCGGGAGGTAAAAATATCCATTAATCATATAGACATATCAAACAATCGGTAATAAAACAGTATAGCCTAAACTCTGGGAAACTTCATAATGGTGTGTCACCTAGTGACCCACTGCCCCGCAACATGGCATATAGCTGTCCCTATAGGGGGGGAAATACATGCAGTTCTAAAAACCGGATCCATGTGGTTCATTGGGGGGGGAAATCCCTCCCAGACAGTATTCATCTAGACACCTCCCTCAGGGCCCCCCAGATCCAGAGCTGTCATCCTCCACCTCACCTGTGGCCTAAGCACCACTTCCAGAACATACTTCATGCCGGGCCTCCCAGGCGCTCAACTCTTCCATCCAAAGATCTGCCCGAGGGCGGCCAAAGATCCCCCTGGCATCTTCCCTCTGTAGCGCCCTTTGTTCTGCCCTGTCCCATCTGTCTACATTACTTTCCCAGGTTGCCCACCATGGGGCCTGTCACTGACTTTAATGTCAGTGCTATCTGTCTCCTCGCCAAGACCAATGCTAAACCCTCAAATCTGTTGCCCACTTTCCTTGCCTTCGCTCTGGGGAACAGCCCCAAGATGCAAACCTTTGCTGTGTTAGGAAGCGTGCAGGCCAGGGTCCTCTTAACAATGGTCAACACTGCCCACCAGAACATGCTACGGTGCGCACACACCCAAGTCATGTGGGCAAACCCTACGTCACCCAGGCCACATCTAAGGCAGCCACGGACTTCTCAATGCCTAATATTTAGCCTTTGAGGTGTACAGTAGACCATACATATATAATTACGTTGAATGGCCGTAAAGTTGGTGTTTCTAGGCACCTGTTTCGGGCTCCCCAAGACCCGGATCCATTCCTTATCCAGCAGATCTCTTCCTATTATCTCCCACTACTTCTCTCGCATCCGAACTAGAGGCCTTTTCACCATTTCCAACAACGCTCTATAGAGCCACTTCACTAAATGTCTTGTTGCTCCTAATGTGACCAGCGCCTGGAGGGCCCCGTGCATTTGTGGTTCCTTTTGGCCGTTCCGCAACAGGTCCCTGAATGTTCTTGTCATTGAGTAATAAGTCAGGAATTGTATGTGAGTTAAATCATAGAATCTGTAGGATAGCTTCTCTCACCTAAATTTCATGCTTTGAGGAATTATATGTTGACTAATAAACAAAATATTCATACCTAATCTGTTGACCCGGATGGGGACATCCATTTTAAAGAGAAGCCCAACAGAAATCTACCATTGTACTGGATGGGGGTTGTGAATGCGTCCCCAAAGGAGATTTCAAAACGCTGGCTAAAATGATATGAAAAGTGAGATAAATGTAAAAAGACATGCCATGTGAAACCAAAGTTAGTAAATCTATTAAGTAGAGGGTTTTACCTAAGGAGTAACCCATACATAAATGTATATTCGTATGCAGGACCTTGAAGAATCTGTTAAGGGGACATGCTTTTTAGAGAGATGTCTTCACTTTTTTCAGTTGAAGCTGAGGGCAGGAGTGTAACTGTAAAGCTCAGCTCCTACTTCCATCTGAAAATCAAGGCCCTCTACAACAACTTCAGCAAACAGACACCGGTCACTACCCCTCTCCCCACCACCGACAACCAGCCGACCGTCACTACCTGGAATCCCGCCACGGTGGAACACGTCACACCGACCATGAACAACACCCACGCTGGAGCCCCCACGGACCCCTGCCCTCCACACATCTACCACAGGGCCGCCGCCGCCATCGCACCCGAAGTAGGATGGACCATCGACGCCTCTTTCAAGTCCGGCATCTTCCCAGGCGACTGGAAGCGGGTAGAAGTCGAGCCCCTCCTCAAGAAGCCCACGGCCGACCCAACAGACCTGAAAAACTACCGCCCATCTCGCTGCTCCCCTTCGCCGGCAAAGTCACCGAGAGACTCTTAAACGCTCAGCTGACCACCTTCATCGAAGAGAACTCCATCCTAGACTCCTCCCAGTCCGGATTCCACAGCAACCACAGCGCCGAGACTGCCCTCTTCGCCGCCACTGATGACATCCGCATGCTACTCGACCAGGGACACACCGCAGCCATCATCCTACTGGACCTCTCCACAGCCTTCAACACCGTCTCACACCGCACCTCGCAGCCAGACTTCATGACGAGGGGATACTCCGGGGTACCCCAAGGATCGTCGCTCAGCCCCACGCTCTTCAACATCTACATGCCCCCCCTCGCCACCATTGTCAGACAGCATAGTCTCAGCATACTCACATACGCCAACGACACCCAGCTCATCCTCTCCCTCACGAAGAACCCTGAAGACACCAGACTTGGCTTCCAGGAAGGAATGAAGGACGTTGCATGCTGGATGAAAGACTCTGCCTGGGACAACACCTGGTGGCCCTCTCCCCTCGAGAGTCCAGCCACCCCTACAAACCCCGCAAGGAACCTTGGCATCATCCTGTATCCTCCCTCACCATGACCCGCTAGATCAACTCTGTCGCCTCCACCACCTTCAACTTCCTTTGCATCCTCTGGAAGACTTTCAAATGGATACCCCCTGAATGCAGAAAGACAGTCACCCACGCACTCATAACCAGCTGACTGGAGTACGGCAATGCCCTCTACGACGTCTTAATCAACAGAACTCTGCTACACAAGCTCCAAACCATCCAGAACACCGCAGCAAGACTCGTCCTAGGGACGCCATGACGCAAACACATGACCCAACACCTATGAGATCTCCACTGGCTCCCCGTCGAGAAGAGTGACCTTCAACCTTCTCACCCATGCCTACAAATCCCTCCACAACATCGGCCCCAAATACCTCAACAAGAGAGTCTCCTTCCATGTACCCAAAATGAATCACCGCTCCGCCAACCTCGCCCTGGCAGAGACCCCCCGCATCCGCAGAAACAGAGCTGGCGGACAAGCCTTCTCCTACATCGCAGCCAAGACCTGGAACGGACTAACAGCAAACATCTGACACTCCCCGAACTTGCACACCTTCAGGAAGAACCTCGAGACCTGGCTCTTCAACTGAACCCCGCACCCCAGCACGTTGGTACCCTTTTATAAGCCCCTGATTGATTGAATATCGAAGGGTATAATGAAAAAATGGGAAAATAAATTCCCTGCGGAGAAATAGAGAAAAGTTGCAGCTGGGTGCAAGGGTTAAGTGATAAGCTACCCAGGAAATAAAAAGGTCTAAATGCTCTGGACTACCGTGGAAGATGCATACGTGCCACACTGTAGCGGAGAATGTCACAGCCCAGTAGTGTTCACAAACTGGCTAGACGGATACCTGGTATCTAATAGATGCACATCTCTAGGATATGTAACCAGGACATCTAATGTCTAAAAACTGACATATAAAAGAAAGCCCTATGAAAGGGCGGATAAAGAAAAAAAAAAGATGAAGCTGGGCTTCATAAACATAAAGTAAAAAGGGAAACAATAAGAAAACAGGAATGTTATGGGGAAAAATAGACAACGGTCTTGGAGGTAAAACCCACATTGACTTACCTCTGGTTCGATGGACAGGTAGGCAGTAGTTTAAAGAGGTGTTTCACAAAGGAACAAAGATATCAAATGGGATAAGAAAAACAACTTATAAAAAGAAAAAAAAGATAATAAGTTTTATTTAACATCACTGAAATGGAATATGGAAAGAAAATAAGGGATGTCTCAAAGTCAGGGGTTCGAAAAGGAAGCTCGGAGTAAGCCCAACTTAATAAATAGCATTTTTCCACAGAATAGTTTAATTTAGCCCATTGGCACAGGTGTCCAAAGAGAAAATCCAATATTATTCTCTTTTTTACGATATAAATTGGTGTCCCTTCCACTCAGAGTCCTGATTTTCTATGCTACACTCTTCAAATGTCTACTAGGTCATCCCCCCCCATCCATTCTCAAAACCCCTTCGTCACCTTGGATGCCAGTGTACCATGCAGCTGGAGGTGGAGGGGCTGTCGAAGGGTCTAGTTAAATATCGGCCACACAGTTTAAGTCTCCCCCTATGAGGAGGTCAGTTGTGTCGAGTAAGGAAAGGGGCGCAAACAGATGCCCAAGGTATTGCACCTGGTCTTGATTTGAGGCGTAAACGTTCCCTAATGTAATCACTTTGCCGTAACCTGCCATGTACCAGTACATAACGGCCCTCGGGGTCCACAAGGAATCGTTCCACTTCAAAGGGAGTGCCAGACCTGATCCACACTAGGGTTTCTCTCGAGCACCTAATATGAGGTGGAATACAGCTGACTCCACCATCTACGTCACAATCAGACTTTGGGTGGGTCTCCTGTAGCTTCACTACTACTACTGTAACTATGAATTTTGTGGCACTAAGACACCGACCCCATTCCCCTCTCATTCTAGGATAACATTTTCACCTCATGGATCCAGTTTCGTGTCCTTGACTGGATCAATTGTTGAAAGTTAAGGAGATAGGTCCCGGGACGTGGGGTAGGCTGGACCGTGTATAATTTTTGGAAAACAAGTGCCACCCCCACCAATTTTCAGTGCTCTTTACTGCGAGCAAACAAATCAAGAAATGAATCACCGATCTGTTTGGTATATTTATTTTTACCTGTTGTTTAATAAGTTCAACGTATAAGCTTAAACGAGTTGTCCGAGGAAGACACTCAACATATAATCAATACTAGACAAAAAAAGAATATATATAACAAAATTCACGAAAACAATTTCGAACAAGGGAGAACACACAATTAGTGTAATACATATTTCATAGTGAATGGTCATTTAGCAACATTCATTTCATAGTGAATGGTCATTTAACATTCATTAGATTGATCGGAACATTTGCTCATCCAAAAACAATATGTACTCAATGAAGGAGACACGTTCTAGGAAAACAATGGGAGAATGCAGACGAATTAATCAAATAGCCAGTGGAACCAAGAAAACAATTATGTATTCTCTGTGCATTCCTCCAATGATGCCGACGCGTTTCGAGACCGTGAGACAAGTTAACGGACTCTCATCAGGGCTCATTCAATCTGGATCTAAAAGTGTGTGTTAAAAACAAAAAAGAGAGCGACATGTCACCATTGTGTTCAGTACCCGGGTGACTGCCCCCACTGCCCCTCTAGGCCCTTTTAATACCTGAAAGTGGCTCCGGAGGCCTGATCTCGGGGATCTGTGTACACCAAAACTTGTAGTGGGACCTTGTTATCTGTAAGATAACATAGAACTTAAAATGCCGTCAGGCATTGCATAATCATTAAATACACACGCGGGGAAACCCGCGAAACATCAAGAAAGAAATCATCGTATTCATACCTAGGACAGTACCGGGATAAATCCCTGCCCCTTTCTTATTTCAAATGTCCCGTCATTCCTTCTTTGGACCTGTGGAGTGCGAACCAAAGTAGCCGCATTAGGCTATTGTACCAACTCACAAATTAAGGTAGCGCAAACGATATTTACAGAAACAAAGATTTTGCAGCCGCCTACCTGGAGACTCAGCGTTTTGTCAGTGGTCTCCGGTAAATGGGCGTGCTGTTCGTTCTGGTGGAGGCAAGAGAGCGTAGTAATGTGTTAAAAGCCTGCCAGTAGTCATACTGTTTGTGTTTCAGGCGGGGTGAGTTTTTAAATCTCAGATGTTAAGTGCAAGTTTACCTTAGCTTCAGTTTCTGTGGATCTCAACCAAATCAGTGATCCTTCGTGCGTTAGGGTGAAGCAGGTAGTGGCAGAGTGGCATTTAATCCCATATAAATGTCTGTAGCCTGTCAAACAAAGGCGGAAGACTCGTCAGTGAACGTCTCCATTTGCGCATACAAAGCGTAACATTGAGTGTTGTGTGGAGCACTCACCAGCTCAGTAGGCGCTCCGTTGTCAGTCTATTCAGGTTCGATTCCGAATCAGTACTGCCATGTTTGGGGCGGAGTTATAAACCTTTATTTAGCGCTTAGAATTCTGGGACATGTAGTTTAAAAAGAGGTAAACAGGATTAAAGCCTCGATACTTCAGACATGGTGTTTAGTCCAGTTTGGGCACTGTTAAATCGCATAATTAAGTACGCCTCCTTGCGCAGGAGGGTTTCCTCGATATCAACAAGACCTTTTTTAGTGGGCATTGTATACAACACAGTCCAGGAGAAATCAGTTTCTGTATGTGATTTATCAAGAAAGTGTTGGACCATTGGGGCACTGAGCACTTTATTTTTGATACGAGATCGATGCTGTGTTATCCTGGTGTTCACCTGCTGGTTGGTCTTCCCTATGTACAATTTAGGGCAACCGCAGGTAATGGCGTACACAACATTTTTGGTCCTGCAGTTGGAGAACCCTTTATTGGTCCATTTTACCTGCTTGTGTTGAAATTCAGAACCTTCTAGGCAGGACCCACAGGACACGCAATTACCACATTTGTGGTGCCCCTCAACTGGTTTGAGGCCCCATTTGGATAAGAGATCTTGCTTGGGTTTGGATGTGGCAATGTCGGCACGTACCAAGTGTTGGCCGATACTTCTGTTTTTTCTGTAGGCAAAAATCGGCCTGGGGAAGGGACACTCCAGTTCTTCCAATAGGTGCCAATTCTTTAGGACCATTTGTCTGACGCGATGTGTGTCAGGACCAAAAGTTGTGACACAGACCATCTGTTCTAGTTCATTTTTTGTTTTATTCTGCAGTAAGCTTTCTCTTGGTGTATATCGAGCCCTTTTATATGAATGTTTGAGCATCTTTTTGGGGTACCCACGAGTAATCATTTCATCACAGAACTTTTCAGCGTGATGGTCAAAGTCCTCCAAACTTGAACAATTTCTCCGTATGCGGAGTAGTTGTCCGTATGGTAGGTTACTTTTCAAATTGCGCGGGTGGGCACTCCGGTGATGGAGGATGGTGTTTTTGTCCGTTTTTTTGCGATAGAGTGAGGATTTAAGGCGCCCCTCTGGACAGGTGATTTGGACGTCCAAAAACGTCATCACAGTTTTGCTCTGTTCAAGGGAAAATGCAATATCCTGGTGTTTATTATTAAGCCACTGGTGGAAGGACATCAACTCGGCGTGGCTCCCCTGCCACAGGAGCCACACGTCGTCGATGTACCGTAACCACTGCTTAATGTGTTTCTGGAAGGGATTGTTGTTTTCAATGAACATTTGTTCATATTGTGCCATGTACAGAATGGCTACCTCCGGCGCATAAGGACAGCCCATGGCTGTCCCTTTGATTTGCATGTAGAATTGGTCATTGAATCGGAAGTAATTCTTTTTCAATGTCAATTCAGCCAGTTTTACAATGAATTGAGTTGGTACTCTATGGGGTCGTTCTCTGGTGTCCAAATACATCTCGATCACCTCAAGTGCCTCGTCTTGAGGGATCTGTGTATATAAGGACGTCACGTCCATTGTGACCATAATTTCAGATTCGGAATCAAATTCCATGCCCTCAACTTTAGCTAAAAAATCCGTAGTGTCCTTGAGATAGGACCTTACCCCACTGACAAAGGGTTTTAGGAAAAAATCAATGTATTTGGAAATAGGCTCCAAACACGAGTCACAACCCGAGACGATCGGTCGTCCCGGGGGGTCAGTCAAGTTTTTATGGATCTTCGGGAGGAGGTACAAGACAGGGGTTCTAGGGAACTTCTTCACAAGAAATTCACTTTCCTTAACTCCTACGAACCCACTGTCTTTGCCATCCTGGATGAGTTGCATGATCAATCCTTGGATTTCTTTAACAGGGTCTCCCTGCAGTTTCCTATACCATGTTGTATTCTCAACCTGCAGTTGGCCTTCCATTAAATATTTGTCTTTGGGCCACAGTACCACGGCCCCGCCTTTATCAGCAGGCTTTATCAGGACGGAATGATCTTCTTGTAAATTCCTAAGTGCTTGTCTTTGTCCTTTACTCACATTGGAGGGGACATGCTTTTTTTGTTTCTCAAATTTGTTGATGGAGGACAATAATACTTGCTCATATGCAAGAACTTGCTTAGGAATGTTTTGATGTGGGATGAAGTTTGACTTGTTCCTCAACCCAGTCGTTTCAGTGTTTGCAGTGGGTGGTTGGTTGGCAAAAAATGCCCGAAGGCGTATTTTGCGGCAAAAAGCAATCATCTCCATCTTCAGTTTAGTGTAATCAGTCTGTTGGCTAGGAACAAATTTGAGCCCCAAATTAAGCACAGATGCCTCGTCCTGAGTAAGTTGTTTGGTAGATAAATTGACAATATTATTTGGAGCCACTATGATTGGTAGTGGTTCCTGCGCGTGCGCATTTCCCACGGTACTTTGTGTCTTGTTTTGCCCTGTTGGTTTTTGTCTAAAAAAGACACCTGTTTTTTATTGGAATTACCCTTCGGATCAGACCCAGAGGAGTCAGATGAGGAGGATGTTTCTGAAAAGGTCTTAAAACGATTCCGTGACCGGCCCTGAAATTTATAGAGTGCGCCGCGCGAGTCAGCCTGAGTATAATAGTCGTCCTTCAGGAAGGGGTATGCTTTTTCCAAACTGAAGGATTTGGCGTCTTTCTCGTACTGTGAGGTTTTATTGTTAATTGTAATATCCCGAAAAGCCAGAATTTCCTTTTCAATTTTTTCAATTAAGGATTTTGCATCAGGGACTACAGTACTGTCCAGAATACTTTTGGTGAGTTCTTGAATTTCTTCCAGTTCCTTCTGACATAAGCGTTGTGCGGTCTCAATGGTATGGACCATGAGGTCCCGACTACACTGTTGAGTGTCTTCCTCGGACAACTCGTTTAAGCTTATACGTTGAACTTATTAAACAACAGGTAAAAATAAATATACCAAACAGATCGGTGATTCATTTCTTGATTTGTTTGCTCGCAGTAAAGAGCACTGAAAATTGGTGGGGGTGGCACTTGACTGGATCAAAGCATTTAACGGTCGTCTTTGTGAACAATGCATCATTGATGGCTTGGAAAGATGCTTGTGGGTCCTCATCTCATCATCAGGGGACTGTAGTTTTTATGAGCTCTTGTAGCAGGTCTGTCAGCATCGTGAGATGGGAGATTGGGGATAAAACGACTGCAGTCATTTACAACCCCAGGGAGAGTCTTAGTTCCTTCACTGAGGATGGAGGTGATGCAGTTTTGATATCTGCTACTTTCATTGGCTTGGGTGTGATTTGTTGAGCTGAGAACTTGTATCCGAAGAAGCTAATCTTGGTCTTCAGGAACTGACACTTTATTTTGTTCATGGTGAGACCACACTGAATCAGCTTTGGAGGAGACTCATCTGTCGGGCATGATTAACTTCGATTGACACAGTATGCACCAGGATTATCACCCTTTAGCCTTTCATGCAGGCTCCTCTCTGATGGGGGTTTGGAAAACCTCTGTGTCGTTGGATATTCCAAAGTACTGTCTCTTATAGCAATACACTCCATGCTGTGTTAAAAAAGTGAGGATATACTGCGAATGTTGGTCTACGAGTATCTGGTAATAGCCCAACTTGAGATATATCCACATATATGCACACCTCTTCAGGCTGTAGAGACTTCATACTAATGACAATAGCTGACCCTCTGGAGGTAGGTCGACCAACCCCTTTTATTTACAGCGAGTACATCACCAGATGCAACCATAACAACCCCTTTCAGTGGGGGAAAGCAGATTTAAAGGTTTCTGGCACTTTCTAAAGTATTTTTATTCACTTCAAATGTTACGACGTCATCCCAGAAAGACACACCCCTGGAGTGATTTGTGTGTAATTTCTGGATTCTGGTTTGAATCATCATAAAATAGCTTAACCTACTAATGTGCTTTGTGTTGAGCATTGCTTGTTTCATAAATGTTGCAGTTCTGTTAATACACACGTATTACTAAATGCTGAAAATAATTCTGGTAGTGATCTGTGCTGTGTAAGTTACTTGCTAATGTAAATTGCTAGCCGACATACCTGTCATGCCTACAGACCCCACAGTTATGCTGTTGGCATTTGTCGATTTTCCTAGTAATTATGAAGAAAGTCTTAATTTTATTAAAGATATGGAGGCAAGTAATATGCTTACTAGTCTTTCATGAATTTAATAGCAGCCAAGATAACAATAAACTACACCTCCCAAAAATGCCAAGCAACAAGCTGGCCAATAGGAAAACTTAGAAATCATCAATACAGAAGCCAATCGCACAAGTATACCATCCTGCTTGACTACAAACAGCCCTCCTGCTTGACTCAAACATCCCTCTTTTCTTGCTGCTCGCTAAAGATAAGTACAGTTGTTTCTCATTATACATATTTCATTATGTATTCATTCGTTATTTTATATCATATGTTTCCTGGTATCCATTATCTGCCAAATGTACATTTAAGAGTCTTTGCCATTCTGTTCTTGCTCTCTTGCATAAAACTACTGAAATGCTGCAACGTAGAATTCGGGACTGGGTGAAAAGCACTCGGGTAACAAGTCAATGAGATGGGTTTGATAATATTACTACATTGAGCAGTATTTCACATTAATTAGTCCTAAATGCAAAAATTCAAGAAACACTAACTAAATTAATTGACATTGCTTTCATAATTGACCAAATATCATTTTGAGTGTGTGATGTTTGAATCACTATTAGGGCCTTCTAAACCATATATGAATGAGACCTTTCTTACTGCAGAATTGATGCTCAGAAGTGATTGCCTTCTCGTTACTCATATTGTTGGCAGTCAGTGTAGTGAAACTGGAGCAAAATGATTTGCCTAGAATTATATAGTTTAGTCATTGGAAATCGGAATTTGAGTCTGTTTCTCTGTTCTGCATTCTTCAGTTCAGCAACTGAATACATTTACCTTATGTTTCTAACTTTACACAAAAGAACAAGTTTTGTGCTTAATTGTCTTCCACCTTTTCAATAAAGTTGACTAGTAAAGTACACTTACTATATGCCAATTAATATGAAACTTTATAACCAAAAACATTTAAACCACCGAATTGTGATACAGCTTGAAAAGAGGGGAGCAGAAAATAGAAGAAATGTTTAAACATATACATTAATCTACACAGATTCAAACTGCATCTGTATTGTTCACCACAAAACAAAGTTAAGCGTGACCGGCAGCTTGGGCCTGTGGATGACTGACTTTAAGAAGGATGTGCTCTTGCCAGCAGGGTGGGCAGAAGGAGGATGGTTCAAGAGAGGAACAGTACAGAAGGACAGTGAAGGAACAATGACACAGCATGATGCAGGCTCCACAAGGTGTGGGTCACTAAGTGTTTGAACGATGACCTTTAAATAAAGAAAAAGCAGGCAACATTCCTTGCATCCTGTGGGTATTACAATTCTTCAGGAGCATCTTGAGGACAATTTATGTGTTAATCCTGTTGGCTTCCGTTCATGTAACAAACAAAACTATATCCGGAGAAGCCCAATAGCTTCATGGTGACTGTTGGTGATGGCCATTTTTAGAGTGCTTTCCCTCGACATTTTGTTTTTGTCCCTCCTGTTTTTTTCCGCTGATCTATGTGCTAGCCTTAGGACTTTGAGCACTTTTGACACCCCCATTCAGTGCCAAAGCGCTGTGCTTGCCATATATACTGGTGATTGATGTACACAATGGGCTGATTTGAGTTAGCTGCAAGTCCCTTGTCTAGGGTTAAGACATGTACCTAGAGCATTTCACTCAATTACTTCTCTGTGGGCCTGCAGCACAGGTTTGCCATGGCGGGGGCTGTGTGCACTGGTTACTGTTACTCTCCTTGGCATTTAAAAAGCTACTTGCCAAGGTTCTGCATGTCTCTTGCTACATCGGTGTACTCTCTGGCGGCAGGGTGCAGTGTCGGGAAGAGGTGGGCATGTGCGCTACATGAACTGGTAGAGAAAGTGGCACCGGAGGGTGTGTTTGTCCTTCCTGGAACGGATACATGGGGGTGAAATTGGCAACCGCATTACAAGGGGCAGGGTCTTAGCCCCACTAAAGATATTGATCAAGCCTCCTCGGGTTGGAAGGCATACAGGAAAGATTTAGAGAGGCCTCGTGCATTTCAAAAGTGACCCTTTTAACTGATCTCATCTTCAAAGGCCATTGTGTGTTAAACTGCCCTCAGGAGTTGGATATGCTTTTGCGATTGGAACCATTTTTACAAGATCGTAAGGACTGCGCAGGGTGCTGTGGAAACGGGTTGAAGTGATCGACGGTTGGGACAAGTACAGTCCTGACGTATGCCGTAAACACACTGTGCAGAGGTGTGTGCTTGTAAAGATCAGCGGCCCATCTGGGGTGCCAGAATGTGAGGAGTTTGAGGAATGTGGGGTGTCGGGCGTAGAGATATTCTCCAGGCAGAAACCGAACTCCTCAGAAGTGTAGACAGCGTCACCCTCCTTCCCAAAGATAGACCTCCCTCCGTGATACACAACACAAGAGAGTGATACTATCCCCAGAAAAGAGAGAGACCAAAACCAAGGTCTAAGGCAGAAATGAAAAGATCTGGCACAGACCCCACGTCTTTGGGGGAATAAGGACCTGCAGTAACAGAAAAGACAAGAACAAAGACAATGTTCAGAAATATACATACAGGGATAAATGCCTCTAACTAATGCAACATTCCATGTGAATATGCTGTCACGCGCTTACCTGCTTGCAAAAGAAGACCAAACCCAAAAGAAGTAAATGAGCACACGCGCTCTCAATCACCAAAAGGATACTGCTATAAAAAGCGTAGGCAAGTCTCTCTCTAGTGATCCTAAAAAGATCCAAACAAAAGGTATTGTTCCCAAAGGCGTTCCTTACTCGCAATATATCCAGCTTACAGAAGGAATCTTCCAAAATAAAGATGAAGGTTTCTGTTTGTGTCAAAAAACGCTACCTCGCGTTTTTAGACTTCCTGGAACAACAGTTTGTAACTGTGAAACACTTCAACGGGTTGCAGTCTGATTTCAATGCAAAAAAGTCTCTGGGAGAAAAACGCTATTGCGCGTTTAAAAAAAAAGGCAGGAGTTTAACACAGGAGTCGTTGGGGCAGAAAACGCTATCTCGCGTTTCAAAACAGAAAGACACAAAACTTAAGGAAAAGGCAGGGACAGGATCGAACTGCCAGTACTTCACGCTCTTACTGTTTCTTTAGATCAGGGAAGCGCTTCCGAGCGCGGAAAAGGCTCCCAGTACAGGGTCCCGGAGGTAACTGACGAACGGAGGAAGAAAGGGGAGGAGTCGCGATGTCCAGACTCTCCTCGCAGCCCGAAGCCACTAAGCGAAACACTCTCAGGAGAAAGGTGGCGGAATACGAGGGTGCAGAGGAACTGGGGAACTGGAAAAGCGAAGTGTAGACCAACACTGCAAAGGAACTTGATAGGATCGTGACCAACCCTCGAGGACAGGATACAAGAACGAAGCCAGGAAAACCAAGCGCCGCCATCTTGGAGGAGGAGGCATATATGTTACCTCTAGGCCCGCGATTGGTCCTTAGCTCTCAGTGATACAAGCAGTTCTCCCCATGGCCTTATGGGAGATGTAGTTCAAGCAGCAGCGCGCAACAGCATATTCCTATCTGTAGGGGTTTTCCTGGAAGACCTAAAAGGAATCTAGGGTTTACGTGTCCTAACATGGGGGATGTTTGCAGAGACCGAGGGAAGTTTGCTGAGTCCGAGGGATCCGTGCTTTCAACCGGAAAACTCTGCTCCGTAGCGTGTGGTGTCCGAGGCGTGTTGGGAGACATTTGCTAGTCTGTAGGACCTGAGCTGGAAGCCTGTCTCCGACATTCAGATCTGGAGGATAACAGTGCCTGACATTGCGCCTCCATCCAAGGCCGCTGGATCCCTCTCCCCGTACCCACGCCAAAAGGTGCTCTGTTGTGGAGAATATCGTGACTGGACTTGAGGGGTCTCGTCGTGACTTGGGGGCACCCAATGGTGGCTGGCCGGAGCAACTGCAACTCGCACCTGCACTGGAGGGGAAACAATTCTCCAATTGGGAAGAGCACCAGCTTCCGGTGTCAGTCTTTTGCCTACAGAGAGGATAGTGATCCCGCACGTGTGATGGTGCCGCTGGCTGCCTGAAGGCCTAATCTGGATGGACGAAATCTAGTAAATGTTTCATTCCACTTTAGGTAGTCCCGATAATCTAATCAAAGTGTTTCTAGCAGGGGCAATGTGTATCGTTAGCTGGTGCCGATTGAGTGACCGAGGGGTTGGGTCACATGGCGTAGTTGAAACCTGTGGTTTCGTGCCCATTGCAACTCTATGGGGTATGCGATATTGTGAATGTCGAGTTGTATGATTACCTGTGAGTAGTGCATATATGTTCATGCCATTCTGCTGCTAATGGGAGATTCTACAATTGCATATAACTGTAAAGTATTTTTCCAATGTGTATGTCGTGTTAATTTCAATGTGTGTGTAATCAGAAGACCAGTGTTTTATACATATTGTAAGTAGTCTTTGTAGCATAGGCAGTGCGTTGCAATGGTGGTGTTGTGCCAATACTCTACACTTTTACCCTGAGGATAGGCCTGGGTGATCTGTGCCAAGCTACACAAGGGTGAGCACAGGCTATCAGACAAGTATATTGTACTCATCCTATCTAGGGCAGTGTATTCTGTCTGGCTTCGGTGCATTTCAGCCTGCCAGAAACTGTTAGGTCTAACAGTGACAAAAACATTAACAAAACAATCAGATCAGAGCATATACTATCCAATACGGAGTCCTAAATATCGCACTGCACAAATATTGTACCAAGAATATTGACCACAAAAGTAAAATTAAGGTAGGTATATTTAGGTAAGCATACATTTACTATTTACTCCACATCTGTTTACCATTGAAGATATATCTATTCTTAGGTTAACCCTTTCCGTGCTCCCGTCGGCCAACGGCCGTAGCGAGCACTACCTGGCTAGTGCTGCGCACGTCTGTTGGTCGACGCGACCCCGCCCACTCGTTAAAACCGCCGCACGGCGGCAGAATTCGTGCCGCAGTTAACAATATTTTTGTTGGCAGTATTTTGCTTCAATATTTTTGTTGCACAGTATTTTTGTGGATGATGATTTGACATATAGCTGTGCAATAATGCATTACATAGCTCCCCCTTCAGTGAAGGAAGGGATAGCACATTTTGAACTCGATTTGTGCCTCCGTACAACATACTTATCAACTGTCCTTGATTTAGCAGAGCTGAGAGCACAACATTTCTTTTTCCCCAAAACTGCAATAGGGAGGGGAGAGAAGAAGCAATACCCTGTATGCTGGGCAAAACTTTGACGTGGCTTGCTTGGCAATTCCAAAGGTTAAGAGCCAAACCAGAATCGGGAATAAACCACCTATGCTCTGTACTAAGTGGACATATTTAAGTGTCTTGCATCATTTACACATTGCCTGGTTAACTGTATTTCAAACATCAACCTATGCCCCCCTTTATGCAGCTTCTAAAATCTGCATGTTGAACTCATCTGCAATAACATGTGAAGCCATTAAAAGCAATGGGTGGGCATGCTATTTACCAAATATTTAATGATTTTCTAAACTCCCGAAAGATATGCACAAATAGTAAAATACAAATCCTTTTGGCTGGATGTGTGCGAATAGTTACAAATGGATTTTGGATTTTAATGACTGCAAACATTGTATAAAGATATTTTCAGTGGGCAGAAATATACCAAAAAAAATGTCCTCACTACTTAATGCCTGGAGTGAATCGAGTGGGCCTCGTACATTCTCTTTTCCCTTATTATAGGCATAAATATCAGTATAAAAGGTATATTGACAAGCAGCAGCCACTGTGGTCCTCAAGTTTCCTCTGTAGAGTCCTCCTGGGTTTACAGATTCATGTCTTTTGACATTTTGATCAAGCTGCTGCCTATAAGGGAATAATGACCAAATTCCTTACTAGTGGATGGCATATTGTCGAAACACTCATACTATAATAATACAATTGAATTAAGTCACTTCTACTAAAGCTGTGTGGTAACACATGTCCTTGTAAAAGCAGTCAGGAGTGACCTTTGTTCCGCATGCATTTATACGTTATTACTGTCATATTCATACTCGCTGCCTCACTTGTAAAAAAGTAAGTTCAGATGGCCAGAATTTTTCTTAGGTCATCACCCTCTGCTGTCTCTGGCATAGCTCACTTGTACATCAATCAACCCAATTTTCTCACTGGCAAGCCAAAAATTATTGAAGTCAGTGAACACACAGTCTTCACGAATTGTTGGGGGAGGGGTTCCTCCTCTGAGAAAATTTTAAAAAACAAGATGAAATAGTGCATTTTACAGCTCTGTTCTCAATTAAATTAGCTAAAAAGCCATAGACTATGAAAGAACAGTCATAAAATATTCCATTACTTTCGTGGTTCGAATCGGGGGCGTGATACGATCTAGGGTATGTGAAGAGATGTTTTCTTTCGTTCTTCTAGTTCAAACACAATACTAAACAAAATATTCAAATCACATGTATATAAACAAACCAAAACAGTCAGTGTGGTTACCAATAGCGCAGCAGATACAGTGGCACCTGGGCCAAAGGATCTTAGAAGCCTTCTAAAACTCAATTAAAGCAGTACTTTAGAGTCTAATCAGGTGTTGGGACCGATTTATCCGATAGAGACATCTAGCCGCAGATTCCTTAACTTAGAATATCCTCCAGGCCCCAGTCTGGATCAGCAGATTTTTGTGCAGTACCTCTGCGCGCCGGGGAATGGCGTCGCATGGCTCTGCTCTAACTTCGTCCCCAAATGTGACGTTAGTGGAGTCATATGTTAATGTTAATGTTATGTTAATGTTAATGAAACTTTTAATGCACACGTATACCCTGGGGTGTCTTGGCGCTGAACTAGAGTAGGACCTGATGACGAGAAATGAAAAAGGGACTAGTTTGAAAATAACCAAGTTTTTAATTGTTTTCTGAAGGAGGAGAGGGAATTCAACTCTCTCAAGGCAACAGGAAGAGCAGTACCTCCTGGTGAGCTTACATCGGTTTTCTTCATTCCCGCGCTGCGACGTGGGTGCAGGAGAAGTGGTTCCTCTGGCCAGTTTTTGGCCTTACTGATGACTTTTCGCGTCCAGGAACAGTGTGCCAATGCCTTCGGGCTTTAAATCGTCTGAGACCTGTAAGAGGCAGATGTCGGCGAAGGATCCACACGTCATTGGTATGTGCTGCTTGGGCGAGCACCACGACTCTGAGGAGTGCGACGCCAGTTAGCAGCTGAAGCCGAAGTCCCTGCAGGAATGTAGAATGAAGTTGTTGTCCCCCCGGATGTCTCGTTTGGAGTCCGAGCGTCGTCTGTCTCTTTCTCGAGCTGGGACTCCGGTTCGGTGCAGGTCACGCAGTCGTTCCTGAGGATGTTGCTCTCCTTCCTCAGGTAAGCACAGGAGGCCGTCACAGAGGCCGTCTGCCTCTTATAGTCGTGACGTCGGGGCCCGTGGTTCATAGTCTTTGCCTGACACAGCTCCTCAGCAGTTGACCCCTGCGTTCCCACCATTTCCTGGTGTTTGGGTGACTAGAGCCCAGAGGGAAGCCTATTACCAGGCTTCCCTGGGACGACTCCTCTCCCTGGCACACCTTCAGGCCCCACAGAGGTGGTTGGGACTCAGACTGAGAGCTTGCTGGCGGGTTCGCCCTCCGCGCCAGTCTAGTACCCTGACTCCGGCTGCGCAGCGACGTCAGTGGTACCTCCCATACAAACGTCCAGCCACAGTCCACCTACAGCATCAGGGGACAGCTCGGTGAGGCTCCCTGGGATGATGTCTGATGTGGCCGCTGCAGGGGACTTGTCTCGGAGTCGACGCCGTCCCACACTACAGTCTCCCATCGCGTTGGCTATCGAGTCAACGCCGTCCTGCCGCCGGTCGATGGAGCCTCCTTCGACGTTTGTTGGCGTCACTGCGGCGCCACCTCGACATCGGTTGATGCTGGAGATGTCCCTTACTACTCCTTTTCAAAGGGAGGATGAGGCCCCTGGGGGTTAACCCCTCCCCGCCCCAGCATTGCTTGAGCGTTTTGAATATGTTGATGTGGAGCAATTGCAGATTAATGGACGTCCTCAGACTGAAAGGCCTTTGGTTTTTGGTGGACGGGATGTGTTAGCCTGCAACCGTCCCCTAACTATGATTTGCTATCAACCCCCTAGAATGGCCACAGAGGCTAGTACTGCATGTGCAACAGTCGTTCGCACAGCTGCTAACATTTTACAGTTACAGCCTCCTTCTATCTCTGCCCCGTTTCGATCCCTTGTTGCTCCACCAGGGCTACGCGGATGTCGAGCCATTGCTACCTTTTGGTGACTCGTTGTACGACATATTTCTAGGGACATGGGTGAGGCCCTCCTCGGGTGACCCGGTGGAACGTGTTATCGCACATCTACACCGCTCAGCTTCAGATGACCCAGTCTGTTTGTCCCTACACCCTAGGGTTCAAGGGAGAGAGAGAGAGAGAGAGGAAAAAAACACAAAAAAAAACAAGGGCTTGTGAGCCATAAACTCACCGTTGCTGTTTTTACCTGAGAATAAGAGATAAAACATCTTCACCAGATCCTGTGGTCCGTCTCCTGCTTCGCCGGTACGTGTGATTGGAAGTGGCTATGGAGTTCTTTTCGCATATATATATATATATATATATATATATATATATATATATATATATATATATATATATATATATATATATACACACATGTATCGGATTTCCTATGTTTGACATGTTATGTCCTATTATGGTTCAACCCTGGCTCCTGGATGATATTCTAAGTTAAGGAATTTGCGGTACACTGTGTCTCTACTAGATACATCGTTACCAAAGTAACATGTTCTTCGGCTTCGGTTAAGACCACTATCATGTCAGCTGTGGTAGGGGCATTCGTTCAGTTGATGACGGGCCATGTGTATGAGAAATGGCACATGTGAAACCTTGCTTCCAAGTCTTGGTGGTGTGAGTCTACCGTACATATCACACACAGCCTGATACAAAGCCATTTCAGGCATAGATTCTGCAAACAGCATGCTTAATATCCCGTGCAGTCATGCCATGATTCATGCTGCGCCCTCGTAGAGTAGGAGTAGGTCTTCGTAGGAGTACATAGGCTGGCTGGGAAAGGGAGCTGAAGAAGTCCAGCTTGATACAGTCAAACCTGTAGCTTCAAACGGCAGGTAATGCTGTACTTGCTGGTTGCAGAGCAGATCAAGAAGGGAGAGATCTCTAGCATGTATTGATGGCCACCTTGTCTCTCTGCCAGAGGAGGAATCCTGGGGAAACACAGCTTCACTGGAGCCCCTGCATTTCCCCGCATCCTGCCCCTCTTGCTTTCTCCAGCCTTGGTCACGTAAACTCAACCATGCCATGAGCAGACTGGTCTAGGACTTGGAGAGAAAAAATACATGGACACCATTCCAGAAGGTGTTGTTTACTTTGCTGATCAACAGCATGGTGACATATGGATGGAATAGCAGGGCCTGAACTATGTAGCCAGCAATGGCTGTTGGCATTGCTGCAAATCTAGTATGTGGTAAGTTTTCCTTCCTATGTGTGGGAGATGGATCCTCCTGCACTTTTTCTGGGTGGGTGAGAGATTTCTTTGCCCCATTATATAGTCTGTGGCATTGGCCTCACCCCAATTCTTGATAAGAGGCATATCTGAAGGAAATTAAAAATAAGAATTGACAACGCCAATAGGTCTTGCCTTTTCAACTTATTAATTTTGCCGCTGTTATTCCAATGCTGTTCAACACTGGCAAAAAGAAATGCTTTTTGCCGATGTTGGATCACTGGCCAAAAGGTCAAAAACACAAAGACTTGCACTTGTGTATGTGCCACACAGCATGTGTGTACACATCATGGTGTGTCAGGATTTAAGGATAATAGTGTAATACCCCAGAAGGAATATAGCTGACAATCGGTCATCTACCTCTTCAGCCAAGGTAATGAATAATAAAAAATTAATAGGAATGCAGGAAAAAATGGGGGAAGGGAAAAGGCAACTTAGACACTAGTTGAGAACGGAGCAGACAGCAACCTCTATTTAACGCATACTAACTGCTTGGATATTTTCAAGAGCATCAAAGAAACAGTATGAGGCTTTGGAAATCATCATATTCTGAATATATCACGCCAATGGCATTTATAGCTTCCCTCTCGCTTGGCTAAGATGCTCTATGATTGGCTTCAGTCCTACCAGTATTTGGGCTTGAAGCTGAATGGGAGGATCCAAGACTGCCGGAAGAGAGCAATGCACGCATGCCAATTCAACAGGATGGTTGCTTAGGTGCTCCTGGGACGGTGAGCTGTGGTACACTTCGGGATACAGAGCACACAGAGGTAAGAGGGCAAAAGAACTTAGCATGTGCAAAAGCACAAAGGGAAAGCAAAGGAGAAAGACCAAGCAGTTCCGAGGACCAGCATGGGTGGAGGACTGATAATGGTTCAAATAGCAAACCGTGAGGGATCACATTTACTGAGTGACAACTGACTCAATGCTAGCATTGGACTTTTATAGTCACTGACCCATAAGGACCCAAAATTCCCACCTAGAAGTTAGTGCAAGCCTTACTTCCATGTTCCTGTCTTCCAATCTCACCGAGCCTGCTCACCTCTGAATTTAAAGGAGGGTCTAAACACTACATGCCTCACTAAATGTGCCTTGAAGTGTGATCGTTCCTGGTATTCTTGACATGGTGGCCCGTTCATTTTTTATTTGTTTTATTTTACCATTCCAAGATTGGAAAGTAACCCCCCCCCCCCACACACACATACTTTTTGCCAGATTTCTGGTGCACTTTGACTGAATGCGCCCTGGGTTCCTGCCAATCCGGTTCCCAGGGTCTGTGCTCGTTCTCAAAACTGTACCTTTGCATCCAAAATTGGCACACCTCTGGCCCATATGTAAGTCCTTGTGAAAGGTACCACTGGAACCAAGGGCCTTGTGACCAGAGAGGGTCTCTACGGGCTGCAGCATGTATTGTGCCCCCCTTGGATACCCCTCCCCTAAACACATACACACTGCCATTGCAGACTATGTGTTTTGGTGAAGAAAGACAAAACTTTAAAATGTCAGCCTGGCACACATCCCTGTGTGCCATGCCTACCTACCACTGCCCGTGGCATAGGTAAGGCTCGCAGCCCTAAGGCAGAGTGCACTATACCACAGGTGAATGCATAGCTGCATGAGCAAATATCCCTACAGTTTCTAAGTCCGTTCTTAGACATTGTAAGTGCAGTGAAGCAATATTGAGTACATGGGATGGGAGTTTGTCATTACGAACTCCTCAGCTCCATGGTGGCTTTACTGAATGCTAAGTTTGGTATTAAACTCCTCCCCATAATAATCCCACACTGATTCCAGTGTTGGATTTATTACAAAATGCACTCAGAGGGCATCTTAGAGATGCCTCTAAAAGACTACCAACTCCATCATGTCCAGCTGACTGGTCTGCATCAGCCTGCCACACACAGACATATTTCTGACCCCCTAACGTGGGGTCTTTGTGCTCTTGTGGGTCAGATACAAAGGCTGCTTGGGGTGGGTGGAGGTGCTTCACACCTACCCCTCAGCAGGAACGGCATTCAGGGTGGTGAGCCTCAAAGGCTTCCTGCCCTTTTATATGCTAGCCAGGGCCTCTCCAGCTAGTGGAGATGCCCATCCCTTTGTCCAAGCCCCACATTTGGCGGCAAGGTCGGCGGGAAAATTAATAGTCCGTAGACGTGGGGTTTCCTCTCTGCCAGGACCACCTCTAAGGTGCCCTGGACTGAGGTCACCCCCTCCTTAGCAAATCCTCCATCTTGAATGGAAATATTTGACCCAATCAGGTTAGGAGGATGCTCCCTCCCCAAAGGGAGGGGACATTCTAAGGGTGTAGTAACCCTAAAGGTAAGTAGCCCATTGGCTGCCATCTGCCAGTACTTGTAACTCCCCTAAATTCAGTATTTAGGGGCTCCCCTGAACCTTCACCCTCAGATTCCTATAACCTAAGAAGACGAACGAAGAGGAAGCAGTGCAGCAAAGCAAGAAGACCCCTAGTGCCCTGGCCTCTGCCCTACTGGTCTGTCTCCTGCTTCTCGAGCCTGCGAAGAAGACTATGCCCGAACTGTGGCCAGCGACATCCAAGAACCCCAGGAAGACTACCACTCTTCAATACAGACCAGATCTCCCGAAGACAGCGGCCCTGTCCAGAAATCTCCAACTTTAAAGACTCTGATCCAGGCAGCTCTGCGACTTCTGCTCACTCTACACCTGACGCCCACAGCCCGATTCTGAGTGGCCAACCTGCCCTGTGAAGTCTACACAGCGATCATGACCTTGTCTTCATTGGAGGCTGACCTCTCTTGACTCCATTAAGTCACCTACAACGTCTCCACGAAAGGACCAAGACCGGCTCCAGCAAAGAAAACCCAACACCAAAAGAGACTCCAGCACCCCGGGGAGCCCAGCAGACAGTGTCCACAACTCTCCAACTTACCTGCCCAGTTGGTAATCACCTTCATTGAGCCTCCTGATCTGAGCCTGCTGCGTCTTTGTGTGACCGAAAACCTCCATAGAAAAGCATTGGGCGCCCAATGCTAATTAGCACCCGGCCGCCCCTGTGCCGCTGGTGGTGCAGTACTTACCTTAAACTGAACCTTGTCCAGTGTCGATCAAAACCCCAGACGACTGGGACCGTAATTCGTGTACTTGCCTATTAATGCATTCTACTGTTTTCCTCCCATAGGAATGAGTTGCATTTACAAACCTATTGCATACAAAGGTCTATCTCTATTTCAAAGTTCTACAGTTCAAAACTGATTCTACAAAAGTATTTCTATTACTGTAAAGCATGTTCTACTGCCCTGCTAAACCATTCTTACTCCATTTGAAAAGTACTTACCTGCAAATTAATTCCTCTTCGTTCAAGAAATGAAATAACAAAGTAATCATTTTTTATACAAAACAATCGGTCTGGATTCAGTGTTTGAGTGTGTGCTATCATTATTTTGCCTGAGTGTGTACAATAAATGTCTAACACTGCCCTCTGATAAGCCTAACTGCTCGCCCACACTACCACAGAGCTTTTAGTATTATCTACTTTAGCGTCTGTAAGCTTCTGGGGATCCACTAGATTCTGTGCACACTATATCTTCTTTTGGTATGGTATATACAGATCCAGCTTCCTACAAAGATGTCTTAAATTTAAAAGCAATTTAAAGTGCACAAAAGCACCTTTGAAAAAAGGAGAGACCTAATAGTAAATGGCAACCGATGGTCCTTTTAAAAAACAAATAAAGCCTTTGTTTATGTTTGTAAAAGAGTGGAGAGATCAGCAGGCTCAGGCCCCCAGGTCCAGATGGAGTGAAAGAGAAACTCGCTCTAGCCAATCCCGGCTCTGCTCTCATGGTGAGAGCATCCTCTGGATTGGCCGCAGGGGAAGCTGTGAGCTTCAACCTGTGCGCAGAGGAAAAGACTGGCGAGCAGAGCCGCAAGCAAAAGAGCAGCAGGTGCGTTTTTTCAAAATTGTTTCAGCCAACTCGCGCTGCCCCCCTCACCGCACTGCCTCCAACTGCCTCACCACATTTCCCTTACACCAGCCACTTCCGCAGAAGTGTATTACATGTGATCAATCCCCACATGTTAACCCCTTCCTTGCTCATGACGAGCTCAGCTGGTCATGCAGGAAACTGCTTGTGTGCTCATAACGAGCTGAGCTCGTCCTGAACCATGGATTTCAAGCACTTTCAGCACAGAGGGAGAATTGCCGTAGCATTGATGTGGTTAAAGTGTGCCACTGTGCTTTTAATAAAATAAGAAACAAGACACACTCCATATTTCTTCTCAAGTAATGATTGGCTGAAAAATGAAAGATTACTGTTGTCTTATAAAGAAAACCAAGACACAACCATTGATGTAATAAGAGGCTTACATTTTTTCTTTTAAATGATAAGTGGAAGCTTAGTGTATATCACTGGAAATTTGAAAGAAGAAGACCCTATTGGTAAAGAATAAAAATAAAGTTGCCTGCTTTTTCTGTTATAACCCAATCACAAACTATATTGAACAGGGAAACTACTTTTTTCACAGAGAAATAGTAATATGGATTAATAATACATAAAACGTTTCATATAGGAGAGAAGCATTTTTTCAGATTATTTCTGAACTGTTTGCTGCTCCTCGTGCAGATTTTAAAGGCAGGGAAGTGTCAAGTATTGGACAGAAGTTGCTTCAGCTCTGTCCATGACTATATGTCCTCACACTGTCTTCTCAGATAAGCTTTGTGCTACACTTCCATATTATGAACACATTGTGCTTTAGTTCTAGTTTGTTTTCAACCTTCTGTTGTCTGAATCATTTGTAACGTTCCTCTACAACTACCTCCATGAGAGACTGAAACCAAGCCTGAGTCGTCTAAAAATGAGTCACTAGCACCATCTGACAACACTGTCTCCTCACCTGAAGCAATACTCAAAATTATTGAAAATGGTGGAAAGGCATAACCCTTCAACCTTCTCAAATCCTGTTCGAATGCATGCTTGGCCTTTATGCCTAGATGTGGGCTGCAACTGAAGTACCTCTTCCACTGATAAGTTATTCTTGAAGCAAAACGATCCAAATCTGGAAGCCCAAACACTTTTCATAATCTCCTGAAAAACATTCCTGTGCAATTTCCCAATCACTATAATCTACAAAATGTAGAGAGTTCCAATCTGCTATATAGTGCTTTACTCTTGGCAAATATTTCGCTCTTAACTCTTAACTTTATCTTTTGCTCTAAGCAACGTCACAAATCCTTTGCTATGTCTGAAAGGTTCTTTGACCTGCTTCCCTCTAGTTTGTTAATATATGACACTGCTGCTAAATGTCAGTCCTCAATAGTATTGCACAATTATTCACATTTTCTCAAACACTGAATTGCAAACAAACCTACTTTCATTTCCAAAACGATTGTGTTGTGCTTTCTCCTCTTGATACCAAATTCCTCCTGTTTCCTGTCGCTCTTATGTGGATCCCATCCTTCAATGCTTGGATCTAACTCCAATGCAAAATCCTTCTCTGGTCTAAAACGTGCACTACTTTTCCAGGCCTCCATATTCTGCAACTACGTCATCATCTCCTTTTTGGCCTGGAAAAACTGCTTGAGTTGACTTGGGACAGTAAACCTATTTTCCTTGCCAGATCCCTCAATTTCACTTCCTTCAATTTCAATTCATTCTTAATTCTTTTTTCACAAGCTTCACTTTTTTTCCTGTAATAACAATTGTGCTTTCACCGAGTTCAACCTAAATGCCAAAAATTCCAAATCTTGAGATAGCATTAAGATTGATTTCTCTCTGTTTATTACAAAGCTTAAACTTTCCAGTGTCCACTTTAATCAGCCGC
The DNA here is from genome assembly GCF_964261635.1 of Lissotriton helveticus. Taxonomy (NCBI): domain Eukaryota; kingdom Metazoa; phylum Chordata; class Amphibia; order Caudata; family Salamandridae; genus Lissotriton; species Lissotriton helveticus. The sequence goes on along the minus strand of NC_136061.1, from coordinate 219,019,359 downwards.
GGCCGGTAGTGGGAGTACCGGCCGGGCGGTGACGTGGGGAGGGGGAGGGGCAGGGGCAGGGTGGGGGCTAGTACTGTATGGAATCTGGACCTTAACAGGTAAGTAAACATAAAAACAAATAAAATGAATTTCGTTGCACGCACTGCATCACAAAATGCGATGCAGTGCGCGCAGCGAAAATTCGCTTTATTTATTTTTATGTTTACTGACCTGTTAAGGTCCGGATTCCATACATTACTAGCCCCCACCCTGCCCCTCCCCCTCCCCACGTCACCGCCCGGCCAGTACTTCCACTGCCAGCCGCGGCTGACTTGAATTCTAAATTCTTGGTAATTCTCATCTGTTGTGATTCATTATTAAAATGTCGTTTAAGTACAAAGTCATTCTCAAACCTCTATGCCATTAAAAAAAACTACTGCCCTCATTAACTTTTGTTAAACACCAGGTTGCTAAACTTAAACCAAAGGTAAGCTTTAACAACTGATAAAGTTGACCCTTTCATCTGAATTGCAAGAAGCTCTGACTCTCCTGTGCTATGGGAATTGTAAACTAAGCATCTTTGAGATTTTTTCAGTAGCAAAACTTTCTCCTGCCACTATTCTCTTAGGAGGTGCACACCCTACATTTTGAAACATCGGTATACCACAAATTGGTTTAACTCCCTTAAGAGAATTACCGGTCTCCACCCTTTGCCTTTTTTCTTGATTTTAAACAATGTGCTTCTAAAACCCACACAGTTCTATTATACCTTCCTTATTGCTCCTTTTTCACATTTTATTTACTAATGCACCTATCTGTTTTTCCGTTTCTAATGAAAAACGAAGTTCCACTCACAAATCCGTCAACTTTTCTCTCTGTTTGTGCTTTTTACCAATTTCTTTAGTCTTCCTCCAACCTTTCCTGTTGAAGAATCAATAATAGTTTCCTTACTCATCTTCTAGTTGAATTCGCTGCAATCCTATACTCCTCGTGCCTCTCCTTCTGAACCCTCTATCTCTGTGATGGTAAAATAAATCTTGATTCTGGCATCCTCTTGACAAATTTCGGTGTTGGGCATATTGAGACTTGTAAAAATTGTGGCTTAGAGGTTGCCCTCTCCTCTCGGCCCTACAGTATAAACTTCCTCCAAAAACTTAGTGCATTGAAGACTGTGCTTTATCTAGGGCTGTATAAGCTTCCTCAAATTTCCCCAGGCTTTTAACCATACCTTCTTCAAAGAGCAGACCTTTTAGCTTCCTCACTTGGTTCCTTACACCCCTAATCACCTAACTTACACTGATCTTCATTTACACAGAGTTACACCTTTCTGCTTTTAGTGCTGTTCACAAGGGTCTCTTTGTCACCGACTTCCAACAAAGATATATTGACCTCTTTTCCAATAACGTATTTCTCTTTTGCCACATCCTTCTTTTAAATGTGTCACTCATTGCTGATTGTAAAGTAAATGCTAGTGCTCACTTTAACACTGAGATGGCCCGTGTCACACAGAACGCCTTAAAACAATTCTGGTTTTAACCAACCCCAGATTGCATCATAGGTCTTGTAGATTTGATTTAACCTTTCTAGATACAGGAAGAACATCGAAGCTCTCAAGTTTCTGATGTCTATGCCTAAGTAGCTCATTAACTTAATGTGTTTGCTTTGCATTCTGGGACTTGTAGTTCTTTCTATGCCATTGTAAAATCAGGACTAAGTCCCAGAATGAAGCAATAACCTGGACTGGTGCTCAGGCATTTACACAGGAAATTTTAGAGTGCTGGAAAATCTCAACATGCAAAGCACTGCAGCAAAATACAGCTTGAAAAAATTACAGCTGTTCTTAAAAAAAAATAAAAATCTTTTTAAAGCTCCTCTGTATATTTTACACAATGTATAATTCATACTACATAACTTTTGTGCTGCGCAAATACTTTGTTGAATCCATTGACAGGACTTTGATCAGAGCTGGGCCGTGTGGAGGAGTGGAAGGGGTTTGGAAAGAAGATCGAGGCGCTGCTCGGGGGAGTCTGCAGCAGTGGCTACATGCTTTTTTGACAGGATTGTTTAGATCAGAGGTCTTCAAACTTTTGTCGGCCGAGCCACCCCATCTAAACCTTTTTACACGTCGAGCCCCCCACCGCTACCACCATGTGACAAAAAAGAACCCAGGTTGTATTGGGTAAATAATATTAAATAAAGGTAGAGTGTTAGTAAACTGAAGTTTTGGTAGTCCATGTGCTTATTCTAAAGTTCAAATTGTATTGTATTGTATTGTAATTGCATTTATATAGCGCTTACTACCCCTGACGAGGCGTCAAAGCGCTTTTTCGGCGGGTAGCACGCTACTCCGGGACCCACAGAGGATTAGTGTTGAATTAGTATAGTGAAACATGCAAGTACATTTTAAGTGGTGGATAAGTTAATCAGTTATTTGGAATGATAGCAGAAGGATAGAGTAGGACAAAGGTTCGTATTTATCTATCGCTCGCTTGTTGACGCATGCTATTCAGGGAGCCTATAGAGGATTAGTGGTGAATTAATATGGTGAAATATGAGGTAATTTCAGTGGTGGATATTAGTCTGTTACTTGGAGTGAGAAGGATAGCGGATGGATAAAAGGGGAAGAAAGATTTGCATTCATATAGCACTTGTTACCCCTGATGGGCGTTGAAGCGCTTTTCTGGCGAGTAGCACGCCACTCCGGAACCCATAAAGGATTAGTGTTGAAAATTAGTATAGTATAAATATGAAGTAATTTGAGTAGTAGATATGTTATTCAGTTATTTAGGCAGTATATTAGTATAGTTGAATATGGAATTTGAGAAGTGAAACATGTTAGTCTGTTAATTTTTATTGAAAAAAGGATAGTGGAGGGATAAAAGAGTAAAAGATTTTTTTATATATATATATTAGTAGTAGGAAGAGGCTTTTGGATGAGTAAAAAGGAGTTTTGGAGGGAAGGAGTCAGAGGGGAGAGTTTAGAAATGTTTGTTTTAGGGGATCGGTGTAGTAAAAAGGTGTCAGATGATGCATGGAGGGGTAGAGCAGGAGAGAGTCTAGAAAAGGTTATTTTGGCGATCATAGTAGTGGTATGGGGTTTGGGATAAATGAGAGAGTGGATGTAGAGGATATATTGATAGATCTATAGGATGCGAGATAGGGTAGTGCATTAGAAGGAGTAGTAGAAAGAAGTTTGAGAGGAGTCTGAAGGTTGGGCTAGAAGATATATTGAGTGAAGTATAGGCTGAGAAATAGGCTAGTGCATTGGAAATGCTAAATTAGAAGAAAGAGATAAGTATATAGATCCATAAGTACATTAAAAATATATAGATACATAAAAAAGTAAGTATATTTAGATTAAATATATTGATAGAGGCACAGGATGAGAGATAGGGTAGTGCATTGGATATGCTTTTTTTCAGGAGAAAAGTAACAGACACACAGATCCAAGTACATGGATGGTACATAGATGTACAATGGAAGTATGTACATGTAGACCAAAAATGACTTTTATTTATTGATGATTATTATTATTATTATTTTTTCTTCTCTTAACATAATTGTTTTACATGTTTTATAAAGTAATACACAAAGATAGATACATATCTATAGTGAAAACAAATGCTTATATACAGAGGGATATGCTGTAAATTTCTATTTCCGTATGGTACCTATGTGGGGAAGAGCCAGATCTTGAGTAGTTTTCTGAAGATAAGGTGGTTGTCGGTGGATCTTATGTTGGGGGGTAAAGAGTTCCATAGTTTGGCTGCTTGAACAGAGAAGGATGTGCCACCCATTGTTTTTTTCTTGTATGGTGGGATTTTGAGGCGAGATGCTCCTTTAGAGCGTAGGTTCCTTTGTTGAATGTGTTTGGTGATTTTATTCCTGATGAAGAGTGGTCCTACTCCATGTATTGCTTTGTGGGTAATACAAAGCAGCTTGAACGTGGATCTTCTGGCAACCGGTAACCAATGCAGGGCTTTCAACAAATTACATTGGTGCTTTATTTTTCACATAAAACACAAAATTTAGGATAGATTAGCAAAAACACTCCCAAAACACAGGTGTGGGAGTGCATGTTTTTCTCCACAGAGACAATGTGTGGATGGATTCTTGCTTCTGCCATACTTAGGTTGAGCTCCACTATTGAGCAGTGCCTTGAAACAGGAGTGCTCACAATAATTTTAAATATATTTTTTGCAGTTTTTATATCGTTCAAACATGACCCAAAGGTATTGGAGCACTTTACAGGAGCATCTTTTACATTACACAAGCACACATTCATTTTTTGTAAGCACAGGGAAATTAAGTGATTTACCCAGAATCACAGGATGTTGAGCAGACCTCAAGAATTGGACCTAGTTTCCCAGCTCTACAGTTATCAGCTCTGGCTGTTGTGCCACATCCTTGCCCCTAAACAAGATATCAGAAAAAGAAGTTCCACATAGCATGCTTTCTGACACAATTGAAAAATTGATTATGTGGTGTACGGCCAGGTGTTGCCATGCTGCCGGTTTTAGACATCACATGGCTTGAGGAGAGCTCCAGTGGGCAGTCTCCCCTGTGAGCTGTCCCATTTCAATCTCTGCCCTCCCTGCAAGTTCCAACAGCAGCTAGGGCCGTGGGGTCTGATTGCATTGCTAAACACTGATTATCCGTAGTCCCCCTTTGTCACTCACCTCCACGCAGACATGGCTGAAGAGCATGGGTACATGAGGCAGGTCACAACAGTGAGAAATGTTATGGACATAGATTTTATCAGAGAATTGACAGTATCTGAATCGGTGGTGGCAGCCATGTCAAAGGCCTTAAAAAACATACTGGACCTCCTGTCTGACCAGTTTCGACTTGCAAAGGGTTGCAGTTCGGACACACCCTGTGGGTGCAGTAGGGTCCCCAAAGTGTGGATCAGAGATAAGAGAGATCTGGAACAAAGGCATGCTCTTTTTACAAGTTTCAGTTGTGAAGACCAGAGGGATGAGGTAGCTGCTGAGCCCAGTGGTTAATATTGACCAGATAAGGGTGCCGCCCATAAAGGGGCTTCTGACTAAGACCTGGGGGATACTAATGCCTTTACATCAGGTGTGCAACGCCCAAATGGCTCAAAGGGCATTGTCATGTGTGTCAGCCCGGTATGAGACAGCTTCCCCGGGCACACACACAGACAGTTTAGGAGCCACCAGCCGCACCTGAAGACTTCACAGGTCTTTAAAAGACAATTTCGCGTTAACAAGGCTTTGCTTTTTTTAACCCTTCTTAGAGCCCCTGAATGTCTACTCTTCCTATTGCTGGACTAATTAGCCCCCCTCCCTAACTGTTGCGCCTCTGGCCTCTGACCTGTGACTCCAGACACTCTCAGCCGAGCCCAGCTCGCGAAGGTGAAGTGGAGAGGAGAAGTGTGCGCCCCCCAGAAGGGATGCTGCCCCCCCCAGGGGGGGGGGTGCCCACAGTTTGAAGACCTATGTTCTATAGGCATTGCGGTGAGTATTCCCACACAGCTCCCATGTTTTTTGACACATTCCCATAATTTACAAGGACTTCTAAACATGGTAATGACTCAAAAATATGCTCCCACAGAGAGGCGTAATGATGAGACCTCTTTCTATATGTGCTGAATTCTGCAGCACATATAGAAAAAGGAAAAAGCCTCTCAGTATTGTTTTTGTGCAGGAAGGTGCCCCTTCCTACACAAAAACAATCCTTACGTGGGTACCTGTGTTGGCACTAGGCTGACAAATTGCCACCAGCACCACAGAAAAGGATAAAAATGCACTATGCTGGATAAATACTGCACATTCCTGCACTGTGACACAGGGCAGCGCAGCAAGGTGGTTTGCTGCAGTGCCCTGCACCACTAATTTCATAAATATGCACAGAGGTATGTAATTCGGTACAGAAGTCATCCGAGAAACCTGCTTAATGTATTTTCCGTATAGATTTTAAATTCACATTGTGAACCTTACCAGCACAGAACATTACCAGCAGACATGCAGCTGCACACTTCTCGCAAGACATTTTCTGCTCAAAACAAGTATCCTACCATTGTAAATTGCGAGATCAGTGTAAGCGTAGGAAAAACAGAAATTAGATAATATGCACTTGAAAACTCAAGTTGCATAAAATTACAGCGGCGTTTATACAAATTTTGTACAGGCTTTTTAGATCTTGCTGTACCCTGCTAAGGCACATGCATGTACTGTTATCACACACTTTGTGAAGAACAGGGTCCTTTAGTAAGACTGACCCATGGTCAGACAGAAAGCCATCTACTCAAGCCAAGCAAATAATTTAAAAGTCTCCATTTAAAAAAATTCTGTACCCAACATCTACCTGTGCTAATTATCCGGTCTTCTCCCATCCTTATCCTTCATTCGTGCCCCTCATCTTGAGACAGTCTGTTAAAAGCATAAAAGCAAAGTTTTACTCTGCTATTAAATTCTGCTCTACTTTTGTGACTGGGATTTAAAGTCACGATCCAAAGGTGGGCTAGAAACCTAGATTGCTGCATGGCCTAATCAAAGAGGAGTGGTCTTAGTAGCATGTGGAAACATAAACGGCAAAAGCATTATTCACGAAAAATAAACTCCGAAATATGATACCCAAGTATCGACCTTACTACAATTCCACCTAGACAAATATCAACTGCAACCTACTTCACCATGAAACACTTGCTTCCAAATACACCAGGATCGAGTTACTGTAATAATTTAACACAGTCGTAAATTGCAATTTACATCTGTTCAATTGAATTTAGCACTTTAAAACAGCCGCACCCGAGTACTTCACAGGTCTTTAAAAGACCATTTCACATTAACGAGGCTTTGTTTTTTTCACCCCTTCTTAGAGCCCCTGAATGTCTACTCTTCCTATTGCTGGAAGAATTAGCCCCCTGTTGCGCCTCAGTCCTGTGACCTGTGACTCCAGACACTCTCAGCCGAGCCCCTAGCAGCTGGAGCTGCGCCAGCCCGGGCTGAGACACACGTGCGACGGTGAAGTGGTGGGGTGAAGTGCGCCCCCCCCCCCTGGGGGGGCGCGCCCCACAGTTTGAGGACCTATGGTTTAGATTAAGGACCGGGCTGTGCGTTTGGTTACTTTGAAGACAGGGCTCGACCAGTACACCTCTGCAGTCGCTGGCTCACAGCATAGGGGTCTGATGTAAGCCAAGACAACGCTGTCTACATATTGTGGAACATTACTGATTTGTAGCTAAACTTAGTCTCGATGGCATGGAATGTGCACTCACGGACTTGCAAGACGTCCTCAGCAGGTGGAGGCCTCGGCTGAAGGGCTCCGTCAGTCCCCAGAAGCAGGTGCCTTGGTTGGGTCTGTGGGCGCAGCCCTACTCCACTAGCAGCAGCAAGGCGACGCACTGCCAGAGACCCGGAGCAGTATGGGCGCTATACTGGGATGAAATAACATCTATTGCTCCTACATCCTTTATCGCCCTCACGATAACAAGTTGTAGACTGCAACAACACCTTGCACAAAAGGCTGTTGGTAATCGAGCTGGCTCTCACCCAGGTCTCCAAGGGGAGCGCTGCCCTGATTGGAGGGAACGGAGGGCATTAATCTTATGTGAGACAGAGCCTGGACAGCCCCTGGAGAGAGGGCCCTGCCTGCCCGCCTGAGAGGCGAGGCAAAGAAACTTTCATTTGAGTTCACTTCCAAACACAGAGGAGCAAGAGAGAGGAGAGATGGGAAGGAGGGCTGGTGGATGTAGAGGGCGAGCTTGGTGAGGGTGCAAGAGAAAAAGGTGACTCGTCGGTAAGCCAGGTAGGGTTCACAGTAGCTCCCTAATCTGCCTCACAGGGAATGACGTTTATAGTCTTCATGCTGCACACAGATCTCTGCCGTGGGTATGGTAACACCCTGAGCTGCTGTACCGATATGGCCTGGGACTGCCTAAAGACCCCCACCCTTCCTTTATCAAGCATTATTAATGTGACATGAGAGGGATTTCTTTGGAAGCGGGGGGTCATACAACCCCCGGCCGTATTTATCAAACATACAAATAAGCAAAATTGAAAATAAACAATATTTACATGATTACACAGAAAACTTTCCATGACATTGATTACAATTGATAAATACAGATATCAGATGGCTAACTGTAACATAATTCTTGTACAAGGTATTTCCTATCCGAATCTAACATATTAACCATAATCATACTGTAATTACTTTTCTGCGTATCCTATTTGGGCCTACGGCAAGGTCACTAACTGGTGTTGGATCCTTATCGATTAACCATGCCCTCCAGTCGGTGTGCGCATTCGCAGAGGGCCCATTTTACCGTGAGGGTACTCCCCTACTCCCCCCCAGTTACCCCGTACACACTATTAACTCCATTAAAGGGGGCCCTTGCATCTCTGCGCCGTTTACTGGCGTCATTGTGCACGTGCGGGGTGCCAACCAGCCTAGAGAAAGCGTGACTCCCCCTCCCCTGCACCCAACAGGCTGTTCTGCCCCTGGAGTTCTAGGAGAGACCACTTGTCCCTCCCCTTGGGCGGGCCATTCAAGAATGGCGCTGCCCTCTTAGGACCTTAAATTTACTGCTCACCAATCATGACCTTACCGCCAGAGGCCAGCGTAGTTGACCGAGTATCTGGCCCTACCCTCCTACACTGAAAGGTCATTTCCCGTCCTTAAAACTCACTAGCCAAGCCATTATATTTTCTACCAGAATTTCATTCCCTACCCTAGTCAGGTCGACCCCGTCTTTTAAGAAGCACGGCTCCCCCCTCCACCCGTGTGCGATCGTCTGTAGCTGAGGAGACCTGAACAATTTCCCTATTTTATTGTTGATCCTCTTTACTGAGTGATTCAATGCTTTTACAGAATCTCCCCCTCTCCATTTAAATCTGGGTACTATCTGAGACCATACTATGGTGCAGCCCTGGCTTGTCTTAGCTAACCACCCTACTTCTGAGATTATGTCCTCCATCAAGCCTCTTCTACCCAAATTTACCAGGTCGTTCCCACCCAAGTGTAGGATAACTATACTGGGTGAAGCCCCATGTTTACCCAAAAGATCTGTAACGAAACCCCTGAACTGACTAAGGCAGAGACCCCCTTTTCCATGGAAAGATACCCTAAAACCAGCCTGCTCAACTCTGTGTCTGTAATTTCCTGAAAGAAAAACTGCATTCAAACATTTTACATAAGAGTGACTAATGACCCAAACAACATGTGCTCCTGCGTCTTGTGGATGTGGCTGTCGTTGTATTGTATCTTGCTGCTGGTGCGCCAATGCCAGTTTCACCCCTGCGTGACAGGTTTGAGAAACTGAAATGTAAGCAGAGATGGAACATGCATCAGTAAAAGTGAGAAATGCCACACTCACAACATGTGTAGCCGCACCTAGCGCTTATAACAATTGGAGGACCACCTCCCAATCCTTTTTACACTGTTGCTGTGCAAACCTCTGGCTGTGCTTCTGTGGCAGCCCCTATTCTGAATGAATATGTTCCAAAGCACTTCTGATCCAAGCCTGTCCTGTTTATTGCCATGTCCAAGACCCTTTTAAACTGGAACCTGGTGAGCGGGGTCCCATCTGCATGTATTAGTAGCACTCCCCCCATTGCACTATTCCTCTGTCGTAGGACTGTTTCTAGGTGAGTCACGGGACAGCAAGGATTATCATGTGCGCGGGGAAGCACTATTCCTTCGCCACGGGCTTCCTAGTCTGTTTTGGATTTTCTAATGGATATTAGTAAAGTGTCGCACTGTACTTTTGCATGTTCCAGCTGCAGCCCTCCTTGCACATCCTGTTTATTCTGTGCCACCAACTCCCCTATCCAAAAGGCTCCATAAAAGGCCAATGAAAAGGCGGCTCTGAATAGCAACGCCTCCCCTTTTGAGCTGCAAATGCCATCAGGTGCTGCTAGTAGAGATGTCAGCAGTTCTATCCCAATTGGGCGTCTTGTGTCTTGGGATGACCCCTGGAGGCGTCGCCACCCCTTCAGTGCCTTTCTAACAATGAAACTATTATTAGGATCCCTGCTGCCCTTGATTTGTGCCAAGAAAGAGATTGCTACTATATGTCGCCTGGCTGCCGCCGCAGAGCGCCCTTCCTTATTCAAAGTATCTTAATACCGCAGGAATGCCCCTGTCTCATACCAGCTGTCAACCCAATCCTGCCCCAAAAAAGCGCAGTAAGCCCAAAACGCCCCTTCATATGCTTTCCTGGTCTTGGGAGCTAGGCTAGCTGCCACAAGGTTCTTTAGCTGGAGGCACCAATCTGCCAAATTACTTCCGGGAAGAGTGTTGGTGTTGCCTCCGCAGAGGGTAGGTGTTCCTACTTACCTAGCCTTAAATTGTATGTTCAGTTTCATACATAACAACACTATTTCTTTCAACAGGCGGAGGATCATTTTACACCGTGCAGCCTGTTGGTTGATGCATTCTACCACCGTCATGTTGGAGTGGTGTGGCTCACTGGTTGGAGGCGGCAGACCCGGGAGCAGAGGACGGCCCGGGACCAGGGTTCAATTCCCGACGCGGCAGGGTCTTGGACCAGGGTCAATGGACTTGATAATTCTCGCCTCGGTGCCTACTCTAACTAGGGATCACACTCGGCAACTCTGGGCATTAGCTTGCCTCATCTCCACAACGGCCCCCCACATACGCCGGGGATGCCTGGTTTCACCTTGGAGACACCCAGTAGGGACCATCTCACAGGGAAAGCCAGGATGGGTTCCCCAGCGGTCTACAGCGCAGAGATACTCCTTCGGAAGTCGATTCTAGCGCTTTAGAAACCCACAATCAATCAATCAATCAATCATGTTATCTGACCAGAAAATCACAGATTGATTACGTAGATAATGAGGCCAACCAGTGAGTGTCACCCAGATGGGAAAGAGTCCCAGGAAACCAATTTTGGCTGTCACACCATTCTCCACCCACCATGCCAGCCAATGTTGTGCCACCCATTCATTCCCAAGTATGGCACCAAATCCCACACTGCCCGCAGCGTCCGTCCATAAACCTAACTCCGCAGAGGTAGTGGGATGACCGGGCCACACCACCCTGCCGTTGAAACTTTCAGAAATGCCATCCAAATATGCATGTCCTGGCGAACCTCAGACGACAGTCTTGTGTGATGGTGTTTTTCTTGGAGACCTGTCATGGCCTGTGAGATGGAGCGGGAGAATGGTCGAGCCATAGGTATGACTCTCAGTGCAAAATTCAACTGACCCACTGTCTGTTGTAGCTGATGTAAGGTTACTTTATCTTTTGCCAGGCATTGTTGTAGTAAAGTCTTAAATTTCATCATTTATTCCCTATGTTACTGGAAACACCCCTGTACTGAGTCTAACTCTATGCCCAGGAATTCTGTTGTGGTTGCTGGACCCACCGTCTTCCCTGGCGCCAGGGGAACCCCGAAGGCCCGCATGAGCACGCAAAATTCCTGCAATGCCCAAGCGCACTCCCGGGAGCCCGCCGACTCCAGGAAAAGAAAATCATCCAGATAATGCATGACGTATTGGTGCCCCGTCGCCTGTCTAAAAAACCATTCCAAAAATGAACAGAATTTTTCAAAGTAAGCACAGGAAAAGGAGCATCCCATGGGCATGCACTTATCCATGTAGAATTTGTCCTGAAATTTGAAACCCAGGAGGTGGTAATCAAGAGGATGTACAGGCAGCAGACAAAAGGCAGACTCAATATCTGATTTGGCTAGCAAGGCCCCGGGGCCCAGAACCCATAGCATATCCACTGCCTGGTCAAAGGAAGCATATTTCACGCTACCGATTTCCTCATTAATGGTGTCATTCAGTCAATTGCCTCTAGGGGCTGACAGATTATGAATCAACCTGAACTCCCCCTCCTCCTTCTTAGGGTCCACTCCAAGGGGTGAGCAAACAAAATTGTGCTCAGGGATGTGATCACAAGGACCAGCTATTCTGCCCAAGCGTAATTCTTTTGCAATTTTTGTTGCTGCCACCCCAGGGTTGGTCCTTACAGAAAGCTGATTTTTACAATCTGGTGTCCCTATGTAATCTAATGCAGGAATCCTGAAGTCATGCAAAAAACCTTCCTGTAAATTCTTAGCCGTGGCATGATCAGGGTACTTGTTTAACCAAGGAGTCATAGCCATAACGTCAATGGGCGAGTGTGTTACAAGTTGTGTCCTCTCCTCACTCCTGTTTCTTCTTTCCCCTATATCCTGATTTTTTTAGGCATTTTGATTCAGGGTGAGATGGGTTATTGCAGATAGAGCATGTGTGCCTGAACTTACAAGTGCCCTGGGCCCTGGTGCATGTCCGCCTATTAAAATCCCACATGTCCCTTTCCGCTCCGCCCCCTCCCCCTGGACTAGGTGCTGTGCCCGTTGTTTGGGGTGTCCGAAAGGGCTGAAGCTTGGAATGTGTGACCCTTTTTGGAGTTTTGCATTGTGTTACCAGGCTGCCCTGGCCCAAACTGATCCAACCATGAGATTGTGTCGACTCGGTCCCAGGAAAGTGATGGGTCAACTGCCCTAGCCTTCCTGAAATTCATGTCATACTCCTTCCACCCTACGCCCCCATATTTTTCATGAGACATAGTAATCCTGCTCTGGTAACAAGCCATCTCTGCTTGTATGTTAGGTGAACGCTCAGCTGTTCTTGCCATACATACTGAAAAGGCCCTAATCCAGTTGCTCAAATTCTCCTTTACCCTGAATTTCAACAGTTCACTGCACCATTCACTAGGAAGCATCCAATCTTTCTGTTTCCTTGAATACTCCATCTCCCTTTCATCCACGAGTAAGGAGAACATATTAATGTAAGCACCAGACCATACCAATCTATCACTTCCTGTGTTACATGCCTGGCCAAATGTTCCCTTCCTGTGCGTGACTCAACCACGCCCAGTAATGGCAAAGTCACTTCCTTACCTATTGCAACAACTCCAGCTGGCCCCGTCAGCTTGTCCTTCCCCGGCTCATCTTTGTTGTGTCCTGCTAAAGGAACCCCCCCCCCCACCCCTGTCGGTTGCGTAAGAGATGGAGTACCTGGCCCCTCGCTTGGTGTCTCACTTAGTGTTGCAATAATCTTTGCCACCATCTTTTTTGCCTCCACCAGGGGGTCCTCCCCTACCTTCTTTGCCCCCACAGAAGTTGGCAACATCCCTCCCCTCCCTATCCAAGGATGAACTGCCACTATCTGTGCTACCAATTCCTGTGGGACCTGATTGATGTCTATTGGTGTAGGGACCACTGGGGCAAGTATCGGAACCACTGGAATATGTGTGGGAACCACTGGGATAGGTGTGGGAGCCAATGGGGTATGTGTAGGGACCACTGGGATAGCTGTGGGGACTACTGGGACCGGTGTAAAAGGGACTACAGTACAACCCCCGCCTGTGGGACCCTCACCCGATGGACCAGACCTATCCTCCCCTCCCCCCAAATGAGTGACTGGCACGGGGGCTCTTTCTTGGGTCTTCCCTTTCTTGGGCCTAGCACACCCAGGGAGTGGATCTAATTCACCCCTGGGTTTTGGTGGCACTATGGTTCGCTTAGGCCTCCCAACTGCTTCGCTCTGTCCTTCAACTCTTTCTCTGAGTTCCGCCAGGCTCTGCCTTAGTTTCTCAACTTTTCCCCATCTCCTATCCATAGTGACCATCCCGCACATCATGGACTCCATCATGTGTTCCATGTGGGAATGCTTCGCACCACGCTTACAGGCCATAGCACCTGAGGCCCACTTGCCAGATCACTTATAACTGGGAACAATAACACTGCGAACACAATGTTGTCTATAACTCGATGCTTTCTTCACTGAGAGCCTCCCACAAAATCTGTTTGCCTGGCCTGGAAACCTGTCCAGGTCCTTACCTGTACTGTTGGAGGTACACAGACCTGCCGTAAGCACCACACAACTGGAGCCGCGCCACACCAGCTAACCTGGGTGTTGGACGAATACTCTCAAGCCCGTGCGGCCCACAGAAGAAGTGAAATGCAGGCCTGTCTGTGCCCTCTGCGAGTGATGTCCTTGTGACCCCCGTTGAGCCACGTGCGGATAGTCTTTGCGTACTTGAACTCTGTAATTTATGACAAATAGTCTGTTATTTCTCTTAAAGTGTCAAAATATTGCGTTTCATACCATTGCACATAGTACAGCTACAGTCCTTACTGTAGGTATAATGAAAAACTACCCTTCCAGTGCCACAATCGCCTTAAAAAACGAAGCAGACCAAGCTCCCCACTGTGGACTACAGCCTATCTATCCAATAGAGAGCTTACAATTGGTGCCTTATATCTAAAGTGCACCTGCGTTGCAAGATGTCTCTAGGATTTACATGAGCATGCTTTAAATTGTGCACCCCTGGTCCAACTAGGAACTGTCACTTGGCCGATTGTTTGCACCCCTCTGCACTATATCAGAAACACCCTGCGTACTCTTTGTGGCATCCTGGACGAGATCAGAAACCCCCCTACCCCCAACAGCGCCACAGCAAGCCGGGGCAAACCTCTGCAAAAACCGCCGTGATTTAAAAAGGGGGCAAATGCTTGCCAGACAAAGAACTGTGTTGGGGAAGCAGGCTGTTCCTCGTTGCGTCCGGTTATATAGGGAAGCACCAGGCTGCTGGCTGTTCTTAGCTATATGCGGGCCTGCCCACCCCGAGTACCTTGGAGAAACGCGGAGGGCGTTTCTCAATAACACAATACAACTCCTTCCCCTGCGATGCGCGTGTCCCGGTCGCGGTGAGGCTTGCTGACTCCTCCCGTGCTCCTGAATCGCCGCGCCACCTTCACGCCGCCTGAAATGTTGCCGACACCGAGAACCTGCAAAAAAGGGGAAAAACGACAAAAAGGAGGCGCAGTCGATCTCTGCCGCGCCACCGCCGCACCGAGTCTTTGAAGTCCGGCACCACAGCCCTTGAGCCCTCCTGCAGAAAGGAAACAAAAAAGAAAAATAATTACAGCCTCTCAGAGGCTGAAGGGGCAGACCGTGGAGCGCGGAGTCAAAGAGGCAGACTCTCTGCTGTCTTGTTTTCGTCTGTCAGATTCCTTCTGACAGTGGTGAGTTTTTGGATACCGAGGCAGTAGCCTCATTACTCCACAATCATTTTGAATTTTTTAGTCGCTGTTTAGATTGTCTTATTGATGTGTGACGCTTTGTCACAGTTGAGGTTGCATCACATGGTCATCTCAGTGATGGGCCGCGGGTAGCGGTCGATTGAGTATGCAGAATTGTCAGCATGTTTCCTCAGAGGGTCTTGTCTTTGTCCATCAAGTTCCTTCTGATAGTGTTGAGTTTTGGTTGCTTGCCGAGGCTGTTATGCCATCTGGCAGCGGTGGGTTTTGTGTACCTGCCGGCGTTTGCCTTCAAGCAGTGCTGAGTTTTTGGATGCTGCGTTTCTGTTTCAGTTTCGCAAGGTTAGCGCTTCAATGGGACGCGGGTAGCGGTCAAATGGGTTCGTAGAGATGTCTGCGAGTTTCCTGATCAGTGGGTTTTCCTTTTGATCTAATCCTGTGTAGAATTTCCTGTTGAGTTTGAGGAGATGGTCGTCCAACATCTCAATCCCTAAGTCTCTGTGGAGGTCTGCTGTTCGTGTGAACATAGGTGCACCTGCTGCAATCCGTAAGGCCTTGTTCTGTACTTTCTGTAGGTCCATCCGAAGCTGTGGGCGGCAGCCACTCCAAACTGGTGAAGCGTATGTCATAGTTGGTCGAATTATTGCAGTGACTACTCGCACCTTGCTCTGCATGGGCATCGACTTAGTCTTCAGGAGTGGGTATAATGCAGCCAGTTTGGATGCTGCTTTCTGGCAGGTCTTCTCTATGTGGTTTCTCCAGCTGAGTTTAGAGTCCAGAGTCACCCCCAGGTAGGAGCTGCTGTTTTCCCATTTGACCTCGTCCCCGTTGAGGAGGATCTGTGGGTGTTTCCTGTTCTGCTTCCTGGTAAATAATGTTGCAGTGGTTTTGCCCGTGTTTAAGGTGATCTGCCAGTCGCTGTACCATTCGGAGAGTCTGCAGAGCGATGTCTCCAGGTTCTTAGCCACTTCCTTGTCGCTGAAGGATTGAGAGATGACCGCAACATCATCTGCGTAAAGGGCAAGATCAGTCTTCTTTAGGTCCGTGGGGATGTCGTTTGTGAATATGTTGAAGAGGAATGGTCCTAGGATTGATACCTGAGGCACTCCAGCAAGAATTGGGCGTGGCGATGAGCATTCTTCTCGCACTGCCACGTGAAAGGTCCGTTTTGTCAGGTAGCTGGACAGTAGCTTGACCAGGTAGCTGGGAAACTGGAGCTTGATAAGTTTATAAAGCAGTCCCTCGTGCCATACTCGGTCAAATGCTTTGGCTACATCCAGAAAGACTACTCCGGTAGACTTGTTGATGTTGAAACCATGGCTGATGATGTCCACAACTCTGAGGAGTTGGTGATTGGTTGAGTGATCTTTCCGGAACCCAAACTGTTCTTTAGCAAGGAGGTTGTTGCTTGTCGCAAAGTCCACGAGACGGGCGTGGATGACTTTTTCAAAGAGTTTTGATAGGCCAGATAGCAGACTTATGGGGCGGTAATTTGCAGGGTCTCGCAGTGGTTTCCCAGCCTTGGGGAATACGACGACTCTTGCTTCTTTCCAGGTGTTTGGGAAATACTGGTGCTGCATGCATGCGTTAAATATCTCAGCAAGGTGATCCACTGCAGTATCTGGTAGCATCTTGATGGCTTGGTTGACTATTCTGTCCTTCCCTGGTGCCTTGCCGTTTTTTAGTGTTTTTGCCAGGGCCAGTAATTCGCCCATTGAGCATTCCTCAATGTGTGCAGTTTCTGTTTCTGGTGGGTGCTCCCGGTGATGCTTGGCGACCTCTTGCTCTACTTCTGTTGCCAGTTTGCTTGCCTGGTTGGGCCTGAATGATGCCTCCAGCGTGTCAGCGAAGACCTCAGCCTTATCCCTGCTGCTGCATGCCAGGTGAGTCGTCCCTTGTATCGGTGGGTTTGGTTCCTTCTTCCCAGTCAGGCGGCGGGTCATTCTCCATAGAGAGTTGTCTGAGTCCTTTAGGTTAGCTGTAGCTGCTTCCCATTTTTCGCCTCTGTGCTGGCTTATTTGCATCTTCAGCTGTCTTGTCAGTTCATTATACTTCTTCAGCAGGTCGGGGGTGCGGTTCCTTTGCCACTCTCTGCGGGCTCTGTTCTTGGCAGCTATTGACTGCTTGATGCCCTTCGGGAGATCGTAGATAGAGCATCGTTGTAGTTTCTGCTCTGGAATGCTGCGCTCAATAGCTGTGTGGATTGAAGGTGTGAAGTGGTGAATCGCCTGGTCAATGTCTTCAGTGCTTCGCAGGGGACCTGGGACCAGTGTCTCCTCCAGGCATCTCTTGTATAGGCACCAGTCCGCCTTCTTGAAGTTGTGTCTGGTGCCCTGCTGCTGGTCTTCAAGTACGTCTCCAACTGTGATCAACACTGGGTTGTGGTCGGATGTCAGCGCTGTTAGGGTTTCAAGCTCCATAGACTGGGAGAGATTCTTCATGACCACAATGTCCAGAACATCCGGTTTATGCAGTGCAAAGCCTGGATAGTGTGTTGGTTGAGTCGGGCCGGCCACTACAAAGTCCTCCTTCTTTGAGTGGGCAAGTAGGGCGTGTCCTTTGCTGTTTCCCGTCCGAGAGTTCCAGCATTTGTGCTTGGCATTAAGGTCACCTCCAATTAGTGTTGGGATGCTGGGGTCCAGTAGAGCATCCAGGTCCTTTGGGCTTAGCTTGCCTGGGGGTGAGTAGGCGGCGATCAGCCGCAGCGGGCCTGCAGATGTCTGGATCTGTATGCCAGTTGCTTCAATGCTCCCAACTGGTGGTAGAGAGATCTCATGGTGCTTCACTTTTGTGCTGACGATCACCGCTGTTCCTCCGCCCTTGGCTCCAGTGGTGCGATCTGTGCGGTATACCCTGTGGTTTGCTAGGGTAAGCTTCTGGCTTCCTTGGAGGTGGGTCTCGGAGATAAGCAGACTCCCGTGCTCCACGGCCTTTTAACCCCTTACATGCCAGGCCGGTTCTAACCGGCCTGGCCTTTGCTCACTGTTGACCTGGAAGTGATTTCCTCACTTCTGGGTCACAGGGAGACCCGGGGTCCAATCTGCACCGGGGCGCGCTTGTCCCGTCATTGAATCACGACAGGCTAGCCCCAACACAGAGAGGGGATAGGGGCCGTGCGCCCGCCATACTTGTGGTGGGGCCGATGCCGGCCTCGCCTTTCTCGAGGGGAGGTTGCCACCTGCCTGTTGCACACGCAGCTCTGTACCATTTAAGTCACCCAGTAAGCTGTATTACAAGGAGGGATGCCTCTGATCTGCATTTTGCACAGAGATCTCTGTGGCCGGTACAGAAACTCCCTACCCCATAGCTGCCAAGGTTTCAAATCGCTATGTGTGACATGTTCATAATTTCAGTGTCATTTAGAGTGACATTTCAACGACTATGAGTGACATTTTGTCACAAGCAAAATTAAGCAATGATGACCGGGGAAAACACATAAATATTAGACATTACACCCATTAGAGCAACAAGAAACGCTAAAAAGATCTTAGAACTTCAGCAAAGCACCCGAAATCGAAGGGCAGGAGAGGCACACTCACACCCTAGGGGTCACAGCCCAGTCGCAGCAGGCTGTAATTTATTTAAAAAAAGACACACTGAGTTGTATAATAAAAGAGTAAGTTGCACAGTCTGCTAATCTTATAAGCAATGAACACATTGTTTGTGGCACAAATAATGTTTACTTAGTTTAATAAGGAATAAATACACTTTACTTGCGCTCGTTCTCAGAGGCACTTGTGATGCAGCCTGTGGACTCCTCACAGCAGCCGCTGAGGCAGCGCAGCGGTCCTGTGGGCTGGGGTCAAGTTACATTCAGGCTTCCTCCCACTCTAATGTGCACTTACACTGATGCGACCTATATTTGCTGCACTAACTTCACTTACTGGCTGTAACAGTGGCCTGGCTCCATACCGAGTCACTCTCAGCCGGCGCTGGTGGGCCTGGGATAGAGTGCGGGCGGGATCTCATATTTATGCATACAATTGATCGTCGATTTATTACCAGCCCAGGAGGTGGTGAGCAGCTGCTGGCAGGCTGTGCCTTGTCCTGGCGCCCAGCACTGTGCGTCACCTGCACTAGACTGCGGTTCTTGCAACAAGTTCGGAGGAGCAGTATCGTCTCCGCACTCAGCGATTTCTTGGGTGGGCCGAAATTTAAAGCACAGCTGAAGCTTTTTTCGCCCACTTGCATGCACGGCAGATGGTAGCTGAGCAGGAGGACAGATCTGTGACACTGCAATGTGAGGACGTTCCTGCAATGGCCTTATATTTTAATTTGTACAATTACATCTATACATTTTCTATTTGGGTGATAAATACAAACATACTAAATAGGTTCAAAACATTACAAAATTTTATTTTTTAAGTTTTTCAATTCATTTAAATACTAATTTTCATCACAAAAATCACAAAGGAAAAAATTACAATTCATATCAAAACCCTGACAAAAAACAGAGGAATCATAAATATATACAACACAATTAATATATAAAAATTATAACCCCTTGGTTGAAAATATCTTTGTTTGGAAGCGTTTTATTGATGACATTTTTTTTATTTGGAGTGGACCGGAAGAACTTTTGCAAACATTTTTTCTTTGGCTCAATGCAAGTGATACCAACCTGAAGTTTACCATGAACTTTAGCACAAGTAAAGTAGACTTCCTTGACATTAGCATTGAAGGGACCAATGGATGCCTGACAGTAAGTCTATACAGGAAAAGTACAGCTAAAAATACTATCCTAGAATATAACAGCTACCACCCGAACTGTCAGAAGGACTCTGTACCTTTCGGGGAATTCTTACGAATTCGCAGAAATTGTACAGATATTTCTTCCTTTCATTTACATGGAGACGCACTCAGGGAAAGACTACTCAAGAGAGGCTATCCACGTCGCCTTGTGCGACATGCTTACAAACGAGCCAAATATTACGATAGGTCGGCACTCCTTCAGGGTAACAAACGGGTCAAACAAGAGCGGATCACATGTGTGATCGATCATTCAACTCTGAACTTTAAGATCCGGAACATCATCAATAAAAATTGGAGAATTCTTAACATAGATGACAATGTTCCTGTGCTCCCACTACCTATGCTCGCATACAGGAGGAACAAGAATTTACGAGACATGCTAGTCCACTCGAGATCACTGGCAAAGAGCCCGTTTTCCAATCAGCCTTCCATTACAGGCCTTCCAGCAGTGACAGGCAATCACAGATGTGGTTCTTGCCACGCCTGTGACTCAGCCATTACTTCGGATACAATTACTTATAATGAAAGACATATCAAACTGCGATTTCTGACTAACTGTCGCAGTAGTAACATTGTGTATATCATGTTCTGTGACTGTGGATTGGCTTATGTTGGTGAGACAGGCCGTGAGTTTCGTGTCCGCTTCAGTGAACACAAGTCTGCCATCAGGACTAAAAAGCTGACAGCCCCACTGGTTCAGCATTGTTTGGAGAAATCTCACAAAGAAAATGAGATCAAATGGTGCATTTTGGAAAAAGTGACACCTAAACCGGGCCAAGTAAATGAGATTACACGGAAGAAACGAGAGACCTTTTGGATTTTCCATTTGGACACCGTGAAACGTGGTCTGAATGAAGAGTTATCTTGGTACGTAACCAAGTGAACAGAATTCTAAAACGTACCCCACTTGTGACATATTATCCATCAGATAATATTTGTCTCTGAATTCACATCAGGTGGCTTGTCTCTGATGCCTTCCCGCCACCAACACTGTCCCTTTAGGTGTACCTGACATCTGAAAGATGCTTGCTCAAATAATATGGGCGTTTTTAACTTTTATTGTGCATTTGGTTGATAATAAAAAATCCTTCATAAAAAAGTTTTGACCTCCCGGTTAGTTAACATTCTTTGTTTAGATAATAATTTTCAGATACTTGTTTCTTGTTAGACGCGGCAATCTTAGAATGCCCGTTTTTAGCATCACCAAGTTTAGGCTTATTAGAGATTATATCTGGCACGAGCATTGGCAGACGGAGGTATGTCATAGTCCCTTGTTGGTGTTTACAAACGGAGTTGAGTCCCTTATTGATGTCTAAGCGTGGGGATGCTTGCGCCTTACAGCATGATGGCGTCTGGAAACGTAGTCCACTTTCTATGCTTATGATGTAGGACGCCGGTCTGACATTATCTGAAAGCGACTCCCCACGTGACACTGGGATTCGCCGACCGCTTTTAAAACAGGGAAGACTTCCCAGTTTAGTCGTTTGTTGGCAGTTGAGACAGACGGTGCGGAGACACGATGCTATAAGCATAGTTGCAAGGTAAGCGTACTAGAGCAGTGCGAGCTCGTTAATACCGAGTGCCGACCCTGCAATGCACCGAATTGTTTGTTTGCGGCTGGCTTCCACACTTGCCATTAACTTTACTCGGAAGAGAATATAGACACCCTGTGCACGATAGCGTGTTAATGAACCCTATCGCCTTTTCTTCTTTTTTTATTAAAAGAACGCAAGGTTTGAGAATTATCCATTTCAAAGCACCCCCTTTCTTTTTTCGGGGGGTTTCTCGACCGCATTAAACTCGGGAGCATTACTGAATGATCTTGGCATGTTGAGTGTATTATGAGTTGTTTTATGCTAGCCACCCGCATATAATATACCATATTCCTACCCCACACTCTAGGGACGCAAACTACGGAGCAACCTTACCCACGAGGGTGCTGTCTTCATGAATAAGTTTCTCTAATCAAACTGAAGTAAGGACTTATTGTGTATGCCTTGCTTCAAACACTGACCTTAGCAACATGTGGATGTTCATTCATTCGGTTTTTCTATTCTTTTATCACCACAGATGACGGTGAGCACACTCACGAATGTGCCTTTCTACCAAATGTGTCCTTTATAATAAATTGAAGTAAGAACTCACCCGGCAGCCCCTCTTCAAACGCACACCCTAGTAGCACGTGCTCGCTAACTTAATCGGATTCTTCATCCTTTTTTTCATTATAGATTATGGTAGGAATTTTAACTGACATCCCGCTGACCGTCTTTGTCTTAAACCACTCCATGAATTCGAAAATCTAGGAACCAACTGCCACACCGGGTCTCCAACTACCATTAAAGGTATACTCCTTTAAGGACGTAATGGATGTCCAATAAATACGGGCCTCTCTCTTGGTCTTTTCTCGAATTAGCTGCACACTAAGAGGTCTGTTTGGCTAAAATATGTAATTCTTTGCTTATAGCCACTTCAAGGACAAACAGGATATCCTGCCCTATGAATATTGTGAGAGCCGGTCCTCCCTGACTCTACTGCTGTTGGTGCCAATTGGTAAGCTCACTGACAGATGTATCTGAAAAACGGGATTACCCGGGTATGGCCCTAACTTAATTCGTAACCATTGGGAACATGTTTTACTGCCACACGATTATGTAAGTCTGACTTATGCACCCGTGTAGCCCCTTGCTTAGATAACTTAGATTAAATTTGTCCTCTCTTATTGATCATATGCACTATATGTTTTATTATATGATGTCTTGGTTTGTGGTCGAGTTGATGAGCTTCTGGTTCATGTAACACAGTGAATTAATTAGTCCTGTAAGAAGATCCTATTTTCTTGGGTGGTAACAAAATGGTGATTTGTTGTATATATATTTTTCAGATCCCTTGGTATTTATTGTATCACGAGGAAAAGGTCCTGATGAAGGCGGCCGAGTGCTGCCGAAACGCGCGTAGACCTGCTGCGATGGCCTAATAGTACATCTGGGGGCCAATATTTTAGCATTGTTATTCTGCTTATTATCTATTCAGCTCCTTCTCCATTTGAGTATGAGGTTGAGTGTGGTATGATTGTTAGCATGTGAGGATGTTGAGAGATATGTTTGTTACCAAGGGGTTATAATTTTTATATATTAATTGTGTTGTATATATTTATGATTCCTCTGTTTTTTGTCAGGGTTTTGATATGAATTGTAATTTTTTCCTTTGTGATTTTTGTGATGAAAATTAGTATTTAAATGAATTGAAAAACTTAAAAAATAAAATTTTGTAATGTTTTGAACCTATTTAGTATGTTTGTATTTATCACCCAAATAGAAAATGTATAGATGTAATTGTACAAATTAAAATATAAGGCCATTGCAGGAACGTCCTCACATTGCAGTGTTTATGCTCCCCTCTGTTCCTGGGCCAAATTTACCTTTTGAGGGGGTCCCTTCGTACATGTTGGTTACTTTCGCGGTTTTTGAACCGTGGGATTTCTTATATTAAATCTTTGTCATTTATTGCTTTTTTGTATTGTTTCACTGTGCTGCAGGTTTCAGTTTGTTCTCACGTGACCACTTTTTAGGACAGTTAATCAATCTTCTAAGTTTCTTCCTTACATTCGACTTACCGGGTATTTTAGGCAGTTCTTGTCTCGATAGGACTGCACTTGGGAGGAAGGAGAGGGGAGTCAGAACCCATCATGGATAACTTTCAGACCTTTGGGTTTACCGATGAGGATTTTAATACACTTATGGGAAAACTAGCAGGAGACAGTGGCCCAGTACCTTCCCACCAAATAGGTAATAGTGAATGGCAGAATCTCCTTAACATGCGCAAAAGATTAAAACGTATAGAATCACACGCATTCTATATGTTCGAATATCTTAAAGCAGGTGTCATTCCTTCAGGCCTGAGAGTCCGAAACGCCCCCGCTCTCTTTATCGACGTCAAAAAGTTCCTGGAGCGGTGGTCATTAATTTCCAACCGCTGCTCCAGGGACTGGATGATGTTGATTATTGAAACGGCAAAAGATGTGGCATCCACTCTTTTACAGGAGATCAATGATCTTGAGGCAAAACTTAGTGCATCAACGGCGGTGGAGGAAGGCAAAGACTGTCTTGAAAAAATAAAAACTGAAATGAAAGACTTTGAAACCTACCTTACCAACAAAAAGATGGAGAAGTTAAAGAAGGATATTAGATGGTTCACGAGAGAGAAAGTTTACCCCTACTTAACGTCTAATTACTACCAGGAGACACCACAAAGTAACCCAAACACCAATTCTAATGGGTACTCGGGAAGAAGATATACCAACTTCTCCGACTCGGGGTCCTCCGGCTCGGAAGGGGAAAACTATCAGGACACCAATTACAGTCACCCAAACCCTGGCCCATTTAGAGGCAGATCCAACCAACGCCCTTTTCATGGAAGGGGTTTTTTACCCCGGGGCCAATTCAGGGGGAGGAATGTTCGGTGGCAAGATCAGGCAACCCATGCCCAGATGAACCCTCAACCTCCACAGCAATACATGCGAACTCGCAATCAACAGTATTGGTGGTAGAGGTACCGGGAGAGTGTAACCCCAGACTGACCCATGACTTACCTATTTATAATTTGTCCAGTGTGGATCTCAAACCGGAGGATGTGAAAGTATTAAGTAGGGGACTTTCATTTGTACCGAGTATCCACCTGAATAAATTTAAATTACACCAGGACCTCTTTGCCTTTTTTCGCAAAATTAGACTTAATAAATTCTTCACTGACCGTCCCCGGATAGAGGATGATAACAACTTGTCAGGATGTAAACCTCCATCGACCTTCACACCCACACTAGACATGGTGGGAACTGAAGTTGGGATTTTTGAAAAGAATGTCCTCCAAGACATAGCACGAGTTATAAGAAATCCCTACAAACCAACAACCAATCTCTCTGTCATAGAAACTACCTCCTTGAATGAATTAAAAACTAATTCATCAATTGTCATTAAACCCTGCGATAAGGGTGGGGGTATTGCTGTCTTTGACAAAGGGAACTATGACGCCAAAATGTTGGAGATGCTGGCTGTGACTGAACATTACAGACCAGCACAACGTAGGGAACTGGAAAGACTGAACAGACACATCCAGGAATTGACTCAGGGGGCATTCACAGAGGGTTTCATCTGTGAGGATGAATACGATTTCCTCAACAAAACAGCCCCTGTCACCTCTGTGTTATATGGTCTCCCGAAGACACATAAATCGGAAAGTGATCCTCCTATGCGTCCTATCATTTCAACCATTGGCTCTAATACAGAGCCGTTGTCGAAGTATGTAGATAAGTTCTTGAGCCCCTTAATCCAAAAGTACAAATCCTACATTCGTGACACAGGGGACATTATTAACAAAATAGAGGGCCTCCCTTTCAACCCAGAGACGGACATTCTTGTGACGCTCGACATTGAGGCATTGTACACCAACATCCCTCAATGTCGGGCGTTACAATCGGTGTCCGATCTCCTCAAGAGATACCCATCGGATCGCCCTGATGCCTTCATTCTTCAATGTCTGGAGATTGTACTGATGAATAATTTCTTTGAATACAACGGTAAACTCTTCAAACAAATTAAGGGTACATCAATGGGGGCTTCCTGTGCTCCATCTGTGGCCAATGCATTTATGGGAGAGTGGGAGCTCAGGAACATTCATAACGAACTGGCCCCGTTTTTTGAAAATATCTTTGTTTGGAAGCGTTTTATTGATGACATTTTTTTTATTTGGAGTGGACCGGAAGAACTTTTGCAAACATTTTTTCTTTGGCTCAATGCAAGTGATACCAACCTGAAGTTTACCATGAACTTTAGCACAAGTAAAGTAGACTTCCTTGACATTAGCATTGAAGGGACCAATGGATGCCTGACAGTAAGTCTATACAGGAAAAGTACAGCTAAAAATACTATCCTAGAATATAACAGCTACCACCCGAACTGTCAGAAGGACTCTGTACCTTTCGGGGAATTCTTACGAATTCGCAGAAATTGTACAGATATTTCTTCCTTTCATTTACATGGAGACGCACTCAGGGAAAGACTACTCAAGAGAGGCTATCCACGTCGCCTTGTGCGACATGCTTACAAACGAGCCAAATATTACGATAGGTCGGCACTCCTTCAGGGTAACAAACGGGTCAAACAAGAGCGGATCACATGTGTGATCGATCATTCAACTCTGAACTTTAAGATCCGGAACATCATCAATAAAAATTGGAGAATTCTTAACATAGATGACAATGTTCCTGTGCTCCCACTACCTATGCTCGCATACAGGAGGAACAAGAATTTACGAGACATGCTAGTCCACTCGAGATCACTGGCAAAGAGCCCGTTTTCCAATCAGCCTTCCATTACAGGCCTTCCAGCAGTGACAGGCAATCACAGATGTGGTTCTTGCCACGCCTGTGACTCAGCCATTACTTCGGATACAATTACTTATAATGAAAGACATATCAAACTGCGATTTCTGACTAACTGTCGCAGTAGTAACATTGTGTATATCATGTTCTGTGACTGTGGATTGGCTTATGTTGGTGAGACAGGCCGTGAGTTTCGTGTCCGCTTCAGTGAACACAAGTCTGCCATCAGGACTAAAAAGCTGACAGCCCCACTGGTTCAGCATTGTTTGGAGAAATCTCACAAAGAAAATGAGATCAAATGGTGCATTTTGGAAAAAGTGACACCTAAACCGGGCCAAGTAAATGAGATTACACGGAAGAAACGAGAGACCTTTTGGATTTTCCATTTGGACACCGTGAAACGTGGTCTGAATGAAGAGTTATCTTGGTACGTAACCAAGTGAACAGAATTCTAAAACGTACCCCACTTGTGACATATTATCCATCAGATAATATTTGTCTCTGAATTCACATCAGGTGGCTTGTCTCTGATGCCTTCCCGCCACCAACACTGTCCCTTTAGGTGTACCTGACATCTGAAAGATGCTTGCTCAAATAATATGGGCGTTTTTAACTTTTATTGTGCATTTGGTTGATAATAAAAAATCCTTCATAAAAAAGTTTTGACCTCCCGGTTAGTTAACATTCTTTGTTTAGATAATAATTTTCAGATACTTGTTTCTTGTTAGACGCGGCAATCTTAGAATGCCCGTTTTTAGCATCACCAAGTTTAGGCTTATTAGAGATTATATCTGGCACGAGCATTGGCAGACGGAGGTATGTCATAGTCCCTTGTTGGTGTTTACAAACGGAGTTGAGTCCCTTATTGATGTCTAAGCGTGGGGATGCTTGCGCCTTACAGCATGATGGCGTCTGGAAACGTAGTCCACTTTCTATGCTTATGATGTAGGACGCCGGTCTGACATTATCTGAAAGCGACTCCCCACGTGACACTGGGATTCGCCGACCGCTTTTAAAACAGGGAAGACTTCCCAGTTTAGTCGTTTGTTGGCAGTTGAGACAGACGGTGCGGAGACACGATGCTATAAGCATAGTTGCAAGGTAAGCGTACTAGAGCAGTGCGAGCTCGTTAATACCGAGTGCCGACCCTGCAATGCACCGAATTGTTTGTTTGCGGCTGGCTTCCACACTTGCCATTAACTTTACTCGGAAGAGAATATAGACACCCTGTGCACGATAGCGTGTTAATGAACCCTATCGCCTTTTCTTCTTTTTTTATTAAAAGAACGCAAGGTTTGAGAATTATCCATTTCAAAGCACCCCCTTTCTTTTTTCGGGGGGTTTCTCGACCGCATTAAACTCGGGAGCATTACTGAATGATCTTGGCATGTTGAGTGTATTATGAGTTGTTTTATGCTAGCCACCCGCATATAATATACCATATTCCTACCCCACACTCTAGGGACGCAAACTACGGAGCAACCTTACCCACGAGGGTGCTGTCTTCATGAATAAGTTTCTCTAATCAAACTGAAGTAAGGACTTATTGTGTATGCCTTGCTTCAAACACTGACCTTAGCAACATGTGGATGTTCATTCATTCGGTTTTTCTATTCTTTTATCACCACAGATGACGGTGAGCACACTCACGAATGTGCCTTTCTACCAAATGTGTCCTTTATAATAAATTGAAGTAAGAACTCACCCGGCAGCCCCTCTTCAAACACACACCCTAGTAGCACGTGCTCGCTAACTTAATCGGATTCTTCATCCTTTTTTTCATTATAGATTATGGTAGGAATTTTAACTGACATCCCGCTGACCGTCTTTGTCTTAAACCACTCCATGAATTCGAAAATCTAGGAACCAACTGCCACACCGGGTCTCCAACTACCATTAAAGGTATACTCCTTTAAGGACGTAATGGATGGCCAATAAATACGGGCCTCTCTCTTGGTCTTTTCTCGAATTAGCTGCACACTAAGAGGTCTGTTTGGCTAAAATATG
Source organism: Lissotriton helveticus (assembly GCF_964261635.1). Classification (NCBI taxonomy): domain Eukaryota; kingdom Metazoa; phylum Chordata; class Amphibia; order Caudata; family Salamandridae; genus Lissotriton; species Lissotriton helveticus. Next base: position 218,991,220 of record NC_136061.1, on the reverse strand, counting down.
TAATTCTTTGCTTATAGCCACTTCAAGGACAAACAGGATATCCTGCCCTATGAATATTGTGAGAGCCGGTCCTCCCTGACTCTACTGCTGTTGGTGCCAATTGGTAAGCTCACTGACAGATGTATCTGAAAAACGGGATTACCCGGGTATGGCCCTAACTTAATTCGTAACCATTGGGAACATGTTTTACTGCCACACGATTATGTAAGTCTGACTTATGCACCCGTGTAGCCCCTTGCTTAGATAACTTAGATTAAATTTGTCCTCTCTTATTGATCATATGCACTATATGTTTTATTATATGATGTCTTGGTTTGTGGTCGAGTTGATGAGCTTCTGGTTCATGTAACACAGTGAATTAATTAGTCCTGTAAGAAGATCCTATTTTCTTGGGTGGTAACAAAATGGTGATTTGTTGTATATATATTTTTCAGATCCCTTGGTATTTATTGTATCACGAGGAAAAGGTCCTGATGAAGGCGGCCGAGTGCTGCCGAAACGCGCGTAGACCTGCTGCGATGGCCTAATAGTACATCTGGGGGCCAATATTTTAGCATTGTTATTCTGCTTATTATCTATTCAGCTCCTTCTCCATTTGAGTATGAGGTTGAGTGTGGTATGATTGTTAGCATGTGAGGATGTTGAGAGATATGTTTGTTACCAAGGGGTTATAATTTTTATATATTAATTGTGTTGTATATATTTATGATTCCTCTGTTTTTTGTCAGGGTTTTGATATGAATTGTAATTTTTTCCTTTGTGATTTTTGTGATGAAAATTAGTATTTAAATGAATTGAAAAACTTAAAAAATAAAATTTTGTAATGTTTTGAACCTATTTAGTATGTTTGTATTTATCACCCAAATAGAAAATGTATAGATGTAATTGTACAAATTAAAATATAAGGCCATTGCAGGAACGTCCTCACATTGCAGTGTTTATGCTCCCCTCTGTTCCTGGGCCAAATTTACCTTTTGAGGGGGTCCCTTCGTACATGTTGGTTACTTTCGCGGTTTTTGAACCGTGGGATTTCTTATATTAAATCTTTGTCATTTATTGCTTTTTTGTATTGTTTCACTGTGCTGCAGGTTTCAGTTTGTTCTCACGTGACCACTTTTTAGGACAGTTAATCAATCTTCTAAGTTTCTTCCTTACATTCGACTTACCGGGTATTTTAGGCAGTTCTTGTCTCGATAGGACTGCACTTGGGAGGAAGGAGAGGGGAGTCAGAACCCATCATGGATAACTTTCAGACCTTTGGGTTTACCGATGAGGATTTTAATACACTTATGGGAAAACTAGCAGGAGACAGTGGCCCAGTACCTTCCCACCAAATAGGTAATAGTGAATGGCAGAATCTCCTTAACATGCGCAAAAGATTAAAACGTATAGAATCACACGCATTCTATATGTTCGAATATCTTAAAGCAGGTGTCATTCCTTCAGGCCTGAGAATCCGAAACGCCCCCGCTCTCTTTATCGACGTCAAAAAGTTCCTGGAGCGGTGGTTATTAATTTCCAACCGCTGCTCCAGGGACTGGATGATGTTGATTATTGAAACGGCAAAAGATGTGGCATCCACTCTTTTACAGGAGATCAATGATCTTGAGGCAAAACTTAGTGCATCAACGGCGGTGGAGGAAGGCAAAGACTGTCTTGAAAAAATAAAAACTGAAATGAAAGACTTTGAAACCTACCTTACCAACAAAAAGATGGAGAAGTTAAAGAAGGATATTAGATGGTTCACGAGAGAGAAAGTTTACCCCTACTTAACGTCTAATTACTACCAGGAGACACCACAAAGTAACCCAAACACCAATTCTAATGGGTACTCGGGAAGAAGATATACCAACTTCTCCGACTCGGGGTCCTCCGGCTCGGAAGGGGAAAACTATCAGGACACCAATTACAGTCACCCAAACCCTGGCCCATTTAGAGGCAGATCCAACCAACGCCCTTTTCATGGAAGGGGTTTTTTACCCCGGGGCCAATTCAGGGGGAGGAATGTTCGGTGGCAAGATCAGGCAACCCATGCCCAGATGAACCCTCAACCTCCACAGCAATACATGCGAACTCGCAATCAACAGTATTGGTGGTAGAGGTACCGGGAGAGTGTAACCCCAGACTGACCCATGACTTACCTATTTATAATTTGTCCAGTGTGGATCTCAAACCGGAGGATGTGAAAGTATTAAGTAGGGGACTTTCATTTGTACCGAGTATCCACCTGAATAAATTTAAATTACACCAGGACCTCTTTGCCTTTTTTCGCAAAATTAGACTTAATAAATTCTTCACTGACCGTCCCCGGATAGAGGATGATAACAACTTGTCAGGATGTAAACCTCCATCGACCTTCACACCCACACTAGACATGGTGGGAACTGAAGTTGGGATTTTTGAAAAGAATGTCCTCCAAGACATAGCACGAGTTATAAGAAATCCCTACAAACCAACAACCAATCTCTCTGTCATAGAAACTACCTCCTTGAATGAATTAAAAACTAATTCATCAATTGTCATTAAACCCTGCGATAAGGGTGGGGGTATTGCTGTCTTTGACAAAGGGAACTATGACGCCAAAATGTTGGAGATGCTGGCTGTGACTGAACATTACAGACCAGCACAACGTAGGGAACTGGAAAGACTGAACAGACACATCCAGGAATTGACTCAGGGGGCATTCACAGAGGGTTTCATCTGTGAGGATGAATACGATTTCCTCAACAAAACAGCCCCTGTCACCTCTGTGTTATATGGTCTCCCGAAGACACATAAATCGGAAAGTGATCCTCCTATGCGTCCTATCATTTCAACCATTGGCTCTAATACAGAGCCGTTGTCGAAGTATGTAGATAAGTTCTTGAGCCCCTTAATCCAAAAGTACAAATCCTACATTCGTGACACAGGGGACATTATTAACAAAATAGAGGGCCTCCCTTTCAACCCAGAGACGGACATTCTTGTGACGCTCGACATTGAGGCATTGTACACCAACATCCCTCAATGTCGGGCGTTACAATCGGTGTCCGATCTCCTCAAGAGATACCCATCGGATCGCCCTGATGCCTTCATTCTTCAATGTCTGGAGATTGTACTGATGAATAATTTCTTTGAATACAACGGTAAACTCTTCAAACAAATTAAGGGTACATCAATGGGGGCTTCCTGTGCTCCATCTGTGGCCAATGCATTTATGGGAGAGTGGGAGCTCAGGAACATTCATAACGAACTGGCCCCGTTTTTTGAAAATATCTTTGTTTGGAAGCGTTTTATTGATGACATTTTTTTTATTTGGAGTGGACCGGAAGAACTTTTGCAAACATTTTTTCTTTGGCTCAATGCAAGTGATACCAACCTGAAGTTTACCATGAACTTTAGCACAAGTAAAGTAGACTTCCTTGACATTAGCATTGAAGGGACCAATGGATGCCTGACAGTAAGTCTATACAGGAAAAGTACAGCTAAAAATACTATCCTAGAATATAACAGCTACCACCCGAACTGTCAGAAGGACTCTGTACCTTTCGGGGAATTCTTACGAATTCGCAGAAATTGTACAGATATTTCTTCCTTTCATTTACATGGAGACGCACTCAGGGAAAGACTACTCAAGAGAGGCTATCCACGTCGCCTTGTGCGACATGCTTACAAACGAGCCAAATATTACGATAGGTCGGCACTCCTTCAGGGTAACAAACGGGTCAAACAAGAGCGGATCACATGTGTGATCGATCATTCAACTCTGAACTTTAAGATCCGGAACATCATCAATAAAAATTGGAGAATTCTTAACATAGATGACAATGTTCCTGTGCTCCCACTACCTATGCTCGCATACAGGAGGAACAAGAATTTACGAGACATGCTAGTCCACTCGAGATCACTGGCAAAGAGCCCGTTTTCCAATCAGCCTTCCATTACAGGCCTTCCAGCAGTGACAGGCAATCACAGATGTGGTTCTTGCCACGCCTGTGACTCAGCCATTACTTCGGATACAATTACTTATAATGAAAGACATATCAAACTGCGATTTCTGACTAACTGTCGCAGTAGTAACATTGTGTATATCATGTTCTGTGACTGTGGATTGGCTTATGTTGGTGAGACAGGCCGTGAGTTTCGTGTCCGCTTCAGTGAACACAAGTCTGCCATCAGGACTAAAAAGCTGACAGCCCCACTGGTTCAGCATTGTTTGGAGAAATCTCACAAAGAAAATGAGATCAAATGGTGCATTTTGGAAAAAGTGACACCTAAACCGGGCCAAGTAAATGAGATTACACGGAAGAAACGAGAGACCTTTTGGATTTTCCATTTGGACACCGTGAAACGTGGTCTGAATGAAGAGTTATCTTGGTACGTAACCAAGTGAACAGAATTCTAAAACGTACCCCACTTGTGACATATTATCCATCAGATAATATTTGTCTCTGAATTCACATCAGGTGGCTTGTCTCTGATGCCTTCCCGCCACCAACACTGTCCCTTTAGGTGTACCTGACATCTGAAAGATGCTTGCTCAAATAATATGGGCGTTTTTAACTTTTATTGTGCATTTGGTTGATAATAAAAAATCCTTCATAAAAAAGTTTTGACCTCCCGGTTAGTTAACATTCTTTGTTTAGATAATAATTTTCAGATACTTGTTTCTTGTTAGACGCGGCAATCTTAGAATGCCCGTTTTTAGCATCACCAAGTTTAGGCTTATTAGAGATTATATCTGGCACGAGCATTGGCAGACGGAGGTATGTCATAGTCCCTTGTTGGTGTTTACAAACGGAGTTGAGTCCCTTATTGATGTCTAAGCGTGGGGATGCTTGCGCCTTACAGCATGATGGCGTCTGGAAACGTAGTCCACTTTCTATGCTTATGATGTAGGACGCCGGTCTGACATTATCTGAAAGCGACTCCCCACGTGACACTGGGATTCGCCGACCGCTTTTAAAACAGGGAAGACTTCCCAGTTTAGTCGTTTGTTGGCAGTTGAGACAGACGGTGCGGAGACACGATGCTATAAGCATAGTTGCAAGGTAAGCGTACTAGAGCAGTGCGAGCTCGTTAATACCGAGTGCCGACCCTGCAATGCACCGAATTGTTTGTTTGCGGCTGGCTTCCACACTTGCCATTAACTTTACTCGGAAGAGAATATAGACACCCTGTGCACGATAGCGTGTTAATGAACCCTATCGCCTTTTCTTCTTTTTTTATTAAAAGAACGCAAGGTTTGAGAATTATCCATTTCAAAGCACCCCCTTTCTTTTTTCGGGGGGTTTCTCGACCGCATTAAACTCGGGAGCATTACTGAATGATCTTGGCATGTTGAGTGTATTATGAGTTGTTTTATGCTAGCCACCCGCATATAATATACCATATTCCTACCCCACACTCTAGGGACGCAAACTACGGAGCAACCTTACCCACGAGGGTGCTGTCTTCATGAATAAGTTTCTCTAATCAAACTGAAGTAAGGACTTATTGTGTATGCCTTGCTTCAAACACTGACCTTAGCAACATGTGGATGTTCATTCATTCGGTTTTTCTATTCTTTTATCACCACAGATGACGGTGAGCACACTCACGAATGTGCCTTTCTACCAAATGTGTCCTTTATAATAAATTGAAGTAAGAACTCACCCGGCAGCCCCTCTTCAAACGCACACCCTAGTAGCACGTGCTCGCTAACTTAATCGGATTCTTCATCCTTTTTTTCATTATAGATTATGGTAGGAATTTTAACTGACATCCCGCTGACCGTCTTTGTCTTAAACCACTCCATGAATTCGAAAATCTAGGAACCAACTGCCACACCGGGTCTCCAACTACCATTAAAGGTATACTCCTTTAAGGACGTAATGGATGTCCAATAAATACGGGCCTCTCTCTTGGTCTTTTCTCGAATTAGCTGCACACTAAGAGGTCTGTTTGGCTAAAATATGTAATTCTTTGCTTATAGCCACTTCAAGGACAAACAGGATATCCTGCCCTATGAATATTGTGAGAGCCGGTCCTCCCTGACTCTACTGCTGTTGGTGCCAATTGGTAAGCTCACTGACAGATGTATCTGAAAAACGGGATTACCCGGGTATGGCCCTAACTTAATTCGTAACCATTGGGAACATGTTTTACTGCCACACGATTATGTAAGTCTGACTTATGCACCCGTGTAGCCCCTTGCTTAGATAACTTAGATTAAATTTGTCCTCTCTTATTGATCATATGCACTATATGTTTTATTATATGATGTCTTGGTTTGTGGTCGAGTTGATGAGCTTCTGGTTCATGTAACACAGTGAATTAATTAGTCCTGTAAGAAGATCCTATTTTCTTGGGTGGTAACAAAATGGTGATTTGTTGTATATATATTTTTCAGATCCCTTGGTATTTATTGTATCACGAGGAAAAGGTCCTGATGAAGGCGGCCGAGTGCTGCCGAAACGCGCGTAGACCTGCTGCGATGGCCTAATAGTACATCTGGGGGCCAATATTTTAGCATTGTTATTCTGCTTATTATCTATTCAGCTCCTTCTCCATTTGAGTATGAGGTTGAGTGTGGTATGATTGTTAGCATGTGAGGATGTTGAGAGATATGTTTGTTACCAAGGGGTTATAATTTTTATATATTAATTGTGTTGTATATATTTATGATTCCTCTGTTTTTTGTCAGGGTTTTGATATGAATTGTAATTTTTTCCTTTGTGATTTTTGTGATGAAAATTAGTATTTAAATGAATTGAAAAACTTAAAAAATAAAATTTTGTAATGTTTTGAACCTATTTAGTATGTTTGTATTTATCACCCAAATAGAAAATGTATAGATGTAATTGTACAAATTAAAATATAAGGCCATTGCAGGAACGTCCTCACATTGCAGTGTTTATGCTCCCCTCTGTTCCTGGGCCAAATTTACCTTTTGAGGGGGTCCCTTCGTACATGCAGATCTGTGACACTGTCCATGTAATTCACAGGTGGCCCGGGCGTTGGCAGTGGCGTAACGAAACTTGAGGCCCCCCCCCTGCAAACTCCATGAAGGGGGCCCCCCCTCCCATCCTCTGTGCCAGTCTAGAGCACTCAGAGCAGCGACCCGCCATACTGCAGGGGATGCGGGCCTATTGTTACGCCACTGTCACCAATCCAGCCGTTATAAGTAACACTGGATGGTGGAGTCAAAGGTTGGGCGTAGTCTGCCAGCAGGCTGTCATAGGTGGTGGTTCATTCATTACGGGGTCCCTGCCATCAGTAGACCGGGGAAGTTTGCCCAATTTTAGCTGGGTTTCCTGATGCAGACTCCGGTCACGATATACAACATCGGACCCACAATCGCATCAATGTTATAACAGATCTTTGAAGCAGGTGCAGTAACCTCCCATGAGTGGCGTGTCCTGTCATCTGCACATTGCACACAGACCTGTGCAACAGGAACAGTAACCGCACCAAAAATTGTGTAACTTGCCCCTGAAAATGCAGGAGTGATCTTTCTGACCCGAGCTGCCCAAGGTCAGCAGGGGCCGTACTTGGCCACTGCCTCCACTTGATAATACACTCAACGTGCATGGAAACCACAGTGCGTGGTGTGAACGGATGCCACCTTTCCCAGAGAAAAAATACTGGCCAGCGGTTCCACTGTAAACATTAATGCAAAGGCCCGGTCATGATTCTTGCGTAGAATTGTACATTACATTGTTTGTGTTCATTTTTTAATGTGGCTTTTCTGTCTTGACTTATTTCAATCATCAGCAAAATAGGTCACACTTCTGCTGGTAGAGGTTAATGCCGTATTCCCCTCTTTCCCTTTTGAAAAAAATCCAATCCACCGCTAAAAATTGGACCTAATCACTCCGAGAGCTAATCTGTAAACAAGGCGGGGGCGGCTTGAGCTACTCCATTGTCTTCAGTGGAGCTCCCAACATTGTAAGGTTCTAATTGAAATTATATAGTCATTTTGTTCTAATTGTATTGCTCTTTAAAATGCTGCAGTTTGGGAGTAAATTAAAGGTTCATGCATAATGCGAGCCTCCTGTTTTGACTTAAAATTAAGCTTCAAAACTGCTGCCATTTGAGGAAGTTTGTAACTTGATTGTGCTTATGGCATGTTAATGCCCCACTGTTTGATGGTAACTGCTAAGTTTGAAGTGACATTGAGAACATCTTAACCACACATGTCTTATTCCATTCTCTAGGACACTCATAGGCTCTACAAGCAGAAACTGGACGAAGTTAACAAGTTGCAGGGCAGCTGTGTGAGCTCCATTTTGCGCCAGAAGAAAAAACTAAAAGCACTGTCGGACAGTCTTAAAAAGTAAGTTGCATTAAACTAGCACTACTTTGAAGCGTAACGCGTGATGGTGAGGAGAGGGAAATTTGCAGTCAAGAGAGTAACGGCTACAGAACAGTAACACGGAACCACCAGGGTAAAGAGCAAAATGGACTCTGATGTGTGGGCCACAATCTCTTCCAAAGAGGTACATAGTGGTACATAGAGGTTCTGAGAGTGCGATGTGCTCCTAGCTTATTGTGAAATAGGCCAAAGCCCTGTAGCCTTGCTCAGGAATCTGACTTCTACTAGAGCAATAAGTAGGGCCACAAACATCTGTGACATACAGGAGGCATTGGGCAAATAGGCAAAACTAGCCTTCTAAGAAGGGGGAACCCAATATCGCACCACACCACTATAAGGGACATTTGGGAGTCATTGACATCATACTATGGGTTGGGTACGGTACTACCAAATACATACAGTGGAACATGGGGCGGAAGGAACTTCACTCTATCGACCGACCATATTTGGGCCAAAGGGAGCTACCACTTCGATACGGGTGAGAGGCTGGGGCCCGCACTACCCCCTTGATCTACTTTTAGCCTCAGAGGAGCATATATCCTGGAAATATAGGTGCAATAGAACACTATAGAACGCCCATAATCCCATACATGAGTAAGGAGGTGTAATTTCTTGAGCAACAGCCAGGAGTCTTTTGATCTCATAATCACACCGTTCCTTTATCTAAGGTAAGAGGTTTTGTTTGAGGAGATGTAAAAAGTTGTGACACCGGTCTGATAGGGCAGTAGCTGTATTGACTCTTTGTTGCAACCACAATTCTAATATGGTCTAAAATGGATGCATTAGTGCTGCCTCCTTTCTCAGTTGGGTATGATTATTCATTCGCCGTCCTCTGCTAATCATTTTGGATGAGGCCCTCTTATAATGTAGGAATTCCATGCCCCTTGACCTGGTGATCCGGAATGGTATTCAGACTTGAGGTGCGCCGGGCAGACGGCTTTGTTTGGTACCATAGTGTAATTCAGAGCTATTTGCTTGCGTTCATAGGATGGATGCTTTATAGTAAAGGCTGCCAACTGAAGAGATTATACCCATTGAGCAAAGGCCTTGTTCCTGTTGTGAAGAGAACATCCACTGCTGGTGACTAATGGCATAGGAATCATGAGAGTTCTGGTTTGAAATTGATTAAGGATTGGTTCCTGAATCTAAGACCGCTTCCTTTTGTATCCAGGAATCAGGATCCAGGGTACATGTCTTGGTGCCTGTGTCCATCTGCGTCCATGTTTCAGTGTACCAGCATTAGTATCTGGTTTCATAGTCCTTGCTGTTGTCATTGTGTCAATTTTGCGGCATTCTCGACCCCGTATTCAGATCTTTGATTCATCTATGTGTCTGTGCCCATTTTCCATTTTCAGTGTTCATATTCCTGACTCCATGTTCCAGTGTCCATGCACCTATCTGTCCCTAGCCCCAGTGTCCTGGTACAAACATCCTTGTCTGGTGCCTGCGTACATATATATTAGTCCTTGCATCTCCATCCTTTTCCTGATTAAAAAAAGTGTCAGTGTTACTTGCCAGGTGTACTTGTCTCAATGTCAGTGTCACTTTGTCTGAGTGTCGGTGCAAATTTCCAAGTGTCAGTATCAAAATGTGATTGTCACACTGCTGCATGTCCCTTGCCTATATCACCATGTCAGGTTCAGTGCGATAATATATGTGTTGTGTGTCCTTGCCTTTCAATGGCTATGGCCTGGCTCCTGTGTGTCCCCAGTGTCCCAGGTTATTTATTTATTTATTTGAGTTTGTAAAGCGCTACAGCTACCCTGGCGGGTTTCCCGGCGCTGATTGTCATAAGTAACCTGACACCCATGAAAAGAAATCTACTGATTAAAGAGCCAGGTTTTAACAGCTCTTTGAAAGCAAGCATAGTTAGCCTCAGTGCGCACAGCTAGCGGGAGGGAATTCCACAGTCTGGGTCCCAGGTTGGCAAATGCACTGCCCCCCATTCTGGACAGCCTATACTTAGGAACACAGAATAAGTATTGAGAGGAGGAACAGAGCAATCGGGAAGGAGAGTAGGGCTTGACAAGCGATTGAAGATAAATGGGAGCCACACCCATCTTAATCTTGTGCATATAGCATAGCGCCATGAACTTAATACGGCTTCTATACGAAGCCAATGAAGTTCCCTCAGGCGTTCTGTAATATGGTCCGATTTACGACATCCACAAAGGACCAATTGGAGACGGCGGGTGACCGCCTTGGTGGACCCCAGGTAGAGTACGTTGCCATAGTCCAATCTGGAGGTCACCAAGGCGTCAATCACAGATCTCTGGGTGTCAGAAGGGAGCATCCAGAAAATGTTTCCAAGCCAGCGCAAGATGGTAAAGCAGGTAGCAGACACTCTGTTGGCTTGGTCCCTCATAGATAGCCCCCTATCGATAATTACTCCAAGGTTACGCACATACGCAGACGGAACTGGCAGTGCACCCATAGCTAAAGGCCAATGACTCGGACTCCAGAGATCAGGTTTATTGCCCAAAACCAAAACCTCCGTCTTCCCACCATTTAATTCAAGTAAATTGCTGTTCATCCAGTTTGCTATATCACTAAGTCCGATTTCCAAAGGAGATGGCAAGGTAGGGTCAACTTGTGATAGGGAGAAAACAATCTGTGAATCATCAGCATAAGTAAATAAATTAAGGCCGGCCCTTTGAGCAATATGAGCTAAAGGAGTAACATAAAGATTAAACAAAAGGGGACTCAGGATAGAACCCTGGGGTACACCGTGCGGGGACAAGTAAACTTTAGAAGTAGAAAGGTGTGAAAAAATTTGGAAGGTCAGGTCCTTCAAGAAAGCCGAAAGCCAATCCAAAGCCTTACCGCCAATACTAAGGTGTGCGAGAGATCTGATAAGTATACTATGTGATATAGTATCGAATGCTGCACTGAGATCGAGCAATATCAGTGCAGCAGTTTCCCCACGATCCAGATGTAGACGAAGATTTTCTGTCACACCTAAAGAGTGGTCTCCATAGAGAAACCTGGACGAAAGCCAGACTGAGAAGGATGTAAGAAATTATTGAGCGCCACGTTCTGAGATAGATGAGTATGAATATGTCTCTCCAAAAGTTTGGAAAAAATAGGGAGCAAGGAGATAGGACGATAGTTGGAAGAAACACTGGGGTCCATAGTGGGCTTTTTCAAAAGTGGTGTGACCATTGCATGCTTCCAGTAGCTTGGAACAGTTGCAGTATTCAGGGAGTGGTTAAGCAAAGTGCAAATAATAGAAAGCAAGGGGGGCTCCAAGGACCGTAAAATGGAAACGGGTACAGGGTCCAACGGTGGTCAGGAGTGATCGTGAAGAGACTGCTTCATGATATGGATTTCGAGTTATTTTCTTAATTTGGAGAGAGATCTGCCAGACCGATGAGGAGGTTGTTGTTTCTAGGGAACCAGTGGCTATGTCCAGGCTGAAGATTACTGTGCATAGGATGGATCCGTACAGACCTCCACAAGTGAGCGGTAGATGCTTTGTTTAGGAGAGTCCACTTTGGATGAATTAGTTACTGTGGTTTAAAACGATGTTAACTAATCTAGAACCTCCCTTTCTATGGAAATAACGTTGAAGCCAACGTGGTAAACCATGTTGAAGAGTACTAAGTCCGTGTTTCCATCCCCAGTAGCACAGCCTCTTTATCATCCTTTAGATTTGCTGACTTGCATCCTTCCATCGCACACTTTTAGTAAACTTTTTCTTCCAGCACTCCACCGTAGTGCATGTGTGTATCTTCTCTCCCCTTGTGCTTCTTCCCTTGCTCGTATCCCCCCCACTCTCAGTTTTGTTCTCCCTAACCTTGTTTACGGTGTTCAAGCACATGACGGAATCAGTCTGCGGGCTCCGACATTATCCTGCTAATGTGAAACACTTCGTAATTTACTAGAGATGGTAAAATCTGCCATGACCTAGGAATGCAGCCTGCTGCTTGCTGTCTATCCTCTTACTGCCCACAGAGCGAGCCAGCGGCACACCGTGTGCTCTGTGTTCCTAGAAAGTGATAAGATGAGCTCAGCTGACATGCGGCTGCAGTGTCACACCCATCACAACATGGAAGGCAAAGTTAGGAAATGTCTCCGGCGTCTTTTGTTTTTTTAGGTGAAAAGCAGGCTTTTTTGTTCTATTCACGCAGCGCTATGTTTGCCGTTTACCTCCTTGAAGGGTAATAAAAGTTTACTGCAAGAAGGGCCAGAACAGAAAGATGCGCAGACCAGATTTGAGAATGATGATATTACTTGTTTCCCTGTGTTTTCTGTCGACGTCTTACTGCTAATACATTATTTCTGTGTCTTTAGGGCTTTATCTGGTTACTGAACGTCTTTTTCAGGGACCCTGTCCCCTTCTTCCTCTTGCTCAGGAAGAGCCCATATTTGTATTGAACATGAAGCAGTAATACCGGTTTACGTGAGGGTGGAGTAAAATCAGATACACCATCCTAATCTCCTTCTAGAAAGTGAAAGGTGACGTTTAGCATTAATTCTTTGGACATCAGCAAGTCTTTTGCAATATATCACAGCCCATCATTTGTGTATGATATCCCCCTGTTCCTCCAGTCTTTAATTGGTACAGGCTAGGGTGGAGACTATTTTAACTTGCATATTTTAGCTACTAGATAAGTGTGTTCTCCCATCACACCCTGTTGTGACGTCCAACTCCGCACAATTGGCCCACGCCCAGACCTTATCCTGTTGGAGACGGAAAGAGAACCTATCTACTCAGAATACACAATGAAGGATGGCACAGTGATTTTAGGGTGATGCATACCAGCCACTAAAATCAAATCCAGAGGTGTCAGAAGGCAAAGGCTACTCTGAGAACAAGCATGCCAGTAATGTCCGATGTGGTACCTGAACTGAGGAAGGAAGTTGGAGTTTCATTGAAGAGAAGCAAAGATTTATTTTTCCAAAGGGACATCACCATTACTCTCCACATCATGGACAGCCTATCTAACATATATCACAATTAAAGTACCTCTTGGCCAATCCCTAATCACCATGCACTTGCATTTCCTGACTTTCCAAAATTCCTTGTCCACTCCAGAACCCAGTGATGTCGCCAGGGGGGCACGGGCCTTGCAAGCAATGGCTCCACCCTTAGTCCAGTAATAAGGCAAAAAAAAGCCTGGTGGCAATTCACATGTTGCACTGATGCCACAGACAAAATGAATGCAAGTGATTAAACATTCGGGAACCTTAAAACATCCAACTGGAACACTCAGCAGGAAATTGAGCAACTAACCCAACAACAAGATTCACACGTTAGAATACCCATAGGTCCCTAAAGAGGAGGTTGGAAGACCTCACACAAAGGACCCTGTTGCCAAAGAAGCATTTTAGTGCCTATGCTGCAATATGGACTTTTATAAACTAGACAACTGAAGCAATCATTTAGATATAAGCATAAATCCAAGTATAATTATAAATGTATTTTTGAGAAAATTCTGTTTTGATACGACAGCTATCAAACAGACCTTTTGCTTACAATATACATGGAGTGGATTTTGGGGTCCGCCCCTTTCACCCATTGGTTTTCTTTGACCAACCTCTTTCAGACGTTGGATTGTGACTTTTTTCAATGATGCCTTGGGTCAGCCCAGTGAAGTATTTATTTACCACCTACTGCTAGTGATTGTTTGGGTGTGTCCTGCTGCCTCTACTCAAGTGCTTGCATTGAAGTGCCCGGAAGCCTCCTTACAACTATTTCCTGCTCAGTCCAGCGCTGCCGTTCCTCCAATTTGACTTGCTTCACTTCCTCCTGCCTCTCCTTCCACTATAACTCTTTGGCCCCCTGCGAACCACCCTCTTGTATCACTCTATCGCTAGTCCCTTTTTCCCCTGTGGGCTTCTCATTCACCTCCACTGCCAGGCTCTCATAACTCACCCCCGCCTCCTTCTCCTCTACTTGCCCCGTTCCCCTGCCCAACATCCTCTTGTATCTGCTTCTGTGTGTTGCTTGCTTCCCCCGCCTGCCTTTCCTATGTAGAGGCTTCTTAAAAATTTTGCTCCGACTGGGTATTTGTTCACAGAATAAAAAGGGAGGCGAAACTGAAGGGTTCTTTGCCTTTAATACTGTCCTTTTGTTTGGTTTTGCTTTTTGCCAAAATACCTCTTTTGGACACTGCCAGAACCTTACAGTGGGTGTAGATCCAACCCATTGCTTAATATTGCTTGGCTTTCTTGCCACACTTATTTGCTTTCTTCTCACTCAGACTCTTGTCTTCCTCTGCTTGTGTTTGTCCCTCCTCTGGGGCATATCCTCTCTACCATCCTTCTGAATGTATGACCACTTCTTGCATGCAGGGAACTGCTTTTTCTTTAAGCACTCCATGAGAGTTCAGGTATCTTTTTGCTTCCTCTTGTGTGCCAGCTTCCGAGATAAGTCTGTGTTGCTCCCTCCACCCTTCCACCCCAGCTCATCCATTTTTCCTCCACCCAGGCTTCCCACTCCCACATTGACATCTCTGCGACTCACCCTGACATCTCTGCGACTCACCCTAACCCTCCCCTTTCTAGAAATCATTTCTTATGAATTTGTTTATCCGGGGCCTAAGAGCTGCCATTTGCTGCTGGCCTGGTCCGATTTAAAAGCCAAAAAAACTATTTCAAATTGGATTTACTGTTCCAAGTGGTGTCTCCAAATGGTAAATAAAATGGTGCCTGCATCGTTCTCTTTGCTCAACATACGCGTTGACGCATGCATGTAGAAATGTCATTACACATACACCTATATGCATATTGACACAGCTGCAAGCAACGTAATGACGTGTTCTCTACCATGCTCGTGTTTTTATTTCCTTGCGTTTTTTTTGCTGATGTTCCACAGAATCAACAAAAAACATTTCTCTTTGACGATCCAGCACTTCATCAGCAAAAAGCATTGGCATAGCCAGTAGTCAAAAAGGCGAGACCCATTGGCTTTGCCAATGCTTGTTTTCAATATGTCAGAGTATCAGCATGTGTGTTGTAAGAGAGGACTCTCGGGGGTATGGTTTTAGCTGTTTAAATGTCCCTTTTGAGTAGTTATTGTAAATGTATTGATTCATTCTATATTTTCAAGCTTAATGTAGTCATGCAATTGTTAAATTTTGACTAAAATGTTTAGCATTGACCGTTAAGGTTGTTGCAAATCGCAATTCTGTATGACAACAATTTTTGGGGTTTGTCTGTGTTTCTGGTTTGGTTTTCTATTATGGAACATAGAATGAGTGTGTTTGTTGTGTAGGAATTCATAATGGCAGTGGGAAGAATACTTAATACAAAGTGATGTGCAGTATATTTAAGATGGAAGTGTCACCATTTAACATGAGAGGAATAGAGGCGGTTCATTTGCCATTATTCTACAGGTGATTGGTGTGATGATTGTGGTGTGTGCTGATTTTAAAAGGAATTCAGAATTTGGGGCTAGATGTAGGTAATCCGAAAATACCGATTCTAAAATACCGAATTTTACAGATTCGGTATTTCAGAATCCGTATTTGGAATGTAGATAATAATTTGGTAAATAATACCAAATCGGTAAGATTCGGTATTTACCGAATCGGTAATTACCGATTCGGTATTTGCCATTCGTTCATATGGGCCTATAGGCCCATAGGAATGAATGTCAATTACTGAATCGGTAATTACCGATTCGGTAAATACCGAAAAAGTCAAGGGTGGCAGGGTGTCACTTTGACACCCTGTTGCACCCCTGATTAGTGCTTGTGTGCCATGTGGCACACATACATGCCCTGCATGTATGTGTGCCACATGGCACAGGTGTAAATGCACATATTTGCATTTACATAGGAATTCGTTATTTACCCCCAAATAATAGTTGGTGGTAAATAACGAATCCTTAAAGCCCTGTAGCACTGTTTACAGTGCTACCTACATTTCAAAATACAGGTAATTTTACCGAATCGGTAAATTTACTGAATCGGTAAATTTACCGATTCGGTAAAATTACCGAATCTGTATTTTGAAATGCCCTACATCTCAGTATCCAAATACTGGTCGGTAATGGCCGAAAATCGGTATTGTCGGCCGTTACCGACCGGTATTTGGATACCTACATCTGGCCCTTAGTTAGTTTTGATAAAAAATGTTGATCAGTGGCTTGGGGAAGATTTATATTTCTGGGTCTTCGATCGGATTCAGAAACCGTTTGACAGCCATAAGTTACACTTTGCCCCTGTTTCTTTCTGTAACTGATTGTTTAAATCGAAGCAACCCACTTGAAAACTATCAGTAGCTTGAGTGTTTTGAGCACTTCTTGAATGGAGTCTGTTGATGTTGCACAAGAGCTTTTGTTGCTTGTTGGTGATTCTTTTGGTTCATTCAGCTCATGTGTGCAACTAGCAGCAATAGGCTTTGATTTGATGGTTCTCTGTTTTGTGGTGCATCTGGTCCATGCTTGAATGTGGTGTGTAGTTTGAATGGCTATTAAGGGCGCTAATAGTTTTGAAAGATAATTATATTTGTTTGAAGAGCTTGGGTTGACAGTGCTGAATGGTTGAGTTGTAGCAGGTGGCGATTGTGACAGCTAGGTGATGTGTCTGATCTAGATGGAACACGTGATATTCAAGTAATGTGAGGACAAAATCCATGGGTTTGATTGGTGGTGTGTTGGGTTAATTAAGGAGGTCGTTCATCTTTGTAGTGGAATAGGGTTTGTAGCCTATGGGCAGGTGAAGCGAGTTGTGATTGTGAAGAAGTTGATCAGGTCTTCAGTAAAAAAAGTCCCTCAGTTCTGGTGGCCCATAGAGGAAGTGGGAACGAGTAGCAGCCTTGTGTGGAATTAAATGTGCAGTATGTTCTATTTAGAGAGAGATTAGCCGTGTGTGATGAGGTAGGGTTGAGCCATACGTTTGTGTCGAAGGCTGCCGTGTCTGCTGCCTGGAAAATAGTTGCTAGGATATTGATGATTAGAAGTTGTAGTGTTTTATGGTGGGAAAGGGGGGTGTGCTGTTATGGAGAATCCAATGCTGCAGCTGGCTGTAAACGCCAATCCTTTATTCTAGCAGTAGATATTCCCCATTTGAACGATACCTAAACTGGGCCATGATCTGATATAGTCTTACTTAAATATTCAGAGTGCAGAACTATACTTTGATGAATTGCGTCACATAGAAATATATCAATTCTTGTATGTAATGTACGGACATGGGAATAATGAGTACACACTCTCCTCTGGACACATCACATGCCATATATCAACCAACCTACAGTTGGACACCCATCCATAGAACTTGGCAGCCAAGTGAGCCGCTGTGTGTACTTGGCAGACATAGTGAGCCGCTGTGTGCCAGGAAGTGCTGACCATGGGCGGCCAATCTGGACCCTCAATCCGGCCCACAGTATGCATGCAGTGACCCAGGAGAAGGGACAGAGAAAAAATACTCATTATTCATACCCCACTGCTACAATAAGACAGGAGGCCCCATTACCCGTTTCCTCAGGATACCATCACATCTGCTCTCTTCCAAACTCTGGCTGAAATAGTTTTTCAGTTCTCCAGCAAGAGTGATAGGGTATGACCACATCCAATGTTATGGGAATTCCTCACCCGGTGGGAAAAGTCAAAGTCCACCCCATTTATCCTCATGTGTCTCAATGCACTTCTATACCTAGCCCTGTGTGGTCACTTTACATGGAACCATACCATGTCCTCTTGACTGTACTCAACAAATCCCTGTTAGCAGCTTCCATTTGATGTAATGTAGGTTTAGTTGTAAGGAACTTGTCAGCACCTTTCTTCCTTGATCTCCTTGGTCGTGAGCCTGGCATAAGTGAGCTGTTATCAGTGGTCATTGCGTAGTCCAGTCTCATGCCTTTCCGGGTCTGAGAAGATCGTTTTATCATTTATCCTGACTTTCAAATTTGCAGGGACTCTCAACATATAATTGGGTTTTCAGTTGAAGGAATCTGTGCTTCATCTCCAGAAATGAGCAGCACTTACCTTGAACCCTTTGCATTGTAGTCAAGAAAAATGACCAGTCTCTGCAACCAGGAGCCACTGTAATGCTGGCTCCTCCAGCAACTCATGTGCCGCAGGAACACGCCATTCATGGGGCTCTATAGGTAGGATGAATTGGTCGGCCTGCGGGGTCTTATGAGAGTTAACTCAAGGCCCTTCTGGTTTGAAATTTACAAGTGGACACTGCTTGAGGATGCAGTGATTTCCCTCTTACTCTTCCTCCAAAGGAATCCTGTGGAACTGTTTTAATGGGACACTATCCTGCTCCAGAGAAACTCTAAAACACATGACACATACCACCTTCATCTGGGATGGTCTCTCTTCTTTGAGTTTTGCACTTTGTTTCATTACTGACAAATCAATGTATTTTTGTGGAGGTCTTATGCTCAACTTGTTTATAAATGTTATTAAAGATAAATACAATGGCAGGCAGCACTGAATGTTACGGACACCTGTTTTATCACAAGGTAGGTTCATGGCTTTATCCGACATCCTATATTTGTTCTGTATGAACAACAACTTGTTCTATATGAAAATAAGATTTTTTTTTTAAAGGCTTGGCTTGCTCCATTGCCTGTTTTTGCTATCCAGAAGCATTTGAAGTGTAATTTCACAGCCATATCAGTGACAGATATTAATTCCTGCAGGCTTCCTTTTTTAGGGTACGAGTAGAAAAAAAGAGAAACACCTTCAGATATTGGCTATCTTTAACACCGACAAGGTCGAGGGATGTGTGCATGGCATTCTGTGACCTCTATATTATAGCTACTGGGGTATATTGTGGTGTTCAAATTATCATTTTGTTTTACTGCGAATGAGCAGAGTAAAGATGTCTTTACTAATCAAGCCCCCGGGAATTATCACGATGTGAGGCCTTGGAGCAGTAATAGCTTGATTGAGCTCCAGACCTTTCTTGTGAATTTACTAATATATGGGGCAATATTTGTGATGTGAGCAATGCCAGTAAGCCTTCCAAGTGTGATGTAGGTCGTGCGTTTTCACTTTGCTTCGGTTGCGGTGATACCCTTGTTGCTGAACACGGTCTTCCACTCCTTTTGCGATAACTGCTGGGGTATGGCTGTTGCCCTACTTCAGCTTTCACACAAAGTCCACAACTTCTGTTTCTCCTTAATGTCACTCATGAAGGGAAGTATTTACTTACTGATTCACTGTTTTGTGCAGTGCGTATAAGTGGCCCTTTGGTCACTTCAGAATGCTTCATCATCCTGGAAATAGATAAAAGAAAAGGGCATACTAAAGCCTAAAGCTCCGTGCCAATAACACCGAGGTACTCTGATGCATATGGCTCTACCTCAGACCCCATGTCCAAAGCGAAAAAAAATAGGAATTTGGTTTGACACCAATGTAACATTTGATTGCCAAATCTCCTGCTGGGCCGGAAAATGTTTTAGCACTCTCAAAACTCTGTCAATTATTACTGGCCTCCTCCCCATAGCTGCCAGGAAAATAATAGTCCATGCTCTCGTTATGTCTAGACGGGACTATTATAACATACTCTGTGTAGTGACTCGACAGATAGGGCGACCTGACAGGACGGCACTAGGACCCTGTGGGTCATGAGGGCAGTGACCAGGTCACTGGACACCACATCCGGTTAGGGACAGGAAGGGAACACAGATGACCAGGACAGGGAGCAGGACGGACATGCCTGTGACCAGCTGCACGACAGAATAACAAAGGAAGCATTGCAACCTAACCTGTGTCTCCTGATTGGTGTATCGCATGGTAACCAGTGTGTACACGACACTCTGTATCGGGGCCACACAGGGCAGACTACAAAAACTGCAGTGTGTGTAAAATACAAGAGCACGACTATTGCTAAATCTCCCGAGATGTTCGCCCTCTGGCCCAGCCCTTGACAGACTACACTGGCTGCTGCTGAACAAATGAATGTCCTTTAAAGCCATGTGCCTCTGCCTAAGATCTTTAATGGCAAAGGTCCTTGGTATCTCTTCCTTTAGTGAAAGCCTACCAACCCAGTAGAAGACTTGGGTAGATGGGCACCGCGTTGGCGCCGGTCCCCATTACAAAGAGAACTCCTATGGGTGGATATTCCTTTGGTTTCCGAGCCTCAAAGCTATGTAGCACTCTGCCCCTTCCCCTGAGAAGAAACGTTAGGAACAACTTTCAGGAAGAATCTTAACACCTGGTTGTTCAGGCTGACCTAATTCGGTACTACTAGAGATTTCATATGGCCATGTCTGAACTGGGGTGGTGGAGTGAGCTAAAGAATGATGATTGATTAAATGCAGATCAGTTGACTGGGGGGGAGTGTTTGATTTGCTCAAGTGCTCCGTCCATCATCCCCTTTGGTATCACCGAGATTTCTGCGTGGCCTTTTTCTTGCTCTTGACTCAGTCTTAATTTCCTTCTCGTGTAAGGTAGTGTTTTTTTATCCAATATCCTGTTGATGTTCTCCCAGGGCAATCCTAGCCCAGGGACGCTTCTTTTATGGTAACCATTGCGGTTTGAAAATTTATAGAATTATATCAAATAAGGGTGGTTGTATAATGCAGATGGGAGGCTCCTGCTCCTACCCTTCTATCGTTCTGTCACCACACTGTTACTCATTGGAATGGTCTCTTTAGAATGAGACTCAGGCCATTGACATGCTCTTCCAATCTTATTATCTGACAAACTCTTCTGCTCTTAAAGTGTACAAGTTTTCTCTTTTCCTTGCCTTCAAAGCAGATGATGATGATCAACTATGGCCATCATGATGCTCAACACCTGATAATGGTGAGCTTGGTCTGCAGATTCTGTGTAATCTTCAGCCACAGATCTATATCATGTTGAGGTCAACGTTTCAAATATGTTTAATTTCAAAATGCTTGTGGGTATACAATATGTTTTTGTGACTATTGTCTCTATGCGTCCCTTGTAGTTGCTGCGCATCAAGCAAATCAATAGGGTTTGTTCGGCCTTTTGATGAAAACGCTTGCATATTGTACACGCGCATATTCGAATCCAACGTTGTGTATCTATAAACATGCGCTAATGTTGCAAAGTGAACCAACTCCTCCCCCCTCCCTCCACCCACTTCCCGGTCTGCCATCCTGACAACAACTGTCCATCCTAATATATGTAGACTATTATCTCAATGCGTCCTTTCTTAATGTTGCAAAGTGAACCAACTCCTCCCCCCTGCGTCCACCCACTTCCCGGTCTGCCATCCTGACACCAACTGTCCATCCTAATATATGTAGACTATTGTCTGTATGCATCCCTTGTAGTTGTTTCGCAGCAACCAAATCGATAGGGTCTGTTCTTCCTTTACATTAAAAACACGCGCGTATTGGACAAGCGCGTATTCAAATCCAACGTTGTGTATATATAAACACGCGCTTAATCGAATCCAACGTTGTGTCAAAATTTCAAAGCAATCTGTGAAGAACTTTTGGAGATTTTTAGATTTTGAACAAACGAACATTGACATTTGTATGTGTCTTTTCGGGCTTTCGATTAAAAACACGCGCATATTCAACACGCGCGTATTGGAATCCAACGTTGTGTATATAAAAACATGCGCCTATTTGAATCCAACGTTGTGTGAAAATTTCAAAGCAATCGTTGAAGTACTTTCGGAGATTTGCGATTTTGAACAAATGAACATTTACATTTTTATTTATATAGGCTAGCTGTACCCTGCCACCTGTTGCTGTGGCTCAGTCTGGTTAAATGGAAGAGAAAGAAAAGAGTAAGCGCACGTTTCTAATATGTTTCATTTCACAATGCTTGTGCGCACATAATATGTTTTTGTGACTATTGTCACGTTGTCTATATATAAACACGCGCTAATGTTGCAAAGTGGACCAACTCCTCCCCGCTCCCTCCACCCCCTTCCCGGTCTGCCTTTCTGACACCAACTGTTCATCCTAATATATGTAGACTATTGTCTCTATGCGTCCTTTCTTAATGTTACAAAGTGAACCAACTCCTTCCCCCTCCCTCCACCCACTTTCCGGTCTGCCATCCTGACACCAACTGTCCATTCTAATATATGTAGACTATTGTCTGTATGCGTCCCTTGTAGTTGTTGCGCAGCAACCAAATCGATAGGGTCAGTTCGGCCTTTCGATTAAAAACACGCGTTGTGTATATATAAACACACCCTAATATTGCAAAGTGTAGCATCTCCTCCCTCCCCCCTCCCTCCACCCACTTCCCGGTCTGCCATCCTGACACCAACTGTCCATCCTAATATATGTAGACTATTGTCTCTATGCGTCCTTTCTTAATGTTGCAAAGTGAACCAACTACTCCACCCTCCCTCCACCCACTTCCCAGTCTGCCATCTTGACACCAACTGTCCATCCTAATATATGTAGACTATTGTCTCTATGCGTCCCTTGTAGTTTTTGGGAAGCAACCAAATCAATAGGGTCTGTTCGGCCTTTCGATTAAAAACGCGCGCGTATTGGACACACATGTATTCTAATCCCACGTTGTGAATATAAAAACACGAGCTTAATCGAATCCAACGTTGTCAAAATTTCAGATCAATCGGTGAAGAACTTTCGGAGATTTAAGATTTTGAACAAAGGAACATTGACATTTTTATGTGTCTGTTCAGGCTTTCGATTAAAAACACACGCGTACTCGACACGTACGTATTGGAATCCAACGTTGTGTATATAAAAACACCCCCTATTCGAATCCAACGTTGTGTCAAAATTTCAAAGCAATCGGTGAAGAACTTTCGGAGATTTGCAATTTTGAACAAACGAACATTTACATTTTTATTTATATAGATAACGATGAATCCATCGTGGTAGACCATGTTGAAGAGAACTAAGTCTGTGTTTTCCCTCCCCAGTAGCACAGCCTCTTTATCATCCTTTAGATTTGCTGACTTGCATCCTTCCATCGCACACTTTTAGTAAACTTTTTCTTTTGTTTTGTTCGAGCACTCCACCGTAGTGCATGTGTGTATCTTCTCTTCCCTTGTGCTTTTTTCCTTACTCGTATCCCCCCACTCTGTTTTGTTCTCCCTAACCTTGTTTACGGTGTTGAATCACATGACCTAATCAGTCTGTGGGCTCCGAGATTACCCTGCTAATGTGAAACACTTCCTAATTTAACTAATGAGGGTAAAATCTGCCATGACCTAGGAATGCAGCCTGACTGCTTGCTGTGTCATCTGTGTATCCTCTTACTGTCCACAGAGAGAGCCAGTGGCACACCATGTGCTCTGTGTTCCTAGAAAGTGATAAGATGAGCTCAGCTGACATGTGGCTGCAGAGTCCCATCTACCGCTTTGCTTAATACAATCAAGCCCTATTTAACATCGGAGTCATCTTTGTTGCCCACACTGTATTTTCCATCTTTTTGTATTTTTTCACCTGATAAATTAACATGTTTATCATGCACTTTTTAACTCAGAAATGTATATTTTTATAAATTAAATATGTTCTTTATAAATGCAAAAAAAATACTGAAATAAAACAAAAATATCAATTTACATCACAAGAATAATCGTTGTCTTTATCAGCTTTCCATTACATGTCACAATAACTGTGTAATTTAGTGTCGCTGTCTTGGATGCTTGGCGTTACTATAATTCTCACTACTTATTGCCTTACAAAAAAGTTCTCATATGTTTCCCTACAAGTAGTGAATGTATCATTAGTAGGGGTCCCCCTTCTTTACAAATAGTGCAGTGTCACACCCATCACAATATGGAAGACAAGTTAGGAAATGTCTCCGGCGTCTTTTTTTGGTGAAAAGCAGGCTTTTTTTTCTATTCACGCTATATTTGCTATTTACCTCCTTGAGGTGTAATAAAAGTTTACTGCAAGAAGTGCCAGCAGAGAAATGACGTTGACGATATTACTTGTTTCCCTGTGTTTTCTGTCAACTTCTTTCTGCTTTGTTAGTATTTTCTGTGTCTTTAGGGTTTTATCTAGTTATAATAGTAATAACTGGATAGGTTTATCAGGGACCATGTCCCCCTTCTTCACCTTGTTCAGGGAGAGCCCATATTTGTATTGAACATGAAGCAGTAATACCGGTTTACGTGAGGGTGGAGTAAAATCAGATACACCATCCTAATCTCCTTCTAGAAAGTGAAAGGTGACGTTTAGCATTAATTCTTTGGACATCAGCAAGTCTTTTGCAATATATCACAGCCCATCATTTGTGTATGATATCCCCCTGTTCCTCCAGTTTTTAATTGGTACAGGCTAGGGTGGAGACTATTTTAACTTGCATATTTTAGGTACTGCATAAGTGTGTTCTCCCATCACACCCTGATGTGATGTCCAACTCCGCACAATTGACCCACGACGAGACCTTATCCTGTTGGAGACGGAAAGAGGACCTATCTACTCAGAATACACAATGAAGGATGGCACAGTGATTTTAGGGTGATGCATACCAGCCACTAAAATCAAATCCAGAGATGGCAGAAGGCAAAAGCTACTCTGAGAACAAGCATGCCAGGAATGTCAGATGTGGTACCGGAACTGAAGAAGGAAGCAGGGGAGTTTCATTGAAGAGAAGCAAAGATTTGTTTTCCCAAAGGGACATCATCATTACTCTCCACATCATGGACAGCCTATCTAAAATATATCACAATCAAAGTACCTCTTGGCCAATCCCTATTAACCCCTGCACTTGCATTTCCTGACTTTCCAAAATTCCTTGTCCACTCCAAAACCCAGTGATGTCGCCAGGGGGCCACGGGCCTTGCAAGCAAGGGGAATTGCTCCAACCTTAGTCCAGTAGGCAAAAAAAAGCCTAGTGGCAATGCACATGCTGCACTAATGCCACTGGCAAAATGAATGCAAGTGATTAAACATTCGGGAACCTTAAAACATCCAACTGGAACACTCAGCAGGAAATTGAGCAACTAACCCAAAAAACAAGATTCACACGTTAGAATACCCATAGGTCCCTAAAGAGGAGGTTGGAAGACCTCACACAAAGGACCCTGTTGCCAAAGAAGCATTTTAGTGCCTATGCTGCAATATGGACTTTCATAAACTAGACAATTGAAGCAATCATTTAGATATTAGCATAAATGCAAGGATAAGTATAAATTTATTTTCGACTCCATTCTGCAGTTTAGGTTTTGAAGGGATCATTTAGATATTAGCATAAATGCAAGGATAAGTATAAATGCATTTTTGAGTCCATTCTGTAGTCTAAGTTTTGACAGCAAAGCTATCAAACAGACCTTTTGCTTACAATCTACATAGAGTGGATTTTAGGGACTGCCCCTTTCACCCATTGGTTTTCTTTGACCAACCTCTTTCAGACGTTGAATTGTGTCTTTGTTCAATGATTGTATGGATCAGCCCAGTGAAGTATTTATTTTCCACCTAATGCTAGTGATTGTTTGGGTGTGTCCGCTGCCTCTACTCAAGTGCTTGCATTGAAGTGCCCGGAAGCCTCTTTCCAACTATTTCCTGCTCAGTCCAGCGCTGCCGTTCCTCCAATTTGACTTGCTTCACTTCCTCCTGCCTCTCCTTCCACTATAACTCTTTGGCCCCCTACGAACCACCCTCTTGTATCACTCTATCGCTAGTCCCTTTTTCCCCTGTGGGCTTCTCATTCACCTCCACTGCCAGGCTCTCATAACTCACCCCCGCCTCCTTCTCCTCTACTTGCCCCGTTCCCCTGCCAAACATCCTCTTGTATATGCTTCTGTGTGTTGCTTGCTTCCCCCGCCTGCCTTTCCCACGTAGAGGCTTCTTAAAAATGTTGCTCCGACTGGGTATTTGTTCACAGAATAAAAAGGGAGGCGATACTGAAGGGTCCTTTGCCTTTAATACTGTCCTTTTGTTTGGTTTTGCTTTTTGCCAAAATACCTCTTTTGGACACTGCTAGAACTTTACAGTGGGTGTAGATCCAGCCCATTGCTTAATATTGCTTGGCTTTCTTGCCACGCTTATTTGCTTGCTTCTCACTCACTCTTTTCTTCCTCTGCTTGTGTTTGTCCCTCCTCTGGGGCATATCATCTCTTCCATCCTTCTGAATGCATGACCACTTCTTGCATGCTGGGAACTGCTTTTTCTTTAAGCACTCAATGGGAGTTCATGTATCTTTTTGCTTCCTCTTGTGTGCAAGCTTCTGAGATAAGTCTTTGTTGCTCTCTCCACCCTTCCACCCCAGCTCATCCATTTTTTCCTCCACCCAGGCTTCCCACTCCCACACTGACATCTCTGCGACTCACCCTAACCCTCCTTTCTGGAAATCATTTATCAATTTGTTTGTCAGGGGCCTAAGAGCTGCCATGTGCTGCTGGCCCGCTCCGATTTAAAAACAAAAAAACCTATTTGAATTCGGATTTACTGTTCCATATGGTGTCTCTGAAAGGTAAATCAAAATGGTGTTCGCATATGCGTGTTGACGCATGCATGTAGATATGTCATTACACATACATACATACATACATATTGACACAGCAGCAAGCAATGCAATGACGTGTTCTCCACCATGCTCGCGTTTTCATTTCCTTGTTTTTTTTGCTGATGTTCCACAGAATCAACAAAAACATTTCTCTTTGACGATCCAGCACTTCATCAGGAAAAAGCATTGGCATAGCCAGTAGTCAAAATGACGAGACCCATTGGCTTTGCCAATGCTTGTTTTCAATATGTCTGAGTATCAGCATGTGTGTTGTAAGAGAGGAGTTTCAGGGGTATGGTTTTAGCTGTTTCTGCTGAATTAAAAGGGTTTCAGAATGTAGTTAGTTTTGATAAAAAATGTTGGTCAGTGGCTTAGGGGGGGGGGATGATATTTCTGGGTCTTCGATCGGATTCAGAAACAGTTTGACGGCCATCAGTTACACTTTGCCCCTGATTCTTTCTGCCACTTATTTTTTAAAATCATAGCAACCCACTTTAAAACTATCAGTTGCTTGAGTGTTTTGAGCACTTCTTGAATGGAGTCTGTTGATGTTGCACCAGAGCTTTTGTTGCTTGTAAGTGATTCTTTTGGTTCATTCCGCTCTTGTGTGCAACTAGCAGCGGTAGGCTTTGACTTGATGGTTCTCTGTTTTGTGATGCATCTGGTCCATGCTTGAATGTGGTGTGCAGTTTTAATGGCGATTAAGGGCCCTAATAGTTTTTGAAAGAGAATTGTATTTGTTTGAAGAGCTTGGGTTGACTGTGATGAATGGTTGAGTTGTAATAGGTGGTGATTGTGACAGCTAGGTGATGTGTCTGATCTAGATGTAACATGTGATATTCAAGTAATGTGAGAACTGTGAGGACAAAATCCATGGGTGTGATTGGTGGTGTGTTGGGTCAATTAAATGAGGTCTTTCATCTTTGTAGTGGAATAGGGTTTGTAGCCTATGGACAGGTGAAGTGAGTTGTGATTGTGAAGATGTTGATCAGGTCTTCAGTAAAAAAGTCCCTCAGTTCTGGTGGCCTGTAGAGGAAGTGGGAGGTTAGTGTCTCAGATAAGGAAAGAGTAGCAGCCTTGTGTGGAATTAAATGTGCAGTATGTTCTATTTAGAGAGAGATTAACAGTGTGTGATGAAGTAGGGTTGAGCCATACGTTTGTGATGAAGGCTGCAGTGTCTGCTGCCTGGAAATTGGCTGCAAGGGTACTGATGATTAGAGGTTGTAGTGTTTTATGGTGGGAAAGTGGTGTGTGCCGTTATGGAGAATCCAAAACTGCAGCTGGCTGTAAACGCCACTCCTTTATTCTAGCAGTAGATATTCCGCATTTGAACGATACCTTAACTGGGCCATGTTCTGATATACAGGTAGATTCATGAAAGAAAATTCGGCTCGCAAAGGGCCAGATTCTGCGAATCTGGCCCTTTGCGAGCGCAATTTTTGCATTTGCATTTGCATTTGGGATTCATCATCACAAATGCAAAAATAGTGCGCAACACCTGTGTAAATTTGCATTTCAGGGGTGCTACAGGGTGTCCTTTGGACACCCCTGGCACCCTTGAAATCGCATCCTTATTTGCGATTAGCAAATTGCTAATCACAAATAAGGAATAACTCCCCATTCATTCCCATGGGCCTTAGGCCTTAGGCCCATAGGAATGAATGGGGAGTTATTCCTTATTTGTGATGAGCAATTTGCTAATCGCAAATAAGGAAGATGTAGGAATCGCAATATTTCTTGCAATTCCTAAATGAGTCCCGTTTTGCAAGTCCTTAATAGCGATTCCTTATGAATCGCTATTATGAACTTGCAAAACGGGATATTGATGAATCTAGCTGTTGGTCTTACTTAAATATTCAGAGTGCAGAACTATACCTTGATGAATTGCGTCACATAGAAATATATCAATTCTTGAATGATGAGTACACACTCTCCTCTGGACACATCACATGCCATATATCAATCAACCCACAGTTGGACACCCATCCATAGAACTTGGCAACCAAGTGAGCCCCTGTGTGTACTTGGCAGATATAGTGAGCCGCTGTGTGCCAGGAGATGCTGACCATGATCTGCCAGTCAGGTCCCTCAATCCGGCCCCACAATATGCATGCAGTGACCCAGGAGAAGGGACAGAGAAAAAATACTCATTATTGATACCCCACTGCTGCAATAAAACAGGAGGCCCCTTCTCCTGTTTCCTCAGGATACCATCAAATCTGCTCTCATCCAAACTTTGGACGTAATAGTTTTTCAGTTCTCCAGCAAGGGAGATAGGGTATGACCACATCCAATGTTATGGGAATTTCTCACCAGGCAGAAAAAGTCAAAGTCCACCCCATTTATCCTCATATGTCTCGAGGCACTTAAATACCGAGCCCTGTTTGGTCAACTTACATGGAACCATACCAAGTCCTCTTGACTGTACTCAACAAATCCCTGTTAGCAGCTTCCATTTGATGTAATGTAGGTTTAGTTGTATGGAACTTTCCAGCACCTTACTTCCTTGATCTCCTGGTCCTGAGCATAAGGGAGCTGTTTGCCATTATCAGTGGCCATTGCGTAGTCTAGTCTCATGCCTTTCCGGGTCTGAGAAGATCGTTTTATCATTTATCCTGACTTTCAAATTTGCAGGGACTCTCAGCATATAATTGGTTTTCAGTTGAAGGAATCTGTGCTTCATCTCCAGAAATGAGCAGCACTTACCTTGAACCGCTGCATTGTAGTAAACAAAAATTACCAGTCTCTGATTTTCCAGGAGCAATGGGCCAGATAGTCTAGCCAATTTCACTATAAAATCTTTCTCACGATAATTAAAGAATTGGACCACTATTGTGTGCAGGGGCGCACAGAGGGGTCACCAGAACATTATGCGCCTGCTCAGTGGGGAAGTGTGGAGGTATCAATTTGCGTGTCAGCTTTACCAGCAATCTAATTCCAAGAAATTTAGTAAAGTTGTGGGTCTCAGTTTGCTCCGGCAACCCTACTCTTCTCAAATTATAGTGACAGGATGGTCCTTACTTTTCTTCATCTCTGGCCTCCAGGGTTCGAACCTTCCACTTCATAATGTCTGTTTGCTTGTGGATCCCAGAGACTGCAGTTTGAAGTTCATCCAGTGTTCTTTTTTTCAACTGCAGTGTGCCTCTTCCACCTATTTTCAGTTGGTAAGCTCTAAGCTGGTTAAGGTCCACTGCCACAGTGTCCGTTTTTTGCTTCAGTGCGCACCTGGATTCCCTAATGGCAATTAAAATGCTGTCCACCCAGTCTGGTCCATTTGGTCTGCCCTGGCAATCAGTAGCTGCCATTTCCCATCCTTCTGTGCCTGTCCATAGCCAGCCTTCAATATCGTCTGCTCAGACAAATGGTCAAGTTCAAGGGCATGTAGTCACTGGGCTATTATGGAATATTCAACTCTGCATTGCCCGATGGTTCCTCTAGTGTTTCCTGGTAGTCCTAAAACAGTACAGCTCAGACAACCCTGGCTTTTTCTGTTATTCAGTCAGTGAATTACAAAGCAATCATGACCGTCTCCTCGTCTCTACTCGATTGTCTCCAAGATCAACCATCATCCTGGATAGTGGTGACATGCTCCAAAATCATCCATGACTTAAGCTGCAGCAATTATACAAGCCACAATCCTTGGGTGGCAGTGGTGCCCTTGAGTTGTCCCTCACTCATGGCCCTCTACACAAACCAATACCAGTCAAGTAGCCAAAGGTGTGCTCCAGGGAACAACACTGTCAGCAGGAGCGCCCACTGCAAGCCGCTCCACTTCTACTGGTCATCTGTTGGTCAAGTTCCCCTTGCATGCGTCCACTCCTACTTCCCAGCATCGCCACCAGGCTGCGGGCACAGGTGGTTCTCCCACTCCAACGAGTAGACTCTGTCTGGCCTGGGCTTTACGTACACCCCCTCAGCTACTGTGCTGACTCGATCCCGCCACCATTTTGGATTGGACAGGGCCAAGCACTGTGATCTATGCCAGTCTGTTGTCTGTTGTCAGTCAGCCACTGCCTCTCCTCTGGCCTCTCCCCGGTATCTGACAGGTGGCCTGCAACCTGGAGCCACCGTAATGCTGGCTCCTCCAGCAACTGAGGTGCCGCAGGAACACGCCATTCATGGGGCTCTATAGGTAGGATGAATTGGTCGGCCTGCGGGGTCTTATGAGAGTTAACTCAAGGCCCTTCTGGTTTGAAATTTACAAGTGGACACTGCTTGAGGATGCAGTGATTTCCCTCTTACTCTTCCTCCAAAGGAATCCTGTGGAACTGTTTTAATGGGACACTATCCTGCTCCAGAGAAACTCTAAAACGTATGACATACCACCTTCATCTGGGATGGTCTCTCTTCTTTGATCTTTGCACTTTGTTCCATTACTGACAAATCAATGTATTTTTGTGAAGGACTTCCGCTCAACTTGTTTATAAATGTTATTAAAGATAAATGCAATGGCAGGCAGCACTGAATGTTACGGACACCTGTTTCATCACAAGGTGGGTTCATTGCTTTATCCAACATCCTATATTTGTTCTGTATGACTCTCGTGCTCTGTATGAACAACTTGTTCTATTTGAAAATAAAATATATATATATTTTTTTTAAAGGCTTGGCTTGCTCCATTTGCCTGTTTTGGCTAGCTAGAAGCACTTGAAGTGTAATTTCACAGCCATATTGTTGACAGATATTAATTCCTGCAGTCTTCCTCTTTTTGGGGTACGAGTAGCAAAAAAGAGAACCACCTTCAGATATTGGCTATCTTTAACACCGACAAGGTCGAGGGATGTGTGCATTGTATTCTGTGACCTCTATATTATACCTACTGGGGTATATTGCGTTGTTTAAATTCATTTTGTTTTACTGCTAATGAGCAGAGTAAAGATGTCTTTACCAATCAAGCCCCTTGGAATTTTCACGATGTGAGGCCTTGGAGCAGTAACAGCTTGGTTGAGCTCCAGACCTTCCTTGTGAATTTTCTAATATATGTGGCAATATTTGTGGTGTGAGCAATGCCAGTAAGCCTTCCAAGTGTGTTTTAGGTCGTGCGTTTTCACTATGGTTTTGTTGCAGTGATACCCTTGTTGCTAAACACGGTCTTCCACTCCTTTTGCGATAACTGCTGGGGTATGGCTGTTGCCCTACTTCAGTTTTCACACAAAGTCCACAACTTATAAAGGGAAGTAT
Organism: Lissotriton helveticus; assembly: GCF_964261635.1. Lineage (NCBI taxonomy): Eukaryota > Metazoa > Chordata > Amphibia > Caudata > Salamandridae > Lissotriton > Lissotriton helveticus. The sequence goes on along the minus strand of NC_136061.1, from coordinate 218,959,376 downwards.
TTACTTACTCATTCACTGTTTTGTACAGTGCGTATAAGTTGCCCTTTGGTCACTTCAGAATGCTTCATCATCCTGGAAATAGGTAAAAGAAAAGGGCATACTAAAGCCTAAAGCTCCGTGCCAATAACACGCAGGTACTCCTTGTTGATAAACAACCTTGTTTGGTCATCAGCCTAATGCACTTGGTTCTATTTCAGCCCCCAAGCCCAAAGTGAACAAAATAGGAATTTGGTTTGACACCACTCTAACATTTGATTGCCAAATCTCCTGCTTGGCCGGAAAATGTTTTAGCACTCTCAAAACTCTGTCAATAATTACTGGACTCCTCCCCATAGCTGCCAGGAAAATAATAGTCCAGGCTCTTGTTATATCTAGACTGGACTATTGTAACATACTCTGTATCGGAGCCACACAGGGCAGACTACAAAAACTGCAGTGTGTGTAAAATACAAGAGCACGACTATTGCTAAATCTCCCGAGATGTTCGCCCTCTGGCCCAGCCCTCGACAGACTACACTGGATGCCGCTGAGCAAAAGAATATCCTTTAAAGCCATGTGCCTCTGCCTAAGATCTATAATGGCAAAGGTCCCTGGTATCTCTTCCGTTAGTGAAAGCCTACCTACCCAGTAGAAGACTTGGGTAGATGGGCACCGCGTTGGTGGCGGTCCCCATTACAAAGAGAACTCCTATAGGTGGATATTCCTTTGGTTTCCGAGCCTCAAAGCTGTGTAGCACTCTGCCCCTGTGCCTGAGAAGAAACGTTAAAAACAACTTTCAGGAAGAATCTTAAAACCTGATTGTTCAGGCTGACCTAATTCGGTACTTCTAGAGATTTCTGCCTGGCCTTTTTCTTCCTCCTGGCTCAGTCTTAATTTCCTTCTCGTGTAAGGTAGTTTTTTATCTGATTTCCTGTTGATATTCTCCTAGGGCAATCCTAGCCCAGGGACGCTTCTTTTGTGGTAACCATTGTGGTATGAAACTTTATAGCATTATATCAAAAAAGGGTGGTTTTATAATGCAGGTGGGAGGTTCCTGCCCCTACCCTTTTATCGTTCTGTCACTCACTGCATTGGTCTCTTTAGAATGAGACTCAGGCCATTGATATGCTCTTCCAATCTTATTATCTGACAATTTCTTCTGCTCTTAAAGTTTAGAGTTTTCTCTTTTCCTTGCCTTGACATGAAGCAAATCAAATTATGCTTAGGCACATCAGCCTACCACATTGTTTGTAGGGACAGAAATTTCCTTCAAAGCAGATGATGATGATCAGCGATGGCCATCATGATGATCAACACCTGATAATGGTGAGCTTGGTCTGCAGTTTCTGAATAATCTCCAGCCACAGATCTATATCAAGTTGAGGTCAAAGTTCCATCTGAATCCATAGATGCTCCAATGGCGTTCCTCTGGTTATCCTTCGCTAACACTAATGTTAGGGATTTGACTATTTGCCTGAATTTTGGTTCCTCATCTTTGTCTTTTAGACGTCTAGAGTACTTTCTCGTGAGTCTTCGTCAAGTTCCGTGCTCCACTCGTTGACTAGATATATACCCAATACCTTCAGTGTCCGCTGTAGCCAACTGCCGCCCTCTATCGAATACCAATTTACATTTAATGAAACCTGACTACGATGCTTCATTCCACAGTTTGCAGAAGGTGGGCACTAACCAACTTCTGCAACTTTTTTTCCTCCAGTTGAAAAATGATGCTCCGAGACCGTAACCCTTATCTTTCACTTTTACCTAAAACATCACTAATTTTTTTTTAAATGCAGGAATTTCACTTTTATGAGGCTAGTAAAAGAGAGAGCCTGTTTCTACCATATTGCAGTGCGTGTAAAATTAGCACCCCTGAGCCCTTGCAGCATGTCCAGTTAAAACTTGAAAAATACCTTTTAGAAAAAAATACTTTATTTGAAGTTTCAAAATATGGTTTTAAAGCGCCTGGAGGATTTGTGCCTTGGCTGCTGCCTCTTACCTTAATGTGTGTTGCATCTGGCTGTGTTTCATGCTAGTAATTTTTTTTCTGCTTGAAAATGGCGAAACAAAGGTATTAGGTTTTGAGAAAAGGAAAGTGTAGGCAGCGATCCTGGAATCTAAAAAAAAAAAGTCACAGAAACTGGAAACACAATCTACGAGGTGTGTACAGAGAGTAATATCATGTTGGTAAAATTTTAAACATTTATCAGTTATGATCTGACACAGCATGGTTTTTGTGGGCTATGGCAGTAACTTGAATCTACCTTCTTGTGCAGACCATTGTTGGTGAGACCAGAAACCTTTCAACATATGGTCGAACAATATATAGTTTTTGTTTTAGAGAAAGGAAAGTTGATGCTGATCAGGTCTTTGGATGTGCCTGAGCGAGGGACCTTTGCAGAAATGGCAACTGTTACTCTTTTTGTCTTGATTGTGGTGTGTCAAATGCTGGAGTATCAGTGAAAGACAGGACACTGATGAGTGAAATCCCAGAGGGTAGAATACGTTTGATATGTGGTGAGAGTAGTAATGTGGTAGTATGTTGGTTTGAGATGAAGGGTAGGACTTGTCTTCTTGTTTGTGTATTAAACAAACATCACATACTCTCTGTGCCTGCATCTTCTTCCATTGTCCCGGGCACAGACCAGCATTTACAGCCATTTGTAAGCTTCTAGCTCTCAGGGCATTAATCGTGAGCAAATGGTTAATCTCACACAGCATGGTATCTTGGTGGTTTCTTGCCATATTTCTCCATACCGGTTCAAAGGTAACTTTTGGTATATGCTGAGCTAACACGTTTACGATAATAAAGAGCTTTAAAAGGAAGCAGGTTAATGTTGGCTGGTTTAACCTCAGAGTTTCTCATTTTCCTAGGTGCAAGGCATCCCCTGGAGATGACTCGAAGGAATGCAAAGAGATTGAGGTTCTTATCAAAGAGCGCCAGAGCACCTTCTTTGAGATGGAAGCTTTCCTCCCGAAAGAAAATGGGTAAGAGAACTGATCCTTAGTGGGGATCTCATTTAAAGAGTTAGTATAGTGGATGAATTCATGTTCAAAAGTGGGTTGGGTACAAGACTAGGGGCCAGATGTAGGTCGCCAAATACCGGTCGGTAACGGCCGATTTCGGCCGTTACTGACCGGTATTTGGAGTTTGAGATGTAGAGTAAAGTTACAGATTCGGTATATTTACCGATTTGGTAAAATACCGAATCGGTAAATTTACCGATTCTGTAAATCCAGATGTAGGTGGCACTGAAAACAGTGCCACAGGCCCTTCGGAATTCATTATTTACCACCAAATAATACTTGGTGGTAAGTAATGAATTTCTGTGTACATGCACATCTGTGCATGTACACTAGTGCCCCCTAAGGGCATGTATGTGTGTCACATTGCACACAAGCCAGAATCAGGGGTGCAATAGGGTGTAAAAGTGACACCCTGTTCCCCTTGTAAATTCGGTAATTTTACCGAATCGGTATTTACCGATTCGGTAATTGACATTGATTCCTGTGGGCCTCAAAGCCCATAGGAATCAAAGGCAATTACCGAATCGGTATTTACCGATTCGGTAATTACCGAATCTTACCGATTCGGTAATTGAATAGGTAAAAATACCTACATCCCGATTGCCAGTTCTTAAATACCGAATCGGTATGATTCGGTATTTAAGAATCGGTAATCTGGGATAACCTACATCTGGCCCTTGATCTGGAACTGTACAGAGTAAGGATGAAGGCTGGATCGAAGATGACAAGATATGACAAGTGGGTTAGGTGGGTGGAAGATGCAAATCAGGTAAGAAATCTGGTTCTGGCAAGTTATGTTATGTTATGTTAGTTGCATTTTAATGCGCACAGCTGCTCCAGCGAAGGAGCGTCCTGGCGCAGGGAAAGGTAAACACAACACAACACTAGGTCCGGTAACAAAAAGCAAACAGTAAAAGCTAGAAACAATTAAAACAGGAAGGTTTTCAGGGCCCTACGGAAAGACATTAGGTCATTCGAAAGGCGGATTTCCAAGGGGAGCGCATTCCAGAGGGTTGCGGCTTTCACGCGGAAGGAGCGACCCCCCATCCGACTAAGTCTGAAGCGGGGGACGACCACCAAGGACTGTCCAAGGGATCGTAGTGAGCGGGTAGGAACATAGGGAGAGATCAGTGTATTCAGTATTCCGGGTGCCAACTCTCTCAGAATTTTAAAAACCAGGCAGAGAGCCTTGAATTGGATACGCTTGCATATCGGGAGCCAGTGCAAGGACCGCAGGGTGTTAGAGGTGGGGCAGGTTCGAGGCAGACCAACCACCGCCCTAGCCGCCGCGTTCTGGACTCGTTGTAAACGGAGAATCTCGGCTTGGTTCGCTCCTAAAAGGAGAGAACTGGCGTAATCCAACCGCGAGATGATCATTGCTTGAATGACCAGCTGTCTTGTAGGAGCATCGAAGAATCGCAGCAGGGGTCTTAGCCCGCGTAGTACTCCAAAACAGCAGGCCGCCACTCTCTTTGTATGAGTCACAAAGCTTAGCGTGTGGTCAAGCCATACTCCGAGATTCCTGAGTTCCAGGACAGGGGCCGGCGCTGATCCCAGCTCTGGAGGCCACCATTCGTCCCCCCAGTGGTCCGCTTCCCTTCCAACGATCATCACCTCTGTTTTTGACGCGTTCAGCTGGAGACAGTTGTTATTCATCCAGCTGGCCACCTCTCTCAGTCCACTTCGGAACCTGAGGGCATCCTGCTTGGCATCCCCGCTGATCGTAACCGCCAACTGAGTGTCGTCAGCATAGGAGACCATGGTAAGGCCCCATTGCCTGACGACCTCAGCCAGCGGCTGCACGTACAGATTAAAAAGCGTGGGACTCAGCGAGGAGCCCTGAGGGACCCCCAGGTCCAAAGGATGGTACTTGGACTGAAAAGGAGGGGTGGCAACGCAGAAGGAGCGATCACTGAGGAAGGAGCGGAACCACTGCAGAGCTGAACCACAAATGCCAATGTCCTGCAGGCGGTGTAGCAAGATGCGATGGGAGACAGTGTCAAAGGCAGCGCTCAGGTCTAGTAAAATAAGCGCTGCCGTTTGACCTGCATCGAGCACACTTCGCAAATGCTCAACCATTGCCAGAAGGGCCGTCTCGGTGCTGTGGCCAGCACGAAACCCATTCTGCGTGGGATCCAGGACATTCACAAGGGTCATATGCTCCGTGAGGGCCCGATTTACATGGGCCTCCATAACCTTGGCCGGCCAAGGGAGCAAAGATATAGGGCGGTAGTTTTCAGGTCTCGATGGATCCAAAGATGGTTTTTTTAGGATCGGGGAAACCACCGCTTGCTTCCATTTGGCAGGGACCAGGCCAGAGGTTAGGGAGAGGTTAATCAGGGAGCACACTGCTGTGCGGCCCTGAAAAGCAACGTCCCTGAAGAGAGCAGATCTTACCGGGTCTGCAGGCGATCCAGACTTGACTCGCAGGGCCCACTTTGCGAACTCCTCATTGGAGATGGTAGGAAGGGAGTGCAGCGATGGACAGCTGCTAGAGCCGCTCCAGGGAATCACAGGAGACAATGTGCTTGGAAACGCCAGATAGATCTTCCTGACTTTATCCAAAAAGAAGGTGGCTAGGGCTTCACAGTGGGCAGTGGAACTGTCCAACTGTGGGGGAACTCTCTTTGCCATTAAGTCTTTTATGGTCTTAAAGATGGTTTTAGTCGGGTTAAGGCTATTTCGAAATTCGGCTGCGTAAAACGCCGCCCGGGCCCTGCATATAGCTCGATGGTAAAGCTTAACTAAGGCCAGGTAGATGGATTTCTTGTCGGCATCGTACGACTTACGCCACACCCTTTCCGCCCGTCTGCAAGAGGACTTCATTGCACGCAGCGCGCTGTCATACCAAGGGCTAGCCTGCCGAGGACTGGATTTGCTGGAGATGATGGGTACCAGGGCGTCCAGCGCCCTGGTAATCCAGTTACAGAACCGGTCATAGCCCGAGGTGGCATTCAGCAGGGGACCTAATGGCTCAGCACCCAAAATGCGGTGAAGGTCCTCTAACCTAAGTTTGTTCCAGTGACGCCGGGGTATCCGCAAAGGAGGCGGTATAGTAGGATTAGCAGGGAGGGGAAGCCAAGCAGACACCAGATAGTGGTCAGACCATATCACAGGATCAACCGCCACAATCCGAACATCAGAGAGAGTGGTAAAAAACGGATCAAGGGTGTGGCCGGCCACGTGTGTAGGCTGAGAAATAAGCTGGGTCAACTGCAAAGCCTCTAAATCGGCCAAAAAACCACTGATGGCCAGAGACTCTAACCTATCAAAGTGGAGATTTAGGTCGCCCAAGATAGAAAAGTTTGCACATCCACTAGCCAAGAGGCTCACAGCCTCCGGAAAGGCACCTCTAAAAGCTACATCGCTGCCTGGAGGGCGATAAACAACCATCCCTGACAGCGAGAACTGTGGGCTGATGGAAACCTTAAACAGCGCACTCTCACATCCAGCAATCTGCAAGACCGTCCAGGTACATGTATAGGCGGATCTGATAAATAAGGCGATCCCTCCACCTCTAGAGTGGCGGTTGGATCTGAAGCATGAATAGCCCGGAGGACAGGCAAGATTGACTATGGCGTCATCAGTATCTTGTAGCCAGGTTTCAGTTACAGCCAACAGATCTGGTGTCTTATCCAGAATGAGGTCAGCCACAGACAGATACAACAAAAATAGGTAACGGTCAACAAGAGCGCACAGCAGAGTATAGGCAAGCAGTCAATTTACAATATCATGCGTATTGTCGGTGCTCAGGAGGAGAATTGAGACCGGTTACCACGATCTCTTAAGAAACCAAAGGCCAATATTTATGTAGTCCTCCGAGCACTCAATATATCAATGTCTATGTCGAATATTATCTTCATTCATCAATGATTATCCAAAATTAGAATCCAGAAATGTCTTTAGAAGTTCAATTTATTGAAAAGCGCAGCCAACACGTGTTTCGTCAGTCCGTAAGACAATGACTTCTTCAGGGCTGCAACCCAAAAATTATAAAAATCAATTCCAAATACAGTAACATATTATAAATATCCATACTCGCTTCAACATACATCTATAGGAGAAGCGTTTTTAAAGTAAAAGGAATGTACTATCAAACCAGTTTCTAATCACCAAATATCTAAATCCATTTGAAAAAGAAGACGCATATTCGCCAAATTCGTGCTTCTGTACTTATCAAGTCATAAATCCAAACTGTTTATACTTATTACTTCTCAACAAAAGAGTCATGTGATCACCATGTGATACCTGGGCAACTGGATAACGCATTGCAAACCATCAAATTAAGTATTTAAACCAACTCACCATCAATATGAAAATTCTTTGTTGTCGCAATCAATGAAAGTAACACTTGTCCATTCCCATTCAAATATGTAAATTCAACAACCTACAAGTAAATCCAATATCATATGGTAACTACATGAAAAGTTCAATTATAGATTAAAGTCTCATAAATCCATTACTAGACGTAGTAAACACTCACCAAGCAATTTCTGGTTATAGTGTTCAAATATCAGCATCTATATCTCAAGTATTCGCTTGGATCCAGGTTTAGTAGTAATAGTTTTTATATGTTATCCTCCGCCACAATGGAGCTCATGTATACCTACAATTCAATAGATTCGTCAATATGGTGTTTAAGTAAATCAGTAGTCACCATCTGACAAGTAACACGACGATATTGGACACCTTATATCCCATATGTACAATGTAATCTCACCTAATCTACAGTATATCGCGTTTGAGATTCTCCACTCTAGTCCTTATTTTCACCATCAAATTGTTAGTTCATACGTGTACGTATCTAAAAATATAAAGACATACATTAGTAAGTATGTCCACATCAATACTGGCTCTCATCCATTCCCCCAGTTCCGTACTCACCAAGCCTCATCCTCAGGGTCGCGTATTCTGTGGCGTTTAGCGTCGGCGCCATTTTGTAATGTGTTTATATAGCTGTTCATGTCAACGTGGCTAATGCCTAAACTATGGGCGCCATATTGGAACAGTATAAAACGCCCTAAATTCTAATCGGTGTCAGTATAGTACTGATTAAAGACACGTAATTACCTAAACGATAACATACTAAATTCATATACACTCTCGCCATTAAGTGTAACATATTATCTGTAACGCAAAAAAAAGGGGGCGGGGATCGAAAAACTCTGGCGATCGAGTTCATTTTACGCGCCATCTTGTAATGTCTAGATGGAAGTGACTTACATCGCGTCCTAATCCGCAATTTCGGCAGCGCCATTTTGTAATAGTTGCACCCGTCTATGTAACCATAGTAATCCGTTTCTAAGTAAGTTGAGCAGTATATTCTTCCATCCAGAATAAATCAAGTAATGATTAACAGTAACATTATATTACAGTACTATGCTGTACTCCTTAAAGTTAGATTAGTAAAAAATATCAATAGGATAGGACTCGCAATACCGTCGTTGACAGCTTGTTCCCAAATTGCACCAGATCAAAGTTAGAGGTCTAAATGCCAGTAACGGTAATTCTAGTATTTTATCCCATTAAATTATATGCAATGCGTTAACCCTGTAGTCCACGATTCCCACGGGTTACACAGCTCAATGTTAACATCGCAAATTCACAGTTCACCAGTACAAAATCAACAGGTAGCCAGACGATATTTGTCCATAACGCCAAAATATTAAATCAGATTTAGCACAAATGTTGGTTGAGTCAATACTGAATAAACACAGCACAGTTTCTATAATCCAACATTAGTCATTGTGCACATTGAATTTAGCACACATGTTCGTTGCATCAGTACTACATAGATAAAGCACAGTTTCTATAATTAAACGTTAGACATTGTGCACATTGGATATTGTGTATGTCCTTAAGGTGACAAACAGTATCATATAAAGCATACACAAGTTCTTCATTCATAATCACAATGTACATAAAAGTTGATTAGTTGCCTAGATAAAATTCATATTCATGATCAACATTAAGCCCGCTCTCAACGGCCCTTAGTTTAATCAACCATTGAACCTCACGTCTCCTCAACATCAGAAGTCTGTTCCCCCCACGAGGGTCTGCTCTAATATGATCGATACCATGATAAGTAAAAGAATGCTGATCTCTATTTGCATCGTTTTGTACCAAATGGGATGCAATCGGATAGCGTGTATCACCGTTTTTCAAAGCTCTATAATGTTCAGCAATTCTGTCTCTTAATCTTCTAATTGTGCTCCCTACATAAATCTTTCCGCAGGAGCACACTATCACATAAACCACAAAAGTAGTGTCGCAGTTGATAAACATTCCAATTGTATAAGTTCCAGAATTGTTATATTCAAAAGTTAGCACCTTCTTTTTTGCCCATCTGCATGATACACACCGGCCACATTTATAAAAACCCTTAAAACTGTTAAGCCAGTCAGTTTTGTTCTCTCTACTCGGGTAACTCGGACTTAATAAGTTCCTCAGTGTAGTCCCTCTTCTGAAAGTCACGCTTGGCCTGTCAAATAAATGTGGTCTCAAATCATTGTCCATAGTCAGAAGGTGCCAATGTTTCTTCAGAATCGTAAATAGTTTACAACTGTCTACACCATAATTTGTAATTAATCTCACTTTCTGATCACTTGTCGTACCTTCAATCTTCTTTCTCTTCAGGGTAGTTTCTCGTTTCATTTTCTTAACCCTTGATACCGCTAATCTGATTGTTTCCTCCTTATAACCTCTATGTCGAAATCTATTGGACATGTCTAACAGGTTACTCTCAAAATCATTGTCGTTAGCACAGTTACGACGAGCCCTGACAAATTCACCGTAAGGTATGGCTTTTTTCTGGCAACTAGGATGACCGCTTCCTGCATGTAGTATCGCGTTGCAGCTAGTCGGTTTCCTGAACATTCTACTCTTAATCCTGTCACCCTCCACAAACAACTCAACATCCAAGAAGGTAATACTCTGTTTGTCATAAGACGTTGTAAATTTCAGGTTGTATACATTGTCATTGAGGTATTCAAAGAAACCTTTCAATGACTCAACTGTGCCTGTCCAAATTAACAGGCAATCATCAATGAAACGTCCCCAATAGTGTATATATTGGGTCCATTCACTTCCCGCTGGGCCCCAGATTCGCTCCGCCTCGAACCAACCCATGAACAGGTTGGCGAAAGACGGAGCAAATCGTGAGCCCATCGCGGTCCCAAGGCGCTGTCTAAACCACTTCCCGTCAAATAGGAAAACATTGTTTTTTAACACTAAATCAGTCATTCGTAAAAGCATTTGAGTATGATCATACATTTCAGCCGGTCTTTGACTTAGGAAGTGGTCCAAAGCACGTATACCTAGACTGTGATCAATAATAGTATACAAAGAAACCACGTCTAGTGTAACCAATAACATACCATCCTCCCAGATTATATCCTCCAATAAGTTCAAGACGTGTTTAGTGTCTTCAATAAAAGACGGAAGGTTGTATACATGTTGTCTCAGAAAGCAGTCAATAAACTCAGATAGGCGTTCTGTTGGACCACCTATGCCGGAGACAATGGGCCGGCCTGGCGGATTGTCCCGGCATTTGTGGACCTTAGGGAGAGTATATAGGCAAGGCGCCCTTGGGTTACTCAAAGTCAGGTAGAGGAGTTCATCATGATCCAACAAAGTTAGATCATACCATGTCTTAATTTCCCCATTAATTTTGACAATAAGTTCTGGTAAAGGATTGGTGGTGAGTTTCTCATAGTAAACAGTATCATTAAGCTGAGAGTAGACTTCATTGTTATACTGTAAAGTATCTAAAACAACAACATTTCCACCCTTATCAGCACTCCGTATTGTAATAGATTTATTATTCATAAGTTCTTGAAGTGCCTCTCTTTCACCAAAGGTAAGGTTATGCTGTAATCCCCTCTTACCCATCCTGTGTGATATGTCAATTTCTCTGTCAATCTCAGTACTCACCATTTTAAAAAACACATCTATAGTGTTACCTGGTGTCAATTGGGGGGTCCACTTGGACTTGGTTTTGAGTCCACTCCCTTCTCTTTGAAATCTGGTAATTTCCATGTCTTCCATAAGTTGTAACATAGTTATAGGGTCATCTTCTCTCTCCGTTAATGATAAAAGAAGTTGAGTATCTTTCAGTTCCTGTATAGTTAATTCACTCAATATTTTATTAGAGGATTGTTTGTCTTTCTCTGGCATGTTAACAAAGAACTTCTTTAACTTCAGAGTTCTAGTAAACTTAAACAAATCAATTTTAGCCATACACCAATCCATTCGAGTTGCAGGACAAAAACCCAAACCTTTTTTGAGAACAGATAACATGTTGTCAGATAAATCACAAGAAGATAAATTGATCACTTCTATGTCACATGCTGTGGTAACATCATTAGTCGTTATTGTTTCCAAGATCTTAGAGTTCTTATTCTCGCGCCTGGATCTCCTACCGCCCCTGCTACCTCTCCTTGTCTTTTTACTGTTGATTCTCGATTCCTCAATTCTGAGTCCCGATTCCCTCTCCTTAGTCTCTGGACCTCCTCTAAAAAATTATTAGTATTACCGGAAGGGACCATATCCGGTACATCTTCATTTTCACTACTTGATATGTTCGAAGATGCATCAGTATCACTCACCAGGGGTGTACTGCCACTAATTATATTCGGAGGACTTTTCTTAATTAGATAATCGAACCTCTTGGCGAATGTGTACACTCGTCCCATTTTATAGTCCTTCTCATCACGTTTCAGTTTATGAGCTTTCCTTCTCTTAATATCCATCTGCAAATCATTTAATTTCTCATCAAGAATTGTATAATTCTTGATCGTAAGTTCTGGTAAATTCATTTCTTTAATCTCATCCTCAATTTTATTAATTTCAATAAGTAGTTTGGCTATCTTCCTGTCTGCATTGTCAATTAAGATCTGGATGAGGTTACGTGAACTGTTGTTTAACTCCTTCTCCCATATTTCATATAGATCAGGTTCTAAATCTTCATAGGTTGGTATTATACTAGATCTAAGTCCCCGTGGGATCCTATTAAGAATCAAGTATTGTTTTAAAGTGGCAGCATCCCACCATTTGGTGAGTTCAGTACGTTTCAACAGTTCTAATTTCGCGAATTTGGCTCTAAGGCCTTCTTTTTTCGTAGCAGTAGGGGGACCCACAGACTTCCCTATGGTGCCACCCGCAGCTAGATTCCCAAACAGTAATTCTGCCTCCTTGTCCCTATTCATAATATAACCTACGCGGCTGCTCTCTCAACCTGCAAACAACAACAACAAAAATAGGTAACGGTCAACAAGAGCGCACAGCAGAGTATAGGCAAGCAGTCAATTTACAATATCATGCGTATTGTCGGTGCTCAGGAGGAGAATTGAGACCGGTTACCACGATCTCTTAAGAAACCAAAGGCCAATATTTATGTAGTCCTCCGAGCACTCAATATATCAATGTCTATGTCGAATATTATCTTCATTCATCAATGATTATCCAAAATTAGAATCCAGAAATGTCTTTAGAAGTTCAATTTATTGAAAAGCGCAGCCAACACGTGTTTCGTCAGTCCGTAAGACAATGACTTCTTCAGGGCTGCAACCCAAAAATTATAAAAATCAATTCCAAATACAGTAACATATTATAAATATCCATACTCGCTTCAACATACATCTATAGGAGAAGCGTTTTTAAAGTAAAAGGAATGTACTATCAAACCAGTTTCTAATCACAAAATATCTAAATCCATTTGAAAAAGAAGACGCATATTCGCCAAATTCGTGCTTCTGTACTTATCAAGTCATAAATCCAAACTGTTTATACTTATTACTTCTCAACAAAAGAGTCATGTGATCACCATGTGATACCTGGGCAACTGGATAACGCATTGCAAACCATCAAATTAAGTATTTAAACCAACTCACCATCAATATGAAAATTCTTTGTTGTCGCAATCAATGAAAGTAACACTTGTCCATTCCCATTCAAATATGTAAATTCAACAACCTACAAGTAAATCCAATATCATATGGTAACTACATGAAAAGTTCAATTATAGATTAAAGTCTCATAAATCCATTACTAGACGTAGTAAACACTCACCAAGCAATTTCTGGTTATAGTGTTCAAATATCAGCATCTATATCTCAAGTATTCGCTTGGATCCAGGTTTAGTAGTAATAGTTTTTATATGTTATCCTCCGCCACAATGGAGCTCATGTATACCTACAATTCAATAGATTCGTCAATATGGTGTTTAAGTAAATCAGTAGTCACCATCTGACAAGTAACACGACGATATTGGACACCTTATATCCCATATGTACAATGTAATCTCACCTAATCTACAGTATATCGCGTTTGAGATTCTCCACTCTAGTCCTTATTTTCACCATCAAATTGTTAGTTCATACGTGTACGTATCTAAAAATATAAAGACATACATTAGTAAGTATGTCCACATCAATACTGGCTCTCATCCATTCCCCCAGTTCCGTACTCACCAAGCCTCATCCTCAGGGTCGCGTATTCTGTGGCGTTTAGCGTCGGCGCCATTTTGTAATGTGTTTATATAGCTGTTCATGTCAACGTGGCTAATGCCTAAACTATGGGCGCCATATTGGAACAGTATAAAACGCCCTAAATTCTAATCGGTGTCAGTATAGTACTGATTAAAGACACGTAATTACCTAAACGATAACATACTAAATTCATATACACTCTCGCCATTAAGTGTAACATATTATCTGTAACGCAAAAAAAAGGGGGCGGGGATCGAAAAACTCTGGCGATCGAGTTCATTTTACGCGCCATCTTGTAATGTCTAGATGGAAGTGACTTACATCGCGTCCTAATCCGCAATTTCGGCAGCGCCATTTTGTAATAGTTGCACCCGTCTATGTAACCATAGTAATCCGTTTCTAAGTAAGTTGAGCAGTATATTCTTCCATCCAGAATAAATCAAGTAATGATTAACAGTAACATTATATTACAGTACTATGCTGTACTCCTTAAAGTTAGATTAGTAAAAAATATCAATAGGATAGGACTCGCAATACCGTCGTTGACAGCTTGTTCCCAAATTGCACCAGATCAAAGTTAGAGGTCTAAATGCCAGTAACGGTAATTCTAGTATTTTATCCCATTAAATTATATGCAATGCGTTAACCCTGTAGTCCACGATTCCCACGGGTTACACAGCTCAATGTTAACATCGCAAATTCACAGTTCACCAGTACAAAATCAACAGGTAGCCAGACGATATTTGTCCATAACGCCAAAATATTAAATCAGATTTAGCACAAATGTTGGTTGAGTCAATACTGAATAAACACAGCACAGTTTCTATAATCCAACATTAGTCATTGTGCACATTGAATTTAGCACACATGTTCGTTGCATCAGTACTACATAGATAAAGCACAGTTTCTATAATTAAACGTTAGACATTGTGCACATTGGATATTGTGTATGTCCTTAAGGTGACAAACAGTATCATATAAAGCATACACAAGTTCTTCATTCATAATCACAATGTACATAAAAGTTGATTAGTTGCCTAGATAAAATTCATATTCATGATCAACATTAAGCCCGCTCTCAACGGCCCTTAGTTTAATCAACCATTGAACCTCACGTCTCCTCAACATCAGAAGTCTGTTCCCCCCACGAGGGTCTGCTCTAATATGATCGATACCATGATAAGTAAAAGAATGCTGATCTCTATTTGCATCGTTTTGTACCAAATGGGATGCAATCGGATAGCGTGTATCACCGTTTTTCAAAGCTCTATAATGTTCAGCAATTCTGTCTCTTAATCTTCTAATTGTGCTCCCTACATAAATCTTTCCGCAGGAGCACACTATCACATAAACCACAAAAGTAGTGTCGCAGTTGATAAACATTCCAATTGTATAAGTTCCAGAATTGTTATATTCAAAAGTTAGCACCTTCTTTTTTGCCCATCTGCATGATACACACCGGCCACATTTATAAAAACCCTTAAAACTGTTAAGCCAGTCAGTTTTGTTCTCTCTACTCGGGTAACTCGGACTTAATAAGTTCCTCAGTGTAGTCCCTCTTCTGAAAGTCACGCTTGGCCTGTCAAATAAATGTGGTCTCAAATCATTGTCCATAGTCAGAAGGTGCCAATGTTTCTTCAGAATCGTAAATAGTTTACAACTGTCTACACCATAATTTGTAATTAATCTCACTTTCTGATCACTTGTCGTACCTTCAATCTTCTTTCTCTTCAGGGTAGTTTCTCGTTTCATTTTCTTAACCCTTGATACCGCTAATCTGATTGTTTCCTCCTTATAACCTCTATGTCGAAATCTATTGGACATGTCTAACAGGTTACTCTCAAAATCATTGTCGTTAGCACAGTTACGACGAGCCCTGACAAATTCACCGTAAGGTATGGCTTTTTTCTGGCAACTAGGATGACCGCTTCCTGCATGTAGTATCGCGTTGCAGCTAGTCGGTTTCCTGAACATTCTACTCTTAATCCTGTCACCCTCCACAAACAACTCAACATCCAAGAAGGTAATACTCTGTTTGTCATAAGACGTTGTAAATTTCAGGTTGTATACATTGTCATTGAGGTATTCAAAGAAACCTTTCAATGACTCAACTGTGCCTGTCCAAATTAACAGGCAATCATCAATGAAACGTCCCCAATAGTGTATATATTGGGTCCATTCACTTCCCGCTGGGCCCCAGATTCGCTCCGCCTCGAACCAACCCATGAACAGGTTGGCGAAAGACGGAGCAAATCGTGAGCCCATCGCGGTCCCAAGGCGCTGTCTAAACCACTTCCCGTCAAATAGGAAAACATTGTTTTTTAACACTAAATCAGTCATTCGTAAAAGCATTTGAGTATGATCATACATTTCAGCCGGTCTTTGACTTAGGAAGTGGTCCAAAGCACGTATACCTAGACTGTGATCAATAATAGTATACAAAGAAACCACGTCTAGTGTAACCAATAACATACCATCCTCCCAGATTATATCCTCCAATAAGTTCAAGACGTGTTTAGTGTCTTCAATAAAAGACGGAAGGTTGTATACATGTTGTCTCAGAAAGCAGTCAATAAACTCAGATAGGCGTTCTGTTGGACCACCTATGCCGGAGACAATGGGCCGGCCTGGCGGATTGTCCCGGCATTTGTGGACCTTAGGGAGAGTATATAGGCAAGGCGCCCTTGGGTTACTCAAAGTCAGGTAGAGGAGTTCATCATGATCCAACAAAGTTAGATCATACCATGTCTTAATTTCCCCATTAATTTTGACAATAAGTTCTGGTAAAGGATTGGTGGTGAGTTTCTCATAGTAAACAGTATCATTAAGCTGAGAGTAGACTTCATTGTTATACTGTAAAGTATCTAAAACAACAACATTTCCACCCTTATCAACACTTTACCAGAACTTATTGTCAAAATTAATGGGGAAATTAAGACATGGTATGATCTAACTTTGTTGGATCATGATGAACTCCTCTACCTGACTTTGAGTAACCCAAGGGCGCCTTGCCTATATACTCTCCCTAAGGTCCACAAATGCCGGGACAATCCGCCAGGCCGGCCCATTGTCTCCGGCATAGGTGGTCCAACAGAACGCCTATCTGAGTTTATTGACTGCTTTCTGAGACAACATGTATACAACCTTCCGTCTTTTATTGAAGACACTAAACACGTCTTGAACTTATTGGAGGATATAATCTGGGAGGATGGTATGTTATTGGTTACACTAGACGTGGTTTCTTTGTATACTATTATTGATCACAGTCTAGGTATACGTGCTTTGGACCACTTCCTAAGTCAAAGACCGGCTGAAATGTATGATCATACTCAAATGCTTTTACGAATGACTGATTTAGTGTTAAAAACAATGTTTTCCTATTTGACGGGAAGTGGTTTAGACAGCGCCTTGGGACCGCGATGGGCTCACGATTTGCTCCGTCTTTCGCCAACCTGTTCATGGGTTGGTTCGAGGCGGAGCGAATCTGGGGCCCAGCGGGAAGTGAATGGACCCAATATATACACTATTGGGGACGTTTCATTGATGATTGCCTGTTAATTTGGACAGGCACAGTTGAGTCATTGAAAGGTTTCTTTGAATACCTCAATGACAATGTATACAACCTGAAATTTACAACGTCTTATGACAAACAGAGTATTACCTTCTTGGATGTTGAGTTGTTTGTGGAGGGTGACAGGATTAAGAGTAGAATGTTCAGGAAACCGACTAGCTGCAACGCGATACTACATGCAGGAAGCGGTCATCCTAGTTGCCAGAAAAAAGCCATACCTTACGGTGAATTTGTCAGGGCTCGTCGTAACTGTGCTAACGACAATGATTTTGAGAGTAACCTGTTAGACATGTCCAATAGATTTCGACATAGAGGTTATAAGGAGGAAACAATCAGATTAGCGGTATCAAGGGTTAAGAAAATGAAACGAGAAACTACCCTGAAGAGAAAGAAGATTGAAGGTACGACAAGTGATCAGAAAGTGAGATTAATTACAAATTATGGTGTAGACAGTTGTAAACTATTTACGATTCTGAAGAAACATTGGCACCTTCTGACTATGGACAATGATTTGAGACCACATTTATTTGACAGGCCAAGCGTGACTTTCAGAAGAGGGACTACACTGAGGAACTTATTAAGTCCGAGTTACCCGAGTAGAGAGAACAAAACTGACTGGCTTAACAGTTTTAAGGGTTTTTATAAATGTGGCCGGTGTGTATCATGCAGATGGGCAAAAAAGAAGGTGCTAACTTTTGAATATAACAATTCTGGAACTTATACAATTGGAATGTTTATCAACTGCGACACTACTTTTGTGGTTTATGTGATAGTGTGCTCCTGCGGAAAGATTTATGTAGGGAGCACAATTAGAAGATTAAGAGACAGAATTGCTGAACATTATAGAGCTTTGAAAAACGGTGATACACGCTATCCGATTGCATCCCATTTGGTACAAAACGATGCAAATAGAGATCAGCATTCTTTTACTTATCATGGTATCGATCATATTAGAGCAGACCCTCGTGGGGGGAACAGACTTCTGATGTTGAGGAGACGTGAGGTTCAATGGTTGATTAAACTAAGGGCCGTTGAGAGCGGGCTTAATGTTGATCATGAATATGAATTTTATCTAGGCAACTAATCAACTTTTATGTACATTGTGATTATGAATGAAGAACTTGTGTATGCTTTATATGATACTGTTTGTCACCTTAAGGACATACACAATATCCAATGTGCACAATGTCTAACGTTTAATTATAGAAACTGTGCTTTATCTATGTAGTACTGATGCAACGAACATGTGTGCTAAATTCAATGTGCACAATGACTAATGTTGGATTATAGAAACTGTGCTGTGTTTATTCAGTATTGACTCAACCAACATTTGTGCTAAATCTGATTTAATATTTTGGCGTTATGGACAAATATCGTCTGGCTACCTGTTGATTTTGTACTGGTGAACTGTGAATTTGCGATGTTAACATTGAGCTGTGTAACCCGTGGGAATCGTGGACTACAGGGTTAACGCATTGCATATAATTTAATGGGATAAAATACTAGAATTACCGTTACTGGCATTTAGACCTCTAACTTTGATCTGGTGCAATTTGGGAACAAGCTGTCAACGACGGTATTGCGAGTCCTATCCTATTGATATTTTTTACTAATCTAACTTTAAGGAGTACAGCATAGTACTGTAATATAATGTTACTGTTAATCATTACTTGATTTATTCTGGATGGAAGAATATACTGCTCAACTTACTTAGAAACGGATTACTATGGTTACATAGACGGGTGCAACTATTACAAAATGGCGCTGCCGAAATTGCGGATTAGGACGCGATGTAAGTCACTTCCATCTAGACATTACAAGATGGCGCGTAAAATGAACTCGATCGCCAGAGTTTTTCGATCCCCGCCCCCTTTTTTTTGCGTTACAGATAATATGTTACACTTAATGGCGAGAGTGTATATGAATTTAGTATGTTATCGTTTAGGTAATTACGTGTCTTTAATCAGTACTATACTGACACCGATTAGAATTTAGGGCGTTTTATACTGTTCCAATATGGCGCCCATAGTTTAGGCATTAGCCACGTTGACATGAACAGCTATATAAACACATTACAAAATGGCGCCGACGCTAAACGCCACAGAATACGCGACCCTGAGGATGAGGCTTGGTGAGTACGGAACTGGGGGAATGGATGAGAGCCAGTATTGATGTGGACATACTTACTAATGTATGTCTTTATATTTTTAGATACGTACACGTATGAACTAACTATTTGATGGTGAAAATAAGGACTAGAGTGGAGAATCTCAAACGCGATATACTGTAGATTAGGTGAGATTACATTGTACATATGGGATATAAGGTGTCCAATATCGTCGTGTTACTTGTCAGATGGTGACTACTGATTTACTTAAACACCATATTGACGAATCTATTGAATTGTAGGTATACATGAGCTCCATTGTGGCGGAGGATAACATATAAAAACTATTACTACTAAACCTGGATCCAAGCGAATACTTGAGATATAGATGCTGATATTTGAACACTATAACCAGAAATTGCTTGGTGAGTGTTTACTACGTCTAGTAATGGATTTATGAGACTTTAATCTATAATTGAACTTTTCATGTAGTTACCATATGATATTGGATTTACTTGTAGGTTGTTGAATTTACATATTTGAATGGGAATGGACAAGTGTTACTTTCATTGATTGCGACAACAAAGAATTTTCATATTGATGGTGAGTTGGTTTAAATACTTAATTTGATGGTTTGCAATGCGTTATCCAGTTGCCCAGGTATCACATGGTGATCACATGACTCTTTTGTTGAGAAGTAATAAGTATAAACAGTTTGGATTTATGACTTGATAAGTACAGAAGCACGAATTTGGCGAATATGCGTCTTCTTTTTCAAATGGATTTAGATATTTTGTGATTAGAAACTGGTTTGATAGTACATTCCTTTTACTTTAAAAACGCTTCTCCTATAGATGTATGTTGAAGCGAGTATGGATATTTATAATATGTTACTGTATTTGGAATTGATTTTTATAATTTTTGGGTTGCAGCCCTGAAGAAGTCATTGTCTTACGGACTGACGAAACACGTGTTGGCTGCGCTTTTCAATAAATTGAACTTCTAAAGACATTTCTGGATTCTAATTTTGGATAATCATTGATGAATGAAGATAATATTCGACATAGACATTGATATATTGAGTGCTCGGAGGACTACATAAATATTGGCCTTTGGTTTCTTAAGAGATCGTGGTAACCGGTCTCAATTCTCCTCCTGAGCACCGACAATACGCATGATATTGTAAATTGACTGCTTGCCTATACTCTGCTGTGCGCTCTTGTTGACCGTTACCTATTTTTGTTGTTGTTGTTTGCAGGTTGAGAGAGCAGCCGCGTAGGTTATATTATGAATAGGGACAAGGAGGCAGAATTACTGTTTGGGAATCTAGCTGCGGGTGGCACCATAGGGAAGTCTGTGGGTCCCCCTACTGCTACGAAAAAAGAAGGCCTTAGAGCCAAATTCGCGAAATTAGAACTGTTGAAACGTACTGAACTCACCAAATGGTGGGATGCTGCCACTTTAAAACAATACTTGATTCTTAATAGGATCCCACGGGGACTTAGATCTAGTATAATACCAACCTATGAAGATTTAGAACCTGATCTATATGAAATATGGGAGAAGGAGTTAAACAACAGTTCACGTAACCTCATCCAGATCTTAATTGACAATGCAGACAGGAAGATAGCCAAACTACTTATTGAAATTAATAAAATTGAGGATGAGATTAAAGAAATGAATTTACCAGAACTTACGATCAAGAATTATACAATTCTTGATGAGAAATTAAATGATTTGCAGATGGATATTAAGAGAAGGAAAGCTCATAAACTGAAACGTGATGAGAAGGACTATAAAATGGGACGAGTGTACACATTCGCCAAGAGGTTCGATTATCTAATTAAGAAAAGTCCTCCGAATATAATTAGTGGCAGTACACCCCTGGTGAGTGATACTGATGCATCTTCGAACATATCAAGTAGTGAAAATGAAGATGTACCGGATATGGTCCCTTCCGGTAATACTAATAATTTTTTAGAGGAGGTCCAGAGACTAAGGAGAGGGAATCGGGACTCAGAATTGAGGAATCGAGAATCAACAGTAAAAAGACAAGGAGAGGTAGCAGGGGCGGTAGGAGATCCAGGCGCGAGAATAAGAACTCTAAGATCTTGGAAACAATAACGACTAATGATGTTACCACAGCATGTGACATAGAAGTGATCAATTTATCTTCTTGTGATTTATCTGACAACATGTTATCTGTTCTCAAAAAAGGTTTGGGTTTTTGTCCTGCAACTCGAATGGATTGGTGTATGGCTAAAATTGATTTGTTTAAGTTTACTAGAACTCTGAAGTTAAAGAAGTTCTTTGTTAACATGCCAGAGAAAGACAAACAATCCTCTAATAAAATATTGAGTGAATTAACTATACAGGAACTGAAAGATACTCAACTTCTTTTATCATTAACGGAGAGAGAAGATGACCCTATAACTATGTTACAACTTATGGAAGACATGGAAATTACCAGATTTCAAAGAGAAGGGAGTGGACTCAAAACCAAGTCCAAGTGGACCCCCCAATTGACACCAGGTAACACTATAGATGTGTTTTTTAAAATGGTGAGTACTGAGATTGACAGAGAAATTGACATATCACACAGGATGGGTAAGAGGGGATTACAGCATAACCTTACCTTTGGTGAAAGAGAGGCACTTCAAGAACTTATGAATAATAAATCTATTACAATACGGAGTGCTGATAAGGGTGGAAATGTTGTTGTTTTAGATACTTTACAGTATAACAATGAAGTCTACTCTCAGCTTAATGATACTGTTTACTATGAGAAACTCACCACCAATCCTTTACCAGAACTTATTGTCAAAATTAATGGGGAAATTAAGACATGGTATGATCTAACTTTGTTGGATCATGATGAACTCCTCTACCTGACTTTGAGTAACCCAAGGGCGCCTTGCCTATATACTCTCCCTAAGGTCCACAAATGCCGGGACAATCCGCCAGGCCGGCCCATTGTCTCCGGCATAGGTGGTCCAACAGAACGCCTATCTGAGTTTATTGACTGCTTTCTGAGACAACATGTATACAACCTTCCGTCTTTTATTGAAGACACTAAACACGTCTTGAACTTATTGGAGGATATAATCTGGGAGGATGGTATGTTATTGGTTACACTAGACGTGGTTTCTTTGTATACTATTATTGATCACAGTCTAGGTATACGTGCTTTGGACCACTTCCTAAGTCAAAGACCGGCTGAAATGTATGATCATACTCAAATGCTTTTACGAATGACTGATTTAGTGTTAAAAAACAATGTTTTCCTATTTGACGGGAAGTGGTTTAGACAGCGCCTTGGGACCGCGATGGGCTCACGATTTGCTCCGTCTTTCGCCAACCTGTTCATGGGTTGGTTCGAGGCGGAGCGAATCTGGGGCCCAGCGGGAAGTGAATGGACCCAATATATACACTATTGGGGACGTTTCATTGATGATTGCCTGTTAATTTGGACAGGCACAGTTGAGTCATTGAAAGGTTTCTTTGAATACCTCAATGACAATGTATACAACCTGAAATTTACAACGTCTTATGACAAACAGAGTATTACCTTCTTGGATGTTGAGTTGTTTGTGGAGGGTGACAGGATTAAGAGTAGAATGTTCAGGAAACCGACTAGCTGCAACGCGATACTACATGCAGGAAGCGGTCATCCTAGTTGCCAGAAAAAAGCCATACCTTACGGTGAATTTGTCAGGGCTCGTCGTAACTGTGCTAACGACAATGATTTTGAGAGTAACCTGTTAGACATGTCCAATAGATTTCGACATAGAGGTTATAAGGAGGAAACAATCAGATTAGCGGTATCAAGGGTTAAGAAAATGAAACGAGAAACTACCCTGAAGAGAAAGAAGATTGAAGGTACGACAAGTGATCAGAAAGTGAGATTAATTACAAATTATGGTGTAGACAGTTGTAAACTATTTACGATTCTGAAGAAACATTGGCACCTTCTGACTATGGACAATGATTTGAGACCACATTTATTTGACAGGCCAAGCGTGACTTTCAGAAGAGGGACTACACTGAGGAACTTATTAAGTCCGAGTTACCCGAGTAGAGAGAACAAAACTGACTGGCTTAACAGTTTTAAGGGTTTTTATAAATGTGGCCGGTGTGTATCATGCAGATGGGCAAAAAAGAAGGTGCTAACTTTTGAATATAACAATTCTGGAACTTATACAATTGGAATGTTTATCAACTGCGACACTACTTTTGTGGTTTATGTGATAGTGTGCTCCTGCGGAAAGATTTATGTAGGGAGCACAATTAGAAGATTAAGAGACAGAATTGCTGAACATTATAGAGCTTTGAAAAACGGTGATACACGCTATCCGATTGCATCCCATTTGGTACAAAACGATGCAAATAGAGATCAGCATTCTTTTACTTATCATGGTATCGATCATATTAGAGCAGACCCTCGTGGGGGGAACAGACTTCTGATGTTGAGGAGACGTGAGGTTCAATGGTTGATTAAACTAAGGGCCGTTGAGAGCGGGCTTAATGTTGATCATGAATATGAATTTTATCTAGGCAACTAATCAACTTTTATGTACATTGTGATTATGAATGAAGAACTTGTGTATGCTTTATATGATACTGTTTGTCACCTTAAGGACATACACAATATCCAATGTGCACAATGTCTAACGTTTAATTATAGAAACTGTGCTTTATCTATGTAGTACTGATGCAACGAACATGTGTGCTAAATTCAATGTGCACAATGACTAATGTTGGATTATAGAAACTGTGCTGTGTTTATTCAGTATTGACTCAACCAACATTTGTGCTAAATCTGATTTAATATTTTGGCGTTATGGACAAATATCGTCTGGCTACCTGTTGATTTTGTACTGGTGAACTGTGAATTTGCGATGTTAACATTGAGCTGTGTAACCCGTGGGAATCGTGGACTACAGGGTTAACGCATTGCATATAATTTAATGGGATAAAATACTAGAATTACCGTTACTGGCATTTAGACCTCTAACTTTGATCTGGTGCAATTTGGGAACAAGCTGTCAACGACGGTATTGCGAGTCCTATCCTATTGATATTTTTTACTAATCTAACTTTAAGGAGTACAGCATAGTACTGTAATATAATGTTACTGTTAATCATTACTTGATTTATTCTGGATGGAAGAATATACTGCTCAACTTACTTAGAAACGGATTACTATGGTTACATAGACGGGTGCAACTATTACAAAATGGCGCTGCCGAAATTGCGGATTAGGACGCGATGTAAGTCACTTCCATCTAGACATTACAAGATGGCGCGTAAAATGAACTCGATCGCCAGAGTTTTTCGATCCCCGCCCCCCTTTTTTTTGCGTTACAGATAATATGTTACACTTAATGGCGAGAGTGTATATGAATTTAGTATGTTATCGTTTAGGTAATTACGTGTCTTTAATCAGTACTATACTGACACCGATTAGAATTTAGGGCGTTTTATACTGTTCCAATATGGCGCCCATAGTTTAGGCATTAGCCACGTTGACATGAACAGCTATATAAACACATTACAAAATGGCGCCGACGCTAAACGCCACAGAATACGCGACCCTGAGGATGAGGCTTGGTGAGTACGGAACTGGGGGAATGGATGAGAGCCAGTATTGATGTGGACATACTTACTAATGTATGTCTTTATATTTTTAGATACGTACACGTATGAACTAACAATTTGATGGTGAAAATAAGGACTAGAGTGGAGAATCTCAAACGCGATATACTGTAGATTAGGTGAGATTACATTGTACATATGGGATATAAGGTGTCCAATATCGTCGTGTTACTTGTCAGATGGTGACTACTGATTTACTTAAACACCATATTGACGAATCTATTGAATTGTAGGTATACATGAGCTCCATTGTGGCGGAGGATAACATATAAAAACTATTACTACTAAACCTGGATCCAAGCGAATACTTGAGATATAGATGCTGATATTTGAACACTATAACCAGAAATTGCTTGGTGAGTGTTTACTACGTCTAGTAATGGATTTATGAGACTTTAATCTATAATTGAACTTTTCATGTAGTTACCATATGATATTGGATTTACTTGTAGGTTGTTGAATTTACATATTTGAATGGGAATGGACAAGTGTTACTTTCATTGATTGCGACAACAAAGAATTTTCATATTGATGGTGAGTTGGTTTAAATACTTAATTTGATGGTTTGCAATGCGTTATCCAGTTGCCCAGGTATCACATGGTGATCACATGACTCTTTTGTTGAGAAGTAATAAGTATAAACAGTTTGGATTTATGACTTGATAAGTACAGAAGCACGAATTTGGCGAATATGCGTCTTCTTTTTCAAATGGATTTAGATATTTTGTGATTAGAAACTGGTTTGATAGTACATTCCTTTTACTTTAAAAACGCTTCTCCTATAGATGTATGTTGAAGCGAGTATGGATATTTATAATATGTTACTGTATTTGGAATTGATTTTTATAATTTTTGGGTTGCAGCCCTGAAGAAGTCATTGTCTTACGGACTGACGAAACACGTGTTGGCTGCGCTTTTCAATAAATTGAACTTCTAAAGACATTTCTGGATTCTAATTTTGGATAATCATTGATGAATGAAGATAATATTCGACATAGACATTGATATATTGAGTGCTCGGAGGACTACATAAATATTAGCCACAGACAGATGGTGTTTCACTAGAGATCTGGTGTTCAGATTTAAAAAACGTAGACCAGATCCCAAGCTACCAGGCAACGGAGAGAGACCAGGAGGAGCTCGTGGGGCGGGAGAAGTGGCGAGCTCGCGAATACCTACAGGCTGGTCCAATGACCATCTGTTGCAAGCACACTTGCATGTGCAAGTGTGCATGTATCCTGGAAATCAGTACAGAGCATGTGTAGTAAAACCTGGATATTTTGCATGAATAGACATAATAGGAGTGTTGAACCTCCAACGAGAAAGTAGGAATAGGGGAAAGGGATTAGATCTCAGGACAGAGTGCAAGTGCATAAACAATGTAACAGTAAGAAACTAGGTCAATGACAAAAATGATCCGATCAGACATATGGCAGGAAAGGGTTAAGTTGTAGGACTGAATTTCTGGTGCGGACAATATCATTCAGTCAGATTGGATTTTAGCGAAAGAGGGTATGGCTTAAGACGGGCTGACTAGTATCAACTCAGAAAGTGTACTTGTTTGTAAAGCAGACCCTTGTGCATTGGGAACAATTTAAATATAATAAAATCATTTGCAACATAGGTTTTACAATTAACACTTGTCTCTATGCTAAACTAAAAGAATATTTAACCTGAAGGGGAAACAACCTCTAAATCATGTCATTAAGCTACGTTTGCAATATTTCTAGGAAAAGCATAATTCCTACATTGTAGAAGTCAAAATTGCTTTAGTCTGCTGCGTTAGTCATAAGACACTAAAACATGGTAAGACAAATCAAAGAGTATGTGAATGATCAAACACTATGCGAGAGACGAAGAGCGGGAGATTTGTAAGATAACGGGAGAACGTGGTAGCACATTGAAGATAACGTTGGACACCAACAAAGGCAGAAAGACATTTGGAGGCTGATTGAATGGAAACTTAAGGTATTAACCACAGAACCTGAATACATACTGATAAATGTATAGTTAGCATGTCAGATGTACCTCTGATCCTGTGTTGCTTCTCTTCTTGCAGGTTGTACCTAAGGCTGGTGCTCGGAAACGTGAATGTAACACTCCTCAGCAAACAAGCAAAGTAAGGCTCACCTTCCTGCCCACCGTTCACCAATTGGTGTTGCACACTGATTGTTGGTCTCTTGTGGTGGTGGTGGTAGTGATTGTGGAAAGAGGGTGTTTGGTACATGGTATTACAGTGCTCATCGGCACACACACAATGCACTAAAATCAATCCCTTTACTCATAGTACAGTAGGAGTTACTCACTGGCACAACATTTCTACCCAGTCTTGTTAAGCTCAGCCACATGATGCATTATTTGTTTTTAGACAATCATAGGGGTACCCCGCCACATAGTGTTCCCTAGTGTATGTAGGTGTTGAGGGTACAGGATGATTTTGCAACAAGGCCTCGTTCTGCTCCTCTGTTTGTTCTTTCTACATGTCTTCCTTCTTCCTGCACTTATCTTAGTCTTTGAGGACTTCTGTCGCTTCTTTCTGCATTTCTTTTGTTTCTTCCTATGTGTTTTTCTTCTTTCTTCACATGTCGTACCTCTGTAGGCATTGGTAGAAACTAGCATTTAAAAAACCTTAGAAATTCACTGAAAAAACCATATGTTTCTGGCACGTTATAGTTCGGAATTAGCATTTGAAAAACCTTAGAAATTCACTGAAAAAACATAGATTTCACGGGCGTTATAGTTAGCTGGACATTACACTCCTACAAAACCAATGAAATTCTTCCATCGACCTTGAGATATACATATATAAGACATAGTTCATTTTCAGAAAAACGCACATTCACTGGATGATGTCATCAGTAATGTCATTTGAGATGTCATCAGTGATGTCATGAGTGATGTCACTGACCATGTCATGAGTGATGTAATATGTGACATCATCAGCAGTGCATTGAGGGCGCACGAGTTCTAGTTAGCTGTACTAACCATAACGGGTGAATTTCACTGGTTTTTTACGAGTGAAATGTCCAGCTAACTATAACACAGTGAATTTCTAAGGTTTTTCACATGTTAATTCCTAACTAGAACATGCCTGAAACCTATGGTTTGATTCTGTGAATAAATATAGGTAGATAGATATAGATAGATAGATAGAAAGATAGATAGATAGAGAGAGAGATATGTCTAGGCTCTATTTGAATATGTTTGATGCGTGTGATTAGTACGTATTTTTGTTTTTCAAAAGCAAACTCTCAAAGAAGGAATTTATGTTTTTGAAAAATCAAAAATGAATGGCCCTTACGCTGATGAAGATTTCTCCCTCTGCATAGAGTAATTTTTAAATTGATTTCCATGGGCCACAGGCAGGAAAATCAAGGCATGGTGTCCCTGGGTCAGGGCTGTCATCCCTGTGGTCTGATGCTGGGAGATGGCCGTCAGAAGCCCAGCAGTTCCCTATACCTCTAAATGGAGCGTGGGAACCACAAGGTTGGCAGGAGTGTACCCTTTGTTTTGGTGGCACCCTACATCGGCCACACTCCAAATAACCCCTACATGGTGTGTTTATAGCAAACTATCACTATCTGGACCAGATTCATTTTTTATTTTTATCTGCAATTTGGCAAATGTATTCCTCTTACAGAGAAGTAGTTACTCATCTTTTCCTTGTAGATTATTGCATGATGAAACTAGGAAACATATGTGGAGCAGTGCCAGCATACCAGTGACGTTTATTTCGTACACTCAGATCTCAGCTGAATAATATACAGCCTGTATCTGTTATTTTCCTAAAGACATGAGGTTTAAAGTTCACGAGTTTTACAGCACCAGTTGTTCTGCTTTTGTTACTTTAGCATGTAATGTAATAGAGGCCTAGAGCATACTGGATTCCATTTGCAAGATTGTTGAATGTGCATTCCAGGCCTTCACGGCTGCAACAGATAAATGGCAACAAAATTGCAATTCTAGTTGCAGGACGCACAGAATAAGTAGATGGGTGGATCATCCGTGTAGCTGCCTATGCCATGTAAAGTAAGCAGGGGCGTAGCTAGAGCTTGTGGCGCCCGGGGCTATCCCTCAGATTGCCGCCCCTGGGGATGGGGGGGAGGGGGGGGGGGGGGGTGCTGGGGAAAAAGGACGCCGAGCACTTGAAAGAGGTCAGAGAGACACGTAGTATTGCCTCTAATAGTTACCTCGATCATGCAAGTTACATGCACATACATGACACGGTCCAAGGCTACACAGTTGACTGGCAGTACTAAAGAGAACACACAGGCTGCATGGTCTATCTAGGGACTCAGAAAAACTGCATGTGACATCCATCAGAGAGCTGCATGAACAATTACCTGGTAATCCCCTCAGCACAATGCAAACATGCACATACATGACACTGTTCAGGGATCCATCATCTACAGCTGACATTAAATGACCATACATCATGGTCCCCCCATTAAAGCAGTGGAGACCTGCACAAACGTTCTCTAGGGACCCAAAACCAACTTAACAGTGTCGAAGCCAGTGATTCAAAAACAGCAAATTAATTATTCACAGGGAATGACTCACTGTGTGCCCTTAGAACTAAACGCAGCACAGAGGGGTCAGTCAGCTCCACCTTGCCAACACAGACCGAATACAAAGCCCACTCTGGTGGCCCAAAGGCAACAACCAGGGGTCACGACCTGTCATTACTTATTTTCAAATCCTACTGTTTAACAAGCCAACTGTAATGGCTATCATACTGGCTAGCCAGACATCACTTGCACAAAATAGCATACACTCCCCATATGCTCGAACACTGTACACTACACACAATATTATACCCCCCTGTGTGCACCCCAAATCGGGCTCTGATACTATTAAAAGTCACCCTCATATACTGGAAACTGACCCTTAAATATACAGCAAAGACAACTCCATATGCACCAAACATTCCACTTCTAGGCCTCTCCACCTCAAAGGGCTCACTGACGTCACAGCGCTTACACATATGGGAACAGGCCGGAGTGTCCACAATTGGGACATTGTTTGGGGATGGCACGCTGTTAAACCACATGGATTTTATAAATGCACAAGACCTACCGGACTCCCTATTTCTTACACATGCAAGCATAATGTGGTATGTAAACCTACATTGGGCCCCAGACAGTGTCAAACCTACCACACATGAATTCATATATGCAGTACACTTAATGGGTAACAGCGAATTCCTGACACGGTGGCTATACCGTGGACTGAGGAACCATCTAGCAGTACCCCTGACTCAACTACAAGCCAAGTGAGGACAAGATATTGGGAGGGACCTGCAAGACAAGGAATGGGAAACTGTAATAGAATTCCCAAAGAAGGTCTCATGCACCTCCAGATTCAAGCTTATACAATTTATGATCTTGCACAGAGCCTACCTTACACTACATACACTATGTATCCAGAAGCGTTGTCAGCATGCCCCAGATGCCGTACACTAGACACAAAACTAATACACATGCTGTGGTCTTGCCCTACCCTGTAAACTGATTGGCCACAAGTAACAGAGGTTATAAGCGATACAATAGGGAGCCCTATCTGATGCTCAGCGGAGAATTGTTTGTTGGGCCTGCATCCCCGTGCCAAAAATTGCACGGCAGAGACTAAATTTATAGACCGGACCCTTCTTCTCACGAAACGCCAAATAACGAAACGATGGAAGTTCACATCCCCCCAACTATCTCAACCTGGCAAGAAGATGTTATTCAGAGACGGGGTACCTACCGGTTGAACTTAAGGAGGCGCGTGTAAGACCCCTATTGAAAAAACCTGGGTCGGACCCTGCGGTGTTAAAGAATTACAGACCTATTTCCCAGCTGCCTTTTCTCTCAAAAATTCTTGAGCAGCATGTGTTAAAATCCCTGTCCCTCTATTTGGAATCCCATCATCTACTCCATGAGCGACAGGCAGGTTTCCGAGCTCATCACAGCACCGAGTTGGTGATGCTCTCGGTGCTGGATGAACTAAGAGGCATGGCTGACTGCAAGAAACCGAGCGCCCTGATTTTGTTGGACCTATCAGCGGCGTTCGATACTGTCAGCCATGCCTTGCTTTTGGAAAGACTGAAGGATTTTGGGATTAAGGGCTTGGCCTTTCAATGGTTGCAATCATTCCTTACAGGAAGGACCCAAAAGATACAACTGGGGGACGATACATCTGAGATGGGGATCTTATAGTGCGGGGTACCACAGGGGTCTGCCCTGTCCCCGCTTCTATTTAATCTTTACTTGCAACCGTTGATTGCTTCTTTGGCCACCATGGGCTGTAAAGTCTTTAACTACGCGGACGACACGCAATTGCTGTTAAGTGTCGATGACACTACGGCTGCACAACTCCAAGCTCAGAACATCTTGCGGTTCACAGTGCAATGGATGACGGATAACCTGCTAAAAATTAATCCAGACAAGACTGAGGTATTACTGATTTCATCCACTACCTCACCTTGGTGTGATCTCTATTGGCCCACGGAGTTAGGCCCTGCTCCAAAACCAAGCCCGTTTGTAAAGAGCTTGGGGATCAAGCTGGATGGTGACCTGTCAATGGCCCCTCAGATCTCTTCGGTCGTGGGAAGCTGTACAAACATCATTCGGCAATTGCGGAAACTAACTCCTGTCCTCTCACAATCCATGATGCGATCAATAGTAGCAGCCACCATCATCTCCAGAATTGATTATGGTAATGCCCTCTACCTTGGCTTACCTAAAACTCTGACCAGTAGGCTTCAGGTCATAATGAATGACGCTGCTCGGTTGATCTTCAGACTCCCGAGGAGATCTAAAGCCACTCCCCTACTACAATGTTTGCATTGGCTCCCCATTAAAGAAAGAGTGGAATTCAAGAACTTATGTACGGCCCATAGGGCAATCTATGGCAAGGCTCCAGCCTACATTAAAGATCGTTTGCAGCTGTATTGCCCTATGAGAACACTCCGATCCTCAGACTCCCAGCTACTGGTCTGGACTCGCTACAGGTTAGTGACTAAGGAAGGGAGAGCCTTTTCAGTGTTAGTTCCCCAGTTATGGAACAGGCTGCCTGGGGTGCTGCGTGGGGAAGGGAATCTATTACGATTTAGAAAGAGCCTAAAACACTACTGTTCAGTAAAAGCATGAGCACAGTATAATCTAGCTACGGCCTCAGCTTCCACCTTGCCAAGTTATTGTCTGTTACCATCTTTCCAAGCGCTTAGAGACCTGCAGGTGATTAGGCGCGATATAAAACCACAATAACAATAACAATAACAATTCAGTGGGGAGGGCCGGAGAGCGGAGTACTTCGCAGGGAGGAATATAGAGGTCTGTGGAAGAAACCAATTGCAATGGACTGGGACACCCTCATTGCAGCTTTCATAACCGTGGAACTACTAACCTCTTGACCATATGCCCTTTTACCTCTAACTTCACTGAACAGTACACTAAGCTCCTAGCATTACAAACCAAATCAGCAAAAGTGAAAAATTCAAACGCCACTTAAAAGACATGAACAAGGCCACTGTTAATACTCACACTCCACAGAAACTTTTCTCCTCACAACTCACGAGAGCGCGTAGTGGTGAAGTGTGTGAGTTACTGTCCTAACCCTGATCTCTACGTCCAATAAAGGTAGGGACCAGTAGTCCCAGGGACCAGTAGTTCCAAAACAAGTCCATGCAACCAATGGCACAGGTAGCCCTAGTCCCTACTTCCAATAGAAAGCATAACCCTACTCTAAGTCCCACACCTAGTCCAGCAACCAATCACACCAGAATCCCTAATCGCTATTTCCAATTAAAGGTCTAACCCCAGCCCTAGTCCCACCCTACACCCAATAACATAGGAAGCCCCTAGTTTCCAACTTTCTTGCAATGAACTGATGTAGTGTAATAAGCAATCCTACTATTTCTTTATAAGCTCATCACAGTGACATTTAAGACACAAATAGTTTGGAAGAAGGAGCTGAACCCGTCATTCTCGCTCTCATTGTCGTCGTAGCCTTGGTCACTGACCTTCGTTTTGTACTATCTGCCAGCACAATTGAAGAGTCAGAGCGGTAAAGTCATGTACTCACAGAAGTGATGTCACAACTATTCTATAATAAGGACGTAATGACAGTTACTTTTAAAGTTGTCATAGGTGTCTAAGCATTGCATATTTCTCTATGAATGTGTGAGAGGCACACACAATCAGAACTACGGTGTGTTAGGATGAAGCTTTAGAAGCAATTAAAGCCCCGTCTGCTTCGTTCTGGAAGTAAAGATTCTATTTCATAATAAAAGCCTAAAAACGTATTTTCATAAAGCAAAGGCCAAGACCATCCGTATTGAGCAATATACCCAATAATTCTACAGAGACTATATGAATTCATTAACTGTGTCCATATTCCTTTACGTTGGGGATAATTACTTTAGTATCTTGAAAATGAAAAATAGATTTTTTAGGAACTGTCAAATTGGCAGTTAAGCGTTTCTAAGCAAACAGGGTAGGCTTTTTATAGGCAAAGCAAATTAAAGTTTAAAATAGGAGTCCACTAAGTAGAAGTATTTTTTTCACTTTCTACAAACAAGGTAGAAAGATCTTAGAGCTGCTCGGACACAGGGGAGACTGTTAGTGGACAGCTTTCAGAGGTCATCAAGAGATTCAAAGCAATAGAGCAGAGATGAAGACACTGGGGGGAGCTGGTCGGGGTGGGGTTCCTTCTTCATTGTATTACTTAGAATAAAGGGAAATGTAAGATACGGCTCCATAAAAGAATGAAGGAAACAGTGGTGAAGAAATTGCGTGGGCAAAGCATGGGATTGTAAGTAATTGAAGTAAGGTTGTGGAAGGCGCAGGAGGGACGTACATACCTAGTAATGGAGACATGAGCCCATTCTTGGCCCAAGTCACTGCATATACACAAGGGTGTCCCCAAACAGTCTGCTTATGTGTCAAACCCTAGGACCAAGCACGACTCTTTGAGTGACAATGATGACTGTCACTACCGTTACACCCAGATAAAACGTGAGATAGAGAAATTACAACCTTTGAAGCTTCCACTTCCAGTCCATAGTGAGGTAGCCCCGGTGGCCACCTTGCTGATATCGGCCATGACGGCCCTTGACCCTCGGCCCAGGAAGTACCTATGACTGCAATGGATGTTTCTGTAAATCTGTGACTCAAGTCTTCCAGAGCCAGTGAATAAGCGACTGAAATGTACATTTTCACAGTTCTGGGAGGGATAAATGTGTGCTAAAATCAAATACAAATTATCACAATGGTTAGCATCATGCTCCTGGACAGATGTCTCATCCTCTCATCGTAGAAGACGAGCAAGTCTAACATATTTCCCAGTGGAACCAGGTTCTGCAGGACAGGAGCAGGAGTTTTTCCACTCTCATCCTGCCTGTGGAATACTGACCGCATGTTTGTAACAAAACCTGAGATTCCTGAAACCCAGCAACTCTGAGAACTCAAACCTGGGTGGGATCCAGGTACCGGAGACAGCAACTCCCTCAGGCAATAATGAGTCAATACAAAACTTTTTTATGAGACAAGTGATTTGACTAAATATCTGCCAGTCTCACATTGAAGTCTCTGCTGGGCAGGAGTTACTTGCTTCATTAGAGCACATACCATTGAAAAGCGCCCATAGAGGCAAGTGGTAGAGACCAGTCCTCCCAGCCCATGATTCCAACTCCCAGACTGCCCCTCATCGGCAGCTATGGCCGTACTCTACAGCTTCTGATTGTGTGTGCCTCTCACACATTCATATAGAAATATGCAATGCTTAGACACCTATGACAACTTTAAAAGTAACTGTCATTACGTCCTTATTATGGAATAGTTGTGACATCACTTCTTATGTGAGTACATGACTTTACCGCTCTGACTCTTCAATTGTGCTGGCAGATAGTACAAAACGAAGGTCAGTGACCACTGCTACGACGACAATGAGAGTGAGAATGACGGGTTCAGCTCCTTCTTCCAAACTATTTGTGTCTAAAATGTCACTGTGATGAGCTTATAAAGAAATAGTAGGATTGCTTATTACACTACATCAGTTCATTGCAAGAAAGTTAGAAACTACGGACTTCCTATGTTATTGGGTGTTGGGACTAGGGCTGGGGTTAGACCTTTAATTGGAAATAGCGATTAGGGATTCTGGTGT
Organism: Lissotriton helveticus; assembly: GCF_964261635.1. NCBI lineage: Eukaryota > Metazoa > Chordata > Amphibia > Caudata > Salamandridae > Lissotriton > Lissotriton helveticus. Next base: position 218,924,407 of record NC_136061.1, on the reverse strand, counting down.
GATTGGTTGCTGGACTAGGTGTGGGACTTAGAGTAGGGTTATGCTTTCTATTGGAAGTAGGGACTAGGGCTATCTGTGCCATTGGTTGCATGGACTTGTTTTGGGACTACTGGTCCCTGGCACTACTGGTCCCTACCTTTATTGGACGTAGAGATCAGGGTTAGGACAGTAACTCACACGCTTCACCACTATGCGCTCTCATGAGTTGTGAGGAGTAAATTCTGGCCTGGGGCAGTGGCAGTGCTGCTGGGCGATTTGCTGGCTGGCGGTTGCTGCAGCAGAAGTGAACGAACCAGCCCCTGCCTGCCATAGAGATCCTGGAGTGAGAAAAGAGGAGAGTTAATTGCTAAACTTTTTCAGACTGTGTTTACAATACCTTTTTTGAAAGAGAAAAAAACCCTTCATGTTATTTATTATGAATTTGCTAGGTGATTGTACTATATATTTAAAACTAATAAACTGTGAAACTCCCTCCCATCTCCCCCCCTCCACTGGTGAACCCTTGTGTTTCTGTGGAGTGTGAGTATTAACAGTGGCCTTGTTCATGTCTTTTAAGTGGTGTTTACATTTTTCACTTTTGCTGATTTAGTTTGTAATGCTAGGAGCTTAGTGTACTGTTCAGTGAAGTTAGAGGTAAAGGGGCATATGTTCAAGAGGTTGGTAGTTCCACGGTTTTGAAAGCTGCAATTAGGGTGTCCCAGTCCATTGCAATTGGTTTCTTCCACAGACCTCTATATTCCTCCCTGCGGAGTACTCCGCTCTCCGCCCCTCCCCACTGAATAACATCTTCTTGCCAGGTTGAGATAGTTGGGGGGATGTGAACTTCCATCGTTTCGTTATTTGACGTTTCGTGAGAAGAAGGGTCCGATCTATACATTTAGTCTGGGCCGTGCAATTTTTGGCACGGGGATGCAGGCCCAACAAACAATTCTCCGCTGAGCATCAGATAGGGCTCCCTATTGTATCGCTTATAACCTCTGTTACTTGTGGCCAATCGGTTTACAGGGTAGGGCAAGACCACAGCGTGTGTATTAGTTTTGTGTCTAGTGTACGGCATCTGGGGCATGCTGACAACGCTTCTGGATACATAGTGTATGTGGTGTAAGGTAGGCTCTGTGCAAGATCATAAATTGTATAAGCTTGAATCTGGAGGTGCATGAGACCTTCTTTGGGAATTCTATTACAGTTTCCCATTCCTTGTCTTGCAGGTCCCTCCCAATATCTTGTCCTCACTTGGCTTGTAGTTGAGTCAGGGGTACTGCTAGATGGTTCCTCAGTCCACGGTATAGCCACCGTGTCAGGAATTCGCTGTTACCCATTAAGTGTACTGCATATATGAATTCATGTGTGGTAGGTTTGACACTGTCTGGGGTCCAATGTAGGTTTACATACCACATTATGCTTGCAAGAAATAGGGAGTCCGGTAGGTCTTGTGCATTTATAAAATCCATGTGGTTTAACAGCGTACCATCCCCAAACAATGTCCCAATTGTGGACACTCCGGCCTGTTCCCATATGTGTAAGCGCTGTGACGTCAGTGAGCCCTTTGAGGTGGAGAGGCCTAGAAGTGGAATGTTTGGTGCATATGGAGTTGTCTTTGCTGTGTATTTAAGGGTCAGTTTCCAGTATGTGAGGGTGACTTTTAATAGTATCAGAGCCCGAGTTGGGGTGCACACAGGGGGGTATAATATTGTGTGTAGTGTACAGTGTTCGAGCATATGGGGAGTGTATGCTATTTTGTGCATGTTATGTCTGGCTAGCCAGTATGATAGCCATTACAGTTGGCTTGCTAAACAGTAGGATTTAAAAATAAGTAATGACAGGTCGTGACCCCTGGTTGTTGCCTTTGGGCCACCAGAGTGGGCTTTGTATTCGGTCTGTGTTGGCATGGTGGAGCTGACTGACCCCTTTGTGCTGCGTTTAGTTCTAAGGGCACACAGTGAGTCATTCCCTGTGAATAATTAATTTGCTGTTTTTGAATCACAGGCTTCAACACTGTTAAGTTGGTTTTGGGTCCCTAGAGAACGTTATGGAGGTCCCCACTGCTTTAATGGGGGGACCATGATGTATGGTCATTTAATGTCAGCTGTAGATGATGGATCCCTGAACAGTGTCATGTATGTGCATGTTTGCATTGTGCTGAGGGGATTACCAGGTAATTGTTCATGCAGCTCTCTGATGGATGTCACATGCAGTTTTTCTGAGTCCCTAGATAGACCATGCAGCCTGTGTGTTCTCTTTAGTACTGCCGGTCAACTGTGTAGCCTTGGACCGTGTCATGTATGTGCATGTAACTTGCATGATCGAGGTAACTATTAGAGGCAATACTACGTGTCTCTCTGACCTCTTTCAAGTGCTCGCCGTCCTTTTTCCCCAGCACCCCACCCCCCCCAGGGGCGGCAATCTGAGGGATAGACCCAGGCGCCACAAGCTCTAGCTACCCCCCTGCATGGGGTTCAGTGAGCCGGGGTGTCGGAGCTGAATGAACTCACTTGGGTCTCCTGGTGCACCCTCCTCCTCATGTAGCAGCAGCACTACTCATCGTGAGACCTGGGCAGAACCAACAACAAGCCAGCACAAACGCGGGACTTCGCGGCGGCAATTGGCAACACTGTCTGCAGGCGCCACGCAGCAGTTACAGCAAGCAGGTCAGCTGCGTGCTTGCACTTTCAAACTGGGCTGCGTGCGCGGCACTGGAGGCCCGTTGCGGCGTACTTTATAATTTATGTGGGGACACTTACACTACTAGTGTAAGTGTCCCCAAATAAATTATAAAGGCCGCCGCAACGGGCCTTCAGTGCCGCGCGGCCGCCCCCAAAATAGTGCCGCCTGGGGCCGACCGCCTCCTCCCCCCATCCCCCTAGCTACGCGGGTGAAAGTAAGCTGTCTTGTAATCTAGGGCACATTGATATATTGCCCAGACGTTGATACCCATCAGTTTAAAGAGCATTCTGCTGTGTTCCGAAAGCTACTGAAGTTCATATTTTAAGGGTCTGGTGAGTAGTCGTGTTGCAGCATTTTGAGCCGACTATAAACTTTTCAGACGTTTCAAAGGGGCACCCAAGTAGACTAAGGGCCTGATTTAGAGTTAGCAGGCGAGTTACTCCAGCCTCTATATTACAAGTGCCATAGAATGTAATAGACATGTAATACAGCAGACGTCATATCTGCCACATTTGTGATGGAGTAACACATCCGCCAAACTCTAAATCAGGCACCAAGTCGCCAAAATCGAGTCTAAGCTGTACGAAGGCATTGATTAGAGATGTGGATAACCAGAGTTGATAATGGGCACCCTCTTTAAGGTTATTAGTTGGTTAAAAAAAAAAAAAAACAGCGACTGTAAACAAGTCACACGGGTGTCCAGTGCTAAGTCTGCATTTAAGAAAATACCAAAAATATATTCCTATTTTCAAGACTTTGGTTGACAGGCTACCAAAGCTGGCCCTAAAGCCTGGTTCTAACCGGAGCTGGCATTCCTGATCATCAGGAGTTCCTGAACTGAGTTAAGTTTTAGGAAATTGAGAGGAATCTCCTGGGCTGGTCCCAGGGATTTGAGAAGGAACTAAGATCCGCTGGGTTTCACCAGCTATGTCTACAACTGGACCCTGGTCTGATGTAGCAATTTGCCCAGCGGCAGCATGTAGATGTTATATATCAATAGTCATAGTTTTGATCCCCGAGACCCAACCAATCAGCCTGAGTTCTGCATGAAGTAGTGATAAAGGTACAGACAGGCTCATGTCGCCCAAAATATTTCATGTATCCCAGTACGGTAGCAGTGAGCCTGCCATTTTTCAATCGAACAGGAGAATGGAGTTATCAGTGGTTGCCAAAATAGGGAAAGGTTTTGCTAGAACAGCAGTCTGACTATGTGGAATCCAACTAATTTACTGCTATGTCCAAGGCAACAGTTTGGTACCTTTGTGATAGCTTTGGAGTTGCACAGGGGTCAGCTTCCCCAGAGGTTTGACCAAATATTGAAACAAGGAATGTTTCTTTATTGGTGTCTTTACAATTGCTGATGTAAAAGCTTGAAGGACTAGATTCCTGCTCATGGAGCGGTTTAATAAAATAAGGAGCACACAGACCAGATCTAGTCCCAAGCACGTCATGAACTTTGCGGAACACATATTGACAGGACAGAAGGATGGGTAACTCTGTTCATGGTTGCCAAAGTTGAAGCTTGGTATTTTGCTTAAATTGCTAAATAGAAGTCCACGTGCTCTGTCAGAGTGACCTGTGGAGCACGACTGACATGGGTGTGATTGTTCCCCGCCTGTAGTGGAAGAGTAGGACTGTAATGCTGCCCCTTCAATCTGTACTTTTGAATTACTAATCTGGTTCACAATCCTATTGCTTTTATTCAGTTATCACTGACCCTTCCATCATCAGAAAAAAATGCCAATCACAACATGACTACCAGAAGGTAGCTATCATCAATTTAATCTGAATTTAGGATCAGCACTTAAAATAATGTAATTATAAACACCACACTCAAAGAAAAATGTATACAAGTGCTGTACAACAATGGTAAAAGTGGAAAGGCTAAAACCGAAAGAAAACTGCGATATTAAAGCCAGCGTTCAGACATGTATTTCGTCTGCATTTTAATTACAATTTGTGTGTATTGCTTTGTTTGAAATGACTTGTATTGCTTAACACAGCAAGCTGAGTGTGGTCTTAATGCCTCGTAGATGCTTCTCGTCACAATAGAAATTAGTGCAGAGTTTAGAAGAAATCCATTTTCAGTTTCTTCCTGAAGAAGAGGATGGTTTTGTTGCTTTATTACTGAATATTCATGGCTGTTGCTTTATGCCTGTAGTGGAACTGGTATTTTGCTGTGTGTGATTCAGGTGGTCCTCGGGGAATCTATATGTATAAAGCTAGCTCAAAGTTGCTAAGCGAGAAAAGAACTAATCAATGAAAATAAGGTTCCAGTAGAATTTTGTCAATGATCCGTCTAGAAGGATAAAAACAGAGAAAAATAAGGTAATAAATGAGTTCTAGCGAATGCTTCAAATGGTTTAAGATAAGCTGTTTTCACCTGATAAGACAATCTGGTGTTCAGAACTCTCAATATTCAAAACTTGAAAAAAATGATGTATCACAATTCTGAGTGGGTTGGATGCATTCCTATTTTCTTTAAGATAAAATATCTGGAAATGTCAGTTAGAACCAGTGTTTAATTTGAGCCGGTGATGGCCAGTGGGGGTACTCGCACTCTCTTTAGGGGACCAGCACTTATTTGCCGACTACGTTTCCCGAAAGCAAGAGGCGGAAAAACAAATCAGAAAAACGAATGAAGAGAAAGACGGAAAACCCGACACAAAGTGAGAAAGCAGATCCTGCATGAGTGAGATCAAGGGGCGGGGAGTGTCTGGCAGTGAATTAGAGAGGCACGCGGTGGATTTAAGACTATGTGTGCGTCCTGACATTTAATAGCGTCAGTCGTGGTCCTCTGAGCAGAGCTTCGGTCACTGGCACTCTTTCTCTTACACATGCAACATCACTGGGCACGACTGACTAAAACTAAATACCGAAAAGGCTAATATTCTTGTTATGCCTGCTCTTTAACCTACTGATGTTGGCTTATGCCGTAACCACTTACAGCATTTGAAGAGTCTGCGGGTAAAATTTGACGCCTCTCTTCCATGCAATGCCAAATTTAAAGGATAAGTCTCATCCTTATACTTTTGTCACAAAAGTTATGTCCACATCTTCATTGGATTGTTTGATGCCTGCCATACTACTATAGTGGCCCTGATTAGGTCCAGACTAGACCACTGTAATGGTGTTAAACGCTGTTGTTTACCACCTGCAAACTCTTCAGAATAAAGTGGACCAGTCACACTTGTTTTATTCTAAAATGTCTGCACAGGTTACCGGTGCAGGCTCAGATCTCTTATCAAAATCCTATGTATTCCATAGTTATATCTCACCTTTCCCTTTGCTCATTCCCTGTGGTGAACACAAAGAGATCCCCTGAGTGGCAGTGCATTTTATAAATCTCCTTAACATAACATTAACGTACCATAAATAACTTGTGAATAGGTTTCTAAAGAGATTCAGACTTTTAAATGTCCATATGACTTGTTTTGCAACAGGTCCCTCAATATACAGCTTTATAGAGGGAATAAATCAGATAGAAAAATAAACTGGTACAATTTTAGGACGAAAGGGCACATCTAACTAATTGATCTAGGGTTTAATGAGCTAATTACATTTGTATACAAATAATATCGATAATAATCTGCACTAAATCCTTCAAAATAAGTCGCATTGTACGGGTTTACCAGAAAAAAAGACCACTTCTAGAGCCTACTCTAACAGGTGGTGTCCAGGACTTTTATAGGATATAATCCCACAAGCTAAAGGGAGACCTATTTGTTTACTTTGTGTTTGGAAAACCAAGAGGTCATAATTGGTCTTTTTCCTCTACTTGTTTTATTTTTTACTTTCATTTGCTCGACCACGTGCATGGAAATGTACAGAAGTGATATTTAAAACCTGTCGTTAGCATAACCACTGAAACCAATCTGATGATTAAACATCACTTTCTGCCTACCCGATCCAATAAAATAGTTTATTGACAGAACAAACTCTGAATAGTGCAAAGCGACCATATCTTCAGCTCAGTGTTCCTTCAAAAATGAATCCGTAAATTAAGTACACCTATCATAGTAGAAACGTATATCTTGATGTCTAGCTCGTTGTATAATGACACTTAAATTCTCACACACAGAATTAGCTAAATTTATTCCACTTAAATATAAATAACTACTTTTTATTATTTAATCAAACTATCTTTGCATGAAAATCGCAAGTCGTTACAAATTGCAAGAATGTTGGACTCTTATAATCGGGATTAGTCCTAGGGGAGGGTGTGTTTGTTGCAGTTCTAATGGGGTACCTATAACTGAGGAGAAGTGGCATGTTGGATCCAAATGTATGATGTCTGGTAGTGGATCCGTCTTCTGTACCCAGTGATAGTGTGGTAATATGTGAGTGTATGCATGTGGTGTTGCCCATCTGATTCGTGTAACCGAGTTAAGGTGAGTTGAAAATCAGTAACAGAATAAGAGCAGAATGTAAAGTAGAGTTTACTATTGTCGTGGATCAAGAAGAAATTAAGGAGGACAGCGAGGCTCTATAGGGGCTTTTAAGTGAGTGCCTTGCTTTGAATAGTCAGTGATATGTACATGAAGCTAGTATCATTTATTTTGTGCAGGTTTGCCTATAAGGATGAGTATGAGAAGTTCAAGCTGTACCTCACTACCATTCTGATGGTTCTCTCCTTCATGTTTCGATTTGTCTTCAACTCCAGGTAAGTCTCTGTTGCAGTTAGAGGGAAATAGTTGGAGGGCGGGGGTTCTCCTAAGGTTATCATACGCCAATTGACATAAGTCAAAAAGTCCATAATTAAATGTAAATCTAAGGTTTTTTTTAACTAATGATTGAAACTAAGCCGTTAAAAAGAGGCCATTTTATTGAAGCTGAAAACATAATTACTCCAGATAAAGTAAACTTCCTTCACAAAGTGCGGACTGTGGTATGGTGGAGCTGCATTGTGTCATATGGGGCATTTGTGTTCACGTCTCTTTGGCAGTGTTCAGCCACACATAGTGGGAATGTGCTTGCTGCCCAAGGGAACTGGGGTGAGTATGACCATGGTTGGCTGTACAGGAACAGAATAATGCAAAGTGACTTAAGGGTGAAGGGAACAGTACAGCGCAGAAGCAGTCTGTTAAAATAATTGAGGGAGTTAGACACATGTCAAATATACTCCGCAATAAACATCTGAGCTACATGTATGCAATCACGTAACCGTGTAAATGAAGCTTTAATAGCACGTTTTGGCTTAGCCTTTGCAGTATAAAAAGACTGACATATACAGGGCCCAATTCACAAATTTAAGTATGCATGCATAGATCTCCTCAAATGTAGGTTTACATATATACCAAGGTGTAACTCTCCTTCCGGATGTGTTGAATGCATCACAGTTTTGGATCCTAGTTAGATACTATTTAAAAAAAAATAACTTATCATTTACAATATAGTTTATTTAAATGTTACTTGTATTAAAAAAGTAACATTTAAATAATGGAAATAAAGTTTAATTCAAAATGTTATTCAGTGTATTTTATTTTACATGGTTCCCCCATGTGTTATTGACTGCCTCAATTGATTTGTATGTGAGTTTTTTGCAGTACTGGTGGTTTGCAATGCATGATGCTTGCCTAACTACAAGGCTGATCTGTAGTATATTTGAACCTTTTTTGTCAATACTAATAATGTTGCAGATTTGAATGTGTATTTTGTAATTTCCAATTGTCTTACTCTTCTTTGAGCGTGTGTTTTGTATTAGCACGCACCTCCCTGAACCCTTAACACCATCCATTTAGGAGTAATTATTGCCCATTTTCCTACTACTCTGACCTGTTTCTTCCACATTTACTAAATCTCATTTGTATGTGTGCAGAGATCTCCACCACGAGGTCAGATTTCCACACAGAAAAAATATGCGTGGCGGAGTTCTCTGGCTGGAGTTTGTGAATTGCATTTTTGAGCGAGTAAAGTAATATTACTTTATTTGTATCTTTTTATTTAATTGTTCATTCATCTGGCCAAAACATATAAGATTAGTTAAATTAGGTAAACACACCTAAGAACATGTACTCATGGTGGTACACATACACAAGAATGGTGGGAGCAGGGCTATTGCTCTGTAATGCGGAGGTCAAGGTGCTGGAGCGACATGTAACATCGGTCCTCAGTGTCCATGTAGAAGCAAATGGGGGCCTAGCGTCCCGCCAGGCTGGTTTCCGGCATAGGCACTCCACTGAGTCCGTCGTGGTGTCGGTCCTGAACAACCCCAGGGAGGGCATGGACCAGAATAATCACCAGGCCCTGGTGCTCCCCGATCTTTCCGCCGCCTTCGACACGGTGGATCATTCCATCTTACTTTCCCGTGTCGGAGCGGCGGGGATCGAGGGCTCAGCCCTGGTTTGGCTATCGTCCTTTCTGAGGGACCGCACCCAGGCAGTCCGGCTGGGGGGATTTCTCGGCCACCCAACTCAAGGTCACATGTGGTGTTCCTCAGGGTTCTTCTCTTTCCCCTCTTTTGTTTAATCTTTACATCTATCCTTTGATCTTTGCACTTCAGCAACTGGAGGTCACCGTTTATAATTATGCGGATGACCTCCAGCTTATCTTTAATCTTTCTTCTTCCTCTCATTCTATCTCTAATTTTCAGACTACTATGATTTTCATCAGGGACTGGATGAACCACAATCATCTGAAGCTGAACCCCGATAAAACGGAATTGGTTCTCACGGGTGGTTCTTCCAGTCCTTGGAACTCTTCATTCTGGCCTTCTTCTTTAGGATCCCCTCCCACATCTCCTCTCTCAGTAAAGACCCTGGGCATTAAAATCAATAATCATCTCACTCTTCACTCACAAATAACTTCTGTTGTCTCTTCTTGCTTTCTGGTCCTTCGAACTATTCGCTCTGTCTCTCGCTTTTTCTCCCCTCTCACACTTAAACTTATCTTGTCCGCTCTGGTGATTTCCCGGCTGGACTACGCTAACGCTCTATACAACGGCATTCCAGCGTATAGTTTGCGGAAGCTCCAGCTGGTTCAAAACCAGGCGGCCAGACTGGTCCATGGTTTTCCCCGCTCTCATCATTCTACCCCCTTACTGAAGGCATTGCACTGGTTACCTGTCAGGGAGCGATCCCTTTTCAAAACAGGTTGTATGGTCTTTCAGGCGCGCCAGGGCACAGCCCCTGCCTTCATTTCCTCCTTATTAAAAGAGTATACCCCTGCCCGTGAGCTTCGCTCATCTACTCAATCGCTTCTTCAGGTACCCCGTTACAGACGTAAGAAATGGGGTGGAGCCAATTTTTCATTCTTGGCACCATCCTTTTGGAACTCCCTTCCCGATCATCTACGTCTGGCTAGACATTACTCCCTTTTCCGTAAAGATCTTAAGACTTTTTTGTTTACCCAAGCCTTTTCCAATGTAAACTGATCTCATTTCCTGTTTCTTTACCAGTATTCGCGTTCCTACTGCTAATTTAGTCTCCACAGCGCCAAGAAACCGCATGGTGTATGTAGCGCTATATAAATATTTTAAATTCAAATTCGATATAAGGGAAAAAACCGTACCACTAGTGTATTTTATCACAAAGGATACTTGTTTTTATACATAGAAACATCAAAGCAAAATAATGTCAATCCTACTGCAAAACATATAGTGCATGGGCAGACCCTGAATGTAGTTAAAGCAGTGATCGTGCATGGTTAAAACACTGAAGCAACTAAGAAAGGGCATAGAAAAATTATGGTGTTGGCAGATTGTGAGAATATTATTTCTAAGGCCAGTTCAGAAAGTCATTTGCTGTGACACAGGCGAGTCATTATTGTAATAATATATCTCATTAAATCCCTTGAGAAACATTTCAACAGGTCATTTAATGAGTTTAATAGCATCTGGGATGGATGGTGTGAAAAAGTTACAAAGGTGCCATGCATTAAAGTGATGTAGGGAATGTACATGGATCAAGCAGGTACATACTTCAAGTCTGTCTATTCGAAATAATATGTTCTATTGTAGGATTCAAATTGATTTGCATACATTTAGGTGCAAGGCTTTCGCGATTGAGACACTGGCCTTTGTGACGGCCTCTAAGGCCAGGATAGGGGACACCACAGTAATACGCCTCCCTTGTGCCTATGAACATTTCTTCATTACAGCTGTTTGAACTGCAGTAAAAAACCGTACTATCTATGCAAAATCAATTTCCGTATTGGAATATAACTGATTTATAAGTAATCGGTACCATTTCTCCTTCATTAAATAAAATATATGTGTAACCACTAGAACCCACAATTATGCGGATCATTAAATTAGTAGAGTTAACACAAGTATGTAAGTGTTTCGATTTAAGCCTGTCTGCCTGGAAATTCTGAAGAATATCTGAATATTCAGAAATCCAATGTTTATTAGAAAAATCTGAGCAAATTAAATCGTACAACGGTCTAACCCGTTGTGCGTAATCTGCTGTGTATGTTCTCCCAAAATGTAAAAATCCTAAAACTGATTGAAGCTTTTTAAATGTATGTCATGTTTGCAATAAAGCACATTTCTATAAGAAATGTGGTGCTAGGCTTTTGACTTCATTTGATAAAAATATCCCAAGTGTAGAATTTTGCAATCCACTCTGGCCAAATGTGTGTATAAATCCTTGTCTGTAATGTAAATATCATCAGCGTAAGACAATGCTTCAGAGTCAATTTCTTGAAAAACTTACATCACACCGGCTGAAAACATACCTGGACTGTTATTTCCTTGTGGGAACCGACAGAATCTTCGTTGGGCTGCTACCTCTGTGAAAGTGGTCAAATCTCCGCCTTCAGGCGCTATATTTTGATGGAAAAATCCATTGGAAATTTCCAATGTAGTTTTTGTATTTCTTAAGTACTGTATTATTCATTAAGCCTGTGCTTTGTGAATTTTGTGCAGGTGTAGTTAAAGCATGATAAGATGAGTCGCTATTCCCAACCCACCAGATTATGATAGAAAGCTGGAGCTTGCGCAAGAGCCCATTCTGCAGCATATGCTGCTTTCAACTTCTCTGGAACAAGATTGGAAAAGGAAGGTATGATTACATTCTTCCTTGTAAAACATTTCTAACAAACTCCAGACCCAATCAATCTCAGCCAAGAGAATGTCATAGCCAAGCGAATGTCATAGTCAGTGGTCAATTTCTGGCATAATGTTACTTTAAAAGTTAACGATCTGTCGCTCTGAATTTGAATGTCCAAATCTTAAGTTCTGTCTGGAGGGCTGAGCTTCTGATCTGGAGTTTCCACCTGCACATAATCATAAAAAGGTCTTGCCACAAGATACTCGTGAAGAGTCTGGTGAACTATTGTGACCGCTGTCAAAAAGAGTTCTCACCCACGTCTTGTTCTGAAGAATAGTTCTGAGCATTTGTGGTATTTTTAGTGGAAATACCTGCCAGTGTCTTCTTTTTAAACTTAGTTTTTTGTTAGGAAGCTTCTCTTATTTTTTCATATAGATGTCAGAGGTGCGTTGTGAGTTTGCCTTTGGTTTCATATTCTCCTCCTGTCTACCATCGCCTCGACCCCCTCTCTCTGACCGCTTGTCTAGAGAGTCCTTAAAGGAACAAGAAGGACATGTATCAGAAAACTGATACCTATCAGACTGTTTAATTTTATTAGTCATGTAAATTATAATGGTTTTCGGAATGCAATGATTGCATAGATCAAGTCCATGTTTTAGTTCGGGTCTTTTCTTTCGTTTTATCCCAGCATTTTTATGATACTCATGTGCCTGCACAGCATTTTTTGCTTCTGACTTGCCTTTAATTTGTGGCTTATTAGGCCTGGTTCACAAACTATCCCAGCCTATAAAAGTATAGGTTTCATAGATTATTTTAAGTAGCTCGTGTTCCTGATCCTCAACGGGAACTAAAGCGAGCCATTGGCATATCACCAGAGAAGCTGTCTTTCCCTGAATATTCCGTAAAATAATTGAGGTAACTGTGGCAAAATTGACTATTACTTTCATCCCCAAGTCTAGGGCAGGGACTGCTCCATGTTCAGTTTAAATGTGTATTAACACTTCAGGCAAAAGAGCAATTGAAGGAGTTCCATGAGTAATGGTGTAGAAGAAAGCAAATACAGTTCCCCACATATTACCCCCCTCAACTGGGGAACCCTGTGAAGTGTATGACACATAGGGGCTGATTACAATATCGGCAGTCAAACCACCGACTGCTATCACGACGGTCAGGAGACGCTTGACAAGCAGTCAGCAGTCTGACTGCTGAATTATGTTGCGACCGCCGTGCTGGCGGTCAGAAAATACTCTTTAACACGGCAGCTTGCGCTGCAGCCCAGGAAACGGCCCACAGCACAAGCAGCAGTGTTAAAGAGCACTATGTGTACATCCAGGCAGCATGTGGTGCATAGATGTGCATGGGAGCGCTACATATGCCATCAAAGTCCCTTTCCGACAGTTTTTTCATGGCGGTTGGACTGCCATGAAAGAGCAAGAGAAGGTACATCGTTATCCCGATAGCGGTGCCTGCCTCAGCACCGCCACAATTCACAGGATACGATTCTGACCACCGCCTGACGGGATCGTAGATCCTGTTGGAGGTGGTGGTCTTCCCTGCCCATGGTTTCAGTCAGACTGCCTGCAGCATAATGCTGCGGTCGGACTGAAGGGCTGCCTATCAGTATGACTGCCATTGACGGCCTGTCCGTGGCGGTCCCTCAGAGATCAAAATCAGCCCCATTGTGAGAATTCTAAACTCATCTTGGCATCCCGTGTGGAGAGAAAAAAACGCCTCAAACTGATTTTTGTTTTGTGCAATCAAAAAGCCAATCGGGTTTGGCTGGGGTCTTACCCATAATGGCAAAATAGTAATTCGACTAATTGCAGGCACATCTAACTGCATCTAGCCAGCTTGAGGAACCCTTGCTAGAGTGGTAGTTAATGTACCCATGATGTACTGCATCAGATGCCGATACAGTCTAATCAAATGATTCGAGAGAGCAAGCGGCTCCCACTGTGTTAATGGGCTTGCTTGTGGATTCAACATGTAGCAAGATAAGGCTGGCCAGGTTGCCCTTTTATTAGTGAGAGGGCCCAGTCTTACACTTTGAATTGTATGTGGGAGGGCACCTTAAAACCAATTGTGATGTTCCTGGTAAGTTAATGGCACTTCTAAGTTCTCATAAGGTCTATATACTGCTGGAACAGCGGCCTCATCATATTTGTGAAATGTTAGTGAGTTAACATCGATTGCAGAAAAAGTAACCCAGGAATAAACATTTTTGCGTTTACACACTTTGTGCGCCTCAGCCCTAAAGGTAACATCTCCACTGTCATGGCCGAACCCATATCTAGTGAAATGATTATTTAGTGCTTGTCTGCAGTTCATAGCAATAACCAAAGCTTGAGCTGCCTTATTAATGATTGGGTTTCAAGGAAAGGCAAAATGATAGTGGACTATTCTTTTAAAAGACCAAGCTTGATCAACCCGCTGAAATAAATAGGTGCGTTCTATTAAACTGAGGAAGATAAACCCTTATCACCAAAGACTTCTCCGTATGAAGGCATGAAAGGAGCTTTGGGCACGCAACAGAAACTATTCAGGAGGCCCATTAAATTGGGGCAAACCTAGAACATTGGTGGGGGAATGTTATACGGTTCCTTCCAATTTAGTAGGACTGTGTATTAGGTCAACAAAACTTCACAATATAGAGACTGAGTCTACTCATATCATTAGTAAATGTTGGTTCGGCTAGCTCACAGTACCACATCTAATTTCCTAAACCTCCAGATTTGTAGGCGCTGTCGGTAACCTTGAACATGACCACTCCTATTCACAAGGAATTTGTGGAATCAGATCTTGTACATTCTACAGAGTGTTAATGCTGAAGGAGGATTCAACCAGGTTTATAGTGCGCAGCCGCTGATAATCATAACTTACCAACAACACTGTGAACAGAAGCGCTGCTAGGCAGAGATCAAACAGGTGTCAGAAAGTGCAACGTGACAGTTATAAAATAAGAAATAATTAAGTTACCAAAATCATTAAAGAGAGCCATTGTACTGCTGCACTTAGTGAAGTGGCTCAGGTAGGAGCCTATACAGATTAGAGGCAACATCCAGTTTAAAAGAGGCAATCTAGAGATCACACAACAAATGCGAAGAAGGAAATCTGATGCTACATATGATGTTGAACCTTTCCACGTGGTGTTCACTAAGGGACACATGGTAACTGACCAGCATACTGGAAAGTCTGTTACCAGAGACTCTTCTCACTTTTGCCATTTGATTCATCGGTCTTCTGATCGAGATGGTGAAGAAAAGACAAAACCTGAAAAACTTAGTGACTGCTGTTACCTCTTCACTCTCTGACACTGAAGATGACAGCTCCCAGCTGTCCGTAACTAGATCAGGTCGAATAATTAAAGTGCCAACAAGGTTGATTGAAGAGATGTCATTGTGTGTGTGTGTGTGTATGATATAAAAGAAATATATATTTAACAAGGGGAGAGATGTAGTGTCTTGCGAGTTTTATGACTGAGCACTTTTGGCTCCTATCAGGCTCTGTAGACCTCTGCCATAGGTGTCAGAGCAGAACACACTGAAAGCTTGTTTTAGAATATTGAGTTTGCAGTTACACGCAGACTAATAAAAACAGTTAATTCCAAGCTCCGTGTGTGGTGTAGTCATTGACAGGTACCCAGGCTGGGAAAGACCCTACACTTACGATGAATGTCGGACCTGTGGGTCTGGATCTCATTTACAGCTCTCTGCAGCATTCATGATAACTCCGGTACGGAGTGTCTCTCACCTCCTCGAACACAGACATTGTTTAAATAATAAAACACCGATCTAATCACATTCTGCTACAGCTGCAGAATAACAACTCTACTTAGAGCCTGATTACAAGTTTGGCTGTGTGGGAGCGGGACCACCGACCACTCGCGCACCGCCAAACCCATGTGCACACTGCATACCCAATTATGACTTTTTTAGTCACTGACTGGCAGTTCTTTTGGATTCCCACAGCAGTGCCTATGCAATAGGCACCGCAATGGCAATGCCAGAGGCAGTACCTGCACGGCATGGACTGGTGCAGTTACTGGGGTGCATGCACACGGGGGGGCACAACATGTGCCCCCTGCATGCACCCCACGGCCCTGAGTAGGGCCCCTTTTGTTTCCTCTCCACCACAGTTTTCATGGACGGGGAACCGCCATGAAAACTGTGGCAGAGAGGAAACTCATAATGTGCTTGGCGGGACCACAGTGGTCCAGCCAGGCATATTGCAACTTCAAGACTGCTGTGTCCCGAGATCCCTGGTGGTTGCAACAGTGCAATGGCGGTCCGACCATCAACTTGCAACTTGCAACAGGGCGGACACAACAAACACAACCTGGCCATGTATATTTGAAATGCGACTGGTGAAAAGATAGTGTTTATAATGGTGCTACCCCACTTTGACCCTATGGGTTGTTTCCCTTTCTATTATATGTTCATCTTTTTCAAACGTACATTGTAAACATATATCAGCACAACTTCTCAGTCTATAGTTTTTCGGCTTATAATAGAATAGTTAGACTATCGCTTAACCCACCCCCCATCATCCTTTGCCTGCTCCTTGTTACTGTTTGCGAAACTCCAGAGATCAAGTAATACAGCTGCTGCCATTTCCTTATATATTTTTTCTTTCAACCAATGTGTCGCCCTCTTTCTTACAGGGTGACAGATGCACTCTTCAACTTCCTCCTGGTCTGGTACTACTGCACTCTTACCATCCGGGAGAGTATTCTTATCAACAACGGTTCCAGGTAAGATACATGCCGCAGTGTATGGAAACTCAACGCATCTGATGTTTGACCTGGAAACCTCCGCAACAAGTCCTGGAAAGCGCTTCAGAGTTGACATTCTTGGTAGTTTGCTACATTTACCAAGGCTGAGGTTGTTGTTTTGCATCTTCATCCTGCCTATCTAGGATAGAGGGAGTAGCCATTAGGGCTAAGAATGGCATTGGCTGAGATTCAGGGTAGCACCTGTGGTGTGAGGGATTCCTTCTCAAGTCAAGTTTTCACAAATAGTTAATAAAAAATATCTAAATGCAGTCGTATAAACAGACATTTAGTGTGTGAATTATTTCAGAAAATATGTAAATCTGTATATTTTGAAGTGTCACATTTATGTGGTTTGCATTTCTTCCACTAAGCGTCTCCCCACTGTCAAACTGAATGTATAAGTCTTGTTAGCCACAGGAGAGCTCAGGCTCGATGGTAGCAATATAAGAGATGGAACTAAAACAGCTAGGCTAGAATATTACCCAAGTTAAAATCAAAATATACATAGGAAGTTAAATAGTCAACAATGCATAAAAGCCATTAGTGAAACATTAATCGCTGCAATAAATTTGTTAAAATCACTTGGGGATGACTTTATTGCTTTGAGAGGCATAGATACAATAATCTACCAAAGCTGTTTCCACATCATCTACGAAATTCTTCATCTTGTATGTACCAGCTGATGCCAGAACATTAGAACCGCAAATGGACTCATAGGCTGAAAATATTTAGTGTTGCCTGGAGTTAAAATAGCTGCATTACACATTATATTTCTGATTCCTTTATTGTTTTCTGTAATGATCTGGATAAAGACAAACAGAAGAATATCACTGTTTCAGGAAAGCACAACTGTCTTCCTCATTAGAATTCTCCCAACCTGAAAGTTAGAAGGGTCTTTGCGTTGCACCTTCGCGGTTAGCATTCGGCCTCCTCCAGACCCCTAGTTCGGGGCCATACAGTTCCAGTCACCTCACAGCTACATATTGAATAAGCACGACCCCCCGCAGCCTACACTGATGTCAACCCATTGCCATTAAAACTCTTTCAGGCTAAATGCATTATGCAGCCCCTACCTACACAAATGTCCTTACTGTTTCCTTTACTGGGCAGTTCTGAAGTTAATAGAAAGTTGTAGATTTTCTCAGTTACAGACATAAACATGTCTTTTATAGAAACTGATTGTGTGTACAGTGCATGTGTACATTAGTGCCGTAAAGGCACAATTATTTACAACAAGGGGTGGTGATGGACAGAGTCTCTGAATTAAGCAGAGTACTCTCACCCAGTCAAGGGATCAGGGCTAGATCCAACACCGTTTTTTAGCTCATTGCACCATCCCAGTTTCAGAACCTGGCTGTATGCAAATTAGTCTGTCCCTGGCCCAGTGCATCATGGGAACAGGGCAGACCAGACTACAAAAGCCAATTCTTACACTGGGAAGGAAACAAGCTTCCGGGGACCGGATTCTGCCATTTCAGGCGTCTTCGGCCCGGCTTGCTTGAATCCTGATGGTGCAATGAGCAAGGGACTCACATCTGAGTATACCCTTCCACGCTTAGGGTGGACAAAATTATTTACAACAAGGGGTGGTGATGGACAGAGTCTCTGAATTAAGCAGAGTACTCTCACCCAGTCAAGGGATCAGGGCTAGATCCAACACCGTTTTTTAGCTCATTGCACCATCCCAGTTTCAGAACCTGGCTGTATGCAAATTAGTCTGTCCCTGGCCCAGTGCATCATGGGAACAGGGCAGACCAGACTACAAAAGCCAATTCTTACACTGGGAAGAAAACAAGCTTCCGGGGACCGGTTTCTGCCATTTCAGGCGTCTTCGGCCCGGCTTGCTTGAATCCTGATGGTGCAATGAGCAAGGGACTCACATCTGAGTATACCCTTCCACGCTTAGGGTGGACAAAATTATTTACAACAAGGGGTGGTGATGGACAGAGTCTCTGAATTAAGCAGAGTACTCTCACCCAGTCAAGGGATCAGGGCTAGATCCAACACCGTTTTTTAGCTCATTGCACCATCCCAGTTTCAGAACCTGGCTGTATGCAAATTAGTCTGTCCCTGGCCCAGTGCATCATGGGAACAGGGCAGACCAGACTACAAAAGCCAATTCTTACACTGGGAAGGAAACAAGCTTCCGGGGACCGGTTTCTGCCATTTCAGGCGTCTTCGGCCCGGCTTGCTTGAATCCTGATGGTGCAATCGTTTTTGGCCACTATAGGTGTGGCAGGGTATACTCAGACATGAGTCCCTTTCTCACTGCTCCATCAGGATTCAAGCAAGCCGGGCCGAAGAGGCTGAAATGCCAGAAACCGGTCCCCGGTAGCTTGTCTCCTTTCTGGTGAAGAATTGGCTTGGTAGTTTGGTCTGCCCTGTTCCCATGATGCACTGGGCCAGGGACAGACTAATTTGCATATAGCCAGGTTCTGAGCTGGGATGGGGCAGTGAGATAAATAACGGTGATGGATCAAGCCCTGATCTTTGGACTGGGTAAGAGTGATCTGCTTAATTCAGACACTCTGTTCATCACCACCCCCTTTTCTGTATCGTTTTTGGCCACTATAGGTGTGGCAGGGTATACTCAGACATGAGTCCCTTTCTCACTGCTCCATCAGGATTCAAGCAAGCCGGGCCGAAGAGGCTGAAATGCCAGAAACCGGTCCCCGGTAGCTTGTCTCCTTTCTGGTGAAGAATTGGCTTGGTAGTTTGGTCTGCCCTGTTCCCATGATGCACTGGGCCAGGGACAGACTAATTTGCATATAGCCAGGTTCTGAGCTGGGATGGGGCAGTGAGATAAATAACGGTGATGGATCAAGCCCTGATCTTTGGACTGGGTAAGAGTGGTCTGCTTAATTCAGACACTCTGTTCATCACCACCCCCTTTTCTGTATCGTTTTTGGCCACTATAGGTGTGGCAGGGTATACTCAGACATGAGTCCCTTTCTCACTGCTCCATCAGGATTCAAGCAAGCCGGGCCGAAGAGGCTGAAATGCCAGAAACCGGTCCCCGGTAGCTTGTCTCCTTTCTGGTGAAGAATTGGCTTGGTAGTTTGGTCTGCCCTGTTCCCATGATGCACTGGGCCAGGGACAGACTAATTTGCATATAGCCAGGTTCTGAGCTGGGATGGGGCAGTGAGATAAATAACGGTGATGGATCAAGCCCTGATCTTTGGACTGGGTAAGAGTGGTCTGCTTAATTCAGACACTCTGTTCATCACCACCCCCTTTTCTGTATCGTTTTTGGCCACTATAGGTGTGGCAGGGTATACTCAGACATGAGTCCCTTTCTCACTGCTCCATCAGGATTCAAGCAAGCCGGGCCGAAGAGGCTGAAATGCCAGAAACCGGTCCCCGGTAGCTTGTCTCCTTTCTGGTGAAGAATTGGCTTGGTAGTTTGGTCTGCCCTGTTCCCATGATGCACTGGGCCAGGGACAGACTAATTTGCATATAGCCAGGTTCTGAGCTGGGATGGGGCAGTGAGATAAATAACGGTGATGGATCAAGCCCTGATCTTTGGACTGGGTAAGAGTGGTCTGCTTAATTCAGACACTCTGTTCATCACCACCCCCTTTTCTGTATCGTTTTTGGCCACTATAGGTGTGGCAGGGTATACTCAGACATGAGTCCCTTTCTCACTGCTCCATCAGGATTCAAGCAAGCCGGGCCGAAGAGGCTGAAATGCCAGGAACCGGTCCCCGGTAGCTTGTCTCCTTTCTGGTGAAGAATTGGCTTGGTAGTTTGGTCTGCCCTGTTCCCATGATGCACTGGGCCAGGGACAGACTAATTTGCATATAGCCAGGTTCTGAGCTGGGATGGGGCAGTGAGATAAATAACGGTGATGGATCAAGCCCTGATCTTTGGACTGGGTAAGAGTGGTCTGCTTAATTCAGACACTCTGTTCATCACCACCCCCTTTTCTGTATCGTTTTTGGCCACTATAGGTGTGGCAGGGTATACTCAGACATGAGTCCCTTTCTCGCTGCTCCATCAGGATTCAAGCAAGCCGGGCCGAAGAGGCTGAAATGCCAGAAACCGGTCCCCGGTAGCTTGTCTCCTTTCTGGTGAAGAATTGGCTTGGTAGTTTGGTCTGCCCTGTTCCCATGATGCACTGGGCCAGGGACAGACTAATTTGCATATAGCCAGGTTCTGAGCTGGGATGGGGCAGTGAGATAAATAACGGTGATGGATCAAGCCCTGATCTTTGGACTGGGTAAGAGTGGTCTGCTTAATTCAGACACTCTGTTCATCACCACCCCCTTTTCTGTATCGGTAAAGGCACAATTAGCACCAGCGATGGTAACATGTTTAAATATTTTGATTTCTAGCATGCTCCTTTTCTTATCTGATGTTTTTTTACCTTCCATAAACTACTACTTTTGTTTGCTTCACTGCCGTTTTTTACACCAAATGTTATTTTGAAGAAATCTCAAAGAGCCACATCGGGTAAACCCCCTTAAAATAAATATTTTGATTTTTGGGTATACAAAATATTTATTTTGCTATTCAACTAAATACCAGCCAGTGTGTCAAGAATTCACTAAAACCTATGAGAGCCAAATTGATTTTTTTCCAAGACACTGAGTTGGTCCTGGTAGCAGCGATTAATCTCTTTGTCTGGTCTCTTTATTTGGTCTGAGTGGGTGGCTGAGCACATCAAAGCGCTATAGATGACAGTCACTAATGCTTTAAGCCAACCCAACAGAATTTTGCATTTTGGGGTGTGTAACTTTACTTTATCCACTACAAGTATGAGTGTGCATGCCCCAGCATGTCCTGGGGTGTTACCCACTCCTTGGCCTTCCTATGGTGGAATGAAAGATTGTGTCTGCAGTATAAAAAGCATGTCTTGAAGAGTCCTTGAAAGGCAGTTTTCAAACATTTGTTTTTTAAACTGCTTGTGTAATCTCAGCCATGGCCTCAGTCTGTTACTTGTATGTTTCTTTCATTGCCTCACAGAAGGTGCTGAGAGTGGACATACACAGGAGAGGGCTTTGCCTCCGGTATTCACCAGATGTCCTTTTACTGATGTAAAAATACAACCTGAAAAAGGTGCTAGGCTATTTACTGATAAACAAATGTTGGTGTAGGTGTCTTTTTAATATCCAACTAATAGGCTTGTAGAACACCAGATTGCTGAAGCTAGATTTCTGATTTATGAGTATATAAGTATTTGACGCAAAACACCAATAGTTCTATATTCTCATTTTGAGTTGTAAACCATAACAGGCATGATAATTTTGTCTGGTTAACAAATTCAAAGAATCGGGTCATCCCAAATCAATTTTACTTTTAGAGCCCTGTGACTTATCAGACATTAATTTACATTGAATTCGGTAGAGTGCCCGAACAGGTTGAGTTTGCGTAAAACAATGACATCCCTTGATTCTTATACAGACTAGAATTATGGTCTTGGATTTTCTGATTGTGTTTTTATTTTCAGAATCAAGGGCTGGTGGGTCCTGAATCACTACGTTTCCACCTTTTTGTCTGGTGTCATGCTGACCTGGTAAGTTGCTACAGTCTGTCGATTCATTCCACTTTCAGCAGGATCTCATCCGGAACAATCATATGGGGATGAGGAATTGAAGTAATTAATTGAATTAAATTAAAGTGTAAATTTGGACGGGTGAACGGTCATGTGTCTGCACCATTTGAGGTGAAGAGGGGGACTAGGCAGGGTTGCCCTCTATCACCTTTACTGTTCGCGATACTGATGGAGCGTTTGGCGTGCATTTTGAGACAGAGATATGCGGACGCCGCACTGCGTTTCCCTCTAAGATCTCTGGCGGTATCAATGTACGCCGACGATATGGTGTTGTATGTGAGGGAACCTGCTCGAAATTTGGAAAGAATACTGTGAGAATTCATTAGGTTTGCGCACTATTCTGGTTTGTCTATAAATTGGGACAAATCCATACTATTGCCTCTTACAGATGTCACGCAGCCATTCCCACTGGAATTTCCGCTGGCATGGGCATCGGAACCTGTCCGTTACCTGGGGGTCTGGATGCACCGGGACTCCCACGAGGTGATTAGAGCAAACTATGGTGTGGCTATCTCCAAATTGGAGGATCAGGTGGCCCGCTGGATTCGCTTGCCACTTACGTTTGCTGATCGGGTGTCGCTGATCAAAATGGTGGTCCTTCCCAAATTTCTGTATTATTTTGTGAATGTACCTATCGCCCTGACGTCGCATTTTTTTGTACAGTTGCAGTCCTTGTTAATTACATTGGCATGGGCCGGAAAGAAGCCGCGTGTGAAATGGGATATATTAATTAAGCCTTATGAGCTGGGAGGCTATGCAGTGCTGGACATGCGACTATATTATCTGTGCGCTCAGGCGCATTTTGCTATCTACTGGCTGTCGGCGCCGCCGTTTACACCGCACGTAGCACTAGAAGCGAGCGCAGTGCATCCATTGCCTTTAAAGGCGATGATCGTGAATACGCATACGGTGTTTGACAGAGGGGAAGTGGATACGGTACAATGTACAATTAAGGCATGGGAGAACTTAGGCAAGCGTTCGCATAGCATGCCGCTATTTGCCCCGGGTATGCCATTACTGTATCACACAGATATATCGGTCTCAAGTGAAATGGGAGCCTTACAATTGCTGCAGGACGCCGGGATACACACTATGGGTGATGTTTTTCCGGGGGCTCGTTTTCTATCGTTGCAGAATATGGTGGCGCGGGTGTCTAACACAACCATGGGCACATTTGTGTATGTCCGACTGCGAGCTGCTCTGCGTGCTCTTTATCCTACTTTTCCGGATGAGCCGCCGGTGCTGGGTGCCTTACAGTTGCTCTATACGACGACGGATCAGGTGAAACTGATATCGCGCCTGATGAGGGTGGAGACGGGGTGGCTGCTAAAGCCAGGTGGGATGGTTGTTTGACTGAACCGTTGACTGATGAGGAGTGGTCTGAATGTTGTTCTGCGACTGGCGGCTTTGCAGCTAATGGTAATTTACGCCTACTCCACTATAAGTTTTTACACCAATGGTATTACACGCCTGTACAATTGTTTCGGTATGGTCTGCGAGAATCGTCTGATTGTGTAAGGTGCGGACTGGAGGGCGCGGACTTTCTCCACTTGGCCTGGGGGTGTGTTCGTGTGCATGAGTTCTGGTTGGCTGTAACGACGGCGCTCTCTGAAATGACGTCAATTGCAATTGCTGCTGACCCACGCTTATGTTTACTGGGGATGGCCTCTGGGGTGCCGGCTGGCCAGAGACGCTTGGTTGTGCTAGCACTGCAGATTGCTAAGCGTAAGGTGGCTGTGTGTTGGGGTGGAAGACGAGCGCCAGTCATCAAAGAATGGGTGCAGGATATGGCATATTGTTGCGATCAACTGACTTGTTATTATGAAGTTACCTGCAGTTTCGTGTCCACGTGATGTCTGGGGGCCTTACACCGCATACATGTTATCTAAGCAGGATGATCATTAAAATGTCCTACGCTGTGCGGGATCGGAGGCTGGAAAGCTTGATGGGTGATTTGACTGTCTGGAAGGCCAATGTCGGGTTGTGTGAATGACATAGGATGCGTCTACTAATAAGGAAGGTATCCATAGTAGGGTTGCATTGGCAGCTCATAGACCCGCACTCGGATCTCTGGGATAAATCCTTTTCCGTTACAGAACGCTTCTGCTTTGTGTATAACTTCATCACCAGATTGCTAAGTGTTTTGATACCTCCTTTAGGCCTTGGATGACTTTTATCTTGCTCTGCTGTTCTATGCTGCATAATTGACTGATGACCTGCTTGGTTTTTGGGGGCTCAGGGAGGGGGGTTGTTGCGGTACTTAGTTGTTCTTGTTTATGCCAAAAACTTTGACTGATTGTATCCTATATGATGGTACTACATGACATTCGTTATTACTGTTCACTTGGTGTGACATTATGCTGTTACTTACGGACATTTGTTCTGCCAGGTCGATTGACTGTGGATTTGGATTTAATTCGCGGCCGGCCCTTGCATCGGGTTGTAGGCCAAATGCTGTGTTTTGGTAATAAGGTACAATAAAAGTCTTTAAAAAAAAAAAGTGTAAATTTGGTATTGCCATTTTAGCAACGTGAAAGGATCTTAAAAGTTGGGTATTTTTTATTTTCTACTAATAGACTATGATTGCAAGGGTTTTAGAAGAGTTTTGTGCCATCATCGTAAAGCTCCCAAAGCACAAGTTTTACAACTAAGAACAGTTGCATAGTTGGAGTTAGCTAAAATGTTTCTTGTAAGAAATTGTAACAGGGTCACTGGCAATTAATTATTATTATTATTAATGGTTGGGTTGGTAGATGTTCCGTTATTCTTCAGTCAGATCTGTGAGGCTGTACCCCTCCTAATATATCAGCACATGGGCATTGTTTATGGTTCATGCAGATGATCAAAGCATGCCAAGACTGAGAGCAGATCTACTTGGGTCAGTTTTCTCAAGAAGTTGATTGGGACCCAACAGAAAACTTCTTAATGATAAACTGTTTTCTTCCTATCGACATTTTATTTGCCTCATTAGAAAGTCCATCGCTAGCCATGCAATCTCATGTTAATTAGGTATTGGGTTATGGCAAAGCCAAATCTTTATAGGCTATGCCTGGCTATATTTTGGGAGCTTAGCAAAGAGGCTATTTACTTGGGTAAATCGTTTTAGCTCTGTTGTGATATATAGAAGGTGGAACAAACTTGTAAGAGCTGGGGCAGAGGGGACAAGGGCAGCAAGCAAAGAAGAAAGAATGCTCCCACAGGCCATCGTCACTTGAAAAGTTTTCTTCTAATTTAGAATGTCAACAAAGATCCCCATGGGTCTGCTCATTAGCACTGCATTTTGGCATGTTTCAGCCTCTTGACTTTTTTAAGGTACAAAATAGTGCATCTTTCTCAGAAAAGCATGGAAAGCTGAAAATGTTTGCTTGCACATCTGGTGATATTGGTATGGGCAGGTGTATTGTCAATGCTGCGGGATGCAATAGTACTTTTCCTTTTGCAGTAAATAGAAAAATGCAGAAAACGAGCTATAATCTTGTCGATAAACATGTGCTTGCAAATACCAGCAATGAGACAGTCTCAATAGTAAGCATTTTCTATTATAAACAGTGATGTAAATACCAGAGCAGATGCTGGAGAATGGGAAAGTTGAGAAGTTTTGGTTTGCATTAATCCTATATATTGTGTTCCCTCTTTCAGGCCAGATGGTTTAATGTACCAGATCTTTCGAAACCAGTACCTCTCCTTTTCTATGTACCAAAGTAAGCCATTTTTGCATACACACAGTAAATTAAGAGAATGTCCTGTAGGCAGAAGCTAGATTGACAACTGTAAAAAGGTTTCTACGGTCTTGAAGTTTAGCTCCATCTTATTGCAAATTACACTAATGTATAAACTTCAAGAAATAGCAGTATTCATCTCAATCGTTCACCCTAAATTTCAATCCATGTTAAAATGCTCAATGGCAATAGTTTGGTGTGCGACCCCGGTATCGCCCTCCCTCATTACGCATGTTGATGTTTATGCAACAGGAAGCTGGCACCTCGTCTGGTATTCCAGGCTGCAATACCATAGGAGAAATTGTATTGTAATAAACAGTCTTGACTCGACTTTGACAATTTTACTCTGTGATTTTAATCCAATGTGCATATTTATGATCTTCAAAACTGTATGTTCAACCAATACATTCAACTGGATGCCTTTTCCGACCTACCTCCAACAGCAACTGACGGACGAGTTTTGGTTTATTTGACTAGTGAGATTTACCCCCGACGAAGGGCAGTAGACCAAAATGCATTGAGGATAGGTACTTCACGTTGATTCATGGAGAATGGATAACTTGCCATTTGCTGCTGGAGGAAGGCGCATCCATTTGTTTAGTCTTCCTTAGTGTGGAAGTCATCTTCAGAGGTTAAAAGAGTTAAGAACTGTGTATTGTTTGTTCGGTGGATTACTGGAGAGGAGTGGGTTGCTGTAGAGGTGGCCTTGACTGGTTATGCATAGTTCATACACACCATTACATTTTTTACTGACTGTCCAGGCAGATACCATTGAGTGATTTGTAGAAGGCTCATAGTTGTTGTCCAGAGTGCCTCTGGGAGAAAACATTGAATAGTGAGAATTTGAATGTATGCATGCACATTCATTGTTTGCTTTCTTGACATTGGGTGGGTGAACGTATTGCTCATCACATTGAATTTTAGCTGTGAGGCAGATGAGGAAGAGTGTAAGTATGTGCTTTCATTGTGTGCTGTTTCCCAGGGGACGCAGTATGAGTGGGTAACAAGAGACAATATGCATGTCGATTCATCACAGTGTCTTTGAAGAGGAGTTCTTTGAAGTGGTTGATGTAGGAGTTTTTGCATGCATTTTTATTGCTTTCTGGGCATGATCTCAGCAAGTCTTAGCTTTGAGAGGGTTAAGAGGCGTTTAAGCCTGCATATTCATAATAAGTGAAAAGAAGGAAGTTTATGCATGAATATTCTTTGTTTTTAGGGGTCTGAGTAGAAGCCTGAGTTTCTAAGGTGGGGTTTAAACATGCAAATGTGTTTCCTGTCTCCATGGGGTGAGAACGAAGCCTCAAGTGGTAATAGCTTTTTTTGGGTAACCTCTTTAAGTGGTTCAGAAGTGTGAAAGGTTGCCAGGTTGTGTGCGGACCGTATTTTCTGTGTTGCAACTTGGTGGAAGTACCCCCATTCTCCGCAGTGCTGATGTCCTGATCTTTATTAATTGCTGTGTTGGGAGTTGTGCGATAGGTACAACGATTTAGGCTATCAGCATGCTCACCAAGCTCATACAAGCACCCTATATTGACTATAACCACCTCTATAGCTGGATTAAGAAGGTTTTTCCACTTTGGTTTTCTGATTCCCCACAGGTTTCGTTCAGTTCCTCCAGTACTATTACCAGAGCGGCTGTCTGTACAGATTGAGGGCATTAGGGGAGAGGCATAATATGGATCTCACAGTGGGTAAGTAGAACATGTTATCTTCCATCTTTTGTTCTTTATTTACTATGATGCCCTCATAAACAGCCCATTCCCTCCAGGCAGATCACAAGGTGCGTTGGCAGTGGAAGAGTTGTGGCATTTGAAAACCTTTGTAGACTTACAACAAAATCATTTGATTTACTGGAAAATTGTTTTTCTGCATATTGTATTAATGTTAAGGAAGTGTCCCACAAATCAGGCGTAGAAGTCTCCATAGGAAACATTAAGCATTAGGCAACTATTTATTTCAGACAGTGATTCCCATGCAGTTTACCACCTTTAGCTTAGCGAATAAATCTCTCCAACTCAGGAACTGACTTCTGAACATCCTCTTTGTTGTAAACAAACTACTTAACGAAATAAATCTTCAGCAATGGCTATAACTGATGATTTCCTCCAAAGTTTTCTGTTATGACAATATACCATGAAATTCTATTTGATGAATCCAATGTATGCTGTTATGTTATTTTACCAGGATTTGTATAGCATATATCAAACCCTTGAGTATACTCCCCTGGTGCTTTCATGGCCTGGGTGTCTTTCTACTGTACTGAGATTCTCATTAACAGGATACAAGGTGATCAGTTGGTTAGAGAACATTAGTCTTTTCATTGCATTGTATGGTACTGCTTTATATTGAATAATGGGTCAAATCAGGTTCTTCTGGTCCTTTCAGGGATCCTTGTAATGCATTATTAGTGTGGATATTTTAGCCAATTGACCATGCATTTTATTTTGTCCAGTTGTTCATTATTGAACCAGAGGAGACTGTTTTGTTCTATAACCTCTTTAACTGATGATATGACTTGAGTCCAGTTTTGCACACATGTGATTGTGATATTTATAAACTAACTTCCCCTGAGAGTTTTTGCTTTGTAGATTTGTAAGGCTCTGAATTGTTGAGGTGGCACCAGATAGCTAATTCTTTGACGTTGGTGCTGTGTTGTGCTCATGATTGTGCCAGAGGTCTTTTTATTGTATTCTGTTGTGGTAGGGCCAATTAGAAATTTATGTAGGGGGGACTGAATGATGTGGAAGTCAGAGATACACAAATAATTTGTATAATGGACCTGTGTTCAATGTTTTTGAAATATTCTGTCTTGTATGTTCTGTTGTATTTCAAGATGCAGGAAACCCCAATTTGCGATTCTGTAACCTGTTACCGAATCGCAAAATGGATTTGCGAATTGGTATTTGGAAGGGCTGTGTTTAAGGTGTCCCTTCCATATACCGAATCCCAACGGTATGCATGAATGTTTTGTGACCGTGAATGCATCGCGAAACATTCACATATTACCACCTACTTCAAGTAGGTTGTAACCTATCGCAAATGGGAAAGGGTCCCAAAGAGACCCCTTCGCCTTTGTGAATGGTTGTAAAAGCATTTTTAAGAGCAGACGGTGGTCACACTGACTACTACCTGCTGTTTAAAATGAAAATGAAAACTTTTCATTTTACTTTTTGTAAAGCATCTCGTTTTCCTTTAAGGAAAATGGGCTGCTTTTCAAAAAAAGAGATTGATTTATTTAAAAGCAATCGCTGACATGGTGGGTAGAGCGATTTGAGACACCCTAGGAATCGCAATCTGAAACTCTTTGAGTTTCATTCATTGTAAATTGCTATTGCCTAATTGCGATTTCACAGGAATTCACAATTCTGTATTCGCAATTTACATTTTGATGCATGTAGTCCAAAGAGAATTACTCAGTTACTTTGGCAACATAATTGTAGTTTTTGGGTCTGTTATTTAGAGGTACAAGCTCAGCTACTTATTTTCCATGGACGTGAATACAAGACCCGTCTATGCATAATTTGCAAGGAAAATAGTGTTATTTGTTTATATTAAAATGTGTTGGTGTGATTTTTTGTGCGGTTCCCTGTGTGAAGTTCCAAGTATTTTTCTCTTGAACTTCAAAACTATGAAAAATATACAAAGGCCACAAAGTTATACCCAGGATGGGTTTTTGCTTGAAAAGCATAACTTTTGTGAGCA
This sequence comes from Lissotriton helveticus, assembly GCF_964261635.1. NCBI lineage: Eukaryota > Metazoa > Chordata > Amphibia > Caudata > Salamandridae > Lissotriton > Lissotriton helveticus. The sequence goes on along the minus strand of NC_136061.1, from coordinate 218,895,007 downwards.
TTATATATGCAGCTGCACTTTTTGTTGAGTGGCTTGCAAGGCAAAGCTAAGCAAAATGTGCATTTACTTGCAAAATATTTGTGAGTTACCAGTGCAAAGGAACACTTCCAAGAGATCAATCCCATGAGTGCATAAGTGTGGGAAAAGTAGCCTACTCTGCAAACTTAGGCGAGGCCAGTAATCGGAAACTATGCAAACATTTATTAGTGTAATCGAGAATCTGTACACTGAGGTCACCGAAAGTGTGATTTACTAGAAATGTAGATAGTTGGTAGTTCATAGGACAAGTTTCCTACAAGGTTCAGCTAGACGTATTCTGCAGTACCTTTAAATGGTTACTCATATCCTAGATTAAATAACTCTGCCAAAAAGTGATTTTGCTGTCCACTAGGAGAATAGACAGTAGAGTTAAAGCATAGTATTTAACATAATTAGAAGCATGTAATATGTAGTGTTTTACCAGCACCTTCTTATGAGAAATAATGTCAGAAGTTAGTAGTGTTTTTAAAAGTATTTTAGAACACCTCTCAGCATACTTGAAGTACCTGATTCAGATGGAAAATTCACAGTGTGGGCGGAACCGACAGCATAAGCCTGTGGTTCTGAGAACAGGTCAGGCCCAGAGCCTTGACGTGGATCCAAAATCTGTATGGGACATGTTTTTATGACTGGAAAAATAGCTGAAACTTTTTACAGTTGGCCTTCCAGAAATTCTCAAATACCAGATGCTCTCCAGTTAATGCATGTGATCTAACTGTTACATCATTGTTCTTCAGGAGAAGGAGACTTGGGGGCTTGATGTACGAAACACTATTTTATGATTTCAAAATAGGGATAGTTAACAAATTGCAATTTCCAAATCACACACTACTATGTACTGAGAGGATTGACAAATAGATAATCACTTAATATCGATTTCCAATTTGATATGGATTACAAAATTGCAAATCTTAAATTGCATATTGCAAATGTTGCGGTGGCGGTAAATGATGGCATCGTTGACAAGGAAATGCTGCTGAGTAATTAATTTTGAGCCTAGGAGAGAAGTACACATTTCCATGACTTCGATTGATCTTTTGACCGGCAAGAGTATCAAGCCAGTGGCCATAGGAGGACGTTGTGAAGAAAATGAATAGAAAACTTGGTGACCAAAAACTTGAGGAAGATTGGGTGTCTGAAATGGTACATTATTTAGAAATACCTCACTCATAATTCAAGTGACCACTAAAACAATATTTGGAGGCATATTCAGGAAAGAAGTAAAGCTAGGAGGGGCACCAACAGAAGAGTGGAGGAGAGCACTGGTATGACCTAAGGTCCAGGTCAACAGAAAAATTGCTAACAGGATGCAGCACCATGGGGGTGGGGCAGCAGTGAAGCATCACTATCTGCAGTGGATCAAGTAATAGAATACACTTCACAGAAAGAGGCAGCGTCAGAAGGTTCAGCAGGTTACACTTCAACTCCCAACAATAAACCAAGTTAAATTAAAACTTAAAATTTTCAATTTACAAAATCATATATATGTATATTTAGAAAAAAATATTTAAAGTAAATTTTATATTCTTTAAAGAAAGTAATGGCAATTCCGCGTATGGCCTGGAAAAATGGGTTGGACATCTGTATGGGGCTGGAACAACCCATATTTATTGCTAGGGGCTGCCCTCGGAAGTACTACAAAATTTGGAAAAGGTGGGCGGACTATCGTGGACTGGAACTGGATCTGCCACCTGAGGACAATGCCCTCCAGCCCCTTTGATAGATCGGCAGCCAGGATAACACTGATGGCGCATTGGTGCGCATGGCACATATTACACTTGATGTATATGATAAAGGTAAAGCAGGCAGCGGCGCGCGGGGGGGGTGGGCCTTGCGGGTGGGTGGAGGAGGGGCGGGGGGTTTTGTAGCTATGCTTACTGTTTGTAACTGTTTCATTATAGAAAATGACTGAAATTGATATTGGAACATTGATAAGGGCGATTGTCTCTGGATGGCAGAGCATTGCATAACATGTGCTTCTCTTGCAGTCAATAAAATCTGTTTTAAAAAAAAAAAGTAATGGCAATTCATGTTGGGTGTTAAATACAGCACAACCAGTGGCACAATTTTAAAACTAGCCCTAATAATCTGATTCTTCTTTTCTTTGTAAAACGGATACTATAGACGGCACCTAAACACTTAACAAGTTTAAATAAAAAATTTAGAAAAAACAACAATATTTAAAATGTTAAAATAAAGAACATAAATTGTAGAAGTTAGCCTTATCATTTAAAATGTTAAACATTATTTTACCTTCAAACAACATAATATCAATTGCCACTTAATATGACTCCATGCCCTGACAGAGGGAGAACCATCAGAGCTGGTAGATCTTGCTACGTCTGAAACACCAGCATTACATTATGGAAAAAATGGAACAGCTGTTGTCTATTCCCATACACCCAATTTCTCCTTCTACTGTAACACTTATTGTTAACACACAGGATTGCAAACTAATGCATACAGGTCAAGACATCCGTGTTTAAGCATACAGGCTTGGTCCTCTAAGCAAGTTACTCATGATATTTTAGGGGAAATGCCAGTTGCATAAGAATTCTATACTTTAGAGAAACCTATGTTAATGATGCAACAAATATAATATAGGGCCATATGTGAGGTAATGAGGTTTGAAAAACCGGGCCTTAGTCAAATTCAGTGTTAAGATCTTGTAATGTATGATATGTCAAAAGCAATGAAGGGTCTGTGCCAGGTTATTGATACTGACTCCGAGCAGCGCATGGCCTTGTATATGTATGTATGTATGTGTGTACCGAGAAGACGTGGAGGAGATAGAATCAACAAACTTAGAAAGTTGGAAACAAGATATATTTTACAACTAGACTCTAAATTTCCGTCGGGGCTGAATGAAACTGAGGATCTGTACACATGCTTGGGGTGAATAGCGCAGTTTTTACAATCAAGGTGTTCAGGACAGGAGTATCTATGATCTTAAGGTAGACACAGAATATTTAATTATGATATGTGCTTTTAGAGTAAAGGAACAAACTGCTCGATGAATAATATATGCAATGATAACTATGTAATATTCAGTTTTTACCTATATTTATTGGCAACATTATTTATTTATATATTTATGTTTACATGTACAGATTATTTATATATTTATATTTGAGTTTTAAGTATTTATTAACCTGAAATTATTTATGCATATAGTAAATTTGTAATTTGCACAAAGTCCACCTATGATCGTCAGTTAACCATGCCTGACAAATCAACAGCTAAATTTGCACAGTAATAATCGGAATATAATATTTCAGTTGAAATCAAAAGAGTCTGAAACGTATTAATTGAAATCATGTGAGGAAACTACTAAGATAAACATTTGTTAAGTACATTTTAATTTAGCACATTGCAATTTACACTTAAGCACAAGTTAGATTTTAGAGCACAAATCAGGATATGGGTATAGACAAGAAGTAATGCATCAACATATAGAGAGTTTAGGATTTATCCGCATAGTATGTTAAGATATACGGTCTAGAAATGGGAGTCAATATGGTATTTTGCCAATATGAAATTGTTAAAATGCTGCTATTTTATTACATTTTAAAATAGTTTTAGTTGATCTAATTGATTTCCTAAACACTGAGAATTGGATGAATCATAAACAATTCCCGGTATCAATGTGAAACGTATACTGAAATGTTGTCCATTTCCATGATCATGTGATATCCTGATTGTAGGCACTGTTCACTTTAAGTATTGCACTAACCCTCCTAACCATTTCATGTGATCAAGGCTCCTCGGAGCCTCAGCACACAATGGCGACGGGTGAATAAACACTCCTGAATCACCTAACTGGGTCTGTGTCCGTATCTATGGAAGGAAGATGTCCATGTAGCGGAGTTCGCGTTATATATATATATACACACACACACGTAGGTTGCTACTGTATTCATTCTAGCATTTATTACTATCAATGAAGATCTTACGATGCAGAAGAAAAGGTTATATACTTGTGGTCCTGTTTCTGAATTGTAGGTATCTTAATTGAAGTCATAAACCACCCTCCCACGTCTCCGGCTGTTACACTCTATAGACTGTCAGAGAATCACCTAGCCATAAAAAAAAAAAAACGTTGGGAGGCAAACTGCCAGTACAAGGCATTGTGGGAAGGAGAGACTCCTACGCTATAAAAAGTCAGTCTTTGTTTTCTTTTAGCTTTACCTGCAATGTTGGCCTGTTCGACTACTTTTTTACTTCATGTACATTCTGTGAACAAATGATTTTGCATTACAGATGCTGCAAAGTAGTCCTCTTTCAATATTCTATGGCCTTTTTTATGCACATTCAGAAAACAAAATAGAGCTCTGATAGGCTTTTGCTGTAAATGTATATTATTACCTCCATGGACAGAGACTCTAATGCTGCTGTTTTCCGTGGAAGAAAACTATGTAAAATAGTGTTCCGGGCTCTGTGAAACACGGCAGAGAATATTCTAGTATTTGATTTCAGTAAAGATAACGACGATGTAGAAACAGCAATATCTGTATGTAACATTTTCTTATTGATCAGCCCCGGGATTATATCAAAGTACCAGAATCCCGTCAATACCAATTTCCAATTTAATATGGGTTTCAAATCGAGAATCAACATGCATATTGCAAATGTTGCAGCAGTAGCAAATGATGATATTGTAGACCCAGGCAATGTCCCTGAACAATTTAATTTAGAGCATAGAGACAAGCAGACCTTTCTTTGTCTTCTGTTGAACCTTTAAAAGGCAACAAAATGCCAACCCAGGAACCATAGGAGAAAGATGTGAGGCGAATGAAAAGAAAACATGACCAAGAACATGAAATTTCACGTGGAAGAATGTGCAGCTGAAAGTGGTAAGTGATTTAGAAAGATTACAACTCCAGAGGGCACTGAAAGAATGATTTGGAGGCGTAATCAAGAGACGAGTAAAGCCATGGGCGACACCAACAGGAGTGTGGAGGAGATAAAGTGTTGGTATCACCTAAGGTCCAGGAAAAAAGAAAAAACTGCAAACTCGAGGCAAGAGGCTGCAGCAACTGGCTGGGGTTTCATCACTGAAGCAGTGGAGGAAATACTAGAATCCACTTTTTAAATTAAACGTTTAGTTTTCAGTTTCAAAATTTTGGGTTATTTTTGAAAATAATTAAATTCAGAGTAAGATTTTTATTTTTTTAGAAATTGTAAAGACATTCTATGTTGGATGAATACTATAGCCAACACCTGCAAAGTTTAAATACAAAATTATGTTGATATGTGGAGTGGTGTGGCTCACTGGTTAGAGGTGGCAGACTCGGAAGCAGAGGACGGCCCGGGACCAGGGTTCAATTCCCGACGCGGCAGGGTTGTGGACCAGTGTAAGCGGACTCGATAATTCTCGCCTCAGTGCCTACTCTAACCAGGGATCACACTCGGCAACTCTGGGCATTAGCTGGCCTCATCTCCACAACGGCCCCCCACATACGCCGGGGATGCCTGGTTTCACCTTGGAGATACCCAGTAGGGACCATCTCACAGGGAAAGCCAGGACGAGTTCCCCAGCGGTCTACAGCGCAGAGATACTCCTTCGGGAGTCGATTCTAGCGCTTTAGAAACCCACAATTAATTAATTAATTAATATGTAGGAAAAACTAAAATAATGAGAAATTAACACAAAAGTTCAAGGATTTAAAAGAACCATCAGCGGTGGAATACCTTGTTACACCTAAAACACTAATATTACACTGCGGAAGGAATGGAACTGTTGGTGTCCATTCGTTCATAACCAGTTTCTGCTTCTACTGTAACACTTACTATTAACACACAAACTAATGCCCCGAAATCAGTGTTTATGCATACAGGCCAGATCATCTCAGCAAATTGTTCATGATTTATTGTGGCAAATGTGAATTGCCACTCCTACAGCATAACAATTCTATCCTTTATAGAATTCTGTATTAATGATACAATGAAAATACTATATGACCACTTGTGAGTTGACTAGGGTGGAAATCATGTCTTTGTCAAATTCTTTTTTTTTAAGTTTGATTTATTGAAAAATAAAGGGGAAGGGAAGGGGGAGGAAAGAGAAGAATTACAATAAGCAGGTGGTAGAAATAAACATTGAAGCAAAAACTTCCTAAAAATAGGCATTACAAGCATGAAAAAGCGTGAACATATCATATAGGTGGGAATACATGAAGCAAAAATACAATATATATAAATACTATAATAACAATAATCAAATACCAGTAGGAATAAACAATGACGGAGGGAGTCATGGGGGTTTGCGGACTTCAACTGTGTCTGAAGCAGGAGAGGTAGGAACTGAAGTAGAAGGAGAGAGATATGTTACCAAAGGGAGCCAAAGTAGGTCACGTTTAATAGCCAAGGAGATGGGAGATACATAATTAGTGTCTAAACGATGATTAAAGCAAATTGCATTCCACCAGGATTGATAGGTAACATTCGCAGCTTGTTTCCAATTAGAGGTAATGATATGAAAAGCTATAGCAAGGAAGAGGTCAAGTAAATGGTAGTGGTTGGAAGGACGGGGAAGGTCAGAGGAGAGTGAACCAAAAAAAACTAGTAGAGGTGAGAAGGAGGTCTGGAATTGAAAAATCTTTTGAATTTGCTTCCAGACCAACTGCCAGAACTGGGAAATGGGAAGGCAGTCAAACAACATATGTTTGAGGTCAGCAGAGGGAAATGAACAAGACCAGCAGGAGGAGGGAGTGTCTGTTGAGAAACGGGAGAGGGCGAGAGGGGTACATAAAATCCTATGGTAAATAAAAAATAAAGTCTGGGTAGTGTTAGCAGCCCTGGAAGTCTTATGGATTTTAGTCCAAATTTTGTCCCAAAAAGGGATCGGCCATGTCTGAGAAAAGTCCAGCTCCCAAGCAAGTTCAGTACGAGATTTTGATCTATCATTGATAAGGTGTCAAATTCTATTTTAAGATATTGTATGTATGATATAACATAAGTGTGAAGCATCTGTACTAAGTTATTGCTGCTGACTCAAGCAAACAGACATAGGTGGAGGCCTATATGCTGCTCTGTTGACCATGTGCAGACTCACAACAAATATGCCTGTAGAGTGGCTTGTTGCATTGGTGATATAGTCAGAAACCTTGCATAAATGGCACATACATTTGAGGAAATGCGTACAGCTAAAGCAGCTAGTAGGCATAATAACTAATAAATTGAAAGACCAGAAGCACCAAGTGTTAGTAGTGTATGTGTACCACCCATACCAAGCACAACTTGAACCACAGGGGGCACCGAGAGTATTGTGAAACACCAGATATCATTAAAAGATATAGTAAAAGTTCAAGATTTAAATCCAGAGAAAAAGTATAACAGTATAAAAATGTGTGTGTCCTATGCTCCTCAAGAGTAATTGTTTAGAACATTGTTCCTGCGTCACATCCTTCAGCTGCTTTTGCAGCATTCTGTCCTGTGGGTGGTAGTCGAGGGGGGTGTTCTTCTTCATTATCCAAGCAATCACTAACAGATGGCTTAGGCATGCATTTTCTTGCTATATAGTGCAATTTGGCGCATGCCGCTTTTATTTTACAGCATGCAACAGGATTATGTTCTATTGCACCCTCACTCTTATGCAGGCAGCGAAACCTCTCTTTTTAGCAAACAAAATGGTTTTTTTTTTCAGTAATTGAGCTGGTTTATTTACGAGCACAGTTGTATCTCTCTCTGGATGTTAGTTTATTTCAGTATAGTTTCAATATTTATAAGCGTTTAGAATATATGCCTGGACACCTGTATTATGATGTATATGCTTGGAATTGAGTGCATTAATCAATTTTTATCTATTCGAATTAATATTAACATTAAGCCACCTCCAAATTCTCCTCTCGCAAGACGGTTATACAATGGACAGTGGTTATAATATAGCAGTCGTGTGCTGTCTGGATACTGTGCTGCTGTATCAGTGATGAGGCATTACACACCACTTTTACAACGAGACAGCGTTGAGTTTTACACATTCAATAAACTTACTCACTCGAGAGACCAAATAAAGACATGGATTCCATTCACACATCCAACAATATTTGGAAATAGTGCAATAGAATAAACATGTACCTTTGCAGGATGTAAATCAACAGAGGTGTTTGTTAAATAAATATGCACATTTATCCTTTCTAGCATGGTATCTTTAAAATTGTATAAAAACCGCGATTCTCCCAGCATCAGCTACTGTGCACTAACTACCAAATGCTAGAACAAAGTAGGCCACAAAATACTTGAATGTGTGTAGGAATAGCATTGCAGCATTGGGTGTTCTTGCTTAAAATAGGGTATTACTGATCAATTAGATGAAAATCACCCGCTACCAAATCTTTATCTGCTGTAAACCTCCTCCTTAGCCTGATCATACAAGGACACCCTCGGTCCATAAATGATCTGCTTTGTACTCCTTAGTTGTGCTCCTAGGACGCACATCCTCCTCACCATGGCTTAGGGTGCTGCCATTCTGAATTTAGAATTGTACTGGGTAAGCTTTTATATTTTACACCTATCACCTGCTTCCATTTGATGATAAATTACACATGCTGTTTTTGTATCTATTTGTAATTTATGAATGGTCAGTACATATGGATTACTAATCAGTAATTGGAAACCACATTTGAAAAATGCAAATTTAAATCATAAAATAAGAATTCTGGTTACATTCAGCGCACTGTGCAATTTTAAGCAACCAAAGTTGACCACTTGATCCATCACACTAGCCTATTTTAAGTGTCGTAAGCCTTTTTAGGTCTCGGCTAGAAGCGCGCGAAGCGGGTTCTCGCAGAGAACCTATAGTCGTCGGCTCAGCCGAGAAAGGAGTGGAGACAAGAGCTGGCCACGCGCCCAGCATTGTCAATGGGAGAGGGAGAGACAAGAGCTGGCCACGCGCGGATTTGGTCGCGCGCGTGAGCCAGTCTACTCGTAGCAGCCGATGTGCACGCTCACAGCGACGGCGTCTCGTGCGCTCCCACCGCACTTTCAGTTTCGCCGCCGCCGTGAATATCCTCAGCCACTGCACACGCTCCCCATGCCTTCCTCGTCATCGCCGCGAAGATCCTCAGCCACTGCTCATACGGTCTGATATTTTTAGAAGTGCGTGTGCGCGTCTGCGTGCCAGAGCTTATGTGCTTGTCAGCGCGCGCCGCATGCAAATGCCCCCACCTGCAACATGTCACTCATATGCTCACCTTCCCCAGGATTTGTGTATTGCCCTCATATCTCGCGGAAGTGCAGGATGCCTCGAGCTCAGCACTTGTTCATCCAGCACCTTTCGTTGCCTGTTTGCTTTGGCCACCGGCTCGAGGACGTGCTAAGTAAAACCGCAAAATAAATAAATATCACGCTGACCAGTGTCTAGCTCTGACATGCAAGGGGTGGTAAACAGCAGAAACTAGGGTGCCCTGCCTTGTGGAGGTGTTCAATGCATGGGCCGTGTGGTAGTGAAGTGATCCTAACAACCTTAACAGTACCTGCCAGTTTATTCTTCATTCTAAAATCTGTTCACGAAGCTTTCAAAATATAGGAAAGGGAAAAACTACAAATGCCTCAATGCACCTGGTTGCTTTTGGACTTCAGATCTGTTTTGTAACTTACCTTTGGGCTGGTGTTGTAACTCAGGTATTTGGGCGTGGTTGAGAAATGGAGGCCTGGGTTTGCACAGTTGTACCCTGCAGCACTGCATGACCCAGACCAGTTTGTCTTCATTAATAGGGCATGCGGGGAGAATTCTTAGAAATGTGTTTTGTCTCCTCTGGACTGTAGGCTGGGGAGGAACTAGTACAGAGGTAAGGGCAGACACACGGAGAGGCCATTGCTCGGACACCGTGTCTTCCTGCTGTACTGGGAGGTGACTGAGTACAGTACTGCCCTGCGGGAGTGGGTGGAGTTTGCCTCCTGGCCTCCCCGTGCCCTGTCCCTTACTTATTGTTTTTGGTGGCGAGTACAGCCAGGACAGAAGTCTATTTACATCTCTGCAACCACCTCCTCAGTCCTCGCGCCTCCATTCTCCTCAGCTGTTTCCCTAGGACAGTCTAAGGGGCGGGGCTCCTCCTTAACTCACACACACTACCTCCCCTGCTCGGAACTCAGTTCGGGATCTGCACTCTGCACTCGGCCCCGGCAGGACCGGTGGAGAGGGGGCGTTACCTTACACTAGGAGAGGAGGTGAAAGTGATACCTCTCCCCCCTGTCTCCCCCCTCACCTCTGTCTCTCCTCACCTCTACTTCTGACTCCCTTCCAACTCTGTCTCACCTCACCCTCCACCTTGGTCTCTCCTCACCCTCCACCTTGGTCTCTCCTCACCCTCCACCTTGGTCTCTCCTCACCCTCCACCACTGTCTCTCCTCACCCTCCACCTCTGTCTCTCCTCACCCTCCACCCCTGTCTCTCCTCACCCTCCACCCCTGTCTCTCCTCACCCTCCACCCCTGTCTCTCCTCACCCTCCACCCCTGTCTCTCTCCTCACCCTCCACCTGTCTCTCTCCTCACCCTCCACCTGTCTCTCTCCTCACCCTCCACCTCACCTCTCTCATTGCACCCTTTCCCAAAAGCAAGCACCTCCTCTTGGCATCCATTCACTGTCCCTTGGCTAGCACCCAGCCCCGCCTCCCCGAAGGTGACTCTGCCGCTGCTGACCTCTCCTCCATCCTACCCCCCCGCCCCATTGCACCCTTTCCCAAAAGCAAGCGCCTCCTCTTGGCGAGTCCCGCATGAAGCACATTTTCTGCATCTAGTATTAAGCCGCCCCTCCGCCGTGAATTCAAGAACCCCTTTACATACAATCGTATCTCTCCCAGAAGCAACACCTGTTGCACTTCAAGAGGCCCCACACCCCTAGAAGCGCCCTCTTCCTGCAGCCCCTGGCAATGAGAGCCTCGCCACACTGCTCTCGCTCCTCACTCAGCCCCCCCCCAGCTGAAGAACAGGCACCTGTATCCCCAAAAGGCTCCTTCGTCCAGTCCACACCCCAGCCTCGAGCCTGCTGCTCCCCCATGCAGAACTGACGACCTGTAGCAGCAGGACTCACATGACCCCCCCCAACACACACATATCAACAACCCCCCAGAGCCAAGAAACCACCGAGGCCCCTTCCCCTGGCAGAAACAAGAAAGGAACAGCCGAGGTGCCCCCCACACTTATAACAGCACCACCCCCCCTACACACATACTCACGCACACACACACACATACAAATGCAAACATGCGCGCACACACCCACACACAAACACCCAAGCATGAACACACATGTGCGCACTCGTGCATGCATATAATCATACACACACCTCCACAAATTAAGCAGGGAAGCTTCCAGCACGAATACGCTGACAGCACTGTAGAAGGGTACGTTTTACCACCCGCGAGAGAGTATGTGTCTGTGTGCATACCCAGAGGCGCACACTGCACCAGTGCACGTGCCTCTCCTTTTATTTAAAAGCAGTCCCAGCTCGAGGCGCGCGTGCACTCCTGTGTTGTGAGTGCCTCCCGGGTTACATGCGCTCTGACACTATGGAGTCTCAAGGCGAGAGCGGCATGTCCTGTGCCCTGCCCCAGCACAGTCAGTGTGTGTTTGTGTGTATGTGATGTGAGAGTGTTTGTGTATGGGTGTGTGAGAGAGCGCGAGAGAGTATGTGTCTGTGTGCATACCCAGAGGCGCACACTGCACCAGTGAACGCGCCTCTCCTTTTAAATATCCCCACACAGAGCGAGAGCAGAAATCACGGAATTGTATGCAAGTTTACTTCTATTCTGGTCATGCACTGACTGCTCCGCAGTAGGGGTTGGAGCCCAAGTCTGGCATGTGACACGTGTCACTCTGTCATGTGGCATATGCCACATCTGATGTGACATATGCCATAGATTTTCTTCATTATTATCAGTTGAGCATTTCCAAAGGACTATGTTTCACTCAGCTAAAATAAATAAATTGTCTAAAAAAATAAAAATAATATTAAAAAATAATTTCCCGAGGTGGGGTTTGAACCCTGGTCAAAACTCACACAAAGCCCCTGTGAAGTAACAGTGAGCCATCTGTTCTGCTGAAATTTCCCCAGCCAAAGGCATTTATGTCATAGAATAATGATGTCGGTCCTTCCTCTGTTTCTATTATCTTTGGACTTTAGATACCAGAAATATTCTCTCGATTTACATTCTTTAAATACAAATAGCCCTTCCTTTCATACAGTCTGCCACTAGCCCCATGCATTTATTATTGTTACACAATCATCCCCACATTCTCATTCCACTAAATAAGTGATTTCTTTCATAGCAAACCTGTCCCCCCTATCCACATGCCACCCAGCATGCCATCAATGCCTCACATGCACTATGACTAAGGAGGCCATAGTTCTCCCAGATACTGCTAGGGGGTGATTTACAAAGGCACAGCTTTCATTTGTGGAATTTAGAAATAAAATAAAAAAATAAAAATAAAAAAAACGATTTTCCCCAGCTGGGGTTTGAACCCTGGTCAAAACTCACTCAAAGCCACTTTGAAATAACAGTGAGCCATCTGTTCTGCTGAAATTTCCCCAGCCAAAGGCATTTATGTCATAGAATAATGATGTCGGTCCTTTCTCTGTTTCTATTGTCTTTGGACTTTAGATACCAGAAATATTCTCTCGATTTACATTCTTTAAATACAAATAGCCCTTCCTTTCATACAGTCTGCCACTAGCCCCATGCATTTATTATTGTTACACAATCATCCCCACATTCTTATTCCACTAAATAAGTGATTTCTTTCATAGCAAACCTGTCCCCCCATGCACATGCCACCCAGCATGCCATCAATGCCTCACATGCACTATGACTAAGGAGGCCATAGTTCTCCCAGATACTGCTAGGGGGTGATTTACAAAGGCACAGCTTTCATTTGTGGAATTTGGAAATAAAATTTAAAAAAAAAAACGATTTTCCTCAGTTGGGGTTTGAACCCTGGTCAAAACTCACTCAAAGCCCCTGTGAACTAACAGTGAGCCATCTATTCTGCTGGAATTTGCCTCCAGCCACAGGAGTATTATACATGGAAAAATGATGTTGGTCCCTCCTGTATTTCCATGGTGTTTGGACTTTAGCTGGTACAAACACTCGTTCTATTTATATGCCATTAAGGAGAGAGACGCGGGCGTATTGGCCGCAAGGACGCGGTCCAGTCTACTATGTGTGTCGTGCGTCGGGGTGTAACAAGTAAAGAGCCTCTGAGTGGGATGGCTGTACGCCACACATCCACAGCTCCCAAATTATGCATCACTTCCCCTAGGCGTGCCGTCATACGTGATTTCGTGCCAGAGCGAGGAGGATGCCGATCTAGATCCGGGTCCAACACACAATTAAAATCCCCAAACCAAACGAAGGGGTTTTCCAAGTCCGAGACAATAAGGTCCTGGAGATGGGAAAAGAAACACGGATCATCAACGTTAGGTGCATAGGAATTTAAGAGCAGGAAATCCCTACCATCCAGCTTGATTCGCAGCAGCAAGTACCTGCCTTCGACATCTGCCTCAACATACTGAACGGCACAGGGAACCCCAGGTGCCACCCAGATTAGGACCCCCCTGTCATAGAGGGACTGCTTTACCAAAATATGAAATCTATCCCTATAGAAGTACACCTTGAATGGGTGCAAATATACTACTTTTTTTAATTCACATAGCTTGGCAGTAGTAGACTTATGAATGATGCTCCAGTCTGAGATTTTAAGGTATATCACTGACAATCGAACAACCGAAAGGTAATGGGATGAATAATTGCAAATAGTATAACGAGTGTCAAATGCTTGGGGAAGCATTCCAACCCATCGTTTTGTGCCCAATGTTACACTGCAGACAGAGGCCCACTTAACACCTTTTGTGCTCCCGTCGGCCACTACCTCGCTGGTGCTGCCTACCGGCCGACGGAGCCCCGTCCAGCAATTAGAACGCCCGCACCGCAGCCGAAAAAACGCTGCGGTTAAGGCGTTAAAGCAAATCAGTACTGATGCTGTTTCTCATGGGCAAAGCCCACGACAAGCCTTGATCATCTTACCTGTCCACCCTGCAGCTGACTGCTTTTTTAATTGGGAAATTTGAGCCCCCCCTGAATCTCACTAACTAGGCCAGTCCCCTGCTGGAGATGCCACATTCATGCCTGGCACGTAATCAGACACATAAGGGCTTGATTTGCTTGATGCACAGAGTCAAGTTTACTCTTCCTGTGAGTTCATGTCCCCATTACATTAAGGTTGTTGAACTTGTGTGGCAACCACCATACAACGGCTAGGACCAAAGGGTGGTTGTAATTTAAGAAGACTTTAATAGAAAGATACAACTCCTGTGACCTCAGCCACAGCCTCGCTTACTCGAGCCGCCTCACACAGTCCCCGGCGCTCGCCTTGGAATGCTGATCGCGGTGACATTCTAAGTGATGTCACCGCGAGCAGCTCCATTACATGGGATAGAAGGGTGAGAGTGCCTTCAAGGGAATTTGTTTACATAAACTTAAGTTATTTGAACCAAAATTGGAGGGATAAATAAATAGTCCCTGTGCGAATTCAATCTTTCTATGAATACAACAACTCACATAACATAAAACAAATCAAGGCTACATCAAAACACAAAGACTGACAAGGTGTATAGACAAAAAGTTTTTATCAAAAAATAATTGAATCAATATATACAGTAAAACAAAGGTCTGAAGGTCTATAAATGATAAAGATATATAACACAACAGAACCTAAGAGCACCTATCCAATACAGTACAATAAATGATACAAAAGGAAGAGGTGAAGGTCGACGTTTCGGTCTCTTTAAAAAATACTTTTTGAGACCATCTTCAGGATTGGAGTCAATAAAAACTGTATAATGACCAACCGTAACCTGAAACATAAATGTTCTAAGTTACAAACAGTTCATAAATCAGTTACTCTTATCCATAACACCTTGAACATTAAACATTTAATATTACAACTTAAACACCACTCTACATATAACATACTATTACACATTACAACGAATACTATCAAATGATTACAAAAAACACTCAAACACGAATCAAATTATCATTAGATTGAATCCTACACGTTTTCACGGTTGTATAGATCCAGGAAATCTACATTAAATGTGAGCGATTTCTCTGTTGTAGCAACATTAATTCAAAACGTTTTCATATTCTCTAGACAAAAATACCTAAACATATCTAAAAAATCAAATTTTTGAAAGGTCCATGCATTAATACACCTAAATAAATTCACGAGTTTTCTAGTAAAATAGACGTTTCAGAGGACCAACTGAGCGACTTTACCTTAATTTAGGTCAGGGACAGTGAAGTTAATTCAAGAGGACGAACATCAAAGCTGTTAAGGATCTCAAAGTCCTAAATGTAAACATATTGAGATATTAGGCCACTGTTACTGGGATTATAAAAGGGGTCCGATGTTTTAAATTTGTGTAAATACACTTACTAAAGTAGACTGACGGGGCTGAGCAGACTAGAATGTCCTGCATTTATGTGTTTCTTTATCCAAAACAAAGTTAGGATCGATTGTGCACGTTTTAAGATGAATTTATCTTCCTGTAGCACGTGTCAGATCTAAAAAATTATTTGTATATAATGTCATTAATCTATAACAAAATATGCATTTGTACTAACAACAAATAATAAAAGGTTTACCTAGCACAGTTTGATTTTGGGCTAGAGAAACAACCGTCTCGAAGTAAGCGCAGGTCTCCGTATTAAAGCGGGCCTTAACGTTTCTTAGTTCTGTTTATTAAAAAAGGAGGAATCACAACGTGATTTATTAACAGGAGTCGATTTATACAGTTGTGACAATTATATAAAGGTCTACACACAAGCTTACCCAGAGTGAAACTCACTTCAAGCTTGATAGTGATCGAAACACTGTGGGCAAAAGGCAACATAGACTACAGGTTAAAATACTATCGTGCCATAGTTATTAAAGACTACAGGGGCTACACTAGCATTTAGCGCTTACCGTGATTCTATTAACGCGGATCCAAACCAAAGTCCTCTGTGGGTCAGCGAAGTAGCAGAGTTGCTCATAACTCCTCATTTTATAGCCACCTCGTTTGGAGCTCGAAATAGGACTGAAAGTCGGCGCCATGTTTAAGTGGTAAAAGTTGCAATTGCAACGAAAACATGCGCACAGCCGCTTTTCTACCGCAATTTGACAAATGTTTAAAGCGTATCTAGGGAACAATAATTGGACCTCTAAAACGTCTATAATAAACGCGCATTCACTTATCATATTCCACAGTAATAATCAGAATTTGAGTTTAAATCAATATCATATTAACAGACAAATCCATATGGGTCAGAGTATTATGCAAAAACAACAGAAGTCAGCATTATTATATGGAGTACACAACCTAACAATATTACGGTTTACATAGTCATACGGTAGAATGCATGTAACATTATCATGCATATACACAAACAACAGTGTATTGTACAATCATACAAGGAACCAATATTCACTTCTGGAGTCCACTCACAGATGGACTGAAGTATGCGCATACTGACACCAAAAGTCTATCGACTAAATCGGTCTCACCCAGGAACCACATTACGTTTAACGTTGTATTGCCCTGTGGTGATTAGCCACAGTGTGTGTTTTTATATACAGACTGACAAACTTTAAGATGTAAATACAGACAGTCTATGTTATACAGGCTAGCGAATGCCATTCAGTGGCAGAATTAAGACCTCTCTTCACAGTATCCGTAAGGCAGATTAACTTGCCTTCTCTCAATGACAGTATTTTGTCAATGTTACTTTGTCTTTTATTCGGTTTGATCACTTCCAACACCCACCAAACCATGTCTGTTTCTTTATGGCCGAGGTGTAAATAATGATCAACCAGTGGGGCATTATCCTTCCTGCATCTAATTCTTGACTGGTGCTGAAGGATTCTTTTTTTAATTGGCTGAATGGTCTTGCCTAGATAATGCAACAGACACGGGCATTGAATGCAATAAACCACATTTGTGGTATTGCAGTTAGAAAAGTTTTTTGCCTTGAATTCCATGTCATTGATTTTGCATGATTTAACAGTTTTAGTTGTGGAACAAGCTGCACAATTGTTGCATCTATGATGGCCCACTAAAGGACTGATTTGTCTCATATTGTCAACTGTATTAGCTGATGGAACATTTTCATAGGCATGCACCAACCTGTCGCGTAAGTTGGTCCCTCTCTTAAACGCAAACAATGGTCTTTTCTGTAGTTCAGGGATGGATTGAAGCAAATTCCATTGCTTACACACAATCTTTTTGATTGCGTTCGAATGCGTCCCGAACGTGGATACACAGACGATATTTGGGGTGTTCTTGCGATCTTTAACTGTTAAAAGAGCCTCTCTGTCATTATACCAGGCTCTTTTCATCGCTCTACGCAACAGTCTAGACGGATATCCACGGGACTGCAGTTTGACTTTAAGTTTGTTAGCTTCGCAAAAATAATCAGTTTTAAAGGTGCAATTTCTTCGAAGACGAATGAATTGCCCAAATGGTAAACCGTCTTTCAGTGCCTGCGGATGATGACTAGAAAAATGTAAAAGGGTGTTTCTAGCTGTTTCTTTGGTGTAAAGGCTAGTATACAATTTGTGATTTGTGTCAATTTTTATAATGATGTCTAGGAACGGCATCTCATGGACGCTATGTTCCATCGTAAATTGTAGATTGGAGTTCCTAGTATTCAACCAACGGTGAAAGTCATAGAGTTGATCAACCGTGCCATGCCAAACCATGAACACGTCATCGATGTAACGTAGCCATTTTCTGATATTATCAGAATAAGGATTCGAAGAATGCCACAGATGTTGATCTTCAAAACATGCCACATAAATGTTAGCTATGTCTGGAGCGAAAATAGCGCCCATGGCTACTCCCTTCTGTTGTTTAAAAAAGGAGTTTTCGAAAAGAAAGAAGTTTTCACATAACGGAATTCTGATGCATTCTAAAATGAATGATGTAGGTACAATATGTGGTCTTACTCTGGACTCAAGAAGTTTGCCCAGAATTTCAAGAGCTTCTATCTGCGGGATGTTTGTATATAAACTCTCTATGTCCATAGAGACTAATATATCGCAGGATGCATCAAAGTCAAAAGTCTCAACTTCATTGATAACTGCAGTGGTGTCTCTGATATATGTAGGACGATCCACCGCAAAGGGTCTGATAAAATAATCAGAATATTGCGCAAGCGGTTTTAAAATTGAGTTGCAACCACTAACGATTGGACGACCCGGAGGTGCATCCAGGTTCTTGTGCACCTTGGGGAGCATGTAAATCACTGGTATAGTGGGTGATTTGTTCAATAAAAAGGAAGCCTCCTTTTCATTAAGCCACCCTCCATCAAGGCCACATTTACTTAAAGCTGTAATTTCACCAATCAATCTTTTAGTGGGATTAGAAGTCAATTTCATGTAGTGGTTTGGTACAGATAACTGTCTAAGCATTTCTTCGTTATATTTGGACCTTTCCCATAACACAATACCCCCTCCCTTATCTGCTGGCTTAAATAGGGCATGAGGTAGGTTCTGAAGGTTTTGTATGGCTAGATGTTGCTCTTTAGGCAGATTTAATTTGTATTTGAGTGGACGTTTAAATAAGTTTTCAATTTCTATTAAGGTCGCATTCTCAAATGTAACAATGTCTTTGTTAACCATTGTGTTAGTGGGATAAAATGAGGATGGATTTCTAAGTCCAGTGAAACCTGTAGTTGAATTTGAGGGATTAGACGCAAAGAAATTTTTAAGTCTGACAGTACGGAAGAACCGGTAGAGTTCTAACTTTGTTTGAAAAAGGTCATTCCTATAGGTCGGAACAAAACTAAGTCCATTGGCAAGCAATGCCACTTCTTGTTCAGACAAGGTATGTGTGGACAAATTGAATATTGGAATGGTCAAGTTATTTGTTACCATTCGTAATACTGGTTCCTGGTCTGCCGGAACCCAGGGGTGTATTGCTTGCGGTACCATCCTCGCTTCTGTTGTTGGGGTCTCCCCGGTGGCCGGGAGCCCCGTGTGTCCTGAGCTAAAAAAGACGATTGGCGAGATGTTGATGGTTGTTGTTCCTGATGACGATAGTTGGTATTAAAGGATTTTTCACTTCCTGATTCTGATCCTGTATCAGAGAAAGTAGCCCGCTTAGGGGGTTGTTGATCAGTGCCCTGTGTAGTATAAAAATCTTTTCTCAAATAAGGATAGGTTCTTTCCTTGTTGTATCTTTTTATATCGTTCTGTAATTTCTCGGTTTTCTTATGGGAGTTGAACTCCTCAAATTCTTTCACCGTTAGCTGAATTTTTTCTAGGAGTGACTTACTGTTGGTGATAGTGCTATCTCCAGATATTTTATTCTCTAGGGATTCAATTTCCTTAGTGAGGATTTTAATTTGACGAAAGGCCGTTTCGATACTCAACACCATCCAGGTGCGAGAGCACCTGTTGGCGGAGAAACTAAACCCGATTTTAAATTCTTCGTCGTCGACGAAGATGATGGGTATGTTGCGTATTTGCAAGCCTGCCAGAATGATATTAGAATTCAGGCAGTCTGTTAGAAATTTCACATGCAACTCAGTACGTACTAATTTCTTTTTAAGCCTTTCCAGTTGGTTCAAATCTGATTCATACGGATGGTTAATAACTGGACCTTTATTTCCCAGCAGGGAAGGGCCAGATGCAACCTTCAAGATATATTCGTCTGAGTAGACTAATGTTTCGGCCTCAGACATTGATTTAAGGAGAACTTAACAAACAACCACTGATTAAAGCGGCTCACAACAGACTAGTGTCTGCGCGATAAACAAGATTACAAACAGTGAGCGACCCAGAATACCCTTGAGGGCTTGGGAGATAATGATAGAAGGGTGAGAGTGCCTTCAAGGGAATTTGTTTACATAAACTTAAGTTATTTGAACCAAAATTGGAGGGATAAATAAATAGTCCCTGTGTGAATTCAATCTTTCTATGAATACAACAACTCACATAACATAAAACAAATCAAGGCTACATCAAAACACAAAGACTGGGAGGAGCTTGGCGGGCATCCGAGATGGCCGCTTGAGCACAGCGCTCTCCGGACCCTCGCCGCTCCCGACATTTTATCCTGGCTGAATCCTGATTTCTTGCAAGAATTCGTGTAGGGGACGTTTGGCTGATTACCCTGGCACTTTTCAGAAATCGATTTGGATCTCGTATTCCTGAGATAGGGTGCTCTGAACTTTTGGGCTCCGCCCTTGAGGTGCGCCCGGGACGGGGTGCGGTACTGTAGCCGTCCTGCAATTGAACAACAACGGCAGGAGATCTGGCCTTGTGGGTCCCCCCTTCCTAAGTTTCGGTTTCGATTCCGTTCCGACTTGGGCCACGGACGTGGATGTCGTGTTGCGACTGAGACTTGGAGGCAGATCGGCTGTTGGGCTTTCATGTGACCTATTTGCTGGCTTGGCGACCTCTACCCGAGTTGTGCCCCCTTTTTATGTACTTTTGATCCTGTACTTTGGGTGTCGGGCCCGTCGAACCTGGTGGCTTGTCCTGTGACGCATCTTCAAAATGGCGGGCAGAGGGGACAGAGAGACGCGCAAGACGAAAACACCTCTGCGCGGAGCTCCAGTTCAATCAAATGTCATGGACCGTTATCCCCATTCTAAGGGGTCCCCCGGAGCTGCCCTGCCTGGTTCTAGTATAGCGTCCGAACGAATTTTGGAAGAGTCGACGGAGCCCTCCCTACAGGATATCATGGGCGCCATCTCGGGCGTGAGGGAATCCATCGGCCTGCAGTACGAGGCCTTGGCCCACAAACTTGACACGTGGCTATTGAGGTGAATCTGATTCGTGCTGATCTCGGCAAGACGAATGAGAGGGTACAATCGCTGGATATTAAATCCTCTAGCCTTACGAATGATGTCTCGGAGCTCCAAACAGAGATTGGAAATCTCCGTCGGGGGAACGACTTCATGACCCGTCGCCTGGAGGACTTTGAAAATAGGGCGCGTCGCTGCAATGTTTGCCTGGTTGGTGTACCGGAAAACCCTGAACCCCACTCGGTGGATCTCCTGGTTGAGGATCTGGTCTTGAACCATTTGGCCCCTTCTGGTCTCACAAAATTTTTCACGGTGGAACGTGCACATCGTGTTCCAGGGGGCAAAGTCAAGCCGGGAGCCCCGCCGAGACCCATTGTAGCGAAGCTTTTTCATTATAGAGACCGGGACGCTATCCTGCAGGCCTCGCGGGTGAAGGGCCCGGTGGCCTTTGAGAATGCTACGGTAAACTTTTACCCGGACTTTTCCCAACAGGTTCAGAGACAACGTATGGAGTTTCGTGGTGCCAAGAAACGTCTCCGGGATCGGGGCCTACGTTACGCCATGCTCTTTCCCACTAGACTCCGGGTTGAATACAATGAACGTACCCTTTTCTTTGATCGGCCAGATGCTGTTAATGACTGGCTGGACTCATTGCCTGACCGTCCTCCTGAGACAGACTCCGCCGCTCACCCTGGTGGTGCCGAAGGTGGTGTGGAGATCTAACTGTTCGGCTCTTATGTCTTATTTTGTATACATTCTCAGGAGTGTTGGCCGGCGTCCCTCTACATTGTGATCACTCTGTCTTTCGTTTGTTATTTTTGTTCTTGCTGAGGTCGGGGGGTGGATGGAACGGAGACCTTTCCTCCTCCGGGGTCTTTGTGTAGAATAGGGGTTCTTGGGCGACAGGCACACTGCAGGTTGGGGTGGCTCTTTAGCTTTTTGCAGGGGTGCAGGGTGGGGGGTGTTTCTCTTCAGTTTGGGGGAGGGGGGTTGGGAAGTTTTTTCTTTTCTGTGTGTTGTTTTCAAGGCGAGTTGCTCCTGTGTTTGCTGCTGTTTCTGATGTCTAGCTCATGGACGAGGGGTCTTGGCTCGGGCGGTTGGGATGGGGGGTAGAGGGTTGAAATTTCTTTCCTGGAACGTTAATGGCCTGGGAGATCGTATTAAGCGCAGTGTGGTCTTAAAATGTATACGACGTTTGTCACCGGACATTGTTTTCATGCAAGAAACCCATTTGATTGGTAATGTTTGTTATGCAATGAATAGATGGGGCTACCGCCTTGTGGCGCACTCGGGGTTTACCTCCGGATCTAGGGGTGTGGGTATTCTTGTTCGAACCTCCCTCCCCCTGGCTATCGATGAGGTGATTCATGATGACCGTGGGAGATATACTGTCCTGGTGGGTAGATATGAAGGCCGCACCCTATCTCTCTTCAATGTTTATGTTCCCCCGGGTTTACAGGCCTCTACTTTTACTGACTTGGGCCGTGTTTTGTTAGATCTCCCTGATAGCACTCTCTTTCTTGCCGGTGATTTTAATTCGGTGCTTTCCGGCCTTCACGATCGCCATCCCCCTAGAGATACCCCGCAGGCTCAGCAGTGGTTGGGTGGGTTTTTAGATACCTTTGGCCTTGTGGACTGCTGGCGACTGTTGCATCCTACTCAGCTCCAATACACCTTCCATTCTGGGGCCCATGGCAGTCTGTCCCGGCTGGATTATTCCCTGATGCCCGCAGCCCAATCATCGGCGGTTCGCGAGATTTTACATTTGCCATGGGGTATTTCTGATCACTCGCCGCTCTGGCTTCGTTTTGAGGTTGGGGTAGAGGCGGCGGGCCGAGTGGCTCCCATTAACCCTTGGTATCTTTCCTCCCCTGAGACTCGTACCCTCTTGCTCAAGTCCATGGATGCATATTTCCTGGAAAATGAGGGGTCGGTCTCTTCGGCTGTGTCCCTGTGGGAAGCTTTTAAAACTGTGATTCGTGGTCAGGCCCTTTCCTTGATTGTTGAAGCTAAGAGGGCAGGGAGGAAGGAGGTGGTGGACCTTGAGGGGGAGATCTCTGCTTTGGAGGACGAGTTGGAATCTGGTGTCACGCCTGAGAAACTCCATGCCCTGGGTCTAAAACAGTTTGCATATAAATCTCTGGTCACTGACGCTGCAAAGGTGATGTTTCGTGAACAGCAGGGCAGATTGTACGATGTGGGTGACAAGGCGGGCAAACTCCTAGCGTGGTTGGACAAGAAAGAAAGAGTTAATCGTGTGGTGCCCGTGATTCAGTCTGCGAGTGGTGAGAATGTGATTGATCCGACCGCCATTGTTGATCGTTTCGCGGAATATTTCCGTGTGGTATATGCTCCCGTGTCTGTGAGGGATGTTGCTGACTCCCGCCTTCTTCTGCGTAATATCTCTTTGCCCTGTGTCACCGACTTGGACCGTATTGCTTTGGACTCCCCTTTTACGAATGATGAGATAGCCAATGCAGTTCGATCGCTCCGTTCGGGCAAAGCACTGGGCCCGAACGGTTTGCCTATTGAGTTGTACAAATTACGCCCCGATAAGGTGGCGCCGTATCTCCGCGCCATGTTTCTAGAATCTCGTGAGCGGAACATACTTCCTTATGATCAGCGTCTGGCGACAATCGTCGTCATTCCCAAAGAGGGTAAACCGCGTGACCTCTGTTCCTCGTATAGGCCCATATCCCTATTAAATGTTGAACCTAAGGTGTTGGCTAAACTTTTGGCGACCCGTCTCCTTTCGGTTCTTGGGGAGTTGGTCCATCCGGATCAATCTGGCTTTATCCCGCATCGCAACACTGCTCTGAATTTACGTCGCCTCCACGGCGCGCTGGCGAGGGCGGGGCTTTTGACTGAACCGGCCATTTTGGCGTCCCTGGATGCCTCGATGGCCTTTGATACTGTGGAGTGGCCCTATTTATGGGCGACACTTGAGAAATTTGGTTTCGGGTGCGAGTTTATTAGCTGGGTTAGGCTGTTGTACGCGGAACCTCTGGCGCAAGTTGTAGTGAACGGTAGAGTGTCAGCCCCCTTCTCCTTGGGCAGGGGTACCCGTCAGGGTTGCCCCTTGTCCCCTCTTTTGTTCGCGCTCGCTCTTGAACCGTTGGCGGCCTGGCTCCGTTGGGAACCGTCCCTTAAAGGTATTCGTTGGGCCCCGGACTTCGAAGACCGCGTCTCGCTTTATGCGGACGACATCCTCTTGTATCTTACTTCTCCTCGCAAGTCTTTATCTGTTTTATTTGACGTTCTTGCGTCCTTTGGCGCTAACTCGGGCCTCGTCATCAACTGGTCTAAATCCTGTGTATACGTTTTATCTGGTATCTTGCCTCCGTTGCCGAGTAGACTTCCTCTTCAGGTGGTCCGGGATGGTTTCAAATACTTGGGGGTTTTCGTTACCTTGGATCCGTCCCTTCGTTTTGATCGTAATCTCCTTCCCCCGTTGCTTAGGCTCCGTTTGGACGTTGCCCGCTGGCGCAAACTTCCCCTGTCTCCACTGGGTCGGGCGGCCCTGTTTAAGATGATGTCACTACCGCGATTTCTCTACGCTCTCCAGAATTATTATGATCCTATCCCCAAGACCTATTTTCGGGAGATTGAGAGCCTTCAGAGGCAACTTATTTGGGATGGGCGACCGCGCATTGCTCTTGCGAAACTTTCCATCCCGTGGTACGATGGGGGCATGGCGCTCCCCGATATTAAGAGATACTACTGGGCTTCCCATCTGTCCGCTATTAATCACGCTATGTTCTCTCCGGGTCGTAATCCGGCGTTTGAGATGGATAAACTTCAGCTTCCGGGAGGTGACTTTAATAGAGTGCTCTATTCTCGCTCCGCTGGGCGCCATCTTGTGGAACCTACTTTGACTGCTTTGACAGTGTGGCGTGCCGCGAATGTGAGCCTGGGCTGGGAGGATCGCTTGACGTTGGCGACGCCGCTTTATGCTTCGGAACGTCTGGGCGGTCTTTGGTCTTCCAAGGGTTTTGACCGTTGGGACTTGATTGGGATCTCTAAAGTGGGGGATGTATATTCTAAGGGTTCTGTGCGCCCGTTTCAGGCCCTCCAGGCTGACTACGGCCTGAGTAGTCGGGAATTCTTTCGTTATTTACAGGTCAGGCACGCTTTGGTTTCGGTGTTTGCTCCTGGTGAGATTCCGCCTGACTCTTCCCCACTTGAAGACCGTATCCTTGACGAACATCTTCCTGATAGCACTATCTCCCTGATCTATAAAAAGTTGATTAACAATCGGACTGACTTATTGGCCCGACTTCGGGAACAGTGGATGGGAGATGGGTTGGAACTTGATGATGAGGATTGGCAATCGGCCCTCTCCTCTCCGAAGGAGGTGGCTATACCGGCTCGACTCCGTCTGGTCCAATTGAAGATCCTTCATCGGGTGTACGTGACGGGACCGCGACTGATGGTGATGGGCTTTTCCTCCTATGGACTGTGTAAGCGTGGATGTGGTTTGCGTGCTACTTTCCTGCATATTCTTTGGGAGTGCCCGATGGTGGCTGCTTATTGGGTGGCCGTGCTTGATCTGATGACTGTGGTGACAGGGATATCCTTGCGACCGGAACCTCGTCGCTGTCTTTTGAATGTTTGGGAGCCCACGGACTATTCGGTGACCCAGACTAGATGGGCCACCCTGGGCTATATGATTGCGAAGCGAGATATTGCACAACTCTGGGGGGCCTCCAGGCCCCCTGCCCTCTCGCAATGGGAGGATAATATGGATTGGTCCATGTTCCGTGAGAAAACTGTCTATGTGGCCAGGGGTAGACCCAGGGCATGGGTGAAGGTGTGGGGTCAATGGAACGAATACCGTGGCGACATTTGTACTCCTCCCCTTGTGGACACTATTGAGATTACCCTATCTCCTTAGGCTAGCGTTCCCGGACTCTTCATATAGGGACTGAGCTGGTGTCTCCGGCTCTTCCCCCCTTCTTCTTCCTGATCTCTGCCCCCCTCCCCCCCCCCCACTCCATACTCCTTAGTGCTTAGGATATTACTACTGCACCTCCGCTGCTGTCCCCCCCTTGCGTCCCTTGGGCTGACCTTCAGTGATACACTCTCGCCTTTCTGTATGTTTGTTCTTTCATTAATATAAAACCTGTTTTGGTCCTGTATATAATGTGGAGTATTGCATTGTTGATTGACGGTTACCTCTGCGGGCATATGTGATATGTGTCTACTCCTTTTTAGCGGCTGGCCCGTGTGGTTGTAGGCCCATCCTTGTACATTTCTGCTTGCTCAAATAAAGGTTTTTAAAAAAAAAAAAAAAAAAAAAAAAAAACATATATTGTGAAACTACAGAACCACTTCTCCTTCGGTCACTGGTGAAACCCCATTTTTCCTGTTAAAAGGAAGAGTAGCTTGTGCTACGGCTGTGCCTGCATGGATGGAAAGGAAGACAAAGGACAAGATGGACTTGAAGTTGTTGGAGAAGAAAGTCAGTGGTTACCAAGATCGATATGTACATATACATTATGATAGGATGTCCAAGTCACTGGTTTTTAAGGAGGGAGATTGGGTCAGAACTCCTAGACAAAGCCATAAAAAGGGGTCTTCCAGATGGTCTTGTCCGAAGGTGGTTAATGGTGTGAAAGGGACGAAGATTTTGGTTGGTGATAAATGGTGGAATTGTAGGAAGTTGGTCAAGTGTCATGGTGTGGAAGCTGAATTGTGTGGGAAGGATAGTCAATACAAGAATAGTACCGTTCGACATAATGAGGAACCCCAGGACAATGGTCAATCAAGGAGTGGAAGTTGGTCGGCGACTAGTCAGTACACTACCAGGTATCTTCCTCTGCATACTAAGAGAACTCCCAAGTATTTGGAGGATTATGTCGGTACCAAATTCCTCAATTCAATATTATCCAACTGTATAATGTGAGTAACTTTTCTTTTGTTGTTTCATGTTTCTTGTGTATTACAATTGTTATGTATATTTCATAAGTCTTTTCGTTACTCATGGTTATTTCCCCATATCCCTCTTCTTTTAAATTTTGTATGAAAAGGAGATATGTTGCAATGTTCCTATCTGATGTCACATGGCGATGGTTGCCATCTGACATCAGAATGTAGTCTGAGGGTTATGGGGAGGCAGTTATGGGAAGGCTTGCCAGGGGTTGATCATGTCTTGTCAGCCTAATAAAGTTGCAATGTTTGCTTTGAAAAAAAAAAAAACAAACAAAAAAAAAAAAAAACACAAAGACTGACAAGGTGTATAGACAAAAAGTTTTTATCAAAAAATAATTGAATCAATATATACAGTAAAACAAAGGTCTGAAGGTTTATAAATGATAAAGATATATAACACAACAGAACCTAAGAGCACCTATCCAATACAGTACAATAAATGATACAAAAGGAAGAGGTGAAGGTCGACGTTTCGGTCTCTTTAAAAAATACTTTTTGAGACCATCTTCAGGACTGGAGTCAATAAAAACTGTATAATGACCAACCGTAACCTGAAACATAAATGTTCTAAGTTACAAACAGTTCATAAATCAGTTACTCTTATCCATAACACCTTGAACATTAAACATTTAATATTACAACTTAAACACCACTCTACATATAACATACTATTACACATTACAACGAATACTATCAAATGATTACAAAAAACACTCAAACACGAATCAAATTATCATTAGATTGAATCCTACACGTTTTCACGGTTGTATAGATCCAGGAAATCTACATTAAATGTGAGCGATTTCTCTGTTGTAGCAACATTAATTCAAAACGTTTTCATATTCTCTAGACAAAAATACCTAAACATATCTAAAAAATCAAATTTTTGAAAGGTCCATGCATTAATACACCTAAATAAATTCACGAGTTTTCTAGTAAAATAGACGTTTCAGAGGACCAACTGAGCGACTTTACCTTAATTTAGGTCAGGGACAGTGAAGTTAATTCAAGAGGACGAACATCAAAGCTGTTAAGGATCTCAAAGTCCTAAATGTAAACATATTGAGATATTAGGCCACTGTTACTGGGATTATAAAAGGGGTCCGATGTTTTAAATTTGTGTAAATACACTTACTAAAGTAGACTGACGGGGCTGAGCAGACTAGAATGTCCTGCATTTATGTGTTTCTTTATCCAAAACAAAGTTAGGATCGATTGTGCACGTTTTAAGATGAATTTATCTTCCTGTAGCACGTGTCAGATCTAAAAAATTATTTGTATATAATGTCATTAATCTATAACAAAATATGCATTTGTACTAACAACAAATAATAAAAGGTTTACCTAGCACAGTTTGATTTTGGGCTAGAGAAACAACCGTCTCGAAGTAAGCGCAGGTCTCCATATTAAAGCGGGCCTTAACGTTTCTTAGTTCTGTTTATTAAAAAAGGAGGAATCACAACGTGATTTATTAACAGGAGTCGATTTATACAGTTGTGACAATTATATAAAGGTCTACACACAAGCTTACCCAGAGTGAAACTCACTTCAAGCTTGATAGTGATCGAAACACTGTGGGCAAAAGGCAACATAGACTACAGGTTAAAATACTATCGTGCCATAGTTATTAAAGACTACAGGGGCTACACTAGCATTTAGCGCTTACCGTGATTCTATTAACGCGGATCCAAACCAAAGTCCTCTGTGGGTCAGCGAAGTAGCAGAGTTGCTCATAACTCCTCATTTTATAGCCACCTCGTTTGGAGCTCGAAATAGGACTGAAAGTCGGCGCCATGTTTAAGTGGTAAAAGTTGCAATTGCAACGAAAACATGCGCACAGCCGCTTTTCTACCGCAATTTGACAAATGTTTAAAGCGTATCTAGGGAACAATAATTGGACCTCTAAAACGTCTATAATAAACGCGCATTCACTTATCATATTCCACAGTAATAATCAGAATTTGAGTTTAAATCAATATCATATTAACAGACAAATCCATATGGGTCAGAGTATTATGCAAAAACAACAGAAGTCAGCATTATTATATGGAGTACACAACCTAACAATATTACGGTTTACATAGTCATACATGTGAGGCGCCGGGGGAGTTTATATGTGGGAGATACCACAACTTGTTACTGTGCCTACTACATAATACACTGCAACCTACAAGCTGCAGGCTCTAATCCCTAAAGTATAGTTAAAGGTGACTGAGCCAGCTGCACAGGTCTGCTTGTGATCTCCAGGGTACACATCCCAGTCCAGTTACGTTTACTCAAAGGCTCAATTTACTGCAGAATAATGTAAATAAACTGCAGATTGCACTTTTGAATTCACATAGGAGCTACCCAGCCTCTCACTCTTCTAAGGTGGACACAATCTGTACATTTAAATATAATGCTAACATGAAGTAGGACTCAGGTTACTGTGGGTGAGTCTCCAGCACATCTTTCATAATAACCATCTATCTTTCAAAATACTCCTCTCTTATAACAGTATTGCTGGGGAGACTGGTGATTTACATGGTGAGCTCAGGTCACATTCCCTACTTTCCCCAGTTGTAGCAGTAGGAATTGTAAAGCACATTTTCACCCTGAAAAGTACATTGGTACTGAAAAACAGATGTTCATTGTTCTCTAACTCAATAGTGCTCCTTTTATTAACCACAGAAAGATGAAAGGCTGAGTCAACTTACCAGCCTTTGAACCCGTGACCCTGAAGTCAAACACAGATCTCTGCAGTTAAATGTATGAGTCCCCAGAGCCACCAACTGATCAAAAGCAGCAGGTCAAGCAGTGCACTATTCATAGTGTTTGGCTACAGACAGCTGCAGCTGTCTGTTTGCAACTGCTAATGAGTAGGCCTGGGCGGAGTTCGTGGAGTTCCGCATGACTGAAAAACTCTGCTGTGCTGCGCGGACTTCCGCAAGCTGCAGAGTGCGTTACGTTGCACCATTCGCACTGATTTTTAGAACTTGGTGTTTGACCCGTGCTATAAAATCAGTGCAAAAGGTGCACGCACAGCGCAAGAGGGTGCAGCTTCTTTCTGCTGCTCGAGTTGATGTTCTACTAGGGCAGCAGCTTCCTCAGTGCGAATGGAAGGTTTCTCAACGTAAGCGGTAGCGACCATCCACACTGCCGGCATTGAAAGATATCGCCGGGAGGTGGTCTGGGGTAAAATTCTCCCCGCTTGAAAACTTATTGTTGGTGAGCGCAAGTAAGTAAAAACTCTGCTCTGCGGAGTTTTTCATAACTCCGCGTGCTACGCGGAGCGTGGAGTGGGAAAAACTCAGCAAAATCAATGAGCGAAGTGGAATTTCATGCTCAGGCCTACAAAAGAGCTCCACACTATCAGGGTCACTGCATATTCATTTTTTTACATTTTGCTGTTGAAAACCATTATATCAAATGTGAAGTGACTGCCATCTTCTACTTCATAACTTGCAATGCATGAAATAATGGTATTGTTACCTTAGGTATCACAGGCAAACCACTTGTGTTGGCTTTGTCAAATGCTTCTTTCTGTTCTTATCTTTGTGTGTTGCCCGTCACGCCAACACTCTGTGAAAAAGCATTGGCATAGCCAAAATGTTGTGCCTTTGTGACCTTATAATTATTTGGCCATGCAGCACATTATCCTGGGTGCTACAGCATCTACTGTTACTTCACGGAATGGGAGGAATGGCACCCTCACAGCTGCCCCATCACGTAAAGGACAGTGCCCTCACAGCCATTGTTAGAGCACAGTGCTGCTACAGCTGCTCCAAGCAGAAAACACACAGCACTCCTGTAGCTGCTGTGATACGTTGCCCTGGCATATGCTGTCCACTATTCTAGTGGGCACCTAGCACCAGTCCAAATGACCCTTATTGATGGTAGAATGTGCGTGTCCATACACACACACGCACACACACACATACACACACACTCACACACACCCTCCACCCCCACCCACCCCCCCTCTCCCTCACCAACAAACATTGCGTGCTTTTTCTTTCCCGCCTTCCTCCTTCTCTATGGCTGGTCTTCTTCCGTCCCTGCAGCGCTGTTACTGGTAGAATGATGCGTGTGCTGTGGCTCCTCTGGGTCCTCGGCTGGGCCAGCATGTACTCACAAAAAGACCCACTGGTCATCTTGGACAGTGACAACCGATCTCTCCTTCTTCACCGAGTTCTACGCCTCGCCACTGGGCACGAGCTGCAGGCCACGCCGATGTGCACGGTCACGGCGTGCCTCCACTGTGCGCTGCTCTTTCACTTTCCCTTAGTTTTGAGTCGTGGAGCTCAACGCTGAGACTACAGTGCGGAGTCCTTTCCGGAACCAGGGAAAGCACACGTAGTAGAAGAGGGTACGTGGCATAGCCCTTGATGAGCAGCTGCGGAAGAAGCCTACCAAGCCGATACCCAATTATGAGTTACAGCTCGACGTCCGGCCCTGAAGACGAGCTATGCAATAGAGACCTACGACAAGCCAAGGAAAAGCATAGTGGCGAGACACTGGGTCCAAGTGCTGCATTAATTAGGTGAGAGCTGCGGGTTTGACGAGGCAGCTTGGAGAGGACGGCGTTGGAGACTGGCCCTTACTAGTTGTCTACCGGATCATTGGGCAGATGCAATTGCATTTTCGTTGCAGAGCGGAAAATCCCCCTGCTCTTTCTAGCAGTTGCTCCTAAGCGATTCCTGCACGCACCAAGTTCATTAATGACTCTGTCAGGCCGCCTCCAAAATGAAAACGCATTTTCAGAGCTGCCTTTGTTTCGAAATCACTCTTTTGTTGACTTATCAGCTTTTTTGCCTCAGAGCGTCCAGCTGTGTTGAGCTGACACCTTGAGCCGACACACGTACACGCAGGCGGCCTTCATCAGTGAGGTCAGCGCCCCTCGGGTGTCCCGTGGACCGCTCTCCTCCAGTCTAAATAGCCTCATTTATCACGACAAGGCCCAGTTCTCTTCCAGAGTGAGCCAGTCCAGCACTTACAGTATTCACATCAATTTATACAACGTATGCTTGGCACAAAGCGGGGAACCGCGGGAGCCATACCAGTCAAAGCATTTGCAATGCAATAGGTCTCACATTTACACGAGTTTAAGCTAGTGGCATTGTAAACGACAATGCATTTTATTTATGTTTTAAAAAAGAAAACATAAATAAAAGTCATTTATTTGCAATGTCAATTGCTTAAACTTGCGTAAATGCCAGACCTATTGAATTGCAAATGCTTGTTTAAAATGCCATTGTACTCCAAAGTACGGGGCAATCCTGTCATGTGTACGTATACTTCTGGTGCCTCAAAGAATAGCATACGGGATTGGTACACCACCCTCAGCTTGGCTAGATACAGCAATGCATAGGGAAGTTTCTGCTCACCTAGTTGGGCCTTGTCTGCCATAAATTACTGTTGCTTCTTCTGGACTAGTCTTGTGTACTCATGACATTTGAGGATGCAAGTGTTTTTGAACATCAGGTGTTCTTTGTCTGGATTGCTTTCAAATCATGTCTCTGTTGTGCTTATTCAAAATCTTTGCAATGAAAGGACTTGGCCTGGCTTCCAGGGGCGACTTCTGCATCATGGCCCTGTGTGCCCTTTCTACAACAAAATAATAGGACAACAACTATGGAAGTAGCCAGCCGGTGAGCCACTTAGTCAGGAACTCTTCCATGCTCCCCATTCATTTTGAATAAGCTTTATTCGATAGCAATTATCATAAAAGCATTTCACAGTCACATAAAAGTATATAAAATTAATATTTCATATAGTAAAAACAAGTTTTAAAAACCTGGCTATACCGTCCACTCTAAATCTATGCTTAATATCTTAATTGGCATTTGCTCATTAGGTTTAAAATTACAGATTAGCTAAAACACATGTCCCATACAAAACAGTTAATCTTCAGTACTTTGCAAATAATTCCTATGTGTAAATTATCTCTCATATCCACAGATTAGATGGTATTTATTTGCACATTACTCCTTAATTGTGCCCTTATACGGATAATCCACGCACACCCCAGGTACTTTGTAACACCACATAGTAGCGAGGACCTACTTGAGTCACTTCTCATGATTCGTAGAGCATCAAGGAGGTTTCTAGTGCTCAAATATAATACATATAGGCTTGATCCATTTGGCCCTTGCTTGCTTGTAGGCTGGGCAAGCAAAGACTACATGGTCTACAGTTTCTTGTTGTGCATCACAGCAGGGGCAGTTATATAGGTTGGAGGTTGTTGGGTCCCATTTTGCCAGTTTGGTATTTAGCCTTACTGACCCTAATGTAAACTGCATATATAGTGCCCTGTCTCTGTGTTTCCTTATAAAATCCAGATAAGGTTCCAGGGATCAAACTGATTTATGCTGGATGAACTCTTCAAATAGTCAGACAAGCATTGGGTTATGTAAGACCTGGTGATTTACCCAGTTCCAGTAATTCTTTTTTAACTCACTCTTAGTCGGAGTGACCTGCTTGGCCCAAGCTTTGGCTAAGCCCACCTTGGTCAGTAATTCCTTTAGATCTTTAAGCCACTTAACACCTTTGTTGTTATCAAGGGTAATTAGCTCAGAAAGGACCGTCGCATAGCTATGGAGTTCTGGGGTGCGTCTTAGTCTTATCCAGTATAGAATAGGGCAAAGTATATCCACCTCACTAAAAGTGTGTCTGCCCATGTCAGAGACTATGGGCTTGAGTGGTGTATTGGTAGGGACGGATACCAGATCTCTAAAGAATTTACTCTTTGATCGTACAATCTCATTAGTTTTTTCGAAGCCCCAAAGTTCAACGCCATAAATTCTTGACCTCACAGCTTTACCTTTATAGACTACTAGTGAAGGAGCTACCAGTCTAATTGACGTTAACCTTTGGTCCCTACCAATGGCATCCACCACCCGCTTATGGTTCAGTAACATTTTGTTCATGTGAGTCCCCCATTGCATTTTATGCGATAACCTAATACCCAGATAATCAAAGGAATGGACTCTCTCTAAGGGGTAAACCATTGTTAGTGAGAGTGTTATTAAAATGTTTGCCCAGATTGAAAGCCATAAACTTAGTCTTTGTGATGTTTATCATTAGGCCCCTTTGTGTACAGAAAAAATTGAAAGCGGGTGAGGAGTTCCCGGAGGACCATTGGGGTTTTCGATATTAAAATAGTGTCGTCGGCCAACAGTAGGGTATTTTTTTTTCTCCTTCAAAAATTGGAGCAATTTTATTTTTGAAATTGGCTCAAAAAACTAACCACTCCATTTACATAAAGTGAAAAGACGGTAGGAGCCATCACACAGCCCTGGCAAACCCCCTGTTGCACTGTATCTTGTCTTTACTTTGCCCATGAGCCCCCATCTAACTCGGGCATAGGTTTCATCATGGAGGCATATTAAAATATTTAAAAGGTATGAGGGTAAGCCCATTTCCTGGAGCACTGACCATAGCTTCTCTCGCGGCACTAAATCATAATTGGTTTTAAGCTCAATGAACGCAAGTAAAGACTTCCCATGACAATTATGACTACTTTCCAATATAAAATAAGTAATGTAAACACTCCTGTACTGGTACCTTTACTAAAACCTGTTTGAAAGGTGGAAAGATTATCTTCCTCCTCCATCCAATTTTGAATCCTATTTACAAGGGCTCTGCCAACCACTTTCCCTGTATTTTTTAGTATCCTGGCCGTCTCATTTTTTACATATAGTTATGACCTCTGCTCCTTTCCTAGATATAGCGACTTCTGCTCCTTTCATTATATTGTTGATTAAAAGCAGGATATATTGGGCCCACTTCTGTAGTTCTGATTAGAGCAAGTCACCCAGTATACCATCTGGGGCTGCCGCCTGTGCAGGAATAGTACAGTTAATTGCATTCTCAATCTCTTTCATTTGGAAGAGATTGGTATCTTCAATTGTAAGTGGAACCTGAATTCTCTTCAACTGAGAGGTAGGTAGGGCCTCTAGTTCATCCGTGTGCAGTTGGGAAAAGTCATCCCACCAGGCCTCATCACCAATATGGTTCGTGATTTGGATGTTGTCCCTCCTATTTCTCATCTTGATTAGAGCCCAAAAGGAGACAGTAGAGTACTACTAAAGTTAAGTGTAACACACTTAAGTAAATAATTAACGAAGGCTGCAGCGACAAAATTAAAAACACAACAGCCCCTATAAATATAATTAGGAGGTTGTTGTGGGTGGTGGCGGGATCGCTTTCACTTACCCGTGTGTTGTGGTTACCGTGACCTGCCCTGACCTCGACGTTCACTTCTCAAGGCTCCTCGTCAGGCTCCTCGTCTCGACTCAATACCAGGAGGACTGCAGTACACAGCATGGCAATAGCAATGATAGCACGCACAAGCCAGCCACGACGAAGCAAGCCAAAAGTAAAACTGGGAAATACTGGATTTTGTGGTCTTTGGACTCCTCCCCCAGTCCCCAGCAAACAACTCACATGCAAAACAACAAACTATTGCTGGGTCTGGTGGAAGAGGCAATGGCCACTGCCACACCCCCACAAACTCAAAGCCTGCCGGACTGTCCCGCCCTCAGCCATTGAAACTAATGGAGGGCCTCCAACTCCTCCCTGGGCCAAAGGAATAACGCCCAAATATAAATGCTATTCTGGCAGTGAGACACAGGCTGCACGCTCCAGTGTATCGTCACTGCCCTACTTTATGGCTCCTGGTCGAAGAAATCTTCGCCCAGCCAAAAGCATGTGCAGAGCAAAGGCCATCCTCCCCCACCCCCTTAAAAAAAAAACATTTGAACATGTTTGTTTACCGAGCACAAGCAGCCAGCAAAATACATTGCTAACTGCTCAGTGTTCCATCATGCATTTTGTTAGTCCCCCACAGTCCCCCACAGGGTGGGAGGGCGACGCCCATCCTGCCCGTGTACACCAGCCGCCCCTGGGTTTGACATGGTAGGGTTGTAACTTACGCCATTAAGGCAAGTTATATGCAGAGTTACTTTGCATGGATTTCTGTTGCTGGATCTAAGATCCAATAAGGCTGTGTGTTTCATGGCATTGCAGGGTTTGAGACACATCGATGGCCGATCCAAGTCAAGTTAAGTCAAGTTAAAATTTTTATAGCGCTCTCCTGACCCAGAGGGTCTCAAGGCGCTTGAGGAGGGGGTGTTCGCTACTTATCAAACAGCCAAGTTTTGAGTTGTTTTCTGAAGGAGAGTTGTTTATGTGTGAGGCGGAGGTGGGTGGGGAGAGAATTCCAGGTTTTGGCCGCTAAGTAGGAGAAAGATCCTTCCTCCCATGGTAGTTCTTCAGAAGCGTGGAATCGCGGCGAGGGCTTGATTGGAAGATCGGAGTTGGGGGGTGGGGGTGTAGAAGGTCAGGCGCGAGTTGAGGTATTTAGGTCCTAGGTCGTAGAGAGCCTTGTGTGCGTGGGTGAGGAGACGGAACGTTATTCTCTTGTTTACGGGGAGCCAGTGGAGGTCTCTCAGGTGACCGGATATGTGCTTGTGGCGGGGTATGTTTAGGATGAGTCGGGCGGAGGCGTTCTGAATGCGTTGGAATTTTTTACTGTCATTTGGCTGTGGTTCCGGCGTAGAGGGTGTTTCCGTAGTCCAGTCGGCTTGTGACAAGTGCTTGGGTGACTGTCTTTCTTGTGTCGGTGGGGATCCAAAGGAAGATCTTTTTGAGCATACGTAATATGTTAAAGCATGATGATGAAACGGCATTGACTTGTCTGGTCATCGCGAGGGAGGAGTCTAGAATGAATCCCAGGTCGCCAGCATGGTCCGTTGGTTTGGGTGCGCTGCCCAGTGTCGGTGGCCACCATGAGTCGTCCCATGCGGAGGGGGATGATCCTAGGATGAGGACTTCCGTCTTGTCAGAATTCAGTTTCAATCGGCTGTTCTTCATCCATTCGGCTACGTCTTTAATCCCTTCGTGTAGGTTGGTTTTGGCGATGTTTGGGTCTTCGGTGAGGGAGATGATCAGCTGTGTGTCGTCAGCGTAGGAGATGATGTTGAGGTTGTGTTGGCGTGCGATGGAGGCGAGGGGACTCATGTAAACGTTGAAGAGGGTGGGGCTGAGCGATGATCCTTGTGGTACGCCGCAGATGACTTCGGTGGCCTCTGACCTGAAAGGGGGGATGCGGACTCTTTGGGTTCTTCCGGCGAGGAAAGAGATGATCTAATCCAATGCTTTTCCTTGTATCCCGGCGTTACTGAGGCGTTGTACTAGGGTGCTATGACAGACCGTGTCAAACGCTGCGGAGAGGTCCAGGAGGATGAGGGCAGCTGTTTCCCCATTGTCGAGTAGTGTTCTGATGTCCTCTGTGGCTGCGATGAGGGCGGTCTCGTGCTGTGTTTGGCTCGGAAGCCAGACTGAGAGGGGTCGAGGGAGCCGTTGGACTCGAGGAAGGCGGCGAGCTGACTGTTGACAGTCTTCTCTATGACTTTGGCAGGGAAAGAGAGGAGCGAGATGGGGCGGTAGTTCTTAAGTTCAGTGGGGTCTGCTGTAGGTTTCTTTAGTAGGGCACTGAGTTCGGCATGTTTCCAGCTTTCCTGGAAGGTGGCGGTGTTGAGGGAGCAGTTGATGATATCCCCGAGATGGGGTGCTATGATGGAGTCAGCCTTGTTGAAGATGTGGTGGGGGCATGGGTCGGTTGGTGATCCGGAGTGTATGGAGTTCATCAAGCGGATGGTGTCTTCGGTGCTGATTGGGTTCCAGGTGCAAAGGGTGGTGGTGGGGGGCTTCAGTTCGGTAGTAAGGGGGGTGGACTGGTCGCCGAAGATGTTATGTATGTCAGCGATTTTGCTGTGGAAGAATGATGCTTGTGAGTCGCAGAGGTCTTGAGAGGGAGTGATGTGGTTGGAGACGGCGCTGGGATTGGTAAACTCTTTGACGATGCTGAAGAGTTCCTTGCTGTTGTGGGCGTTGTTGTCGATTCGATCCTTGAATGCTGATTTCTTGGAGGATCGGATCAGCTGGTGGTCTTTGCGGGTGGCGTCATTGAGGGCGGTCATGTTGTCTGTGGTTGGGTTTTTTCGCCACGTTTTCTCGAGGGTGCAGCAGTTCTTTTTGGAGTTCTTGAGGTCGTCATTGAACCAGGAGGCTTTTTTGCTACCTTTGTTGTTGTGATGGTTTTTCAGGGGTGCTAATTCATCACCGCAGTGGGTGAACCATTGTGCGAGATTGACGGCTGCTTGATTTGGGTCCGATGATTTGGCGGGAGGGTTTTGGTTTAGCGATGTGGTGAGTTGGTCGGTGGTAATTATGTTCCAGTTTCTGCGGGGGACTTGTTGTGGGTGGTGGTGAGTCGTGGTCTTTCTAAAGTTGAAGTGGACACAGCTGTGGTCTGTCCAGTGGAGTCCTGTGGCATGGTTGAAGGAAACGTGCTTGCTGCAGGAGACGATTGGGTCCAGCGTGTGTCCGGCGTGGTGGGTGGGGGTGTTTACCAGTTGTTTGAGTCCGAGATTAGCGAGGTTGTCCAGAAGGGTGGTGGTGTTGCTGTCGTTGTTCTTCTACAGGTGGAAGTTGAGGTCCCCTAGGAGAATGTAGTCCTCGGAGGGGAGGGCGTGTGGGCTGATAAAGTCGGTGATGTCTTCGCTGAATTGTGTGCGGGGTCCTGGTGGTCTGTAGATGAGGGTGCCTCTAAGTGTGGTCTTGGGGTCGGTGTGTATCTGGAAGTGAAGGTGTTCGGCAGCTGTGAGGGTGTCGTCGGAGCTGGTCGTGATGCGGATGGTGTTCTTGTGGACGATGGCGATGCCTCCTCCTGTTTGGTTGATGCGGTCCTTTCGGATGATCTTGTATCCGTCCGGGATGGCTACGGCGATGTCGGGCGCTGATGAGGCGTTCATCCAGGTTTTTGTAAGAAAGGCGACGTCCGGTGATGTGGTGTTGAGTAGGTTCCATAGTTCAATGGCGTGTTTGGAGACCGAGCGCGTGTTGAGCAGGATACACTTTAGGTGGTTGTTGTTTGGGCTCTGTTTGGCGGTAGTGGTTGCAGTGTGGGTCCTGATGCAGCAGAACTTGCAGGATTGGCAGGTGAAGGGTCCATGGGTGCGTCCTGGGGCGGCTTGGTGGCAGTCGGGGAGTCGGCCGGTGTTAAGTGCAGAGAGGGTTGTGACATCGTACGTTAGGCGGGTGGAGTGGTTTTTGCGGGGGCTAGGGGGTCTTGCGCTAGGCGCGGTCAAGGCGCGGATGGACGAAGACGGGCTTACCTTTGGCGCGCCCGCTGCGCGTGAACGCTGCGCGTAAATGCATCTGTCATAAGTAGATAGTGGCGGGGGCGGAGCGAGGGAGGAGCAGCTGGGAGGCGGGAGCGGGGTGGCGAGTGGGGAGGGGATCATACGGCGATGCAGTATATAATAAGGCAGGTGCTAATTTCGAGCTACATGCAATGGCAGCGGGGCCAGTGCCTTCAACGACTCCAGGATACTGACACAGTCTAAAGAGATATTTTTTGTTCACAAACCCAGGTCTTCCTCCAGGCGGATAGCAGCACTCTCCGACCCGCTTCATTACACCACTACCCCATGCCAGCCATGAAGCTGTGGGGGACCAGCTGACCTCCACCTCATCGTAATGGATTGCTTAGTCAGGAGTAGAGGCAAGTCTATAAAGCGAAGTTGTTCTTTCTGCGCCTTATGGAGCCGCATCAATCCCAAAAGGAATACTGCATGAGTACGCTGAATGGGGACACCAACCGTAGCTGATATCAGTGATAACAATTCTAACCAGTAAGACATAATCACGGTGCATTGACATAACATACATAGCAGGTTAGCATCTTATATTTTACATCTAGGACAGCAGTGCTGTGTGGCTGGGAAGATATGCTGCAGTCGGTGCAGGGTGAGATATGCCCTCTGCAAAAACATGTATTGAATGAAGTTGAATTTGGCATTCCGTGGGATTCTCAAAGGGTATGCCAAGGACCTGCTCCAGTCCCCATACATCATGTCTGTACCCAAGTCTTCGTTGCATTTGTTGCTTAAAACATTCTGTGAAATTCTAGTTTGGTTAGTAATGCCTCTGTAAAGCCAGTTGGTGAGGTGTCGGCCATTCACTATCAGGTAGGTTATGAAGACCATTTCATGGTGGGGAGGTTTCTCCCTGTGGGGGGACCAATGTTTCTTTACATATTGCAGAAGTGTGGCATGTAGTAAATCTAATGCATCCGTGACTCCTTTGCTCCAGACAAAATTGTCGTGTTCCATAAATGTGCTGTTGTGAAATAGGTCTCCCACTCTAGCTAAACCGCCTTCCGCCCAGGGGAGCAGTCTCAGTTTAGTGAGGAGGCCATTTGGGGTCAGGATCCCAAGTAGTGGTATGGTGTAAGAGTAAGGGAGGCAGCCACGTGTGTAGTGTGTGGATTATTTCTAATAAATGAGAGCTGTGCGTAAAAGCAGCGAGCATCGGTCGGAATCTTAGCCTCTGGTAGGATCAGAGTATGAACCCGTCCGCGATCCACATCGGCAGGTGAATAATTTAATGTAATGTAAGTTACGCCCTGACAGCCAATCTGAGAGGCACTGTAACCTAGTCCCCTTTATCAGTGTCCAGTTGCAGCTCATTCAGTCCTACTCTGCGGTGGCCACTTCCCCAAATCAAAACGGAAAGAGTGATGTTCATAGTTAAGCAGCAGGGTCGGGATCACAAACGGCAAATTGGTTAAGAAATACAGTAGCAAGGGGAGGGCTACCATTTTCGAAATTGCCACTCGACCCATCTATGATAGCAGTAG
The DNA here is from genome assembly GCF_964261635.1 of Lissotriton helveticus. Lineage (NCBI taxonomy): Eukaryota > Metazoa > Chordata > Amphibia > Caudata > Salamandridae > Lissotriton > Lissotriton helveticus. The sequence continues at coordinate 218,854,554 of NC_136061.1, read as the reverse complement.
GGAGGACCAGAAGGTTACATGTGAGTGTAGCGAGCGCATAGCCTTACCTAGGTTAACGTCAATGAGGTTTGGTGTTGAGCGATAAATCTGTATACCCAGATATTTTAAAGTATGTGCTGCGACTTTTAAAGAATGAGGGCCAAACTGAACCGTCTCTGGGCAATCCCCTTGCCGGGAAAAAAGGCATAATACATACTGACATTAATTGTGATGCCCGAAAGCAACGTAAAAGCATAAGAAATGCCTGTGGCCAGTGATAGAGAGGTGAGGTCTTAAGCATACAGAATGATGTCATCCGTGTATGCGGAGATAATGTGTGTTGTTTGGCCGATACGTATGGCCGGTTGTACAGCCGATAACCGTACCCTAAGGGCTAAGGCTCCAGGGCCAGCACAAACAACAGAGGAGACAGTGAGCAACCCTGCCGTGTTCCTTTTCAAACCGGGTACTCCTCCGAGATATGTCGCCCTGTACGGGCCCTTGCCGTGGGGTCCTTGTACAGGAGCCTGACCCACATTAAATAACCCGGCGGGATGCCAAATAGTTCAAGTGCTGGGAATATGTAGTCCAATCTGCGGTGGCCACTTCCCCAAATCAAAACGGAAAGAGTGATGTTCATAGTTAAGCAGCAGGGTCGGGATCACAAACGGCAAATTGGTTAAGAAATACAGTAGCAAGGGGAGGGCTACCATTTTCGAAATTGCCACTCGACCCATCTATGATAGCAGTAGGGAGGACCAGAAGGTTACATGTGAGTGTAGCGAGCGCATAGCCTTACCTAGGTTAACGTCAATGAGGTTTGGTGTTGAGCGATAAATCTGTATACCCAGATATTTTAAAGTATGTGCTGCGACTTTTAAAGAATGAGGGCCAAACTGAACCGTCTCTGGGCAATCCCCTTGCCGGGAAAAAAGGCATAATACATACTGACATTAATTGTGATGCCCGAAAGCAACGTAAAAGCATAAGAAATGCCTGTGGCCAGTGATAGAGAGGTGAGGTCTTAAGCATACAGAATGATGTCATCCGTGTATGCGGAGATAATGTGTGTTGTTTGGCCGATACGTATGGCCGGTTGTACAGCCGATAACCGTACCCTAAGGGCTAAGGCTCCAGGGCCAGCACAAACAACAGAGGAGACAGTGGGCAACCCTGCCGTGTTCCTTTTCAAACCGGGTACTCCTCCGAGATATGTCGCCCTGTACGGGCCCTTGCCGTGGGGTCCTTGTACAGGAGCCTGACCCACATTAAATAACCCGGCGGGATGCCAAATAGTTCAAGTGCTGGGAATATGTAGTCCAATATGAGCATATCGAATGCCTGTCTCAGATCCAAGGTGATACAAACTGCGTGGGCTCTCTCCTTGGGGGTTGCAGTCATAACATGGTAAAACCTGCTGATGTTAAGTGAAGTGCACTGCACTGGTACAAACCCACATTGATCTGGTTGGATTAGGTTGTGTAAATATGGAAGTAGGCAGCCAGCCAGTACTTTACTGAATAGATTGTAGTCTGTAGTGATTAGAGATAGTTGGGGGGAACTCTGAAAGATACATTGCCTGGCGTGCTGGTTTGGAGAGAGACATTAAGAGTGCCTGTCTCATGGTGGGTGGCAATGACCCCGAGAACAGCGCAGCATTACACAGTTTCTCTAGTTGTGGCACCAGAGTATCCGCAAACGTGGCATTGAATTGGGACGGGAGGCCGTCCAGACCTGGGTCCTTGTTTTGAGGGAGGCTCCTGATGGCTGCCTTGATTTCGGACCTTGTGATAGTGCCAGATAGAGCGTCCTGCGCTGTTTTTTCAAATTGTGGGAACTGTGCGCCTGTTCAAAATGGCATGAAGGGGTCTTCCACCAATGGGGGGGGGGGGGACCTGGTACAAGTCTTGGCAATATTCACAAAATGCTGCATTTATATCCCATTGTGTATTCACGGTATCCCCAGCGCTAGTGGTTATCTCATGGATCGGGGGATGTGGGGGGTAATCTCTGAGAATACGTGCTAATAGCTGGCCAGCCTTATCAGCATCAGGCGGAGGACTGGCTGGAAACCTTCACCAATGTGGGGCCTCGGGACATGGCCACAACAACAAGGCTACCGAAACTGAAAGGCCCTTTTCGCAACTGGCGGAGAGAGCAACGGTATACGAGAATAAGGACACCGCCTTTGCCACTTGTGGGTCCACGCTCGGAGCTGATCCTGAGCGGACAGCAAGACACCATGCAGGCAGTTGCAGAGATCAGGGGTTCCCCGATGAAGAGAATGCAGCTAAATCCAGCCAATGAGACATGTCGAGTGATGACGAACAGATATATGGCCTACAGAATTTGCAGGATTCAGTAGGAAAAGTGGATGTCAACCAGCAGACGGCGTACTTGATTGCATAAACGCTGCAAGCTCCTGTATTTGTATGGACTATGAATTGAGGTATTGGGGTGTATGTGTGGGGGAATGCTGTTGCTAGACGCGTAGAGACCTGGGATGCACGCTGTTAGTAATCCACAGTATTTGCTCAATACTGTGTTGAACACTGAAATACATGAGGGAACCAGTACGACTGAAACGTATATTTTATTGCTGATTTGTGAAATATTCCTGAGTTAATATATGAAGTTTGCCCCAACTATATTGTATGTTGCCTGGGCATGGGGAGCACCTGAGACGCTAGAAACGAGGACTGTACTCTAAAGTATAGCAGTTTGCAGCGCACCACCCAGGATTGTTTTGACTGTTATCTCAGATTGGGAGTTTGGAGGATTGCTGGTTACATTATCGGATTTTTGGAATTATTAAAGCATATATCTTTTTGTGAGACGACAACTGTTAATAGTAGATTCATACAGTGTAACATGCTGCGAGTCAGCGAGCAAAGAGGGGTATGTAATGATGAGCTGTGTTTAATTAACACAGCTGTTGGGCTGCCACGTACACAATTTCACCTGATGCGTTGGAGGGTTAATGTCTTCAGTTAAGATTGGTACATGGGGAAAAGCTTCACGAGCATCCGAGATGGCGGCGTGAGCTAAGAGCTCCCGAGACCCTCGCTGCCTCCTACATATATACTGAAACGAATACGGATTATTCGGATGAGGCACTATCTGCTTTCCAAAATCGATTTGGACATTGGGAACATGAATTACACCGATCGCAACTTTCTGGCCCACAGGGGTGGAAGGGCATGGAGCTCAAGTGGCACCAGTTGTTGAACAACAACGGCTAGCTGCAGTGGGATCGATGCCCCTGGTCAACTTTCGGTTTCGTTTTTGAGACCTCCCTGGTGAGCGAGGGTGTTATCGACAGATTGATCATCGGCCTGCGCCGGGCGCTTCACTCTGCAGTGTATCTACCGCAAGTACTTGGTGCGGACCGGGAGAAACCCTTTCTCAACCTGAACATTTGAATTCTAGTGGGCTATGAAGTGCGGATATTGACAACAGGTCGCACAGGGCCCTCCGGGGCACAGAACCCAATATGGCGGGCAAGCAAGACGGAGACCGGCGGAAGACCAAGTTCACCGGCAGGGGCAGTCTGACGCAGGCGGATAGTATTGAACGATTCACCCAGCCGAGGGGATCACCCGGTACCATCCCTAAAACTACCGGAGGGGCGAATGTGACTTTTGAAGACCCAGAGGAATTGACCCTCCAAGTCGTCATGGGCGACATTGCTGGCATGAAAACTTCAATCGGACAACAATACGAGGCTCTGGCTTTAAAGTTGGATACCGTGGCTGTGGATGTCACCTTAATCAGGGCGGACCTCTACAAAACGAACGAGAAGGTCAAATCCCTAGATTTGAAGACAGCCAGTCTCACTACCGACGTTTCTCACTTGAAAAAAGGAGGTCCGTAATTTGCAAACTGCCAACGAACAGTTCGCCCGCCGATTGGAGGATTCCAAAAGTCGTGCAAGGCGGAATAACATACGCATTATTGGTATTCCTGAAAAATCGGAAGAAACAGCAACGGATCTTTTTGTGGAAGATCTGCTCCTCAATCATCTCGCCCCCAAAGGCTTGAGTAAATTCTTCACGGTGGAACGGGCGCACAGAGTGCCGGGCGGGAGGCCGAAGCCGGGTGCCCCACCAAGTCCTATTATCGCTAGGATTTTCAACTTCCGCGATAGAGACGCTATTTTGCAGGCCTCGAGAGTGGGTGGACCCGTCAAGTTTGAGAATACTACAGTGAGCTTCTACCCGGACGTCACTCAATCTGTCCAAAAACAACGATTGGGCTTTCAAGGAGTAAAAAGGCGGATGCGAGACATGGATTTGAAGTACGCTATGCTCTTCCCTGCACGGTTGCGGGTCGAATATGAGGACAAGGCCTTTTTCTTTGACCGCCCAGATGTGGTTAGTGACTGGCTTGACACTCTGCCCGTTAGAAGAGATCCGGCAGACCGCTCTGGGGGTACGGAAGACGGCGGATCGGCGCAAGAATAAGGAATATTGACTAGGTTCCCTGAACTATTGCATAGTGTACTGCTGGGGGTCGCATATCGTATGTATAAATGTGTTTTGCTGCTACTACGAGGTGGCGGGAGGGACAGGGACTCGTCCTCCTCTGTGGTTTCTTTTTGTAGACTAGTTAGTGAATGGGGCGACAGGCACACTGCAAGTTGGGGTGGCTGATGGGTCAGACGCAGGGGTGCAGGGAGGGGGGTAGATGCTTGGTTTTCTGGTTGGGGGGCGGGGGTTGGGTGTTGGGGTTTGATTTGGTTTTACACAAGGTGCCGTATCGTTTGCTTATTGTCCGCTGGTGATGCGTCTTTCTCTGGGATGGGGTGGTGGTCACTATTGGGATGGGGGATAGGGGGTTGAGACTAATGTCAAAGAACGTCAATGGTCTCGGGGACAGAATTAAAAGAGGGGTGGTTCTCCAACTACTCAAGAGAATGTCACCAGATGTGGTCCTGCTACAAGAGACACACCTTATAGAAAATTCCTGCTCAGCCATGAACAGACGAGGTTATCGTCTTGTCGCTCATTCGGGCATCACCTCCGGGTCTCGGGGGTGGGGGTAATGATCAGAGGCTCCCTCCCCTTGGAAATTGACGAGGTGATTTATGATGACAGGGGAATTTATGCAGTAATAGTGGGCAGATGGGAGGGCAAGACCATACTTCTAATGTCTGTTTATGTCCCACCTGGTCTGCAATCGTCCACATTTGAAGATATCGGTAAAGTAATTCTGAATCTCCCGGAAGGATTCCTGATAGTGGGTGGTGACTTTAATTCGGTTGTTTGTGGGAGGGAAGATCGTTATCCACCTAGGGACCTGCCAGGATCAAAGGCTTGGCTGAGTAGGCTTATGGACACTTTGGGATTAGTAGATTGTTGGCGCTTGCTACACCCTGGGCAGACACAATACACCTTCCACTCCGGGGCACATGGCAGGCTCTCTAGGCTTGATTATGTACTGATGCCAGCGGCGCAGGCCATGATGGTTAAGGAGGTTAGACATCTGCCTCGTGGCATTTCAGATCACTACCCGCTACTCATGGTGTTGGATACTGGTGTTGGAGCAGAAGGGAGGTTAGCTCCCATAAACCCATGGTACCTCCGCAACCCTAGGACCCGTGCAGCATTGGTTAAGTCTATAGAGCACTATTTACTTGAAAACTTGGGGTCAGTGTCTTCTGCTGTTTCACTTTGGGAGGCTTTCAAAACAGTTATCCGTGGGCAGGCTTTGTCGTTGATTTCCTGTGCCAAGAGGAGTAAACATGAAGAAGTAATCCGACTTGAATCCGAAATAGACGAGTTGGAAGAAGATTTGGAACATGATGTTACTCAGGAGAAATTTCATGCTCTTAGTCTCAAACAGAGTGATTATAAAGCACTGGTCACTGACACTGCCAGATCCATGAGTAGAGAGCAGCAGGGGCGTTTGTATGATGTTGGGGATAAGGCAGGTAAATTGATTGCATGGCTGGACAAGAAGGAGAGAGCGAGTCGGGTGGTTCCGGTGATTGAAAGTCAGAGTGGTATGAGAGTTACTGACCCAGTGGAAATAGTGGAACGCTTCGCAGAATATTATCAGGGGGTTTATTCTCCCGTATCGGACAGACCTGAAGAGGACTGGCACTTGTTGTTGCGAGACATAGCTTTACCCCGCCTAGCTGACGAAGACAGGGAATTGATGGATGCTGTACTGACTGCGTCCCTACGGACGCTTGTGCTCCCCGCAGCCTGAGCCCCTCAGAAGGAACATCGCGCTGCTGCCTGCCTGCACGGAAAGAGATCGCTCGCAGCGCCTGGTATCGCTTTTGCCCACTTTAGACATTTATTTGAGTACAGTGGCTGCGCACTCGGCGCCAGAATTAATTTGCCTGACGTAATTTATTTGATTATTGCTGCGCACTGTAGACTTTGCTGTGTGGGGGTAAAGAGAAGTGTTTTGCGAGTGTTTGTGACTGTGCTATACTCCGGCTGTGCCCCAGTCTCGTTTCAGGGACAGGGCTGCCATTTTGGGACTTTGTTTACCTCCGTGAGCCCGTGCCTCCTCCCAGATCCTGCCTCCCAGCTGACCCGCCCACGCTCCGCCCCCCTCCACTATCCATTTATGACAGATGTCCCAACGCGCAGCGTCCACACGCTGCGGCCGCGCCGAAGGTTCGCCAAAGGTAAGCCCGTCTGCGCTCATCCGCGCCTTGACCGCGCCCAGCGCCTGTCCCCCTGGCCCCCGCCGCTCCCAACCCTCTAGAATCACATATGATGCCGCTACTCTCCTTGCCCTCAACCCCGGACGTACTCCTCTATGCTGCGAAGCCACTCCAGGACGTACTCACGGCCCATTCGCCTGCCTCTCCTGCAAGTTCAACTGCTTCAGGACCCTCACCAAATCCACGTCCTCCAAACACAACTCCAACCGCCTTAATTGCATCCTGCTCAACACCCGCTCGGTCCACAGACATGCAACAGAACTCTGGGACCTAATCGACACTGCGTCACCTGACATCGCCTTCCTTACTGAAACATGGATGAACACATCATCTGCTCCCGACATCGCCATAGCCATACCGGACGCTTACAAAATTATCCGAAAAGACCGCATCAATCAAACAGGAGGAGGCATCGCCATCGTCCACAGAAACACCATCAAAATCACAACCAGCTCCGACGACAATCTTGCAACCGCCGAACACCTCCACTTCCAGATCCACACCGACCCCAGGACCACACTTAGAGGCACCCTCATTTACAGGCCTCCAGGCACCCGCACTCAATTCAGCGATGACATCACGGACTTCGTCAGCCCACACGCCCTCACCTCCGAAAACTACATTCTTCTAGGAGACTTCAACTACCACCTTGAAAACAAACACGACAACAACACCACCACCCTTCTGGACAACCTGGCCAGTTGTGTTCACTTCAGCTACAAAAACCACCCTGACCCACAACCGTCCACACCCGATTCCTCTGAGAAACTGGAACAAAATCACCACCGACCAACTCCTCACATCACTCAGCCAAAACCCTCCCACCCTCTCTTTGGACCCAGACCAAGCGGCCACAAACCTCAGGCATTGGATTACCCTCAGTGCGGACGAATTAGCAACCCTGAAAAAGCACCAGATGAAATCAGCCAGCAAAAAAGCTCCCTGGTTCAATGACGAACTTAAAATATCCAAGAAGCTATGCCGCACCATAGAGAAGAACTGGAGAAAATACCCAACCTCAGACAACATGGCCTCCCTCAAGACAGCCACCCGCAAACACCACCAACTGATCCGATCCGCCAAGAAATCAGCACTCAAGGATCGTCTTGACAACAACACTCATAACACCGCAGCAACTAACAACATCATCCCCTCCTCCTTCTTCTACAACAAAATTGCCGACATCCACAACAGCTTCGAGAACTCTCCCAGCGATCAACCAGCGATCAACCAGCCCCACCCCCTTCAGATCCTACTCCTCCAACTAACATCCTCAGCGCCTGGAACCCAATCACCACTGAAGACACCACTCACCTCATGAACTCAATCCACTCTGGCTCGCCTTCTGACCGCTGTCCCCACCACATCTTCAACAAAGCTGATTCCATCATCGCACCCCAACTCCGCGATGTCATCAACTGCTCTTTCAACTCTGCCACCTTTCCAGAGAGCTGGAAACACGCCAAACTCAGCGCCCTTCTGAAGAAACCCACAGCGGACCCTTCAGAACTGAAAAACTACCGACCCATATCCCTCCTACCTTTCCCATCCAAAGTCATCGAGAAAGCCGTCAACAACCAGCTCACCACCTTCCTTGAATCCAACAACTCCCTCGATCCATCTCAATCCGGGTTTCGAGCCAAACACAGCACCGAAACCGCCCTCATTGCAGAGACCGACGACATCCGAGCACTCCTGGACAACGGAGAAACAGTGGCCCTCATCCTACTCGACCTTTCCGCCGCTTTCGACACCTTCTGCCACAGCACCCTTATACATCGACTCAGCAACATCGGCATACAAGGAAAAGCCTTGGACTGGATCATCTCATTCCTCGCTGGGAGAACTCAAAGAGTCCGACTTCCCCCATTCTACTCAGAGGCCACCAAAGTCATCTACGGCGTACCTCAAGGATCCTCACTCAGTCCCACCCTCTTCAACGTCTACATGAGTCCTCTCGCCTCCATCGCGCGTCAACACAACCTCAACATCATCTCTTACGCCGACGACACCCAGCTAATCCTTTCCCTCACCAAAGACCGCAACACCGCCAAAACCAATCTTCACGAAGGCATGAAAGAAGTTGCCGAATGGATGAAACAGAGCCGCCTAAAACTCAACTCAGACAAAACGGAGGTGCTCATCCTAGGACCTTCACCCTCAGCTTGGGACGAATCCTGGTGGCCTTCAGCTCTGGGCATAGCACCCACTCCCACAGACCATGCACGTAACCTTGGCTTCATCCTAGACTCCTCTCTCTCGATGTCCAGACAAGTCAACGCCGTCTCGTCCTCCTGCTTCAACGTACTTCGCATCCTCAAAAAGATCTTCCGCTGGATCCCCCTCGAGACAAGAAAGACTGTCACCCACGCACTGGTCACGAGTCGACTGGATTATGGTAACACACTTTACGCCGGAATCACAACAAAATTACAGAAAAAACTCCAGCGCATCCAAAACGCGTCAGCGAGACTCATATTAGACATCCCGCGCCAAGATCACATCACCGGACATCTAAAAGACCTCCACTGGCTTCCCGTCAACAAAAGAATTACCTTCCGCCTTCTCACCCACGCACACAAGGCCCTCTACAATCTAGGACCCGAATGCCTCAACACTCGATTGTCCTTCTACAAACCCACCCGCCAACTAAGATCGTCCAACCAAGCCCTCGCCGCAGTCCCGCGCATCCGGAAATCCACCATGGGTGGCAGATCCTTCTCCTTCCTGGCTGCCAAGACCTGGAACTCACTCCCCACCCACCTCCGCCTTAATCAGAACCACATCTCATTCAGAAAAGAACTGAAAACCTGGCTATTCGACAAATAAGTTAACCCCTTCCCCTAGCGCCTTGAGACCCTCTGGGTGAGTAGTGCGCTATACAAATACCTGAACTTGAACTTGAACTTGACTGCTGATGAGATTGCGCTGGCGATCCGTTCAGTGCGTTCAGTCAAAGCGATGGGACCAAACGGCCTCCCCATTGAACTTTACAAACTAAGACCCGACAAGATAGCGCCATATCGCCGGGCTATGTTTCTTGAATCGCGTGATGAGGGCCTCCTCCCCCGTGATCAAAGGCTCGCAACCATTGTAGTTATCCACAAAGAGGGAAAGCCGCGAGAACATTGTACATCCTATAGGCCCATTTCACTTTTGAACGCCGAGCCTAAGATTCTGGCTAAGGTTCTGGTGAATCGCCTGATAACAGTCATTGGTGATTTAGTACATCCTGATGAGTCTGGCTTTATTCCACATCGCAATACCACACTCAACATGCGGCGTCTCTATGGAGTCCTCGCGAGAGTGGCGTCCATACGTGAGCCGGCCATCTTGGCATCCCTGGATGCAACGATGGCCTTCGATACGGTGGAGTGGCCATACCTTTGGGCCGCGCTCGCAGGGTTTAGTTTCGGCCCGGAATTTATAAGATGGGTAAAACTGTTATACGAGGAGCCGCTGGCCCAGGGAGTGGTGAATGGCAAAGTCTCTGGCCCCTTTGTACTGGGGAGAGGCACGCGACAGGGATGCCCGTTGTCCCCTCTCCTCTTTGCTCTGGCCTTGGAACCGCTCGCTGCCTGGCTGCGTTGGCAGTCCTCGATGAGGGGTATTAGCTGGACCCCGGAGTTTGAGGATCGCATTTCGCTCTAAGCTGACGACATCCTTTTATATCTTTGTAAATCACCCCCCAGCAGTGTCTGGGAGAACTATGGCCTCCTTAGTCATAGTGCATGTGAGGCATTGATGGCATGCTGGGTGGCATGTGGATAGGGGGGACAGGTTTGCTATGAAAGAAATCACTTATTTAGTGGAATGAGAATGTGGGGATGATTGTGTAACAATAATAAATGCATGGGGCTAGTGGCAGACTGTATGAAAGGAAGGGCTATTTGTATTTAAAGAATGTAAATCGAGAGAATATTTCTGGTATCTAAAGTCCAAAGACAATAGAAACAGAGGAAGGACCGACATCATTATTCTATGACATAAATGCCTTTGGCTGGGGTAATTTCAGCAGAACAGATGGCTCACTGTTACTTCACAGGGGCTTTGAGTGAGATTTGACCAGGGTTCAAACCCCAGCTGGGAATTATTATTTTTTTTTTTTTTTTAATTTTATTTCTAAATTCCACAAATGAAAGCTGTGCCTTTGTAAATCACCCCCTAGCAGTATCTGGGAGAACTATGGCCTCCTTAGTCATAGTGCATGTGAGGCATTGATGGCATGCTGGGTGGCATGTGGATAGGGGGGACAGGTTTGCTATGAAAGAAATCACTTATTTAGTGGAATGAGAATGTGGGGATGATTGTGTAACAATAATAAATGCATGGGGCTAGTGGCAGACTGTATGAAAGGAAGGGCTATGTGTATTTAAAGAATGTAAATCGAGAGAATATTTCTGGTATCTAAAGTCCAAAGACAATAGAAACAGAGGAAGGACCGACATCATTATTCTATGACATAAATGCCTTTGGCTGGGGAAATTTCAGCAGAACAGATGGCTCACTGTTACTTCACAGGGGCTTTGAGTGAGTTTTGACCAGGGTTCCAACCCCAGCTGGGAAAATTCTTTTATTTTTATTTTATTTTTTTTTATTTTATTTCTAAATTCCACAAATGAAAGCTGTGCCTTTGTAAATCACCCCCTAGCAGTATCTGGGAGAACTATGGCCTCCTTAGTCATAGTGCATGTGAGGCATTGATGGCATGCTGGGTGGCATGTGGATAGGGGGGACAGGTTTGCTATGAAAGAAATCACTTATTTAGTGGAATGAGAATGTGGGGATGATTGTGTAACAATAATAAATGATGGGGCTAGTGGCAGACTGTATGAAAGGAAGGGCTATTTGTATTTAAAGAATGTAAATCGAGAGAATATTTCTGGTATCTAAAGTCCAAAGACAATAGAAACAGAGGAAGGACCGACATCATTATTCTATGACATAAATGCCTTTGGCTGGGGAAATTTCAGCAGAACAGATGGCTCACTGTTACTTCACAGGGGCTTTGAGTGAGTTTTGACCAGGGTTCAAACCCCAGCTGGGAAAATTTATTTATTTTATTTTTTTTTATTTCTAAATTCCACAAATGAAAGCTGTGCCTTTGTAAATCACCCCCTAGCAGTATCTGGGAGAACTATGGCCTCCTTAGTCATAGTGCATGTGAGGCATTGATGGCATGCTGGGTGGCATGTGGATAGGGGGGACAGGTTTGCTATGAAAGAAATCACTTATTTAGTGGAATGAGAATGTGGGGATGATTGTGTAACAATAATAAATGATGGGGCTAGTGGCAGACTGTATGAAAGGAAGGGCTATTTGTATTTAAAGAATGTAAATCGAGAGAAGATTTCTGGTATCTAAAGTCCAAAGACAATAGAAACAGAGAAAGGACCGACATCATTATTCTATGACATAAAAGCCTTTGGCTGGGGAAATTTCAGCAGAACAGATGGCTCACTGTTACTTCACAGGGGCTTTGAGTGTGGTTTGACCAGGGTTCAAACCCCATCTGGGGAAAATTGTTTTTTTTTTTCGTTTTTTTTAAAATTGTATTTCTAAATTCCACAAATGAAAGCTGTGCCTTTGTAAATCACCCCCTAGCAGTATCTGGGAGAACTATGGCCTCCTTAGTCATAGTGCATGTGAGGCATTGATGGCATGCTGGGTGGCATGTGGATAGGGGGGACAGGTTTGCTATGAAAGAAATCACTTATTTAGTGGAATGAGAATGTGGGGATGATTGTGTAACAATAATAAATGCATGGGGCTAGTGGCAGACTGTATGAAAGGAAGGGCTATTTGTATTTAAAGAATGTAAATCGAGAGAAGATTTCTGGTATCTAAAGTCCAAAGATAATAGAAACAGAGGAAGGACCGACATCATTATTCTATGACATAAATGCCTTTGGCTGGGGAAATTTCAGCAGAACAGATGGCAATTGTTACTTCACAGGGGCTATGAGTGTGTTTTGACCAGGGTTCAAACCCCAGCTGGGGAAAATCTTTTTTTTTTATTTAATTTTATTTCTAAATTTCACAAATGAAAGCTGTGCCTTTGTAAATCACCCCCTAGCAGTATCTGGGAGAACTATGGCCTCCTTAGTCATAGTGCATGTGAGGCATTGATGGCATGCTGGGTGGCATGTGGATAGGGGGACAGGTTTACTATGAAAGAAATCACTTATTTAGTGGAATGAGAATGTGGGGATGATTGTGTAACAATAATAAATGCATGGGGCTAGTGGCAGACTGTATGAAAGGAAGGGCTATTTGTATTTAAAGAATGTAAATCGAGAGAAGATTTCTGGTATCTAAAGTCCAAAGACAATAGAAACAGAGAAAGGACCGACATCATTATTCTATGACATAAAAGCCTTTGGCTGGGGAAATTTTAGCAGAACAGATGGCTCACTGTTACTTCACAGGGGCTTTGAGTGTGTTTTGACCAGGGTTCAAACCCCAGCTGGGGGAAATCGTTTTTTTTTTTTTTTTTTTTTTAATTGTATTTCTAAATTCCACAAATGAAAGCTGTGCCTTTGTAAATCACCCGCTAGCAGTATCTGGGAGAACTATGGCCTCCTTAGTCATAGTGCATGTGAGGCATTGATGGCATGCTGGGTGGCATGTGGATAGGGGGGACAGGTTTGCTATGAAAGAAATCACTTATTTAGTGGAATGAGAATGTGGGGATGATTGTGTAACAATAATAAATGCATGGGGCTAGTGGCAGACTGTATGAAAGGAAGGGCTATTTGTATTTAAAGAATGTAAATCGAGAGAATATTTCTGGTATCTAAAGTCCAAAGACAATAGAAACAGAGAAAGGACCGACATCATTATTCTATGACATAAAAGCCTTTGGCTGGGGAAATTTCAGCAGAACAGATGGCTCACTGTTACTTCACAGGGGCTTTGAGTGTGTTTTGACCAGGGTTCAAACCCCAGCTGGGGAAAATCAATTTTAGTTTTTTTTAATTTTATTTCTAAATTCCACAATTTATTTATTTTAGCAGAGTGAAACATAGTCCTTTGGAAATGCTCAACTGATAATAATGAAAGACAAAGTAGAAAATCTATGGCATATGTCACATCAGATGTGGCATATGCCACATGACAGAGTGACACGTGTCACGTGCCAGACTTGGGCTCCAACCCCTTCTCCTGCTCCGTCAGCTTTGTTCTAAAAACGCATCGGTTGTGCAGGCTGTACGACAAACCCGATTTGCTAACAAGCAATAGAGCAAAAATGCTTACCTTAGCTTACAAGATCACGACCCGCGTTTGTTTTCGGCATTCGCACATTTTAACGTGGTATTAAATTTAGAAGCAGATAGCTCCTTCCTTTCAACATACTGCTGCGTGATGCTGCTGGGTGCTAGGAGACGGCAGACAGGCGGCAAGTCTGAACAAATCATATGTAATTGCTGCTTAGCTCTAATTACTATTAGGATGGTGTTTGCAACTTGATTCCAGAGAGAGGATAGTCTGCAATTCCGAATGACATCACAGCACCGTACACCTCCTAAGAGGCAGGCCGCGCACTCTGACAAAACACTGCCGCTGTGTATCTTTGTGCTCATGCGATATACATTTTCCATTTTTCTCCCGTGTGGGCGGAGTTCGGAGTAGGGAGACTGCAGGAGGTTTGCCACAGTGGGAATTTCTTTTAATGTATCCCCATTAAAAGAGCGTTACGATACGAAATATAGTTCCGTAGTTGTGGTCGCCATTTCACCAAGAAAACAAGCTGGTTGGGTTGACTGCGTTTCTCGGAGCTAGTCATGCTCAATGATTATTTTTACAACAATAATGGCACAACCCCTGCGCGCTGCTTTCATAGAAACCGTGGCTTCCTTTGCCTGGAAAGATAATACAGTGAACATTTAGCGGCATAACTCAAAACAAGCTGGTCGGGTTGACTGTGTTTCTCGGAGCTAGTCATGCTCAATGATTAATTTGACAACAATAATGGCACAACCCCTGCACGCTGCTTTCATAGAAACCGTGCTTCCCTTTTTTTTTTTTTTCTTTTTTTTTTTTGTGTGTTTTGTATAGCGTACAGCTACCCCAACAGGGTGTCCCGGCGCTTCTGTGTGTATGCTGGGTCTCACTCATAGGGAATTTAGCAGAAGATGAATGTTTTCAATGCCTTGCGAAAAGGCAGCTCCTCCTGAATCAGCCTAATGGAGTTAGGGAGTTTATTCCATTGATGGGAGGTACAAGCCTGAAAGGTTTTTCCCCCAGAACGTGCTTTTTTAAATCTGGGGGTACACAGCCATTTTTTTTAGCTAGATCGGAGGTGTCTTGCATTGCTGTAAGGGCGGAGGCAGGAACAGAGATATGCGGAGCCCTTTCCCTTGATTGCACGGTGTGCCAAGGTGAGTGCTTTGAATTCTGCCCTTTTTTGAACTGGCAACCAATGAAGCCTTCGTCGATGTGGAGAGATATGCTCTCGAAGGGAGATGCCCCAGACCAGCCGGACTGCAGCATTCTGGACTGTCTGTAACCGATGGCAAAAGCCAGAAGCAAGTCCAAGGTACAGACTGTTGGCATAATCTAAGGGGACACCTACTTACTTATTTTTGAAGCGGAAGGTATCACTCACGCTGTAACCTATCAGCCCAGCAGCGCACCGGCCTCCCAGCCCACCTCTCGCCGCACCCGCTTCGCGGGTGCCGCTTCGCCGGTGGGTGCTGGTAGAGGCAGCATCTCCAAGGACCAACGCGAGGACGCCGGCAGCAAGGCGGTAAGGGGCGCGAGGAACCAGCGGGGCTGCGAGCGTGCGGGGACTTCATTTCCCAGAAGTCCCTGCAAGACCAAGGAAGAGCTTCCGGTCCTCTCTCCCTGCTGGCCCGCCCCCCGCCCATCAAAGCCAGTTAAAAGCGCTCCTCTTCCTCTACCCTGTGGGACACCTACTTACTTATTTTTGAAGCGGAAGGTATCACTCACGCTGTAACCTATCAGCCCAGCAGCGCACCGGCCTCCCAGCCCACCTCTCGCCGCACCCGCTTCGCGGGTGCCGCTTCGCCGGTGGGTGCTGGTAGAGACAGCATCTCCAAGGACCAACGCGAGGACGCCGGCAGCAAGGCGGTAAGGGGCGCGAGGAACCAGCGGGGCTGCGAGCGTGCGGGGACTTCATTTCCCAGAAGTCCCTGCAAGACCAAGGAAGAGCTTCCGGTCCGCTCTCCCTGCTGGCCCGCCCCCTGCCCTTTACGCTCCCTACTTAATAACATCTCACTCCCGCAGCGCGGGACGCAGCACGGGCGAAGACTGGGCAAAGACAGGGCCGTTTGAGGCCGTTCGAGGACGGCAGAGGACGGCCCCGGCCCTGTCACCCTGTACTTTACTTCGTTTCCGCAGGCCCCCACGACTTCTGAAGCACATCACTGAGAATCACGATGCGTCCCAAAACTAGAAGCACGTCTAAGAAAGCTACACTGGTGACACAAGTGACCGGTCCTATAGACCTTTTCATATCCAGGGTAAACGACACCATTGATAAGAGTATCATCCTACTGGAGAAAAGAGTCTCCTTGGACCTCATGCAGGCCAAACGATCCTCGCTCGGCTCACTTGCTACCGTTATTTCCCCTGCTCACCAGGTTGCTAACAATTGCTCTTTACCACTGCCACTAACCATCGTTCCTACAATGACTGTTCCAAATTCTGTAGATTTATCCGTAACCCAAACTGACTCTGATCAATCATATGTCGACTTTGAAGCAACCCCAGACTTAGAAGCCTGCCAATCACCGACTGAAAAATTAGATCAGAGTGCCATCAGTAATCCCTTATTACCTGATCCAGTAACGACCCTAGAACCAACAAAATCAAGGAAAAACACCTCCACCCTCCCTAAGGCTACGCCAATTATCAAGGAAAAACCTAAAACAAAAACAAAGAATCATAACCTGATCACGCCCACCCCAAACTCCTCGGCAGGTATCCCCTGTTGGGTGGAAAACATGGTTATGGACCTAAAATCAGACCTCGAAGCCAAAATTACAGCACAGATCAAACCCCTAATATCAAAGTTGGACAGACTTACGTCACTAATCAATACCAAATGCAGTTGTAAGGCAAGCGGGAATGGTCCCGCCCCAACGCAGGGGGCAAAGGAAATACTCCAAAAAAAACCATCTAGTCCCAAACAAATAACAGGTATAACAAACAAGCCTCACACTTCACCAACCAGAAAAGCGGCAGTAACACAACCCCTAGCTAAAAAACGGACTAATCTAGATGCCTCCCAAATTATTCCGGTGGCGGTAGATCTCCCCTCTGCCACACAAATAGGTCCAGCAGGCCAAACTAAAACAAACAACCGACAAAAAAAAGGAAATACCACCATTCCAGCAGAAACCCCCTCCCAAGAAAAACCTCCGGAACTGAAGACCAAGCAGTCTCAGCCAAAAATAATCAACTTACCCCCGGAAGCTTCTCCCTTCGTGGTGGTGCTAACAGCTGTTCCCCCACTGAAGGAGGGCGTAAGAGAAACCTTCGCAGAGCTGAGGAACAAATGCGCACAGTGGCTCCAACTCCATAAACCCCTACCCGCTCACATCAGGGGTGACATCTTCTCTGCACGCAGAGGAGACTGGGTTGGTAGAAGCACGAAGGCAATAGCGGGGGATGTCATCAGCATCAAATTCAGGGAGATAGGGGCATCAAATTATATTTGCAACTCACCCAACAGAGGACCAGCCACCCAAATAAATCCCCTACCCTTGTCCTATTTCCTACCCCCATCCTCAAGGCAAAATTTCCCCTTTCCCGTACTCCCATTAAACACTGGGCCTATAAACTCCACTGAATACAATATGTATCAACACCAGCAGCACCCACACATGCCACGATTCCCACAAAATTCACAACAATCAGTTTTCCAGTGGCAACCCCCCATCCAACTTCCTCAATCCATACACCCTGCGACCCACCCACCAGCGCATCTTCCTCAATACCCATATCATACCACCCAACAGTGGTGGCAACCCCAGCATTCCATGCAATACAACACTCACCCATGGCAGCAGCCGCGGCAAGGACGGTTTCCCCCGCCCAACCCACTAGGCCTTAACTACCAAGGCAGAGACAGGGACGAATGGAGTGGACAGGAACACTGGAGAAAGTACAGTGACCCCACACGCTGGGATAGCTGGAATGGCCTTCAATTAGCAAATAGGTATAGCGCTTTGGAGTGCGTCGATTGACTACCACAACCACAAGAACACTCCCAAATCCACACAGACCTACTGGAACCCACGGTCTCCCTATTAGTCCCTCCAGACCTAGAGACTCCTCCAGCCCCAGAGATCCTTAATGAATCAAAAAGAGTAAAAAGCTCAAGGGACAGTCCAACAATCCTGAGTCTGATCTCGTGGAACATCGCCGGTTTAAGGACAAAAATAGAGGATGGGACAATCATGCACCACATGCATAATCACCAAGTAATATGCATACAGGAGACATGGTCATTACAAGAACATCACCTGCAGGGGTACAAAACGTACTCCTCTCTCGCGCAGTCGGGACACATAGGCAGACCAAAGGGAGGTCTGTGCATATACGTAGCCAACACTATCCAAAACGCTAAAATAAAGGTTATAGAACTGGCACCTAATTTGCAGATCCTTGGTCTTTTCCTTCAGAAAAAAGAGTCAATAGTTATCATTAATTTTTATAACAACCTGGATGAACTGGACTTTGAGGGAGTCCTGGCCCATCTTCACGAAAAATTATTTACTCTCAGAATGAAACAAGGAGAAAGAGGCCCGGCCGCAATAATATGGGCAGGCGACTTCAATCTTCACGCCTGCACCCAACCAAAAAGAAAATGTCCTGGCATGGTGACAGAAGATGGCCTCTCACTCACCCATTTTTTGCATAATAAAATGGGTAGACAAATGAATGATCTCCTATCCGACCTGGATCTCCAGATAGTAAACACCTGGGACTATGGGGATAATTCACTTGCACCCACTTACATAGGAAGAGGCTACAAAACCACGGTAGACTTCATAATTATATCAACATCCTTACAACTAAGAATAAAAAACTTTGAAGTCAAACCAAATCCTCAAAGTGACCATGCAATATTAACCTTGGAAGTTTCATTAAACTATCAACAATGTTCTCCAGTAATAATAGCCAATGCATTGACCCAGGAAAATATCAATATGGATAAAGTAAACGGGTACTCAATAAAATGGGGAGGGATAAACCCAGAGGAACTTACCAAAGAGTTAATAAGATCAGTCTATTCCCAAATTAAAATTTGTTTGAACATAGCAACTAATGACGCGGAGCTTCTAAATAACTTTGCCCAAATTATGGACAAACTAAAGGTTTTACTCACAAAAAAACAAAAATTCGGTCCATCCCGGGCCAAAGGCTGGTTTAACCAAGAGTGTACGAAGGCTCATACAAAATTGAAGCTAGCCTTAAACAAAAACGAAAGGGATTCCCGTACAATAGCCACCCTCAGAAGTGAATACCATAAAATAAGGAAAAAGAGGAAAGAGGAACTGAAGCAAGCGCTGTGGCATGAACTCCATACCAGTGCCCAAGAAAAAAACTCTCAAGCCTTCTGGAGAATTATAAGAACTCCTTTCTTGGCAGACGACACTTGCCCAAAAATCGAAGCTGCTATAGACGCTGCAACTTGGGTATCACACTTTACCAGCATCTTCCAAAAACCAACCTCTGACCAAGAGACGGAAGAAGAGGAAAAAATATTCCTACCATACCCTATAGATATAAATTTTGAAATTTCCGAGATTCTTGTGGCATTGAACTCAACCAAAAAAGGAAAGCTCCAGGGCCGGACGGAGTCCCGGCAGACTTTTTTAAACATCAAACAGAACTTTGGGCACCGATTTTAACAAGGGTCTGCACTGCCACGGCAAAATTAGGAATTCTGGAGTCATGGACAAGGTCCATTATGGTGCCGATATTTAAAAAAGGTAACCGTATGGACCCTGCCTGCTATCGCCCAATTTCTTTGCTGGACACACTGGGAAAAATAGCAGGAAGAGTGATTTTAGAAAGACTTCAGGACTGGGCGGAAGAGAGAGGCATCCTATCCGATCTTCAATTTGGATTTAGAAAAGGACTAGGTACTGTGGAACAAGCCCTAAATTTATCGATAATCTTTGGAAAATATGTGCATGCAAAGAAAGCAAAACTTTATATGACCTACGTAGATTTGTCCGCGGCCTTCGACTGCGTCTCCCATACAAAATTGTGGTCCCTTTTAGCACAGATGGGGGTAGATCCATCACTCCTGAACTTTTTAAGGGAACTCTATTCCAATCCATCTGCAAGAGTCCGCTACGGGACAAAGGGGGAACTGACGGCGTCTTTTAGAGTGGAGCGTGGGGTCAGACAAGGATGTGTCCTGGCACCCTTCCTTTTCTCCCTCTACACCAACAACTTGGAGGTCGAGCTCCTGAAGGGTGCCCGTGACCTTCCACTGGCCAAACATCGCCCGATCCCCGCCCTACTCTACGCGGACGACGCCGTCCTCCTTGCACAAACCCCCCGTGAACTCCAAAGGTCCCTTAATAGATACTCGCAGTTTATGAGAACCCTTGACCTTCACATAAACGTAAAAAAGACTTTCGTAATGAAGGCTGGGGTTGGGAGGAAACAGCAAAACTCCATCTACCTTGACAGCCAAAGAATAGATTCTACAAATGAATACTGCTATCTGGGAGTCATGATAGATAATAAACTCTCCTGGAAACCAGCAGTAGAAGCCAGAAAACATTGTTTTAAAAGAGCATTAGCCGCATTGGTGTCGTTTACACAAAAACTAGGAAAACGTCCGCCCAGGGAATTGATAACCATATATAAAGCCAAGTGTCAATCTACAGCTTTATATGGAGCAGGACTATGGGGCCATACGGATGTCACCTCTCTGCAAATTGCAGAAAACAAGTTTTTCAGATTCCTTTTATCCACCCCCAAAAGTTCCTCGACTTACGCCTGCCATTTAGAATTGGGGGCACCATACATCGAAGATCTTGCCAAAATTCAACCACTCCTCCTTTGGCGACGTATCTGGGCGTTAGATAAAAACGACATCACAAAAACAATACTGGCGGATGCAATGTCTCTGGACTATGTCTTAAAAATTAAATGGCTGGCTTATATCCGGACCTTTCTCTTTGACCTTGGAATAGAAAAATATTATTTAAACCCCGAAAAAATTGGAGAACTCTCAAAAAATAACTTTAAAAAACGAGCCTTGGACCATCTGGGCAATCTGAGACTACAAATAGAAGCTGGGAAACAGTCGGTGCAGCACGCAATAATGGTTCAATCTACCCTTTTAATGCAGCCCTATTTAAACCTTGACATTGGTACCTTCGAACGATTTCTCCTGATAAGATTCAGACTGAACATATTTCATAAACTGGTAGCTTTCCCAACGCCAAACGTTTGGGACCCAAATCCACTTCCATGTCCATGCGATGGGATATCAGGCCAAACCACCCTTCATACTGTTCTGTTCTGCAAATTTTATCAGGAACATCGCAAACTCTGGTTACTAACTCTTTTAAAATCTTGGGGTCTCAGACAATGCCGAGTAGCCATGTTGAGCTTGCAGCTTTTGGATACCGAAGCCACATGTTACCATGTCCTTAACTTTCTGAAATGTATATATGGACACAGGAAAAACCTTTAACTATAATAGTACTGTATACATTTCCAAAACTCCTTTTTTGTTGTTTTTAAGTAATCTGTAATTATATTTCACTGAAGATTTTTTACCTGTACTGCTTTTATGGATTTGTAAAATCCGAATAAAGTTTATTATTATTATTATAATCTAAGTGGGAAGTTATTAATGCCTGGACAATGGTTTTCCTGGTATTACTAGGAAGGAAATTAATACATTTTACCTGGAAAGATAATACAGTGAACATTTGGCAGCGTAGCTTAAGTAGATTTAACCATCAGTAGATTGTTTTCTCTCCTGTATTTTCCTTTATTCCACCATAACGCTCTTTCTGCATTTATCGTGTTTAAACAGAAAATAATGTGAAATTGTTTAAAGAGAACATTATGTGAAGAGCAGATTTCCCCATCTATATCCTTCCCTTCCAAGCGCTGCTGCCAGCTTATTTGTAAAAAAAAAAAAAAAGAATAAGTGCCAGAGCTCTCCTCAGGAGGCCATATCTATCTATCTATCTATCTATCTATCTATCTATCTATCTATCTATCTATCTATCTATCTATCTATCTATCTATCTATCTATCTATCTATCTCTATCTATCTATCTATCTATCTATCTGTCTATCTATCGCCCTCACTCTATCTGTCCATCTATCGCACTCACTCTATCGCCATCACTCTATCTATCGCCCTCCCTCTATCTATCGCCCTCACTCCGTCTATCTATCGCATTCACTCCGTCTATCTATCGCATTCACTCTATTTATCTATCGCATCACCACAGCATCACTCAGCACCACCACAGCATCACTCGGGGGCACCACAACATCACTATGCACTACCACAGCATCACTGAACGCCACAGCATCACTCGTCGCCACCACATCATCACTCAGCGCCACCACATCATCAATATGTGCAACCATTCAACAACAACTGGTTCAAATATGTTCTCTCAATGTTTCAAGCTTTATTACAAATGTCACAAAAAGATGTCAATATTTCACTTCTGTTCTTGGATTTTCGTCACAATAAAATACACTGAACATAATCTTCACAAAAGTTATTTACAAAAGTTTAAGCTATTGCCATTATAAATTACAATAACTTTTATTTAATACTCTATCTATCTATCGATCACCCTCACTCTATCTATCTGTCTATCTATCGCCCTCACTCTATCTATCTCCCTCACTCTATCTATCGCCTTCACTCTATCTATCTATCGCATTCACTCTATCTATCTATCGCATCACCACAGCATCACTCAGCACCACCACAGCATTACTCAGGGGCACCAGAACATCACTATGCACTACCACAGCATCATTGAACGCCACAGCATCACTCGTCGCCACAACTACATCACTCAGCGCCACCACAGCATCAATATGTGCAACCATTCAACAACAACTGGTTCAAATATGTTCGCTCAATGTTTCAAGCTTTATTACAAATGTCACAAAAAGATGCTAATATTTCACTTCTGTTCATGGATTTTCATCACAATAAAATACACTGAACATAATCTTCACAAAAGTTATTTACAAAAGTTTAAGCTATTGCCATTATAAATTACAATAACTTTTATTTAAGTATTAATTATTAAAAAAAATTAAAAGCCATTGTTATTTGTAATATCAATACATCTAAGTCACGTAAATACAACACATATTGCATTACAAATGATATAGGTGTCACATTTGCGAAAGTTAAAACTATTGGCATTGTAAATGACAAAGATATTAATTTCACTATTTTCAAAACCAACACATAAATAAACAATTTGCCATTTACAATACCAATAGCTCAAACTTTCCTAATGTGAGACCTATTGCATTGCAAATGCTTGTTGTGAATTGTGTGCAACTCACAAAACCTTTGTCCATTAGGATCTTGGTTCTATCTTTAAAAATGACATCTCAAAGGACTTCCCGCAACCGGCCCAGTTAGAGGACAGCCCCATGTATCTTGTTTCTGTTCGCAAGCTTCTTCCAAGCAAGATAGTAGCTGGACTGCGGTGTTGCTCAGCCTTATAAAGACTGTGGCGCAGCTGGATCTGGATGCGCCTCCATCGTTTGATTAACGATTAAGCAGGTTATTGATCCAGCCCTAGAATATATCAAAGCATCAGAATCCTGAAGAGCGATTTTGCTGACATGTCATCGGTCTTATTGACGGACTTGAATGACGACCCCCCATACCGTAATCAGTCAAAAAGACCTCAGAATATTGTCTAGCTTGAAAAATGCTGCAGAGTTATTGAGAGGCAAACCTTAAATTATGGTGCTATTGCGGGCAAGAGTGTGATCACAATCATTGATCACAAATCATATGATTTACTTTAAATGAGTATTTAGATTTATTAATTGATATCAGGGACACAGGTGAGATTAGGGGCCTTGTGGCAACACTTGTTCCAAGTGTGTAAAATAAAACACGTGCACTTTTTTACAGCCGGATACCATGTCCTTTTTGATGTAGTAACACCAGTATGTCCCCCATAGGAATTCAAGAGGTCAGTGAATGCATTAGTTGTCTCAGACTACTAATGTCCAGCAATAGCTTACACCGATAACTTTGCATTAATGCTGAAAATAATTTTCTTGGAGCAAAGGAGCCTTACGGGTTTGTAAAATTAGGTAACGGGGGAGGGAGGCACTGGCTCCAATCTGGATGTCTTGTTTTTCACATGGAAATATTCCGAATATCTTTTAAAGCTTTTTATTTCTGGGGGAGCCTGTTCTATAGAATATTGCAATAGATCAGCTTTCCTCTGACAATGACCTGTGCTAATGTGGTCCGCAGTGCTTTGAGAATAAAAGACTGGACATTCCCACTGGACGTCATTAGAGATGACCATCTCATTGATCTATTAGATTATGGAAACAAATGATTCAAAATGGCATCAGAAGCACGTTTTCCATTTATTGCACTGTGCTATGCTTTGATGGTCTTTAAAGAGGACTTGGGGCCTGATTTAGTTCTGCATTCGCACAATACTAACAAGTACTCCTACATTTTGGCCCTGAGAGGAAACCTCGTGAGACGGATCACAAGACCCAAGTTGGTTGATTACCAGGGAAAATATTTTCTGAGAATGGAGTATATTTTCTCCAAAACACCACAGCATCTGTGCCCCTTGCAAGAGGGGTCTTTGGAGCCTACATAGCTTGGCTATAGAGGTTCCTTCACAGCTCATGTTTCCCAATGCAAGAGATTATTCTTCAGTAGTAAGTAAGATTGGTCCTAAAAGACACCAAGTTTTATGAGACCTCTAAAAAAAAAAAAAGTATTTTTCTGGATTACTATTTACCTTGATGGAGTTGTTTGACATCAGGGTCTCTGAGAACTGAATATAAGCAAGTCCTTCTTTATTGCAATTATTTGTATGTAGACACAGATCTAAAAGCAGAGAATACTTGCTGAGAAGTCTTTTCTCCACTGTATTAGTGATCTTGTCCCTAGTCTACGTGCTGGAGTATTGACTGAAAGGTGAATGCCCCATCTCCAGATCCAACTGGCACAGGCCATTAACTAACACCAGATGCATGCAGACAACAAGTGTTCAAAAAGCCAGTAGTTGTTCCTTTTGTAAAGAGCATGCACACAGATAGATGCACAAGGCATACTGGTAAACGTGTACACACAGAGAATGCACCCAAAAGGCACATCTAGAAACTTATTGAACGCAGAACAAAAATCATACATCTACAATGCTAAACTGAATGTTCCAGGATTGGTGGGGGAGGGGCAGATGAGTAATCGTATTAAGCTTTCAATCTTTTTCTTCCAGTGGGAGTAAATGTTATCTTGTTGTCACACCTGCACTGTACATTTGGTATTATGGAAAAGGCAGAGTAGGACAATAGGTGACAACGTGGTGTAAGAGAATATGGGGTGACCCTTCTGTCCAGAAGAGTTTTTCCTTTTTCCTGTTTCTCTTTAATGACACCCTTGCACTATTAGCATATCTTGCTCTGTCACATTTGCACTGTATATCCGGTTTTGTGGAAAGTCATTGGTAGATAAAAGGGCAATTGCAGATCTTATAGGAAGAGGGGGGTCGAGTAAATGTTTTTTAGCTTGATGTCTTTTTCCATTTTTTGCCAATTTTATATTGTCACATTTGCAGTTTATATGCAAATTTTTTCACTTTATATATGGTGTTACGAAAGGGACAGTATACAATAATGTAAAACAGTCGGAGACCGGTTGTCACTGCGGCTTAGAAATAGTTTACCCTTGCCTTGTTTCTCTCTTGCGCTACCCTTGCACTTTTTTAGTACACTCTGCGTTGTCACATTTGCACATTATACCTGGTTTTATGGAAGATGTAGTGCAAGACAAGTCTGGATGCGAAAGAACTAGATAATACGGGCTGATACTGTTCCCCATGAACGCGGGTTTTGTTTGTATTCTATGTAAACCTTTTAATTCATTTATGATGTGTAATTTGTGGTTTTAATTAACCGACATAAACATGACTTTGACTACCAATCATACACAGTATAGCAAGTGACAATGTGCATGAACAAAGCACAACATTCTGTACAGCAGGGTTGGCTAGATTGATTATAGTTCAGTGGCCCTCCACTGTGGGAATGAGGTGTGCACAGGGTGATGTGCAGCAGGGTCACAGAATGATCTACAATGAGGGTGAATGGTGATGTGCAGTCGAGAACCACGTTCATATGCCTCTTGTCATACGTAAAATCAAGTCCTAGAGTTTTGGGCAGAAGAAGTTTGCAAGCTAGATGTTTTAAATATTTACTAATGGTAAAAGCAAAACTACAATTCCAAGTATACCAAGCACTGTTGGCTAAAATTCCAAAACCCTGTTGAAGGTGTCTCACATGACATGCGCCACTTAGCAGCTAAGAGTATCTATTGGTGGATAATAACATTTATTTTCTCTCTATATTGTGTTTGATTATGTTTTTGTTTTGTCACTTCCATGAGTTCTCTTCTTTTCTCTTCACTTGTTATGAGCAAAACATGTATTAATGTACACGTTTATGCACTTTACTGTCATTAACTGTACTGCTCTCACACGGTTCCATTATGGAATAGACATGCGAATAGGAAAGATGCAAGTTAGCATGCACCCATCGTATGGTAATTATATAGCCTCAGTAACTTTTCTAGACCCAAGAGGACTTAAAGTATTTTTCAATAAAGGCTGTAACACTTATAAAAAAGAAATGCACACTTGTTTTAAAATATTTAATCCTCCTGGGCTCTCCAACGTATTAGCTGTGCTTTCCTTTGCAGAACATCCTTCGTCGTTCTAGTTTGAGGATTGGTAGTAGGCAACTTATTCGCTTTGTCTTCGGGACACGTCACTAAGAATATGAAATGTAAGTTAGGCAAGGGCATTGACATGCATGTGAGAAGCACTTGATGGTGAATGTCTGCCCTTAACCTAGTTGTCGTGAAGACGTATGTTAAGTTCTATCCCCAACAGAACCTCTGAAAACCACTAATCTCATTGGAAGAATGATGAGCAGTAGCAGTGTTCCAGTCCTAATGTTTGGAGCTGGCAGCTCAACAGCTCACAAAGTCAGCAGGTCTATTGCATCACAGGTCATTATTATTACCTTCATTCGTCTCTGGGATTAGAACACATATGGCATTCTTCAAGCCAAATGTAATCCGCATTCGCAAAGCAAATTGATTGGGTTTGCATTTTGACTCCTCGTTGAAAAAGCCTGGTGCATTGAAAAACAAAAAAAATCTATTACTTTCTGTTTACAATGCCTCTTTAGGAGCAAAGCAGATTCCTATGCGATGATAGAACGGACTTTAGAGAGGGAAAAAGTCCCTTGCTCTTTACAATGCAAGCGCTTCATAGGAGGTGGAATGATACACCAAACAACCAATAGTATGAGAGGAATACTTCTCAGGGTAGAGCTGAAGCTATTTTAAAGTATTAGTCACAATATGTCTTGCATGGAAGTTGCGCTGTCAAGCTAGACCTAACGATAGCATGTAGCGTTTATGAGAAGATCCTTAAAGCTCATGCTGTAATACTATGACCACTGGTTTTACACAGAGCACTGTTTTGCTCGTTGTTTCAATATTTTGTCAGTCTCGGATGTTTTGTGCTATAAATATATTTATTTGTGAGTACCGGGTTTGTGGTCTGGGGGAAAGTTAATGTCGGGCAACCACAACGTCTTAGTCCCAATCGTGCCAGCACAAACATCTGTTCTTTCTCGTTGCAGAGGGATTCCAGTCCTGGATGTGGAGGGGTCTGACATTCCTGCTCCCCTTCCTCTTCTTTGGACAGGTGAGTGAGCACTGATCTTTCCATTCATTCTCCCTCCACTTGACTCCGCAGGAGGGGATATCCCTCGCTAAGCACAGACTCCTTGGGTACTGAAGGCAGCGTTGATATTTAGCAGTTTTTGGGGTCTGTGGAAATAGAACATTTCATCACACGCGGACATCCAGAGGTTTTTGATTTTGCTGTATGAATGTTTGAAGCAGTTGTGTGGCCTGTCTTGTGTCCTGTGTGGTCTCAAGCATTATTGCAACTGCAGTATACGGATGGACCATCCTACTAAACTTTTTCAGCTGGTGCACTAATGTGGTAATAACAAGGTACAAGTAAAAATACGATTGCCATGGAATTCTAGGTTACAGAGTATCTGACACAAATGGCACCTCCGAGGTTATCACTTTAAAATCAAAGAAACGAAGGGGACGGATGAGCATCCCTCAAATGTGAAACGCTCCCCCAAAAAGTGGTTTATTGTCACAAAGCCACGTTTGAGAATGTATCAGATAGTAATAGAAGCCCATTTTGCAGCCACTAACAGAAAGCATCTGGGTAGCAAGTGGAGCAAATGTACTCACCTAAAGATCCTGTGTTCTATTGGAAAGTTAACATGAAATGCCTGGGGGATTCTGGGAAATATACTTGTGGGAACGTGGTGCACACATGCAAGGGGATTCAGGATCGGAGTTAGTAGATGTTGCCGATTCACAAAGGGCCTCTGCACACGTGCCGGAGGCCCCGCAGTTCTGGCGGGTGTGCAAATTTGTGGCGGGACCTCCACAATGGGTAACTGCAGTACAGAGGTCCCATCACGAGAGCCGGACCCCAGCCCGACGACTGCTGGGCCTACGCAACTAGGGCGTAGACTCTCCCACCACTGCGGGTTTCCCCCACCACTGCGGGGTCTCCGCCACCACTGCAGGCCCTCCAACACGAGTGCAGAGGCCCTTTGTGAATCTGGCCCTAAGTGAACAGCTTGCCACTGGATATCATGGGATGCAGAGTCTTTGGAAAGTCTGCAATGGAGTTAGTGTTGCGGATAGTATGAATGTCAGAACATGCAGGCAGAGGGCTTTAGATATGGCGATTGTAGCACCCATGTCATTTCCTCATCCCTGTCCAGACGTGGAAGCTCTGGATCCTGCCGATTACTTCAAACTATCCGTTTCTCTCTTCCGCAGTTCTGGCAGCTGTACAACGCGATCACCCTCTTCCAACTGGCCAAACACAAGGAGTGCAAAGAATGGCAGGTGAGTGGCTGAGCTGTAACAAGATGTCTTGGGTTGCTTGTTAAAGTTTGTTAACTTACTGGCACGTGTGATGCTAAAATTCAAGTGCTCCTGGTTTTAGCTTCGCGGTGCAGGGACTCATGTCTGTTCTCACCCATTTACACTATACGTCTTTTAGTCGTACAAATACAGATGAAAAGGGAGCCTTCCAAATCTTTTGAACTGAGATAATTCCATTTAAGACAGTCCGCTGTTTTATTATGACCTGGTTAGTTTAAGCGTCGTTTGTGACTTACCTGGGCTGGGCTTGCTGGAGTAAATTTCCTATCAAAGAAGAGAGAATCTTGTCATGGATGAGGTACCCAGGATCTTACTCTGATCTACCTCAGTCACTCTGTCCTTTCTGCTCTGTCCAATGGGATTGGATGTACAGTTTTGATTTTCATTGTGGTTTTGGTCTTTGGTGTTTACTGCAGATTCTGTCTGAGGAGCGTGTGTTCATTGCAGTCGAATGGGGTCCCTCCCCAGGCCACCTCTGCCCCGCCACACTTGACTTGACGTTCTTGATGCCTATGGGGGAGTTTGGATGAAGCCAAACGTTTCCAGCGGCTCCCATGCCACTGGAGATCTTGCTCCTATTATTCTGTTCAAGACAGGAGCTGGGCTTCGGTTTTGCCACGCCATGTGGCTGCAGATTTGGGGATTTTGGGGCCAATCTGTAGGACCTTACCTTGGGCATTGCCTCAATATTCAGGGGCAGGGTTCAGAGGTGTGTGGGAGAGCCCTACTTCCCTTGGTCACGTGGCATGCATGTCCTCTTTCTGCTGCCCTCAATCCATGTTACTTTACTGCCAAACAAAGCTCAGCAAACACAGCTGTGAGGTTCTGTAGCAGCTGGCATTGGTCTTCTTATATGTCACAAGTAGCCTTCGCCCCATAAGAGCAAAATTAAGTAAAGGGTCTTTTGATACTGTAATGGCTTGAGACACTACCTTATTAAACCTTTACATTTTCTAACAGCAAGACATAATCCAAGATATAGGCTTGGTGTCACCATGTACACAGACCTATGCACAGCTGATTGTGTAGCACGAAGCAGAGTCTTATCAAGTTGAAAAAATATACAGATTAAATCTGACAATAAAATCGCGCAATGAATCCAGTTCCCAGCACTGTCTTTGTCTTCATACCTAAACTACCGAACCCCTGTTATCGCAACAATCGATTTGCGTAATCCTGTAGAATTTATCCAGGCCATGCCAGTAATAAAAGACATTTTCGCTTGGTAATTTATTGTGAATATTTTAAGTACTTGATTACAGCTTTTTTGGGCACCTCAAACCTCTCTTCACACCACACTAGCACACTGTGGTTGATCTTCTCTCCTGGCACAACTTCTGCAGAAGTGTTGAGGTACCAATGAGACACACATAAATATCTGAGTGCAGGAGCCTGCATGCCCTAACGAGCCCTAGGATTGGCAGCTTTCAACAACTAAACAGTCAAAGATGGAGTCCAGCATTCTTGGAGCAAGCGCTCCTGACGCGTATGCAATCATGTTGGAAAGGGACGGTGTACAGGGAGTGGGAGGGATTGTATTGTAACCTTTCTGTAAAGCATGTGTGGGTGGGTGCAGCCTTGGTTATCAGATAGGTTTCCCGCAGCAGGGGATTGACAGGTCCATGGTCCATCGAGAGTCTATAGGCCCATGGTGTCCCCAGACCTCGGATTCCTTGTGGAACAGCACTAACTGAACTGGTTCGTCCTCTACTTAAAATTAGCTCCTTGCAGTCCGTGACACTGATAGAGTGTGGTAGGTATATTGGAATATTCCATTCCAGCACTTTATACTGGTGCTAAATTTATTGTTAGTGCTCCCACCCATGACAGATAAGGTCATTGTGGCGGGGGAGGTACAGTGAGAAGCCTAAATCGCACGCTTTGATCTACAGTTTATAGCCGCTACACCAACTAGAATACCATGTTCCTGCATTCCTTAAGTTGTAGACTTATTTTCACAATTCAAACTAAAATATTACATCACAGTGCTTTGTGAATTGAAATCTTAGGGCTGGGACATAGCTTCCCTGAATACAAATGCTTAATTTCTGTCTTTCCACTCC
Source organism: Lissotriton helveticus (assembly GCF_964261635.1). Lineage (NCBI taxonomy): Eukaryota > Metazoa > Chordata > Amphibia > Caudata > Salamandridae > Lissotriton > Lissotriton helveticus. The sequence continues at coordinate 218,823,575 of NC_136061.1, read as the reverse complement.
CATAAAAATCTCAGGGGAAAAGGTGTCACATTGCAAACTGTGTATTCCCTACATAACACAATTACAGTGAGCAGTGCATCATTCAGGGCAAAAAAGGTAAGCCAATTTTGCCTGTAAAGTGATTCACATTTAGACACCCCCTGTTTAGCCTTAGATGTTCAAAGATTGTTTCTAACATGCATACCTTTACAAGCGTGAAACTTTAAGCAACAAGTCTTGACAAGATCCACATATGCAGCCTGTACGGCGAAAACACACACAAAAAACATTTGAGAACACTTATTTGTTAATGAGTAGACTGCACATTAAAGACAAGTATGCCTCAGCAGAAACTGAACATGGATGGTGTTGGGGTGTTTGTGGTGTAGGAGATTCCTGTTGTGTCCTAGCAGACACAGTCCAGTTGCTTAAAGTGTAATGAAACACTTAACACCCACCCACCACTGATGTCACGACATCACGTGACACAGTCAATAAAGAGAGCCGAGCGCACGTGCTCGAGGCTCACTAACCAGCTAACCTTCTGTGTGTCCATGTCGCAGTTATTGCCACCAAGTGGGCCTAGGGCCCCGACACAACATTTGGCGACGAGGGTGCTGTGACCCCAAGAGCAGCATCCACAAGAAAAAGGGGGAGAGAATCCTGCCCGAGGGAAGGGCACCCCCAGATGAGGCAGCGCCGGCTGCCGAGATGGCCCTCGGGGCGTGTGCCGTGCCCCGGGCCCAGACGTCAAGGAGAGGGTGACCGAGAGCCCACTCCGCACCTCTCGAGCCCTGCCGAGTGCTGCCCGCCGTGGGAGCACCACGAAGGAGAAAGCGGACCGGGCAGAGCCCACCTGCGCCGGCCGCAAGCACGTGGCCTCCATAGTGAAGAGCCAACGCGGAGCCCACCCGCGTAGCTGAAGAGGCCCGGAGGTGAGCCCGGGTGCTGAGAGTGGCCCCGGGGGTCGCGAATGCCAGGAGCGACCCCCGTATCGACTGCACACAAGCGGAGCCCACCCGCTCAAAGTGAACACTATAGACATTGAAATAAGGCAGTGCCAGCGGAGCCCACCCGCGGCCTGCCTGCAGTGTCCCCCGTCCCCGCCCCGCAGCGTGGGGAAGTGAGGCTGCAGCATCTGGGGAATAAACTCTAAAGAGAAAGCGGAGCTCACCCGCTGGAGGCACTGCCTAAAGTGAAGGAGGAGACGCTGCCCTCGGACCCAGATTCCCCCTCTGAAGCGGAGCCTACCCGCATTAGGGAGAAGCCTGCCCCACCGGTGCAAGTGAAGCACCAGGCTCACGAGGACAGCGCCGACTCCCCCGCTGCACCGCAAGTGAGGCTGCGGTAGGGAGACAAGAGGTAGCGCGCGGCCGGCTACCTTCTCCTCCGTCCCGTGCTGTGTGAGGAACCGAGGCCGGGCGGAGGAGAGGCAGAGAGAAGGAAAAGAAGACCGCGAACATGGCAGCATTTGTGGGAGGGGCTCGCCGGTTTCAAGGCAGAGCGGTGCCTGACTAGGTGTGCCCCCAAACGCGAGCAGCAGAAAGGCTGCGAAAGTGAAGAGACATCCCAGGGAGGCCCGCAGCAGAAGGGGAGCTACTCCAGCCGACCGGAGCCTCCGAAGTATATGGTGAGGGGCAACAGAGTGAAACACGCCCTAATCTCACCCCCACATGAAGCCTAAACAATCTACAGGCTGAGGAGAGAATTACCGGTATTCCCCCCCCTTGTGCAACCCGCAGCAAGGAAAGCCCACATGCACTGCAGCCCCACTGCCTCCTAGAACAAAAGAGGAAAGGAATGGTGACTTACCTGTGGCCAGCAGTGACTCTAGCCCCCCTCCTGTCCTGAACACTCCTGGACAACAGCAGGTCCTGCAAGCCCGGGACTCTAAGCATAGAGAAAAGAGAAACAGGATAGAAAAGTCACCAAGAGGAGGAAGCTGCCGCTGAAGGGAAACCAGCCTACCTTGCCATCTAGTGGTCGCTAGGTGGTATTGCACCAAAAGAAGTACAAAGAAGCAAACAAGCACAAGACAGCACAAGGGAAAGCCTACAGAGGTAAAGCAAGCCTGCAGCGACGCAGACGAAGACGGAGATCCATCATCACTGCTGAGGTGACGCCCTGTGGCCACAGGTGCTCACCGCAACCGCAGGAGAGACAACGACATCACGCTGGACAGCGAGGAAGAGTCAAGACCGTCTACCGCAAGCAGCAAGATACAAAGGGAACCGATGGAAGAGCGCAAGTGTACCCCGGACGCGGACGGTACAGGATAGCGCATGAAAGCGAGGAAGCCACACCCCAAAGCACTTGGGGAAGTGCGCGGCAAGTACCCAAGTGTTTGAAGAAACAGAAGATACAGAAACGCAAGGAACAAAGAGACACTGAAGATGTACCACGACGGTACGAAGTGAAGCACAAACTTGCAACTGCCATGCACAATGACGTGCAATGAAAGAGTGAAGCAAGATCACCACGCCAAGAAGCTAAAGAGCCTCACCGGAAGCCCGTACGAGAAGTGCACCCACCGGAGAAGGTCCATGGAGCGGTGAAGTAACCCTCCGGAAACAGCAGAGCACACGAAGAGCGCTGGCGAAACTGCGCCAACGCAAAAGCACTGCTGCAGAAGCAAATGGCGATTCCCAATAATCGCGGATAGCGAGAAGACTCACGAAGAGGAAGCTGTCCACCCCATCTGGTAGCAAAGAAGATCGCCCAAGAAGAAAGGGATGATCCGACAAGCCAGAGGTGCGCCCAAACAAAAGCCGATCACCCAGATGGTCGCCCGAAAAGGAAAAAGAAGAAAACCGACCTGCCAACAGGTCGCCGGAATGCTGACCCGCCATAAAGGCGCAGCGAAGGTATTCTGCAGGAAGTCAGGATGAAGTTGTCATGTCAGAAGGTCCGACGTGAAGATCAATAAGAAGTCCAGGGATGGGACCACGAAGAAATCTGATGACACCAAACCGAAGAAAAGAAGTAAAACAGAGGCAAGAGAAAAAATCGCAACGACCGGTCCAGTCCCAGAAGAGTGGAGAGAAGACAGTGTCTTAAAGCCAGGACAAGACCAGAGGGAAACAGGCGTAGTGCACGCTGCTTGAAGAAGCCTGGTCAGGAAGACAAAGACAGAAAGGTGACCACACCGTGTCGTGAAAAGGAAATGAAGTAAGAAGTCATGTGGCACGACGCCATCAAGAACAACATTTGGAAAGGTGAGGAGAAGTGTGATAAGTCTACACACTTAAAAGAAGAAGAGGTGACACATACCACAACATCGTGTACAGTGACCCACACGTCCAGGAGAACACTGATAGCACCAAGAACAGAACAGGCACCTATTCACAAGACCCCGACGACCAGTCGACTGCAGGAGAGCACAGGCCGGACCATTGGCAACACCCACCTTTGGGATTGAGCGGAAGTCTGGAAGCGGAGGGAGCTCAGATGTCCTGAACAAAGGAGAACTGACCAATCCACATCAGCCCGTGGAGATCCAAGGGGCAAAGGCCTCAGGGACACCGGTGGCAGAGGGTCCCGACAAGAGAGATGGATCCATCGCAGTCTAACCTGCACGTCCCCGGAAGAAGAGGAACTTGTGCGTGAAGGCAGGAGTCAATAACTACCCTTCAGGTGGAGCTACGGACTTTATGAGGTAGTACCCTCATCATCTCCTCCATTCACACGCAGACTGTGGAGTTGGAGCAACGCTGTGGAAGAATACCCGGCCCAGTGGAAACCTGATGAAAAGGACCTCCGGGACATCTCGTGGCAGGAGAACACCCGAGAGAGGGGCGTCCTAGTGAGAAGGATGTCTTTCAACCACTCCCTCCTTCGCAATGTGAAGCCAAGCTGCCTACAGTGAAGAAACCGACGGACCAGTAGAAGACAACATCCTTCAAGTCTAACATCTGGTCATCCTGTTTGACGTCACCCTTAAAAGCAAGATCTCAGTGGACTGACCAACACACTTTCACGGCGCAAGTCCAGAAGAGCACGCCCATCGAGAACCAGGACGTCAAGCCAAGAAGAACTAAAGTTTCAGCAGCAATTTCCACCGTCGTCATCAAGCAAGCAACTGAAGAGACTCAGTGTAAATTTGTAATTATTGTATATTCATATCTTTCCTCCCCCAGGTTCGGACTTTTGTCTTTCCTTAATTTTTATCAAATTTTGGGAGGAATGTGGTGTCCTAGCAGACACAGTCTAGTTGCTGAAAGTGTAATGAAACACTTAACACCCACCCACCACTGATGTCACGACAACACGTGACACAGTTAATAAAGAGAGCCGAGCGCGCGTGCTCGAGGCTCACTAACCAGCTAACCTTCTGTGTGTCCGTGTCGCAGTTATTGCCACCATGTGGGCCTAGGGCCCCGACACAACAATTCCTAGAACAGACAAGCAGAAGTTTGTTCGCTTTTAATAACACTAAGCTGTTTTAAGTGTTACTGCAGAAGCCTCTAAGAAAACTTCCAAAGGCTCACTTTTGGGGCAGTTGTACATTTTAGCTGAGCTCCACTCAGCCTTTTTCAAGCAGTCCGAAAATATCTTTAAAGACCTGGTTCTGAGAAGTGTGTTCTTTGATAATAGCACAAATAGATTCTAAAACTTCTAGCTGACTACTAAATGAGTCATTTCCTGCGTGTGTATGTGCAGTTGCTAAAGAAGCATTCCACATATGTTTTTGAAAAAGAAACATACGTTTGTCTGCATCATGGATAGATTAGTCACAACACCACAGAGCTGCCTCGGTCATCAAACACTGGTGTAATCTGAGTTCCCATAGCATGTGTACCAGTACCCAACCCTCACTTGTATCTTGAAAACCTAGCTGGCACGACATCCTATTGCTTTGAAGCACTTTTAGATTAAACAACTTCTTTTTATATATTTCTACATTTATTTTAGTTAATAAGGTCAGCATAAATATCAAGTGAACTTAGTATTCAAACAGGGATCCAACAGGGAGCCAAAATGATTCCATCACCAATAGAGTCGATGGAAGCATATCAATCTCAAATATCGCATTGTGTGCAAATCATTTACATCTAATGAAGCAAGAAGTACATGGTAGGTGCAAGGTACGTCACTGAAATGGTAGACCCTCAAATCTGGAAGCCAACGAAAATCATTGGGTGGTGTATTTTGAATCTAAACATTAGCATGCACAAGGGCGGCAAGCTAAACAAAAAAACACAAAAATGTCACAATTGAATAGGGTGCTCAAGGTCATGGTTGAATAGGGTACAGGCAGTAGTGAGTGAGACAGATGATCTTGATGCATATTTTACCTAAGTTAGGATAGGCTCCTTCCCAGAACTTGTTGGTACAAAGGTAACACCATATGCACTAGATTAACTTCTTCATCTTCTCTGGAGTGCCGGAATGTTGGCTGCACTCTGGTGAGGCTCTAGCAGTTGGAGGAAACAATCCGCCATCTTCCTTACCTTCCTGCTGACTTGGGGACCGTGGCACTGGTGGAAATAAACATCTAGATTGTTCTGTGCCTTAGGGGCCTGTGGTGGACCGCATGGACAATATCATCTCTAGATGCTACTCCGCCGTCGGTGGCAATCTAGCCAGGTCTGGAAGTGGACCATGCTGTGTCATGTGAGGCGAATTGCTTAGACAGGAGTATGCAGTGCTGCGTACTGTGGCTCTGCCTCCTGGCCACAGGGGGGAAGGCATCGCCGTGTGTGGCGCATGCCGCAGGACATGGGACCTGCATGTGGGCTGAGACCCCCAAGGGAGGGGTCATATTATAAGCCAGCCCCCATCCATTTTGAATGCCTTGTCCTGTGGAGTGTGGTCTGCTCGGATCTGTGGTTTCTCAAGTGTGTACAGGGGTGTGACTGGGGGCCATGTTGGCCATCCCAGGGCACTGTGGCCGAACTCGGGTGAGCTAGGCTTTGTGGGGCAGTGTACTGCTGACTGCGAGCCAGTTGTGGGACTGTACTGGCCCCCATACTTTTGATTGAGCATTGATCCTGCAGGCTGGCCCGACCCTCGGACAGTAGAATTGTGCTTTGTAGTGTGATCTGCTGGCAGCAGTGTGAGGCTTGACTGCGGGGCCGCACTGGGCCCCATGCAATAGAGTCCCTCGCACCCTGTTCTGGGGGAAGTGAGTCAGACTGTATGCACATCCTGGCAAATTAGCATCTACCTGGACAGATGTGCAACTTTCAGCCACCCCAGGGAGAAGAAGTCTGCTCGTGACCCCCCACTTCCCACTGCACCATTTTGGTGGGAGAGGCGGGGAAGTGCAGAAAACTCTGCAAACTACGCGAACGGAGTGAAGTTCACTGTCCAGGTCTGGTCTCAAACACAGAGGGAGGTGCACCAGTACAAGAGTGTAACACCAGTTGAGGGCTTCCATTGTGTTGAACTGATGTACTGAGGAGCTGCACAATTCGAAGAGCTGCTCTGCTGTTAACAGCACTCTCCCTTACTAGCCCTTTTGGCACACTGCCTAGCTCCTTGGGTTGGAGTAGCCTGCAGTTGTGCTACGTGTGGCTCTTAAACGGGACGGCAGAAAAGCAAAAACAAAACAAAAAAGTCCAGAGATGGGGAAATCGGAGAGCACGTAATTCAATCTACAGTTCGATACAAGGAAGGGCTGTCTTTGTTGTTGGTGGGAGGGATGGGATACTTGTTCTGGTGGGATTGATCCTCCAGTGTGGATTAAGGGGCGAATTTGAGGACATTTTATACGCTTTATCCGCCTTCTTAGGGCAATGCCCACTGAACATATTATGGAGAGCTGGCATACACCTTATATCATGAGTTACTCAAGTGCAGCGTGACTTCCCTCTTGGAAGGTGGTAGGGGCTAATGCAGTGGGGAGAAACACACCTCTGGTCTGTATAACTTTTAATGTGCAGGGTCTTAATGACACACACTAAACAAGTTTCTTTCATATATTGATCGTCATCTGGTTAGTCTAGCACTATTACAGGAAACTAATTTTGCACCGTGAGCAAACCTTTCCTTTGCATTAAAGTGGGCGGCCTATCGACTACCATTGTCATGTTCCTCTTATGTACGTGGAGTAGCAATAATAAGAAAAACTAGGATTCCTTTTCACTCCATAGGCTTGCTTGAAGACAACCAGGCATGTTCTGCCTGGTAGAAGATAGGCACATTGTGCCATCGGAGCCAGCTGCTCCATAGCTAGAGCGAAAAGGAGGAATGATAGCAGGCAGCCTTGCCTAGTGCACCTCAAGATCTCAAAGGGTTTAGATAGCAGCCCATTAATCCACACCTTGGCCATAGGCTGAGTATATAGTAAGACTATCCAAGTTAGGAACGCCGGAACCAGTTTTGAGTGACCACAGAGGAGCGCACTGCTGATTATCCTGGGCACACTTCTGGGTGGACTTTGCACAAGGGAGAATACTTTCCTCCATCTTGAATTGTGAGAGTGAGGCTTTGTGATTTTTTTACAGTATTGCAAACCGAGACTGCTGAAACTTCAGATAGGTTTGCCCAGGGACCTACCCCTGCAAATTTAGTAGGTGCCCAGGAGTCACTCCCACTCACTAGCTGGTACCCGCCATAAATGTGGCACCCAGAGGCACCTCTTCAGAGCACTTTGAGGACCTGCAGAAGATCAGAAGAGCATTGGACCTGCTGTCAATGACCTGATAGAAGCCCTGACGGACTGGACCTGCTTTCTCTTGTAACCAGGATGAAGAAGTGGACTCCAGGGGTCAGTTGGCTGACCTCCTGTGTGGCTATAGGGACATAGCTAACTACAAGAGGTCTAGGTCCTAAACTGCCCAGCTGACCAGTGGTGACTGCACCTGATTGGCTTTTGCCTGACACTTTGAGAGTCTCTACGTGCTTTGCCTGAACCCCTAGGGGCCTTAGAAGAGTACCATTGTGAGTGTATGGGCACCAGAAGAATGTTTCGAAACTTTTGCACACTTTTCCTACAGATTTCCAGTGAGACCTATTGGAAAAGTATCCAACCAACAGTGCTACGGTGTTGAATAGAATTTTATTTTTGTCCCACTCGAGGCCCACAGAACTTAAACAAACTAAAAAAAACACAACTAAACCCCATTCTGCTTTATGTTTTGGAACATTTTCAGCATAAAGTCTCCAAAGCTCCATTGGAACCAACCTGTCTCAACTATCCAGCCTTGGTTTCCAGGCCCATGGCTACAATTTCAGCTGTGCCACACTCAGGGAGATTTTTATTCTCAGAAAGTGATAATGTCCCTTTCTGTGTTGGGACTGAGAAGAACTTTAAATGTTTTCTTCGAACAATTGACACAGTCCCTTTCTAAAATGATATATAGAAACTTTTTCTAATTTTTTGGGGCTTCCAGACTTTCACCGGAACCAATCTACTTCTTGTTCCATCATAGTCAACTTCAAATCATGTGTAGGTCCCAGTCTACCACGACCATTGACTGCCATTGTCACTCTTTGATTCTGTGGCAGTCAATATCCAGCTCACCAGACATCCGAAGAACCCCGACCTCTTGGACACCCCTTCCCCACTTCAGGAAAAACCACAGCACTGAGTTAGCTCTAGTCGCAGCAAAAGGTAACATCCGAATGCTGCTAGACCAGGGAAAAACAGTGGCCTCATCCTTCTTGACCTCTCAACAGCATTCAATTATGTATCCCACCACACACTGATCAACAGTCTCCACCAGTCGGAATCCAAGGAGTAACCCTGAAGTGTGTTGCATCCTACCTCACAGGAAGAATGCAGAAAATAATCCTCCCGCCCTAAGAGCATCACCAGCAGTGTACCTCAAGGCTCATCGCTCAGCCTAACCCTCTTCAACACATACATAACCCCTCTGGCCAACACATCGATTGCCATGGACTCAACATCATCCCCTACCCAGATGACACCCAACTCATCCTCTCTCTGACTAACAATCCCAGAACCATCAAAGACAAGTTACAAAGATGCATGAAAGATGTTGCCGACTGGATAAACAACAACTGCCTCAGACTCAACACTGAAAAAAACAGAAGTTCTCATATTCATGAAAGGCATGGTCACACACTGGAACAACGATTGGTGGCCTCCAGAGCTGGACCCTGCTCCGGCACCCACCGAACTCGCCCTCAACCTCCGGATCATCATTGACAAATATTCAAGAAGAAGCCGGTCAGCGCCATCTCCACTGCCTGCTTCTTCACACTCCACATGCTCAGTAAGGTTTTCAGATGGCTCCCAACCAACACCAGGTGAACTGTCAAACAAGCTCTCATCACCAACATACTCCACTACAGCAACTCCCTCTATGTAGGAATAACTGCCCACCTCATGGGGAAACTCTAGACAATCTAGAGCACAGTGGACAGGCTCATCCGCGAACTCTCCAGACGTACGTACATAACCCCTCACCTCAGGAAACTCCACTGGCTACCAGTCATAAAGTGATGCCAGTACAAGCTACTCACCCACACATACAAGGTATTACACAACAAAGGACCAGTTTACCTCAGCCAACGTGTGACCTTTCACCAGCCCACCAGGAAACGCCAATCCAGATCGCTCTCTCTAGCTGCCACTCATCGCATCTGACGCACCAACAGTGGAGGCTGCTCGTTCTTCCATTAGGCAGACAAAACCTGAAACGACCTTCCCCCTGTACTTCAGAGTCTCACCATCGCTCCAGTAGTTCAGGAGGGACCTCAAAACTTGGATGTTTCAAAAAATAGGTGCATCATCCGATAGTGCCTCGAGACCCTCACAGGTGAGACAGATGCACTCTACAAATCCTGATTGATTATTTTTTGCTATTTTCACTTAAATCTTTTTTTTTTAAATCACATCTCCGGTACCATTTTTTTTTTTATTTTGGTATCAGTTGGCTTATTAATTTTGTTCCTGTTTTTAATAAATTGGAGTGGAATTTGTATTGTGTTGTGTCTGTCTTTTCAAATGTTCTGATACTTCTGAATGCTTTACACATTTTCTCTTAAGTTAAGCCACTCTGCTTTTTACCACAGCTACCACGGGTTGAGCTCAGGTTTCAATTATTGAAACCTTTGCCTGGGCCTAACAGGTTAGTGACTTTATTATTTGTGGTGGACGACCATTCACCGCAATTAATTCACTTTCATATAGTAAGTATGATCAGACTTTTTTTGGAAGTATTAAAAGAGAAGATTGGCATGCTTTAAGGATCTGACCATACATGAGCTGGACGAAACAATTAATTCTTCTCCATTACTTGCCCCAAGATCAATGGAACATGTGTCACATGTTTAAATAAGTCACCTACATGCTATTTATAGAAATTACGTCTCATCCCACCCAAACGATTGAAATCTAAAATTGACCCAAAGAAATCCAAGGGGCACACATTTAATTTCAAATCCTTCTAAATTAATGATTTTTTTTTATCACGGTCGCTATTACTTTCTTGCAGAACGACATAAAGCCAAAAAGAGCCTTCTAAGTTCTTAACTTTGTCTGCTTGGTGGGACGTTGATATAGACCTTCAAGGCGGCAACAGGCCAAGCAGCTGAACGAGCTCACTTCACCATGATTTCATAGAGGTTAATTTTCAGACTGTTAAATATGCACTTACTATTCTCTCTACGTGTTTCAGTAGGGACTCCTATTTCAGTTCTATTTAATAGCGCGGTCTCGTCCTGATTTTGTGCACTTATAAACAACAGACTCTAATCTTACCAAGTTCTATGTATTCTTTAGACCAACACGATAACCAGCAGGACGGATTTTTACCCACTGTTAGGTTATATTCAGCTGCCCTTGTAATAATCATAAACATGAATATTGCAGTTTCAGATTGATTTTAATTTATATGGAATATGATGATTACCATTAATATATATTTTTCTGGTGACCTATCTTTTCATGTAGTGTATAGTCTTTCCTTTATTTTAATTGGTGCCCCCATAATTATGGATGTATGTCATCACATAACGCCATTGTGATCAAGACCCATTTGTAGGTTTGAAAGGCATCGTTCTGAAGTCTTTTTGCTTGAAATATGCACATGGAGCCCGCTTCGGTGCTGGGCCTTCCTTTTTTGGGGGAGGGGGCTTCTTTTCGTGTGTGTGTGTGTGTGTGTGTATTGCTAATTATTAATAACTGTACACAGTGATAATAGGAAGGAACTTGGCAAGTTATGTCTGACATTTGTTCTCCTCCTGCTCTCCCTAGGTGCTTATGTGTGGAATCCCCTTTCTTGTTCTTTTTCTTGGAAATTTTTTCACAACCCTCAGGGTTGTGCACCAGAAGTTCAAGACACAGCACACCGATACCAAGGAGATGTAAGAGCAAAGCAGACGGTTTGGATGTGATACGCCGGCATCTTGCTGATATGGATAGCGCAGGGAGGCTGGACTTTACCAAGGCACTCCTTGTATGCAATGGAGGAAGGTTTGGACACAGACCTGCTACCACTGTAACCACTATGCTGCTGTGCAGCCCCGTGTGTGTGAACCGGGCAGCCACATATTTCCACAATAAAACAGTGCAAGAAAGAGCATTTCTTTAAAAAAAGATATTAAACTCTCATTCATAAAACACTATTTTATGGGATCGCCATTCACAGTGGGAATAGGTTTTTACTGAATATTTGTTTGAAAAAGAGTTTCTATTCTTAACAGTTTTGTTTCTAAAATCAATCAAATATTAAGGAGTCCGTCAGTGACTGTTAGAAACTGCCTCTGGCAGATCGATCCACCCACCATGGGACATGTTACATGCAATGGGACCAAAACTGTGAACCTTCATGCCAGTTGCACTGTAGCACTTGTTGAGGAAAAAGTGAGTATTTTGTGTGCACTGCGCAAACAAGAAGATAGTTTGGCAGTGCGTCTGCTCTGCATCATGGCAATTTTGGGGCAGAACAGTCTTCTCTATGTGCTGCAATGCTGGCACCCACCTCTCAGCACGACACTGCTCCCCAGCCCAGGGGTAACAGGGAGCCGCCTTAGGAACTTCAGGGAGTGTTGGGAAAATCTGTAAGGGTTTGAGTAAACCTGTGTTGTCAAGCTTTCTCCAGCCCCCCCCCCTAGGTTTCCCTCTAAATGCATCTTCATATGTCTTCTCTGTTCAGTTTCTGCTGGAAAAAGGACACTAAGACCAACTTTGTGCCACCAGCACCACACCTTTTTAATGTTCAAAGTATTCATTGGTCCCCTTCGGATAATTTACGCCAGCTTTCAATATCCAAAGCAGAGTATTTACGCCAGTGACCCCTGCCCCCGGAAAGGATCGATGTCAGCAGTTATCCCGTTCGAAGCAAGATTAATGAGCGTGATCGTTGTCCTCAAAAAAGGATATGTGGCAGTAATCCTTGCCTCCAACAAAAAGTTAATCGTCAGTGTACACAAAGTTAAACAATTGTAAAATGAATGCTGTTTTGGTGGGTCCCAGTGTTTGCTGCTATCAGCTCTAGTAATTTAGCTTTATATATAGTGTGTTTCTTAAGAATACTTACATTTATCAGAGTCCTTATGTCAATAGTAGTTACCAAAAAGGGTTTATACAAAGACTCAAACCCCATCTCAGAATTTGTGCCAACATTTTGTATCCCAGTGTGTTTATTTTACACCTGTATTCATTATTTATTTATTTATTTGAGCCATTTCTAAAGCGCGCTGCAACCCTATGGGCATCCTGGCGCTGTGAAAGTGCAACTAAGAAGTGAGCATCATGGGGCAGGATGGGGGAAGTGAGCAAATTACTCTTGGGGCAGTTAGACTTTGGGGAATTGCCATGTCCTTACCTTTTTTCGGAAAGGCATCAGTTCGCTTGTTTTCCTGATTGCATCATCTTCCTCTATATCCCTATCACATGCTTTATACCCAATATCTTTATCTCGTGATCTTTGCCAGTTTTCAGTATCCCCTATATCCATATCACGTGATATGTCACTGTTCAGTATGCCTCTATTTCATGATCTTTATTCCAGGATTTCTGTCAGTATTCAAAATCCCCATCAAAGGATTTATTTCAGTACAGTATCTCCTTCAGAAAAAATGTATTTAGTATAAAGTTTCTTTATCAGAGGATCTATTGTCACTTTTCAGGATACTTGTCCGGGGGACAACACAAAAAGTATTGCATTCAATTCTGTACTCTTTCTTGAAAGTAGACAATTTTCCTTTTGACCATTCGAACTGACCTTTATAACTATGAATCATCCCCTCTAAATCTTTCATTACTATTTGTTTTATAATTGCTCTTACCTTTGCCGCGGAATATTGAGAGTGAATACATTTTGTCACCATTCTCAGTAATTTTTGGGGGCGAGAAAGACATTCCCCCCTCAGAAGGCTTTACAAATGGTGTTTGAAGTAATAAAAAAGTGAAATTGTTTAACTGCCTATAGTTAGCGGCCGGTAAAAGTACTTGAATGAATGGGAGGAATTAATTCATATAGCAGCTGGCAATGACAACACAATATTGTTGGCCAAGTAGCTCCAAGTCAATGATACAGCACAAAGCAAAGTAATAGTCTTGAGAACAAACGGGTAGAAGAATGAGCAGCTACCGAACACCAAAAGACGTAATGGATTCAAATATGCATCCCAACTTGTATAGTTCGGTATTGAAGTAGGAGCTAAAGTACTGTCACGTAGGCCATCAAATCAATATAATGTTCAACTGTCAGGAGAATTGGAACTTGCATAAATGAGCATGTATATTGAAGCTACCTAATAACATTAGAACCATATCGTCCTGTAGATTACATTAATCCCCTGGCATAATCAGAGCAAGAAGAACTTCACTTGCAAACCTTACTACCACTTACTGAAAATCATTATTCTGGATAGGAGGGTAAGGAGTAGTTTCTGTCCTGTAACTCCAGTTCTGTAGTAGGGGTATCTCTGTTATAGTCATAATCTAGTGAATAGTCCCGCCCATGTGCGTGGACCCCGGAGCAATCAAAAATAATCTCTTACAGTGTCAAAAAATGCAGAAAAGCATAGACACTTAGGAGAGAATTTAAAGACAGATAATGCAGCCTAAAAGGCTACACTGTCCAGTACTTCAACTAGAAATTCCACCATAAAATCCACAAAACAGCAAAAGCCTGTACAGATTTCCATTGCTTTAACAGCAAACTCCCTCAGGAATGATAGAGAGAAGAACCTGGACAGACAAGCCCCATAGGCTGCCATTATGTGGCTCAGAACAGGATACTGTGCCTTTAAGAGAATCTTCCAGAACCTTCTCCCAGTATCCCAGAATGCATAGCAGGTCCAACTTACTTTCAGTTCTTTTTGAAGGCGTAACACGCCAGACCTGTAGCATTCCGTACATGAATATCTCTCTCCACCGGGGAGGAGGGCGGGCGCTTATGACTATAACAGAGATACCCCTACTACAGAACTGGAGTTACAGGACAGAAACTACTCCTTCTGTAGTAGGGGATCTCTGTGTATAGTCATAATCTAGTGAATAGAATGGCAAGCCCATCCCCACACCAAAGCGGCGGTGGAGAAAAGAGAATCAACACCACTATTTTGCGAACAGATTTCGCAGTAAAGCCTGTCCAACCTGAGCATCTGCCCTAGCATCAGTGTCCAGGCAGTAATGCTTAGCAAAGGTATGAACCGACTTCCAAGTGGCCGCCTTGCAGATTTCTGCAATCGGAACATTACGAAGCAATGCTGTCGTGGCAGCCTTGTCCCTAGTGGAATGAGCCTTAGGCTTACCTCCTAAGGTCTTATTAGCTTTTTGGTAACACAATTGTATGCAGGACACAATCCACCGCGAGATGGACTGTTTAGAGGTAGCAAGACCCGTCCTGACTGATCCATAATTGATGAACAATTGGTCTGACCTACGAATATCCTTGGTTTTATCCAGATAAAATTTCAGCACCCTCCTAACATCCAGGGAATGCAAAGACCTTTCCGCTGGAGATGAAGCATTCTGAAAGAACGTAGGCAAAGATATAGTCTGGTTGATATGAAAATCAGAAACAACCTTGGGAAGAAACTTAGGGTGAGTACGCATAACAACCTTAGCAGCATGAAATACAGTATAAGGTTCTTGGCAACACAACGCCTGAATTTCACTCACCCTGCGGGCCGATGTAATGGCCACGAGGAACGCCGCCTTCCAGGACAGGTGCTGCAACGAAGCCTTATGAATAGGTTCAAAAGGCTCCTTCATCAATCTGGACAGCATCACATTCAAGTCCCATGAAGGCGAAGGAAGCCTGACAGGAGGGAATACTTTCTTCAAGCCTTCTAGAAAATCCCTGATCACAGGGATCTGGAAGAAGGAAGTCTGTGAAGGGCATTTCCTGTAGGCAGTCAAAGCAGCCAGATGAACCTTAATGGAATGGACATTAAGGCCAGACTGCGCCAGATGTAGCAGATATGGAAGGATGACATCTTCCTTGCATGTCGTAGGGTCATAGTTCTTAGACTTGCACCAGATGCAAAACCTCTTCCACTTGTAAGCATAAGAAGTCCGAGTCGAAGGTCGCTTAGCCTCCTTCAGTATGTCCATACAATCCTCTGGGAGATTCAAATGGCCATATTGCACTATTTCAGGAGCCATGCCGCCAAACTCAGACGAGAGGTTGGGGTGCACCATCAGCCCCCCGAACTTCGTGAGAAGGTCCGGCCTGCACGGCAGCTTCATGTGAGGAAGGAGAGACCGGTGAAGCAGGTCCGTGAACCACCACTGTCTGGGCCATTCCGGGGCAATCAGAATCATCTTCGCCCTGGATTGGGAGAGCTTGATGAGAACCGCTGGAATCAGGGGAATGGGTGGAAAAGCGTACAGAAAGCTGTTCGACCAGTTGATCCATAACGCGTTCCCCAGCATCCCCGGCTGGTAGTACCTGGAGGCGAAGTCTCGGCATTTGCTGTTTTCGGCGGTGGCGAACAGATCTATGTCTGGAGTGCCCCACCTTGCGAAGACTTCTCCTAGTACTTCGTCGTTTATGACCCATTCGTGGTTTTCCTGAAAGAGTCTGCTCAGCTCGTCTGCCTGAACATTCTGCACACCTGGCAGATGAGTGGCCGTTATCGAGAGTCCTCGAGCCAGAAGCCAATGCCAGATCGCCTGCGCCTCCTGAGACAGAGTGCGTGATCTCGAGCCCCCCTGCTTGTTGAGGTAATACATCGTGGTCGTATTGTCCGTCTGTACAAGCAGAGAGTTGGTCCAAAAGGACGGTTGAAAAGCCTTCAGCGCCAAGTGAACAGCCCTGAGTTCCAGGAAATTGATGTGGTACGTGGACTCCGACGGGGACCACATCCCTTGAATCTGCAGGTCTCCGGAGTGTGCTCCCCATCCCAGGAGAGAAGCATCCGTCACGATAGTCTGAGTGGGAATGTCCTTGTGGAAGGGAACCCCTCTGAGGAGATTCTCCGCTGAACACCACCACTTCAGAGACTGAAGAGCATGTAGAGACAGTCGTATCTTGTCATCCCAAGATCCTCTCCTCTGGTCCCACTGATCTTCCAAGCACTCCTGCAGCGGTCTCATGTGCAGCCGCGCATGCGGTGTCAGGAAGATGCAAGAGGCCATCGATCCCAGCAGAGAAGACACCGTCCTCACTGTCGTGGATGGAGTGGACATGAGAGCCTGAGCCTTCCGAAGGAGTGATAAACGTCGCTCTTCCGAAGGAGACACGCTTGCTGACAGCGTATCGATGGAGGCTCCCAAGTACTGGATGCACTGGACCGGAGTCGGGACAGACTTGGACATGTTGATGTGCAACCCCAGCTTGTTCAAGAGAACGCACGTCTTCTGGAAGTGTGCTTGAGCTTCCGAGAAGGAGGAGGCCTTGATCAACCAATCGTCCAGGTACGGGTAGACAAACACCTTGTTCTTCCTCAGGTGTGCCGCTACCACTGCCATGCACTTCGAGAACGTCCGGGGCGCAGACTTCAGCCCGAACGGAAGTACCGTGTACTGATAGTGATTGGTGCCGACTTGAAATCGCAGGAACTTCCTGTGTTTGTGTGCAATGGGCACATGGAAGTACGCATCCTGTAGGTCTATGGCGCAAAGCCAGTCTCCTCGCTGCAGCTGAGGATAAATCTGATGCAACGACAGCATGCAAAACTTTTCTCTGCGAATCCATTTTTTTGCCTGTCGCAAGTCCAGAATGGGCCTGAACTCGTTCTTGTCCTTCTTGCGGACCAGAAAGAACCGGGAGTACAGACCTCTTCCTCTTTGAGACAGAGGTACATCTTCTATCGCCCTTTTCCTTAGAAGGATGTCGGCCTCCGCCTGGAGCTCGCGCAGTTGATACTGCGAGCTGACCGGAGGAATCGATGGAGGAGGGCTGATGAACCGAAGACTGTATCCATTGCAAACAATATTCAGCACCCACTTGTCCTGAGTAATTTTTCTCCACTCTGCCAGAAAAAATTGAACGCTTCCCCCCACCGGAGCGGGTAACGGACGAAGGGGAAGTAACCGCTCAGGGTCGAGACCCAGCCGGGCCCTTGTTCGCGGTAGAGGACTGCTGTCCACCTCTACCCCTCTGACGTTTCTGGAAGGGTCTTCTGTATTGCTGCTGTTGTTGCTGCTGCTGCTGTTGCCCAGAAGACTGTCCCCTTCCTCTACCCTGCGACCCGAACCGTCGTTGGAACTGGCGGTAGGGTTTCTTGTCTTTGGGCTTCTCCAAACCCACGGCCGTCAGGGTTTCAGCCTCGGCCTTCATCCTGGCCATTTCGTCATCTGCATGTTTCCCGAAGAGGGTGTCGCCGGAAAACGGCAGATTTGCCACTCGCTGTTGCGCTTCAGGCTTGAGCGACGTCAGCCGGAGCCAAGCATGGCGTCTCTGATTGATACCGTGGCAGTATCCATGTGCGGCCAACAGGGAGATATCCGCCGCGGCGCTGATGGCTTGGTTCGAAACCAGCATCCCTTCCTGGACGATCTCCATGAAGTCCTCTTTCCTGTCCCGCGGGACAAGGTCCGCAAACTGTTCCATGGAATCCCACAGCGCACGGTCGTACCGCCCCAGCAACGCCGAGTCGCTGGAGGCCTTCATCGTCGTGGAAGACGTCCCACACGCCTTCCTTCCAGCTGAGTCAATCCAGCGGCTCTCCTTATCCGGAGGCACAGTGGAGGACGGGGAGGTAGCATGTAGTTTCCTAGCCGCCGTCACAATAACCGAATCAGGCACTGGGTCCATCCGTAAGAAGGCCGGGTCTGACTCTGGCGCCCTGTACTTCTTGACAAGCCTGGAGGGAGCGGCTTTCACCACCGCCGGCGTAAGGAAGAGCTGTTCAGCAGGCTCAACCAGTCCTGGCACCAAAGGCAGTAGGGGGCGAGACAGGTGCTTCGTGTGCAAAGTCTCGAAGATCACAGAAGTCGTCGGCGTAGGGGCCGTCACCTTGATCCCCAACTTCGCCGCCCCCCTCAGGAGAACCTCCTGGTCTCCGGTGAATCCGACAATGTAGGTGAATAGGAACGGGTCCTAGAGGTCAAACGGGACCTGGACCTATGCCTCCTATGGCGATGTCTGGATCTAGAGGAGGATCCGTGTCTACTCCTAGATCTGTCTCTCTTCCCTGAGCGCGACCTCGATCTCCTGGGTCTGGGACGCTCCGCCGGCCTCCCTGGGACGGACGTCTTGGGCTTAGGAGGGACCTTCGACTTAGGAGTCTTCTTCGGAGGTGTCGGAAGTCTGGGCATCGACACCGATCTCGGTGGAACCGGAGGAGGAGCACCAGGCACAGGGGCCTGTGGTCCTGACGGAAGAGCAGGTAGAGGAGGCAATGGAGGAGGGGTTGGAGCCCTCGGAGGAGGACCTCTAGGCAAAGGAGGAGGAGGAGGAGGTGGTGTAATAGTCTTCTTCGGGGTATACACCTCTGAGTACACCGTTCCCGGCGACCCACCATCCTTTCCTGACTGAGGGGAGCCCCCCACAGTCCTTGGCCTGTCCTTACGACCCCCCGACGTCGAAGACCGGTGTCCAGATGTCGAACGTGGTCCCCTCGACGTCGAGCGGCCCTTCGGCGTCGACCGTTTCACACGCCTCGGCGTCGACCGGCTTCTATGCCTCGACGTCGACCCTGACCAGATGGACGATCCTCTATATTTCGACGGCGAGAGCTTACGCCTCGACGGCGACCTCCACCGCCTCGACGACGACCTCTTCGATCGCCTCGACGTCGACCTCGTTCGCCTCGACGTCGACGTCTTCTGCGCCGGAGACCTCTTCCGCCTCGACGGCGACCTTGTCCGCTTCGACGGCGGCCTCGACGACGAGGATGTCCTCGCCCTTGACGGCGAACGGCGGTGTCGCCTCGACGGCGAGCGCCGACGCCGGGTCCTTCGATGCTGTCCACTCGACGGCGATGACGAAGAGATAGACACTGGGTTTGACGGCGGCCTGTGTAAGTCCCTCGACGTCGACGGGCGACGTTTTCTCGACCCAGAGCCCTGGGGAGACCGGGAACTGGCCGTGGACCTTCCTCTCGACGTCGTGGTCAGTGCAACCGACCCAGACGGAGACAGTGGACGTTTGCTGGACTTCCTGCCCCTGGGGAGCCCCCCAGAGGCCTCAGCATGGGCAGTAGAAGCCCCTCCAGACCCACCTTGAGCCTTCAGTCTTCTCTCTTCAAGGCCCTGAAGCCTGATCTTCCTCCTGTCCTTCAGGGTCCTGCCAGAGAAGCCTTTACAGATCTCACACTCCTCTGGGATGTGTGAAGAGGGAAGGTAGAGGATACACACCTCATGGGGATCTGACTTGGCCTTCTTCCTGGAGCACTCCGGGCATTTGTCAAATAATGCAGGCATTATGGACAACAAAAGGGTGCAGAAAACCAAGAAGAAAGTCACCAGAGTACTTTAAAAGTACACAAAATCGAATTTAGTGAAAAAACACCAACAAAACCCTTGAAAGGGAGAGCTCAATGCTCCAGGGTCCTGCTTGCAGGAGCCGGAAAAAAGAACTGAAAGTAAGTTGGACCTGCTATGCATTCTGGGATACTGGGAGAAGGTTCTGGAAGATTCTCTTAAAGGCACAGTATCCTGTTCTGAGCCACATAATGGCAGCCTATGGGGCTTGTCTGTCCAGGTTCTTCTCTCTATCATTCCTGAGGGAGTTTGCTGTTAAAGCAATGGAAATCTGTACAGGCTTTTGCTGTTTTGTGGATTTTATGGTGGAATTTCTAGTTGAAGTACTGGACAGTGTAGCCTTTTAGGCTGCATTATCTGTCTTTAAATTCTCTCTTAAGTGTCTATGCTTTTCTGCATTTTTTGACACTGCAAGAGATTATTTTTGATTGCTCCGGGGTCCACGCACATGGGCGGGACTATTCACTAGATTATGACTATAACAGAGATCCCCTACTACAGAACTCTATTGCTAGTAGTTCAATGTGGCATGTCACCATACAATGAGTGGATTCATAAAGCAAGTTCTGACCCAGGTGCGGGACTAAACTTAATTAACTAAGGTACAAAATAATATATGTGAATATTAGTGGATATCTCTAGCCACATAAAAAATATTTTTAAATGATCGGGCAACCGGTAGGGCCTCTCCAAAAGTAGATCTTACCCTAGGAAGGAGTTTTCCATCTGGTTTCTAGATTCCGTCTGTGCAGACCTTAAATAAGATACATCTAAGAGTTATAGTAGTTCTCTCCCATGCTCCATAGGAAGTCGAAACAGGAGTACACATTTCCACTTTCCGTACATGCCTTTACCAAAGAGTAAGACACAGAAGGAAACCTCCCAAACCAATGGTGGAAACATACTCTCTCAGCCCATGGACAAGTCTGAAAAAAGGGTTCCATACATGGAAATGTAAGAGAACAATGACTCAAAGAGAGAAAGGAACCAATAATTGATTCTCATGGAGGATGATACACATTCACTTCCCACAGCATGATGATCATTCTTCCGCTAAAGCCATAGCAAAACTTTGAGCTGCTTCTAAGGACGAAGAAACAGGACCTACATGAAAGAATAAAATGGACTGGTATAATGACTTACACCAAGAACCTCAAATGACTCACACCAAGAACCTCAAATGACTCAAAGCCTGAAGGTAGCTTTGGACCATTGAGAGGCTGGTCCTCCACCTTTCACACAGCTGTTTATTTGCTGGTGCATTTATGTAAAGGAAATGTGCAGAGATTCATTTTAGAATGTTCATTAACCTGTAATGTATGATGAAGGACAATCTTTTGGTAAACATTGCCTCTATATATTGTTTAAGTAACATGGCAAGGATCCCTAAAGCCCATTTAAACCACTGTCATTAAAGGGGATTCCTTTCTAAGAGAGGGGTTTAGTCAGTGGATCCTCTGGAGATGACAGTTGTGTTTATAAATACATCCTATTCATGGTATACTAGAACACTGACTATCAGGTAACCATTCCCTTGAGGAATATGAAGACAGCAGCTATTTATAGTGTCATCATACATTTATTTTCAGGAATCCTCCTCTTAGGAATAGTAACTATTCAAGGAACACCATATTTCTCTAAATTAATTGTACAGATATTTCAAACAGTAAACATCTAAATAACTGTAGCTGCCATCCTCAGAGGGGCAGTCTACTCGTAAAATACAACCAAAGACGTTCTCCAAGAATTTATTTAAACAGACAAGATGAGTTAAAAATAGGATGATCTATAGAGCACTGTTTTCCTTCTCGGCTTATCGCTAGGAACGCCACATAATAATTGAACCTGTTCAACTGCTGTTTTCAACCATAATTTTAACTAGACATAGACAAGGGAAATCAAGGTGTTGCGCGGTGGTGAGGTGTACGTAACAGTTCCGGTATTGTTTTAATTCAATCCAAACTATAGTGACAAGGGCATAGAAATTGTTCATTACAGGTGGGCAACATTTTTAATTCAGATCAGTGTGATAGACTAAAGAAAAAGGAAAAAGGACCCGCGGCCGTAGCCGTACACAACTTGTAACACAAAGAAACTGTGAGGGCGGGTCCAAGGTATTACAAGGTTTAAAGACCTGCAAGAAGTGATTCCCCTGAATACTACAATCAAAACACAATAAACTTCTCGGGTCTATAGTAACCTGAAACCAGCAAGGAAAAGAAGAAGGTAAATATGTGCCTCTCTACCAAAACCTAAGAGGGGAGCAATCCCTTTTAGGACGAATGCCCTAACTCACCATAGGTGACATGGTACATCATTTGGGCTTCTCCTCCCAGTGGTAAATCCTAGTCCCACTGAGGGCTTCTACCACCTCACTGTGAGGTAGGAGCTCTGGGATGTTTTCTTGTTCAATAACAGCAGTTTGACTGGACTACCCGCTCCTTGTCATTTGTGTTGTGTTGTGTGTTGTTGTCTTTGACACTACTGACAGAGTGGTCACTTCTCTAATGGTACTTACAGACTAGAAAATGGCAAAACTCTTAGGTTTAGCCTTCGATGAGGCTGTTGCTCGAGATATTCTACTTACACCTAGTATTTTAGATAATCCATCCAACATTGGTTCCACACCTACTGAAGACTGGGCCAAACTATTGATGCTCGAACGCTCTCACTTACTCACGCACATATATACATGGTGCGATAATAACCGAATAGTTGAGAGCCAATTGTGCACCAACAGGCCTCATTGTATCAAATACACCTTGTCTGTTCCTGGAAGACAAACAGTTTCTTAAAGACTGGTCTCTCATTGAGTGGCAATGTACCAGGGACTGGCTTATACTTATTATCAGTACTGCCAATCGCATCGCAGACACGATTCTAGTTGAGATACAAACACTAGAGACACAGATTAAGTCGGTCCTGGTGACCTCTGTTTATAAGAAGCAGGCGGATGAGATGAGCAAGAATAACAAAGAATTAAAAGATTCTGTATTAGCCATAAAGATAACCAAGTTCAAAAAGGATCTTGAGAAATTTGCATTTGATAAGGTGTACCCTTATACGAGTGATACCTATGTGCCTCCCCAATTTAATCACAGGGGTAAGAGATATGGGTCCAATTATTCCACTTCTGCAAGTGAAGATGGATCCACTGATTCCGACTCTGCTTCACTTGAAGACCGGAAACCGAGAGGCGGGTACAGAAGGAGCAGAGGACAACGAAGAGGTGGCCAATATAGCCAAGAACAGCCACAATGGGGGCCCCAGGTCAATTTGGTTACTCACAACCGCCCTTCCAACCTCCAATGTACCCCTTTCAACCGTCAACATAATCCCTCCACAGCCTTTTTTAGGGTTTGGCCCGGTCAGGTCAAGAGGCTGTCGAAGACATCAACAGGCCTCCGTACACTGGAACTTGCCAGTGGCGTCCAGGACAACACACAGCATGGTCCAGCCACCAGTACAACCGGGGACCAGCAACGACGCGACCTAATCATGAATTTGAGCAACCGTAGCCTGACTCCAACGGAGACGTCTGCACTAACGAAAGGTTTAGTACCTACTTTTAAAGGCGACGCTTTTCAAATCAGACAAGAGCTGGCTGGCTTTTTCCCCAAAATACGTTTACGATAATGTTTTGAAGACAAACAAGCAATCGATCAGACTGAGAATACGAAGAACACAGGCCTTAGACCACGCTCAACCATTAACCCTCCATCATACTTGATACCTGCACAAATCACCACATTCGAGAAAGCGGTCCTACAAGATGTGAATAGCTTGTTCAACCAAGATATCAGACAATATCAAAACCTACCAAAGCAAGAACGACTAGCGCTCCAACAACTGTCCAACGATGAGACCATCGTTATAAAACCAGCAGACAAGGGGGGTGCCATTGTTATCCTTGACAGTAGCACATATAGAGCTGAATGCCTTCGACAGATTGGAAACCGATTCTTACAGACCCCTCAAAATGGACCAGACGAAACGACTAACAACAGATAAAAAGGATGGTAGAGGAAGCGAACAAAGAAGGGTGGATCACCGAACATGAAGCGGCGTTCCTGGTCACATCTCATCCAGTTAAACCATATTTGTATGTACTGCCCAAAGTACATAAGGGACAGCTACCACCACCAGGGAGACCGATTATTTTGGGCATAGGGTCTGTCCTGGAGCCTTTATCTACTTTTGTAGACTTTTTCCTACAGTCCTTGGTATTGAAGATGCCTACTTACCCTCAAGACACAAAGGACTTATTGCGTCTTCTAAGTGAGACCACATTTGACCAAGAGCAAAACTACTTGGTCTCTTTTGATGTTGAGTCTTTATATACTTCGATACCACAGGAGTCTCTCTCTACCATAGAGTCATTATTGGAATCTAATCCCACTGAAAGTATAACTCCAGTGCACTTCATAATGACGTGCGCACGTTTAGCCATGAAGGAAAATGTCTTTAAATTTGAAGACGACATATATCTACAAACGTCCGGTACATCTATGGGCAGCATTTTCGCCCCTAGCCTGGCTAACCTCTACGTGCATCATTTTGAGCAGACCATCGTGTTACAAGAGGACAACCCCTTATGGAAGACATATACGAACCAGGAAGCGATACATCAATGATGTGTTTGTCATATGGAGAGGTACTCCAGGCAGCATTAAATCTTTTCATCAATGGCTGAACACTAAAAACGACTTCTTGAGATTCACTTTGGAATACTCCAATACCAGCCTACCTTTCCTGGACATTCGCATCTTTCCAGAGGGAGTAGGCCTCGGCACAGAAGTCTACAAGAAACTTACGGCCCGAGACTCGTTACTATCCTATGATAGCTATCATCCAAAGGCCTTGCGTGAAAACTTGCCCTTCAGGCAATTTCTCAGAATAAGGAGAAATTGTTCCACCATGGAAAAATACAGGGAACGTGCTAAGACATTAAGCACTCACCCTAAAGAGAAGAACTACCCACTCAATACTATTTGCAGATCACGGGAAAGAGCTGTGAATAACAATAGAGAAGCTCTGATTGAGGTGGCTGGTCCGAAGGAGGAATTAACCAGGTTGACATGCGTCAACACTTTCTGTAGCTACTCATACAAAATCAAAAGGAATATTTTGAAACATTGGAAGATTTTGAACATCTGCAAGGAACCTCTACCTCCTCCTCTGTTCGCATTCAAAAGGAGCCCCAACACCAAGGACCAGATTGTACACACGATGCCCATACTGAAGCAGAGATCTTCAGACCAAGTATCATTATTGGTATTACCTCCAGTTGTGGGGCACTATCCTTGTGGCTCTTGTGCAGTCTGTCCGCAGACCACACGCATGACAGAGGGGGATATTGGTACCACCAAACCCTGGTTCCTAACAAAGCAAACAAACTGCAATAGCGAAAAAGTGATTTACTTAATCACCTGCCCGTGTGGTTTACGCTACGTGGGTATGACCACGCGAAAGATTAAGACGAGAATACTGGAACATAAAAGCACCATTCGGTGTAAGAAAAGATCAACAAAGATGTCTAATCATTTTTTAGATTCTAACCACCAAGCAAATGAACTGAGGTGGACTATTCTCGAACATCCTTTCATGCCTCCGCACATCACGGACATATTTAAATTCCTGTTCCGAAGGGAACAACGTTGGGTGTCCTGGATCAAGAGCGATACAACAGGGCTAAATGAAGATATTGCTTGGCTGTCCCTGTGATGTGCTTTTCTCTAAAAATCCTGCTATATTTACAACTGATATACTATATATGATATGAAGGCTTACGAGTGACACAATCAAATTCTCTTTCTATAGTTTTTAGTTGTGACACATTTTCCCTTTCCTTGCTTGAACAAGGGTAGTTCCGTCATGAATATAGTATTACAGCTAAGTTTCAATGCATTTTGTTAATTAACAGGAGAACACTATGTATATATCATGGGGGCCGCGCTGGGTCTTTGTAGAGAGCCTCTTTATAGTCGGCCTTATTCCTTAATAAAGACATCGAGCGCAGCAAACACCTTACCATTCCTTAGAAACAAGATTTTGTTACACTCCAAGTGTTTCAATAAAGTTGGGACATGAGTTTAGTTCCAGTAGTGTCAGTACAAGCACAGGTTGCTCAATTCGGTCGAACTGAGCATGCGCGATGATAGACACTATGCCTGCACGCATGCCCAGTAGTCAGACAGTCACTCTGGCAGCACTCCTATGGTGCCTTTCACATCACGAGTCAGGTTACCAATGCCCCTATTTAAGATCTCCATTTGTCCCCCGTCGGTACCTCCGGTTGCAAATTCTGTATTACAACGGAGTACCGACGGAGAGGTGAGTGGGGTGGGGCATGCTGGGTTATACCTTGACCGTTATACTAAATAGCCCGAGGATTGTTTGTTTCGATTATGTTTTCGGAAGCATTTAACTGCTTGCTGATAAGTGAAGGAAGAGCTTAATATCTTTTGTTGTGCCAGAAGTACTCGCATACCTTTATCGCCAGAACAATGTGCATTGTATTTGCCAAGCATGCCCTGAGCGAGACACCAGTAGTCTGTAGCATTCTCAGGCCATCATCGCTAGATATCCAGTGGTAAACGCGATGAGAGTAAGTCTCAAGCGGGATGCTTTTATTTAATGTTTTTTACAATAATACATGTGCATGCTAGCGTGTTTTCATGTAATTGACCGAACCTTATAGTCGGAGTGCCAATTATCTTAAACAAAGTTTTACAAGGACATTGTTAACTTCAAATATGCCTTAGTAAATATGCACTAACAAGGGCTCATGATAAATTCTAATGTATACCTGCCTGTAAACGCACCATCAGTCAGACATGGACGCTCTTTGACTGTGTCCACCAGGCTTTTTGGCCCTTTTTAAGAGCGCAATCACGCAAATATATAACTTTTCTCCTTTGGAATGAACGAGAGAGAGTACAACAATTGCCAACTAGAAGTGCCTATTGACCATGTGTTCCAGTTCTGTCCGTTATTGTTTTAGACACCACTAGCACACCTATGTAATTAGTATAGATAGGCGCCCATACTACACACCTGAGTTTTTTGACGCATTCTTGTTATTTCTGAGCGGGGCTCCCTTCCCCGAGTTGTAACCAGGTTGAGGTGGGCTAGCTTGTCCTACAGAAATGGGTGAGTAGATGACTTTTAGAGTATTTTGTTGGACTCGAAATTGCTGAATGACTAATTAGTCATCTTGATACTGTTCCAAGTTTGGAGCTCTTAACGATTTGTTGTGTTTTTCTGTGTATCACTCTCTTTAGACAAGTTCCAGTGATACCGAACTACACCTAGGATTACTGGTTTTGTATTAGAGCTTATTTTTTATCTTTTTTCACTCCACAGCAGCAGCTTTGTTACGTTCTTTGGTCCTGAAGAAAGCCAGACATACTTTTTAGATGACTAATGGCTGAAACATATCAACCTCTTTTTTCTATCTAGCAGTTTATTTATACACTGCGTTGCACTGAGTTTTAACCCTGCCAGTTCAGATGAGCCAATATAGATTCTTTTCATCTGCACTAGGCAGTTTTAAATTCACTTTCACTCACGTATTGGGCTGCACCCACACATCACGACATTGCTCACATTTGGGATTTTAGCATCCATAACTGCTGTTATTGAACAAGAAAACATCCCAGAGCTCCTACCTCACAGTGAGGTGGTTGGAGCCCTCAGTGGGACTAGGATTTCCCACTGGGAAGAGAAGCCCAAATGATGATGCGTGCCACCTATGGTGAGTGAGGGCATTCGTCCTAAAGGGATCACTCCCCTCTTAGGTTTTGATAGAGAGACACAGATTTACCTTCTTTTCCTTGCTGGTTTCAGGTTACTATAGACCCGAGAAGTTTATTGTGTTTTGATTGTAGTATTCAGGGGAATCACTTCTTGCAGGCCTTTAAACTTTGTAATCCCTTGGACCCCCCTCACAGTTTCTTTATGTTACAAAAATTGCAGAGGGACAATCAACACCTCCTGCAGAGCAGACCATACTTCTCATCAGTGAATATGAAGAGGGCACCCTGCACATATGCACAGACACCCTCCAACGGATAATGGACAGCCTCCGCACCCCACCCCCAGGAGCAGGGCAGCCAAGCTGCCTCAAGGTGACCCCACCCCCTGCACAGACCACACAGCAGGAAGCACCCACCACATGGAATTCCAACGCCGTGTGTTGGGTTGCTAGGAGGAGAGGAGATGGCTGATCAGCTGCGGGTGGGTTTCAACCTCGTGGCAGCCAAACTCAATGCCATACGTGGGTGTCTGAATCCCATCAGGGACTACTTACAGTCCCTAACAGACACCCACTGTCCGCACCATGCACTCCGACAATCCTTGGCTGATATCGCTGGGGCCATTACTCGGATACAAGAACTGTCTAGTCAGACAGGATCCAGCGATGACAGCACAGAGTTGGCACAGATGCGCAGGACAATGGAGAACATGGAGCCGATGCCGGCTGGAAGTATGGCTGCCACGGCTGAACACCAGCGAGATGTAGCTAGGATCTTACATGCCCTGCAGTTCCTCATCTTGCCATTGCTACCACTGAGCCTGTCCCAGATAACTGCTGCGGGAACTTTGACACACACATCTCCGACCCCTGATGTGTCAGTAGCACACAGTGATGCAGTTCTACCACCTTCGCCCCCTGATATGTCAGTGGCAGACAGTGATGCAACCCTATCACCTCCGCCCCCTGATGTGCCAGTGGCACACAGTGATGCAGCCATAACACCAGCACACACACCTGACACACCAGACACAGAAGGCGTATCAGAGGAGTAAGATGTAAATGGTAATGACTGTGTGAGGAAGGAGGCAGTAGCATCCATCCCCCCAAATGGCCTGTCCCTGCCTGGTTCAGCCCTATGCATCCTGCCCTGGGACAAGACCTCCCACTGTCCCCCGGAACACTCAGCGACATTTACCTGGACCCCAACATGGACTGCCATATCTGCTCTGGTTACCAATGCCACAGCAAGCCGGCTGCAGACTGAACTCTTCCTCTTCCAATTTACTTTTCATTCCCCAAAGGACTCAGGTTGGCTTGGCATGGCCATGTACTGCTCCAGCTCCGGAATTCTCCAGAATGTGAATTAAACATTCGAAATCACACAGATGTGTCATGTCCATGTTCACTCAAGTATAAAAGTATTGATGAATGTAGGGAACATTGATTGCACTGAAAGGTACACCCTGGTAAATGTCATCAATCTGCTTGTTTGACCCTGACCCACATGGCCAATTAGATGGCTGTGAAGGTGTGAACTAGCAGTGGCCTCATTGCACATGAACAACAATCTCTCAACCCCCCAATGTAGCCCCACGTCCATGTGTTAAATAGGGATCTGTGTAGAAATGACAAAATCTGTAGCAGGCCAGGAGTGGTGTCCCCAACACATGTGACAACAGAACATCTCTTTGCATACCTACTCACACACATATGTGTGGACGCAGGCTGTTTTGATGGATAACATTGCTCTACATGGCCAGAAGTTGGATATCATACACACATTGCTGTAGACACGTAAGTGCACAGGTCTGCCAGCAACTATCTCAAACACAATGTCTGGCTCACAGAGGTGGGTCTGTCAATAGCGACTCACCCCCAATGTAAATGTGTCAGTCAGTCCCTCCCTGTGTACAGACAATGCTCATTGAGGCACATGATGTGTCATTCCAATCAACACTCATCACAGTTGAACACTAGTTAAGTTGCGTAGACTTTATTAGCATGTGCGTATCGGTACGGGCAAGGCAAGGGCCACAACATGCAGAGAAATGCTTAAGACGCTTACTGGCAGCATAGGAACATGTCGAGGTGCAAGAAATGGGGAGGCAAAAATTAACATGAATCATTATGGTTGGCAACGACTGGCAACCCATAGGATCTGCATAGTGCTGTACCACTGGACTGCCCTGCTGTCAGTGAGCAGGTGAAAGGGTCCTACAAGGTCACATGTCGTACTACATTGCTATGTGTGTACTCTCCTTGCAGTATGTCCGAATTGGGAGCGTTGCCAAACGATGCTGGCCAGCTCCGCCCATGGAACCGCATTACCTTGCATAGGTGTGTGTACAAACGCGTAGGTCAACGCACATGCATTCTGGGTCCAGGCGAAGTCAGACATGTCCACTATTGTTGTGGGTTATGTGAACATTCCCCAAGATGCAACAAGGTGTGAGGACCTGTACTGTGGGTGACAATCAGATGTGGCTGCAAGAACATACTTACTCGTCCATGAATGCTAGCACAGCTTCATGGGCAATCTGTTCCAATAGTTCATCGTTGTTGAGTTCCAGGAACACGAGGGAGAGCCAATCCATTAACTGGTCTGGGCAGATGTGCTCCGTCCACGCCGTTTCACCAATCCGCAACACAGCCCAATAGGGGGGCTCCTTGATGTGGTCACTGCACACGAGGAGTTGTGCAATCTCCCATGCACAACTGCCAGCACCTACGCCAAAGATCATGGCATCCCATGCACGGGAATCCTGGTGACACACCTGTTCGTGTTCCAACAAGGGGTGCACAGTCACGTCATATTCCAATTCAGCTACCGTTGCTTTGGATAGGCAGACCTCCATGGGACACTTGAATGTGCATGATCGACAGTGGAACCAGGGCTGGACGCAGGTGACGTAGGCAAGACGGAAACTGATTTGCAACACTGCCATTGGCAGTGATCCCAACAGATACAGCATTTGTGTACGGTACAGTTCCACGTGACAGGGGTTGTGCATGTGCTCGGGATGTCCTGCCATTGCATTTGTTGGTCTCGTAGCACAGGCAATCCTCAGACCGGCAGCAGTTCGGTGGACGATATGGCACAGCTCCGGGCAATGAGTTGTATGTATGTGCTACATTTGGACGTATGGGTTGTTTTTTACCAATGTGTCAAGGGCAGCCCTTGCAGGTGTAGTTCGAGTTGGGACAAGTGTGTGTGGGGTGTGAACACATTGGTCTTTCATTAGCGCAGTTCGTGGTGTGGGAGTCCTTGGAGTCTGGTATGGTATCTCACGCAGGGTGTGCCAGCCACATTCAAGACCAGGGTCGGAGGTTGGGTTTTCCTTCCACCTTGTGTATTGAGACAAAGGAGCTTTCATACCCAATTTTAGTTTGACTACTGCTTGCATTTCTTGAATGTGTTGTGGCCTTCGCGCCGACATTGATACCAGGCTTAGGTTTGGGGTGCACCAATTGCCAAACACACGCACTAGTTGGCATGTATGAATGGTCCAGGGCCCGATTGGCCTTGCGCTCCTTGTTCAGGGTCTCCCTCTCCCTCTCCCTCTTTCGCTCTCTCTCTCTCTCTCTCTCTGTCTCTCTCTCTGTCTCTCTCTCTCTCTCTCTCTGTCTCTCTCTCTCTGTCTCTCTCTCTCTCTCTCTCTCTCTCTCTCTCTCTCTTTTTGCACGGGAACGCCTACTCTGCATCTCATTAGCGATAGTTGCCGGGGTCATCTGTGGCAATGTTTTTTGCGGCTGCTATCGCAGGTAAACTGGTGATATGGGTTGTTAGCACCTGTTTGTGAATGGGGACATACTTTTATCGCAACTTTGGCTGCGATAAAGTGCTGATAACTTGGCGATAGATCCTTGAGAATATGCCCCTAAAATGGGTAGAAAGGCTGACCAGATGACTTGTAGCTCACTAACACAATGACCTGAAGTTATCTCTAAGAGAAAGACTGTTTTGGGAGAAGACGCAAAAGATAGTTGTGTTTCGGCTCACATGAGGCTCTTCACCGAGCCCAACTCTCTTTAATATTTATGTTGCACCATTGGCTAGGTTAATTAGGTCTCTGGGTTTCTCCGCTATCTCCTATGCCGATGATACCCAGATTGTAGTCTCAGTGACATGCTCGCCTGATGACACTGCTGCACAGTTCCACACCTGTCTTCGTAAGGTCGGGGACTGGATGGCAACCAATTGTTCGAAATTGAACTCTAGTAAGACCGAGGTCTTACTTTTTGGTGGCCATACTAATTTTTGGTCCCCTGCTATGTGGCCCTCAGAGTTGGGCCCGTTACCAACTCCTACGAATAAGGTGAAGAATCTGGGAGTCACGTTTGACTCTATGCTTTCGTTCGAAGGCCATGTTAACCAGATTACATCCATCTCCTTTTATACATTAAAGCTATTGAGAAAAATTCTCCCATTTATTCTAGGTGACCTGCGGAAGCTAGTAGTCTCGGCTCTTATTCTATCTAGAGCCGATTACTGTAATGGCTTATTCATTAACCTTTGGAAGAAATGCCTGATCAAGCTGCAGATTGTGCACAATGCTGCTGCACGTCTTTCCCTGAACATCCCAAGATACAAATCAGTTTCACAGGTGCTCAAAGAATTACACTGGTTGCTAGTGAAGAGACGGATCAAATTTAAGGCTCTTTGTATTGCCTTTAAGGCCACGCATGACATAGGGCCTGCCTTTTTCTAACAGAATCTACAGCCTTACATCCCTGCTCACCATCTTCGCTTATCTCACGCCCATAATCTGATATTCCCCAGGTACGAAAAGTGTTCTTGGGGTGGTAGCAGTTTCCTGGTCGGTGCGGCCAGACTGTGGAACTCTCTCCCACTGAGGCTGAAAGAAGAAACACACCTGTTAGCCTTCAGGAAGGCGTTGAAGACTTGGCTGTTTAATCTTTGATGTAGGCCGTCATCTGTCCAGTTGGCTTTGTTCTGATGAGCTATCGCCTTGACACCTTAGGGTGAATGTTTCACGCTTTACAAATTTCTTTTTCATTTCACTTCACGTAAAACAAGTGAGATCCAAATTACGGCCCCACTTGCTGCATTACAATAGGCTTCTGTGGAAACATGTGAACACGACCTTCAAGAAAAAGCTTGACAACAGGTGAATTAAATACGGATGGTTGGTCCAGTAAACACAAAGTCCAAAAGGGCCGACAAATAATCTTTAACTGTGCCCATAGCAAGAACTGCTGGGATAACAGCAGCACAAAAGGCAGAGCATCCGATAACTTTGCCTAGAATGGGTCTGTATGGTGGGAATTACGCCAGCCCACAAACTTACCCTAGCATCTGATTTAAACAGTTTCAGCGGATAGACGCCTGGCCATTAGAATGACATCCACTACTTCAGGAGTGAGATTGAAGGTAGTCAACTGTTGATGCTCAATCTCCACGTGTGGAGGAGTAAATTGTGCAGGCCTGGGTGTGGAACTCTGCCCTTCTGCTGTGACAGAAGGTCCTCCCAAAGTAGCAGCCTGACCTGAGGACAGAGGCTCATGCCCAGATGTTCCAGGCCCCACACTCTCCTGGACCAATCTGAAACTACTAGAATGACTTTGGGCAGGTCATTTCTAACTTATTCAGAATAATTGGCAGAAGAGACAGAGACGAGAAGGTTTATAGGAGCCCCAAACTCCAATCTAGGCAGAATGCGTCAGAGAGAGAAAGAGAGAGAGGGAGAGAGAGACAGAGAGAGAGAGAGAAGGAGAGAGAGAGAGAGAGAGAGAAGCTTTTTCAGAATTCCATTGTGCAAAAGTGTAGGCATTGCTTGTTCTCGGTAGATAGATCAAGCCATGGTTCTGCCCATTGCTGGAAGATGCCTTACATCACTTCTGGGTTGTAGCTGCCATTTGTAATCTGCTAGGCATCGCCAGCTGAGTTTGTTCACTCTGGCGTTTAAGGATCCCACCAGGTGGTTCACAACTAGGGGATGTCCCTCCAATTCAGAAGGTGACTTTGGCCTCGAAGAGTGTCAAACCTCTCTGCCGGAAGGTTTCTCTGTATCTGGAAGTCCATGAGGGTTGACTCCTTTGGAGGCCCCATTTTTCTGTTCCCATTGTTTACCCAGGTGCTGACCGGAGCCCGAAGTTGGTAAAGGCGCTGCAGGTGGCTTTTTCTTATGCACAAGGCTGAAAGCCTGACTCTCTCAAGAGTGGTGCTCCAGCCCAGAGTGTTGTCTCTTGTGAGAATTACGGTGTACTTATGCTTCAACCATACTCACAAGTTTGGGCGTGGTCATCGTCCAGGAGCCAGCATCAGCTGAGGTCGATGGACCCCCCTCTTCTTCCTCTTGATCAGCCTTGGACACAATGGAGTCGATGACGTCTTGCCTGGGTTGGTGAGCGAGGACGCCTGAATATTCAATATTCTCTTCCTTCTCCTCAAAGATGTCCGGGGCTTCCTTGGCTGGTGGTCTATGCATCCTGATGAGGGCCCAGCACCTTTCTCAAAGTGTCCATATACATCAAATTACAAGACAGAAGGCACACGTTGCCAGTTTATGGTCCAGGAAGAGATAGAGGTTGCAGACGCTATGGTGGTTGGGCCAAGGATACTTAATCTGCATTGAGTTTATTTCCTGAAGGATATATATTCCATCACCTGCGACATTCCCTGTAATCACAGGCTGGAAATCGATTTAACTTGTGACCCTACAGGGGCTTGGTCATTCTGAGGATCAGGGGCCTGATGCTGCAAGACTGTCTCTGATGCACGTTGTCTTTCTTAGAGGCAGTAGTAGAAGGTTGAACTAGGAGGGCCCATAGAATGAGCATAACACATGTCGGATCCGTAAGCCCCGTCGGTACATGTTAAAACCCTATGGCGGGGAAAAGCATTCTAAAAATTGAGTCAATTCTCATGCAAATACCTGGTAAGGAAGCAATCTTTCAACATCTCACAGCTTCGAACAAAAACAACTTGCATTATCAGAGCACAACACTAGATGGCAGGAGTATGCAGAGCATGTCTACCTACAGTCGCACATGCTACCAATCAACCAGTCAGCATTTCTACAGAGCAGCATTGTCACTCCTCAGGCTATCTGGGTGATGAGGTTTGAGATCTCTGTTGTGCCAGCTCTCCCTTCAACAGGTCTTGAGGAGACGGCAGGAAGAGGGAAGAAATGACTAGAA
The DNA here is from genome assembly GCF_964261635.1 of Lissotriton helveticus. Classification (NCBI taxonomy): domain Eukaryota; kingdom Metazoa; phylum Chordata; class Amphibia; order Caudata; family Salamandridae; genus Lissotriton; species Lissotriton helveticus. The sequence continues at coordinate 218,788,878 of NC_136061.1, read as the reverse complement.
AAAGGCAAAACGAAGAGCAGAAAAGCTAGCAGGAAAGGCAAAACGGAGGGCAGAGAAACAAGCAGAAAAAGGCAAAACAGGGGGCAGAAAAAGTAGCTTATAGGGTAAAACAGAGGTAGAAACGAGCAGAGGAAGCACCATTGATGCAGCGGTTCTCCGGAAATAATTTCTAAAGTCATGTCACCTTTTCCCTGAAGTACAAAATCATTCATTTACTAAACAGTGGGGCCCATGACACTGCAAGTTACTCACAAACACTTACACCCTACTCCATGGATCGGTGAAATTCAAAGGAGAGCTGCAGTATCATAGTGGAGTATCTAAAACTAAACCAAATATTTATACTATTTACACCTGCAGTTTAAAGAGATTTACCATGGTTTTCATTAACAAAACATTTTATTTAGACATTTAGGTTGATGGATCTGCTAGTAAAAAATTAGGCGTAGGAAAACTCAAGACCAGCTTAATTCTCCATTTATCTAATTTTTATTTAAAGCAAATTTAGCATGTCTAAAATTTATTCACTTTATTTATTTCTTTATTCAAAATCGACATTTAAAGAAAAGAAAATAAGGATTTTATTTCAAAACAGTTAATTCCATTTATTTAGGAAAACTCAGAAAATAGACATTTTATTCAGATTTCAAAGGTGCAAGTATTAGCAAAAGACTGATAGTTCCCAAAATTAATTCTTTCTCCATATTTCCCTAACTAATAATCTCACCTAAAGTCTAGGTTTCGTTCAAAAGAAATATAACATTTTTCTAAGTCTTACATATCAGGAAAATCAGCATACGGACAGCATCCCTGGAGGAAATCGAAAATGAGTTTTTTCCTCACCAAAATCAGCACTTTTAATACCTTTTTCACTAGCTCTATCTATCTAAAAGTGTAACTTTCAACATAAATTCGAGTTCTGATTGGACAGTTTTGGGGTGGATGAGCATCACCTCATCATTACATTATTCAGTCCGCTTCCATCAGCTAGATTTTAAATGAGTCTTTGTTTTGGGCCTTGTCCGGCCCAGTCCTGTTCTCACTTGGAAACTTCACCCAACTTTCTCACGTTCAGAACCATTGTATTCATCTTTTGGCAGCCATCTAGACTTCCCAGCCACATTGTCCTTGAACCACGCTCACTCCAAGCACAAGCAGCTCGCATTCGAACTCGGAGTCGGGCTCGCGCATGCCCAGTCCGTCTTTTATTCGCAGTTCAGAAAGTCGGCCATCTTTGCTTAGGCCTCATGTGCCAAAATGGGAACTATCATAGAAACAAACGCAAACGAACGTTAATTCTTGAATTTTAGCCCTTATGTTTACCTCCCCCTTACTAAGGTTTTCCCTATTAGTAGTTACCTAGCAAATAAGCAACATTTAGGCATAATATACTCACTTATCCTTTGGTTTTTGCCACAAAATACGTAAACAAAAGCACATTTTTGCTGCATTCCATTATTTAAAAGCTGCTTATTAGTTTAGGACACGACAAAATCACATAGTTAGTTAATTATGATTGCAACATAAGCAGAAATTAATTCCCACGTGTACTTGTGTAGGTGCAATTTTTACTCTAGATTGATTAGTTCCACTCGTCATTCTATTAGTTCATGTTACTGTTATTGGAGTGTAACTTCACAAGGGGTACACAAAATTGTGTTTCACCACCTTCCTCCATCAACTCCCACCTTTGGTGATTTATCACCAAATATTTCCCAAAATTTAGCACATTTTTATCAGAACATGTTTCAAGTTCTTCAGATTAGTATGAATCTATACTTTTGTATTTTTTTCTTTAGTCTCTTTAACCCCTTGGGCGCGGCCGCGATTCTGTACCTGTGCGGCAGAATCGCGAGTGGGCGGGTTTATGATGGCCCCCAGCCGTCATCAGCACACGAGCCCCGTGATGCATGACGGCTGGGGGCCGTCATCAGCATCGAAGGGGTTAAAGATCTTTTCTCGAAATTCCTCCATTTGAATATCACCTTTTTCTCATTCCCTTTCTCGTTTTTCTTGGATCATCTTCTTTAATGACTTTCTAACATTCCTTCTTTTTCTGTATATACAACATAATCTCCTCATTAAAATAACTAATACTATGACAGTTACTGGGATTAGTATTTTACCTATAATTGAGCTACCTATTTCTTGAAACCAATGTTTAACTGCTGAAAACTTCTACCAAGTCGTTCAAGGATACCATCAACCTCCAGTGGTTCAATTTCTCTATGCAACTCTGTAATATTTGTAATATACTTTTCAATGTTTTTACTTTTATCTGGAATATAGGTGCAGCAATGCTGTACCTTCAAAATTCCACAAACTCCTACTTCTTTTGCTAATATTATGTCAAGAGCAAGACGATTTTGCATTACCATAGTTCTCATAGCAATCATTTCGAATTCTATTTGCATTGAAAGATATTCCCACTGCTGGTATCAGTGCTCCAAAAACATCACCTATTATTTCTATAAGACTCTCTCTTTTTCTACGACTTAAAGGTTTACCTATCTCATGGATTCCATTAGTTCCTCTATCTACATGAAAGATTTTAGGAAAGACCAAACCCACATAACAGGTCCCATACCAGTGGTCAGGTAATCTATAATAAGCCTTGTTTCCATAAATAAAATAAACACCAGGAAAAACTGGATCATTTCCCCCTTTAAATCCCCAACCCCCTAGGATTCTGTAAGTATCTTTACATTGACTTGCTCCCACAAAATAATTGTCATACACAGTGTTGTCTCTCCTAATACAAAATTTCCCTAACAATGGAGTATCTATGTTTATAGCCACATTCACATTTCTTTCGTCAATATTTTCATCATTGAATGTCCAATATTTAGATTTCTCATGCTTTACTTTTTCTTTACGTTTATAGGCAATTCTCCTTTCTTCAACCATATCTAAGAAGGCTTTCTCTTCTACTCTCATTTTACATGTCAAATTATTTTTAAACGCATAGTCATGACTTAATTCATCTATTTCTAAAAAATATTCTCCCATAACTGTAGAAGGCTTTTTCTTATTCAATGTCTTATCAACTTTCAACTTCGCAAAGACTTCATCCGAATTAGAATAATGATATTCCAGTTTACCTGTTTGATAAAATAGGCTTGCAATCACACTACACGTGACTCCATATGTAAGTGGGAGATGATGATAGGTCACCCCCTCAGAAACAGATGCAGGTAACTTTACACACACTTAGCAGTCACTGGCATCCATTGTTCCAACATACTCAGATAATAATCTTGAAAACGTGTTCTTGGTGAAGTCACTAATGGAGCTATCTTGATGTAATTCTGGCCTATATACACGCTGTTTCTTAGACTTTGATGCTACGTTTTGTTCACTTAAACTCACATCATGTTTTAATTTCACTAAATGATCCTGAAAAGGAAGTACAATAGCTAAAATTATCCATATCAATATTAGTAATCCAGTACAAATTAAACAAGATCGGCACCATTTTCTAAAAACAGAACATTTTGATTTATGATCATTAGTAGACTTTTTTTTTACACAGCAAGGTTTGCTAACAAGTTTTGTTCAACCATGTGTGTCACCTACAAGCTTTTATTTTCAACTAGATTTTCTTCGACCTTGTGTCACTTATTTTTTTTTTCACTTACTATGTCTTTTCTTCTAAAACAGGATTTCAGGTTTAACCTGTAACCTTTCGTTTCTAATCAATTACAACCTTTCAATGTGCTTCAATTTTTCACTCACTTTTCCCATTTGTCTTTGGGCAGTTCAGATTTTCTTGACTGCTGTTTACTTCTTCAATTGGAGAAAATACGATATAGGTCCATTCAGGTGATTTGTACTTCTGATTTGGCCTCCTCTCTCTTTTTGGCCTTTGGACAACCTCTATTTTCTTTCCCAATGTCTCTCTTTGACTGGTTATTTCGTTAACCTGGTCCTCTGGCTTACTTTCTTTGTTAACCAGTTTAAATCTCAGTCCATCATTTCCTTTGCAAAATCTTTTTTGTCTTTGACTCCGTGGTGTTATGTTCCACTCTCCAAGCCCTCTTTCTTGAACTCTTTCTTAATAGAATTTCATCTTCACTGTCATCAGTTTCACTTTCAGTGTCCTCGACAGTTTCATTCACAATGAACTTTACGACGTCTTTTCCTTTTTCAGAGTCAGTTTTATCTTTTGACAGTTCTTTCACTCTGTTAGGAACATCTCCATAGCTGGTACTTGGAATCTCATCTTTATCGTGAGTTTTTCCTCCTTTTTCAGTTTCAGGATCTTGGTTCCTGCTTCCAGAGTTTTCAGACTGTTCTTCAGAGTTTTCTCCCTAATCAGCTTTATCTTCACTTTGCTCAGTGTCTTCACTAGTATCAGTCTTTACCAATTCTCGATCTTCAGATTGATCTTCAGAATTCAGTACTTCAAGACTTTTTCCTTCACCTTCAGACGCAGAACTGGCATCTGATACCTCCAGATATCGACGTTCCTGTCGATCTTCAATATCTGAACTTTTCTCTGGTTCACCTTCAGAGTCAGAATCGGTTGTGCTTTCACCTTCCTCGTTCGGATTCTCAGGTTCAGGTACACGGATAGTATGACTCGAATTTACCCATCTCTTCACTCCGGCACACTTAACTGCAGTGGTGCTAACCAGTATGACTTGTCTCGCTCTCTGCCAACGAGGCACCAAACAGTTTCTTCTGCGGTGTACTTTTATTCTCACCCAGTCTCCAGGAACTAGGTCATAAGCTGGACTTTTCTCTTTCGTGTTTGATTCAGTTCCCACCTGATGGAACACAGAAGTCACCACGTCAGATAGGTTTTTGCAATAATCCAGTATGATGTCATCATTTATTGTCAACAACTTATTAGCTGGTATAAATGCCTGTCTCATTACCCTGCCCACCAGTCTTTCTGTGAGGTATGCTTCTTAGGGTCATCAAAACAAGTGGCAAAGCATCTGGCCACTTCAGTCCTGTTGCCAAACACATTTTTGCAATCCTGTTCTTAATAGTTCCATTTACCTGCTCAACTACTCCTGAAGCCTCAGGTCTGTACGCACAATGCAGTTTCTGACGAATGTCCAGTGCTTCACATACCATTTGCATGAGTACATTTTGAAAATGGGGGCCACGATCTGTCTCGCTCGTCACTGGGAAGCCGAATCTAGGGATGGTTTCCCGTAGAAATAACTTTGCAATAGTTAGGCCATCATTCCTTCTCTTAGGGAAGGCTTCTACCCACCGGGAGAACAAACAGATGATCACCAAAACATATCTAAGTCTGTTACATGGCAGAAGCTCAATGAAATCCAATTGCATTCGTGTAAATGGACCTCCCTCCCGTCCTATGGTTCCCAAACTTACAATTGTTCGCCTGTTTGGATTAAACTGTTGGCACACTAGGCATCTCTGGCACAAGCTTTCTGCAATCATCCTGAACCTATGATTATACCATGTCTGTCTAAATAGACGGAGCATGGCATCTCTTCCAATATGAGCTTGACCATGGTACATTCGGGCCATATTTGAGATCATGCTATCTGGCATTACTGGTCTCTCATCTTTGTAAACCCAGATTTCATCTTCCTCTTTGTCTGCATCCTGCTTTTAACCAAACATCTTTCTTTTCCTCATCTGCTTCTTCCTGCATTTGCCTCACCTCCTGCAAGTCTCAACTACAGTTGCTACCAATTAAAGGACTTGAAACATGCTCCTTTTCTCTGTCCCTGTTAATTGAGGCCAAATTTTTAGCACAGTACTTTGCAATTGAGTCTACATACCTGTTACCTAGGGTGATGCAGTCATCCCCCTTTTCATGTGCTGCACACTTCACGACAGCTATTTTGTCAGGTAGCTGAATTGCATCTATCAACATTCTCACAAACTCTGCATTACGTATGGGGGATCCTGCAGAAGTCAAATAACCTCTTTGGGACCACAATTGTCCGTAGTCATGGAAAACCCCAAAACCATATTGACTGTCGGTCACTATGGTAACCTTGACTTCTTTTCCCAACTCGCATGCTGGAATCAAAGCAATCAATTCTGCTATTTGAGCAGAACGAATTATTTTCAAACAAGAAGCTTCCAATACATCTGCCACTGTACAGACAGCATAGGCTGCACTCAAAGTACCTTCATCTGTTCTCACATGAACCATACACAAAAATCACGTAGTCAGATTCAAGCAATGGCTCATCTCTGATGTCTGGTCTTGGTTTGGTACAGTATTCAAGAACATCCAAGCATTTGTGATCAACCTCATTCCTTACTTCAGTTTCCATGGTGTCGGGCAATAACGTGGAAGGATTTACATTTACGCATCGAGAGATTGTCACATTTTCTGCTCCCAGAATTGTTTTCTCGTATTTTGTCATCCTATTATTAGTCAAATACCGCGTTTTTGTTCTAGTGAGGAGAATCTCCACAGAGTGAGGTACATACACTCTTACAGGAAATCCCATCACTATTCCTTCACTTTGTTCGTGACTAACTCTTGTAGCTGCTACTGCTTTAAGACAACCTGGCAATGCCTTTGCAACAGGGTCCAAAACAGCTGAGAAATAGGCAATAGGTTTTCTCAGTTTTCCATGCCTTTGAATCAGTACTGACAATGCACATCCTTCTCGATCACTGCAGTACAGTTCAAACTCTTTTTCGTAATCGGGCATCCCTAAAGCTGGAGCTTCACATTAACTCATTTTTAGCTGTTCAAATGCTTCCATTTCAGTTTTGGTCAGTACTATAGGGTCTCTGATATCTGTTCTGGTTAATCTCTGTAATGACTTTGCAATCAATGAGAATCCACTAATCCACTGTCTACAGTAACCAACCATTCCCAGAAACATCCTCACTTGTCTTTGAGTTTTTGGTGGCTGCATTCCCTGTATCATTTTGATTCTTTCTGCAGTGACTTGTCTGATTCCCTTGGCAATATTATGACATAAGTATTGCACTTCTTTCTGCCAAAATTGTAATTTTGATGGAGACACTTTATGTCCTTTTTCTGCCAAATGATTCAGCAATGCAATAGTATCTGTTACACATGCATCATTTGTCTTTGCTGCCACTAGGAGATCATCAATATATTGAACCAATACAGCCTCTCCAGGCATGTTCAAACTCTCTAATGATTTCTTTAGCAACTGATTAAAGATCGATGGACTTTCAGTATACCCTTGAGGAATTCGGCACCATGCCAAGATACGATCTCCGAACCGGACCGCAAAAATTGGCTGGCATTCTGGGTGCAATGGAACTGTAAAGAACGCATTACACAAATCAATCACAGTGTACCATTCTGCATCATGAGGAATTTGATATAAAATCACTGCTGGATTTGGTACAAGCGGACAACATGGGACAACTATTTTATTAACCTTTCTCAAATCTTGTACGATTCTAAAGGTTCCATTTGGCTTTTTCAATCCCATTATCAGTGAATTACAAGGACTACTCTCTATTTCTCTCAGTATGCCTTGTTCAATCATTTTAAGTTTATTACTGGGGTTATTCCTTCAATTATTTCTGCAGGCATTTCGTTCTGAGGAATGTTCGGGTAGTTTGCACCTTCTTTTACAGAGACTTTTACAGGGTCTTCATCTTTCATTAACCCAATATCTTCTCCTGTGAAATCCCATACTTTCTCTTTCACTACTTCTTTTAATTCATCAGGGATCTTTTCTCGATCAAACACAGGGAACAATTTGTTTTGCTCTGCCTCAATCATGAGCATTGTCATTCTATACAGGCTATCTTCATCTGGAGTTTGCAGATCTATGCCATCTGGTGAACAGTATATGGCACAGTTCATTTTACACAAAATATCTCGTCCTAACCGATTACCGGGACTACTATCACACACCATTAATCGGTGCATGTCTTTGAAATTTCCAATTTCCACTTCGATTGGTTGTGTCAAAGAAGTTTTAATCTGCCTATTAGCTACGCCTACAACTTGGATGCTCTCTCCCGAGAGAGGAAGATTTTGGACTTCCACTGACCTAACAGTAGAACAGGTAGCACTAGTGTCCACTAGGAAAGTTATTTCTACATCATTTACTTTTCCGTTTACAAATGGACCAGACTGATCTACCTCCTGAGTGGCTCCAAGGACATACTCTTCTTCCCCTCTCAGGCACCGTCAGAAACTTTCATCCGACTCACTCCCACCTTCCTCTTGTAACCAATACTGGGGACTCACATTCACTCTGGATGATCTATTTACCTGCTCGCCTCCGCTGAATCCTGTCTCTGCACTGTATCTCTGATGGTTTACACTGTGTCGGAGTGGCGGTTGTGGCACCTAACTTTGCTGAGTAACTATCTGCTGCTGTTGTGGTTGCTGTTGAATTTATATAAACAACAAGAGAGAAAGGGCAAAGTAGAATACTCTTACACCCCTTAGGATAATCATTCAAAACCAACTAAACAGACCCCCCAGGATATAGCGGCATGGATAGGCAAATTTAGCGGCACAAAAATGAAAATTTAGCGGCACAAAAATGGAAATTTAGCGGCATTTAGCGGCATTTTATTTTGTGGTTTTTGCAACACCAAACACAGATATCTTACTGTTTGAGTTATTTGACAACATGGAGCTATGTACATTTTGTTTATTTACAATTCAGCCCATTTGTTTTAGTTAAAAGGCATGTTAGTCTTGGCCACGTACGGTAAGTTCTTCCGAGCACTCCAAATCAAGACCAGTATTGTGCTGCTGGTTGTAGTGTAAAAACAATAATGCCCGGATTGATTGCTCTGAAAGGGACCGTCGTCTGGAAGAGAGAATAATTTTGTATATACTGTTGCTCCTTTCAGCATCTGCAGAGCTTGTGACGCAGTCCTTATACACAGCTGCAAGTTGGGAAAGAGTTGGAAGGCGGTCAGCCAGCCCACGCCAAAAGAGGTCGGTGTCAATAAGTCCAGAAACAGACGCCTGCACTGCTTCTGGCCCTACATTGTCAAAGTAGAGGCGAAGCTCCTGATCGGGAACTTCGCTGAAACCAGGGATTGCTGAATAGGCACTCTTCTCATTAGGCAGGATGCTGAGTCGCGCAGGGTTGAAGAGGCGCACTTGTTTCAAGAATTGTATGCCTGGCTGGGCCTCCCCCATGTATTTGGCCACCTTTTCTAGTGAATGTTCAAAAGCTTCATTAAGCTGGGCTGTAATTATTTTTTTCTGTGCCAGGCTTAATTTTGCCCCTGCAGTGGTCTGTACAAACGGCTCTAGTGACTCCACAGTGAGGACTGAATTGTTGGTTAAGTTCATGTGGAGGTCCTCCAAATAATCGTATACCTTCATGGTCACTGGTGTCTGACTCTGGAATAGCTCCATCAGGTTTAAAATGCTTTGGCATTTTTCTGCCACAATGTCCAATTGGACTTTAATGCACTCCCTTTGGTCGGTGTTAAAAATCTTCTGTAGATTTTCAAGGGAATCTGGGGGAGACTTGCTGAGTTGCATCTCTGACTCCACAAACCCAGCATAGGCCTCAAAGTGCTTGCAGTGGTACTGGACTGCGGCGAACCAAGAATTCCAGCGGGTACTGCAAGGGTCAGGTGCCACCCGTGCCTTCATCCCATGGTTCTCCGCAAGATGGTGCAGGTATCTTCTCTTTCTGCTGCCAGCCATATAAAAGATGCGGGAGAAGTACAGCAGGAAAGCATTCAGCTCCACAAAAGGCTTCCTAAATGACTCTCCAACAAGATTCATGATGTGTGCCAAGCAGGTGATGTGGATGGAGTTTGGGTACAGATTCCTCAACACTGTGTTGAATGCCTTGAGCATGTATGCCGCATTGTCAGTGTTGAAGGAAACAACGTTCTGGAAGTCTATGCTGTACTCTGTGAGCACCTTTACAACAGCTTGCGCAACAGTCCCATGGTTGCACTGGGATAGGAAGACTGTGTCCACCAGGTAGGTATGGATCTGACGGGCACCCTGCGGAGAGACTACTGCAACTAGCACATTCAAAACACACCGCCCTTCGACATCTGGTGTTTCGTCAAAGATAACGCTGATCTTCTGATCTTTCAATAGCTCTTTCAGCTCGTTCTTGGCACTTGTATATCTCTCAGGGAGATAACGTTCTTGCAGCTGATGACTCCCAGGTATCGCTCCACCATTCCGTACTCGCTCGTGTAGGAACTTGCGCAACACAGGGTGGTCGGTTTTGCTGAGCGGAATGTTCAACGCAGTGCAGACGTTAACCCACTCACTTATCATTTCATGGTTTGCGGCACCGGCAGCTGTACTCTTTGTGAATAGCGAGTTCACTGTCATCTGCCGTGCACGTTTTGGAGACGATTGAAGGTCAGGATCATCTGAACAGCGCTTCAAATGTTTTTGGGACCGCACATGCATATCCACAGTGTGTTTACGGATGTGGTCCACCGCCACATTGCACACACTGCAAAACAGCACCCCACCGTCAGCGTGCATCACGGTGCTGTAGTCTCTGGCCCGGTCTGCTGCGGTTATCTGGGTGGGCAGATGTGATCTGTGCTTCACACCCTTTGCAGGGTGCAGCACAAACTTATCCATTCTGCTTTTCTTGTGGTGGCTTGGTGCTCCCTCGTAAGACAGAAGATCTCGCTGTTGTGGCGCTGTCAGTTACCTCACCTGCAAAGATAGGGAAGGGGGGAAAGGCAATTGTTGAATGGAAAGTTCATAAAGCGCCGATGCTCAACGATAAGAAATGCATGCAACCCTGAAGCACAAGTAAAGTGACAAACGTGTTGGGCCATAACTGCAATGGTAAATGCCAGTCCCCAAACGGTGTTGAGCAAACAGACAGAGAGAAAAGCGCAGGGGGAAAAAGCCATGCAAATTGTTGAAAAGCTCCAAGTGCCTGAAAATGTAAAATGTCAAAGCCACGTGCAAAGAAAGTGAAAGAATTGCCCCAAAATAAACAAATATGAAATTCTCCATTGCCCCAAACCAAAACAAACAATTATGAAATTCCCCAGAGGTGCCCACAACCCCAAACTTACCAGTGCGCTGCGGCAGCTGACCCAAGTCTGGCTCTTGCAACAGCGGATTCTCCCCTGTGATGCTCTGTAACAGAAACCAAGTAAAGAGTTAGGAAACTCACCAGGTGCCCACAACCCCAAACTTACCAGTGCGCAGCGGCACCTGGCCCAATGGCAAGTAAAAATTAATGGCAAAGGGTCAGGATTCAGGACAAAAAAATCAGTAACAGTGACAGTAAAAAATCAGGCCAAAGGGTCAAGATTCAGGAAAAAAATGCAGTACAGTCCAGAGAACACAACAATTCCCCAGAACCAAAACAAACAATTATGACATTCCCCAGAGGTGCCCACAACCCCAAACTTACCAGTGCGCTGCGGCAGCTGACCCAATTCTGGCTCTTGCAACAGCAGATTCTTCCCAGTGATGCTCTGCAAAAGAACACAAGTAAAGAGTTAGGAAACTCACCAGGTGCCCATAACCCCAAACTTACCAGTGCGCAGCGGCACCTGGCCCAATAGCAAGTAAAAATTAATGCCAAAGGGTCAGGATTCAGGACAAAAAAAATCAGTAACAGTGACAGTAAAAAATCAGGCCAAAGGGTCAAGATTCAGGAAAAAAATGCAGTACAGTCCAGAGAACACAACAATTCCCCAGAACCAAAACAAACAATTATGAAATTCCCCAGAGGTGGCCACAACCCCAAACTTACCAGTGCGCTGCGGCAGCTGACCCAATTCTGGCTCTTGCAACAGCAGATTCTTCCCAGTGATGCTCTGCAAAAGAACACAAGTAAAGAGTTAGGAAACTCACCAGGTGCCCACAACCCCAAACTTACCAGTGCGCAGCGGCACCTGGCCCAATAGCAAGTAAAAATTAATGCCAAAGGGTCAGGATTCAGGACAAAAAAATCAGTAACAGTGACAGTAAAAAATCAGGCCAAAGGGTCAAGATTCAGGAAAAAAATGCAGTACAGTCCAGAGAACACAACAATTCCCCAGAACCAAAACAAACAATTATGAAATTCCCCAGAGGTGGCCACAACCCCAAACTTACCAGTGCGCTGCGGCAGCTGACCCAATTCTGGCTCTTGCAAAAGCAGATTCTTCCCAGTGATGCTCTGCAAAAGAACACAAGTAAAGAGTTAGGATACTCACCAGGTGCCCAGGACACCAAACTTACCAGTGCGCTGCGGCAGCTGGGCCAAACGGCTCTTGAAACTGAAGTACAGCGCAAGTAAAAAATCATGAAAAAGGGTCAAGATTCAGGACAAGACTTTCCAAGTGGTGGAGAATGCAGATAAAACCTGCACAGGTAAAATAGTGCATTCATCTGTGGCCAACCCCGTGACAACAAGCATAAACAAAACTATGTACGGCCCCCCGGCCCCCACAGGTTTCAGACTAGGCATGCTGGAGGCAGAGACAGGTCTCTGAGCGAGTGGGACGGGTATGCTCAGACGTGAGTTCCGTGCTCTCCATGGCACTGGAATCAAGCTATCCAGTACATTCTGTGGCAATTTAAAGGCAATGAAAGAGTCACAATATCCTGGAGAGAGGAAAACCTGCACGATTACATTCTTGACCCCAGAGAAAGGCTCTGCCCCCACGGAGCAGGTACAGCACAGACAGCAGCAGTGCAAGCTTCCCTCACACACAGAGCAGATACAGCACAGACAGCAGCAGTGCAAGCTTCCCTCACACAGAGCAGATACAGCACAGACAGCAGCAGTGCAAGCTTCCCTCACACACAGAGCAGATACAGCACAGACAGCAGCAGTGCAAGCTTCCCTCACACACAGAGCAGATACAGCACAGACAGCAGCAGTGCAAGCTTCCCTCACACACAGAGCAGATACAGCATAGACAGCAGCAGTGCAAGCTTCCCTCACACACAGAGCAGATACAGCACAGACAGCAGCAGTGCAAGCTTCCCTCACACACAGAACAGATACAGCATAGACAGCAGCAGTGCAAGCTTCCCTCACACACAGAGCAGATACAGCACAGACAGCAGCAGTGCAAGCTTCCCTCACACACAGAGCAGATACAGCACAGACAGCAGCAGTGCAAGCTTCCCTCACACACAGAGCAGATACAGCACAGACAGCAGCAGTGCAAGCTTCCCTCACACACAGAGCAGATACAGCACAGACAGCAGCAGTGCAAGCTTCCCTCACACACAGAGCAGATACAGCACAGACAGCAGCAGTGCAAGCTTCCCTCACACACAGAGCAGATATAGCACAGACAGTATCAGTGCAAGCATCCCTTGCATAACCGGTACAGCACAGGCAGCAGCAGGGTGCGCGCGCACACACACACACACACACACACACACTCCCCCACCCCAACACCATCCCCTGCATAGAGAACAGTTACAACAAATAATGGAATGACATACATCACAATGTGGGGCTGTACAGTTTGGAATGGGGAAAAACAAGCAGGTATTGTAGAGTATACCAGGGTGCACAAATAGCGCATCATTCTTTCCTCCCAATATTTGTGTCTCCCCTGGACCCTGGAGTGCCTTTACAACGCAAAAAGGAGTTTTCCCCAAATCGGGATTTTTTGCTATTTTGTGATCGGGCCATGGTGTTCTTCTGGCAGTGTGCACAGAAGAGCTCAGCCAATAAAGATAAACTTTAAAAAATCCGCAAACATTTTCCCAGGTGCATACAAAATTTCCCACACGTAAAATTAGAGAAATATTCTTGGTATCTTTCCTAGCATGGCAGGGATTGCAAATGCTCAGAGCTTTCCCTGGCAAGAAAATCCCTTCGCAACCCTGATACCCACTGTGGCTCATAGCGCGGACTTTACCCGAAGGTGTCAGAGCGCTTCACAAAAGGAACATAAATGGAACACAAATTGTGAGCAACCAAAAATACATGAGGTAGTAAAGGTAATAATGACAATTGTGAGCAAACTGAATACATGAGGTAGTAAAAATGTTGAGCAACCAAAAACACATGAGGTAGTAAAGGTAATAGTAACAATTGTGAGCACACAGAATACATGAGGTAGTGAGAATTGTGAGCAGCCAAAAATACATGAGGTAGTAAAAAGTGCACAGGAAGAAAAAAGTGACAAGTGTGCAGTTATAAGAGAGAACAAAGTATCATTTGAGGCGTAATACTGCAAAAGGTGCTAGACACTCAGGCACACGAACAAGCGTTATGTAGGCAAGGTGGCACTTGAGCAAGTATCAAAGATAAAAACATGTGCGAGGTAGCAAACCGTGTCTTACAAGGGCAAAGTGGTGTGTGCAAGTTACACAAGAGCACCGAACACAGGTACATGGAAAATACTCCAAAGAGGCAGACACTTCAGCACGCACGGTGGTGTGTGTGTGTGAACAGAGAGCTGCATAGCGCCTTGAGGGGCGAGGACTGTGCCTGTCTGGACTGAGGCTGAACGGGGGCAGGCCAAGATGTGCTGAGGCAGGAACAGAGGAGAAAGAGGTAAGCGCTTGAAGGTGTGTGAAAACTCGAGGCGCTTTACACAGTTTGTGGCACTGTTTGATGTAAACTCCCTACGCTTTTAGCACTCCCTGCACTGCCCCCCTCCCACCCGGCCAGCGCCCAGCACGCACGGTGGTGTGTGTGTGTGGACAGAGAGCTGCATAGCGCCTTGAGGGGCGAGGACTGTGCCTGTCTGGACTGAGGCTGAACGGGGGAGGCCAAGATGTGCTGAGGCAGGAACAGAGGAGAAAGAGGTAAGCGCTTGAAGGTGTGTGAAAACTCGAGGCGCTTTACACAGTTTGTGGCACTGTTGGATGTAAACTCCCTACGCTTTTAGCACTCCCTGCACTGCCCTCCTCCCACCCGGCCAGCGCTCTCCCAGAAACACGCAGCCCAGGCCGGGGGCCGGTCGGCCACATCTCCACTGCCCCCCTCCCACCAGGGCAGCGCTCTCCCCTATGTGTGCGGCGGGCCCCCACCAGCGTAGGACGGACCGGACTTACCTGTCTTCTGTTTGCCGGCCGGCTTTCCTCCTGCTCCGAGCCCCGGTCTCTGCTGAGGAAGAGTCTTCGTGTCGCTGCAGCTTCGTGCTCTCTCCTCCCCCTCTTGGTGTGGTGCTGGTCTTCTCCCTTCGCTCGGCCGCCGTCTTCTCTCGCCGCAAATAAATCAATGGGTGCCTCGCGCCTTCTTTTAAGGCGGAAACGGGGGCGACGGGCGGAAACGGCAAATTTCGCGGGCTTTATGGCAAATATCGCGGCATTTGCAGAGATCGCGCGATTTCGCGATTTTTTTGCAAATCGCGATAAGCTGGAGGGTCTGACTAAAGAGTATCTTTAACTATAATATACATAAAGCACAAAAGGAGAGACGGTAAGACAACCAGTCCACCACCACCCATAAGTGCCCTACGCAGAAATATTAACTGTGTCAAAAAGGTGGTGAATTCCCAGTGAGGAAAAAAGGAGCCCTCAGGCTCCCACACATGGTAGGTAGCCGTTTGTCTTCATCGGGTTCCTGTTGTTAGTACGTGTAAAGATACAACAAACCAAAAAAGGTGCAGATTAAAATGAGTGTAGACCACTCCCTCGACCAACACTTTTAATAGAGGGGTGATTCGAACCCAATTAAAAAACTGTGTGAATAAACGGACAAAAAAGGGTTAAGTAAATTTGAACCCCCTGTCCTAAAAATCGGTTGACATGTTTCGGCTTTAAAGTCCTATTCGACCCAGCATTCCTCAGAACCAGTAGTATATTCTCTCCCAAAGGGACATGACACACCCTAAAGAGCCTACTCACATTGGGAGGAAAGTCATCAACTATACATACGCGTTTACCAACTTGTAATCGCTGCACTGGTAAAACTCAGGTGCGCAACCTCTGTTCTATGAGGGATATGGAATCTGAAATGAGACCAACAGAACAAAATGGATAATAAATCATTTTAGAATTTTCCTCACTTCCAGGTTTTTTACACAGTTATACCTTCAAACTACCCGCCACACACCCAGTGACACAATCAAATCAATGTGTACATATACATAAAACCATACCCCTATCCGTTATGCTAAGGGAAAGTTCACACTTGGGCCACTAACTACCAGCTTGGTAGTAGTGATCTTAGTATTACTTCACGCATGCTTTCACGCATTATCCAGAAGCATTTGTTGTGCCTAATATCTCAAGATCCTGGCTTAACCTTCTTGCCCACGATCTTCGTTTTGTAATAAAGTTAAAAACAACAGTTTTCCTTTGAGAAGCTACGTAGGGGCCAAATGTGTTGCGCATCCCTATCCGTATTTACACATTTAAATCACGCCTTAATAACCGGAAGAATCTGGTACATGCATTACAACATTCATCATTCTCTAAACTCACTCAGCTTGTTTTCCAACTGCTTCCTAAACACAGGGAAAGACGAACTTTCACCTCAGGATCTGTTTGGAAGAAACAAACTTCGTGTCATTTTCTTTCTCAATATCATCAAGATGGAATTAATCTAAATTCGATATTAAATTCACTTGTAAAGCCTGTTATCAGTGATGTCAAACTAATTAGTTATACATTATCAGGGTGACTTACTCAGTCAATCCTAAAAAACATCTTCATGAGTCCGTGGTGGGGGAATTCTTCACGTCAGCATCTATTAAAAGTAGCGTGAAAGAAGAGTCAATTCCCTTTTAAGCGGATGCATCTGCATATCGTTATCAGAGTGTTTACTTAAGAGATTCAATATTGCATCTCCGCTTCGAATAGAAAGTACTCCTCCCGGTTTTTAAATCCACCATCATCTGCTAATCAATATGCGGTGACCCTCCCCCTCTCACGGAGCATAGCAACCCACCGTTAGTCTGCGCACTGTTTACTTTTGGCGACTTTGTACTTGTTGGTAACTGAAATTACAAACCGGCTGCCACGAATAAATGGAGGTTCTGAAAACATGAAAAAGACATATTTTACTCACTCGCTGGCTGATGGCTCCCCGCATATCCACCTAGTATGGGCTCTTCCACGGCTCGTAAACAACTCGAACTGCGGAAGAAGCCCTCTTTTGACCTCACGCGACCTCACGCGACCTATGTGCTTTGTAACCACGTGATCAGGTCAGATCGCGTTTATCGCAAATTTAAAACCGAAGTAACTTTGTTCACTGATGTTTTGGCAATATCGGTATCCTTGCGTATTTGTTTTCATGCCGTATTTCCTTCAAAGGGCACCTTACGTCATGTGGAGCTTTTCTATTTAAATAACTACCAACTAGGTGAAAACTTATATATACACAATGAGACTCAGTGTTCGCAGATAAGCTCCATTCTAAATTCTAATAAGAAAAAACAATCCATAAAGGTATTATTCAAACTAAGCAACCAAATAAAATAAAATCAAGTCACTGTATGTCTATACCACTTTAATAGACGTAAATATCATGCTAATGTGAGTAGGCTCTTTAGGGTGTGTCCTGTCCCTTTGGGAGAGAATATACTACTGGTCCTGAGGAATGCTGGGTCGAATAGGACTTTAAAGCTGAAACATGTCAACCGATTTTTAGGACAGGGGGTTCAAATTTACTTAACCCTTGTTTGTCCGTTTATTCACACTGTTTTTTAATTGGGTTCGAATCACCCCTCTATTAAAAGTGTTGGCCGAGGGAGTGGTCTACACTCATTTTAATCTGCACCTTTTTTGGTTTGTTGTATCTTTACACGTACTAACAACAGGAACCCGATGAAGACAAACGGTTACCTACCATGTGTGGGTGCCTGAGGGCTCCTTTTTTCCTCACTGGGAATTCACCACCTTTTTGACACAGTTAATATTTCTGCGTAGGGCACTTATGGGTGGTGGTGGTGGACTGGTTGTCTTACCGTCTCTCCTTTTGTGCTTTATGTATATTATAGTTAAAGATACTCTTTAGTTGGTTTTGAATGAGTTGCTGTTGAATTACCTCGTTCTGCACCTGTGGATTCAATGATGTATTTTCTGGATTAATTCTTGGTGGATACTTACACTCTTTTCTCCAATGCCCTATTCTGCCGCAATTATGACAAGGGAACTTTTTCTTGAGCTCTTCTATATTTCCTACTAATTTTGTTTTGCCAAAATTTCCTTTTGGTTTTCCCTGATTTGCATCGGTAATTTTATTTTCCAATTGTGCCACTTGGTGTTCTGCTACTTTCACCCGTGTCCACATAGCTTTTTCTTTTAGCTTCTTCTGTTTGGCATCTATCTCTTCACTACAATATTTTGCTTTTATTAGAACCTCGTCCACAGAGCTTGACTGCCATCCTATCATACTATGCCTAATCATATCTCCAATTTCTGGTCTTAATCCATACACAAATCGATATATAAAATGACTCATGTCCTTTTCGCTTAACTCTTCATATCCACTGTATTGTTTAAACACCAACAACAATCTTTCATAAAATGCATGTACAGATTCTTTTGGTTTCTGTGTAGTTCTGTCTATCTTCACCCAATCTGTCTCTTTTGGTGGAATTTTATTTTTCAAGAATACAATTACTTGTTCATATTTGCGCATTACATCCGGTGATGGAGCACCTGTCACTTTGTCTCGAGGATACTCCTGCCTTGGCCAATTTACTGATATTTTGCATTCAGTCCATAAGTCTGCTGGTATAACTATGTCAAATAATCCATCCAGATCAACCCATAACACTTTTGAAACTTTCACAAATCAATCTACCTGTCGATACCATTCTAATGGCTTTTCTCTCAATCTGGGGAAATCATTTGTAAATGATAATATATCCTGCCTACTCCAAGGAACATGTACATATCCTCCTCCAGGTATTTCTCTCATAGGGAACTCATTTGCAACTATTTCTTTTTCTCTGACTGGAAACGCTAATGTGGATTTATCACTCTTTCTTCTTTGTCCTTTTCACTCTCCATTTATTCACATCTCCCCATCTATGTAACAACACAATCAATTCTTTTATTTGGGTTAACCTTCCGGCAGTATTCATTTTTTCAATGTCCTTTTCTGAAAAATTCACTTTATATGATTTCTGCAATGTTTTATTCTTTGCAAAGTCTACTTCAAATTCATTTGCCACACTTTCTAAATGATCATGTACGGATTTCGCTTTCCATGTTATGCTTTTACACATGAACATAAGTTCATCATCTTGGTACGTTTTTAATCTGTCTGCTCCAATTGTTCCAATAATTAATTCTTCCATATAGACTTTCAATCTCACTACATCCAGTACTTTGGGTTCATGCTCTTTTAATTGCAAAGTTTAAATCCAATCACGTAATTCCTGATCTGATGGTCCTACAGGGGTCTGTGTTAAATCTACTTTCTCTACACTCTTTTCTGGTGAAGCAGAGTCAGGCTCTGCTCCAGTTGCATATTTGTAGGGTAAACTCCGATTAAAAGTTAAATCAGGCGGATTTACATTGTTTACTCGTTTAACTGCTGACAAATCTGGATAAATGTTTCTGTTCAGCTTTTGCAAACCCTGTTGTAACGTGACTGTTAAACTGGATTCTTTTACCCTCTGGTTTTCAAACACTGGAATTATAGGTCCTATTGTTACTGGGACTGTTACTGCTTCTATGTTTTTCGTTTAATTCTTCTATTTTCTCTGTCAGCGCATTTGTAGTCCGTATATATTCATCAGTACTTGTTTGTTCTTCTGCTCGTTTTTCTACTTGCACTCTCTCGCTCACTATTTTGCTTAGGAGTACCAGTAAGTCTTGGTTCTGTCATTGAGGTACTCGGATTATATCTCACTTCTACTCTTTCTGGTACGTCTTTAAAATTTGAAAATTGCTTTGGGGTTTCATGAATTCTTTCATCTACAGGTGGAGCATTAGGTGTAGTCCATAAAGAACCTGGTTGATATGGTGGCGGTCTCCTATTTAAAATTTCTTCTAGTACAGCATCCTCTGATTTACTGTCACCATAACCTTCTCTCCCTGTTTCTATATTTTTCCTCTTTTCTGTGCATTTCTGTCCTTCATAATCATCTACTAGTCTGACTGGATACATGCCATCACACATGTTAGCATTTCTCCATCTACGCATTATATTCTCATGTGTCTCTCCCCATAGATTACGAAATTTACCTCTTGGTCTGATATGTTCTCTCAATCTCTCACTTTCCAATTCATGCATCTCATCTTTCCATTCAACTAAAGCTTCAAACTGAGTTGGTCTAGGTCTCGGGTCAAGTTTCATCATTTTTTCTCGCAAATTTCTCAAAGCTGCCACATCAAAAGATCCTCCTTCTGGAAAAGCGAATACACCATCATTTCTGGTATATCTCACCCAATTCTCTAACCAAACAAACGTATGGTAACCATACTTTGACAACATATAGGAAGCAGGAGTTTTCGGCAGAGGAAGTAATTTTCCCTCTCTTGTCCTTTACAAACACACTTTTCAATTTCTTAAACCATGAAGGTTTCTTCTTTTCCTCTTCGTAATAGTAATCAATTTTTCTGTAAATTCTCTGTCTTTCAAAAGATCGCACACTTCCCTGTTGCTGTTCCGTAACACCAACCTATCACAGCGCGGTTCACACTAGCGTACCAATTAGAACAAGATACGTCTCTTTAGTGCATAACCAATAGTTTCGCTGCTTTTCGTGATGCACCAATCAGCTCTTTGCCCTGTCTTGGTCACGCGGACCAAGCCCAGCGCGACACTTTTGACATCACCAACGCTCCGGCTTCTGCAGCGCCGACTGACCCCTCCTTTTACAAAGTTTTTTCAGGAAGCCGTATTTACAAGATATTCGACGAAATCGGGTAGTAACTTACACAAAACAACTCCATTCGTCTGTTTCCCTGAACAAAGTGATAGAATTTTCTCAATCACACAAGTATTCTGTATTTCCAGTAGACAGCGCTTACCTCTTCTCTACCACAGAATTTTGCACTTGCCGATAAAGTAGCACCAGTTCCTCTAGCTTACCCTTCTCTCAAGCTCGGGTTAAGCTCTATTACTCTCCCAGCAGTACGTTTTAAATCAGGATACGCAATGATCCCTGTACTTGAAAGCTAAGATTTTATAGACTGTCCTCGCTATACATTTTTCCTTTCATACGGAAAGTCCCTAAACCAGTAATGTACGACAACACCACTTGTGATATACGACGATACCACCGTAGTATACGACGATACTACTTTTTGAAACAGACTATGCGATGTGCGACTTCATTGCCACACTTCCTCTGCCTGCAGACAGAGTGACCAGCTTCACGCAATACTCGGAAGCCTTTTCAGGACTACATACAACAAAATACAAACTCAACAGATGTTAGTCATAATTCTATACATCAAAACCCTTATATAATGCTCTATACATAATCTTAGCTAATTCTATAGCAACCAATGCTCTTCTACCAAGCTAATTACTGATACAGTGGTTCTCCGGAAATAATTTCTAAAGTCATGTCACCTTTTCCCTGAAGTAAAAAATCATACATTTACTCGACAGTGGGGCCCATGACACTGCGAGTTACTCACAAACACTTACACCCTACTCCATGGATCGGTGAAATTTAAAGGAGAGCTGCTGTATCATAGTGGAGTGTCTAAAATTAAACCAAATATGTATACTATTTACACCTGCAGTTTAAAGATATTTACCATGGTTTTCATTAACAAGACATTTTATTTAGACACGCCACCTTTTAGGTTGATGGATCTGCTAGTAAAAAATTAGGCGTAGGAAAACTCAAGACCAGCTTAATTCTCCATTTATCCAAATTTTATTTAAAGCAAATGTAGCATGTCTAATATGTATTCACTTTATTTATTTCTTTATTCAAAATCGACATTTAAAGAAAAGAAAATAAGGATTTTATTTCAAAACAGTTAATTCCATTTATTTAGGAAAACTCAGAAAATAGACATTTTATTCAGATTTCAAAGGTGCAAGTATTAGCAAAAGACTGATAGTTCCCAAAATTCATTCTTTCTCCCTATTTCCCTAACTAATAACCTCACCTAAAGTCTAAGTTTCATTCAAAAGAAATGTACACATTTTCTAAGTCTTACATATCAGGAAAAACAGAATACCTGGATGAAATCGAAAAGGAGTTTTTCCTCACCAAAATCAGCACTTTTTATACCTTTTTTCACTAGCTCTATCTATCTAAAAGTGTAACTTTCAACATAAATTCGAGTTCTGATTGGACAGTTTTGGGGTGGATGAGCATCACCTCATCATTAAATTATTCAGTCCGCTTCCGTCAGCTAGATTTTAGATGAGTCTTTATTTTGGGCCTCGTCCAGCCCAGCCCGGTTCCACTTGGCAACTTCACCCAACTTTCTCACGTTCAGAACCATTGTTTTCATCTTTTGACAGCCATCTAGACTTCCAGGCCACATCGTCCTTGAACCACGCTCACTCCAAGCACAAGCAGCTCGCATTCGAACTCGGAGTCGGCCTCGTGCATGCCCAGTCCGTCTTTTATTCGCTGTTTAGAAAGTCGGCCATCTTTGCTTAGGCCTCATGTGCCAAAATGGGAACTATTATAGAAACAAACACAAACGAACGTTCATTCTCGAATTTTAGCCCTTATGTTTACCTCCCCTTACTAAGGCTTTCCCTATTAGTAGTTACCTAGCAAATAAGCAACATTTAGGCGTAATATACTTACTTATCCTTCGGTTTTTGCCACAAAATACGTAAACAGAAGCGCATTTATGCTGCATTCCATTATTTAAAAGCTGCTTATTAGTTTAGGACACGACAAAAGCACATAGTTAGTTAATTATGATTGCAACATAAGCAGAAATTAATTCCCACGTGTACTTGTGTAGGTGCAATTTTTACTCTAGATTGATTAGTTCCACACGTCATTCCATTAGTTCATGTTACTGTTATTGGAGTGTAACGTCACAAGGGGTACACAAAATTTTGTTTCACCACCTTGCTCCATCACCATCAGAGAGCAGAAAACTAGCGCAAAAGCAAAACAGAGGGCAAAATACGAGCAGAAAAGGCAAAACAGAGCAGGAGAGGGCAAAACAGAGGGCAGAAAAACGAGCTGAAATGGCAAAAGGGAGGGCAGAAAGACGAGCAGAAATGCAAAACAGAGGACAGAGAAACAAACACAAGAGGCAAAAGAGGACAGAATACAAGCAGGAAAGGCAAAAAAGAGGGCAGAAAAACCAGCAGGAAAGGCAGACCAAAGGACAGAAAACCCAGCAAAAATAGGCAAAACACAGGGCAGAAAAACCAGCAGTAAAGGTAAAACAGAGCAAGAAATGAGCACAGGTGGTAAAAACAGATGGAGGTAGGCAGGCGGAAGAGGGTAAGCGACTGAGGGCAGGCTTGACAGGACAATTTTTGAAGGGGGAGCTGACACGAAGACCTGCTCAATGGGGTCACGCTGCGTGCTCCATTAAGTAGGTCCTGAGGGAGGGCGGGTTGCTGGATGGCGGGAGGAGGGAAATGGCAGGAGGAGGGAAATGGTGGGCGAAGGGAACAAGCAGAAAAGACAAAACAGAGCAGAAGAGGGCAAAACACAGAGCAGAAAGTCAAAACAGAGCAGAGGAACAAGCAGAAAAGGCAAAACAGAGGTCAGAAAAGGTCAAACAGAGGGCAGAAAAATGAGCAAAATGGCAAACCAAAGCAGAAGGCGGCAAAACAAGGGGCAGAAAACAAGCTGAAACTGCAAAACAGAGCAGAGGAGGAAAAACAGAGGGCAGAACAACAAGCACTGGAGGTAAAACGGAGGGCAGAAAATGAGCAGAATATCCAACAATGGGCAGCAGGAAGACAGGCAGCAGAGGGCAGCAGACTGCGGGCAAGCTGGACAGGAGATCTATCATGGGGGAGCTGTCATGAGGACCTGCTGCAAAAACTTTTTTCAGGACAAGTCTTGTTGACATGGAGACCTTATAGAAATCATTAGTTCTCTCTTTAAGTGGATAGGTCATCTGTATTTAGGAAAAATTAGGGACTTTAAGCAATGTAAAATGGAAGAACCTACAGAAATATGTACAAAAGTATAATATTTGATTCCCTAAACTCATGCACTTATATATTATGTTCATACATTTCTCTTCTTCTCAACCCATTTCCCATCACATAACGTACACCATTATGACCACTCATCTGCCCTTGGTGAACCAGGTACAACAGCATTTTCACACTTATTTTAAAGTAGGAATGCCTTCTTTTGCTGCGGTTTCCCATCTATATAAGATGAGTGACAGACTCACAGATGACTGAGTGGACAGTGACAATACAAGCATCCGTGGTCCATGCAGGTAACAGAGGTGGGGTGGTGGGGCATGATAAGGGGGGATTTTGAGGGACGAAGCCAGGGGCAAATTAAATAAATAATTAATTTTCCCTCTGCATCGTTCCTCAAAATCCCCTCTTACCTTGCCCCATCGCTGTTACCTGCAAGGACCGCGGCTGAATACGAGAGAAAGTGTTGGTACAGGATTTAGCATGTGGTGAAGAAATATTTATATTGTATAAAAAAGATCAAGGGCAACTTCTGCTGGCATCTGCAACCTACTACAATATCAAGTGTGTGTCACGTGGCCAATAAGTACATTGTCAACAGTACTAAGTTAGCATGAGCCCTGCAGCTATAACGTCGCTTTTGCGCATGTTACTACAAAGCTTTATTTTTGGAAGACTCAGTTTATGCCTTTCATATAGAACAGTTTGCTGTGTTCGTTCTCTGCTTGTTCCTGGAGTTTAGTCTGCACATTGTGAGCAAGGTTGATAAACAATGCCCCTTGGTAATCTGTTTTGGTCAGGCACTAGCACCTAGACAAAACACACTCGCGCAGCTGCTGCTGGAAGCTCGTACTTTGATACTACAGGGACAAATGTTTAGTCGAGACACACCAGAAGAGGGACCGATCCAGGGAGAAAAGCCACATGCACCCATGATGTAGAAATACCATCTATGGTCTAAGGTATGGGATATGCTGACAAAGCCTGGAGATCTTCTGTTAACTAATAATAGTCCTCTCTCCATAGTCTATATAAGATGACATCTCCCTTTATGATGTATGGCCTAGCCACAATGCTAACGATATTCATGTTATGCATTTTTCTACTTGTTGTGGCACATATGTTGAATGTTAGAGCACATTAGTTAAAATAAACTTTTTAAAATATATTTGTGTCTCAGTCAGATCTTATTGTGGACAGGTACAAGAGTGTGGGCAAAAAGGGGTGTCTTGTTACCGCCATTCATGAGAGATACAGGAGTGTTGAGTTCTGGAGTGTCTAATCATTCATCTGTGAGTGTGTAGGAGGGCGAGTGAGACACTATAGCTAGTCGGTCCTGGGCTCGTGGGTACTAAGGTGGTAGGACGGCATAGTCCCTATACACTGAAGTCCCATAATCGCATAGTTCTGTGTACATGCAGAATCCCTGCAACATTGGGCAACCAACTTTTGGTCTGGTACTTATTCGCAAGTTTGATGGCTCCCTTCCTCACCCTATTTCAGTGGACCGTCTCGGCCGCTTATCGGTCGATGGGGCCACGTGGCCAGTTTTGGCATGATATACACCACTCACAAATCATCTTGGTGTTTTACACGCAGAGCTGCACATATTACACACAAACTTGATTCATATACACACAAGTGTTGTTCAGTTTCTGTCTCATAATGAACCAGCTGCTCCAACTGGTGCCGCTCAGCCACCTGGGCATGGTGGCGTGGCTATTAGTCCTATAATCCAAGAAATGGAACGAGTTATGGGCAGACATCAGACGCGCCCCCTCCCTGAACCCCTTCAGGAAGACCCTCAAGACCTGGCTCTTTGGCTAAACTGATCTGCACCCCCCCCCCTCAGCACCTTGATACCTTCACGGGTGAGTATCACGCTTATAATTCCCCGATTGATTGATTGATAATCATGATCAATTCAGTGATGGAAAAGTGAACCCAGAATAGGGACGATTTTCCTGTCTGGTTGGCAGAAAAATTTAGCAACTCAAGACTGTTTTTCCAAACACGTCTCCTGTAGATAAGCACAGGATACTTACTATGAGCTTACCTAAAGGTCTTATTCCCAATTTGGCAGATTCCACTACTTGGGGGAAGGTGTTTGCGGCGCCCCTGTTTGCTATGTTTTGGCACCCCCTTAATGACCGTGCTTCCGACGGTTCTTAAGAAGGTTCAAGATGGACATGGGGCGGAAGCCGCCCTTGATTTGGGGATGAGATTGGAAGGCGTGTTCCCTATTGTCTCTGACATTATTCATGCTCACATCAAGGGGGAAGCAGTTAGCTTGCAGGTGAGTCAT
This sequence comes from Lissotriton helveticus, assembly GCF_964261635.1. Taxonomy (NCBI): domain Eukaryota; kingdom Metazoa; phylum Chordata; class Amphibia; order Caudata; family Salamandridae; genus Lissotriton; species Lissotriton helveticus. The sequence continues at coordinate 218,762,688 of NC_136061.1, read as the reverse complement.
CGCCTAGAGGTGTTAGCTCACATAGATAAACAATGTGAATTACCGAAGATTGTTGCGAAAGTGTATAAATCCTTGGGGTGCAATAATCTAGGAATTGAACATTTTGCTCAAACGCAGAATAAGCCACCGCCTGAAAAGGAGGGGCTTGGAATAGGAATCAGTGGCAGCAACAACAGAAGCACGGATCGCGTGCAGGTTCACCGATGCCTCATACTTCTGACCGTAGATATGATTTGCTTGACTGCTCTAAAATTAAGACACCTGAGATGTTTCAGGTTCCTGATCCTCACTCTCCTCATTCCATTCGAGAATAATCGGAACCACGGTTCAGTGAAGGAGAGCGACGGGATCACGGACAAGGCGAGACCACTCAACAATGATGTGACCCGCCACACCAGTTTGACGTAAAAGCCAAACCAGAATACCTCTTTATCATGCCCCTTTTCAGAAAAAAAAAGTTGCTGCTCTGACTGCAAATTATGCCGCAGGTGGTGAGAACCCTACTCCTCGATTGGAGATGGGCAGTGACACTCCTCAACAGCGCGGCAGAAGTTACCATAGTGCAGGAGGCACTCCATCCTTGTCTGGAGACGAGAGCAACTGATACTTTTAGTACAGTTGAAACAGCGGATACACAAGTTGCACACCCTGATAGGCTTTATGAGATAGTACTCCATATTTGAAGGTGATATTAAATGGAGAATTTAGGCGGCCTTTTGGGACAACTTAAACTCCTCTTATGACATTTTGTTGGCAGAGGCGGATTGGCCTCCTCCATTTGTTTTGGCTTCTTCCCGAGGGGAGGACGTAATACTGCCAAGTTTTTCCCATTACGTCTCGAAGGAGGAGAAACAAGCTTAAGCATCAAAATGGGCATTAGCCCTAGCGCCGGAAGTGTATCATAATCAGGGGGGCTCGGATAGGGATTCACCGCCACATGAAGTTCTATTATGTTCTATGTCTCAGCCACAAGCGCATTATCCGTTCAAACGTGATGCGAAAACATCCGTAACCAAAATTTTGACCCAGCCTGAATATCAGGGTGTAATCGAACCCTGTGTTTTTCAGTGAATAATCCCCTTTTTCCAATAGTGAAACTGGACGGTTCATATTGCATAGTTTTAGATTACATAAATTTGAATAGTCACACAGCTCTGCGTTGATAAATAATATAGTTTTTAAAAAGAATGAAACCTCTCTGGATATATCCAATGGATTTTATAGTCACAATCTGGCCCCTGAATGCCGTGACTTGACCGCATTTACCGCAGAAACGGTTTACGTATTTGCCAGTGGGCTATAAGATTTGCCCTGGGGCTTTTGAAGTACGTGCTGTGTCTCTTCTACATGACATAGGCCCTGATGCTTTCTTGTACGTCAATGATATTTACTTGACAGATGACGAATTAATATTGTATCTTGTGCCGGTGGATTGCATCATAGTGTCTTTTGCAGCCTTAGGATACAAATTTAATTTTGCTAAGTATCACATCGCCTATTTGGCGGTACTCTTCTTGGGTTATGAGCTCAACAATGAAGGTATGGGGTTGGCCCCCAACTTTCTGGAGAAATGTGTTCAATTGCAACCTCCCTCCACCCTCAATCTTTGCTGGGTTTTTTTAATTTCGGGAGGAAATATATAATCCAGGATTATGCCCAGTTTATCAAACCACTTTACGCGTTGATACAACCCTCTTTTTCGTCTTCCAGCTGGCTTCTGGAACATACTACGATTCTTCATTCTTTGCAGTTTGATCTGCTTGTGACCAACTTCTTGTTAACTTGGGACAATTCTACTAATTTGGTGATAACAATTGGGCCAGGTACAGTAGGTTTCACTTACTTGATGTTCAATGAGGGAGACACGGTCACCATTGCATACAAATCGGCAGAGATGTGTTTTTCCACCATTGAAAACATTCTTATTGCAATTCTTAAAGAGAGCTCTCTTGCTCAGGGTTAACACATTCATATGGTCTTACCTGTGCCTGCTTTAGAAGCGGTCACTAAGGTGAGCGTTCCCAACTCTAAAGCTGTGCATCCTCACTGGATTCAATGGGCAAGTTCATTGACATCAGCTGATGTCACTTTTATCTTTGACCCGTTGTTACAGCCACATGAGTTTTTACAATATGAACATGTTCATCCCACTCCGTTGCCTTTGCTTCCTCTTGATCGGTACAAATGTATCTTTTATACTGACAATTCTGCACATCCCGCCGTAGCATCGAAGCTTGCTTATTTGGCGGCCTACGCCATTTTAGCAGGCACTATAATTGAGAATCATAGTGCCACTCTTAAAGAATGTTTGCCACTCACATATGTTATCTATACTCTTCCCATCAACGTGTGGGAGCACATACTGTTGGTAATTCCTTGGCTGATGAGGCAGCCAAATCTGCAGTAGTCACATGTTCAGTAGCAGCTGTTACTTGGTCCATAACCAAACTTGAATACAATATTCTTGCCGCAATAGCTGCGACGAACAATGAGACAAAGTTCCCACAGGGTTTCCCTGCTTAGTATTCTTATAATTTGTCACCTGAGCAAGTCCCATTTGCTACAGTAACGTCAGTTGGGGATCGGCTGATTCCTTTGATCATTGCCGCCCATGAGGGCATGGCTTCTGCTCATGCAGGAGTTTCAGCAACAGTGTCTCTCTTGCAGCAGCGTTATTGGTGGTGCAGATTGTATAGACAGACTCGTAATTATGTCCTTACTTGTGACATTTGTCAAGAGATTATGCCGTCCACAGTGGCACGTCCACCACATACGCAACTTTATATTACATATCATCCATTTGGTTGCATTTACCTTGATCACTGCGGTCCTTTGTCTTCAGATATTGCAAATAAACATTTTTAGTTGCAGTAGATTTGTGCACTAGAGTCCTTTGGGTTTGGCTGCAACGTAGTGCTGACACTCGAAATGTCATTAGAGATTTGCGTGTCTTTTTCGGGACATTTGCGTGCAGCACTTTCCACTCTGACCAAGGTCCAGCATTTGCCTCTAAGGCTTAAAAGGACGCAATGAAGTAACTGAGGGTGCTAGTGCAATTTTCGTATCCACACCGGCATGAGGGAAATTCCATAGTGGAGCAAATGAACAGAGACTTAAAGCAATCTTTGACGGCTAGAGTTTTAGGTACTGGCAATAATTGGCTGATTTATTTGTATGGAGTCCAACATGCACTAAATAATCTCCCCAGAAGATCTCTTGGTGGGGGCAGACCCCATACAAAATGCTCTTTGGTATCAAAATGTTTGAGCCCGACCTTGTTGGTCTAGACGTTGTGGGGGCTGCCGCAACCTTTGACTTGGATAACTATTGTGCTATGTTACAGGATCTACAAAAGACTGTGGATGCTCTTGCAAAGGACCATTTGTCCTTGTCCACGGATGCAGCTGTGCTGATTCCTGTAACCGGTTGGCTTCCGAAAGTTGGTGATCTGGTCTGGGAGAAGTTGGAGAACAAAAAAGAATTTGGTCCATCCTATTGCGCACAGGTCCCAGTTCTTGGATTGCAGGGTACTCGTAATGTGATTTTACCTCCACTGCCTGGGCATAAAGAGAATCGGTACATTTCCATTGCACATGTCATGTTACCAAATTTGGCCAATACTGAATAATGTGCCTAGAAGCGTTCCTCGACCAGATGTTTCTTTACAACCGCTGTCATCCACAATGATTCCTTTGCAAATAGAATGCGAAGTGGAGACCTCAGTTGATCATATCATCAACTTCCAATGCGATGCATCACGACTATGCTTCTTCACCGTTGGAACCTATGGTTGCTGTTCTTTCGTGTTTCCTTAGGTGATGTCATTATGCCAGGAATGCATTCTGATGACTGGGATATTAATGATGTGCATGCATTGTTTTCAGATTTATGACATTACACTGCTTTTGAAACTGAGGATTTATATGTAAATTCTGCTGATTTATTCTGTTTTCAACAATATGGTGATCTTTTGTTACATAAATCTAATACAGTCAGGATGCAGGTAAATTATACATAGTGGAGACATTGCCCTACGCATTTCAGGGTAGTTCAAACACAGATTGAAAAATTTGTTTATTTTTCTGGATATAATCGATCAGACCCAAAATCTTATTATTTTTGTTTGAATGCAACAACACAAGAGGAATTCATGCTGACCCATACCTAATTGGCAAATTCTTCGTCTTTCATAACCGATTTGTCCCTAGGAGATTATGATTATTGGAAGGACATAATCGATTTGAAATCAATATGGGGTACGAAAGATTGGCAGGTGCAGGGAACTGAATCATTACATCATGGAGGTTTGATACCATCACAGCTGATGTTCCTGAATCAGACTGTACAACAGACTACTTGTTTTGGTTTAGCTACTGCAAAAATGTTAAACTTTCCTTCATTTCCATCATTGGCAGCCTATGACACTTGGCAGCAATATACTAATCAGACGTTAGATGATTTGAATAATATGGTCCAGAATGGCACCCTTAACTCATCCACTATTTATTTATTTATTTATTTATTTAGAAAGTTTTATATAGCGCGAACAAGATCTTTGCAGATATCAGAGCGCTTTACATATGAGGGGTACGAGCATGTGAGTGAATAACCATTGGGGTGGGGGTGGTATACGAGGGAGCATAGACAGACAGATACATCAATAATGATAAAAATACAAATAAGTGGTAACATAAACAATCAGGTAAGTCAATATCACAAGTCATACAAAAATGCAAAAGGTTTGAACAAGTAGTACAGCTCAAAAACGAGTCTTTGAAGTTAATCCCCAGTAGTAATTCAAGTGCATTTAGCCATGAGGATAGCTTTTACTTCTTTACTATTAATCACTTGGGTTGGTTGATATGGCCTCTGAGTACTAATGCATGCCAGTTGCGCTACTCAGGCGCATCTAGTGGATTTACACTCAGTAGAGCAGACCCTCGTTCACACAATCACACTCAGTGACTACATATTCTGTGGGTAAATTGTGTCAACAATGGTTGAAACATTCCACTTTGTCATCTAAGAAACAAATTCTCTCGCTTTTATCTGGTGACATTGATTTGGCTGAGTTTCTTTTCGGTCCAAAATCACCTCGCCCTAAACGGTTTGCATTCGCAGCACATAATGAATTTTGGAAACTGTCACAGATGGAAGCTGCGTTCTGCCTAAGACAAATTGGTGAAGACAATTTGAGAAAAGTTTTAGATGTGGTCGATTACAGTATTAAAACTTTGTCTTCATGCATTTATACATTGGATTATATTGTCTCATCTGTTATTGACATTGTACAGAACAATATATCTATGTTGTATCATGGTCAAAATCAAATGCGCTCCGTCATGCAATTTGGGTGGACTTTACAAACGTAAAAAAATGGAAAAGTCCCTTGGGATTATTTGAATGCTACTGCTCTGTTTTTACCTTTTAATCTGACGGACAAGCAAAAGCTTATGTCCATGAAAGATTCCACATACACTTTGCTACATATTGAAAAACTAGACCAGTTGCCGTTCTCGCTAGCGGAGACTGATTCTTCAGTATGGTTAATACACGGGGATATATCCTTGCCCATTTCACTCTTTCAGTTCACTGCATGCATGAAAGATTATCCAATTGGTAGATTTGAGCCCCTCTGTAGTGCTTTCCTGCATGAATTGTGGTCCTTACAGTACACATATCAATGTCAAAGTGATGAAAAGGAGGTTTTCCTAAAAGGTGAGGACTGTGATTCTACAATGGGACATGCTTTAGTCTGCACACAAGTTAAGCTTCACAGTGCTTGCAGCGTCAGAGCCCCTAATTTGGCTTGTTTTCCAAAAGGAACACCAGTCCCACCAATTATTCCCAAGCTAACTTTGCATTCGAACGGAAGTTATCTTATCCTGAATAACCACAACTGCTGCAACATACGAGCCTGCATTCCGTATTTAGTAACTGTTTCCCAATGAGTTACTTGGTGTAGCAATGTTCTCTTTCGGACCCCACACAGGAGTGTTGATAGTTTACTGTGGTCTTCCGTTCCCACTTTAAAAACAGATTTTAATAAACTAAGCAGACTCAAAGCGCTATTGTTTCAACAAGAAGTCGCTCTCACTTCGGCTCGAGAGACCTTTGGATTGCAGGTGGCTAGAACATCGAGTGACATTCAGTACCTGCTAAATACGAATATCCCAATACATTTTGGAGAACTGATTCATCAAATATTTAAAGCATCTGATACTGAAGGTGTTGCAATTTTTTTTTAACTTGTGGGATCCAGCCTTGTGTCTCTCTTTCAGACGATTTTTGGAGTAATGCCGGCTGTTATTCATGCTATTTTTTACCAGCGCCTTCGGAGGGTTTCCTCTGATCCTCTTGCTGGCGTGCAGTGTGTTAGTACTCCTGCTTCGCAATGGCTGCCCACCGCGTGGTGCTACACAGACCTGGTAAATTGCAACTGTACCGTAAACGAATGCAACAAGTTTTTGGATGCTTGCCATTGGCGACGCTGGGTGTGAGTTATGGACTTACCTTTCGCTTTGCCTATTTCACTTCCGTGCAACCTGTGTCCTACTGCGGAAGATGCCCTTTCGGTTGGGCCTTGGATGTCTGCCTCTCCAATACATCATATGCTGACCTGGATTATGATCTGTTGGTGGGTCCATTGCTGGCCCATGACCAAGTCTGTTCTTGGGACGACCGTTTGATGCCTGTGGCTACACTTGGAGTATTGGCAGGGACATTGAGCGATGTAAAGTTGAAGAACCTACAGAAGTATGTAAACAGGTTTTATATTTGACTCCCTAAATGTATGCACTTATATATTATGTACATACATTTCACTTCTTCCCAACCCAATTTCCCAACACATACCCTACACCACTATAAACACTCCCATCTGCCCTTGGTGAATCAGGTACAACAGCATTTTCCCACTTATTTTAAAGTAGAAATGCCTTCTATCACTGCGGTTTCCCATCTATATGAGTTGACAGTGACAATACGAGAGAAAGTGTTGATACAGGATTTAGCATGTGGTGAAAAAATATTTATATTGTACTAGCTTACCCATCGTGGGTTGCTGCGATCTCCGAAGAAAGGAAATTCAAGGAAACTCGTCATGATAACGTTCAATTTACATTGTGTCATTTTTATTGAAACGTATTCATTATAATATGGAAAACATTTCAAAGTGTCGTTTTAATTCTATTTATTTATTCGAGTGCTTGTGGATACACGATTTTTTGTTTTTCCATCTGGTGCGTACATCAGTATTCGAAAGATTATGAGTGCCCTGGGGGCCGATATTTAAAAATAAATTATGCCAGAAACCTTCGCGGGAGTGTACTCAACAACTTCCCAAAGTTTCCTGGCGATCGGATGAATAGTGTTTTAATTCTATTTATTGGAGTGCATGTGGATACACAATTTTTTGTTTTTCCGTCTTGTGAGTACATCAAATTTTTATGCCAGAAACCTTCGCGGGCATGTGTACTCAACAACTTCCCAAAGTTTCATGGCGAGCAGAAGAATGGTGTTTTAATTCTATTTATTTATTCGAGGGCTTGTGGATACACAATTTGTTGTTTTTCCGTCTGGTGCGTACATCAGTATTCGAAAGATTATGAAGGCCCTGGGGAGCCGATATTTAAAAATAATTATGCCAGAAACCTTCGCGGGAGTGTACTCAACAACTTCCCAAAGTTTCATGGCGATCAGAAGAATGGTGTTTTAATTCTATTTATTTATTCGAGTGCTTGTGGATATACGATTTGTTGTTTTTCCGTCTGGTGCGTACATCAGTATTCGAAAGATTATGAGGGCCCGATATTTAAAAAACATGTTATGCCAGGAACCTTCGCGGGAGTGTACTCAACAACTTCCCAAAGTTTCATGGCGATCGGATGAATGGTGTTTTAATTCTATTTATTTATTCGAGTGCTTGTGGATACACGATTTGTTGTTTTTCCGTCTGGTGCGTACATCAGTATTCGAAAGATTATGAGGGCCCTGGTGGGCCGATATTTAAAAACATTGTATGCCAGAAACCTTCGCAGGAGTGTACTCAACAACTTCCCAAAGTTTCATGGCGATCAGATGAATGGTGTTTTAATTCTATTTATTTTTTTCGAGTGCTTGTGGATACACGATTTGTTGTTTTTCCGTCTGTGTGTTGGATCTCACCTCAATGGAAGCAAGGAGCAGCAACCAGGATACAAGAGGGTTTGAAGCAAGGCTAGACTTCCACAGCTCAAGGAAAGCAGAAAATAGAATCAGGCTGGGCCGTTTCTTGAAATTTCTGCTTGGGACTTCAAAGAGCCCAGACCTTTGAAGGTCTTCAGCTACCAGCATTTATAATTTTTTCTTGCCCTGATAATTTAATTACAAGACTACAATTGTCCCGTGAACCAATTCAATTGCTTGGGAATTCTAGAAATGTATGCCTCTATGTCTAATGGATATGAGGTGTTAACAGAGCCCAAAAAATTGAGGGGCAGATTTACAAACCCCTTGCGCCTCTTATACGCTGCTGTTGCGCCATGCTGCAGGGTATTTACAATGTGACGCATCTGGGAAATGCATCACGTTGTAAAGCCCTGCGCCAGAAGTAGGCGTTCCTGCGCAGGGGGGGGCGTTCCGGCGCAGGAACTCCTTCCAAAAGTGGCTGAGTGAAATCTACAAGATTTCACTCAGTCACTTTTGAGCCCATGCTGCGTCAAAACCCTGCGCCTGCTTGAAGCAGGCGTAAGGATTGACGCAGCATTGTAAAGATAGGGCCCCCCCCCAGACCATTATGGAGCTGCTTTGCGCTTGCGACCCAACTCCAGCAACGCACCGCCTTTACGGCACAGATGCGTCACTCATCTGTGCCGTTTTTGCCCCATGGTGCACCGCATTGTAAATGCGGCGCATCCATGGTGGCGAAGCCGTGGCGCACAATAACTGGCGCATCCCTGCTGATATGTAGGGATGCGCCAGTTATTGTAAATCTGCCCCTCAGTCCTGAACCAGTCTAAATTTGCCTCTTCCTTTTTAAGACTAGTCTAATACACGTCTGTCCCCATTGTGATAGCTTTCTGCTTGTGGTTAACCTGTGGGATCCTTGGGTAAATATAGTTTGCCTACATTGCATTTTCCTCCAGTCTGTTCACTGCCCTCAATAAATTCAAACTGATTTAGTTGTGACAGTCTCCATCACAGTCAGAGTAACAGCAGTGCATGGGACATTTTCCTCTTATTGCCTTGCATTCTTGCCACCACTTTCTGTAGATCACCCTATGCATGCTCCCTGGATTGTGTAACTCGCTCTTCATCAGTCCTGGCAATGGTCCAATACATTTGTTTTTACAGTGACCAACACTTTGCATAAATTGAGTATCTCGTTGCTGTACATAACTGTACACGCCTCGGTGGAACAGAAACTTCTTTTGGTATGGGGATACTTTTACAATTCACTGACGCTGTTAACACTCTCCTTCACTCTAGTTATATTAACTGTAGGAGTACTTTATCGTTTCCTTGAACACTCTCATTTGGATGTGTAGTATTGTAGGTATTCCATCCTGGTTACTTTATAGGGTTGTACAGTATGACTTAAATTCCAGGATGTGGAACAGTAGGAGGTGAATAGACTACAAGGCATGACTTCTTTCCAAAAGTCTTTACTCACCCTCATCAAGTCTGCAGTCTAATCAAAGGCTATTCTGAGTAGCTGAGTTTTTAAAAGTTTCGCTAAGTGCAGATATTGGAGTTCTTCACATAAGGTTGGGTCCAGAACATACTACAGCCCTGGACCATGCACCCCGGGGATCTGCCTCCGTGCTTCATCGAAGGCTTGTTGGAAGCTCTGGTGTGATGGATCTCACTTAAGGTTCCTGGTTTGGATGTAATGAGGCCAGATTCTTCTTCTGCTCCTTCCAGTGTGCTGTATGTACCATACAAGAAATATTAAACTTCAACTCCCTTCTTCTGGGAGCTAGTCAAGTGTCAACAAAGGCTCTACATGATCACACTTTTATGGGTTCAGGTGCAGACTTGATGCATGATTCTGCATAAGTAACCTTTTTATGACTCTTGTACATCTCACTATTCAATACTTCAGCATGTCAGTTCCACCAGATGAGTGCAGAGTAAGGCCAGTATCTTTCAGAGCAAGGATCGACGCAGATTTAGAGAATTTATTTCAGTGGACAAAGATGCACCGCCATTGCATAACTATTACATGTTTTTTGCCTTTATGTATTTAGAAGGCAGGCTTCAAAGTGGCCGTTAAAAAGCGAAGGATTTCTGGTCTTTTCAATGAAATCCAATTCTCTCTTGTTTGCTGTGATCTTTAAGAAAGGAGCCGATTCCAGCTAGAGCTCTCCAGTGACTGGAGCCTTTTAAAAAGCACTGAGTTATCAACTGCGAATATTGCAACAGAGAAATCGATCAGAGCCAAGTGCTTATCAGCATCCACTGCTGTGAGGATTTCATAGGTCAGTGTGGTTTCAAAGCTTCTAGATAGTCAAAACGCCGATTAGTAAACAAGTAGGTGGTTTTGTTGTATATACATTTGCAGCCGATATGTGACCTCTTATTCTGGATGTTATGGGCAAAGGAAGGTTGGTGGTCTAGTGATTAGTGGCAAAGATATTTGTGGCTGTGGTTTTTATTTAGTAAAGGGGCATGATAATAACTTGCTCGAGGGGTTCAAGGACTAAAACTTCTAGAAGAATTAATCATACATGTGATATCCAGGTAGTGATCAGTTGCTTCATGCATGCCACAATGCAAGGCTCCGAAGCCATGTTTGATTTTGAAGTTTGGACTAATCGATGAACAGATAGTTCCGTGTTAAACCTTATTTACTCTTATATTGTTAATATATTTTAACTTAAATAAAGATGGAAGTTCAATACAGTGCTGAAACAAAGTCCAAGGGGCATTTGTAACACTTATGGATTTGAAAGTTCCAGGAAAATTCCAAAGATCACTACAGATTTGCAAGTGCTTCATCAGCGTTATTCAGGAAGTTTGCCCTCATGGCTATGTGATACCCAGTCATGTATTTTACAACTGGTCTTGTCTGCAGTTGTTAATACATACAATTACAGATGGGTAAGTGAATTACAGGGATGTTTTTCACCGAGAAGTGACATCAAATAGGCAACGAGTAAAGCTAGAGATGCCTATGATGCCACTCAGAACCTCGAGGTGAAAAACATACTGGAAATGTAGTTTTTGCCCATCTATACTTTTCTGTTATGTATTTCCACAAATTCACCTGTCCTTGCTTTCAACCACTACTTAGTAGTGTTATATTATGCTTATGTTATACGTCATCTCGAATACTTTGCGTTCCATGGAATATGGAACATAGAGCTGGTGATGCGAGAGAGTCAGTTACAACGGGCACAGCAAGCTGAGAAGCCATGCTCACGTACCTGCCTGTCAACTAATAGAATAAAGCTTCTTGAAGATATTACCTCCAGTGTCTTTATAACACGTAGCAGAAGAGTAATGGTGGAGTCCTACATACCATCCCCTCTGTTATATATCCCTGTCCCAAAGCTTAAAAACAAAACAAAATACCTTCCCAGCCATCCTTGATGATCCCCCACCACTTTCCCTGCCTTCCGTCCCACTCCTCCAGCTGACAAAAGAGCGCTGCGCTGACAGGCTCTCTGGGAGGCCCATCAGCCTGGCCTGGAAGGCCTTTATGATATCAAAACAGTGGGTAACCAGATTTATCATAAACCCTTGCCATGTCATTTCAGTGGGTCATGAGATTCAGAAACTGATATCAACAATTGAGGCCATTCATAACAATTTCCTCACCTCCGATAATGGTGTTTCTGATGGACACGATAAAACTGCATATTACTCACCTTTTGAATATTCCCCATGCCTCAGGCTAGATCTGGAATTTTTCGAGCAGTACCCCTATGCTCCAGTTGGTGGTGATGTGCAGCTCTACATCAACACTGCTCCGCTCTAGAAGTGACATGCGGAGCCGCTTATAAGGGCCATGTGCACTGACTTCAGTTACTTTCTACACTGTCTGTGCCACTATTCTCAGGGTTTACAGCAGATTGGTCCTGACAAGTATATAGATCTGTAGACTTGGGGGCTTTTTAGATAAAGAGTCCACATAGAACGAGGCAGTAGTGAGGTCAGTGAGGAATTCGTGGTCAGATAGAGTATCCACCAGAAACAATAACCGAAGGTAAGTTACTTGTTTCTCTGACGGATACTTCTAACCGCAGATTCTATACTTTTTGAATAGATACCAAAACCGTACCTCCCAGTTAGTGGGTCTTTGAATTGGCTGAAACCAGAAAATCCTGGAAAACATAGCGGGCAAACTACCCCTTTGGCAGACCGGACTGTCCAGACAATAGTGCTTGGTGAATGTGTGGATTGACAGCCAGGTAGCAGCCTAGCAAATGTCCATAACAGACACTCCATGTACCAATGCAGTGTACCAGCATCGGCTCTGGTGGAATGAGCATGCAAGCCTTATGGGCGTTGCTTCTTAGTCAATTCGTAGCAGATTGTGATGCAGAAAACAATTCAACAGGAAATGCTCCTTTTCTGCATTGCGGTGCCCTTCTTTGCTCCAGCGAGTCAAACAACTTGCTGATCATCCCCACGATGTCACTTAGTACAATTGATGTAGAGGCTATTGATTCTTTTGGGATCCAGCCAATGTAGCCTCCCCTTCTGGCTAGAGTGGTGAGGTTGAGCAAAGAACACTGGCAGAGGGATGTTTTGCCTAACATGAAAAGGAGTTACCACTTTCAGGAGACAGGAGGATCGGATCCCCAACACCAGCCTAATCTGAAAGAATGGCATGCAGGAAGAGTTGACAGAGAGCGCCTGTAGCTTACTCACACTCCTCGCCTATATTATGGCAATGAGGAAAACTGTCGTAAGAGTGAGGCGCCGCAACGGAGAGCTGTGCAGTGGTTTAAAGGGAGTAGACATTCGGAATATGAAGACTAAGCTTAGGTCCCACCGTGGCATGAGACTGCAGCGAGGATGGATCCACCATGGTTTTCCGACTGGAGGCCCCCTCAGATCGTTGGGGCCCGAAGGCATGCTAGAGGCACATGGAAGGCTACCAAGGATGCACAACATGGCTTACTTGAAGGCTTCAAATTGTTGCAGCATTGTTATCAGCTGTTGGGTCGGTCCCTCTGTAGGAGACCATGACCGAAATGCACCTTGACGTCCATGATAATTATCTTGATAAGAGTAATAGGAAGAGGGAGTGTCATGCTTGAAGTTCTAATGTATGATTTTCAAATTGGACTTACCAGACAGCTATGATTTGGAAAAGGACCATTTGCAGGAGATTGAAACATATGTTTCAATCCTTTGAGAAGAAAAAAGGCATCAGAAGAGGTGTTTTAAATAAAGGGGGCTGATATTCCAATTGCAAAAAAAGCTATAGAAGCAGACAAATAACCTTTAACTCTCCCTAAGGCAAGGCCTTGCTTGGCTAAGGACAACACAAAAAGTAACCGTTTGGATAGTTTGGCTTAGAGTGGATCACATACAGCACCAAAACACAAACTTGCTCCAACGGCAGGCGTGTATAGATTTCATGGAGAATGCCTGACTGCCAGAATGACAACAGCTTTGGGGGAGAGGTCAAATGCAGTCATCTGACGCTCAACTTCCAACCATGGAGGTGAAGATTGCGCAGGCCCGAAAGCAGCTACAACAAAAGATCCTTCTGAAGTGACAGCCTGGCCAAAGGACATATGCTGTTGCTCAGGAGTTCTGGGTACTGTAAAAAGCTTGTTCTTTAGATTACCAAAAAGAGGTTTTCTGTGCAAAGAGTTTATGTATCCCTTATAAAAGGACAGGGGCTTGCTCTAGCAATCCCAAAATGTTCTCCTATGGGGTAGTGTGGTTGAGCAGCCGAAAGCTTACCAGAAAGGAGTGTTAGACATCTGCAGTACCCACACAGTCAATAAATGGTACACACGACTCACTAAGGAGACCCACACCAATTTATAAAATAGAACTCATCTGTTTATACCTTTGGGCATTAAGGTCATTAAAATCAGGTAAGTACGTTTCGAGAAATGTTTATAGTTTTCAAAAAGAGACATATACTGCATACAGGTACTTTACAGCGACTCACAAGACCAATCTTCAGGACTTAAAGTGAATATTGGGAAAGGTCCAAAGCAGCACCGACAGCTCACCTCTGGCAGAGGTGCAATACAACATCAGGTGCCACTTATAAGTCAATGGGAATTGGTATGGTCTCAAAGTTGCTACAGGCAGGGACTGGGAGGCTAATCGGTCTGAACCAACAAGCGGGCTAAGGTGTTATGATGCTCGGGGACACCTTTTATCCTCTCCTCCATGTGCCGGGGTGGCTGGGTGTGAAGGTGTTCTGAGGTGTCAGGTTTTTGTCACTGGAGACACTTGCAGTAGAGAGGGCCTGAACAAAGAGGATGCAGGCGGCATCGGGAAGTCTATAGTTGGCAAACCCAAGGTGGGCTTTGTCTCTGGCGGGTCTGGGGACCATGCTGGCACCATTGGTCCACTTTGACTTCAGGCTAGGCTGCTCAGGTGCAGTTGTGCTTTCTGGTGACCAGGTTTTGCAGTCCAGGGTCCTCAAAGGTCTCTTGGCGTAACTGCTGGGAGCAGACAGCAGCTCTGTCACTCCATGGGAGTTCCTGGGTCTTAGGAGAAAATCTGGAAGTCATACCTATCTCTCCCAACATCTTGAAGCGACGGACGGCCTGGACTACTCTCAATCTGGGTTCAGGCCGAACCACAGCACAGAATCAGCACTTCAAACAGTGACCAATAACATCAAAATGGCACTGGATGATGGTTGCTCTATGATTCTGGTGCTGCTGGATCTTTCCGCCGCTTTTGATACGGTGTCTCACAAGGTGCTTCTCCATCGCCTAAGGGAGGTGGGAATAGAAGGAGAGGCCTTGGCGTGGTTGGAGAGTTTTCTGTCCGGGCGTTCCCAAGAGGTTAGGTTGGGCTCCCATAAATCCATCCATAGGGAGCTCAATAAAGGAGTGCCACAGGGCTCTTGTCTGAGCCCCACTCTCTTTAATATTTATGTGGCCCCCCTAGCCAACCTAGCAAGATCTTTCGGGTTCACCCCCGTGTCGTATGCTGACGACACCCAACTCCTTTTTCCCTTTAAAAATCTTACACCTGCAATTAAAAAATCTTTTGCAGATGGCATGAGGGCCATTGCAGACTGGATGACATCAAACTGTCTGCAGTGTAATGTCGGGAAAACCGAAGTAATGTTGTTTGGTCAAGCGACGGCACTCTGGTCATCGGATTGGTGGCCTCAAGAACTAGGCCCTGTCCCTACTCCTAATAGCAGGGTCAAAAACCTAGGAGTACTATTTGACCAACAACTTACTTTCAAGGATCACACTAATCAAATAGCCGGCACCTGTTTTCGGGCTATCGGGATGTTAAGGCGGGTCTTTCCCTATCTACCAGACCACTACAGGAAAACATTGGTCCATGCTCTTGTTATCAGTAGGGTAGACTATTGCAATGGTTTGCTCCTTGGAGTCAACGAGGAGCAAGTCAAGAAACTGCAGGTCATTCAAAACACTGCAGCAAGGATTGTCATGAATGCTCCTCCAAGGACACCCTCCTGCCCTCTATTGACTCGTTTACACTGGCTTCCTGTGAAGAAGCGAGTTCAGTTCAAGACCTTATGTACTATACATAAAAGCCTAATAGGGATGGGCCCTAAATATTTTATTGACATCTTTCAGCCTTACATCCCAGGACGCTCCTTACGCTCCAGCAACCAGCAATTACTGAAGGTGCCCAGAGTTAAGAAAGCCAGGCAAGGTGGTCGTGCATTGGCTCACACCGGACCCACACTCTGGAACACACTGCCGTTGGAACTAAGGTCCATTACCAATCATATGAACTTCAGAAGGAATCTAAAAACTTATCTGTTTCCTACCAACCAATGATTTTATCATCTCCGGTCACACTGTTATTCTCACTCATACCTGCAGTCATAGCGCGGAGATACTCCTTCGGGAGTCTAGTCTGGCGCTCAATAAGCATATAAAATAAATAAAATAAATAAATACCAGGCTTTTGGATGTACAGCAGCTTCAGGATGAGTCGACTTTGCTGCAATGGACGAGGAGAGTAGGCAGGCCAGCAGGGTTGACACCAAGTCAGGAGCTGCTCATTGGTTCTTGCTTTGGCGGCTCTTCGGGGTTCATCTTCATTCAGGTTGGCAGGATTCAATTTCCTGGTGCCAGGGGCTCCCCATAACACTAGATTTTGGGGAGTTAGGGGAGTGGAGGGTAGTAGCCAATGGGCCAGTTACCCCTGGGGTCACTACAGCCCCATTATATGATCATTTCCAGTGGGAAATTGGCTAAATCCTGTCCCAGAGTTCCTAATTCTGCGATCGCAAAGATGGTAGACTTATAAATTTCACATCCACATCAGATCGCCCGCCTCTAAGGGAAGCCGGATTCGCATACAAGAGGCGGTCGGCTCATTGATGGTCCCTGCCTTGGAATGGTAATTTGCAGGTCATCCTTTAGGAGTGGGTCTAGAACACCCTCTCCAGAGCAGCCTTCATTTCAGGCATTCTGAGAGCGTAGGCTCTCACCCCTGGGGGTCAGAAACCTGTCTGTGGTGGCAGGCTGGTCTATACCAGTCAGCCATCACACTAGTAGTTGGTAGGTTTTAAGGGGGGCACCTCTGGGTGCATGAATTAATAAATACATCACTGTAATCAGTGCGGATTTATTAATACAAGATGTTTGATACCAAAAATCTTAAGTTTCAGTGAAGCCATCATGTAGCTGTTTTGACCCATGCCCAGCACATGTACTTAAATGGCTCCCTGGTACTGGCAGTAATTGGATTAGCCAGGACTGGGGCATACCTACTCATGCAGTTATATCCACACATATAGCATTGTGTATGTGTATTGAGCGTTATTGTTCAATTACTTAAAATCGTTAATATACTATCAAAAAGAAAAAAAAAGAGTTAAAATCCCACACAAATTGCTACAAAACTAGAAGGGAGTTAAAACATTAAAAACATTAAAAACTGATGTCCAAACTGGCAGTAAACTGCAGGTGCATAAAACTTAGAGGGGAGTTATGTCAAAGTCTCTCTTGCTTGCTAGCCGGCTAGTTTCTTTTTGTAACTCAATTTTCTCTGTCAGTGCGGCCCGGATTGATTCTGTAAATTTCTCTAGCCGCGTGACTGTTTGAGCTGTTGTAGCAGGGAAACACTGGTTTGAGGCTTCTTTGCATAGTACAAGGCTGTGAGACTTGCAGATGGGGAGTACCAGTCGGTGCTGCTCACTAGCTGACTTTCGTAGGATGTGTCCTTGACCTGTGTATTCACTGATCTTTTCCAGGCAGATAAAGGAATGTTTAAGTTGTGCAGGTTTTGAACGTCTATTACTAGCAGTTTTGTGGCTGCCAGTTGAACCTGACATTGGAGATCCACCTTCTTCAAAGATTGTTTTAATTTGTGTTTTCAAAGAAGTTACTGGAACACGCAGGGTGCTAATATAGTATTTTAAAATGTCCCCTGACCAGGTAATGTCTGGACGGGTGAGTCCCAGCTCCAACCTTACTCTTGCTTTCCTGGGTGTCCTAAAAACTTCTTATAGGCAGAAATTTGGTGGTGTGTGAGGAAGTTGGTGAAGGCGCCAGGGAAGACTAAGTGGCTGTAGTTAAGGGAGGGAACTAGTTTTGTTTTTAAGACTTTCAGGATGGGTTCTGCAGTCGGACTATGTAGTCGTCAATTGAGATTTCTCAAACTGTAGATGATACCGGCCCCCTTGCTTCTTAGATGTTTCAGATGGGCTGTGGGTTTGGCACCTTCCTATAACATGATAGTTATCACTTATGCATGTTCTGATTTGCAGGTCACCTAGGCGTCATTGTGCTGTCTTCTTTCTGTTGTACTTCCCAAAGATGATTATCCTGGTTGTCTCCTGGTTCACCAAGAGGTTGTTCTTTTGGTTAAAGCTGTGCAGTGCATCTAAGGCTTTCTGTAGGCCTGTCCTAGTGTGAGCCATTATGACTTTGTCATTGGTGTATTGGATAATTTGGAGCCGCACATTCCCCAGCCTTGGTGTTAGTAGATTTGCCCTCTCCTGGGCTTTTCCTAGGTCGGCTTTGTAGAGATTAAATAGTAAAGGGGCAAGAACGCACCCTTGTTTGAAGCCATTATTGGTTGGAACCTTAGTTGTTACAGTCATTTGGGTGGTTTTGATACAAACCCAGGACCCTTCATGAAGGGCAATTATTGCCTTTAACAGCTTTTGGGGGACGCACCAGGAGTCCAGTTTTTCCAACAGCTTCCCACCGTCAACCCGGTCAAAGGCTGCACTGTAATCAACAAAGCAGCAAAACAGGGGTGGTTGTGATGGCTGGGTCGCCCGAAGTGACAGGTGTCCCAGTACTAAGATGTTATCTATGGTAGAGCTTTGGGGCCTGAAACCGGATTGACAGAAGGGAAGGATGTTATGATCGTTTGCCCATATTTCTAGCTCTTTCTTTCAACAGTATTCTGGCACATGCTTTCGCTTCTATGTCTAATAGAGCGACGAGCCGGTAATTTTCAGGTTTCGTGCAATTCCCTTTTTTATGAATGGGAAAAAGTATTGAGCCTTTCCACGACGATGGGACGGTAGAATTGGAGAATGCGTACTTGGAGAGTGGTGTTTACTGTTCTGCCCAGAATCTATGAGAGGCTTTGAACACTGATGCTGGGACTCGGTTGGGACCGGAGGATACATCTGTTCTAATTTTTGTAATCAGGTTAGTTATCTCGACCTTGGTGATGACAGGTGTTTTAACCCCTTGGTGTGTTACTCGGGGAGTTTGTTGTGTTTGGGTATCAGTCATGTTCTGATGTGTTGTATACAGTAGCTTTGCCTATTTAACCCACTCAGAGGCGTGCCACCCTGTTTTCCTTGTTCCGACCGATGTGGCTATGTTGCTTGATATGTCTCCAAAGTTGGATGTGTCCCTTTTCTTTGAGAAGATTAAATATTTTCAGCCACTCTGCCTCGATTTTCTTTAATCGTGTCTCCCATACTTTCTTTCTATGTTCCATACGAAGCACTGTTCTTGCTGGTGTTTGGGGATCTGTGGCTCCTTTTCTTCTTGCCTTCAAGGCCTTTGACAGACTGCTTGGTTTGAGATAGGGCCCTTGCTTTTATTTGTGATGGTAGGCATTGGGGAAAGAAGTCCTGTGCTTTAGAGATTCTAGTTTGTCCACCAAGAACGGTTTTTAATTCAACTAGGAGTGCTTTCCAGAGCTCCAAGGGAGATACAGTACTTGTGACTGTGGTGCTCGACTCTATATGTATAATATACTCCAGGAGTTTTGGACCTAGATTTGTGGAACATTTTATTCTGCTCATGACTTCGTGGTGCACTTCTCCTGTTGAAACCCCCAATGTTTCCAGTTGTTTTGCGGGTTTCCCGTTTAGCTGAAGAGATACCCTCAGTGGTCTGTGATCACTCTCGTCCCTATTTCCCACTTCAAAGTTGTTGAAGAATGTTACTAGGTTATCCTAAATAAAGATGTAGTCAATTGTGGACTAATCCCTGAAGGTGGAGAGAGGAAGCCAGAGAGGATCGGCAGCTTTTTTGATGGTGTGGGCAGAACCATATTTTGGGTGAAGAGGAGCCGCTGCAGAGGGGCTGATACAGTCTGGGTTGGGAAGTCCATTTTTGAGTAGCCCAACTCCTGGGTGTTCAGGTTCCCGACAATAATTGGAAAGTGCGAGACATATTTATTTATGAGGTGGTCCATTTTTGTTGTCAATATTTTTAGTACTTGCTTTTTTTGCTGGGAGGTGGGGTTGACGTAGCAGTTAATTAACAAAAGACGAATTGAGTTATTGCTTATTAATCCGCAGATAAGTACCGCTTGCAGATCGGTGGTATTCGTTGTTAATAAGGTTGCCTCTATTTTACGGGCTTGATTAATAAAGACTGAGAGCCCCCAGATGCTCTCCCAAAGATGTTACGTATTATGGCTGCAGAGTGAAATTCATAAAAACATGGGAGAATTAGTGGTTCAGTGGCCCATGTCTCTTGTAGGCACAAGATGTCATTTTCTTGAAGGTAATTGCTTACTGAATTGCACCCAAGCAATATTTTTAGCCCAGGGACATTCCAGGATATGATGGACAGCTGTATGTTCTTCCCCTGTGTACCGGTCATGATCTGATGACGAACAGCATTTATAGTGTTAGAAGTGTCGTCATGGAGGCTGGCCTTCTGGACCAGTCCGAGTGCCATGCATGAAAGTATGCTTTGGCCCACTGATGTGGACTGCCTGTGGTCAAGTGAGCTTGTTATCCTGTTGGCGCTGCAAAGTCTTGGCTCTGCAGCTGAGCTTTTTCCTGGTTGATTGCTCGATGTCCCCCTTAGGACCGACTGAACTTCCTTTTTTGGCGGTGATGCTGCTAGTACTTGTGGGTATTTCTCGGGTATGGGGAAGGCGATGTCATTTCCCCCATCAGCGATTTGAGTTATTTCTTCGGGTGTTAGCCCCACCCGGGAGTGACGACTCAGCCCTATCGAGGTTGATTCCCCATGAGAGTCACTGGAGAGACTCAGGAGCTTAACCCAGGCTAGGTCGTCTGAGTGTATTTCTGTGAGGATTGGGATTTGCTTAAATAGTCGAAGTACATTGCCCCTTTTTAGGATGTCATGTTGGCCTTTAATTAAGTATCTGGGGGTGAGGATTGCCTTGTGAGTAGTTTTACTGGCTTGGTTTGCTTTGGACTGGATACTTAGACCCATCTGTGCAATACTTAAATTAAGGCTTAGGCCAGTATCCCGTTGGCATGGCTCTAAATGGTGGATTTGGCTTTGGAATGGCTGAGCCGGTTGATCACGAGGGCTCTGGGAGTCCGGAGGTAAGAGACCCTGAGATAAATTGTCCCCGATGTTGGGTCCTTGTTCCTTGGTTGAGCATAAAAGACTTCTCTGCTCTAACTTTGTGATGTTAGATGAGTGAGGTAGTTGGGTTGTTGTTGCCAGGCCTGATGGGCTGTGTGAGTCCCCCGTTCGGGGAATTGGCTGTAATGGCCTGTCAGTCTCTTGTTTGTCATCCAAAGGGGTTGGTGCTGTGGATGTTGAGTTGCTTGGGATGTGCTTTTTAGTGAAAATGTAATAGAACCGTGTTTTGTCATTGTCAATTTGTGAATTTTGAATATGGGTTGGTAATAGGAGGACGACTTTTTTTGAGTCCTTTGCCTTTTTCTCTGGTTCAATTTTTTCTTGGCTCGCCTTGAAAGTGGTTCTTCTTTTCTTGTCTGAATGGAGGCATTGCCCTCAAGGTTCTTCCCTGGATTTAAGATTCGGGAGCTAGAATTGACACTGGGTGGACTGATGGAGAGTTTGATGGATATGAAAAGTTCTTGAGTGTCAGGCTTTGTTAAGGAGTTGCCCGAATTGTTTATGACTGGGTTACCGTGAAGGTCAGCTGGGTTTGAGATAAGTGCAGTGCTACTGTTGTTCGTTGGGCTCATGGTGCATCCTGTTTGAGCTTTTAATGAGACTACCAGGTCTGTTAAAATATTTGGAAGTGTTGCCCATTTATCTATGAGATCTGCACACGAACAGGTGCAAAGCCGGTTATTCTGATTGTCGCTGAGCTTGTTCTCTATGAAGTCCACCTAGTTGCTCAATTCCACTAGCCGTTGTGCAATAGTGGATAGGAGGTCGATTTGCAACTCCATTTTGTTCAATTGCCAGAGTAATGCCCTGGCCATGGATTGGACTGTTTCACCGGGTAAGATTGATCTTGGGTCGTTAATGAAACTGCTAATGTGTGGACTATGACTTTGAGAGCTTTGGGTAGGGGAGGGGGAAAACCGGGTTACATTGGCCGTTCTGAAGAGCTTTGGGGTGAGCGCCAGTGTACTTTGTATCTTTGATTCCAAGTTTTGCAGAAATATAATTGCCAAGTACCCAAGGTTTTGTTGATGCTCTGACACTTCTGTCTTAGTTGATCCAGATCCTGTAGGTTCTAAGGGAGGTGGCTGAACAGGAGACTGCAGAGTGAGTTGTTGCTGGCAGTGTATTTGGGTTGTCACAAGCTGCTTGTGGTTTCCTTGAGTTGGAGCAGTGGTATCAGCGGGTGGATCACTTGCATGTCTATGTTTGATTCCTGGGGGGTGACACGGCCAAGAGCAAGATTGAGACTGGCGTCTTTCGATGTTTATACTTCCAATGATTGTACTTTGTTCTTGTATTGCAAGGAACTTGTTGTTGGAAGGGCTCCCTGGCAGGTGGTTCATTTCATTACTGGCCTTGGCCCTTCCTGATCAGTCTGTTGGGGTGGGGGAGCTCCCATCATTAGGGAGACGTTTATATAAAAATTTAGTTAAAAGCCCTGCTGCAGGGGAAGGAGCCACGCACCGCCCCAAGATGGCCGCCTAAAACCTCGGCTCCTGGACACCCGTCCCCCAGCCCTACTATCCTGACCCCAATCCTGACTTTGGAGCATGCAGATCGGCAGTGGAAAGACTGCGGTGCTCCTGACTGCAACTCCGGCCCCGCTGTGACACCAGGGGCCGGAGATACAAAGCATTGAGTGTGCGGCCTGTTCTGGAGCCGAAGCCGGGGGCTCGAGTGAGGACTGTGCCCGGGCCTGAGGCGAACAACATCGGGGCCGGAACCGGAAGTCGCCGGGCCGGCCCCCAGTTTGATGCGGGAGCTCAGCAGGGCTGCTACAAATGGCTGCGACCGAGGGGACAAGTGGGGGCATGTGACAGAGTCACCACAGTCCCCTCGCAAGTGATTCCCCGGGCAGCGGCGGTGAGGAGTGGCCCTGAAGAGGGCACCGGAGAGGCTGCAGAATATCCAGTGGCAGTGGAGAGGCGGTGATGCCCAGAGGGGGGCGCTGGAGGTACTGGGGCGCGTGGAGTGTAGAGACTTGTTTGGTTGCGCCCCCGTCTATATCCTGAGGTACTGTGAGGTGTCTTGTGGGGCGAGTTCCTGCTTCACTGGAGGCTGCGCTGGGCAGGGGCCGCCAGTTGGCCCAGTGACTTGTTGGTTGGGCCCCCCTTTCTATATCCTGAGGTATTGTGAGGTGTCTTTTAGGGCGTGTTCCTGCTTCACTGGAGGCTGCACTGGAGGGTGGCCGCCAGTTGGCCCAGTGGCGAGGTTGGTGGCTCGGGGGGAGGGGCCGTGAATACTAGTGGTTCCCTCGATGTCCGTTCGAGGGCCCGGAGGAGTGCCAAAATAGTGCAGCCCTCAGGGGGGCGCCGCCGCCGAGGGGGTATTGTTGCGGCCCGAGGCAGGCCCCAGATTTATTGAACTCAGGCCGCTCCTTGGGCGCAGTTCCATAGTACGGCCTGCAAGGCTACCGTGCCTTTGGACTGGGCTCACCCGGGCATGTCGAGTCACATACGGAGCGGGGTGGACGGCTGGCGGGGTCGGTCTGGCCTGGAACCTTCATCATTCCCGCAGGAAGAAGGAGTGCTGACGCACCCGAGTTACAGAGTCTCTGATGGCGACCAAACCGGAGGTTGACAGGCACCAACCACGAACCTCTAAAGGGGCAAGGCAGATCCAGACTAGCACATTGGACCGTTACACAATGCCTAGGGGCTCCCCTACGGACTCAAGACAGGCTCAGTTGGCAGGGGGAGATTCTTCGGGCTCTACGGCCGAGCCAATTCTCTTGGATGTTATGGCGGCCATTGAGGGAATCAAGTCGTCACTGTGGAAAAAATGGAACTGCTCGACAACAAGTTAGACACAGTCACAATAGAGGTCACTGGATATCAAAACTGCCAGTTTGGCTGATGATGTTGCATTGCTCCAACAAGAAGTCAGAGACCTCAAAGCTTCTCGTGACCTGACTGAATGAAAGCTGGATTATTTCGAGGGGAGAGCTCGGTGCAACAATATCCGCATTCTTGGGATACCCGAGAAATCTGAAGGCCCTGCCCCGGATCTATTTGTGGAGGACCTAATCCTTAACCACCTTAAGCTTAAGGGGCTGGGAAATTTTTGTCACTGTTGAGCGCGCGCACAGGGTGCCGGGAGGGTAAATGTATATGTAAATGTACAGGAATTTATATAGCGCAAATCACCAAGCGGTTTCTAGGCGCTTGCTTAGGGAACCCGTCCTGGTATTCCCCTGTGAGATAACCCCGGCAGGGTATCCGCAAGGTGAAAGCCAGGCATCCCGCCGCGAGGGGCCGTTGTGGAGATTAAGCAAGCTATTGCCCAGAGTCGCAGAGTGTGAACCCGTGAATCGAGTAGGAACCGGAGCGAGAATTGTCGAGTCCATGGACATTTTAGACTCAAGACCCTGCCGAGCTGGGAATTGAACCCTGGTCCCGGGCTGACCTCTGCTTCCAGGTCTGCCTCCTCTAACCAGTGAGCCACACTTCTCCACTGGGTGATCCAAGCCAGGAGCGCCCCCGCGCCCGATGATAGCGAGGGTGTTGAATTTTATGGACAGGGATGTGATCCTGCAGGCGGCTTGCTCAGAGCCCCCCTACGATATGAGAACGCCACCCTCTCATTCTTCCCTGACTTCATGCAAACCGTCCAAAAAATGACGCCGGAACTTCCTTGCGGTGAAGAAAAAACACAGAGACAAAGGGGTGAAATATGCTATGATGTTTCACGACTGAGGGTGGAGGTCGAGGGCAGAGCCTGGTTTTTCGATAATCTGGAGGTGGCATCGGATTGGATTGACAGTCGCCTCCCGGGAGGCCCAGAGGGGCGAGATCGACTAGGAGAAAGTGCACCGCAGGAGCAGGAAGGAAGGAGGCCGCATGATTCACTGGACTATGGTGCTCTGTCAGGTAGTGGGGCTTGACCCACGGCTAATTTCCTCGATTCGACTTGTAGACTATGTGACATTTCTGGGTTGAGGCGGCTACGGGGAGAATGTACGTCCTTGGGCGGGGGGGAGACGGGACTTTGGCTTCCTCCTCATTACTACTTTTAGTTAACTTGTTGTCTAGAGTGTGGGGCGACAGGCACACTGCCGGTTGGGGATGGGCGTAAGCCATGAGCTGGGGTGCAGGGAGGGGAGAAGTGACGTGGGGTTCATGCTTATCCCTGTTTTCAGGCGCGCACTGTTTGGGGGATTGTTGGTTGTTTTAGTTAGGTTTGCAACATCATGTGACAGCAAAGTGTACATGAGGTTTCTATACCAGTTCCATGATGAATGATAGACAGGGATCGGGGATAAGAGTGCTGAGCTGGAATGTGAATGGATGGGGTGGCAAAATAAAGAGGGGAATGGTTAACCAGTTTATTAGACGCCATTCGCCGGACGTGGTGCTTTTACAGGAGACACATCTGATTGGGAATAGGTGCATGGCCCTCCATAAAGGTGGTTACAAGCTGGTGGCACATGCAGGTTTTACTACAGGGTCAAGGGGGGTTGGCATACTGGTAAGAACCTCATTCTCCCTGACTATTCAGGCTACCTGAGCTGATCAAAGGGGTAGGTATATTGAGATATCTGGGCATTGGGAAGGGAGGTTGGCTACCTTTGTCTCCATTTACGTACCGCCTGGCCTACAGTCGGAGACATTTCAGGACCTGGGCTCCATCTTTCTGACCCTGCCCCAAGGCATCCTGGTGCTGGGTGGCGACTTTAACGCAGTGATAGATGGTGAACTGCACCGGCACCCCACTCGAACGTTGAGACCGGCGCAGAGGTGGCTCCCAGAGTTTCTGGATACAATGGGGCTAGGACAGCTGGAGAGTGCACAACCCAGGAACTGCGCAGTATACACGTGTTGTGCGCACACCATAGCTTGTCTAGGATAGATTACACTCTGGTCCCGGCCGCTCAAGCACATGCCCTTCGTGAAGTGCAAAAAATGAAAGGGGCTAGTAGGCAACACAAGCCTACTGGACTCAAGTGCGCACAACTTCAAGAAAATTAATTTGATCAACAATCTTAACCTTGGTTCTGTAGTAGGGGATCTCTGTTATAGTCATAATCTAGTGAATAGTCCCGCCCATGTGCGTGGACCCCGGAGCAATCAAAAATAATCTCTTACAGTGTCAAGAAATGCAGAAAAGCATAGACACTTAAGAGAGAATTTAAAGACAGATAATGCAGCCTAACAAGCTACACTGTCCAGTACTTCAACTAGAAATTCCACCATAAAATCCACAAAACAGCAAAAAGCCTGTACAGATTTCCCTTGCTTTAACAGCAAACTCCCTCAGGAATGATAGAGAGAAGAACCTGGACAGACAAGCCCCATAGGCTGCCATTATGTGGCTCAGAACAGGATACTGTGCCTTTAAGAGAATCTTCCAGAACCTTCTCCCAGTATCCCAGAATGCATAGCAGGTCCAACTTACTTTCAGTTCTTTTTTCCGGCTCCTGCAAGCAGGACCCTGGAGCATTGAGCTCTCCCTTTTCAAGGGTTTTGTTGGTGTTTTTTCACTACATTCGATTTTGTGTACTTTTAAAGTACTTTGGTGATTTTCTTCTTGGTTTTCTGCACTCTTCTGTTGTCCATAATGCCTGCATTATTTGACAAATGCCCAGAGTGCTCCAGGAAGAAGGCCAAGTCAGACCCCCATGAGGTGTGTATCCTCTGCCTTCCCTCTTCCCACATCCCAGAGGAGTGTGTGATCTGTAGAGGCTTCTCTGGCAGGACCCTGAAGGACAGGAGGAAGATCAGACTTCAGGGACTTGAAGAAAGAAGACTGAAGGCTCAAGGTGGGTCTGGAGGGGCTTCTACTGTCCATGCTGAGGCCTCTGGGGGGCTCCCCAGGGGCAGGAAGTCCAGCAAACGTCCAAGGTCTCCGTCTGGGTCGGTTGCTATGACCACGACGTCGAGAGGAAGGTCCACGGCCAGTTCCCGGTCTCCCCAGGGCTCTGGGTTGAGAAAACGTCGCCCGTCGACGTCGAGGGACTTCCACAGGCCGCCGTCGAACCCGGTGTCGATTTCTTCGTCGTCGCCGTCGGCGTCGAGTGGACGGCATCGGAGGGCCCGGCTTCGGCGCTCGTCGTCGAGGCGACACCGCCGTTCGCCGTCGAGGGCGAGGACATAGTCATCGTCGAGGGGATCCTCATCGTCGAGGCCGCCGTTGAGGATGGCGAGGTCGCCGTCGAGGCGGAAGAGGTCTCCGGCGCTGAAGAAGTCGACGTCGAGGAGATCGAAGAGGTCGACGTCGAGGCGATCGAAGAGGTCGTCGTCGAGGCGGTCGAGGTCGCCGTCGAGGCGTCAGCGCCCGTCGTCGAGGTTTAGAGGTTCGTCCATCTGGTCGGGGTCGACGTCGAGGCATAGAAGCCGGTCGACGCCGAGGAGTGTGAAACGGTCGACGCCGAAGGGCCGCTCGACGTCGAAGGGACCAGGGTCGACGTCTGAACACCGGTCTTCGACGTCAGGGGGTCGTAAGGACAGGCCGAGGACTGTGGGGGGCTCCCCTCAGTCAGGACAGGATGGTGGCTCGCCGGGAACGGCTTACTCAGAGGTGTATACCCCGAAGAAGACTGTTACACCGCCTCCTCCTCCTCCTTTGCCTAGAGGTCCTCCTCCGAGGGCTTCGACCCCTCCTCCATTGCCTCCTCTACCTGCTCTTCCGTCAGGACCGCAGGCCCCGGTGCCGGGTGCTCCTCCTCCGGTTCCACCGAGATCGGTGTCGATGCCCAGACTTCCGACACCTCCGAAGAAGACTCCTAAGTCGAAGGTTCCTCCTAAGCCCAAGACGTCTGACCCGGGGAAGCCGGCGGAGCGTCCCAGGCCCAGGAGATCGAGGTCACGCTCCGGGAGGAGAGACAGATCTAGGAGTGGACACGGTTCCTCCTCGAGATCCAGACATCGCCATAGGAGGCATAGTCCAGGTCCCGTTCGGCCTCTGGGACCCGTTCATATTCACCTACATTGTCGGATTCACCGGAGACGAGGGTGTCTCCGATAGATGACATTGGCACGTTCCAGGAGGTTCTCCTGAGAGGGGCGGCGAAGTTGGGGATCAAGGTGTCGGCCCCTACGCCCACAACTTCTGTGATCTTCGAGACTTTGCACACGAAGCACCTGTCTCGCCCCCTACTGCCTTTGGTGCCAGGACTGGTTGAGCCTGCTGAACAGCTTTTCCTTACGCCGGCGGTGGTGAAAGCTGCTCCCTCCAGGCTTGTCAAGAAGTACAGGGCTCCAGAGTCGGACCCGGCCTTCTTGCGGAAGGACCCAGTGCCTGATTCGGTGATTGTGACGGCGGCTCGGAAACTACATGCTACCTCCCCGTCCTCCACTGTGCCTCCGGATAAGGAGAGCCGCTGGATTGACTCAGCTGGACGGAAGGCGTGTGGGACGTCTTCCACGACGATGAAGGCCTCCAGTGACTCGGCGTTGTTGGGACGATACGACCGTGCACTGTGGGATTCCATGGAACAGTTTGCGGACCTTGTCCCGCGCGACCGGAAAGAGGACTTCATGGAGATCGTCCAGGAAGGGATGCTGGTTTCGAACCAGGCCATCAGCGCCGCGGCGGATATCTCCCTGCTGTCCGCGCATGGATACTGCCACGGTATCAATCAGAGACGCCTTGCTTGGCTCCGGCTGACGTCGCTCAAGCCTGAAGCGCAACAACGAGTGGCAAATCTGCAGTTTTCCGGCGACACCCTCTTCGGGAAACACGCAGATGACGAAATGGCCAGGATGAAGGCCGAGGCTGAAACCCTGACGGCTGTGGGCTTGGAGAAGCCCAAAGAAAAGAAACCCTACCGCCAGTTCCAACGACGGTTCGGGTCGCAGGGTAGAGGAAGGGGACAGTCTTCTGGGCAACAACAGCAGCAGCAACAACAGCAGCAATACAGAAGACCCTTCCAGAAACGTCAGAGGGGTAGAGGTGGACAGCAGTCCTCTACCGCGAACAAGGGCCCGGCTGGGTCTCGACCCTGAGCGGTTCCTTCCCCTTCGTCCGTTACCCGCTCCGGTGGGGGTAAGCGTTCAATTTTTTCTGGCAGAGTGGAGAAAAATTACTCAGGACAAGTGGGTGCTGAATATTGTTTGCAATGGATACAGTCTTCGGTTCATCAGCCCTCCTCCATCGATTCCTCCGGTCAGCTCGCAGTATCAACTGCGCGAGCTCCAGGCGGAGGCCGACATCCTTCTAAGGAAAAGGGCGATAGAAGATGTACCTCTGTCTCAAAGAGAAAGAGGTCTGTACTCCCGGTTCTTTCTGGTCCGCAAGAAGGACAAGAACGAGTTCAGGCCCATTCTGGACTTGCGACAGGCAAACAAATGGATTCGCAGAGAAAAGGTTTGCATGCTGTCGTTGCATCAGATTTATCCTCAGCTGCAGCGGGGAGACTGGCTTTGCGCCATAGACCTACAGGATGCGTACTTCCATGTGCCCATTGCACACAAACACAGGAAGTTCCTGCGATTTCAAGTCGGCACCGATCACTATCAGTACACGGTACTTTCGTTCGGGCTGAAGTCTGCGCCCCGGACGTTCTCGAAGTGCATGGCAGTGGTAGCGGCACACCTGAGGAAGAACAAGGTGTTTGTCTACCCGTACCTGGACGATTGGTTGATCAAGGCCTCCTCCTTCTCGGAAGCTCAAGCACACTTCCAGAAGACGTGCGTTCTCTTGAACAAGCTGGGGTTGCTCATCAACATGTCCAAGTCTGTCCCGACTCCGGTCCAGTGCATCCAGTACTTGGGAGCCCCCATCGATACGCTGTCAGCAAGCGTGTCTCCTTCGGAAGAGCGAACTTTATCACTCCTTCGGAAGGCTCAGGCTCTCATGTCCACTCCATCCACGACAGTGAGGACGGTGTCTTCTCTGCTGCGATCGATGGCCTCTTGCATCTTCCTGACACCGCATGCGCGGCTGCACATGAGACCGCTGCAGGAGTGCTTGGAAGATCAGTGGGACCAGAGGAGAGGATCTTGGGACGACAAGATGCGACTGTCTCTACATGCTCTTCAGTCTCTGAAGTGGTGGTGTTCAGCGGAGAATCTCCTCAGAGGGGTTCCCTTCCACAAGGACATTCCCACTCAGACTATCGTGATGGATGCTTCTCTCCTGGGTTGGGGAGCGCACTCCGTAGACCTGCAGATTCAAGGGACGTGGTCCCCGTCGGAATCCGCGTACCACATCAATTTCCTGGAACTCAGGGCTGTTCACTTGGCGCTGAAGGCTTTTCAACCGTCCTTCCGGACCAACTCTCTGCTTGTACAGACGGACAATACGACCACGATGTATTACCTCAACAAGCAGGGGGGCTCGAGATCACGCACTCTGTCTCAGGAGACGCAGGCGATCTGGCATTGGCTTCTGGCTCGAGGACTCTCGATAACGGCCACTCATCTGCCAGGTGTGCAGAATGTTCAGGCAGACGAGCTGAGCAGACTGATTCAGGAAAACCACGAGTGGGTCCTAAACGACGAAGTACTAGGAGAAGTCTTCGCAAGGTGGGGCACTCCAGACATCGATCTGTTCGCCACCGCCGAAAACAGCAAATGCCGAGACTTCGCCTCCAGGTACTACCAGCCGGGGACGCTGGGGAACGCGTTATGGATCAACTGGTCGAACAGCTTTCTGTACGCTTTTCCACCCATTCCCCTGATTCCAGCGGTTCTCATCAAGCTCTCCCAATCCAGGGCGAAGATGATTCTGATTGCCCCGGAATGGTCCAGACAGTGGTGGTTCACGGACCTGCTTCACCGGTCTCTCCTTCCTCACATGAAGCTGCCGTGCAGGCTGGACCTTCTCGCGAAGTTCGGGGGGCGGATGGTGCACCCCAACCTCTCGTCTTTGAGTTTGGCGGCATGGCTCCTGAAATAGTGCAATATGGCCATTTGAATCTCCCAGAGGATTGTATGGACATACTGAAGGAGGCTAAGCGACCTTCCACTCGGACTTCTTATGCTTACAAGTGGAAGAGGTTTTGCATCTGGTGCAAGTCTAAGAACTATGACCCTACGACATGCATGGAAGATGTCATCCTTCCATATCTGCTACATCTGGCGCAGTCTGGCCTTAATGTCCATTCCATTAAGGTTCATCTGGCTGCTTTGACTGCCTACAGGAAATGCCCTTCACAGACTTCCTTCTTCCAGATCCCTGTGATCAAGGATTTTTTGGAAGGCTTGAAGAAAGTGTTCCCTCCTGTCAGGCTTCCTTCGCCTTCATGGGACTTGAATGTGGTGCTGTCCAGATTGATGAAGGAGCCTTTTGAACCTATTCATAAGGCTTTGTTGCAGCACCTGTCCTGGAAGGCGGCGTTCCTCGTGGCCATTACATCGGCCCGCAGGGTGAGTGAAATTCAGGCGTTGTGTTGCCAAGAACCTTATACTGTATTTTGTGGTAAATAAATAATTAATTACCGGTACTATTTTTTAATACAATCAATAAAACAGGTAGCTCAATAAATAAGAGTCAGGATTCGAGGTATCTTGAGTCGACAGGCTTTAATCAGGCATAAAGGACAGGAACAGGACAGCCTGTACGGGAATAGAATGAAGGCAGCTGCCGGGGAATGGAAATCGGGGCTTGGACTTGGGGCCTTTCAGTAACAGTTCACAGTATATATATCAAAACAATTGCATTACATTCAATACAGTAGGCGTAGCAGTAGGCGTTCCTTGTAGCAGTCGCGAAAGATAAGGGCAAAATGATGTAACAAGAAGGAGTGTACAGGGCGTATACATAGACATGTGATGCAAACGTAACAGAAGTGTCATAAACGGGGCGGAAACATAGAGGGGGCTACCTGAGCAGCTGGGACCTTTAACCTAGTGGTGCGCGCAAACGGGCAATGACGTGTTACCAGGGAGAACTGGGGGCTATGACTTCTGCGCTAGAAGAGGAGACTAAAGTCTGGAGTGTCAGAGCGACATGTACCTAAGGCATATCTGGTATCTGGTGTTTGGAGTACATATTGATAGAATCCAAAAGTTATCAGGGCAAAGGCTACTAGACACTAAGACTGGTGCGTGCATAATTCTACATGTATTGCGTGTGCTAGGAATATTCTATGAATATTAATACAGTATTTCTCTTACATGGAGAGATAAAGGCTAGACCATGACGGAAACTATTGATGCGGTGCAGTAGCTTAGGAATGCAGAGAAGGAGGGCTGGACTGATAACTAGAAGCATAACATATTCTTGGCAGACTGGGAGGCAGAGCCAGGCCGAGCCGGGCACTGTGAGGCAGAAAGTAAGCGAAGGGTCAGGGATGCAGGTGGGGGCTGTATCGCTCCTCCGAGTGGGTTCAGGAGACAGGAGCTGAATCTGGTGTCCGGGCCCTTTTGAGGCCTAGAAACGGGAACAATTCAATGAATTAACGTGCACACTGTAAAATGTGGCAACGTAAGTTTACATAAGCCTAATATTCGTTGTTTTCACGAGAACTGGAAACTGGCATACTAGAGATGGACACAACTGTAATTGCGTCTTTAATCGCTCATAGGGGGATATACATGCATATCGATCATGCACATATAGCATAATATGGGGAACACGTAGGCACATACAACATGGCAAAATTTACTTTTCCACATTCCCTCCTTGTGCCCTACGTTTCCATCAGGAAACATCAATATTCATGATACCATCTATCATTTCATATAGCATCATTTGCTCGTCTCGAATTGTCTTGGAACGAGATTTAGGACTAGGAATACAAGAGGTAGCGCACATGCCGCAAATCGCAGGGCCACATTGTATACAGAGGCAGCAACTGAATATGATCATTACTGCAATACCCAGGAATGACAATACTTTCCATCCCCAGGCAGATATGATACTCCAAAGCCAACCGGACCATGTCCAGGTGCCTGGATTCTGGTGTAACTGATGGGCAATTTTATGAAGTCTGGTTATAGCTGAATAAACAGACGGCGCGTTATTAGGAATGAAAATGCAGCAACTAGATCCGATGACTCTACATGCTCCTCCTCTATCGGCCAGTATGACGTCAAGAACGAGACGATTTTGGAGCACGACAAATCTCATAGCAGATTGCTCTTCAGTTAAGTTACCTAGAGCAGAAGTAGTCTCATTCACTACTGCTTCAAGGGTTCTGGTTAACCTACGTATTAACTTACTATTCTGGATAGGTCCTATAAAGAAGAAGAAACCTTTATTGAAGTCTTGATACTGTTCTAGAGTAGTTTCAGTTTGATCGACAATTGGGGACTCGATCTCCCTTCTATGTCTGACGTGTACTAGATGTGTGTTTCTGTGATAATCGGATGGGGCTAGAAAAACTGGTGGCAGTAGGAAGGCAATGTAACATGTTCCATCCCAATCGAGGGGCAGACGAACATATGCGGTCTGACCACAAACAAAATAAGAATGACGTGAGGCTTTGAAGACAGATTTCCCACTGTCACTATACTCGACAGTAGTAGTACAATCACTATGTCCCACATGTGCGGAACCATTCTTTCTGACACATAATTCGCCTTTGACTGGTAGTACTGAAATAGCAGGCAAATCTGGAGTAGTATCGGACTGAACATTCAGGACCATGAAATTCGAAGAATAATTACCTAAATCATATACTTCATTTTCTAGATCTAACCCTGTTCTATGGGAAAGACCCTGCTTGTCTGGAAAACATGTTCTATTCAGAAGGGACATATCATTGGAGGATGACGTTAACGTGGACCATGCTCCACACGAACCATTATGTGAGAACGGATAAGGAAAGAGTGGCAGAACTCCCTTCGGTGTCTGGAAAGGGGGAAGTCGACCACACACCCAACAATTAGTGGCATTGCTGGTCTGGTGTGAATAATGTAACATTCGGATGAATGTGTTATTACGCATAGCGAGACGATAGGATAGCTCGTGAGGAGGCAGATCACTAAATGTGTGCTCTACTGTAGCATTAGAAAACATATGTACATATGAAACTGGAAAACATAAATGTAATGCATAACTTGTGCAGGTAACCATAAGACTCAAAAATAATAGAAAACATAGAACAATAATACATCTTTTAGAGTTTCGACTAACTCTCTCACTGTGGGGGTCTATCTCATACATGTCAGGAACCTGTCTAACCGTTTCACCCGAGAGGGACTTAGACAAGTAAACTGGCTGACTTATTTTACTAGACCTGAGTTTATCTTTATACTCCTGCTGCGGAGTTTTCTCTAAAAGTAAGTGAGAAGAAAGGGGTCCCAGTAGCATTGGAACATATAACCACACAAATGAAAAATAATCTAAGAAACATAACTTGAGTCCACATTGTTTACTTCACAATGGGAATGCGTATTGAATATGCAAGATAAGTATACACAATAGTAAATCAGTAATTTACATGGTGCCCCAGAAACAGGAACGGGGGGGGTGAGGTGGTGGTTGTGGGGAATTGGTGAAGGAGAGAGTGAAGATTCATAAGTGACAGTAAAATCAGCAATTGTCGATCATTTGACAGGGTTACAAACTATGTACAGAAAAATGAGACCAAAATGTTCATTAAATTATTCGAGGAACGTCATACTCCAAGCAGTTCAATAAATGAAGACAATGGGGTGTGGAGTTGACGAAAGAAAATAAACGGATGTCGACGTTTCGACCCTTAGAGATGCAGATATCAGTAGTTATCTTGCTGTAGGGTCTTCATCAGGACTGGAGGGGCCACACAACCTATTTAATATATAAAAATGTTTCGTAAATACGGGAGACAAGTCCCTGTATATAATTTAGAATAAACAGTAAGGCACATCACCCCTTAATGGGTTGAATTCAAGGCACTAGTTAGGATCCCATACACATTATTGGGACAGTGTCAACATTGAGAATGCAGTAAATTAGATTAGTGTCAAATTTATTAAATAATGTCTAGTTATTCGCGCGTGGAGATAAGCCAGATCCAACATGGTGGCCGGTTTCAGAAAAAGGTGGCTGCTCAATAATGAGGCCTCGTCAGCGTGGTGCCGGAGCACAGTCAGGGCTAAGGATTTAATGGCGACTACATACATCACATCATAGGAGTAGTTGTGAGACTTACCACAGGCGTGGTATAGACAGGACCCAGTCTAGTATGGAGAACGTGTCCCGGGTGGATCTGTGGAATAAGTGTATCCAGAATATAAAGGGCGCACTGGCTATTAAATAAATAAATAAAAGGTAGTCGGAAATGACGGTGAAGAACTCACCGTGGTTAGCACCAACCATTGTAGAAATGTTGCTAGTTCGGATCAAGGTTGCAAATACCTTCGATAGTCAATTCTAAAAAATTAAGACGGAGGCACATTTAGGTAACATGGGACGACTGGCGTGATCAGACTCCAACAGGCGTACAGGATGGAAAGAAACTCACCCGAATGCCGTGGTGTAGACACGTCCGACTGGTAAATTGGTCCGTGTCGGTCGGGCAAGAGAAAGCTCGTTCAATAGTCTGAGGAGAGGGAGGTGCATAGAATACTAGGATTACTAGCCGGACCAAAAATGGATTACTTACAAACGAAGAAACACGAGCCGGGAAGTCAAAGAACAACCGACGCCGGCTTACCAATCTTGGATTGAATCCCTCAAAGATCGCGGCTGGCCGTCTCAGTGGCGGAGCCGGGTTCCGGGTATGCTAATATCTCCGTGACAACAAGGTCACGTGACTGTGTGGGATGGTGATGACGGATAGCCTGAGGTAGCTTAGCAACGTGTAAACCATGGATATAGTAAACATACTAAGTTACGGGTGACGCTGCTAGCGAAGGACAAAGACTTACATTGTTAAAATGTTAAAGGTAAAAGGGCAGCGTTCGCGAGTGCAACCTAACAAATGGAATAATCCGCAACGTTAGTTGAGGACGGAACAGTTATAACAGTATTGGTAATGTTCAAGAGTAAAACAGGAACAATTATGATAACAATGTAAAAATGCAAATATATCGCCTTGGTCATAACTTCCCTCTCGGAAGAGGGTATAGGGCCCGTAAATGGGCCGAATTGCTAGTTGGACACATATATTTGATGGAACATTATACTAAACACTTAAGATGTTAAAGCCAATATTATAGTAGCGTGACGATCCATACACAAAAAGGGCGTACCTCACACAAGCGGGTAAAGGCCCTTTACAATTGCAATATGACATTATTCAAAACTGAGCGGTGATGGCGTACCTCGCACATGCGGGTAAAGGCCACTGAGAATTGGAATGGGACACGATTCAAGTCAAAGTGGCTAATTGCGAAAAGGAACTGTCCTGTTCATTAAGCCCTGATTCAATTGAGTCAAAGGTGAACATCCATTTGAGTTCCCGAGTATTAAGGATGCTGGAGATGCTACCACCCCGAGGCCCCAGGGAGGCTTTTTCAATGATTACCCACTTCAAACTTTCTGGTGCGTGACCTGCGGTGGAGAAATGGTCAACCATGGGTGCGGTTTGGACTTAACGGATTCTGCTCATATGTTGAAGTATCCTGGTTTTGGCCTTTTGCTGGGTCTGTCCAATGTATATCAAATTACACGGACAAAGGATGGCGTAAATGACATTGACCGTGTTACAGTTGGTGTGACTCTTGAGCGAAATTTTGTGATGCCGATAGGTAAACTCTTTAGTCTGTATCGTACTGTCACAGGCTTTGCAGCAGCCACATCGAAAATGGCCCAAAATTGGCGGTAAGTTCCACATAGTATTGATGGTAGGGGCCTCCGGTGTCCTGAGGAGAGAGCGGACCACAAGGTCTTTGACACTCCGTGCTTTTTTGAAAGCATGTAATGGCGGGTCTTTTTGTTGGATATCGTCAGATATCAGTTCCCAGTGATTGTTAATGATCCGTTTTATTTTGTTACTTTTTGTGTTGAATGTTGTCACGCATACGATTCTCTGTTCCGTTTGATCTTTGTCAGTCTTAGGAATGAGCAACTCCTCACGTGGGTAAAACCAGGCTCTCTTCCTTGCTCGTTTGACCAGTTGTTTGGGGTAGCCTCTACTGAGAAGTCTCTGTTTAAGTTCTTCAGATTCAGTGAAATAATGATCTTTGATGGAGCAATTTCGGCGTAGGCGTAGAAATTGCCCAAAAGGCAAATTGTCCCGCAGTGCTCGAGGGTGGTGACTACCGTAGTGCAGAAGTGAATTCCTTTCAGCCGGTTTTCTGTATAGTCTGGTCAGTAGATGACCTGCGTTCTCGTAGATTGTAAGGTCCAAGAAGTCGATTTGATGGTTGTCAGATTGGATCGTGAATTTTAGAAACTGGGATTGGGCGTTCAACCAGCCAAAAAACAACATCAATTGATCCAAATCGCCTTGCCATATCAGTAAGATGTCGTCTATGTATCTCATCCAGAGACCGAGATGGTCTCTGAATGGATTGATCGAGTTGAGTACAGTATCTTGTTCGAAGGCCGCCATGTATAAAATGGCTACATCCGGGGCGAAGGGCGCTCCCATGGCAACTCCCGATGTTTGCATATAGAATTTATCCTTGAAAACAAAGATGTTCTTGGTCATTGCTACGCGGAGCAAAGCCACTATGAACTCTGTTGGTACTTGAACCGGGGCTGGTCGTTGGTGCAGGCAGCGCGTGATAACCATTAAGGCTTCCTGTTGCGGAATGCACGTGTACAGTGACACGACGTCACACGTGGCTAGAAGTTGATGGTTGGCATCAAAGGGTAGTTGTTCCATGATGTTTATGGTGTGCATGGTGTCACGTAAATAAGCCGGAGTGGCCTCTGCAATTGGCTTTAGAAAGAAATCAATGTATTTCCCCAGGGGCTCTAGGATAGAGCCGCACCCGGATACTATGGGTCGGCCAGAGGGGTCGACCATTGATTTATGTATCTTAGGTATAGTATAGATAGTAGCCAGCCGTGGATGAGGTTTGTTCAGAAAATTGAACTCCAATTCAGATAGGAACCCTTGATCTAGTCCAGCTTTTGTTATTTCTAGAATTTCACGTGCAATTGCTTGCAAAGGATCAGATCTTAGTTGATGGTAGCTAGTTCCGTCATTTAATTGGCGCAGAATTTCTGATTCATACGAGCTGGCCTCCTGTACCACAATGGTACCGCCCTTGTCGGCCGGTTTAATGACAAGTTTGGTATTCTGAGACAAGGATTGCAGGGCCAATTTCTCATTTTTGCTGGTGTTGAATCTAGTGTAGCCCTTCGTTCCTAGAAGTTGCAGTACATCACGCAATACAACCGATTCGTAGGCCAGAATCTTGTGTGACATGGCACTACTAAATGGGACAAAGGTCGATGGAGGTCTCAGACCGGTTACAGATGATTGAGCACTTGGTGCTGTGTTTCGGAAGAAATACTTTAACCTTATTTTTCGGAAAAATTTGAACAATTCGGTGCGAATAACAAAAGAATCTGGATGACTGGTGGGGACAAATGATAATCCCTTCTCCAATACTTTGATTTCATCATCATTTAAAGTTTGATTCGATATATTCACAACCGGGCTGTCTGTGTCAGGGGGAGCTCCTCCAAGAAGTCTTAAACGAGGATGGATTGCTGCCTCTGAGGTTTTGGTGCCTACTACCATCTGTAAGTTTTGTTGCGGGTAACACGTTCCCCATGTTGTGGCTCCGACTGAAAATGCACTTGTTTTTGTTGTTGGCCACGACCCCCATTCCAAGTGTTGGTGTTCTGCTGAGATCCACGTTGTTGGCCGCGTGGCCAAAAATTGCCTCTGCCTCGTGGTGGGCGCCATGTGCCCTGGCGTTGCCCTAAAAAAGGGTTGTACTGATATTGCTGGTGGTAACCAGGATCCGGATAGTTCTGTTGGTGACTGGGACCCGGTTGGTCTGGCTCACCCTCCGAGCTGTAGGAAGAGTTTTCTCTAACAGGGGAATTTTGAGTTCAGAGTCTGTTTTTAGGCAGTCTTTAGGAATAAGGCAGTCCTTAGCAAAAGTCTTTTCTCGTAATCCATGGAACTTCTTTATATGGCTCAGGTGGACCCACCCCTTCCTGCCCTCGAGTTTAACCGCGGTCCTTGTTGTTAGCAAGATCATGCGAGGCTCCTTCCAGCGGGGCTCCAGCGGACTTGAACGATCAAAATTTCGGACGAATACGAGATCACCGGGAACGACTTCATGCGGTTTCACCTCGGTGTTGTCTGGAAATGCGGCGGCAACCTGTGAACGACAAGAGTGTAGGGCAGACATCAAGGAAGCTAGGTAATCTGTCAGCATATTACTGGAAACATCTGTAATACTGCGGGGTCTAGGTGTACCCCACATGTTTGGGGGGCGGCCGAATACGACCTCATACGGGGACAGACCTGATCTAGAATGTGCAACCATCCTCATATAGAACAGAGCAACTGGCAGAGCTACTAGCCAGTCTACACCTTTTTCTCTACATACTTTTGCTATGCGGATTTTCAAAGTTTGATTATGTCTCTCTACGAGACCGGCTGCTTCAGGATGGCGCACACAATGGAACTTCCACTGGTACCCTAACAGAAGGGAAACATGTTTCATGAGCTCGGATGAGAATGGCTGGCCGTTATCTGAATACACGACCCTAGGGAGTCCATAGCGGGGAAAGAACTCACGAACCAACTGCCTGGCAGTGGTCGCGGCTGTATAATCTGGAACTGGATATGCTTCTGTTCACCTGGACAAAGCACATACAACTACGAGGACATACTTGAAACCTCGACATCGCTCCATCTGAATATAATCCATCTGGAGGACTTCAAAAGGGTGGTCAGGAGGTTGGAATCCACCTTGTTCCACCGGGACACTTTTACCTGGGTTGAACTGACAACATATCATGCAGGTACGGACTTTCTGCTTGGCTGCAGCTCGTAAATGCTTGTTGAACCAAAGGTTCTGAATACTGTCTAACATAGCTTTTTCTCCTAGATGTGCTGGACTATGTGCGGTATTAATAATGACTTGAACCATAGAGTCGGGGAGAAACCATGTGGCTTTTCCCTTCGTCAACC
The DNA here is from genome assembly GCF_964261635.1 of Lissotriton helveticus. Taxonomy (NCBI): domain Eukaryota; kingdom Metazoa; phylum Chordata; class Amphibia; order Caudata; family Salamandridae; genus Lissotriton; species Lissotriton helveticus. The sequence continues at coordinate 218,722,818 of NC_136061.1, read as the reverse complement.
ATCCTTGATCTGTCTGGACCCCTCCTTGTTCGGACCATTTCTTGATTTCTTCAGGAGTAGCATGTAACTGTATGTCTATGACATCTTGTGTAGGGTCCTTAACTGTCATACAAGTAGTCTGATCTGGAGTAAGTGTCGGTGTCGTGTTAACTGGAATGTCTGGAATCTGAGCTGTAAGCTTGGCTGTGCGATCTGCTAAATCGTTACCTTGGGAAATGATGTCAGTAACTTTCGTATGTGCCTTGCACTTCATGATAGCGATAGCTGTCGGTAAATGTATTGCATCTAACAGAGCTTGAATGAGAAGACCATGCTGAATCTTGGTTCCATGAGAAGTCATGAAACCTCGTTCTTGCCAGAGCACTCCAAAGTCGTGTACGACTCCGAATGCATAACGTGAATCTGTGTATATGTTTACTTTCAGGTTCTTGGCACGTATGCAGGCTTGGGTCAGAGCTACCAGCTCTGCTGCTTGAGCAGACAGGGTGTCAATACGATGTGTTTCTATAACTTCGGTGTCAGTAGTCACTGCATACGCGGCTACTAGTTCTCCTGTACTCGTTCTCATACATGAACCATCCACATAAAGTGTCAGGTCAGGATCAGGTAATGCAATATCTGTCAAGTCTTGTCTTGGCTTTGTCATAGTGTTAACAACTTCCACACAGTCATGTGTGGCAGGATTTGAAGTAACTGACGGTAACAGTGTAGCAGGATTTAGAATGTTGCAGCGTCTGATTTCTATGTGTGGCTGGAACAGTGTAAGTTCATAACCTGTTAAACGTGCAATTGTCAAGTGCTGAGTCTGTGTTCGGTTTAGAAGAACTTCCACGGAGTGTGGAACTTGTACTGTCAGGGAATGTCCTAACACTATGGAATCACTTTGTCTGATAGCTAGAGCTGTGGCTGCAACTGACTTGAGGCACGCAGGCAGAGCCTGGGCTACTGGATCTAATGTGCTCGAAAAATAAGCACAGGGCTTGTATTGTCCTGCTTGATCTTGTGTGAGAACAGATAATGCAGTACCATCACGTTCTGTAACAAAAAGTGTAAAAGGCTTACTGTAGTTGGGTGTTGCTAGAACAGGTGCTTGACATAAGGCTTTCTTTAATTCATTGAAAACAAGTGTATGTTCCTGGGTCCAAGGGAGGACAGTCGATACGGCTGCCTCCTGTGTCGTTAACTGTATCAGTGGCTTGGCTAGAAATGCATACTGAGGAATCCATTGTAAAGTAAAGTAAAGTCCACATTTGTAAAGCACACAATCACCCGTAAGGGTCTCTAGGCGCTGGGGGGCCGTCGGGAAGATTAAGCGAGCTATTGCCCAGAGTCACATGGTGCTGGGCTAACCTGCCGCCAGAGCCGGGGATCGAACCGTGGTCCCCAGATTCCAGCGTCAGTCGCCCTGGCCGCGGCGCCACACCTCTTCCATTGTCTGCAGTAAGAAGTAAGGCCGATAAAAGCTCGTACCTCCTTCTGGGTCTTGGGCTGTGGAAGACATGCTATTAACTGGATACGGTCAGGTGTCAACTGCCTACCCCACTTGGACAGCAAGTGTCCCAAGTATACCACTTGCTGGACACAGAATTGTAATTTAGAAGGGGACACCTTGTGCCCCTGCTCGGCTAGAAAATACAGAACCGTAAGTGACGCACGCTCGCAGTCACGTTCAGAACGGGCTGTGATCAGTAGATCATCGACATACTGGAGCAGGGCAGTGTCAGTTGGCATGCGGATATTGTCTAGTTGTCTCTTAAGTGCTTGACTGTAAATACTAGGACTTTCTGTGAAACCTTGAGGAGCTCGTGTGAATTTATAGCTTCTTCCATTTAAACAGAAACCGAAAAGGTACTGGCTGTCTGGATGAATGGGGACACTGAAAAATGCATTCTTGAGATCGATAACTGTGAAAAATGTAGCTTCAGAATCAATGACTGTCAAAAGGGATGAAATATCTGGGACGACTGGATACTGAGGTATGATACATTTATTAAGCTCTCGAAGGTCAATCACTAATCGATATACTGGGGGTGCATTTGGATCAGTACGTTTCAGGACTGGAATGATAGGAGAATTACATACATTGGAGTCAGTTTCTACAACCACTCCTTGAGCAATATGTTCGTCAATAATTCTGGATAAGGCTGCTACAGCCTCAGATGGCAATTTGTACTGTCTGATTCGTGGTAAAACTACACCTTGCTTCAGAGTCACACGATGGGGTGTGATATGCATACAACCTACATCAGTTGGACCTTGCGCCCATAAATGCTGTGGTACATTCAATAATCTTGGATCAAAATCACGTAATACATAATGACCTTTAAAGTCTCTCAAAAACAATCGGACCCCTTCTGGGGAACAGCAAATAACTGCTCCTAATTCTTTTAATGTCTTGATGCCTAACAAATTTTCTGGACATGATTTCGTGAGTAACAAATCAGTGGTTCGGGACAAGGGACCAACTTCTAGAGTAACTGGTTTCGAAATTTCATTAACAATTGGCTTTCCTGAAAATCCAAGGGAAACATTTTTAGAGCCTGAGAGCGGAGCCCCTGGAACCTCGTCATGACTGATGGTAGTCCTACTTGCCCCTGTATCAATCAAAAACTTTCTGTCTTTCCCTAATACTTGACTGTGTACATAGGGACCCTCTTGATCTACAGGTATCTCGATGAGAGGCAAGCCTACCTCCCTCTCTAGGCTGTTTCATGAATACGGCTGATAATCTGGATACTCTGTCTGAGCATACTGGTACATCTGCTGTGTAACATGCTGTGTTGCAGCTATAGGCTGCGGTGCTGTAACTGTCTGTTGTGCATTCTGTGGTGGCTGAGAAGTCTGTGAAACTTGTTCTTGTCTAGGCGGACGTGGTCTTTCTTTAGTCTTACCAGTAGCTATGTTGTGTTTCAGAACTGCACACTCGTTTATAAAATGACCTGGCTGTTTACAGTAATTGCAGGTCCCTTTAACGGGAGCTGTAGGATGACTGGCTTGATTCGGACCCCTCTTCTGACTGTCTTGTGGAACTGATTGTGCAACTAATACTTTCATTTTCGTGTCTTTCATACGTCTTCTTTCGTGTTCTTGCTCTTCCCTGATTCTGTTCTGGTGATACTGGAGCATTTGTAACATTTGTGACGGAGTATTAGCTTGCCAGGTACTTTCGACTTTCAATACTCGATTTTTAACTTGTGGACTTGAATTCTCGACTAGTTTGGTAACAAAAAGATGAGGGTACGATTCACTACTTGTTTTCAGACCACTGTTAATAATAAAACATTTTTCGAATCTAGAATAAAAATCACTAGTATCTTCATCTTGTTTCTGTTTGCAAGCTGAGATTGCATCCCAATCTTCCTTTTTCGTGGCTAGTAATCTTGGCAAAACTTGTATCAATAACTCGGGTAATTCTTTAACTTTACCCCCAAGACCGGTACCTGGTACTCGTGACTTGTCTTCAGCTTCTAGAGCTGTCCAATCTATCTTTTTCTCTCCCACCTCCCATTCTTTTTCCTTGAGTTTTTCATATACCCCTGCGGGCAACAGAACTTTTAACATTTTAATGATATCAGGATACGTATATTCTCCCATACGGAGCATGTCTTTTAATTCACGGTGGAACCCTGCTGGATCTTTATCGTGACAGGGAATTAACTTTTTCATCTCTAAGAGTTCCATCTTTGTGATAGGGGTGTAAACAAATACTCGTTCTAGATCACCACCCGCTGTCCTAACTGGGTGTACTTCTCGTAACGGATGCTGTCTATCTATGCAAAATTATTTACTTTCTGGAGGTGAGACATGAACAAAATGTGGATTTAAAAACGTTCGATATTTGTGGCGCTGTTCTAGAATGATACTAATTAAATCAGTACCTAAACCTCTCCATCTATACTGGAGTAACTCGTTCAATACATCATGTAACGGACCTGGATCAGAATGCTGTCCCTCATACAGTGTAATGAGGTGCTGAATCATATACATACCCACCAGTCGCTGCTCGGCTGGGGGCAGTTTTTACATTATTTACGGGAGCTGGCGGAACAGGATTTGCATATTCCGGGACTGTATCGTCCAAATAGGACGAGAGAAAAATATCAGCTGCGGTCGGTTTGTGACGTAGCTTAATCGGAACTAATGGCGGCGGAAAATTACATGGTGCTTCCGGGGTTGCTTTTGGCAAGCCCTCGGCAAGAAGAGGATACATACCCTTAATAAGGGCATTTCTCTGTCTGTCTGACTGTTCTGCTTTAACTCGTTCACCTACTTCGATTAATTCCCTTTCTTGGGCTTTTTCTGAGGATTCCCTACTTAATTCTGTTTTTCTGATTTCTTTTTCGGTTCTTCTATGAGATTATTTGCGCCATAACTCGATGGCATCTTTCTGGGACTGTCTGGATTTCTTTTTCCATAATGCTTCTTCTACTCGCATGATGCACTCGGCATCCCATGTACCTGATACGGGCCATCTATATTTCTCTTCTAATTCCTTGGTGTAATCCACCCATAAGTCTAGATATAATATGGCACTTAAGCCATGCTTATGATACATAAAATGACCTGGACTGTCCCTAGGCGGGACAGGAACTGCTTCCTCTAATAACCCTTCTCTGGTTTTTAACTGACGTAACTTGGAGAATAGAGGCATTGTCTAGGCTGGAATCTGGACACAATACAATACACGATAAACACAATAATGACTGGAAAAACAAATCATTCATACCACGACATTGAAAACACATTAAACAACATTTAAAATAACAGTTCGGACAGAATATTACCTGATATACTGAGAACAGAACACATGAATTTCTCGAGAACGGAACTTACTAGAATGACTAGATGCACTGCTAAAACAGTACGAAACTTACTGGTCCCATAAAGAGACACGTCAGGACCCGCATCCACCTAGGTGGACACTTCGTGTTGGATCTGTGTACCCAAACCCACGGACCAGAGACAAATTAATTGACCCTGTCTAGATACTACCCCAGCAACGGTACTCACTGGGCAGCAAGAACGGAAGGCCTCGGACTGGACTGGACTGCTACGACGACGGACTACGAACTTCGGACTTCAGTTACAGGTGGGCCTCCGGATACCTCGGACCTTGGACTCTCGGCTTGGGCTCTGGTCGGGACTCGCCGCGTTCCTCACCGCCTCGTCTGGATGCTGGACCGCAACCTCCGTCTCCTCCGTGGGCCTGAGGGATACTTGAAGCAGAAATATCTGCATGTGCACGGTATGGTTCCGTCACGGCTGCAGAGGATCAGGGGGCCTGCGTGGCTTCACCGGCGCGTGGGGAAAGTGCAAGTCCCTATTCGGGCGCCATTATGTGGTAAATAAATAATTAATTACCGGTACTATTTTTTAATACAATCAATAAAACAGGTAGCTCAATAAATAAGAGTCAGGATTCGAGGTATCTTGAGTCGACAGGCTTTAATCAGGCATAAAGGACAGGAACAGGACAGCCTGTACGGGAATAGAATGAAGGCAGCTGCCGGGGAATGGAAATCGGGGCTTGGACTTGGGGCCTTTCAGTAACAGTTCACAGTATATATATCAAAACAATTGCATTACATTCAATACAGTAGGCGTAGCAGTAGGCGTTCCTTGTAGCAGTCGCGAAAGATAAGGGCAAAATGATGTAACAAGAAGGCGTGTACAGGGCGTATACATAGACATGTGATGTAAACGTAACAGAAGTGTCATAAACGGGGCGGAAACATAGAGGGGGCTACCTGAGCAGCTGGGACCTTTAACCTAGTGGTGCGCGCAAACGGGCAATGACGTGTTACCAGGGAGAACTGGGGGCTATGACTTCTGCGCTAGAAGAGGAGACTAAAGTCTGGAGTGTCAGAGCGACATGTACCTAAGGCATATCTGGTATCTGGTGTTTGGAGTACATATTGATAGAATCCAAAAGTTATCAGGGCAAAGGCTACTAGACACTAAGACTGGTGCGTGCATAATTCTACATGTATTGCGTGTGCTAGGAATATTCTATGAATATTAATACAGTATTTCTCTTACATGGAGACATAAAGGCTAGACCATGACGGAAACTATTGATGCGGTGCAGTAGCTTAGGAATGCAGAGAAGGAGGGCTGGACTGATAACTAGAAGCATAACATATTCTTGGCAGACTGGGAGGCAGAGCCAGGCCGAGCCGGGCACTGTGAGGCAGAAAGTAAGCGAAGGGTCAGGGATGCAGGTGGGGGCTGTATCGCTCCTCCGAGTGGGTTCAGGAGACAGGAGCTGAATCTGGTGTCCGGGCCCTTTTGAGGCCTAGAAACGGGGACAATTCAATGAATTAACGTGCACACTGTAAAATGTGGCAACGTAAGTTTACATAAGCCTAATATTCGTTGTTTTCACGAGAACTGGAAACTGGCATACTAGAGATGGACACAACTGTAATTGCGTCTTTAATCGCTCATAGGGGGATATACATGCATATCGATCATGCACATATAGCATAATATGGGGAACACGTAGGCACATACAACATGGCAAAATTTACTTTTCCACAATTTCATGCTGCTAAGGTTGTTATGCGTACTCACCCTAAGTTTCTTCCCAAGGTTGTTTCTGATTTTCATATCAACCAGACTATCACTTTACCTATGTTCTTTCAGAATCCTTCTTCTCCAGCGGAAAGGTCTTTGCATTCCCTGGATGTTAGGAGGGTGTTGAAATTTTATCTGGATAAAACCAAGGATATTCGTAGGTCAGACCAATTGTTCATCAATTATGGATCAGTCAGGACGGGTCTTGCTACCTCTAAACAGTCCATCTCGCGGTGGATTGTGTCCTGCATACAATTGTGTTACCAAAAAGCTAATAAGACCTTAGGAGGTAAGCCTAAGGCTCATTCCACCAGGGGCAAGGCTGCCACGACAGCATTGCTCCGTAATGTTCCGATTGCAGAAATCTGCAAGGCGGCCACTTGGAAGTAGGTTCATACCTTTGCTAAGCATTACTGCCTGGACTCTGATGCTAGGGCGGATGCTCAGGTTGGACAGGCTTCGCTGCGAAATCTATTCGCACACTAGTGGTGTTGATTCTCTTTTCTCCACCGCCGCTTTGGTGTGGGGATGGGCTTGCCATTCTATTCACTAGATTATGACTATACACAGAGATCCCCTACTACAGAAGGAGTAGTTTCTGTCCTGTAACTCCAGTTCTGTAGTAGGGGTATCTCTGTTATAGTCCTAAGCGCCCGCCCTCCTCCCCGGTGGAGAGAGAGACATATTCCTTTAAGGAATGCTACAGGTCTGGCGTGTTACGCCTTCAAAAAGAACTGAAAGTAAGTTGGACCTGCTATGCATTCTGGGATACTGGGAGAAGGTTCTGGAAGATTCTCTTAAAGGCACAGTATCCTGTTCTGAGCCACATAATGGCAGCCTATGGGGCTTGTCTGTCCAGGTTCTTCTCTCTATCATTCCTGAGGGAGTTTGCTGTTAAAGCAAGGGAAATCTGTACAGGCTTGCTGTTTTGTGGATTTTATGTTGGAATTTCTAGTTGAAGTACTAGACAGTGTAGCTTTTTAGGCTGCATTATCTGTCTTTAAATTCTCTCTTAAGTGTCTATGCTTTTCTGCATTTTTTGACACTGTAAGAGATTATTTTTGATTGCTCCGGGGTCCACGCACATGGGCGGGACTATTCACTAGATTATGACTATAACAGAGATACCCCTACTACAGAACTGGAGTTACAGGACAGAAACTACTCCTTCTTAGCACCTTATTGTGCCAATTTATTCATGATTAAACAATCCATTACTATTTCTAAAACATAGAATTATTACAATTTAGTTTGTATAAACAAAAATATATGCAATGAAATCAAGAAATACATAAACTCATTTTCATTTGAAGATGTTGATAGCCCAATGCATTTCGGGACTGAAATGAAGTCCCTTCGTCAGGGGCAAACTCTAGAGGAACAGAAAATATTACAAGCACATAAGTTCAATACTGGTACATGCGGATACAGTTCTTTCAACAAATCGATTTTTTTCAACATTGAAAGTACAAAAGTAAGTGAGAATAGCAGAAGACCATCACCAAAATATAATACCATCACCAAAAGATAATACCCCTACTGTGAAAGTAAGCAGTTCCTCAACTTACTCAATGAACTTTGGAACACACTCTCCTCGGAATGTAGGAAAAATATATGGGAATGCCTGAAAGCCAAAAGATTTATGCAATACAACATCAGACAGCGTGTCAATGTTATACATTTGCCATGTCAACTACAAACAAAAATACTCACGTCCTAAAACGATGCGTTATCTGCAAGTTAAATTACAGAAATGAATCAATGAGAATTCCACCACGTTTAAAGCAAACAAGCCTTTACCATTCCAAAAATGTCAGCTATCATGTACCATAGGACTGGGGAACCCGGTCTCTCATGATTATGCCAAAATTTCACAACTGCAGGAACCTTCACCTGTTACAAAAGGAGAAGTCTAACGTCAATGTTCCGAACGACACTGCTTTCTTAAACATTAATCTCTCGAGTCACATATAGACAACGCTTACCTCGGATACACAAATGAGGCACTCCTTGTTTCCGTGTTTCTGTGAACAACACTCTGGGCTCATCACGCTGAGCTTAAAAAACGTGATACGTCATCCCGTGCCTAGTTGTAATTGGATGAGCGCTATAACGGTAACTAAGGTAACGGCGACATCAAACTTATACCAAGCTTCCATATTATCGCGTTCCAACGCTCGGGATTCTATGGCAGGACAGGAGGCTTCTGATTATGCTTTCTCATTTCTTTACTGCACAAACAGCAGCCAATGAAAGTAAAACTACAATGGTAAAAAACATTTCCCATGAGGCTTTGAACCACGCCTCCAGTAATACAGCCAATCACAGAAATAACAAGCATATAAAGTATAGAGACACTAATCTGACCTCCTCTTTCTTTGCTGCTCCGCAGCCCAGATAAGTGCTCTTTTACTTTGTATGCTTGTACTGCTTCAGGGCATACCTCATGCAATATTGATATCGCCTCTGGCGTGTTTGCTTAGTAGATATATTCGTATTGTGTATATTTGAGCTGTTACACCGTGTGTTCGGTGCTTTTATTGAGCTGTTGCAATTTGTTGGTCCAGCACGCGCTGTTCGCGGCTTTCCCTCCCTCCCTCCCCGACTTCGGAGCATGGCTTCTCAGGCCCGCTCCGTGTCCATTTAGTTTTTCATTGAGCGCGTGTCCCCGTGTGTCCTGCGTTGCTGCTTGCAGCTGCGGCTGCTTTCGATCGCGGTCCGCCATTTGGAGGGACTTGGCCCCCCCTCGGGGAAGGAGACGCATGTCGGGCCCGTCGGGCTTCCTGCGTGCGTCTTCAGGGGCTCACGCGCGTCGTTGTGCGCGCAGCCCCACGAATAGTGCCATTGAGACGCTCTGGCCCCGGCTGAAGTGGGGAATCACGCAGTTTGACCAGGAGCCGATGGGCCGTTTTAGACTTTAAAGCAGCGTTTTCCTCCCGATTTTGCATCGGAGGTCTTGAGCATTGTCCCCTATCTTCCCTGTGAGTGTGGAAGTAGGGTCATTTTTGGAAACCCTTTTTCTGGGCTAGATAAGGGTTCTTTACCTCCATTAGTCCTAGAACAGGACTTTATACGCCTGATTGAGACTGTTTTACCTGGTATTCCCGGCTCCTGCGCCTGGCACTTCCCCTGATCGACGCCCTCTCCTGGGCTGGCAATTGTGCTTCCCTCTGGGGACATAAAGTGTGGAATTTGATAATTCTCTGTGATTATGGCAGATATGGAATACTGCGATGAGGAGGTTACTGCGTGTGGTGAACAGGGCAATGATGAATATTACGAAGAAGAGTCCATGGAGGATATTATTGATAAAAAGCTGGATGCTAAACTTGATAAAGCCCTTTCCTTAGCCCTGCTTCCCTTAGCCAAGAAACTGGAGCTGTTAGTCCCTAGTAGACCTCTCCCTCTTTCTGGCCCGGACCCGTCCCGTCCTCCTCCCCCTAAAAAAGTGGCTACTGACCCGGCCTGGCCCCATGCTCACTCGTATGATAAACTATATACATCCAAAGAGTCTTCTATTGGTGACAAGGCCTTACCGACCCGTCCCCCTCCCTCCCCCCGGATGATACCACTACAAACACGGACACTGATACGGATTCCTCACATGCCGCTCCCCGTAAGCGCACTAAGAAACGTAAGCATGCTTCTCCCCCCTGTCACCCCTTCACCCTTCTCTTTTGACCCATCGGATATCGTCCGATCTTCAGGGGATCTTCAGATTGGATCCCCCCCCCCTGCTGTGGCGGAATACCTGGAAGCTCACCTCCGCAAAGGTTTTGACAAAAAGGTGAGAGCACGCCTGAAGTCCGAATGTCACCGTCCCGATTTGCCCCACAAGGTGGCCGTCACTCCCGACATTGACACTTCCATGACTACTTTCCTCAAGAAATATAAAAGAGACCCCAAGAAAGGGATTGATCGCGCGATCAGAGCGTGCCAAGATAAGGTCCTTGACCTTTCAGGCCCATTGGCTAAGATCCTGGAACTGACCCTCCAAGCTCAAGAGACTGGGGACACCATTCACCCTGAGGTCCTAGCGGGCTGGGCACAACGTGCCATCTGCATGCTGGGAAACGCTAACTGCGCCTTAGCTTCTGAAAGACGGAAGTCAGTCCTGCTCCGGATTGACCCACAATTAGTAGAGTTGGCTTCTTCAGAACCGGGTCCTTTGGCGGAAGGGCAATTGTTTGGGGACAATTTTGTGAAAGATATTGCGAAATTTGTTAATACCTTCGCGTCCCTTGATAAGACTCAAGCCTCCTTGAAGAGGGTCTTGCACCAGGTCTCTAATAGGGCCGTACGTGGCAGAGGACGCTCGACCGGCCACTATTCTAATACCAGTCCTCAGAGGGGATACGCACCCAGGCGTGGCAGAGGCTACACGCAAGAACCGGACCAGGCCGGTTTCTACCCGTCAAGATCACGCGGTTTCAGAGGCCGCTTTAATCGGGATGTCAACAAAGGTAACAAGAGTTTCGACAATCAGTCCTCTGGTAAGTCCTGTGTGTCCTTTGGCTCCTTTAGGGGGCAGGTTGCGTCACTTTGTAATGAATTGGACGAATCTCACTTCAGATGTTTGGGTCCTTCAGACCGTACAGGGCTACCAAATAGAGATGCTAGAGTGTCCCCTTCAGGCCTTTACCCCTCCGCCTCTATTTTTTTCCCTTCTAGAACAGAGTTTTATCGACTCAGAACTGGAAGAATTGTTAACCAAAAGGGCTATTGCTGTAGGACTCTTCATTCCAGGAGGCTTTTACAGCAACGTCTTCCTAGTACAGAAGAAAAGGGGGCGGTCAACGCCTAGTTTTAAATTTAAGAGACTTCAATCCCTATGTCATTTATCGCCACTTCAAGATGGAGGGTATCCATCTATTACGAGATCTTCTGTTGGAAAACGACTGGATGGTCCGGTAGATTTGAAAGATGCTTATCTGACAGTCCCCATCTGCCCCTCACATCAAATGTTCTTGCAGTTCCCTTGGAAAGGGCAGTGGTACCGGTACATGGCGCTTCCCTTTGGTCTGTCCTCAGCCCCTTGGGTGTTCACCAAACTTCTCAAACCTGTGATCTCTCGCCTCGGAGAGATGGGAGTGCGTCTCATTGTTTACCTAGACGTCATGCTTATTCTGGCTCAAGATCGGACTCTTCTCCTCATCCACTTAGAATGGGCGACGTCCCTGCTGCAGAATCTGGGGTTAGTTATCAATTCCAAGAAATCGGTGATACCGAACCAACAGATGGAATTCCTTCCTTTACACAAGATCAGGTCCATCAAGAGGGAAATAAAGACCACATTGGCCAAGGAAATGATTTCCTTACGAGTTCTTGCAAGGATTGTGGGCCTCCTGGCTTCATCGATTCAGGCCATTTTCCCGGGCCGCTTCATTACAGGGCCCTGCAGAGACAAAAAATCTTTTATTGACAGAGGAAATTTCATTACGACCATCTCACTGCTCTATCCCCCGAAGCCCGAGAGGAACTTCAATGGTGGCTGGAACACATGTCAGCCTGGAATGGCCGAGCCATTTTCAGAGCAGCCCCAGATGTGATAGTCGAGTCAGACGCCAGTCGGTGGGGTTGAGGCGCTCGCTGTGGAGACTTTACCACAGGAGGACGATGGTCAGCAGAAGAACTCACACTACACATAAACTGTCTAGAGTTGTTGGCAGGGTCCTTTGCCATCAGGTCTGTCTCACCGCTGAAGAGCAATTGTTGTATACTTCTTCGAATGGACAATGTCTCAGCGGTGAGATACATCAATCGACTAGGGGGGACGAAGTCTCGCATGCTGGTACACATTGCGAATTTTGGCACTTTTGCCTGGATCGCAAGATCTCTATGGTAGCAGAATACCTTCCGGGGAAATTCAATCAGGTGGCGGATTGGAACTCCCGGTTTCTTCTATACTTCAGCGATTGGAGGCTTCATCCATCGCTGTTTGCTCAGATCATGACTATGCGAGGCCCCTGTCAGATAGATCTGTTTGCCTCTCGCCTCAATGCCCATCTTCCCCTGTTTTACAGTTGTAGACCGGATCCGATGGCGATGAGAACAGACGCGTTCCTACACCGTTGGGGGCAACAGAGGAATTATGCCTTTCCTCCGTTTGCTCTGATCCCGAGAGTGGCGGCCTTTGTTCGCCGGCAGAGGGCGACAATAGTGTTGGTGACTCCGTTCTGGTCGACTCAGTCGTGGTTTCCCACACTGTTGGAGTTATCTGTGGACCTTCCCTTCTGGCTCCCAGTGTTCCCGACGCTTCTGCAGGACCCAGAGGGGTCTTGCCATCCCTTAGTCCTGCAGAACCAATTGACCTTGATGGTGTGGACGCTCTCCGGAGACATGAGTGCGTTGCAGGCCTTTCACAAGAGGCTGCCAGCTTTATGCAGCAGGCGTGGGCTCCTTCCACCCGGAAACGATACTCTGCATCTTGGAAGAAGTGGGTGGGTTGGTGCCTTCCAAAGCAGGTGGATCCCGTGGGATCAAATGTAACTGATGTTCTGAATTTTTTGTCTGAATGTGCAGCTTCGGGCCTGGCTTACAGGTCGGTTAATAATTTCAGATCTGCTATTTCTGCTGGTCACGATCACATCGATGGTAAGCCCGTGGGGATGCATCCCCTGGCTTGTTACTTAAAGGGGTTCGTGTGGTCAACCCTCCTCGGCCCAGGTATTCCACGCTTTGGGATGTTACAAAAGTTCTCACTCTTCTGGAAACCTGGCCCGATAATGGTGATTTGTCCTTAAAACAGCTTGTTGCCAAGCTTACTATGTTACTGTGTCTCATTTCATGTCGCAGAGTTTCAGATGTTAGGGCTTTAGATTTGGCTGGTAGGATGTTTTCTCCGCAGGGTGTCTCTTTTGTTATTACAAGACGAACAAAGACCATGTCACGCTCAGTGGAGTATCCCGCTTTTCCACATAATAGCAAGTTATGTGTGTTGCAGTGTCTGAAATGCTATTAAGAGCGTACTATTGCACACAGGGCTGACCCTTTAGGTCAGTTGCTAATCTCTGTTCAGAAACCCTTCAAACCAGTCGCTGCGGCTACTTTAGCCAGATGGGTTCGATGGATTATGTCAGAGGCTGGCATAGATATTTCTGTCTATGGTGCTCATTCAGCTAGAGGTGCGATGGCTTCTAAAGCCTATTTGTTAGGCTCCCGCTTAGAGGACAGCCTCAAAGCGGCTGATTGGTCTTCTGACTCATGTTTCTGATTCTGTGATTGATAAGCTTTGAACCAGCATAATCAGAAAGCCTCCGGTCCAGCCATAGAATACAAAACTTTCTAGCTATCGCAACAAGAATTTTAGATTCTATTAAGGACAAGGAGGCGAGGATTATCCCACCCGTTGGGACAGTTATGCTACTGTAAAGTTGTTTGAAGTTATGTTGTTTAACAACTTTGTACCCACCCAGTGAGAAAGGTAGTGGTGGGCTCCTTTTTCTCAAACTTCTTATTCTGTTTCAGGAAATGATTCCAACAAGAGTTGAATGCCTGCTCTGGATGGAGCTACGATACCTTCCTGACAGAAGAGGATTCCTTCGTAGTTATGGCTTATTCTCCATTGAGAATTCCTACAGGAACTGTTTTTATCTCCGTTGAGAGTTCTGGACTTGATTTATTATGATGAGACTGGTTCGCGCAAAGAAAGAGGAGGCCAAATTAGTGTCTCTATTCTTTATATGCTTGTTATTGCTGTGATTGGCTGTATTACTGGAGGCGTGGTTCAAAGCCTCATGGGAAATGTTGTTTTTTACCATTGTAGTTTTACTTTCATTGGCTGCTGTTTGTGCAGTAAAGAAATGAGAAAGCATAATCCTCGCCTCCGTATCCTTAATAGAATCTAAAATTCTTGTCGCGATAGCTAGAAAATTTTGTAGTATTCACCAGTGTCGCCTTATTCATTTCAACAAAACTTTACGCGGACAAACAAACTCGTTACTTCTGAGTTGCCACCAGCATCCCACTCTTGTTAACGAAACATAAATCGAAAGTGAGTCAGCCATGGGCAAACATTCATGAAAAATTGTGACCAATAACCATATCACATGAAGTGCATATACACCATGAAACCGCAAGGAGGAGAATATACCTTATTAGATATTGTGAAAACTGAAATGAAAAATAAATTAAAAAGGGTGCAGAAAACAGAAAAATAGAAACAATAAAGAAAACATCAATCATGTTTATCCAATGTACATTCCAGAATAACTATATCATCCATCAATATTTTACAGATAACAACTGAATTCTATCCGGTCATTGAGACCACAAGGGGTCAGGGTGTTAAGCCTTTTTATCCAAAAGTCTCCCTTTGGAGTAATTTTTTATTCGTGTCCTGTCCTTCGTTTACAATTACTACCTCAATAATCTGGAATCTGACCTGTGCTATGGTGTGATGCTTTTCTAAAGCAATACAAAAGGGGATGATGGACGGAGCGTTTCAGCAAATCAAACACTCACCCCCAGTCAACTGATCTGGGCTTAATCCATCACCATTCTTTAGCTCACTCGGCCACCCCAGCTCAGACATGGCCACATGCAAATCAGTCTGACCCTGTGCCTCATGGGAACAGTCCAGCCCGAACTGCCAAGCCACGTCTTCCCTGGACCGGAAACAAGCATCCCGGGACCGGTTTCGGATTCATAATCCTCATCAGCCAGGCTATCTTGAATCCAGTGGCCAAGTGAGCAAGGGACTCACGTCTGAGCACACCCCGCCACACCTAGGGCGAACAAAGCGAATCAAAAGGGGATGATGGACGGAGCGTTTGAGCAAATCAAACACTCACCCCCAGTCAACTGATCTGGGCTTAATCCATCACCATTCTTTAGCTCACTCGGCCACCCCAGCTCAGACATGGCCACATGCAAATCAGTCTGACCCTGTGCCTCATGGGAACAGTCCAGCCCGAACTGCCAAGCCACGTCTTCCCTGGACCGATGACCGTGATGCTTTTCTAGCCAGTGTACAGCTAAGGTTGAAGTTGTGACCTGGTTGCGGATCCTACTCATGTTCTGAAATCCTAATCTCAAGCTTACGTTCAGTTTTGCCTACGTACAGTAGACCACAGGGGCATTTAATCGCATAAATCACATGGCTTGTGTTGCAGTCTCCATTAAAAAATAAA
The DNA here is from genome assembly GCF_964261635.1 of Lissotriton helveticus. Taxonomy (NCBI): domain Eukaryota; kingdom Metazoa; phylum Chordata; class Amphibia; order Caudata; family Salamandridae; genus Lissotriton; species Lissotriton helveticus. The sequence continues at coordinate 218,707,111 of NC_136061.1, read as the reverse complement.
TTGATCTTTTCTCCAGTGTGAGGATGGGAAATAATGTTTCCACTGATAACATTATTGCAATGTATACAACTTACGCATCTACGCATGCCTTTGCAGTCTTTGGTAGTCAATTTTCTTTTGTCCGTTTTCAGGATTTCTTTCATATTCTTTGCACGTGTATAAGCAAACAGTGGTCTTTCTGCGAAGAGATTTTGGAAATCGGTTTCAGATTGAAGTAGTTCCCAACGTTGATTAATAATGCTCCGCATTTTCTGAGAATTTATGGAAAATTTTGATACAAAAACGTTCCTCCTGGTTTCCACTTTATCTTTTTTCAACAGTAATGTGCGGCGATCCTGTGCAAGAGCTTGTTGTTCTGCTTCCTTCAGCAATTTTTTGGGATATCCTCTTGTTTCATATTTTCTTTTGAATTCTGTGATACTTCCCTTGCAAATCTCTGTCTCCGAAATGATGCGCCGTAGCCTCAGGAACTGAGAGTATGGTAAGTTATTGAGTAGACTTTGGGGATGAAAACTTTGAAAGTGTAGCAAGCTGTTTTTGTCTGTATCTTTTTAATGTAGAGTTGTCACGATTTGTTGTTCATTAATTTCAACCGTAACGTCAAGAAACGCAATTTGAGATTCACTCATTGTGTAAGTAAATTGAATGCGTGGATTCCTAGGGGCAGATTTATGTCGGACTTGCGCCACGTTTACGCCGCTGTTGCGTGGCGCAATGGCGCAGAAACATGGCGCATCCCTGCGACCTATTTACAACGTGACGCATCTAGGCAGATGTGTCACGTTGTAAAGCCCTGTGCCACATGAAACCTGCGTCAGGTTTCATGTGGGCGTTCTGTAGCAGGGTGGGCGTTCCCTCGTAGGAAAGCCCCGTAAAACTGACGCAGTGAAATCTACAAGATTTCACTGAGTCAGTTTTACGATGCTGCTGCGTCAAATCCTTACGCCTGCTTGAAGCAGGCGTAAGGAGTGACGCACCACGTTATGTATGGGTTGCCTCTGTACATTGCAGGAGTTGCGTCGCACTTGCAACGCTACTCCAGCAATGCGCCGCCCGTACACCACAATATGCGTCACGCATCTGCCCTGCCTTGCACCATGGCGGCGCATCTGTGGTGCCGTAAGGAGGGAATTGCGTGACGCATCAGTTCTGGCGCATCCCAGCTGTTTTGAAGAGATGCGCCAGAACTCATAAATATGCCCCCTAGTGTTTAGAGTCTCTACATTTTCTACCAATTGATTTATGGTACCTGACCAGATGATAAAAATATCGTCGATATAACGACAGTAAAACTTCAGGTGATTGGTCCAATCCCTCATGTCAAAAATGTATTCCTCCTCATACTTAGCCATGTAGGTGTTCGCATACGCCGGGGCCCCGGCAAAACCCATAGATGTCCCGTTCAGTTGCATGTAGTATTTGTTATCCCATTTGAAATAACTATGATGCAGACAAAAGTGGGTACGTTCCAATAAAAAAACAGGATTAACTTCAAGTTCAGTGTGTTGTAAGAGCAGCCATTCTTGTGCCTCCAAACCTTCAGAATGTGCTATAGACGTGTAAAGGGATACCACATCTATAGTGCATAGAATATGCTTCACACTAGTCAACAATTCAATCTGTTCCAGTGAAGTGCGACATCTCATCACGCCCCGGTATGGCTCCTAATGGAATCGGACCGGGTAAACGCAGGCAGAATAGCTCCCATTAGCCATGGCACCTGAGGGACCCCACCACGAAGAAAAGTATAGTTCAGGCCATGGATAGGTACTTTCGGGAGAACCAGGGCACTGTAGACTCAGCGCAGTCCTTATGGGAGGCGTATAAGACAGTTATCCGGGGGGAGGCGGTATCCCTGATTGCCAGGAAAAAGAGGGCACAGCAGGCAAAGTTGGAAAAAGCTGAAGAGGAGGTGATAAAGCTGGATTGGGAGGTATCTTGCGCGGTGACACCATTTGAAATTGCACCAGGATGAGTTTGGCAGTATCGCCAGAGATGGTGCGAGGGCACAGACCGGAGAGACTCAGAGTAGGGTTTATGAGCATGGTGATAAGGCTGGTAAGCTGATTGCATGGTTGAAGAGGAGGGAATGGGCATCGAGGCTGGTACCGAAATTGCAAGGGGAAGACTCCAGTACTATTACAGACCCACAAAAAATCGCAGACGCGTTTGCAGATTATTATCGTGGGGTGTATACTTCGGTGGGTACATACACAGAAGCGGATAACAGGGAGATGATTAGGGATATCCAAATGCCCACTTTATTGGAGGAAAATCTAGATTACCTGGAATCCCCGCTCACGTATGATGAGGTAGCACATGCCATCAGAGGAGTGCACTCCGGGAAAGCCACAGGGCCCAATGGTATCCCATAGAGCTTTATAAACTAAGGTCTAGTAGAATCGCGTCATTTCTGCGCTCCATGTTTGAGGAAAGTAAGGGAGAGGGGCAACTTCCATATGATCAGCAAGTGGCTAATTTTGTGGTCATCCACAAGGATGGTAAGCCCAAGGCAAGCTGCTTGTCATACAGGCCCATCTCGTTGCTAAACACGGAACCGAAAGTCCTGGCGAAACTGCTGGCAGCGAGATTGACTAAAGTCATCACCGCCCTGATCGATCCGGATAAGTCGAGCTTTATGACACATCGAAATACAGCGCTAAATCTGCAAAGGCTACATGGGGTGTTGGGTAGAGCCCGACGATTCAGGAGCCAGCTGCAATTGTGTCATTCGACGCCACTATGGCGTTCGATAGAGTCGAATGGCCCTATCTTTTTGCAGTGCTGGACAAACTGGGTTTTGGCCTGGAAGTTATGGGCTGGGTACGCCTTCTTTACTCTGCTCCGTTGGCCCGGGTGGTGGTGAACAACCGTAGGTCCCCTGACTTTGGAGCCCTTGGCAGCTTGGGTTCGGCAGGACAGTTCCATACGTGGAATGAGATGAACATTGGAGTGGGAAGACAAAATCTCACTTTATGCAGATGATGTTCTGCTATTCCTCACCAACCCGAGAGGGTCCCTGAGCTGCTTCTTGGATGTGTTGGCAATTTTCGGGAGGTACTCAGGATTTGCAGTAAATTGGTCTAAATCTGTGTTATATGTTCTGAGGGGTGAGCAGCCGGTCATCCTAGAAAATTGTCCGATAGAAATTGCTCCTGATGGGTTTAAATACTTGTGCATTTACATTGCGTTAGACGCGAAACTCCATTACAATAACAACCTGGGCCCCCCCGTCGAGATTTAGAAGTGAAGTGGCGTCACAATTTATTTTAGTTCATCACATTTAATCTTGTGTTCCCTTTTTGGAGAATTTTTTTTAAAGATGTTGTGCTATTGAAATAAAAGCTATTAATGAGCTTACGGGTGTATTGTTTTATGGTTCGTGGACCCTTGGTTGAAATAATTGAAATAATGGATCAGTATTGGCATTCTTCTTGTTGTTTGATGTAAAGAGCTCAGCCTTACTGATTGTGAGTTATACCCTTTATTGTTAAACAACTGACGGAACAGGCAAGCAGGACGAAGCTCCGCGTCAAAGGCTCCAGTTTCAAAAGAAGAAAGTTGCTGCGGTAACAGCGAGATATGCCACAGATAGTGAGAATGCAGCTTCGGAATCTGACATGGGCGTTGTCGCTGCTGGACAGCGCGGCGGAGATTACCATCGTTCGAGTGGCGCTGCGACCACTTCTGATTGTGACAGCGACTGACACATTTGTTTTAGTAGAGACAGCTGACACTAGAGTGGCTCCCCCTGACAGGCTTTATAAAATTGTCCTTGTAATTGAAGGTGACATAGAAAATACCATAAAAGGGGTCTTTTGGGAAAATCTAACTACTACTTATGAAATTTGATTGGCGGAGGTCGATTGGCCCCCACCCTTTGTCTTAGCTGCTACGCAATGGGAGGAGGTGATCCTCCCCGCTTTCGTGCACACTGTGCCGAAGGAGCAGGCTCTGCAGTTTGCAGAAGATTGGGCTAAGGCGCTTTCGCCGGCGTTGTACCGTACTCACTGTGGATGGGACAAATTATCCCCTCGACATGAGATTCCATTGCGGTCGATGCCACAGCCTCAACCCCAATACAACGAGAAGCGAAAGCCTTCGTTGCGAAGATCCTTGAACAATTGGAATATCAAGGTGTAATTGAAACATCTGTGTCTCCAATGAATAACCCACTTTTTACTGTGACCAAGCCGGATGGCTCGTACCGTTTGGTATTGGATTACCGCCAGTTAAACTCTCATTGTCGTACGTGTGTGGTGCAGAATACTCACAGTTCTGCTCTTGTGGATAGTCTCATGCGTAAAAGGTTTAAAACCACACTTGATATATCCAATTGGTTTTTTGCCCACAATCTGTCCCCTCTTAGTAGTCAATGGACAGCTTTTACCAGTGGCGGCAAACAGCGTCACTCCTTCGTTTGGCTATGGGCTACAAGAATAGTCACGGCGTTTTTGCCGCCCGCATTGTCTCTCTCCTGGATGCATGTTCGTATGTGGATGACATTTATCTCACAACGACGACGAGTTATGGCCGCATCAGTGCCGTGTTGACCGCATAAATTGCTGTTTTGCAGACATAGGCTATAAATTTAACTTTGCAAAATCGCACATTGCAGAGTACACAGTGTTGTTCCTGGGCTACGAGCTCAACAATGAAGGTCGAGATTTGGCTCCTCACTTCCTGGAGTAATGCGCACTTTTGCGAGCTCCCACAACACTGAAAAAGCTACAATCTTTACTGGACTTTTTGAATTTCGGTCGTACCTACATTCCGGAATATGCCCAGCGTATCAAGCCGCTTTATGCGTTGATACAACCTTCTTTTTCCAAATCATGCTGGATGCCAGAACATTCAGCCATCTTGCAATCTTTGCACGCTGATCTACTTGAATCTAAACTCTTGTTGACTCGTGATAACCACACCAATCTGGTGATAAGAATCGTGCCAGGGGCGGTGGGTTTCACGTACCTCACTTTTAATGAGGGTAACACAGTCCCTATCGCTTACAAGTAACACTTGTACACTTCGGCTGAGTTGCGGTTTTCCACTGTGGAAAAAGTTTGGACAGCAGTGCAAACGGCGATTCTTAAGGAACGTGCACTGTCGCCGGGAAAATGCATTTTGGTTGTTACTCCGTATCCTGCCTTAGAAGCAGTGACAAAAGACAGTGTACCGAATTCGAAAGCTTTGCACCCACGGTGGGTACAGTGGGCTACATCCTTGACATCCCCGGATGTCACGTTTATTTTTGATTCCTCCCTGCAGACTCAAGAGTACTTGCAGTATGAATTTGTTCATCCTGCTCCTCCGACTATGTGCCCACTTGAGGATTTCCGTTGTATCACCTACACTGATGGTAGTGCGCAAGCAGCTACGGGTTCAAAACACACGTATTCTTCGGCCTGCGCGATTGTGGTTGGTACTATGGGGGATGGTGAATTCAAGTCCGATGTCGTGCATACGCAGACAGAGGACTGTACCGCCCAGTTGGCAGAACTTTGGGCTCTGATGCTTGCATTGGAGGACCACGATCCCAGTGTAACTACTCTTATTGTGAGTGACTCTTACTACTGTGTTCAGTCTTACAATGACAATCTGCCCTTTTGGATTCAAAATGATTATCGTGACTCCAAGGGTCACACATAAAATGATCTGGGTTCGAGTGGCTGAGCTCAAAGAACGACTCCCACTTGTTTTTGTAATTCATACTATTGGTCATCAGCATGTTGGGGTTCACTCTGTTGGCACCTGTCTCACAGACGAGGCTGCGAAAACAGCAGTAGCAACATTTGCAGTGGCAGCGGTTACACGTTCCAAAAGTAAGATTGATGACGACATCTTGGAAGCTATTGCCGCAACAGAGAAGGGAGGTAAATACCCTAAGGGTTTCCCTTCTAAATACTCTTATCATTTAAGTCCCGATAAAGTTCCTTATGTGAGAATTAACAAAGTTGGTGACAGGTTGATTCCCAACGAGGACCGCAGACAGGCTTTGATTACAGCAGCCCACACCGGAATGGCTTCGGCGCATGCCAGCGTGTCAGCTACTGTATCTCTTCTCCAGCAACGATATTGGTGGCGGGGTTTGTACAAACAGACACTTGATTTTGTCCTTCAATGTGGTATTTGTCAGCAAATTAAACCTTCCTCTGCTGCAGGTCCGCCCCAAACTCAGTTGTACATATCTAATAAACCACTTGCGTGTGTTTATTTAGATCACTGCGGTCCTTTCTCCTCTGACACTGCGTATAAATACATCTTAGTAGCAGATGACTCTTGCACGCGCTTTGTCTGGGTGTGGCCTCAAAGTAGCGCTGATTCTAGAACTGTTGTAAGGGATTTGCGTGTCTTTGTGGGAATTTTTGCGTGTGTAACCTTCCATTCGGACCAGGGTCCAGCGTTCGCCTCTAAGACATACAAGGATTCCATGGCTTTGTTGGGGGTCCAGGTCAAATTTTCATCTCCATACCGGCCTGAGGGTAATAGTGTTGAGGAGCAGATGAACCGTGACGTAAAGCAATCCTTGACGACAGCGAAAGTTTTAGGTACTGGCAGAGACTGGCTAACCCATCTCAATAGCGTACAACGTGCACTAAATAATCTCCCTAGAAGGTCTCTGGGTGGGCGGACCCCATACGAAATGCTCTTTGGCATCAAAATGTTTGTCTAGACATGGCGGCGGGAGCCGCATCCTTTGATGTAGATGAACATTCGAATGTTTTGCAGAACCTACAAAAGACCAGAGACAGTCCGGGCAAGCTTCAGACACTTGCCCTCCACGTCTGAAGCTGCGTTGCAGATTCCGGTAGTCGGCTGGCTACCCCAAGTTGGAGAACTGGTCCGAGAGAAGATCGACAACAAGAAAGAATTTGGTCCTTCCTATCAAGCTCCAGTGGCCGTGCTTGGTGTGCAGGGTACAAGAACAGTCATTTTACCTCCTCTTCCTGGACGAAAGGGGAACAGGTACATTTCAATTGACAATGTCAAACCACACAGAGTGGCCGATTCTCTATAGTATGACGCCTCTGGTTTCGTGTTCCGCAATGGTGCAACACTCTGCTTTGGCCCCGGATCCTGCCATCGGGCCTGATGTTGCCGTTCATATGAGTCCACTTACGAATCCTTTATTGAATCAACCTGCTGGTGATCCTCTTAATGACACTGAATATACTTACCCCACTGACTTGTCTATGCCTGATCTGGAGACCCGTGTGACTAATCAATCTCGTTTTTCATTTTACACTGGCTCTTCCACATCTAAGTTCCCTTCAAAGTTTCGATTTTTGCTACCTGGTTTAAAAAAAAATTTTTTGATTCCTCCTTGGACTTACATTTGGCTGGTGCTTATTGCAATTTTTGTATTCATGTCCATAGGATTAGTGGTGTATTTTTTCAGTTTACAAATGGACACTACGTTCAAGAAAGAACTTCAATTAGAATGATTGATGGAACTTTGGCTCCCCACTCCTATTCGCACATCATGAACAGGGACCAGACATTTGTAAATATAACTGCTTGGCCCGTTTTAAATGGGATTGTATGGGATGCTGTAAAGTTCCAGATCCATGGTCCCACAGAGGTTATTAAAGTTCCCAATGTACTCTGTGTTTCTATGGGGGATGTGGTTAAACAGAATATTCGCTCTGATGATTGGGACGTTAAAGCTGTGGAAGCTTTGTTTTCCGATTTGAAATATTATGCTGCTTTCGATGTTGAAGATTTATATTTGGAATCTGCAAATTATGGCAATTTGTACTGTTACCAGCATTTTGGCAATCACTTCCTGCATAAGACAAATTCATTTAGAAATGTGGTTAACTACACACAGTGGGAGCACTGTCCCGCACCAGTGGAAGGCAGCTCGAAAACATTTTTGAAAAAGTTTTCATATTTTACTGATTTTGATCAATCAACCCCTAATGCGTTTTATTTTAAGATGACTGAGAAGTCCTCTTCCAAGGTTAGACTTACCCACACTAAATTACTGTATTCGAAGTCCTTTATTGACCATTTGGCTGTTGGGGTCTATGATCTGTGGAAAGATACTATTGATCTTAAATCTGTTTGGGGTTCTAAAAGTTGGTAAGTGCAAAGCACTGAGGCTTTGCATCGTGCATGTCTCATCCCAAACCATATGTTGTTTCTGAATGATACTATTTCACAAACCACCTGCTTTGGATTGGCTACTTCTAAAAAATTAAATTCTCCTTCATTTCCTCATTTGGGTGAGTTTCCCCATTGGAATAATTATACCAGTACTTCCCTGAGTGACTTACAGGCCCTGGTAAGAAATTCCTCTTTTAATGTTTCCAGCATTAATCCCGAAGGCTGGTTGCTATGGCAAAAAAGTGCAGATTCCTGCCAGCACCGTTTTCTGGGTCTGACCCCTGGATATACAGAGGTTAGAGTTGATCCCCGTTTTCAGACTCAACATTCAGTCATAACCTATTCAGTAGGCAAATTATGCCAGAGTTGGCTAAGACATTCATCCTTAGCTTCTGTTAAACTTCATTTATCCAAGCTCACTGACATTGTCGATTTAAATGATTTTGTTAAAGGTCCTGCAGCAGGCAGATCGAAGAGATGGATATATGCTGCTTATAATGAGGTTTGGAAACTATCGCAAATTGAAGCTGCTGCTAGGCTTAGAGCTATTAATCAGGCCAATTTAGAAAAAGTGCTTGCCATTGTAGATAATAGTATTAACACCTTTTCTTCCAGAATTTACACACTGGATAATATTGTGTCATCTGTGGTTGACATTGTGCAGGAAGAAGTTGTCGTACTGAATCATGGGCAAAATCAATTGCGTTCTGTTATGCAGTGTGCGTGGAGCCTGCAAACTTTAAAAATGGTCGAGTTCCATGGGATTACATGAACACAAGTTTATTATTTCTGCCTTTCAATTTGACTCTTAAACAGCAATTTATGTCAATGAAGGATGCCACGTTTTCACTGTTGAATATTGAAAAGTTAGAACCTTTACCCTTTTCAGTAGAGGAATCCAATTCGGCAGTTTGGCTCATCCATGGGTTGATAACTCTACCTTTTCCCCTTTTCAAATTTGAGTTCTGCATGAAACACTATGGGATAGGCAGGTTTGAGCCCCTGGGTGGAGCTTATCTTCATGAAGTCTGGAATCTCCCGTTCACATATAGGTGTTTGCGGGATGGAAAGGAAGTTTATTTAAATGGCCAAGATTGCACCACAACACCAGATCATTCATTAACATGCCAGAATCTTCAATTGCACGGTTCTTGTAATGTGCTTGCACCGAACTTAGCCTGTGTTCTGAAAGGTACTCCAGTCCCGGCCATTACACCGACATTCACATTGCTTGTAAACGGTAGTTATTTATAATTAAATAATGAAGAGTGTTGTGGGATGCATGCTAGAATACCTTATATCGTTACGGTTTCCCAGCGTTTAATTTGCTGCAAGAATGTGTTGTTCCCTCCTCCTCATGGCAGGCTCGATGTTTCCATCTGACCCTCTATTCCGACCTTGAAAGCAGAGTTCAACAAGATGAGTCGAATAAGAGCTCTTTTGTCCCAGAAGGAAGTCTCCCTTACGTCTGCGCGTGAGACATTCGTCCTTCACGTTGCAAATATTCGTACTGAGGGAAATGCCTTATGAAACACAGACCTACCCCTGCACTTCGATGCTTTGATTCACACAATTTTGAATGCCTCGTCGACTACTGGCCTGGCACATTTTTTTTAAGTAGTATGCTCTGGCCTATTTCAAAGTATATTTGGTATGATCCCTGCATTTTTTTCAATAGATTTTTTCGAGCGTCTTTGGCGGTTTCCCTTTGCTCCTGGATTTAGGCGCTGGTATTCTGCTGTTAATTTGTCTACTGCAAAATGGATGCACAGTCTGTGCCCCACGACGATCTGTCCAGGCTGCTCCACATTCGTAACTGGATGCTAGAATACTATGGATTGAATTCTCTGGCGACTCAGTGTGGAGAATGGTTTATCTTTCCGATTCTCATTTTTTACTTGCGTGCAGCCTGTTTTCCATTGCCTGGATTGTGGATTTGAATGGGCCCTGGATTTGTGTCTCTGCAACACTGTGTCTCCTGACCTGGATTTTAATCTACTAATGAGTCCCTTAGTTGCTCAATAACTAGATTGTTCTAGTGACGGGATTATAGCCTGCGTAGCGGCTCATGGGGTTCTAGGCAAATGGAACATTTGAACTGCGGCCAATGACTTTCTGGCGCGCAGTTATCTTGAAGTAAGCAAGAGTTGTCCTCTGATGGTACTAGAGGCTCCGGCAATCGAGGAACATGTATGTTCTTTCCCTTTACTTAATTGGATGGCTGAAATGTTCATGGATTATAACGACTTCCTATTAGAGGTAGTTGCAACGTACGGTGCTTATACGCTGTTGGATTGAAGCACAGATTTTTTTCTGCTTCATAAACACGTACTGAACTCGTGAATATTTTTTACTTTTAATGCCTTAATTTTTCCTTAATAGTTTGAGGTCTTTTTTCACACCATGGCCGTCTGTGATTGTTTTCACTGACTTGGTTATTTTATTTTGGATATTTACTCACAATTATCAAGTTTGGCAAATTACCTGAAGTTGGTTCTGTCTCATTCGAACTTGAACTCTGCATTCTATGAAGCTTGCCCCAGTTATTGTGCGTTCCCCAAACAAGGGAGGGTGTAGTATGGTTTAAGGCCTATTTTCTGCGTGCATGTTATGTTAGCATGGCTTATTAGAAGTTTAAACGCCATTTTGCCTTTTGCTGCTTTTTGCACACGACACTGCTTAGCTGTTTTTGCAAGTTAGCTTTCACGAAGGTCTATACATGAGAAAAGGTTTGTTTTTCGACATCTCTAGACATACATCGTGCCCCCAGTCTGTACAATGAGTGCTGAGCCGCCAATGTTATCATAACACGTGAGCCTGTTTATCGGCATGTCCGTGTAACACATTCTAGACACAACATTTTGGCAGCTGCGATCCAATCAAGATTCTGGCGCCTTTATCATAGCACACTTGCCATAATTTCACACACTTGGAAGATTCCAGGGATGCAGAGAGACTAGCCGATCCAGATGTAATTTATACTTACCAAGCGGACAGGCAATGGGGTCCCCTAAAACAAGCTCAAGAGACCTTCTATAGCTTATAATACATAGTTCCTATATAGGGAGGGTATTTGGACTAGGCGCTGTATCACCTCTTTACACTATCATTGTAATACGATTCCTCCTTTTGTATTTTATGGAGTTGTAACTTCTGACCATATTATTTTTAATCATGTCTGCTTATGTTGACTAAAATACTGCGCATGAGATGACATCGTTAAAATAAATATTTTCACCTTACCGTGTCTCTTTTTTATTTATTTTTATTTTTTATTTTCGGTTATCAGAATACAAAGTAGGAAAAAAACAAGGCAATAAGCGACACCCCTGCAATGCAGACTACAAATGGATAAAGCAATTCAGGAATCAAGCAGCTCATAGTTCAGCATGGAAGTCCAAAGTCCAGTTCTTGAGTCCCGCCATGGGGGTAGCCGGAGCAGAAGCCGGTAGTACCGTGTATACTCGTTGAACTCTTTGAAGTGTGCCAGGGGTGTCGTATGACAGAACCAATCTACAGAAAACCCCCCTCCCTCCCCCCACCCCCCGTGGTGATGACAGCCATTCATACATACACACATACCATTTGCGGAGTTAAAGCTGAAACAGGTGGAGCGCGCGTACTGTGGAAGGGCAGACTGCTGACGGCAATCCCCGTGAAAGGAATCGAACTAGTGGGCCCCAACGGAAGATGAAGTTCTTAAAGTTGCCCAGAAAGATGTCCACCACTCGCTCCACACTCAGGAGTCTCCACAGACGAGCGTGCCAGAGGGAAATCGCTGGCGCAGGTGGTTTCTTCCAAGCCGCCGCAAGGGTAAGTTTAGCCGCTCCAAGACAGAGCCAAAGAATCTGTTTATCGGCTCTCGTCTGGTGTTCGAGAACAGGGTCTCGAAGCCCGAGTAGGATATATTCCAGAGAGTCAGAGATCGGGTAGCCAAGCATGTCCTTGAGGTGGGACAAAATCTCCTCCCAGTAAGGGCGAATGATCGGACAGTCCCACCAAATGTGGCGGAAGTCCCCCAAGAACCCACAGCCCCTCCAGCAACGGTCTGATGAGGACGGAAAGATGCGGTGCAGTTTGGACGGGTAGAGGTACCAGTCCATCAGTGTTTTGAGATGAGCTTCCCGAAGCGCCACCGAGCGGTTGTGTGCCGTGATGTCCCGCCAGAAGCCCGCCCATTCTGCATCGGTGATGTCTCTTCCGAGCAGTTCCTCCCAGTGTCCCACATAGCGCGGGCGGGGTGATGTCGCCGTGGCGAGAAGTAAATTATAGAGAAAGGCGACGGTTCCTTTCATGGTGGCAGTGCGAAGGAGGAAGGCCTCGAAGGTGGACGGCGGTCTTGTGGCCGCCTCTCCCACCCCGGTGGAGGTAGCCCAGTGGAGAAGCTGGAGATGATGATCCCGTTCAGATGGAGGAACCCCATAGTCTCTCATGCAGTTAGCAAAGGTTAGCGGGACGGTACCGTGGAAAAGATGAGTAAGTGCTCTACACGCCACAATCGGAAGGGACCCTCCTGCAACGCTGGGGGGAAGGCCGGGTTGAAATGGATGGGGGTGAAGGGCGACGGGAACGTCGTCCAGCGGTCATCGCCCGAGACTGTGTCCCACACTTTCAGCACAGTGCTAGTGGGGGTACTGATATAGGCATTCCTGGGCCTGTCACCTTTGGGTTTCCAAGCCAGGTCCCATATGGACCGACCCGCGACACTCCTGTCCATGTGCAGCCAGTGTTTTTCCGAGAGTTGCTGGGACCATTCCACGAGGACTCGTAGTTGCGCCGCCTTATAGTATAAGTGCAAATCAGGAAGACCCACCCCCCCCTCCGACCGTAATCGGCGCAATGTAAAAAAAGAGAAACGGGCCCGCCCGTCCTGCCATATGAAGCGGAGCATCAATGTCCTGAGGCGCCTAAAAAAATCGAGGTCCAGTGGGATGGGAAGGGCCTGAAAAAGGTAAAGGAATTTGAGGAGTAGAACCATCTTGATGGCATGTATTCTGCCTAGCCACGAGATGTATTTGGACCGCCAGCGGGCTAAGTCAGCTCGTATGGACGTCAACATCGGAGCGAAATTTGCAGAGAATAGGCCTCTTACAGACGGTGTCAAGTGGACTCCCAGGTACAAGAGGGAGTTGGTCGCCCAGGACAGGGGGGTCAAAGGCCGTACACGCTCTATTTCAGCCGGCGAAAGCGTAAGGTTAAGAATATACGACTTCCCAAAGTTAACCTTGAACCCGGCCACCTCCTCAAACCCGGACAGAACCGTCTGGATAAGTGGGAGCGAGAGGGCTGGATCCCCCACGGATAGCAGAACGTCATCCGCGAAGAGTGAAATCTTGTGTTGCTCCCCCGCGAAGGGGAGACCCCGAATCCCCTCGTGTTCTCTTACCTTCAGCGCCAGCGGCTCAATGCTCAGCGCAAATAGCAGCGGGGAAAGGGGACAGCCCTGCCTGGTCCCGCGGGAGTGGGAGAAAAAGGGGGACAAATGGCCGTTAACTGACACCCTGGAACGGGGATCGTTGTAGTTCGCTCGGATCATTGTAAGAAATTTATCAGAGAATCCGAAGGCCGTCAGGGTACGGAACAGAAACCCCCAATCCACTCGATCGAAAGCCTTCTCCGCATCTAGTCCAACCAGTACTGCCGGGATGTGGAACCTATCGGCTTTTTCAATCAAATTAATCACTCGACGCAAATTGTCGTGATTTTGTCTGCCCGTGATAAAGCCGGACTGGTCCGGGTGAATGAGGATCGGCATTAGATCTTGGAGGCGCCATGCTATGATAGCTGAGTATAGCTTGGCATCGATATTTAAAAGGGCAATCGGTCGATAGGAGGAGCAACTAGCGGGGTCCTTCCCGGGTTTAGGGATGACAGAAATCACCGCTTCGGCCATAGAGCCAGAGGTTGACCCCGTCTCGGCCTTCGCGTTGAAGAGAGCAACCAGGGTGTCGCAGATCTCGGCGGAGAAGGTCTGGTAAAAAAGGGCGGTGTACCCATCCGGCCCCGGCGCCTTGTGAGGTTTCAGGGTTTTTATGGCGTTTAGAACTTCCTCTCGGGAGAAGGGGGCCGTTAAGAGGTCGTTCCGGTCAGCAGAGACTTGAGGTAGCGATAGGTCAGCTAGGTATCTCCTTTGCGCCCCAGGATTGAGGGCATCACTGCTATAGAGGTCAGCATAAAATCGGCCAAACAGGGCCGCCTTTTCCTCGTCTCGATGTAGTGGGTCACCCGTCCCGTCCCGCATGCCCCCAATGTACTCTCTTTCCCTTTTGTCGCGAAGCTGACGGGCTAAATGTTTCCCCACCTTGTTACCCTGCGCGTACGAGGTGTGTCGCAGCCGCAGCAAAGTAAACTCCGCCCTGTTGTTGTAGTGGGCCCTCAGCTTCCCCCGGACCGCCGTAAGGGGCCGAAGGGTGAGTCGGGAGGGGTTCAACTTATGTGCTGCTTCCAGGGAGGCCAGCTCTGTCTCCAGCTTCTCCCGCTCCGCAGTCTATTAAGGTTAGCGTTTAGGGAGAGGCACGTGCCCCTCAGGGAGGCTTTGCAAGCATCCCAGGTAGTGAAGATGGAGGTGTCCGAGACGGGGTTCAGAGCCAGGAAGTCTCGGATGGCCGTGCGCAAAGCCTTACACGAAGTGTCATCTCGGAGCAAGGCAGCTGGGAAATACCATTTGCGGAGCCCGTCCCCCTTCGCCGACCAACGCATCCCAAGGACCAGCAGGCTGTGATCGGAGACAGAGAGTGGAAATATGCTCGAGTCACGGACATCGCCCCGAAGGGCCTGGCTTAGGAAGATATGATCCAGACGTGAGTAGGAGCGGTGGACAGCAGAGTAGAAAGTGTAGTCTCGGGAGTGGGGGTGCAGCGCACGCCAGCTATCAATCAGACCCATATCACCAATCTTACTTTGCGTGGCTGTAGAGAACGAGCCGGCATCGGCTCTAAGTGTACCTGAACTATCTAGGGTTTTGTCCCACACCAAGTTAAAATCTCCCAGGATAAGCAAGTGGCCCTCAACAAAGTTTTCAACCTTACGCAGCCGATCTTGGAGGAAACTATTTTGCCCCGAATTAGGAGCATACACCACCACAAACGTGCAGAGCCTTTCGTGCAGCAACCCTTTGACCATCAGCCAACGGCCCTCTCTGTCACACAGCATCCCCATCGGTTGAAAGTGGAGGGCTGCACGAAACATAAGGGCCACCCCTCTATGTTTGGTGGAGGCCGAGGACCTATAGATAAAAGGATAGTGTCTGTGCCTAAGACGAAGCTCATCTTTACGTGCCAAGTGGGTTTCCTGTAGGCCCACCACATCCAGCTGGTGATCAGTCAGGTACTTCCAAACTTTCTGGCGCTTCTGCGGAGAGTTCAGGCCCTTTACATTCCATGTAGCAATGTTAAGCGGCATTAAAACAGATTAGAACCCCCCGCAATGCAATCATCTCATCCATTCGCCACCCCACACCAGCCAGCACCACAGTGCCATCCCTCCAGCCCTCCCAGGGGTCATCGTCCCCCTCGCCAACACGCCCCACCCCCCTCCCCTGCAGCACCCATCTCCGCCTCCCACCCCTCTCCTCGGGTGCCCTCAAAAGTCTCACACTATCGGGGCCAGCTGAGTCAAGATGCGGTCTATAACCTCCGTAGAACCCAAATCTCTTGGGACAAAGAAAGAGCTCCCCAGCAGAATCCACAAGCATAACTATCCAAGCATTCCTGTCACCACCACCCCCCCGAACACCCCATCCAAACTTCCCAACCTCCCATCCCACCACCCTCCCACCAATTCCTCCCGGTGCATCCCCCCCACCCCAACTACCCCCCTCCCCACCCCCTCCTCTAGAACACCTCCCCCCCACCCCCACATACCAGAAACCCCATAGAACAAACCAAAACAATCCCAAAGGAGTAGAGTAGTCCGAAGGACCTCCCAGGGGTTGGGGTCGGGAACCAGACGTAGGATTTCCCGGAGCCAAGGACCGGGGTGTCTTCTTAAAAAGTACAAACATACCCTCGGTACCTGAGTTCACGTGCCCCTCCGGCACCAGATGGCCAGTGGAGAGTTCAGGCTGCCCCGGAGCTCTGCTGTGAGGACATTTCCGTTACTGAAGCCACGGAGGCCACCGCGGCTCCTCGCTCCTGCAGACTGGTCGTGCGGTCAGGACGCCATCGGTTTGCCTCAGCGCCCACTCTGTGCCAGGATGAGGAACGGTGCCGTCTACGTGGGGATGGGCTGCCATTCCCAGGCGCGGGGGACGCGTCATCTATGCCCAAAAGTTCCTTCGCTGCCTGGAGAGAACGGATCTGCACCAGTCTGTTTTGCCACCGGAAGACAATGCGGAAGGGATGGCCCCATGAGTATGAGATGTTATGCTCTCGCAGGTAGGCGGTCACCGGCCGAAACTCGCGTCTCTTTTGGAGCGTCGAGGCTGCTAGGTCCTGATAAAGCTGGGGTCGATGCTCTCGGAATTGCAAGGAGGGGATGTCCCGCGCCCTCCTCAGGATTCGCTCCTTCACTTGGAAGTCATGTACGCAGACCAATATGTCTGGGGGTGGTCCGCCCCCACGCCTGGGCAGGCCCACCCGATGAACTCTGTCCATCTTAATTTCCTGCAGGTCCTCTTCGTCCAGTATTTGCAAGAACAGCGCCTGCACATAGCCTCTAAGATCGCCCGCTTCGCCGTCCCACAGGACTGCCCGTATCCGGATGTTGTTCCTCCTGGAACGGTTCTCCAGGTCTTCCGCGTGGGCCTGGAGGTCTAAGTTTTGTTCCATAAGCCGCAGTACGTCTTGTTGCAGCTGGTGCACATCATTCGCCATGCTCAGGTCGTGGTCTTCTAATGTAGCCACCCGTTCGCCTATGCCATCAACATCCCGTCGCACTTCGCGGAGATCAGACGCCAGTTGGGAGCGAAGCTCCGAGATATCTTCCTTGATAGATGCAAAGAGCTCAGTCATGAAGGCCTTGGTAGCAGGGGCGTCGTCATCCTTCTGCCCAGGCGAGGCACTAGGTCCCGGAGACGCTGGCGGCTGGGAGCCCTTGGCCTGGCTCTCCTTGCCAGGCTTCCCCTTGCGCTGCGCGGCCGACATTGCCGCTGCTCCACTCCGTCAGGAAAAATGGGCAGCAAGCACTGAGCGACAGTGCGGGGTTCCGTCGAGATAGTCGGTCACAAGCGAGACCTCTTGTCCGTAGATCCAGCGTGTAGACGAGTCGGAACTGAGAAAGACAGGGCGACGCACACAGAGCTTGCCTCAGCCGTCCAGTGCGCCAGGCGGTTATCAGTTGTCGGTGCAGGGAGGCAAGGGATATTCAAGGGCCCACCGTTCCCCTCGGGGCCACCAGCTGAGTCTCAACACCCTGTCGGGCCGAGGCCGGCTTCGCAGTCGCACAGGGATCGCCTCCCCAAAGCGCTGCCTCTCCACTCTCTTGCAGGACACACGCCGCTGCTGGCGTCTGGCACAGTTCTCGGGGGATCCCCAGGTCACCCCCTCTCCCTCACACCGCTCCCTGGCGCTCTCTGAATGGGTCCGAGCCTGTCCCGGCCACTGCACACGTGGTCGGGCCCCTCGGTAAGTACACGCGCCCCCAAGTGCTCCTTACTGTGGGCCGTGCGGGATCCTCATGCCGGAAGCGTTGGGCCTCCTCTCCAGCACCGCAGGGGGGTCTCGGTTATCCCCGGCGGCTGGTCTACCTCACATGGCTCCCAGGGCATCAGGCGCCCCTAGCGCAGGTCGGGGGGGCCGGGCGGCTCAAGGTCCTTCAGTGCTGCACGGACCTCCGCCCTCCCCCGTAGAGCGCTGCCCGAGGCTCCGCAGTATGTGCAGCCACAGTGTTTCCGGTGCGGGGCCCAGCTACTCGGCTCGCCTCCCTCGACCAGGCCCCAAGCCTCGGACTTGCCTGAGTTGCAGTTCGGGCGTCGGCCACACCAAGCGTCTCAGCTCCTTCCCCGCTCCGCTCCCGGAAGCTGCCGCAGCGGCGGTCTGGCGGTGGGAGGGTCGCCTCGGCACTCAACGGAGTCCCCGGATCACTGGCAGCACCGCAGAGCCGCTGCAGTCCGCAGCGCTCCCCCACTAGGCCGACGAAGCTCGCGGCCGCCCGATGCTCAAAGCGGCCCTCGGCGCACCCGCTCCAGACGTGGCGCTGCCCGCAGGCTCCGCCGCCGCTCACCAGGTCAGGCGCCGGACACTGCCCACAGGGGGACGCAAGGCGTCCAGAAGTGCAAACAGGAGCCCGGGGCACAAGCTGGACAAAGCTATAAAGGGCCCGGCGCCGGAGGGACTGAAAACACGTCTCACTCCGCCGCCATCTTGGCCACCGACCCGTGTCTCTTTTTTATTCCTGTTGTGGACTGGTATGAGAGTATAACAAAATAGTGATCTCACTTCCCACCATTCCTGAGATGGTCCTAAGTTGCATGTTCTAGGTTGTCTAATCATTGGTTACTTTGCTATAGGATGAAGAGCTAATGTGACACTGATTGCTAGCTGGTTGGGGTTTCTAGGTACTGGGGTGAGTTTCTGGTACACCACAATTCACTAATGTCCTAGGTCTCTGTGAACAGTTCTGTATATGAGCAGAAATCCTTGCAACAATACCAGGGTGCTGTATGCCGGGCCCAGCAGATATCCACTCACAGGACCTACAGCACATGCCGTCCAGGTGTGGCACGCGTCTAACAGACACCTCAAGTGGGAAGGGAAATTCACACTGGCTACACCGCTTTGGAATTTGGAGAAGTTGGAAGTCTATGGAAGTCTAGAGGGTTTGATAAGTGGGACCTCATTGGGATCACACACATCAAAGACATTTGGGTGGGGTGTGGGGGGTGAACAATACATACATTTGATGCCCTTAAGCTGTAGTACCACCTAAACAACAGTGAGTACTTCCGCTACCTTCAGATCCGACACGTGCTGCACACACACATCCCCAGAGGCACGACACTCCCAGAAGCTTCACCCCTTGAAGACCATCTCTCTCATATATAAGAAATAGATAAACAATATGGACGACCCGTTGGTTACTGTCAGACGGCACTGGACCAAGGACGGCCTGGAGCTAGATGAGGAGGACTGGCGGGAGGCGGTCTCTTCCCCAATGGGTGGTGGCAATTCAAATGAGGCTAAGGCTGGTGCAGCTTAAGATAATACACAGGTCGAATGTCACAGGGCCCTGCTTAGTCCGGATGGGTCGCTCGGAGGGCGGAGAATGTAAGAGGGGTTGAAAGGGAACTGGGAACTTTAATACATATACTGTGGCACTGTCAAAGTGTACAGGCTTACTCGGGGGAGATTCACTGCACGCTGCAAGCGGTCCTGCGGATAGATTTACAGCCAGAGGCCCGTAGATGCCTCCTAAATGTCTGGGAGCCCACGTACCTAAATACGCACAAAACGCAATGGGCAACGTTGGCATTTATGATCGCTAAGCGGAACATCGCTCAGTTGTGGGGAGCCAGCCAGCCGCCCCGGATTGAGAAATGGAAGGAGGATTTGGACTGGTGTATGTTCAGAGAGAGATCAGTCTATTCTGCCAGGGGTTGCCCGAGGAAATGGGGAAGGGTTTGGGAGGCTTGGAATCAATACAGAGGCGATATTAGTGACCCACCGACTTATCAGGAAGAAGCGGAAACGCATGAGTCCACTTGATCCACTAAATATCATCTTTGTACATGTTTTATGATGTATGGAATTTCACGGAAGAACTTTGAAGACTCATAAATATGCCACCTGATGTGTGTAATTTGTTGATTGTATTGTTTAATAAAAAGAATTATAAAAATTTAAAAAAGCCCTGCTGCAGGAGACTTTAAAAAGGCCTTTTTGTTAGGGACTACGTTCCGTGCACTCCTTAGGATTCTGGGTGATACTTGAGTCGGGGGGATGGACTTTAGGAAGTAATTTTCTTGGCGCTGAGAGGCTTTTTCTTTTTGCACTTCTTCAATAGGGGTGCTCGGTTGTCAGTGACTATATTGTGCCACAGTAGACTTTTTTTCAAATTCTTTTTTATTAATGCAAGAACAAAAAGAAACAATAACATCAGGTGAAATAGCAATTGTCATCATTGCGAGGGTCAACTTGTCGTTTGTACAGAATTTCACCGAACAATACATACATGATTGGGATCACGGGAAATCCTGCACTTCTGCTTCTTTCTGCCACACCGGGGTTGTACATGTCTCACCGCGATGATTATTCCATGCCCCCCAGATCATCCCCCATCTCTCCGGCAACCCCTGGCTACATATACTGCCCTCTCTCTAAACATGCACCAGTCCAAATCCTCTGCCCACTTGGAAATTCGGGGTGGCTTGCTGGCTCCCCACAACTGAGCAATATTTTGTTTCGCCACCATGCACGCCAGTGTCACCCATTGTTTCAAATACAAGTCCGTGGGTTCCCACACATTCAGTATACATCTCCGGGCTTCCGGTCGTATCTCCTCACCCAATACTTCTTTCATCTCGTCATGAACCCTCATCCAGAAGTCTTGTATTTCAACACAGTGCCAAAGAATATGCATGAAAGTGCCAAGTTCTCTAAAACCTCTTCTACACTCACCATTCGCCCCATATGCACTAATCGAGGCCCTGTAATATACGATCTTTGTAGGATCTTTAGCTGTACCAATCTAAGCCTAATCTGAATCGCAACCACTATAGGGGAGGAGACTGCCTCATCCCAATCTTCGTCGTCCAACTCCAACCCGTCTGCCC
Organism: Lissotriton helveticus; assembly: GCF_964261635.1. Lineage (NCBI taxonomy): Eukaryota > Metazoa > Chordata > Amphibia > Caudata > Salamandridae > Lissotriton > Lissotriton helveticus. The sequence goes on along the minus strand of NC_136061.1, from coordinate 218,686,293 downwards.
CCCACATAGCTCTAATACGTCCCAGCGGATCTTCCATATTGTTTACAAGCTTTTTATATATTAAGGAGATAGTCTTCTCCGGGATGTGCCCATCTAGCACTCGATCCTCAAGAGGAGAGGCCTCCGGAAGCGTGGCGTCTTTAGGTACGAGAGTGAGAAGGGCATGCCTAATCTGTCGATACCGATAATGCTCATTATCATGCAAACTGTACTGCTGTTTGAGAAAGTCAAATGTATGCACATTGTCTCTTCCCCATATATCCTTAATCTGGCTGATCCCAATGAGATCCCATTTGTCAAATCCTTTTTAGACTTCCACAATCTCCCGAGCCTCTCAGAGCTGAACAGGGGGGTAGCCAACGTCAACCTACCATCCCATCCCAAACATCTGTTAGCAGCGTGCCACACATGCACTGCATGCGCTGTTGGGCCCGCCAGCGAGAACCTACCGGGCCTGGCATACAAGGCCCTGATAATATCTTCACCCGGTGCCTGTCCGCGGTCCATCGCATAGCTTGGGCCCTCAGGGGGACTATAAACAATACGATTCACCGCTGCAAGTTGCGAGGCCCAATAATATTTCCTTAAATCCGGGAGTCCAATGCCCCCATCGTACCATGGGAGAATTGATTTAACAAAAGCTATACGGGGTCTACCTTCCCAAAGAAGCTGCCTCTAAAATGACTATCTCCTTAAAATAGGATGCCGGTACTGGGTCTATTGTATTCTGAAGTGCGTATAAAAACAGAGGCAAGGCCATCATCTTAAATAGCACCGCCCTCCCAAGCAATGATAGTGGAAGAGCTTTCCAGCGCTCCACATCGTTTTAAAACCGGCTCAGGGGAGTGCCCAGATTGTTAGCATATCTCAACTTCGGGTCTAGTGGTATGTGTATCCCTAGATATTTAAATCCCACCGGCTCAATCTTTATAGGGCATGACTGCGGAATCCTAGGCGGCTCTCCCGCTAAAACGAATAGTACCGACTTCGACCAATTTATAGCAAACCCGGAGTATCTGACAAATATGGCCAGCACATCTAGGAAACTAATCAAGGACACCCTAGGGTTGGTGAGGTACAGCAGGATATCTTCCACATACAGCAACATTTTATCCTCCCACTTCGGTGTCCACCGCAAGACCGATCCCATCTGACCCAGGCCGCCAGCTGCTAGAGCAAAAAGAAGCAGAGACAGAGGGCATCCCTGTCTCGTGCCCCTCCCAAGAGAAAAATCGGCCGATTTACAGTTATTTACAACCACCCTGGCCAAAGGATTGACATACAATAATCGCACCCATCCAATAAACTCCGAACCAAAGCCCAACTTAGCCAAAACCGCAAACAAAGAGGTCCATTCAACCCTGTCAAACGCCATAGTGGCGTCCAAGGACACCAGGACTGCCGGCTCCAATATCTTTTGGGAACCGCCCAGGATCCCATGTAGCCTCCGCAGGTTCAGAACCCTGTTCCGACACGGCATGAAGCCGGATTGATCGGGTGTATCAAGGTTGTGACGACCTTGACCAACCTGGTGGCAAGCAACTTCGCTAAAATCTTAGGGCCTGTATGAGTAACATAATGTCTTAGGCTTGCCTGCCTTGTGGATAACTGCAATATTTGCCACCCGCTGGTCGTAAGGAAGCGGACCTATTTCCTTACTCTCCAGGAACATAGCCCGGATATACGGAGCGATTTTATGAGCATTCAATTTGTACAATTCTATTGGTATCCCATAGGGGCCCGTTGCCTTCCCAGATTGTATACCTCTAATCGCCTGCACGACTTCGTCGTCAGTAAAAGGGGAGTCTAAATATTTCCTACCATCTTCAGATAATCCCGGCATGCAAATATTCTTAATCATTTCACTATTCTCCACCTCTGTAAACCCACCGACCGTGGTGTACACCCCTTTGTAGTATTCAGAAAATGTATCTGACACTGCCTGCGGATCTGTAATTCTGTCAGATCCTAGCCCCTGTAGCTCCGGCACTAACCTAGACGCCCATTCCGTATGCTCCAGCCAAGCAATCAGCTTACCAGCCTTGTCCCCATGCTCATATATTCGACTCTGTAGGGCATTGTTCTGGACAATGGCTCTCTCCCTGGCAAGGCATTTGTATTCATCTGGTCTTAACTTCAATAAGTGAAGGTCTTCCTGAGCGGCAGATCTAACCACCCTTTCCTCTAATCTTATCACATCGGCCTCTACCCTAACCACCTCCGCCTGGTTTTTCCTCTTCCTGCCCGCCATCAAGGATAGGATCTTACCCCTCACCACGACCTTGTATGCCTCCCACAAAGACTGCGCTGAATCGACAGTACCCACATATTCCAGGAAATAGTGTTCCGAAACCCGGAGAACCTCCTTTTTGGTAGTGGGTTCTTTCAAATGCCAGGCACTAATCGGCGCTACCCTGCCCACCGCTGGCTGTACGAGCTCAATCTGTAACCACATTGGGGAATGATCCTAGATGCCCCTGCCGAGGTACCGTGCCTCTCTAACTGTAGCAGCCATAGCTGCCGGTATCAATATGTAATCTAACCTAGACATACTATTATGCGCGGCGGATACATGAGTAAAATGTGTCTGCGTCGGATTATGTAACCACCAACTATCAACCAACCCCAACGTTTCCAAGAATTCCAGGAGCCACCTCTGCGATGGCTTGTGTGGTCGTGCCGGAAATCTATCAATCCCCCCGTCAAGTACTGCATTGAAATCACCCCCCAACACCAGGAGTCCCAAGGGCAATGTCAGAAAAACGGCCCTCAGGTCTCGGAAAGTATCAGACTGAAGGCCAGGTGGTACATATATTGACAAAAAGGTAACCGTCTTCCTCCCCAACTGCCCCGAAACTCTGACATATCTGCCTCTTTGATCCGACTATGTAGCCTGAATCGCCAAAGGGAAGGAGTTCTTTGTCAGAATACCAACACCCCTGGACCCCGATGTAAACCCAGCATGCGCCACCAATTTATACCCCCCTTTGTGGAGGGCCATGCATCGATTACCGATAAGGTGTGTCTCCTGCATTAATACGACTTCCGGGGAGTGCCTTCTAACGAGTTGATTCACCATCCCTCTCTTAATCCTGTCACCCAGGCCATTTACATTCCAGCTCAGTACCCTTATCCCCGATCCCTGACTAGCATGCGACATTCAACCACACCACTAGCGTCCTGCTGCAACATTGTCACATGACGCTGAATTCTCAGAGAGGGGCACAGGATGATGACCAGGATGGGTCCGTAGGCGGCTCGGGTCTCGGGAGCTAAGAGCTCATGCGGCCATCTTGGTCGCGTGCGTGGCTCCTCCCCCGTGCTACAGTAGACTTCAACTTTCTCCTTGGGGTTTGGAGTTTGAGCAAGGCAGTTGTCTATGCCCTGGGTCCTAGTGGGGTGGCTGAATGATCTTTGGGCTCTTGTCTTCGCCTGGTTACTACCCACGTGAGACACACCACCGCTAGCCACACCACCGCCCAAGGACTTGGCTGCCAACGGTTCACTCGGCTTCCAACACAGCGGTCCAATCCTTGTCCCTCCATTTTCCTGCAACCACAGGCCCCCTGCGGCACACCAAAAATACTAACCCACTGGGAGTGAAGCGAGACAGCAAACCTCTCCCCGGCTGGGCCAAGGTCAATTATCACTAGCTCAGGGATTTACCTCAAGGTGGGCTCTGGAAGGCCCTGAGAGGGCACAATGATTCAGAGAAATTATTGCAGTCAGCCCTGCTTCCCAAAACGTACCGCGCTCGTTTACCTTGAGCGTACCTCTCTGCCAGTCACCAACAAAGTGTTGCACCTCTCAGCCACGGTGACAAGAACAGCGGAGATAGATCCGGCGGCCTCCTCTCCTGGCCGCGTGTGCCACTGCAGCTCCCCAACCGGGGCTGCTCCAGTCCGATGGCGGGGGGCGCAGGCCACGCCAGGCTGCACCGGAGTACAAGTGGACCTGGACAGTACTGCAGCAACAAGACCAGGGATTGGTTCCAGCCACTGTCTGTAAAAACTGCAGGAAAAGCCACGGGTTAGGGCAGCCTGGGCATGATGGGGGGAGAGGAGAAGGGGAACGCCAGGGGGTAGTGCTTGAAGCCTTGTTGCTGCCTCGGTCGCAGACACTGGACGTCCGCTGACCACTGGAGGTGCCCCTAAGGAGAACTGCCGCGGCTGCGGGAGCTGTGGGGCCGCAGCGAGGGCTGGGCAGACCCCCACGTAAACTCCTCAGCACCTCAGTTACTGCCCAGCTTGTCTGCGGCTCCACCTGCCTCTCTGGTACCAACTCCTGCTTGTAGCTCACTCTGGGTAGTACTGCGCAATGCAGTACCCCCTCCTTCTGCCAGTACTGCTACTCACGTCCTGCTGCCGCCGCCGCCACTGCTTCTGCTCCGATGCACCGGGAGACCTAGACTGGATCGTGCTGCAGCTCCGGCTCTGGTTTCCAGCCCCAACTTCAACTCAGCTCGCACTTACAGTTTTTTCCCCTTCGTGAATTCTGTTCTTAGCAGTTAGTAGCTAGTGGCAGCTAATGGTAGCTATTAGCTTAAGGTAAGCCGCAAAACCGTCGTAGCGATCTAAGCTCCTGCAGACGTCCGTCTGTAGCAATCCAAGAAACCGGCTGATAAACCAGCCAAGAAACCAGCCGACAACAGTTACTGCCACCAGCAACGCCCAGCAGCCGCTCCCGCTCCTCCCTGTCAATCTGTGTGCACTCTGAACTGGGCGATTATGTGCCTCGACGGAGCCTCGACAGAGCTCACGGGAGCTTTTGGAGGGCTCTTCTGCAAGCAGTGCTGGCCGAGGTGAAGGCACAGTAAAATTAACGAGGAGTAGCGAGGAAAAGAACGGTGCCATCCACCTCCTCTCCTCTCGCTTGCTCAGGCGACGGCGGCGGCAAACTCGAAAACGTGAACTGGAACCACTTGCACCTGTGGGTTGCAAGAGTCCCAAAGCAAGACGCATGTAGCACAGTCCATCCTGCCTTAGGGCTGTAAAGCCTGCTGTGGGGGTGACTTATCTATCCCGCATGCTGTGTACCATGTTGTGTTTTCACTTTTGTCTGCACCAAGACATGCAGCCTGCAGTGGCAGTTTGCATAAGTTTGGTGGGAGATCCCTTAGGGTGGTACAATATATGCTGCAGACCTTAGGGACCCTCTTTAGCCTCCTTGCCTTAGATACCAGTGGCACCATTTACTAGGGATTTACACAGTGGCGGCTGCAACTTAATGGGGGTGGAGAGACGAGGTGGTGGTAAAATCAGGAAAATAAATGATTTTAAAAAAAACACTTACCTGCAGGCGGGTTGCCGCCTTTCAGTCCTCTTTGCCCGCTTCAAGGGGCAGGAATCAGGAACAGGAAGCACCCAGGCTTCCAGATTCCCATAGCCAATCACAACGCTGCTCACCACTCCTCCCCAGTTCCTGTTAGAGCCCGCCCTCCCCTAACCAGACGAGCCATGGAAAAATAAATTAACGTCCTTTGTCATTTTATTTTTCCTTTTATAACTGCTCAAAGAGCAGTGGGGCGACACTCATTCACCTTAGTGAATGGGCCGCCCCTGAACTTACAGGGAGTGCTAAATGTATTGCGGAAACAGATCTGGGACTGGGGACCTGGTTAGCAATTTCAACAATGCATCAAATATCAGGCAAAAAGTGGGGGTGACCTCCAGATGTAGCTGCCATTCATGATCCACTAGGCATTGGCAGCTGAGTTCTTTTGCCCTGCATGCAAAGATGCTGCAAGATGGTGAGCCACTAGGAAAATCCCCTGGTGACCCAGCCACATTGAGTCATAGTGCCTCCTTACACAGGGTCCTCGATCACATCCTGCCAAGTTTGTTGCAGTACCACATGGCGGTGGTGTTGCCTGTGAGCACCAGTATACCAGGATGGCCGGCAGCTCCAGTAAGGTGATGTGGAGCCAGGCATCTGCTGGAGACCAGATGCTTCTGAGCTCCCCTTCTCCCAGATGGCCTCCCTAATCCAGATGCGATGCACCCAACACCACTGTTCGCTCTGTATGGGTTAAAGTGAGGGGTTTGCCGATGACCTAATTATGGTCCATCATCCACCAGTGCAGGCCTTTTTTTACAATTCCTTATGAAATTTGGGCACGGACAGATAAATCTCCCTGATGCAGTGCCCAATGGGACTTAAGATCTTATGGTATCACATATGCCATCTGGAATGCTTCCCTTGCAGGATGCAGGAGGCCGGCAGCCCCAGCAGTTTTAGAGTCATCTTCACTGGGATGCAGGACACCGGCTGAAATATCAGTATCATAGCCTGAATGACCTGGACTCTCTACTTCGAGAGGGAAAGCCACAAAACTGCAGTGAGTCTAGAGTAGCTCTGATGAAGGGGAGCGTCTGCGAACAAATCAGGTGTAACACCAACATGTTAGGAGGTTTGCCATAATCTGGCAGTTGATGGTGACCGCATAGGGCGAGCCCTCCTTCAAAAGCCAGTCATCAAGGTTGGGAAAGGCTAACTTAACCTCCGAAAAAGCTCTGCAACCACCACCATTACTTTCATGACGACCCGAGGGGCAAGGTGAGGGCGAAAGGGAGCGTTGCAAACTGAAAATGCTCTGCAGATCGCGCATGTGGGCTGCAGATAGGGCCGGGAAGGCAGAATGGGGATGTGTAAAGTGTCCTGCAATTCCAGTGCTACCATCCAGTCTCCAGGGTCAAGGGCAAACAACACCTGGGCCAGGGTGAACATCTTAATTTGTCATTCAGCTGAAAGGCATTGAGAAGCCGAAGGTCTAAAATAGGATAAAATCTTCCGTCCTTCTTTGGCAACAGAAAATAGTGGCAGTAACAGCCAGTACCCTTCTCTATAGCTCCTTTCGCCAGAAGGGTCTGCACTTTCTGCAGCAAGATGGACAGATGGCTCTCAGTCAGCTGTCCTGAGAATGGTTGAAGGTCTGGTGGGGTGGAGATGTAATATCAGTCCTGATGGACAACTTGCAGGCCAACAAGTTTGAAATTGCTTGCTGCCCTGGGAGATAATGCCAGAACCTGCCTCTGACAGGGTAACTGTGTCTGAAATGACACACTAACGTGGCTTTGAGGCTGGCGGCAGTGCCAGAGGGGGGAGGGCCTGGGCTGCAACATTGCCCATGTTATCCACTTTCTCTGTGGGATCCACAGCCTGGAACACAAAATGGGTGGGAAGCTTGCAGGGCAAGGCTGACTGATCAGAACATGCCATTACAAAAGGACTTCATGCACTTGTACTCCTGATCCTGTGTTATTAGAAAACGCATTCAGGTTGCTCTTCTGGTGGACGCTTGCACCACTAAACTTTCAGGTGTCAGATTCTGGTTTAGGAAGGCCTGCAGCAGGGCGATGGTGCAAGGCTATTTGATGACTAACAGAAGGTCCAGAGCAGGATTAGGCCCAAGCTCCCAGTAGTGTATCCCTTAGGCAAACAAAAGGCGATGATGGACGTAGCTCTGAAACCTTTAAGACACTCACCCCGTCACGATTAGATCTGGATTGAATCCATCATCTTTCTTTAGCTCACTTCACCACCCCAGCTCAGACCCAGCCAAATGTAAATCAGGCTTGACCCAGTGCCTCATGGCAACAGTCCAGCCCGAACTGCCAAGCCAGGTCTTCCCTGGACTGGAAACAAGCATCCTGGGACCGGGAGCGGGGTAGCACCCCTCATCAACAAGGCTAGCTAGAATACAGTGGCAAAGTGAGCAAGGGAACCACGTCTGGGCATACCCTGCCAACTTAGGGCAAACAAACACATGGAGATGGAAAAAGCGCTGAAACATTTCAGACTCTCACCCTGTCACTATTATATCTGGGTTGAATCCATCATCTTTCTTTAGCTCACTTCGCCACCCAGTTCAGACTCTGCCATATGCAAATCAGTCGTGATCCGGTTCCTCGTGGAAACAGTCAGTCCCGAACTGCCAAACCAGGTATTCCCTGGGCCGGAAACAAGCATCATGAGACTGGTTTCAGGATAACACCCCTCATCAGCCAGGCTAGCTTGAATCCAGGGGCAAAGTGAGCAAGGGACCCAAGTCGGGGCATACCCTGACCACTTAGGGCGAACAAAGCAAACACAAGGAGCTGATGGACAGAGCACTGAAACTTTTCAGACACTCACCCCAGTCACTATTAGATCTGGATTGAACCCATCATCTTTCTTAGACTCTATCCCTTAAAAGGCTACCATAAGCTGCCTGTGTCTGTGTCAAACCAATCCAGCGAAGTGTGCAGGACACTGGCATATCTCGAAGCCCTCATACCATTTGTCATCAGTATACTGAGGCACCACTTCATCATTGTTACAAATGGGGGTCTCTAGTTGGCAGAGGTAGGTACCTTTGTCCAAATAGGGACCCTTGTTTCTAATAAGGGTAAGGGGTATACACACTTTAGTTAACTCCTGCTCACCCTCTTGGTAGCTTGGCAGGAGCAGACAGGCTTATCCCAAAGGCAATGTGGAAAGTATTTGTACCAACACTCACAGTAACAAAGTGAAAAACACCACAAATGGCTACCACACCAGTTTAGAAAAATAAAATATCTTTATCTAAACTGAACGAGACCAAAACAAAAATCCAACATACACAGTTACAAATATGACTTTCAAAAGGTTTTAGCAACTGAGCCAATGAAAAACTATGGATGGGTGATTTCTTGCAAAATACCCGTCATTGCGACAAAATAGACCAAGTCAAAGAGCCGCAGCGATGGGAAGCGCAGAAAAACAAAGAGATATGTTGATTACTGAGACCTTCATGGATGCGATAGTCCAGCTGGACACAGGGGAGCGGTCTGTAGGGCGAAGCAATGTGTCGATTCTGAGATGAGTCCAATCCGCCGGTGATGCGTTGGGGAAAACTTTCCGCACAGGGACGATGTGTGGAAATCCAAGATGCGCTGTGTTGGTTTCAGCGGTCACAGAATTCCCAAGGGGAGGGGGAGAAACAAAGAGACCACAGCAGGAATGGTGCAAGGAACAGGATTATTTTATATAAGTAGTTATATCAGCACTACAGTATAATTAAACAAAACAGTGACCATACAATACGAGTGTGCACTGGGGTCAATTGCATAGGAGTTGGGCGGGACGTGGTGCCGGTGTGCAAGTGGAAAGAGGACAGTGCACGTACCTTAATTAGGAGAGGTTTCCATCGAAACCGGGCTGTGCATGTCAATCTGTGGGGTAAGTTAATTAAAGTTTGCCTGTATGAGAGACGATCAGTAAATCCCAGCGAGGCAAGGCGGGCGGCGGACGAGTGAAGCGTCTGTAAATGCCGGAGGGGAGGCAAAGAGTGAGCCACGACCTATAGTGAGGTAAGCGCGTCATCGCGGTCACATGGCATACAAAAACTAGACCGCGGGTTGTAGATAGAGAGCTGGGCCCCCGGGGTCCGACAAGTACCTCGTGTGAAGTATTGGGAAGAAGGCGTTCGAGGCCACAGGACGTTCCGGGCGAGGGGGAGAAGAGGGGGTGGGGCGCGAGGGTCGAGGAGGGTCAACACTAGGGTCCGTGTATTAGGCAAAATACATGGGGAAAAAATAATTACACATGGTCATTACATCAATCTTAAATTAAGCTCACATCGAGGGCTGCATGATAAGTACATTTCATGAGCCTGAAAGGTAAAAAGAAGCTGGAGTTACAATGGCTCAATTGTGCAAATGATAACTGGATAAATACAGTGATGGGCACAGTCAACATAGTTAAAAAGGTTAAAAACATTACAGTATTCCAAACAATCACGTCAGGTAACCGGTAGGGGTTCTAGCTATGTAGATTGGCAGAACATAGCTAGGAAAAAGGGTACACCTGTCACTAACAGGTCATAAGTCGAAGTCTCATGTGTGGGGCAGGCTCTGATGACTGGATGGAAGACAGAGGGACAGATCATATAGGGTGTCTAAGGTGCATTGATGACTGAGTTCCATTCATCAAGTGTGTTTAAACCCCTATTGACAGAATTGCAGCGAGCAATCCATCTACATTCACACTTATTCATTAGGAGTTGTAGATTTCCGCCCCAAATGGGAAGTTCTGGGCGGTCGATCACTTGCCACACGAAGTCTGTTTCAGAATGATTTTTTTCATTAAAGTGCCCAACCAGGGGTGCTGTCTCAACATTGCATCTTATACGGCTTTGGTGTTGGGAGATGCGTTGTTTGACCATTTGTGTGGTCTGGCCGATGTACAATAGATTACAGGGGCACCGAAAGGTGCAAATGACGTTGCTGGTGCGGCAATTGGTGAAATGTCCAAGTTGGTAGGTGTATTCTCCTGTGGCGAGTTCCTTAGTCCTGCAGGTAAGGTTACACGCAGAGCAGGATTGGCATCTAAAATGGCCAATGACTTGAGGGAGACCCCACATTGAGCTTACAGAGTGGGGGCTTTTCTCTTTTTTTTTGGTCACGTGATGGTGCAAAGCAATTTGTCAGAGAGGTTACTACCCTTCTTATAGAACAGGGGGGGTTCCTTGGAGGCAGCATGGGTGCGTAGCATAGGACAGTTTTTTTTTATCACCTTGCTGATCACATTGCTGGAAGGGCTGTAGGTGGACACAAAGGGAATGACTAAGTTGGTTCTCTTGGGCAAAGGGGTGAGGAGTATTTCCCTGTGGCACTACCATGCCCGTTTGGAGACCCGTGAAACAATGTGTTTACGATAACCTCTGTTTATCAATTTCTCAGAGAGAATGGCAGCTTCTCTGAAGTAGTCCTTACGGCACTTACAATTTCTCCGGATATGGAGAAACTGTCCATATGGTAGGCCATCTCTAAGGTCTCTTGGGTGGTAACTCGAATACCTCAGAAGAGTGTTACGTTCCATAGGTTTTATATAGGGTGGTGCCTATCATACCCTCCTCGCATGGAGTGTGAGGTCGAGGAAGGGAATGTCATTAGTTCTAACATCAGAGGTGAACGCGAGATGGGGCTGGCAGTTGTTGAGCCAAGAAATTAAGGATAAGTCTTCGCGTGCCAGAGTAGAAGAATATCATCGATGTAGCGACGCCAGAGATTGATTTTGTCCAGGATAGAAAATAAGTGGTTTCAAGGTGATATACATAAAGAATGGCAAAATTGGGGGCAAAACAAGCGCCCATGGTGACACCTTTGATCTCTAGGTAAAAGGTTGCTTTATATAGAAAACAGTTATTTGTCAGGGCAATGCGTAGTAGGTCCATGAGAAAATCAGAGGGGATGCGAAACAGTCTGGGTCTTGAGTCTAAGAGTTTCCTGATGATGGACAATCCTTCAGTGTAGGGTATGTTTGTGTACAGGGATTCAATATCGAAACCTATCATGAGGTCATTGTCCGTGTTAAAGGGTAAGTATTCAATTATGTTTATCAGGTGAGTGCTGTCCTTGACGAACGTGTTTGTCAAAGGGACAAATTCCTTCGGAAAGGAATCAATGTATTTGCCAAGTCGTTCCAGTAGGGAACCACAGCCGAGACTATGGGTTTTCCAGGTGGGTCACAGGGGTTTTTATGTATTTTCGGTAAGACATAAATAACCGGAGGTCTGGGATGTGGGTTATTGAGAAAGTTGTGTTCTTTTTTGGAGATGATCGCCGAGTGCAAGGCTTCCGTGGTATTTCTTTACAGATGTCAGGTAAAGGGTCAGAGGGCAAAGGACGGTAGTGGGAGGATGTATTAAGTTGGCGTAGGACTTCTGTGTTGTATTTATCCACGTCCATCACCACTATACCACCGCCCTTGTCTGCAGGTTTTTATAACTATGTGTTTGTTATCACGTAGTTTGTCTAAGGCCTGTTTTTAAAGAAGAGGGATATTGTAAGGAACACATTCTGATTGGTGTTCCAGTTACTTCATTTCATGTAGAACAAGTCTTTCAAAAGCCAGGATTTCTGGGGGCATGGTCGAGGCTGGTGGAAGGAAAGTTGAGGCCGGGAGAAACTGTTTCTCATAAGGTCTATTGGAATCAGGTCTGTGTGAAAAAAATTGTTTGAGACGGATGAGTAATGAAATTTGATCCAAGGACAGGATGTGTTGAGAAAAATTGATAATGGGGATGGGAGAGACATGAGAGATGTTGGTTTCTGTAGGTATAGGGTCCACAGTGGGGGTGGTATGTGGAGGTGTAGGTTGTAAAAAGGTGGTGGACCGAGTTATGATTCCCAGGAAGTACACCATTATGTATGGGGCTACCTGAAGCAATCATTGTTGTGGTTCCCATTGGTAGAATTTGCGGCGTGATTGGCGCTCACCCGTGTACTGGTACTGGTAGTTTGGTCTTATTTGGCCGCTGCCCCGTCCAAGGTTTCCTACTAAAAAAACAGGTGGCAGTAAAGGTTGCGGGTGGGATCTCGTCTGTGGGCGGTCAGTGCTGGGGCCCTCACCCGGGTCGGAGTCCTCAATGGATGTGTTGGATGAGTCTGAGAAAGTGATGGCTTGTTCGTTCCTGTATCTACCCCAGTTCCTATTTCTAGGTGGTTGGTAAGGTGTGTTGAAAAAAATCTCGAGGAGGTATGGATAAGTCGTGTCCTTATTGTAGTTCTTTATATCTCGTTGTATTTTGTTAATCTTTTTATTCTGTTCAAAAGTGTGATTGGTAGCGTCGTGCTGTTGATTTTATCCAGAAAAGCCTTGGCGTCAGTGATGGATGTATCTGAAAGAACGAGTTTTTCTAGTGCAGCTATTTCTTCAAGCTCTTTTTTGCTATGTTCTATAGCTGTATCTATGCCCAACACAATCCAGTTCTGGGAGCAGGTGGTGGCAAGGTGACTAAAACCAGTCTGGAATTCAGGATCTTGGGTAAAAATAGCTGGAATGTTACATATTTGAAGTCCTACTGCTATAGTGTTGGATTTGAGATACTAAGCATCCGTGAGTGTAAGTCTGTACGTATCTGTATTTTCTTTACGTTTTGAAGTTGTTCTAAAAGTGCTCTAGACATATTGAGGTAGCCTGAAGGGGAGTGGATAAGTGCGAAAGTAGGGAGTGTTCGCACAAGATGCGTTGGATGTAGTCATTCGTGTAAGCAGGGGTCTCCCTTGAGGACATAGTGTGTAAATCAATAGCACATTATGCAACAACTCAATTTGTACAATAAAGAGAATACTCTCGCAAACCAGCGGTTGCTCTCCCCCTCTCCTTGCAACTTCTGCAACCACCCTTAAAAATGCCTTCTCTAAATGTTTTCCAGTTGAGACATTGTGTGTTTTGATATAAACGGTACCCGGTCTCATCTGGGTTAACGGGTTTACTCCCGTTTTCTTCGCTGTGTCGGTTTCAACAGCAGCGGTGAGGGGAGATTCTTCTTGCACCACTGCAGGGCGGCGGAAAAACGGAAGAAGAGCGACACATCGATTTTCTTTTGTTGCGTTGCTTTTCTGTCCATCACCTGTTTGTTGGACCCGGTCCTTTGGGCAGGTTTACCCCGTGACTTTTTGCTTTTTCCTAGCCTGTTTTTGGAACCTGGGTTGGTGATTTTTAGACCTCTGCGCACTTTTTCACTGTGGTACAGTGTAAAGTGCGTGTGCTTTCTGTGTATGGATGGTGAGCGCCCTGCCCTCCCATAGGAATGAATGGGAAATATGTATGCCCATGGTAGATTTCTGATGCGCGGGGAGTGCAGGGGCGAGTTTGATATGTATGAACTCGTGAGAATGAATGCTGCAGAATGGTGTATGCGGCATGGCTGTGTGTAGTCTAGAAGCGCTACTTTTAGAAGTTGTCATAATTGTGTAGTGAGTCTGCTAGCACGTGATTGGCTGATGGGCCTGGCCCAGGCATGCCTGGGCCTGTTGGTAGATGGACTGTCTGGAGGAGGGGGTCTGAGTCAAGCCGTAGATGAAAGGCCCCCCATCTGCTGTTAGGGAGGAGTGGAAAGAGCTCTGGTGGTGCCAGGCTGTGTCTGTCGGCCCACCCTGGATGACTCTCCCTCCCGATGGCCCCCTGTCACCTCTGACCTGAGGCTGACAGGAGAGGGAAACCAGATACTCCCAGAGCTTAGGGCTCGCCTTGCACGAAAGCTTCAAAGGCTTCAAAGCTTTTTCTGTGTATAAGAAGGGGCTCTGCCCCTTCCAAAATGTTCTTGTCTTTGCTCTTGTGGCTGACTGGGATCTACCAGGGTTGGGCGCTGCCCAGCCCCTGGACACCTGGATTCCTGGACTCCTGGGGGACCCTTCTGCCTGCCTGGGCTGAAGGGGGGACTTGGCTTTGCCCCTGGGGAAGTTCTGGGACCATGGCAGCATGGAGAAGCTGCCCTTTTCCTGTGGAGAGCGCTGGAGTTGGTTTCTAGCGCCTAGAGGCGCTGGGCTTCGCCTTGAGCGCCTGGGAGCGCTCTGCCTGCTGTCTAGCGCTTTGGAGCGCTTCATTTCCCCCAAGCGCATGAGAGCGCTGTCGCTGGACTTTCTAGTGCTTAGGAGCGCTTTTGGTGCTCGCTTATAGCGCTGGAGGCGCTGAGGATTCCTGGCCGTAGTTACTTAATTAATTACGAGTGCCCACCTCGATCTGCCGCGGTGAAAACAAACCACGAAGGGGCCGCGACCGGATTGGCCGGTGGATAGTCGCGTCATCGGCGAGGCCGCGCTGCCATTGGTTGGCGGCCTCGCGTCATGAGAGGCTCGTTGCAGGAGCCGCGACGCGATTGGCTGGGCCGCCCCTGAGTCCGTGGTGGAAGAAAGGGGAAGGCGAGAAAGGTGGCGGCCGGTTAAGAGGGCTCCCGTGTGCCGAGGGAGCCCTGCAGCGAGAGGAGAGCGGCCGCGAGCGGCTGAGCGGCCCGGCGGGGCTCCGTGGTGGAAGAGGAGCCCCGCGCTGGCCAGACGAAGAGAGCCGCCGCCCGGAGGAGCCGCCCCTGAGGCCCGGTGAGTTGAAGGGCTGGGGGGCTCCGTGTGGACCGGGTGAGACGGGGGCTCCGTGATGCTGCGGCTCCGTGAGGGAGCAGATGGGTTCTCGTGGTGCCGGTAGAGGCACCAAGGAAGGGCGGCCCCGAATGGCAGTGGGTCGCCCCACCGTGAGCAAAGAGCCCGCGAGGGGCTCTTGAGGGCCCGCATTGCTTCGTGTTGGTGCCGGGTTAGAGGCACTGCTTCAGGGCGGCCCCAGATGGCAGCGGGCCGCCCCAACGGGGTGTAGAGCCCGTTTGGCTCCAGAGAGGGCCATATTCGAGAGGGGGGGGCTTCGGGGCATATTGTCGGTGCTCGTCCCCTCCTGCCCCGAGTGTGAGGGCTAGAGTCCGGTGAGGCTCCTGGGGGCATCAGTGTTTTAAGAGCCTGTGTGGCTCCAACGGTTGGCATGGTGCTTTTAGAGCCTTTGTGGCTCCAACGTCTGGGGCATGTGTGATATGCCCAGAGCCTGTGTGGCTCCATCAGTGGCGCAGTTGGCGCCTAAGGGCCAGTGAGGGCCCGGGCGCAAGTTTGTTGTTCTCCAGGTGCCCAGCACTTTGTGGGCACCTGCCACGTTTAGGCTTTTCGTACTTTGAGACTGGCACCCTGACTTTGGACTCAGGGCGTCTGAGCCCCAACAAGGCCGTTGGCCTAGGGACTGCCACAGGTAGTGGCTCATGTGATAGTATTTGCCTAATGTGAGTTTTGCGCATTGTGATGTGGTGCTAGGAAATGTAATGCATTTAGTATGATTACGCACCTTGATCTTACACCTCTGAATGTTTTTAGACATCATGTGATTCTTGCGCTATCGCTTTACTCTTGACCCCTCTGAATGTGTAGGTTTATGCATCATGTGTCTTACTTTTCCTGCGCTGCACCTCTGAATGTTTAGTCATCATGTGTCTTCTTGCGCTGCACCCCTGAATGTATTTTATTGCATCATGTGCTTTATTCTTAACACCTCTGAATGCTTTAGGCCTCATGTGTCTCTCTTTATTACTCCTCTGAATGTGTTCATGCATCATGGGTAAGGTGTTCTGGTTTATACCCCTAAATGTGTTTATTCTTAGGTGGTTGTCTTTTCTACTCCTCTGAATGTAGGTTTATTGCATCATGAGTAATGTATTCTTTCTTAGACCCCTAAATGCTGTGTGATACTTAGGTGGTTCTTCTTTCTTAGTACAGGTAGTCCTAGTAAGGTCCTGGTCCCCTGCGTGACAGTCTCCCAAGGAGTTTAGGGTTGCGTAGGTGGTACTTACCTGTTCCCAGTAGTTACTGGATGTGATCTATAACTGTTACTTTGTGTTACAGTGAAGTTTATATACTTTTATTCAAATTTCTATAAGTATTATTTCTATTTCTAGAAGTGCTGATTATGACAGTGGCCTATGTGGCCCTGTCCTGTGTACATAATCCCTTGTGAATATTGCCGTGCCAGTTGGCACAATGTACATGTGTGATTTCTATCTGATATGTTTTGACAATATAAAAGTTATTTTAATATAACCTTGTGTGGAGTCTCTTTTGTGGTGTGCCTAGTATGTTGTTACTGTCGTGCGCTGACGCAAATGCTTTACACATCGCCTCCGAGTTTAGCCTAGACTGCCCGCGCCATGCTACCTAGAGGGCGAGCAGGGGTTATCTTGGCGTGTGACTTCCTTGCCCTGACTGGAATGGTGGTTTCTGCCTGGCTTTGGCATAAGCCTTAGCCTACCAGAAATAGCCGGTTTCCAACACTGTTGTTTTGCATTTGTCACCCCGAGTGGGACGGGTATGCTCAGACGTGAGTCCTGTGCTCGCCATGCCACTGGAATCAAGCTATCCAGGCTGAAGAGGGCTGAAAACCCGAAACCGGTCCTTGGATGCTTGTTTCTAGTCCAAGGAGGACCTGTCTTAGCAGTTCGGGCTGGACTGTTCCCATGGGGCACAGGGTCAAGACTGATTTGCATATGGCTGGGTTCAAACTGGAAAGGCATGGTGAGCAAAAAACGAAACGATGGATTTAGGCCCAGATCTCTGTACTGGGGTGAATGTATGACACTGTTCTGCATTCTGTCCATCACCTGTTTTGCGCTTTTCAGCTCCCAGCAGCAGAAACAACCTCCAGAGGCCCCACACAGTCACAGGCACTCCTGGCAGGTCAGAACTCCCAGCAAGGAAGTTCAGAGGAGCTGGGGGCGAAGTATTTGTGTTCCTGAAACTTCAAAACAGGATGCAAGCGCTACTCAAGCCCTTGGAGACTTTCCTCAAGCAGGGGACACAGCAGAAACAGCAACTGCAGGCCAACCCCAGACACACAGCATGGGCAGTACTTCTCCTCAGTTTCTCCAGTTCTTCTCCTTGGGAAAGGGTCCTCTTGATTTCAGAAATAGTCTAATGTTCAGGGGTTTAGGTCTAATACGTATACCCCAAAATGTCTTTGTTCTCTTTGTGCAAGGGTCTCCGAGCCCAGTCCAAGCCAGTTATGTCCTCTCTGGTACAGCTACCCGGCAGGAGGTGGAGACAGCATTGTGTAAGGCAGGCAGGCCCTATTCAGGTGCAAGGGAAATCTCCTTCCACCACTTTACATGCAGGCCGGACCTGTTTAGGTGCTAGTGAGAACTCCTCCCCCTACTCTGAATGCAGCCCAGCTCTGTTCAGCCCAGCCCTGACTCATTCAGGAAAAGCAGAACACACATCAACTACCTCCACCCCTCCCCGGTGGAGCCAATAAACAAACAAGCAGAGGCACCAGAATGGTTAAATAAGAAAATGCCTACTTTCTAGAAGTGGCATTTTCAAATACACAATTTAAAAAACCATCTTTAGTAAAAGATGTGTTATTAAATTCTAAGTTCAGAGAGCCTAAACTTTATTTTTCTATCTTATCCCTATGGGAAGATATGCTTGTAAATTGTACAAAGCATTCCCCATTCTGTCCTACGGGGCAAGATAGCCTTCCAATAGTGAAAAACGTAATTGGCAGTATGGAATCACTATCACTATCAGGACATGTTACATACATTAGTACATGTCCTACCTTTCACATCCACTGTACCCTGCCCACAAGGGTACCTTGGGCCTACCTTCGGGGTGACTGATATGTAAGAAAAGGGAAGGTTAGGGCCTGGCAAGTGGGTTCACTTGCCAAGTAGACATGGCAGTTAACAACTGCACACAGACACTGCAGTGGCAGGTCTGAGTTACCGTTCCAGAACTACTCATGTGGGTGGCACAGTCAGTGCTGCAGGCCCATTAGCAGTATTTGATTTACCAGCCCCGGCTCACTCAGTGCACTTTATTAGCGACTGACCAGTAAATCAAATATGCCATTCAGGGAGAAATAATCATAATAACTATTTACACAGGGAGCACATGCACTTTAGCAGTAATTAGCAGTGGTAAAGTGCCCAGAGTCCCAAAACAAACAAACACACGTCAGGAAAAAATAGGATGAAGAAGCAAAAGGTTTGAGGATAACCCTGCAAAAAGGGCCACGTCCAATCATCATCATATTGGTCATTGTCACTGCTGAAAATGTTGTGAAGAACCTTTCAATCAATCAATCATTCAGTATTTATAAAGTGCTGCAAATCACCTGTGAGATTCTCAAGGTGCTGGAGTAGCTAGCTGTGTCGTCAAGGTGATCTGTTTATTCGAACAACCAGGTCTTGATTCCTTTCCTAAGAATTTGGAGTGATGAGGCGGTCCTGAGGTGCAGGGGAAGGTTGGTCCATGCTTTGGCTGCCAGGTGTGAGAAGGAGCGTCCTCCGCTGCTGCCTCAGCGGATTCGGGGGTGTCAGCGAGGGAGAGTGATGTGGATCGTAAGTATCTGGACGGATAGTGAAATGTCATGCATCTGTTGATGTATGCTGGTCTTTGATGTGTAGAGCTTTGTTTGTGTGGGCCAGCATCTTGAACTGGCATCTCTTCTGGATTGGGAGCCAATGTAGCTTCTTGAGGTGCGGTGTGATGCGGGTCCATCTGGTGACATTGAGATGAGTCTTGCCGCTGACTGTTGGATTGTCTGTAGTCTCCCCAGAAGGCATGCTGTGATTTCTTTATAGAGTGTGTACCCAGAGTCCATCTTGCAGGTGATGAGGGCCTGCATAAAGGTCATTCTGGTGTTGACAGGGAGCCACCTGTAGATCATGCGGAGCATGCGTAGGGTATAGAAGCAGGCGGATGAGACCGTGTTTTTCTGTTTCCTCATCGAAAGCTTGCAATCGAAGAGGTCAAGGTTGCAGGTGTGGTCTGTCGGGGAGGGGATGGGCAAAAGTCTATTGCAAGACGGACCATGATTCGGCCGCGGCGCTGCCTGCTTCTTCCTCGCAGGCAGCGATGCAGCCCGCGGCATCTCCCACTTTCCTTCAGGCGCGTCGTGGTTTTGCAGGGTGGCCCGCTGTTGCTGTTTTGGCATCGCAGGTGCGTCATCTGCTCTTTTTTGTGTTTTTACAAAAAACAGTGGTCCCCAAGCAAAAATCAATGAGAAAAACAGTTGAGTATAGACCCAGTCAGTGCTATATTTTTTGAAAGCTGTCTAGCCGGACAGTTTTTAATGTTCAATCAATTACTGATATTAGAATTTACACACAAGAGAATTTATGTGGGACACAAGCCTGCATCCAACTAAAACAGAGAAGATGTACAATTTGAAACAAAAAAGGCTCAGGCAAAGCAAATTGTTTGTAAGACACACATTGTTGATATAGCAAACAAATCATAAGAGACACTTTTACACAAAATATAGAAAATACGGGAGTGTATAAGGTGTGCAATCAGTTGACGGCATTTCGATCCTTAAGGAACATACTAGGATCATCATCAGGACATTGGGAATGACATGCCTTTGAACATATGCCTATAATGACTTGAACCATATACACAATAAAGAAACCATAGGAACAACATATGAAGCAAAAAACGGTGCGGGAAAAGAGAAGGGCAACATATTAAAATCAGATTGGAGTGCATACAAAGAAGAATGGGTAACAGTCTCCTGTCCAGAGGGGTGCCGGGCGTGACTACCACATGAAGATAATTGAATAACTCAAACAACTCTTTTTGTGTTGGGCACGCAGCCTACATACGCAGCTGCCTGTTGTCTAACAATTTGCATGACAGGAATGCCACAGCTTCGTTTTTTTAGCTTCAGCTTCTTATTTTTACATGTTGGAACACTATATTCTTACCTTCCTTTCACTGGATATATATTTCTTTCTTCATGTCTTCTTGGGGCCATCTTGCTTTCCCATGATTCCATAGTCTTCTTCCCAGAAGGCCTTGGGAGGTATCTGCTATACCTCCGTCCACTATCCTTTTCCTTATCCAAGATGGCTGTCACTTACTTCCTGTTTGGTCACTTCCTGTTCATGGGTATTTAAAGGGCTGAATCCTTCATTTCCTTGTGTTGCAACACTCTTCTGTCCGGCTGGTGTGTCCTCACTCCTGTTGGTATACTGTGCTCCTGCATGGTGTATCTGTTATTACTGTGGCCTACCCTGTTATAGACTATAGACAGTAACAGGGTTTTATGATAGAGAGGAGCCACTGGTCTGAGGTGAATCTTTCCCAATGCAGGAGGAACTCCTGTAATCTTCACCTGAGAGTTGTAGTGTGATTCGGAGGAAGAAAGAGCGAGTCGCTGCTTTGCAGGGTTGGCTACCTTGTTGCACCTCTTTCCCCTGTGTCTAGTGTTGTTACCTCTGTAACTCCTCTAGAGTTTCCCCACGTGTTGGCTTTGTTATGTGTTGGGCGAGTCTCAGAAGGTGGTTTTGCAGGCTCTCCTGTAATGAGGACTAAAAAAGGAGCCTCGGGAGAGGGTGTCTAGAGAGCACCATGGAATGCAAATGCAACTGAACTTCTGGCTTAAAGCCAGAGACACAAAGCAAAGTGTGGCACCTAATTAGAATGCTGGAATTGATTCCCCTCGCCATGTTAGCAGCTGTGTCAAGGGTGTAGTGTTGGAGATTATCTTGCCCTCAGTGACTAACTGTTGCCCACACTGATTGTTCTGATGTGGGCGGAGTGAATTAGTTCCTCCATTACGTCCCAATAGGCTCTGTCATATTGTTTGTCCAATGTGTATTCGATTGCGCAATAAATCTTTTGCCTGATGTGCAAATCTTCTTGCTCACCTTTTTGGGAGGTGTGCAATGGAGTGTTTCAGCACCACGTGGCTCACCATGGATTCCTAAAGAATGCTAAAGGGGTTCTGCCCACATCAACCTCCCATACCGGAGCAAGGGTCATCAAAAGATGAAAAAAGTAGAAAAAACGGTTGAGGAATTAATTCAACATTTAATGTTAAGACACAAGAAATAATTAATTATCTTGTTAAGTCCAAATTAATGTAAGGAATTACTAAATCACAAGTTAATACAGACATATAAACGTATCACAAGACAAAGTGGCACACGAATAATCAAAAAAATAACACAAACAAATTATATAACAAATCCTACTACACACAATACAGTAAATATTTACAATACACATATATCATATATACAATACATATACAACAGTGTACCCAAAGAATGATAATAGAAACCTTTCTAAAATATTCACTCCCAATTCTGAGTGATATCAATCTAAAAGGAAATCCTCATAGCGCCTTTGATCTAAATTCTCTCACAAACTGTTTTAGTTCCTCCATTACGTCCCAATAGGCTCTGTCATTTTGTTTGTCCAATGTGTATTCGATTGCGCAACAACTCTTTTGCCTGATGTGCAAATCTTCTTGCTCACCTTTTTGGGAGGTGTGCAATGGAGTGTTTCAGCACCACGTGGCTCACCATGGATTCTGGCACAATCAGGTCACAGACGTAGGAAGGGCCACTAGGTGGGAGTTTATATTTCTCATCCACCCTGGGCTGATGACCATAGCTTGGATGAGCTCCTTAAAGGAGTATGGTGCCATCTAGATCCTCCCCATAAGCGCTGGCAGGAACTGTAGGATGCGCAGTGTAGAGGACAGTGTCTCGACCAGGAAGTTGTCGTCTTCCTGGATAGTGTGCATGCCTATCTTATGGAAAATGGCAGCCTAGTGAATTACCTCATTATACAAGATTGTGTCATCTGGACGGGAGGGTTTGGCAGGATATTTATCTGGATCCGTGTCTCCTAGGGGATCAACATCATCTTCAACTCACGAGTCACCTCTGTCCTCAGAGTCTTATGGGGCTCATAGGGAGCCACAAGAGGAGAGTGGTGAACCCTCTGGAAAAGGTGGGGGCACATATGGTGATGGCATTGGGAGCTGGGGGGGGGAGAGGAGGTATGAGGAGGAGATGGTGGCACAGAGGGATGTGCAGAAATTGGGTTAGTGCCCTTGTCCGGATTTCTCTTGTGCTTTGGATGAGGTGCGGGCTACCAAGGCAAGCTGCTCCTCAAAGATTAATTTCCTTTTCCTTGGAAGGGTGTCTTGCGCCTTAGGCGTCAACTTTATAGAGATCTTTCTGTTATGTGGGTCAATAAAAAGTATATTTTGGCATGCATCAAGCTCCTCCAGCAAAAGCTGGAGAATCAGCTCTTCCAAGTCATGGGACTGCCGGCGACAGGGGCTATAGCGCCAAGTGGCCCAATGCTGAAGGGCGTTTTCGAAGCAGAGATCTTTTTTAATACTGAAAAAGGGTTCTGCACTGGCAGGACTGGCAGCACCGAAGACACTGGAGTCTTGTGAAGGGCCTTCAGCACCGGTGGATCTGAGACCTTTTGTCAGTTCAGACCATGGCCAGCAGGCAGTGGTGGAACGCAGGCCCGTCTTCTGGGCTCGACCCTTCCTGGGGTGGTGCTCAGCCTTGTCACGGTGTTGGTGTGCAACTACAGACTGCAAGACTGTACTCATGGCCAAAGACTTTAGGTGCTGCTGCACCTCTGTGTTAAAAGGTAGGGCCGATGTCGACCAAGAACCTTCAGTGTTTGCCCGGCGTTAGCCGCCTATCATACCATTCGAGATTACCAAACAAAGAGGCAGGCGCTGGAGACAGAAGGCAGGAAACAGGAGTTTATTCCGACGGAGCAGAACACGTCAAATCAGACAACAGGGTATCTTCTCGAGGTGCTCTACCCGCATCTCTGAGGCCTGGCCTCTTATACACAAGTTTATGGCTTTATTACATTTATTGAACAGTGCATGATTAGGTGAGCTAACACCCACCATAACCAGTTGTTCATATTACCCAGGAATGACTATCCTGATTAATCATAGCACCATTGGAGGACCTTTAAACAATTGATTATTTTCGGAGTGCTCTTCACTACCCCAATTACCAAGGTTTATTACATTTATGACATCAGTGGTATTGCTTTGAAGTACGAAAAAGGCATCTTTGGAATCCCCGGTTCAGGCCCGTTCTCACACGTATCTACAGTAGGGATCCCCAACCAAATCTCAGCATGATGGCTATCGCGCAGCTGGACATTCCGCTGGGAACAGGAATGCGGGCGATCGGTCGGATCTAAGGGTGTGAAGGCATTGATTAATCCCCGCTCCTTTGATGTGAGGCGAGGTCCTACTGTAGGGGGCAATAAACCGTATCTGTTGGGCTAGGTGATGGCCTGGGATCAGGCCGGACAATCGGGCAGGGAGGAAGAGGTTATCAAAAGGGCCTGTTCTATGAATGAGATGAAAGAGTGAGGGGGTTCAGCACGGGATGTGGCCCGGGGACAGGGTCGCGCTGGAAGTGCGTTTATGGCCCAAGCAGGAGAGACCGGGGGCTGTCGGGGCGCAGGGGGGGGGGTGCTTGCGAGGCCGGGGAGTGAGGGGGAGAGACGCGCAGGCTATTGGCAGTGGGCAGAGAGACCATGGCAATCAAAATGGCTGCTGCTCACGTGCACGTATGGATCTGAAAAGGACAAGATGGCGCCGATAATGTTTACGCCACAATCCAGATTTTAACAGTCCTCCCTTTTCAACATATCTAGCCAGCTTGTCAATTTATGTCTATCCCCATTATATTACGTATTTCGATATCATACAAAGCTTTCATGCGTTCAGCTTCGAAGTTCGGAGTCTTAGGGCAAATGCAGTTAGCAAACAGTGAGCACAGAGGCGGCAAGCATTGAATACCCAGGCAGAGTCCACATATTACGACGATTGGTATCAGTACGATCATGAACTACCTCCATCCCCAGTCTTTTACAGCACTCCAGAACCAATTCCCAAGTGACCATCCGTCTGGTTCCTGATGAACTTCTGAGGAGAGTCTGTGGAGGTGTTCAATGGCTTTGTAGACTGAGGGCGAATTGTCTGGTATGTAGGTACAGCAGCTGGACCCGATGATACGGCATGCTCCTCCACGGTCCGCCAGAACCACATCTAGAACAAGGCGGTTTTGAAGAGCCACCAGACGGACCGCTTGAAGCTCGGCTGTGTTGTTTGTGAGGATACCAGCTGTAATGTTCATCGTTGTTTCGACTGCCTGGGACAAATGCCGAATGGCACGACTGTTCGCCATCGGACCCCAAAGTGGAACAAGTCCCTTTATTGCATCCAAGAATTGTGATCCAGTGGAGACGGCCTGCTCAATGTCCTTTGCTCGTTTTTGTCGGTGATGGTGTGCCGGAGCCACATAGGTCGGAGGAAGGATGAAGGCAATGTAGCAGGTACCTCCCCAGCCCTTTGGGAGCCAGGTGTAGGCTTTTGTACCGCAGACGAAGTACATGTTTGGAGAGGTGACAAAAGAGGGCGGGTCGGTTGAGTCCAAAGTTCTGGTGATGCGGCAAGCGCTGTGGCCCACCAGTTGTGTCCCATGGCCTGTGATGCATACAAGGCCCGAGACATTGATGACAGATAGGGCCACAGTCAGGGTGGCAGCCGTTCGTTTCCGGAGGTAGGAGAAGGTGGGTCTGGCTGGATTGTTGAATACTTGCATCTCCACCCTTTCTTTGGCAGGGATGTCCATGTGAACAGAAGCATTGGAGGATAGAGGGCAGAAGGGAGCAGCAGTTCTTCCGGTTTTGTTCAGCCAGACCCCATGATAAAAGTGCGACATAGTTCCGCTGGAAGTGGCATTGTCACTGTAGCTCTCTTGCAAGAGGATCAGCCAAGCAAGGCAGGAACCATGAACAGAGAAAGGTGAAGGGATGAAGGGGATGGAATGTCCGGTGGCATGTGGTATCAACCCACAGATCCAGCAATTCGTGGCATTGGCAGCAAGGTTGTGTTGGTGCAGCAACTGTAGGAAGGAGTTGTTCCAGAACTCCTTGCGCCTTTCTTGGATTTGAGGTGAAAGAGAGACCAGGTAGTGTTCTTTCATGGTGGTAGGCTGTGCAGTCGTTAGAAATGTCTTATGAGCCGGTGCGTTCTCTTCCACGATCCAGAAGGTAGTCATGAGCTGTGCAACCTGTCAGTTTTCGGGTTTCTGTAGTGGGTCTTCGGACGTCCGGTGGCTTCCATCATCTTCGTATCGGGCGCTTCCATCATCTTCAAGGTGCTCGGTAGTGGGCAGAACCACAAACTTCGTTGGGCTTCTCTCCTGGCAGCCTTAGTAGTGTTAGGCCACCAGTCTGAGAATTGTAACTTAGTCAGTGGTCTGCTTAGCCGAAGCTCCCTTCTTTCGTCGCAGGTTATACTCTTCTCTGGATGGCACAGTGGGATCAGGGAATTCCGCCAATTCGAGTGTCTCTGTCTCAGGGTAGCAGCTCAGGGATGGTCGGTCTTTATTCAGGAGCTCTTCTTGGGTGGTCACGTCTTCGGTCGACGTTAGGGTCGGAGAGATTTTCTTGCAATGATGTGCATGCAGCCAATTTCATTTTCCCTCCACTCAAAGAGCTGTTCGGGTGGTGATCATAACTTGCCAGTGGCCCGTCCAGCGGGGTTCCAGACTCGTCTCCCGCTGGAAGTTCCGAATCAGGACGAAATCTCCAGGCTGGATGGTATGTCCGGGGCCCCTGGAAGCATCGGGGATGGCCTGCAGCACCTGGTGATGAATAACAGACAGTGTTTTAGTTAGGTTATACAGATAGTCAGACATTAGGACGTCCGGGACGTCGTGAATAGATGTCGGTTTGGGTGCAGACCAGATACTCATGGGCCGGCCGAAAACGACCTCGTAAGGGGTCAAGTGGTGTTTGGTGGGGGTGGAACGCATTGACAGCAATGCCAGGGGAAGAGCGTCTGGCCATTTTAGTCCCGTGGTAGCCACTATTTTGGCCAGTTTTAGTTTCAATGTGGCGTTGTGTCGCTCGACCTGTCCAGCTGATTGGGGGTGAAAAACTGCGTGGAATTTCGGTCGTACCCCCAGCCCCTTCAGTATAAGCTGGATAACCTCGGCTACGAAATGGGGGCCATGGTCACTCCATAAAATACGACAAAGGCCGTAGCGAGGGAAGAACTCTTTCAGTAGTACTTTTGCAGTGGCAATGGCAGTGTTGTCACGCGTCGGGTAGGCTTCCACCCATTTGCTAAAAGCGCATACAACAACAAGTACATACTTCAGTCCTTGACATCTCTCTAACTGAATATAGTCCATCTGTAGGACTTCAAATGGGTGGTTGGGGACCCCAAATCCTCCTCGGGGTACGACAGTTCCTTTCCCAGGGTTGTGTTGCAGACAAACTAGGCATTGTTGGACAAGACGTTTGGCTGAGTCTGTAATTTTGTCGTTATGCCACACTCGGGAGACAAGTTCAGCCATAGGGGCTGCTCCTATGTGTGCAGGGGAGTGAGTCATGGTCAGTATAGGGATCAAGTATGAATTGGGTAGCAACCATTTGTTCGTGTCTTTTGTCCGCCAGCAGCCTTCATCGTCCTTCAGTCCCACCCGTGCCCATTCAGTCAATTTGTGTGGTGCACTGGCTATCTGGATGTCCCTAATGGTCTCCCTAGCGTCCTTCCATTTTTCTGTTTGTGACCAGGTCACGTATATGCGTGTTGTCGTCCTATTCTCTGCTGTCGTCCGGGCGGTGATGTCCGCCAGTGCATTCCCCTGTCCGACGGTATCTGTCACCCTTTTGTGTGCCTGACATTTGATCACAGCAAGTCGTTTGGGAAGGAGAACTGCTTCAGTCAGAGCGGAGACTAGATCTCCGTGTAGGATGGGGGTGCCGTGTGAGGTCAGGAATCCCCTTTCCTTCCACAGGAGCTCAAAATGATGCACCACCCCGAAGGCATACTGGCTGTCCGTGTAAATGTTTGCTGTCGTCCCTGCTGCTAGGATACAAGCTCGTGTGAGGGCAATCAGTTCTGCTGCCTGTGCAGATTTTTGTGTGATGCGGGCGGTCTCAACTACAGTTCGGGCTGTGGTGACTGCATATGCAGCTGAGGTGGTGCCATCGGTGAGTTTGATGCAAGAGCCATCCACCCATAGCTCTCCGTCAGGATCTGGGAAAGCTGTGTCTCGAAGGTCCACTCTACTCCTAGTCTGTTCGTCCGTGAGGGTCACACAGTCATGTATAGGGGGCACATCGGGATCATTCTCAGGCAGAGGCAACAAGGTGGCTGGGTTCAGTGTGGTGCATCGTTTCAACGTGATGTGAGGTGCGAGCAGTGTCAGTTCGTACCCAGTCAGTCGTGCGCTGGTCAGGTGTTGTGTCTTGGTCTGGTTTAGGAGGGTGTCAACAGCATGGGGCACTAGTACAGTGAGGGAATTCGAGAGTACGATCCCCTCACTTTGTCGGATAGAGACAGCAGCAGCAGCTACTGCTCGAAGGCAGGCAGGCAAAGCTCTCGCTACAGGGTCAAGAGTGGCAGAGAAATAGGCACATGGTCGTTGTTTGGGGCCGATGGTTTGGGTCAGGACAGACAAAGCGCATCCCTCCCTTTCGTGGGTGTAGAGAGAAAAGGGTTTTGTATAATCAGGGGTTCCTAGGACTGGTGCTGAACAAAGGGCGTCTCGTAGTTCCTTGAAGGAGGATTGGCATTCAGGGGTCCAAGGGAGCGGGAAGGGGACATCTTTAGCCAGTAGGGAAAGTAGTGGTTTCACAATGAGGCTGAAATTTGGCAACCATTGTCGACAGAAGGAGGTGAGGCCTACCAAAGAGCGGACTTGCTTCGGGGTTCTAGGGATAGGGGTCTCTAGAATAGCCTGAATTCGATCGGGTGTGAGTTTTCTCCCATCTTTGGACAAGAGGTGGCCTAGGTAAGTGACTTGAGGTTGGCAGAATTGCAACTTCTTCTTGAAGACTTTGTGGCCGTTTTCCGCGAGGAAGTGCAGGAGTTGGATGGTGGCTGTGACTGCAAGTGGAGTGGTGTCGGCCGCCAAAAGGATATCATCGACGTACTGTATCAACACCACTCCATCCGGTAACTGGACTGCATCCAGCTGTCTCTTGAGGGCCTGGCTGTAGATGCTTGGACTTTCAGTGTAGCCCTGGGGTGCTCTACAAAATCTATATGAGCGGGATTTTAAAGTGAAGCCGAAAAGGTAGCGGCTGTCTGAGTGGATGGGGATGGAGAAAAATGCGTTCTTGAGATCGACTACCGTGAAGGTGGTGGCAGTGGAAGGAATCAGGGTCAGAATGGTGGTGATGTCTGAGACTACAGGGTACTGAGGTACGACTACTTTGTTGACTTCTCGTAGGTCGATGATGAAGCGGTACACTTTTTCATCTCCCTCACCCTGCTTCTTTACAATGGGTAGGATAGGGCTGTTGCAAACATTGCTAACTACTTCTTCTACCACTCCTGCGTCTACCAGGGACTGGATGATTTTTACCAATGCCTTCTCGCCTTCGGGCGATATCCGATACTGTGGGAGTTTTGGGAGCACTGCGTCCTGTCGAACAGTTATGTGTACAGGGTCTATCATCATGCGTCCTACGTCCGAGTCAGTCTTTGCCCATAGGTACAGAGGTAGGGTGTCGAGTAAGGACAAGTCAGCGTCAGTGATGGAAAACATGCGTTGTGTGTGACAAGATCTGAGCAGCGTTGGGTTGTCGTACAGAATAACTCGAACTCCGTCTTGTGAACACCTAATAGTAGCTCGAAAATGTTTCAACAAGTCAAGTCCCATAATAGCGTCGGGGGTGTTGGAGGAGAGCAAAAACGTCGTTTTAGTAGTGTTATTGTCCAAGTTAAAAGAGATCGGTGTGGACAAGGGATTAGTGGAGGGCGTTCCATCAAAACCTATTAATGTCACATGTGAGCCAGACAAGGGTGCCCTGGGAATCAATCGTTTAGACAACGCGCTACGTGTTGCACCAGTATCTACCAGAAATGGAGACTTCGTACCTAGGACCTTAGCGGTGACATAAGGACCTTGCTGGTCAACATAGAGCTCGACTGGATCCCTTCCTTGCCCTTGGCAGTCCTATGCAAAGTCGTGGGCATTGTCGCAGTCAGACTGTTGGCACTGATTCTGTCGGGGACGGTCAAACATGTTCGGTCTGCCAGGTCTGACATTGTTGGTGTCGTTTGTGTGCCCTCGTCCCTGTCCTCTATTTCTCGGCCCGCCCGCTACGTCTCTCGTGTCTTTATTTCTGAGTGCTTCTTGCAGAGCTGGACATTGAGATTTCCAATGGCCAAATCCTTTGCAAAACGCACACTGGTTCTCATCGAGGTCTGTTCGTGGAGCGCCGGGTGCGGGTGTGCGGTCTCTAGGGGGTGGATTTCTAGGATCATTTGACTGGTAGTTCCCTCTATACTGTTCCCTTCCTATAGTCACCCCTTGCAACTGAGCAATCATCACCCTCTCTTTCAAGTCCTTTTTCTTTTTCTCGGTCGCTTGATCGTTCTCGTTCTTTTGTCGCTCATAGTATTGAGCCATCTGAAGGATAGCTGCGGGCTTGGAGGCTGCCCAACTACTCTCGCTAGTCTGTAGTTTCTGCGAGACTTCTGGTGTCAGGCCTTTCACATAGTTCTGGACAAACAAGTGATGTCCGGTTGCAGTGGTCATGTCCTGGCAGCTGTAATCGGAGAACACAGTTTCAAACCGGGAGAAGTATTCCGATACGTCTTCCTGGGGTTTCTGGCGACAGGCTGTTACTATCGACCAGTCCACCTTCCTTTCTGGGACTAAGGTTTTTAATTTCTGCACAATCTTATCTGGTAGGTCTAGAATGGCTTTCAAAGGTTTCTGTCCCGGCTCTCGCTGTTTGTCTACATCACCGAGTTGTATCCAGGTATGTCCGAACAGCTCAAGGTGGTCGACTTTCCGGATTTGCTTCCACACATCAGCTGGCAGACATAACCCGAAAAACAAATCGATATCCGCTAGGGTCATAATCGTCGAACCCAAAGCGGTGGCTAATTCTGTATAAAAGGCTGTGGGGTTCTTTCGCAGATCAGGCAAGGACTTTCGGAAAGTCAGGATGTCTTGCCAATCCCATGGTTGGTAAACCCAGTTGTAAACTACCCTCCCTCTCGCATCTTGGTGGTTAATATCGTCGTGTGTTCCCTGTCCTCGTGGGGGGACCCAATAGGGAGCGGCCTCCTTTATGGGCATAATAGTGTCAATTTTTTCTACTCTGGCTTCAGTCGCTGCAGGAGTCGTGGTGTTAGTCTCTGGTTTCAGTTCCGTGAGGTGGCGGAAAACTTCAAGCGTACGCGTGAAGAGGTTCGCCACATCACACTCGCCCCCATCTCCGACATCAATTTTCCTATACAGAGTCGTTAGGTTTTCAGGGCCTTTTCCTTGGTATCGGTCCTCGTAGGCATTAAGGGTGTGGTAACAAAGGCGTACGACAAAGTGTCGTCTGTGGCTATTGGCATATGTATTGTACATATCCGTTACATAATCCTCACTTTCCTTTCGCACCACCAGTGTCTTTACAATCTTATCGATCCCAGCTCGTTCGTCCTTACTTA
This sequence comes from Lissotriton helveticus, assembly GCF_964261635.1. Taxonomy (NCBI): domain Eukaryota; kingdom Metazoa; phylum Chordata; class Amphibia; order Caudata; family Salamandridae; genus Lissotriton; species Lissotriton helveticus. The sequence continues at coordinate 218,655,702 of NC_136061.1, read as the reverse complement.
ATCTATTCGATCTCGCGGGGTCTTTCCTCCCCGCTTCGGGATCATCTGAAGTCGCTGCTCGCGCTGCGCTGAGTGCGAGGGGTTCGGTCGGCGCAGAGGCCGTGAGGACCGAGGCTCCGGCACTACTCTCGCCTATCGTTGGGGGTTGCGGGTGCTGTGCTAAGGGTTGGGAAGGGGCATATGGAGGGGGCATGTAGATCGGGGGACCTAGTAGTAAATCATCGTTCGTTCGTTGTTTCGAAGGTAGCTCGGGGTAAAGTGGAGAGGGTGTCCTGACGGGACACTGGCCCGATGATTCGGAATCTTGTTTTAGCTTTGTTTCCTCTCTTTCTTTTATTTCTTCCTTCAATTTGTTAGCGGCTAGGTGAGCTGCTTTGCGTAATTCCTTTTCTAACCTGACCTCATTTCTCTTTTTCCGTTGTTCTGTTTCTTTGCGCCACATGCCGAAGCTATCGAGCATAGTGGGTGCTGTCTTATTGTTATAAAGGGCTGTTCCCGGCACGTTTATTTTATCGTTATCAAAGGATCCTATCAGTGGCCACTGATTTTCCCGATCCTTTCTCGTGTATTTATGCCACAGCTTACTATAAGCCACGGCGACTAGTCCATATTTAGTAAACATGTCCTTATTAGGGGTGCCCTCCAGTGGAGCTGGATGGTTCACCTCTAATAAGCGGTCCGGGCTGAACCAACTACCAACAAACGGGGCGAAGATAGGCATGATGGGTTACAAAGGGGACAAAAGTCTGCACTACCTATCCTTCACTATCCGCAAAGACTAAACAGAGTATTGCGACCCTGTGCTTATTTGTGAATAGAGAATAACCCAAAGAGAACCAATTCCGAACGATCAATGTTCGGATAAACAATCAATCAAATGAGGGATAAAAATAGGCACGACGGATTACAATGGGGGCAAAAGCCTGCGTTACCTATCCTTCACTATCTGCAAAGACTAAACAGAGTATTGCGACTCTGTGCTTGTTTGCAAATAGAGAATGATCCAAAGAGAACCAATTCCAAAACAGTAAATGCTTGGATAACAATCAATCAAATGGAGAGGGAAGCAGGCACGACGGATTACAATGGGGGCAAAGGCCTGCGTTACCTACCCTTCACTATCTGCAAAGAGAGAATACTCCTATTCTTCCCTGTTTGCAGACAGAGAATCTCTCAGAAACAATCAAATGAGTAATACTAGTATTTTCAAACAATCAAACAATCAATTCGCAATTCGTCGTGTTACACGACCTTACCCGGACCGCATGGACGGTTTCTCGTCTTCCGCTTCCAGCGCCCGATCGTCCTCTATTCTCCGTAATTGCTGTGGCACTCCTGATGGTTCCCAGTCAGGACCGTAGATCACTCGAGAGAGGTCTGCTCGGAACCGGTGAAGTTCGGATGATCGGCTGCCAGACGAGGGTCTATCGGGCAGGAGCTCTTCCCGATCTTTGCAGTTGTTCACACTGTCGTCGGGACCTCTCCCACTGGATCCACGTGTCGCTGATGGGCCCCACGTTTGGGACGCCAATTGTTAAAAGGTAGGGCCGATGTCGACCAAGAACCTTCAGTGTTTGCCCGGCGTTAGCCGCCTCTCATACCATTCGAGATTACCAAACAAAGAGGCAGGCGCTGGAGACAGAAGGCAGGAAACAGGAGTTTATTCCGACGGAGCAGAACACGTCAAATCAGACAACAGGGTATCTTCTCGAGGTGCTCTACCCGCATCTCTGAGGCCTGGCCTCTTATACACCAGTTTATGGCTTTATTACATTTATGACATCAGTGGTATTGCTTTGAAGTACGAAAAAGGCATCTTTGGAATCCCCGGTTCAGGCCCGTTCTCACACATATCTACAGTAGGGGTCCCCACCCAAATCTCAGCATGATGGCTATCGCGCAGTTGGACATTCCGCTGGGAACAGGAATGCGGGCGATCGGTCGGATCTAAGGGTGTGAAGGCATTGATTAATCCCCGCTCCTTTGATGTGAGGCGAGGTCCTACTGTAGGGGGCAATAAACCGTATCTGTTGGGCTAGGTGATGGCCTGGGATCATGCCGGACAATCGGGCAGGGAGGAAGAGGTTATCAAAAGGGCCTGTTCTATGAATGAGATGAAAGAGTGAGGGGGTTCAGCACGGGATGTGGCCCGGGGACAGGGTCGCGCTGGAAGTGCGTTTATGGCCCAAGCAGGAGAGACCGGGGGCTGTCGGGGCGCAGGGGGGGGTGCTTGCGAGGCCGGGGAGTGAGGGGGAGAGACGCGCAGGCTATTGGCAGTGGGCAGAGAGACCATGGCAATCAAAATGGCTGCTGCTTACGTGCACGTATGGATCTGAAAAGGACAAGATGGCACCGATAATGTTTACGCCACAATCCAGATTTTAACATCTGGGTCCGGCTACTTCTTCACCTCCAACTCTGATCAGGAGCTGGCTTCAGGACAAAACTGAAGTGTGTGTGCTCCGGACAGGCCAGCCTCAGACTCCTCTTTGTGGTTCAATTTTCTGAAAATGTCGGGGGTGTCTCCTCCTTCCTGGTGCTGCAATCTTTATTGTGAAAGTCTCTGGTCACACCAATACCTCAGCGTTTTCTTTGAGCAGAAGGCGAGGTAGGCCCGGAGGCCAGGAGGGCCTCGTCCTATGCAGATGAGAGAGAAAAGTTACAGACCTGATGGTGATCAGTCCAAGGATATTTGGAGTGACACTGGAGGCAGTATTGGAAAGACATCCTTTCCATCACTGTCCTTTCATTTTCACAGAGGAGACATAGAAGATAAAGACAAGAGGCCCTACGAGGGGCAAGGCCCTGAAGGGGGGGGGGGGATAGAAAAAAATCTGGTAGAAGTCAGCGAGAATAAAGATAAGGAGAATAGAGACACGAAACACAAAGATGTGGCTGTCTGTGTGTTTGTGCAGTTATTGTGCATGCCCAATATACGTTGCAGCAATTTTACAGTTGGTCATGCACAGGCAAATGGGGTAACCACCACGCCCTAATTTTATCAGGAGATGCTAACAATAATATATTTACAGTTTCCCCGAGCACCCTTAGTTCAAAATAATGTCAAGTAATGTTCTTATTTCTTTCGGTTGTTCCTTTTTTCTGTTGCAAACATTGCTTCACATATAAATACGTCCTCTGATGTAGCCATCGAGTATTTTGTCAATGGAGAAATTTGACACCATCTTCCTCAGGGCTGCAATTTAAAACAAAACACAATATATCACACTCCTATAGAGTCATGTAACCCCATTATTCCAAACACCATTATCACCTAAGTGCCTAAAACTCTAGTCAATTTCTAGATTTAGTAATACCTACAATAGCTACTCTCGACGGTATTATTATAACAATATCATGGGGTGTCTCATGCTGCTGAGAAAAGCCCCGCGAGAGTGTGAAAGAGCCTGTTAACCAAACAAATGCAAAGCGCAGGCTCCAGTTTCACAGAGACATGCATGTGTATTCCAACTGCATGCATCCTGTAATCCCTTTACGCATCCATCCTATTCAGAACCGGTGTACACCCTTGGTCTCTATGTGATATTTTCAAGCATATCAGTAATCAAACAAAATATAGGAGGGATTAATTACCCTCGCCTTACCCTCACTCAGAGTATTATTGATTTACTATTATTCCCAATAATTATGATGGAGGATTCTGTAATTGCAAAGAATATGTCACACACTATAACATATATACACCACATCCTCAATGTCCAATGACCAATATATCCACCAGAAATATCTGCAAGTAACTTAACCCCTTGGCTGCGGCGGTAATTCCGCCACAGCGATAGGGGGGAGGGGGTCTCGCGGGGGGGCGCCATGCTCGTGACGGAACCACTCCGTCACGAGCCTCGGGTGCGCTGTGCTTGTGACGGAGTGGTTCCGTCACGGCCCCGCCCGCTCAATAGAACACGCTGTGCAGGCACGTAATCAGCGCCGCGCAGGCGCCGCGGCCGGGCACAGCGCATCCGTGGCTGGTGACGGAGTGGTTCCGTCACCAGCATCGATGAGGTTAAAATATCCAAGAGTAAGCAAAGCAAACAGAAGTAAATCTGAGGAGAACAAAACCCTGCAGCAGCATTTCTCCTACTAAGTAATGTCACATTCCCCTATTAATTACCATATATACATTGGCAGTGGCGTTAAGCCCAATCCTTTCTTCTAAATCACCAGCATCAAGATTATCCATAAACCCCATCACTTCTGAACCAATCTCCACATGCGTATAACTATAAAACATTATGTTCAAATTGCTCATGCAAAGACGTTCTCCAAGTGCGCATGCATTCATACTAGTAAATCCAACTATGCAATACTCTTACCTAGTGCCTTCCTTCAGGCATAACCGTCAAATATCCCAGAGTGAGTTTAGTAAACAGAAGTAAATCTGAGGAAAACAAAGTCCCTGCATCAACATATCTTCTACTCAGTAATGTCACAGTCCTGTATCGGTTGCCATTTTATAACATCAGTTAAGTTAAGCACCATCCTTCTTTATAAGTCACCAACATCAAGTTATTTCATTAACCTCGTCCCTTCTAACCGATCCCCACGTGGGTTTAACTAAAGTACATATTGTGAACATTGCATTGTACAAAGTAGTTCTCAAAGTAAACATGCATTCATGCTATTAAATCTAATCATGTAATACTCTTACCTAGTCATTTCATTCAGGCGTACAGGAGAGTACACCAATGCCTATAACCACCAAAGCCATCCCAGTCGTGTTTCTACGCAGCACCATGCGCCTTCATCGATACAGAAACATTCCACCAATCACAGTGCGACTCCCCGCAGGTGGCTAAAATCATGTGCTACTCATTCTTCCTATTATCACATGGCCCAAGTAAATATTCATGGCGGCTATTACTGCATGTGGGTTTTAAAGGTGGAAGTGGCTTACTAGTCCAAATCATCAGATTGACACTCGTACTTTTCACTATATAGCGGATCAGCCATATGTTAAAGTTTATTTGATTATGCTTGGCCACCTCCTGTGTATCGATTTAACCCAACCTCAAATTACGACCACGTGCAATCACATCTATTACTTATATCATATTGCAAAAATGATCCATAATTCCTTCGTGGACATCCAAACGTCAATGTACACCTCGGGTAAAGAGTATTCTTTATTCCCTCAATCAAAGGTGTCATCCCCGTGTGTTAACCATTCATATGTTCCCGACCACCCTATCACACCCTAGCACACTTCTATCAATGCTATGAGTCAGCCATATTTTAACATCATCTGAGGAAATCCAATTAATAATGAATGATGAGAATATACTGAACATATGGATTTTGAAGAGGATATCCACTGACTATACTAAAGTTTGATTATGTATTATTTAACCGGAGACTAGTGGTTATATGACCTAATCATGGTCTTGAGTGTCTTCCTTAGGGTGTTCAGGTAGGAGGCACGTCTGATGTCTGTCGGGAGCTCGTTCCAGGTCTTGGCCGTGATGTAGAAGAAAGATCTTCCCCCTACTATAGTTTTGTGAGTTTTGGCGAGGACGAGGTAGACAGATTGGAGGTTTCTTTGGGGTACGTGGAGGGTGACTCAGTCGTTGAGGTATTTGGGTCTGGTGTTGTGTCGGCATTTGTAGGCGTGGGTGAGGATCTTGAAAGTGACTTCTCCACGGGTAGCCAGTGGAGCTTCCATAGCTGTCGGCTGATGTGCTTGTGTCGAAGGATGCCGGGGACGAGTCTGGCGGCGGTGTTCTGTATTGTCTGGAGTTTGCGGAGTAGGGACGTTTTTATGCCGGTGAAGAGTGCGTTTCCATAGTCCAGCCTGCTGGTGAGGAGTGCGTGGGTGACCGTCTTCCTTGCCTTAGGGTGGATCCATTTGAATGTCTTATGGAGGATGCGGAGGGTGTTGAAGCAGCTGGAGGCTACAGCGTTGACCTGTCGATTCATGGAGAGGGATGCAGAGATTTCTGGCATGGTCCGTGGGGGTCAGTGGGCTGCCTAGGGCTGTGGGCCACCAGGTGCAGTCCCATGCTGAAGGGGTGGTTCCAAGGATGAGGACTTCTTTTTTCTCTCAGAGTTGAGCTTTAGGCAGCTGTTGGGCATCCAGGCCGTGAAGTCCTGCATTCCTTTATGGAAGTTAAGTCTGGCGGTGATGGAGACCTGGGTGAGGAAAAGGATGAGCTGGGTGTCGTCGGCATAGGATACAAAGCTGAGGCCGTGTTGTCGGACGATGGCGGCGAGGGGGGCCATGTAGACGTTGAAGAGGGTCGGGCTGAGTGATGACCCCTGTGGAACCGGCAGGTGATTTCCGTGTGGTCAGAAAGGAAGGGCGGCAGGCTGATCCTTTGGCTTATGCCGGTGAGAAATGATCAGATCCAGTTGAGGGCGGTTCCTTGTATGCCGGCGTCGTGTAGTCTGGCCACGAGTGCACGATAAGAGACTGGGTCTAATGCTGCTGAGACGTTGAATAGGATCAAGGCTGTGGTGTGGCCTTGGTCGAGGAGGGTGTGGATGTCGTCTGAGGCGGCAAGTAGGACAGTCTCGGTGCTGTGATTGCTTCAGAATCCGGATTGAGGACGGTGGTGTTTTTGATGAATCTCGTCAGTTCCACGTGAACTGTTTTCTCCGCAACTTTAGCAGCAAAGGGGAGAAGAGAGATGGGTCTGTAGCTCTTGAGGTCCGTGGGGTCTGCGGATGGCTTCTTGAGCAGGGGCCAGACTTCTGCGAGTTTCCAGTCATCTGGGAAGGTGCCAGTTTCGAAGGTGGTGTTAATGGTGTGTTGTAGTTCGGGTGCGGTGGCGGCTCTGTGGTAGATGTGCAGTTGTGGAAAAGTGAATTTTGCCATGTTCTGTGTCCCTACGTGTTCCCCATCCTATGTTATAATGTGCATGATTAATATGCATATGTATTCCCCTATGATCGATTAAAGACGCAATTCTAGTTGTGTCCAACTCTAGTATGCCAGTTTCCAGTTCTCGTGAAAGCTACGAGTATTAGGCCTATGTAAACCTATGTTGCCACGTTTCGCAGTGTGCACGTTAATTCAGAATAAAGTCCCCGTTTCTAGGCCTCAAAAGGGCCTGAACACCAGATTCAGCTCCTGTCTCCTGAACTCTCCGAGGAGCGATACAGCCCCCACCTGCATCCCTGACCCTTCACTTACTTCCTGCCTCACAGTGCCCGGCTCGGCCTGGCTCTGCCTCCCAGTCTGCCAAGAGTATGTTATGTTTCTAGTTATCAGTTCAGCCCTCCTTCTCTGCATTCCTAAGCTACTGAATCGCATCAATAGTTTCCGTCATGGTCTAGCCTTTATGTCTCCATGTAAGAGAAATACTGTATTCATATTCATAGAATATTCCTCGCACATGCAATACATTTAGAATAATGCATGCACCAGTCTTAGTGTCTGTTAGCCTTTACCCTGATAACTTTTGGATTCTATCAACATGTACTATAAACACCAGATACTAGATATGCCTAGGTACATGTCGCTCTGACCCTCCAGACTTTCGTCTCCTCTTCTAGTGCAGAAGTCATAGCCCCCAGTTCTCCCTGGTAACACGTCATTGCCAGTTTACGGGCACCACTAGGTTAGAGGTCCCAGCTGCTCAGGTAGCCCCCTCCATGTTTCCGCCCCTTATATGACATATTCTGTTACGTTTACATCACATGTCTATGTACACGCCCTGTACACACCTCGTTACACCCACTTTATGCCTTATCTTTCGCGACTGCTACAAACTCCGCCTACTGCTACGCCTACTGTATTGAATGCAATGTAATTGTTTTAGTATATATATGTTGTGCACTGTTATTAAAGCTATCCCTTTTCCAGACCCTGCCCCCGGCAGCTGCCATCCTATTCCCGTGCAGGTGGTCCTGTTCCTGTCCCTTATGCTTTATTAAACCTGCAAAACTCAAGATACCTCGAATCCTGACTCTTATTTATTGAGCTACCTGTTTATTGATTATTCCGAAAAATAGAACCGGTATTTAATTATTTATTTACCACATAATGGCGCCCGAATAGGGACTTGCCCTTTCCCCACGCGCCGGCGAAGCCACGCAAGCCCCCTGACCCTCTGCAGCCGTGACGGAACCATCCTGCGCAGCGGCAGATATTTCTGCTTCAAGTATCCCTCAGGTCCACGGAGGAGACGGAGGTTGCGGTCCAGCATCCAGACGAGGCGGTGGAGGAACGCGGCGAGTCCCGACCAGAGCCCAAGCCGAGAGTTCAAGGTCCGAGGTATCCGGAGGCCCACCTGTAACTGAAGTCCGAAGTTCGTCGTCCGTCGTCGTAGCAGTCCAGTCCAGTCCGAGGCCTTCCGTTCTTGCTGCCCGGTGAGTACCGTTGCTGGGGTAGTATCTAGACAGGGTCAATTAATTTGTTTGGGTACGCAAATCCAACACGAAGTGTCCACCTAGGTGGATGCGGGTCCTGACGTGTCTCTTTATGAGACCGGTATGTTTCGTACTGTTTCAGCAGTGCATCTAAGTAATTCTAGTAAGTTCTGTTCTCGAGAAATTCATGTGTTTCTGTTCTCAGTATTCCAGGTAATATTCTGTCCGAACTGTTATTTTAAATGTTATTTCAATGTGTATTCAATGTCGTGGTATGAGTGATTTGTTTCTTCAAGTTATTATTGTGTTTATCGTGTATTGTATTGTGTTCAGATTCAGCCTAAAGTATGCCTCTGTTCTCTAAGTTACGTCAGTTAAAAACTAGAAAAGGGCTGCTCGAGGAAGCAGTCCCTGTCCCGCCTAGGGACAGTCCAGGACATTTTATGTATCATAAGCATGGCTTGAGTGCCATAATATATCTAGATTTATGGTCTGATTATACCAGACATCTCGAAGAGAAATATAGATGGCCTGTATCAGGCACATGGGATGCCGAGTGCATCATGCGAGTAGAAGAAGTATTATGGAAAAAGAAAGCCAGACAGTCACAGAAAGATGCCATCGAGTTATGGCGCAAGGAATCTCATAAAAGAACCGAAAAAGAAATCAGAAAAGCAGAATTAAGTAGAGAATCCTCAGAAAGAGCCCAAGAAAAAGAATTAATCGAAGTGGGTGAACGAGTTAAAACCGAACAGTCAGACAGACAGAGGAATGCCCTTATTAAGGTCATGTACCCTCTTCTTGCCGAGGGTTTGCCAAAGGCAACCCCGGAGGCATCCAGTAATTTCCCGCCACCATTAGTTCCGACCAAGCTACGTCATAAACCGACCGCAGCTGATATTTTTCTCTCGTCCTATTTGGACGACACAGTTCCAGAGTATGCAAATTCTGTTCCGCCAGCTCCTGTAAATAATGTAACTCCTGTTCCTCTAGCCACCGGGGCACCCGTTACAGCACCTGTTACGGTACCCCCGGTCCAGCCTACAGTACAAGTACCCGCTACATCAGTCACTCTCCCAGCCCGTACAGTACACACCGACGATTCCAGTCTAGGAGCCGCGGGGGGAGGTTCTCCTCGTACCCCGCCTCAACACAAACGTCTAACGTTACTCGAGTTACATGAACGAGCGTTACAGCGCTCGCCCAAATTTCAGTCAGTTGCAGATATCAAGCGAGCCCTTACAGAATGCCGTTATGATCCAGTCCCAGGCGATGATGATATGGTCTTGTATTCATTGCGGGTAAGAAGGGTGACCGAGTATTTGGACACCCTGCCGAATATGGAAAGTTATCTAGACAGAATATATCATTTCATCCGTACAGGAAGAGATCCAGAAAGTATTGGCGACACCATGGTCCAAAGAAAAGTCGAAATTCAGCTCATGATTTTAAAGTTTCTAATTAACTGTTTAATAAGAGAACAAGATTATCCAGGAAAAGATCCAGAAGAAGTGAAAGTCCTGACCAGGTGGAGTGACCATATAGCCGAGGGAAGACACAAGACACAGAACAGTATAGAGAGTATGTACAAGAAAATCCGTAAAGAAATAATAAAGTTACACGAGAAACGAGAAGCAACACAAGCAACCGAGAAAGAAAATGACTCTTCTACTGAAGAGGTAGACGACGAGAATCCTTCCAGAATAGCGTATGTAGGTAGAACTAGACTTTCCGACCGACATTCACGTCTAGACTACAAGAAAACTGTTCCTTCTCCAGTACCAGAACAGTGTTCCCTCGAACAAGTATTCCAAGCTACCGATAAAATCCTGAAATCACGAATAGGTTATAGTGAACTTAGTACTATGCATGAACAAGAACTAGCCCGATCAGCAGTCCGATGGGCTACTGATTCTACCACTTTTCCAGACGAAATAGTGGCACAAATGTTTCTGAAACTATCCCCAGCCGAGCAGCGACTGGTGGGTATGTATATGATCCAGCACCTCATCACTCTGTATGAGGGCCAACGTTCCGATCCAGGTCCGTTACATGATGTATTAAACGAGTTACTACAGTATAGATGGAAAGGTCTAGGTACCGATCTAATTAGTGTCATTCTAGAACAGCGCCACAAATACCGAACGTTTCTGAATCCGCATTTTGTTCATGTCTCACCTCCAGACAGTAAACCATTCTATATAGACAGACAGCATCCGTTACGAGAAGTCCACCCAGTTAGAGGAACGGGTGGCGATCTAGAACGAGTATTTGTTTACACCCCGATTACCAAGATAGAACTCTTAGAGATGAAGAAGTTAATTCCCTGTCACGACAAAGATCCAGCAGGGTTCCACTGTGAATTAAAAGACATGCTCCGTATGGGAGAATACACGTATCCAGATATCATTAAAATGTTAAAGGTCCTGTTGCCTGCGGGCATATATGAAAAACTCAAGGAAAAAGAATGGGAGGTGGGAGAGAAAAAGATAGATTGGACAGCTCTAGAAGCTGAAGATAATGCACATGTACCAGGTACCGGTCTTGGAGATAAATGTAAAGAATTACCTGAGTTATTGATACAAGTTTTGCCAAGATTACTAGCCACGAAAAAGGAAGACTGGGATGCCATCTCAGCCTGTAAACAGAAACCAGACGAAGATACTAGTGATTTTTATTCTAGATTCGAGAAATGTTTCATTATCAACAGTGGTTTGAAGACAGGTAGCGAGTCGTACCCTCATCTTTTTGTTACTAAACTAGTCGAGAATTCAAGCCCACAAGTCAAAAATCGAGTTTTGAAAGTCGAAAGTACCTGGCAAGCTAATACTCCGTCACAAATGCTTCAAATGCTCCAGTATCACCAGAATAGAATCAGGGAAGAGCAAGAACACGAAAGGAAACGTATGAAAGATACGAAAATGAAAGTATTAGTTGCACAATCTGTTCCCCAAGACAGTCAGAAGAGGGGTCCGAATCAAGTCAGTCATACTGCAGTTCCCGTTAGAGGGACCTGCAATTATTGTAAACAGCCAGGTCATTTTATAAACGAGTGTGCAGTTCTGAAACACAACATAGCTACTGGTAAGACTAAAGAAAGACCACGTCCGCCTAGACAAGAACAAGTTACACAGACTTCTCAGTCACCACAGAATGCACAACAGACAGTTACAGTACCGCAGCCTATAGCTGCAACACAGCATGTTACACAACAGATGTACCAGTACGCACAGTCCGAGTATCCAGAGTACCAGCAGTATTCATGAAACAGCCTAGAGAGGGAGGTAGGCTTGCCTCTCATCGAGATACCTGTAGATCAAGAGGGTCCCTATGTTCACAGTCAAGTATTAGGGAAAGACAGAAAGTTTCTGATTGATACAGGGGCAAGTAGGACTACTATCAGTCATGACGAGGTTCCAGGGGCTCCGCTCTCAGGCTCAAGAAATGTTTCCCTTGGATTTTCAGGAAAGCCAATTGTTAACGAGATTTCGAAACCAGTTTCTCTAGAAGTAGGTCCATTGTCCCGAACTACTGATTTGTTACTTACAAAGTCATGTCCAGAAAATTTGTTAGGCATCAAGACATTAAAAGAATTAGGTGCAGTAATTTGTTGCTCCCCAGAGGGAGTTCGTTTGTTTTTAAGGGACTATAAAGGTCATTATGTATTACGTGATTTTGATCCAAGATTACTGAATGTCCCCCAGCATCTATGGGCACAAGGTCCAACTGATGTTGGTTGTATGCAAATCACACCCCATCGTGTGACTCTGAAACAAGGTGTTGTCCTGCCACGAATCAGACAGTACAAATTGCCACCTGAGGCTGTAGCAGCCTTATCCAAAATTATTGACGAGCTCATTGTTCAAGGAGTGGTTGTAGAAACTGACTCCAATGTATGTAATTCTCCTATCATTCCAGTCATGAAACGTACTGATCCAAATGCACCTCCAGTATATCGATTAGTGATTGACCTTCGAGAACTTAATAAATATATCATTCCCCAGTACCCAGTAGTTCCAGATATTTCTTCCCTATTGACAGCCATTGATTCTGAAGCTACGTTCTTCACAGTTATAGACCTCAAGAACGCATTTTTCAGTGTCCCCATTCATCCAGACAGCCAGTACCTTTTTGGATTCTGTTTAAATGGAAGGAGCTATAAATTCACACGAGCTCCTCAAGGTTTCACAGAAAGTCCTAGTATTTACAGTCAAGCACTCAAGAGACAACTAGACAACATTCACTTGCCAACAGACACTGCCCTGCTCCAGTATGTCGATGATCTACTGATCACAGCCCGTTCTGAACGTGACTGCGAGCGAGCGTCACTTACAGTTCTGTATTTCCTAGCCGAGATGGGGCACAAGGTGTCCCCTTCAAAGCTCCAGTTCTGTGTCCAGCAAGTGATCTACTTAGGCCACTTACTGTCCAAGTGGGGTAGGCAGTTGACACCAGACCGTATCCAGTTAATAGCGAGGCTTCCACAGCCCAAGACACAGAAGGAGGTACGTGCTTTTATCGGCCTTACTTCTTACTGCAGACAATGGATTCCTCAGTATGCATTTCTAGCAAAGCCACTGATACAGTTAACGACACAGGAGGCAGCCGTATCGACTGTCCTCCCTTGGACATCTGAACATACACTTAGTTTTAATGAATTAAAGAAAGCCTTATGCCAAGCACCTGTTCTAGCTACACCGAACTACAGTAAGCCTTTTACACTTTTTGTCACAGAACGTGATGGTACTGCATTATCTGTTCTCACACAAGATCAAGCAGGACAGTACAAGCCCTGTGCTTATTTTTCGAGCACATTAGATCCAGTAGCCCAGGCTCCGCCTGCGTGCCTCAAGTCAGTTGCAGCCACAGCTCTAGCAATCAGACAAAGTGATTCCATAGTGTTAGGACACTCCCTGACAGTACAAGTTCCACACTCCGTGGAAGTTCTTTTAAACCGAACACAGACACAGCACTTGACCATTGCACGTTTAACAGGTTATGAACTGACACTGTTCCAGCCACACATAGAAATCAGACGCTGCAACGTTCTAAATCCTGCTACCCTGTTACCATCAGTTACTTCAAATCCTGCCACACATGACTGTGTGGAAGTCATTAATACTATGACTAAGCCAAGACAAGATTTGACAGATATTGCATTACCAGATCCCGACCTGACACTTTATGTGGATGGTTCATGTATGAGAACAAGTACAGGAGAACTAGTAGCCGCGTATGCAGTGACTACTGAAACTGAAGTTAGAGACACACCGTATTGACACCCTGTCTGCTCAAGCAGCAGAGCTAGTTGCTCTGACCCAAGCCTGCATACGTGCCAAGAACCTGAAAGTTAACATATACACAGATTCACGTTATGCATTCAGAGTTGTACACGACTTCGGAGTACTCTGGCAGGAGAGAGGTTTCATGACTTCTCATGGAACCAAGATTCAGCATGGTCTCCTCATTCAAGCTCTGTTAGATGCAATACATTTACCGACAGCTATCGCTATCATGAAGTGCAAGGCACATACGAAAGTTACTGACATCATTTCCCAAGGTAACGATCTAGCAGATCGAACAGCCAAGCTTACAGCTCAGACACCAGACATTCCAGTTAACAAGACACAGACATCCACTCCAGAACAGACTACCTGTATGACAGTTAAGGACCCTACACAAGATGTCATAGACATACAGTTACATGCTACTCCTGAAGAAATCAAGAAATGGTCCGAACAAGGAGGGGTCCAGACAGATCAGGGATGGGTGACGAAGGGAAAAGCCACATGGTTTCTCCCCGACTCTATGGTTCAAGTCATTATTAATACCGCACATAGTCCAGCACACCTAGGAGAAAAAGCCATGTTAGACAGTATTCAGAACCTTTGGTTCAACAAGCATTTACGAGCTGCAGCCAAGCAGAAAGTCCGTACCTGTATGATATGTTGCCAGTTCAATCCAGGTAAAAGTGTCCCGGTGGAACAAGGTGGATTCCAACCTCCTGACCACCCTTTTGAAGTCCTCCAGATGGATTATATTCAGATGGAGCGATGTCGAGGTTTCAAGTATGTCCTCGTAGTTGTATGCGCTTTGTCCAGGTGGACAGAAGCATATCCAGTTCCAGATTACACAGCAGCGACCACTGCCAAGCAGTTGGTTCGTGAATTCTTCCCCCGTTATGGACTCCCTAGGGTCGTGTATTCTGATAACGGCCAGCCATTCTCATCTGAGTTGATGAAACATGTTTCCCTTTTGTTAGGGTACCAGTGGAAGTTCCATTGTGTGCGCCATCCTGAAGCAGCCGGTCTCGTAGAGAGACATAATCAAACCCTGAAAATCCGTATTGCTAAGACATGTAAAGAGAAAGGGGTAGACTGGCTAGTTGCCCTGCCAGTTGCTTTATTCTTTATGCGCATGGTCGCACATTCCAGATCAGGTCTGTCCCCTTATGAGGTCGTATTCGGCCGCCCCCCAAATATGTGGGGTACACCTAGACCTCGCAGTATTACAGATGTTTCCAGTAATATGTTGACAGATTACCTAGCTTCCTTGATGTCTGCCCTACACTCTTGTCGTTCACAGGTTGCCGCTGCATTTCCAGATAATACCGAAGTGAAACCGCATGAGGTCATCCCAGGTGACCTAGTACTGGTCAGGAACTTTGATCGTTCAAGTCCGCTGGAGCCTCGCTGGAAGGAGCCGAGACTAGTCCTTCTGACCACCCGTACGGCCGTGAAGTTGGAAGGCCGCAAGGGTTGGGTCCATCTGTCGCATATCAAGAAATTTCATGGAATCCGAAAAAAGACTTTTAATGACAATTCCAAAGACTGTTCCATTTCTAAAGACTGCCTGAAACAAGACTCTAAATCAGACATTAATCTCAATCCCGAACTGAAAGTTCCTCTGTTAGAGAAAACTCCGCAGCAGGAGTATAAATTAAAGCTCCGGTCTAGTAAAATAAGTCAGCCAGTTTAATTGTCCAAGTCCCTCTCGGGTGAAACGGTTAGACAGGTTTCTGACATGTATGAGATAGACCCCCATAGTGAGAGAGTTAGTCAAAACTCTATCCGATGTATCGTTTTTCTAAGTTTTATATTGTTTCTAAGTTTGATGGTTACCTGCACAAGTTATGCATTGCATTTATGTTTCCCAATTCCTCATGTAAATAAGTTTTCTAATGCTACACTAGAGCACACATTTAGTGATCTGCCTCCTCACGAGTTATCCTATCGTCTTGCTATGCGTAATAACACATTCATCAGAATGTTACACTATTCACACCAGACCAGCAATGCCACTAATTGTTGGGTGTGTGGTCGACTTCCCCCTTTCCAGACACCGAAGGGAGTTCTGCCACTCTTTCCTTATCCGTTTTCACATAATGATTCGTGTGGAGCATGGTCCATGTTAACGTCATCTTCAAATGATATGTCCCTACTGAATAGAACATGTTTTCCAGACAAGCAAGGTCTCCCCCATAGAACAGGGTTAGATCTAGAAAATGAAGTATATAATTTAGGTAATTATTCTTCGAATTTTATGGTCCTGAATGTTCAGTCTGATACTACTCCAGACTTACCTGCTATTTCAGTACTACCAGTCAAAGGCGAATTATGTGTCAGAAAGAATGGTTCCGCACATGTAGGACATAGTGATTGTACTACTACTGTCAAGTATAGTGACAGTGGGAAATCTATTTTCAAAGCATCACGTCATTCTTATTTTGTTTGTGGTCAGACCGCATATGTTCGTCTGCCCCTCGATTGGGATGGAACATGTTACATTGCCTTCCTACTGCCACCAGTTTTTCTAGCCCCATCTGATTATCATAGAAACACACATCTAGTACACGTCAGACATAGAAGGGAGATTGAGTCCCCAATTGTCGATCAAACTGAAACTACTCTAGAACAATATCAAGATTTCAATAAAGGTTTCTTCTTCTTTATAGGACCTATCCAGAATAGTAAGTTAATACGTAGACTAACCAGAACCCTTGAAGCAGTAGTGAATGAGACTACTTCTGCTCTAGGTAATTTAACCGAAGAGCAATCTGCTATGAGATTTGTCGTGCTCCAAAATCGTCTCGTTCTTGACGTCATACTGGCCGATAGAGGAGGAGCATGTAGAGTCATCGGATCTAGTTGCTGCATTTTCATTCCTAATAACGCGCCGTCTGTTTATTCAGCTATAACCAGACTTCATAAAATTGCCCATCAGTTACACCAGAATCCAGGCACCTGGACATGGTCCGGTTGGCTCTGGAGTATCATATCTGCCTGGGGATGGAAAGTATTGTCATTTCTAGGTATTGCAGTAATGATCCTATTCAGTTGCTGCCTCTGTATACAATGTGGCCCTGCGATTTGCGGCATTTGTGCTACCTCTTGTATTCCTAGTCCTAAGTCCCGTTCCAAGACAATTCGAGACGAGCAAATGATGCTATATGAAATGATAGATGGTATCATGAATATTGATGTTTCCTGATGGAAACGTAGGGCACAAGGAGGGAATGTGGAAAAGTGAATTTTGCCATGTTCTGTGTCCCTACGTGTTCCCCATCCTATGTTATAATGTGCATGATTAATATGCATATGTATTCCCCTATGATCGATTAAAGACGCAATTCTAGTTGTGTCCAACTCTAGTATGCCAGTTTCCAGTTCTCGTGAAAGCTACGAGTATTAGGCCTATGTAAACCTATGTTGCCACGTTTCGCAGTGTGCACGTTAATTCAGAATAAAGTCCCCGTTTCTAGGCCTCAAAAGGGCCTGAACACCAGATTCAGCTCCTGTCTCCTGAACTCTCCGAGGAGCGATACAGCCCCCACCTGCATCCCTGACCCTTCACTTACTTCCTGCCTCACAGTGCCCGGCTCGGCCTGGCTCTGCCTCCCAGTCTGCCAAGAGTATGTTATGTTTCTAGTTATCAGTTCAGCCCTCCTTCTCTGCATTCCTAAGCTACTGAATCGCATCAATAGTTTCCGTCATGGTCTAGCCTTTATGTCTCCATGTAAAAGAAATACTGTATTCATATTCATAGAATATTCCTCGCACATGCAATACATTTAGAATAATGCATGCACCAGTCTTAGTGTCTGTTAGCCTTTACCCTGATAACTTTTGGATTCTATCAACATGTACTATAAACACCAGATACTAGATATGCCTAGGTACATGTCGCTCTGACCCTCCAGACTTTCGTCTCCTCTTCTAGTGCAGAAGTCATAGCCCCCAGTTCTCCCTGGTAACACGTCATTGCCAGTTTACGCGCACCACTAGGTTAGAGGTCCCAGCTGCTCAGGTAGCCCCCTCCATGTTTCCGCCCCTTTTATGACATATTCTGTTACGTTTACATCACGTCTATGTACACGCCCTGTACACACCTCTTGTTACACCCACTTTATGCCTTATCTTTCGCGACTGCTACAAACTCCGCCTACTGCTACGCCTACTGTATTGAATGCAATGTAATTGTTTTAGTATATATATGTTGTGCACTGTTATTAAAGCTATCCCTTTTCCAGACCCTGCCCCCGGCAGCTGCCATCCTATTCCCGTGCAGGTGGTCCTGTTCCTGTCCCTTATGCTTTATTAAACCTGCAAAACTCAAGATACCTCGAATCCTGACTCTTATTTATTGAGCTACCTGTTTATTGATTATTCCGAAAAATAGAACCGGTATTTAATTATTTATTTACCACACAGTGGGGAGGGGTCAGTGGGGCCTCCCCCTGCCCCCCCCCCCCCAAAAGTGGATGCCTTTCATGGTAGAGGCGGTCTCTTCGGCCGTGATGGGTGTCTAGGTGGAGATGGTGGGCTGGCTGGTGTGGCTGTAGGGAGGGAGGACCGGCTGTGGGGTCTGGCTTATGGTCGACAAAGTTGTTGGAGAGGTTTTTCATCTTCAGGTGGAAGTAGGATCCAAGCTTGTCGCAGAGGTCCCAGGAGGGGGTGATGTCCGTGGCTTCGCTGTGGGGATTGGTGAATTCCTGGATGACAGAGAAGAGTTCATTGGAGTTGCTAGAGTTGGTGAGGATTTTCTTGTGAATGAAGGTCCTTTTGGTAGGTCTGATTTGTTGGGGGTAGTCTGTCATAGCGTTATTGTAGGTAGTGTAGTTTCCGGGTGTCTTACTGTTTCTCCAGGTCTTCTCCAGGCATCTGTAGGTCTGTCTGGCTTCTTGGAGATCCGTAGTGAACCAGGCAGCTTTCCTGGGGTGCTGTTTGTCGGGGTTGCGTAGAGGACAAGCTTGTCCCCGCAGTTGGCGATCCAAGTGTGGAACTTCCTGGCTGCAAGGTTGGCGCCGGGTGCCACAGAGTGGTTGTCTCAGATGATGGTGGAGTTGAGCTGCTCGTCAGTGACTTTACTCCAGTTCCTTCGAGGTGGGTGTGGGGCTGGTTAGGGTGCCTTGGGTTTGTCGACGAGAAAGTGTACGCAGTGGTGGTCAGTCCAAGGGGGTTGCGTGGTGTGGCTGAAGCGGACACTGTTTCCTCCTGCGAAGATGAGGTCGAGGGTGTGTCCTGCCCTGTGGGTTGGTGTGGTAACGAGTTGTTTGAGTCCGATGTTGGCGAGGATGTCACGGAGGGTGGTGGAGTTGGGGTTGCTGCGGTTGTCGAGGTGGAAGTTCAGGTCTCCGATTAGTATGTATTTCATCGAGGCGATGGCGTGGGGAGCGAGGAGGTCGGTGACCGGGGGGTCTGTAGGAGAGGGTGCCATGGAGTGTATTGAATTGGGGCTGGTCTGGATCTGGAGGGGCAGGTGTTCGGCAGAGGGGAAGATTTTGCCGGAGGTGGTGAGGTGAAGAGTTTTTGTGAACGATGGTGAGACCTCCTCCCGGGTGGTTGGGGCGGTCTTGCCTCTGGATCTTATATCCGTCCGGGATGGCAATGTCAGGGGCGGAGGAGGCGTTAGTCCAGGTTTCTCTGAAAAAACTGATGTCTGGCAAGATAGAGTCCAGCAGGTTCCAGATCTCCATGGCATGTCTGTGCGTGGAGCGCACATTGAGTAGGATGCATCTTAGGGCATCGGCAACCGGAGCGGTGTTGAAGGTCTGACAGCAGTGGAGGCAGGAGAACTGGTCGAATGTTGTGCACGGTGTGGCATGTTGGTAGTAGCTGTGTCTTACTGGGTTGATTGCAAGGAGGGCGGTTGTGTTGTAGGGGTGGATGGTTCTAGGGCCAGGGAAGAGAAGCTGGGAGGGGTGGGGCTGCAAGGGCAGCAGCGCCCCCTCCCCTCCCTGGACTAGGAGGGAAGGAAAAATAGAACAGGTAAGGGAAGCAGAGGCGGTAAAGAAAATTAAATTAAGTTACTAAGGCTAAGGGGGCTGCAGGCGAGGGGCAAGCGATGGGTGGGCTGAAGCAGACGGACCCGGCGCGAGCACCAGCCTGTCAGAGGTCTGACAGCAGGCGGCTGAGCAAGTGGAGGCTCAGGGGTCTTACTCCTTAACATTGATCGAAGTGTGTGCGCTAATGGGGTGGTCAGGATCACGTGATAGGTTAACAAACAGGGATGACAAATTTGATTGAGGGAATAAAGAATACGCTTTACCCGAGGTGTAAATTGACATTTGGTTGTCCACAAAGGAATTATGGATAATTCTCGCAATATGATATGAGTAATAGATGTGATCACACATCGTGGTAAATTGGTTTGGCTTAAATCGATACACTGGAGTAGGCCAAGCATAAACAAATATACTTATAGTTAAAACCCACATGCAGTAATTGCTTTCATGGCTATTTACTAGGGTCATGTTATGGGACAAATTTGAATCACGCAATTGGAATGTTGTGATATTGAAGAAGGCAGTATAGCACTGCGTAGGAACACGATTGGGTTTGCTGTTGGACACATATAGAGGTGTTGGTGTTTTCTCCGTTATGCCTGAGGGGAGGTATTATGTAGTAGTATTACATGGTTGGATTTAATAGCATGAATGTATGTGTACTTTGAGAACTGTTTTGCGCAATTTGCGTGTCATTCACTTTAGTTAAACCCACGTGGAGATAGGTTAGAAGTGACGGGTTTAATGGAATAACTTGATGCTGGTGATTTCTAACAAAGGATTGGGCTTAACTTAACTGATGCTATATAATGTCAATTGATAGAGGACTGTGACATTGCGGAGGAGGAGATATGTTGATGCAGAGTTTTCGTTTTCCTCAGATTTACTTTACTCATTTTTGGATATTTGAGCGTTATGCCTAAAGGAAGGCACTAGGTAAGAGTATTATATTGTAGGATTCACTAGTATGAAAGTATGTACACTTGGAGAACATCTTTGTGCGATGCGATTTGTACATAATGTTTTGTAGTAAAACCCACGTGGGGGATCAGTAAGAAGTGATGGGGTTTATGGATAATCTTCATGCTGGTGTTTTATAATAATGATCGGGCTTACTGCCACTGACGATATATATGGATATGGTAATTAATATGGGAATGTAACATTGCTTAGTAGGTGAAACGCTGATGCAGGGTCTGTTCTCCTCAGGCTTACGTCTGTTTACTTTGCTTACTCTTGAATATTTGAGATTACTTGTGGATATTTCTGGTAGGCATCTAAGTCACTGGACATTAATGAGAGGAAGTGGTATACATGTTATAATAGTATTTGACATAATATTCTTTGACATTACAGAATCTTACATCAAACATCTTGTGATTCTGGGCAAATCACTTAATCTTCCTGTGTCTAACAAAATTAACATGTCCATCTATAACGCAACTGATGCTCATGTAAAGTGCTCTGATACTTTTAGGTCGAGCTTGCGCTACATAAAACAAAAAATCCCTCCTAGATTTTTATTGAATACTGATATGTTTGTATGGAAATATCACGAAGGAACCACAGGTGTACAGCGATTGTGAATAGGATGGATGAGTAAAGGGATTAAAGGATACATGCGGTTGGTAATACCGCATGGATTTGTTTGGTTAATGTGCACTCTCGCAGTCTCTTGGGGCTTTTCTCAGCAGCAGAGTCACCCGATGATATTGTTAGAAAGGTACAGTGGAGTGCTGCTCTTGTACGTACTACTAAATTTAGAAATGGACTCTGGTTTTAGGCACTTAATATAGGGTGATGATGGTGTTTGGAATAATGGGCTTGCATGACTCTGTATAGTAGTGTGATATTAAAAAGAATTACTGGAAATAATCTGAAATGAAGGGTGCTCACGGAAAATAAAAATGTATAGAGAAAAGTGATACGCTGAAAGTATTTTCTGTGACAACAGAAAAGAATAGGCTAAAGACGACATACAACTAACACCAATAGGCATCGACCTGGAGCACAATCGGTAATGCATCTGAACCAGATGGCGGAAAAAACTATCAAACAATGGAACTTATGCCAAGGCACATTACTAATCATAGGAGAAGTCAATATACCTCCTAACTCGAAAGACTTCTTTGAAGGAAAACAAGTTGCATACATACAAGGATAACACTAGATGACGGAAGTCTGCAGAGCATGTGTACCTACACCTACCTACACATGCCCCAAACACAATGTTAGTATGACCAGCGTAATATAAATGGATTTAAAATTTCAGAATAATTGCACTTGGGAATCTCCCTGTGTATGCCTTATCTGCACCCAGATTCCTAAGTGGATTTTGGCCTTTAGGTGCTTTAAGTGTAATAACAAGTAAGGTGAAGTCAAAACTTAGATTGAGAGAAGGGCCCGAGGCTGTTGGGCAACCTTGAAAGCTAAAAGGAGGCAATTGCCCAGAGGAAAATCCCAGGGACTCTGTACGTGTGTTTGTAGGACAACCATATATTTGAAGGACCATCAAAGAACCAGTGTCTGATGTACTGTGAAAACTAAATAGAGCTAAAACGAAGGACTAATAGCTAACAGTCGAGCAGAGTGATGTGGAAATTAGCCTTTTTTCTGCATTGGAGTATCACTTATTTGATATTGCTTTTCTAAACGGAGTGACGAAGTGGTACTGTTGCCTGATTGCTGCCTTTTAATCCTACTGCCTTTTATCCGACTGCTCGCGGCCCTCGCTTCGCGGGTGCTGCTCGAGGCTATCATCGTAAAGGACTATTTGCGGAGCCGAGTAGAGACTTCTCACCCCAGCGGGACTGCGAGGACCAGCGGGCGCTGCGCTTGAAGACTCGCCGCAGCTGGTCCTCTTCCCACCCCCCTCCCGCTTGGATTAAATACTCTGAGGGTCGGGTGCTGACTCGTATTGCTTTTCTAAATGGAGGGACGAAGTGGTACTGTTGCCTGATTGCTGCCTTTTAATCCTACTGCCTTTTATCCGACTGCTCGCGGCCCCCGCTCGAGGCTATCATCGTAAAGGACTATTTGCGGAGCCGAGTAGAGACTTCTCACCCCAGTGGGACTGCGAGGACCAGCGGGCGCTGCGCTTGAAGACTCGCCGCAGCTGGTCCTCTTCCCGCCCCCCTCCCGCTATATATTGTCTTCGTTTGACGCGGGACGCGCGCGGGTCGAAGCGCAGGGCTAAGCCCGGGCAAAGGGCGGGCCCTCAGAGGCTGAAGAAGGCTGTGCTCACCCCTTTTAAAAAGTATTGTATTTGTTTTAACGTTTATTAGTAGGCCTGTGACTGCTTTACTGTGCTTTACCGTTCCTGTGATACCCTTGTGTCCCCCCTAGACTTATTCGAAATGACGACCAAAAAGCTTAGGTCTGGAAGGTCGTGTTCCAAAACAAAATCGAATCCCCTTCGCAATAAGGTTAATCATGTAGTACAACTTAAGAGTACCTGTCAGTTATTCAATCTCTGGGAACGGGGGAAAACTAGAGCATCAAATGTTGAACCCGCCTATGAGGACACGGTAAAAGCTCCCTCTTCTCTGATGGGATTGAGTACTGTGGGTTTGGGGCATGAGAATAGCATGGAAAAGGGAGTAATCACTCTAGCCGCAGAAAGAGAAGGTTTTGCCTCTTTGAACAATTGTGTGTCTCCCACCCCGCATAAATCAAAAGATAAAAATACTCGTCTCCCTCTCCCTCTACAAACCCACCCTGAAGCTATTTGCCAAGTGGTGGGAATGTTAGAGCATGTTTCTCTTCTTAAAACTAGTGAGCCTCCATCTGAAAAATATTAACCAAGTCTTCTTTCCCCTAGAGAAGTGCATAATAATGATCTAGCTTTTTCGGATTTGGAGCTCTGTAAGAGATATATCGAGGTTGATACTGATAAGATTAGGGATCTTAAAAAAAACCCTATAACACCAGTTCCACCTGTTCTCATCTCTATAGCAGTACTCCCTCGAATATCTCCCAGTTAAACATCTCAACAGGCTCTAATCTTAATATAACAGGTATTGACGCTTTGCTTCCTCCTAGGGTGGATAAACCTGTCTCCGACTGCCTATCCTCTCTTGAACATTTGCTCTCTTCTAAATTAGTATTATTGGAGAAATTTGTTGGGGGTTCCGATTGTGTATTGGAAACAGTAACCCAAATACTGAAGGTTTTATTATACGATAAATTTGAGAAGAAATCCTGCTCAAACTTAGATGCCGTGAGAGAAGATCTTGATGAGCAGAAAATTCCTGGGTCAAAGATTGGGTTTTCTAATATTTCCCACCCCCTTAATGATAGGGAACAATTTGTCCTCCCCTTGAAAACCCCTATTTCTAATTGTGTAGTTGATATAGTTCCAGTAGTAGAGGTTTTACAAGAAATGGTGTTAAAGGATGATATAGAATCACCCCCAATAATAAAGGATCCATATGTAACGGACTCCAAGGAAGATAAGGACCTTTTTCCGATCTTTAATAAACAGCATAGTGTGGGTGATAAGGAGGTTCCTGAACCAGAAGGCGAAAGAAAAAAGGAGAATTTAGGGAAAGTTAAAAAGTATGGGACAAAAAAGCGGAGACTAATCAGAAGAATTGAAAAAAATAGACGGCGAAAAATTCTTTGGAAAGAAAATTTGGAAATGGTCCCAAATCAAGAATTACTTCAGGCCTCCCTGCTGGTACAAAAAGATGAAAGTGAGGACGTAAAAATAGCGGAGGATACCTCTACCCCTGCAACACAGAGTTCTAATTCCCTACCATCAATTCCCTGCTCTTCTGGGGGGCCTTTTATGGTTAAAGGGGATTTGTTAAACTCAATTCTCCCAAAAAATGAGATCATTTCTATTGGTTCTGTATCCTCTACTCTTAATCCTTTGGCCAGTCCCTACTCTGTTAAAAGGGAAGGAGTAGCGGTTTGTCAAAAACCTCCTGAAATTCCCTTGGAGGAGAGCGCTGATACCCTCATCCTGGATTTCTTCCCTTTATTTGATGCTGATTGCATTTTAAATAGATCATTGCTTCTTAAATATTTCCAGGAATCAGTAAATTTGAAATTGTTACAGACCACAGATATAGATTTAGTACGGATTCTGAAGACAGAGGGTGGAAATTTAACGAGGGTAAAATTTTACTCTAAATTAGTGGTGAATCTAATTTTACAACGGTCAGAAGATTTCCAGAGTAGAGGGATTGATGTTATGCCTTTTTGGGGGAATTTCCCCTTTGTTAGACCCTCTAAGTCTTTAAGGCCTTTAGGGTCTTCTTTATCCCTCTTGCAGGCAGCACCTGGAAATATAGAACAAGCAGGCGGTTTCGATGATCTGAAAATTCGCTTATCAAAAGATCTTCGCCTTGTATCTTACCCTAATCCTCCTATTCCCCTCTCTCAGGATAAGGTTGAAGATGAAACTCTTCGCTGGAACTGGTTACCTGGCGTTCTTTCGAAGAAATTGACTATTAAGTACCCTCCCAATCCCCATCTTTAGCGACAATATAACGTTGATATCTTGGAACTGCGCTGGGCTAAAGAATTGTCCTGAAAAAATTCAATTCCTCATGTCCCTAAAAGCCAGTGTGATCTGTCTCCAGGAGACTTGGTGTTCAGAGAAACTCCAGATAGGAAGGGATTATTTTGTTCTGAAGGGTCACGCTGTTCCCTCCAGGAGAGGCCATGCTAGGGGGGGAATTGCCAGTCTACTATCCAATCGGAGAAAATGGAATTTCTCCCACTATTTGGATTCTTGTAACCTTTTTCAAGCTGCAACGCTGTTTAGTCATGACAACGTTGAGGTATCTAAACCCTTAGTATTGATCAACGCTTATATTCCCCCTGAAGTTAATTTTAACGTAATCTTAAAAAGGGTTTTCATCTATACTCAAGAGTCTTAGGGAGAAATCTCCTCCCCCTAATATAATTCTAGTAGGGGATTTGAATTGCAAAATCTCTAATCTAAGCATGAGTCTGTTTCGCGATAAATATAAAGAAGAATCATTTCATATCCCCCAAGCCCTCCTTCCCGAGAAGATTAAAACAAATAAGCGAGGGAAGATGCTTCTCAAAGAACTCTCTGTAATGGATGGGATCATAGCGAATGGAAGGCTCCCTTCTGATTCCCCTGCAAATTTTACTCACAAATCTCATCAGGGAGAATCTATTTTAGATTACGTGATAGTTGAGAATTCTACCTTTGCCCTATTAAAGGATCTTAGGGTTACTGAAACGGCTTTTAGCGACCATAAATTACTTTCTTCATCTATGAATATAAATCCTCTGAAATCCGACCGATGGTCACTCAATAGCGACCAGAGAAGCTTTGGAGCGAAATCAGGAAGATGCTATTGGAACACAAAAGCTGAACAAGATCTGGAGAGTGTTCTTGATGCTGCAATTGATGACCTTGCTATGTGGCAAGGTTTTGAAATTGTGTGCTTCCAAGATTTTATGAAGTTAGTGATTTCGGTGGCTACAAAAACCAGATAAGAAAAGGTGTTTTGCAATACCCTCTTGTCCCCTACGTTTACTTAATATAGAAATAAATAAGCTAGTAAGGGAACAATACTTGCATAAATCGGCAGAAGGATCTCGCAAAGTCAGTTTATTAAAAAGAAGGAGGAAAAGGTTACAAGTGAAGTTACGGAAAGAAGGGGAGGATACTATTTGGATAAAATTAAGAGAGGCTGCTTTTAAAGGGGAAATGAGACAGTTCAGGTCTCTTATAGGTGAGGGGTGTGGATCAAGAACAAGACCGCTTCCTATCCCCATTGAAGAACAAACATGGGTAGATTATGTCACAACCCTTTATGCAAATAATGGAGCGGCGGTTCCCCGTGTAGGTTCTACTGAAAGTGATCAACCTTTGGATCCCCTATCTGAAAATTATATTGAAACAGCCATAAAGGAAATGCGTTCATCTGGGGCAATGGGGCCGGATGAACTTCCAATTTCTGTTTTAAAGCAAAGCAGCAAAAAATGGAGCAAATTGTTATGTCCTGTGTTCAACATTTGTTTCTCTAGCGGAACGATTCTTCCCTCGTGGAAAGGGAGCATCTTAGTGCCCCTTTTTAAAAAGGGTGACTGTTTAGCTCCCCAAAATTATCGCCAAATTGCCCTTTTAGATGCAATTGGCAAAGTCTTTGCAAGATGCCTTTTGAAACAAATTAATGATTGGGTGGACCCAGCAAATATACTTCCCCTTGAACAGACGGGATTCCGAAAGAATCATGGTACCTTGGATAATGTGACTGCTCTGCAGGTAATAACGGACAAATATATCAGGGTAAGAGGTGGGGGAGTCTATGTTGCTTTCATAGACTTCTCCACGGCTTTCGATAAAGTTGACCGTCCTCTGTTGTGGAAGAAATTACTCACTTTGGGTATGCCAGCTAGGCTGTTAAATCTAGTTCAGGAACTCCACTCTGAGACCTGGTGTAGAGTACTGTTGGGTGGGGAGAGAGGCCTATCCCAAGCAATTCCCTCAGCCAATGGTCTTAAACAGGGTTGCTTATTAGCTCCCTTGTTGTTTTCTCTCTATGTTTGTGATCTCCCCCAGACCCTATCCTTGAGCGAAGGAATTGCCCCCACTTTAGGGGACAAACCGGTTGCATGCTTAATGTACGCAGATGACCTACTTCTTTTGGACCTTACCCCGAAGGGTCTTAATAGTCATCTGCATGCTTTGCATTTATTCGCCGAGTGCCACTATTTGAAGATCAATATGTCTAAAAGCAAGGTAATGTGCATTATAGGGAGGAAAAAAACGAATCGGGAAATTTCAGCTGGTTTTTAGGGAGTGAGAAATTGGAAATTGTAAAATCTTATGTTTTTCTGGGGAAAATAGTATGTGGTAACTTGAGTGACAAGGCTCACATAGATAGCAACATTAGGAAAGCCATGACTCAGGGAAATGGACTGAGTGCTCTTTATAAAGCCACCGGCAGAAGACATTTTGCCCATCAGCTGGAGGCCTTTCAAGCAAAAATTTCAGCTTCCCTGCTCTATGGCATTGAGCTAATAGATTTGAGACAATGGGATTTCCTAGATACTATTGAGGGTAGACTCTTGCGACATTTATCGTCGGTCAATAATGCCTGTACAGTTGAATCCCTCAGACTTGAATTGGGCATACGAAGCAGTTGGGTTCAAGGCCCTGGCAGGAGTAATACATTGGGTCTTTCACTTAGCCAAGGGCAAACCGGCTACTTTAAGATGTCTGATTAAAAAAGAATGATTGGGTCCTATGAAAGAACATTCTTTACTTATAAAGAATTTTAGAAGGGCTGTTACGTTACTAGAATTGGAGGAATCAACTCTTTTTTTATTATCTCCACATCAGATAAAGATGTCATTAAAACAGGCTACATGGGAGTTAAGTTTTAGGAGGGATAGAGATGTCCTCATTACAAAGAAAGGTGTTACTGAGGTTGTCAATTCTTACTTATTCAAACATATACAACCCTATGCATCCTGGACCCTCCCCCACGGCCTACGCCGTTTTTGGTTCCTCTTGAGACATGATCTTCTCCCTTTAAATAAATGATTAGCTTGATGGCATGGTTGTTCCGATAAATGTAATCTATGTGGCATTGACGGCTCAATTCAGGATATTACCCATATCCTTTTCATATGCCCTGCCCTAATGGTCCATCGTCGAAAGTGGGTGAGACCAATATGTTTAAAGTTAAGCATTTCTTCTGCTAAATCTCTACTCAATGCCATTTTCAACCTTCCCAATGAAATGTTCTGTTACAGAATTTTAACTTTTTTAAATGTTTCTTAGAATTATATGAATAGATAAGATTTTTACTTTTTAGTTTCTGTATAAATGGAATGTATTTTGAGGATTTTATGTTTTGTAATTTCTGTTGTCATTTATGTTTTGTTTATATGTGGACCTCAATCGAGTTCCAAATCATATTCAAATAAATTGAATTATTTGATTACATATAAGGACAAAATGTGTGCGCTCTTCACACTTCATGTTTGAATGGTATTAGTCATCCTTTTAGAAGGACAATAAAGAACAGAAGAGGGTATGCAGAAGGTTGAAGACTGAACAAATGACAAAAAAGACAATTCATGATGTAGAAAATACTTTATTTTAACTACTGAAATCTAGGATACCGTTTGCATTGGATATCCAGGAGATCCTTTGTGAGACCTTAACAATGAGCAACTCAGCGAGTGGACAAATAAGAACCCCCATTTCAGAAACAGGGAAATGTTTAATAACCAGTGAAGCACAATGTTGACCAAATAGTGACAGATCCACAGTAACAACAATTTATGCAGCACAAACACTGGAGTCCCCAACTGCTACAGAGAAAGGCACTAACAAGGAAAGTCAATAAGGTCTGAAGGTATAAAATGACTCCCAGGATCTGAGAAGTGGAGGAAGGATACCGTTTTCCCCCCAAAAATGCATGTTTTGCAATAAATACAAACACATTTTGGAATCTGGTCCACTGTGTATCCAGCAGGTTGCACTTGCTCTGGGCCATTTTTCGAAATCACCAATTGTATCTGCAAGCGCCAGATTCCAATTCATTGGGTGAAATGGAGATTCTTTAAAGAGGACATTAGCTAGAACACCCCAACTATGGACAGATAGTGTCAACCTAAACCATCGCCTAGACTGATTTATTTCCTTTGTAGTTTTGGTACAGAGCCACTCACACCAAGCCTGTATAAATGCATGAAAGGACACACGTAGACTTGCTCGCTTCAGATTTTGTAAACACAGCAGTATAAATTGGTAAACCACACGGGGGATGACCAGCAACAGAAATGCCAGCAGCAGTGCTGTACGTGGAGCTTTGTCTACCCCACTTCTTTTGGTAGGTACTATACATGTACACCTAATGGTCGAAGCACCTACTTCTTTACAATTCGATTTCTTCCCTTTGGAAAATATTTGTTGAGAACAAGCAGTGCATACTTTCTGCAACCATACAATGATTGGCTCACTTTAATCCAACACCTAGGAATGATCACCATTCCGTAAACGGATCAGCCTCCTGGTACGCCCCTTCAAGCAGCTGCGGCCTTTTTCAATCAGAAATACACCTGCTGATCTTCACAGCTCCAACAGACACAACAAACTGAGACAGAGCAATACTGCAGCTACTTCTCGATTAGTGTTCATATTTTCAAAGTACCACACTACAGAATAACTCAAGCACTTGTTATATTGTCCAATGTGAAATGTTGGAAAACGATATACTTTATTCAAGGGTCAAAGGTATAGTTAAAATTATTTACATTCGTTAGAAATAGTCTGTGCAATATTTAATTATTTTTTTCTTATGACATTGCTCATAAGTTAATTACTCATTTACAATAGGCATTAACAGTATTTTAGAATACAAAGGGTTTCCAGAGAAAAGAACATGATTGTGGGAAAGTGCAACAACCGCTTTTATGGCTGCTTAACGTGCATCCAGCAACTAATGGCGTGGGCTCAGAGAAGCTCTGGAACTGGCAGCACACTGGCAGCAGGGGCAGGTGCCAGCTCCTGCCCTGGAGACCTTTCCTTTAGAGCTGATAAAAGTAGCTCGATGCGCCATCAGCGCAGCACCGGTGCCTTACACAATGAGAGCATCTGTCACATAGGAAATAGATGGAGTGTATCCCTTTGTCACAAGCCACGAAACGGACACTCAGTTATATTTCTACACAGTAATAGTGGACGAGATCGATTCTTTGTTTTAGTTAGTTGCACTTTTTGCATACAGACGTACATATGCAGTCATTTTATCCAAGGACACACGGCACACAATGTGAAGGCCATCACAGGGCAAAAATGGAAAGATGTTTGATGGGGATCTGGGCGCTGGTAGAGGTCTTCGCTTCTGAAGGCAGATCTCCCAAGTGATCGATTTTGGCGGCCATTTCTTTATCACGTTTGTGATGTATACTCGAAGAAAAAGAGAATCTGTGCCAAGGGGAAGGACTGATACAAAAGAAGCCATAGAAAGGTAAGGACAATGGCTATTAAGGCATCACTCTTTGCACACAACCTACCTGCAGAAATATCTCATTAAGGTCAGAAGTCCAGCTGAGCTCGGGTGCATCTGCGCTTGTCCCGTTTAGAGAGACAAGCGCCTACTGGCATTATGGGCTAAACTACTGAGAAAATAGACAAATGCTTGTGCAACGATGGACCCAAAGCACATCTAGGTGTGCACCAAGATTAATCACAATACATACACAAAGCCTACACAAAAAGGAATGCTGCTCTTCTTACAAGGGTTTCATTACTTTGCT
Source organism: Lissotriton helveticus (assembly GCF_964261635.1). Classification (NCBI taxonomy): domain Eukaryota; kingdom Metazoa; phylum Chordata; class Amphibia; order Caudata; family Salamandridae; genus Lissotriton; species Lissotriton helveticus. The sequence goes on along the minus strand of NC_136061.1, from coordinate 218,624,831 downwards.
GAACCAGTGCTAATGTTACTTCGCAGGTTTTTTTGTTGTTTTATTTTAACTTTAGCATTTGATATGTTCTCTGCAACCAAGAAGAGTTACTACACTTCCTTGAGAGGGGTGCCTGCAGCAGCCAGCACAAACTGGAATAAGTGATTTTTTTTCCTGTGAACATTTCATTAATGAGGACACAAAGTTTTGGAGAGGCAGGGGTGAACAACCGTCTTAATCTCTCTACAACAATTGAGCTGTAGGGGGAAAATGCATCTCCCGACCCTCTACAATCCTCCATATGAAGAACGGTAAACTACATTATATTAAAAACTTCCGTGATTTTTATTTTTTAAATTAAAATGTTCATGTTATGTTTCTTGTTTTTAACCTTGGAAACCAGAGTGAAGTCAAAGAAACTGATGGCTAGCACTTATTAATGGAATCCAACAGTGGTTGATATTAGTAATTATAAAGTTCAGACCCGCTACTCCTTCCCCAAGGGAAGGCTAAAGGAAGCCACAGTCTGCTATGATATACCGGGGGCAGATGGGAGGAGACCATCAAGTTGCTATGCATTCCACGGCTGTAATTCTTCTCTGTGTATCGTCTCCATGCGCGTTTCTTCAACGGCCAACAGGTAGGTCTCCACCAAGATAGTTTTAGCTCCAGACATCCAGGGAGTAACGGCCCTTTGTCATTAGTTTCTTTACGTAATCCACAGCCTGAGCATGCTCCAGCTTTGCAAACTCTGCCACAATTTCATAAAAGGTGTTCTGCACATCTCGGGCCATGTACCGGGCATCGCTAAAAGCAGAGAGAAGAATCAGGAAAAACAATGAGTGAGGAAATAATGTGCGGGTGTGCCATTCACCAGTTCATTTACATGTTTATTGCAAGGGCTGTGCACGCCCACAATACTACCAAGCCTTGCATACAATCTTTTATGTCACAACGCACCCCTGACCTGATTACTATATCGGCTGCTGCGTTGTCAGACTAGGCATACACATAGAAAAGCATCTAGAATAATCGTTCATCCCAAAAACGTACATCCCAGAGTCCTCCCTCTATTTACACATCTTAAAAGCAATGTGTCAGACAATATTTGAGGATAAATTTGTCTTTCAGTTTCACTTTAGGGAGCAGCGGGATGTTTCACTCTACAGTTATTTTGAGAGGCGGTCTTGCCAAGAGAGCGCATCTTAATTATTGAAACTTGAAGGAAGACTACAGAGCAAAGCATTTGGAAATTTCCAACATCTGGGGTTAACTCAAAATATAAAATAAATCTGCTTCAGGGACCACAGAATATTCACTCTATCAATTATTTCAAAAAGCATCATGTGTTAATTCATAATATACATGAACCGATACATAAAAGTCCAAACTTTTTACAGCTAGAACACAATTTATACCTGAAGTTTAAAGTGAACATTTGAGGGGTGCATTATCACCTCCAGCTTCAAATGTACTTACAACTTCACAATCGGCCTAAAAAACGTTTTGCTTAGTATGGGCATACACAGTACATGCAACAATACAAACCATAGTCTCATCTTTTCAGATACAATGGTACTTCGTTTGTTTCTACCCACAAAAGATTATTCATAGAAAAACAGACTGCTTTGTCCCTTTAAGATTTAAACAAATAATTCAGAGCATCCCCACCCTCCTTTGATCCCTCAGAACGTTATTTTTTTTATTGAACTCCAGTGTAATCATTTCTTGAGGTGTACTTTATCTCAATCTAAAATTACTCAGAAACTAATTGCAATTGAACAGTGTTCATTTCAATTTACTGACGTATATAATTGCAATGTAAATGGGAATTGAATTATTCTTATTCAAAGCCATTTTAGCACAGAAGGAAAGGAAACAGTAGGAAAGCTAACATGAAGTCTCCTTATTATGGCCCGCTTCTTGAGTTTTTCGATGCTGAGGACCCCAAGAGAAAGATGATTTATGATGGAATCACAAATATTCATATTCTTTAACACACTCAATTTCACCTCTACTTATGATTCATGATAGGGCATTCTTTCCATTCTTGAATATCATTATTTTGTCCTTGGTAGATTAATGAATATGCTACTTACCAGTGATTTAGTTGCTTCTATACAGAGTAGAAAAAGACCCTGCAATCAAATAGCGGCAGTTTGCATCAATGCATGGTCATGAGAGTAGTCTAAAAGACCAAACTGATGTGCTCACCGCTTTGGTAGAAATTATTTTTAGTGTAAAGAACATGCTCCATTTTAAGTTGTATCTTTTAAAGAATCTGACTTGTCTATATATTTAAACCTGCTATGGGACAGGGGTGTCCTCCTGTAAAGTCATAAAATATTTAGGGGAATTTCAAGCTCTGCCAATTTTATCAATAATCGTCTGAAAGATAGCTCTTAAGTGTGCCCAGAGCAGGGCCCTGCTGGACCAAAGAAAGGAGGAAAATAGGAGCTCAGAAAGAGGGGCAGAGGGATTCCACAACCTTTTCTGTGCACCATGCAACAAATATGTGCCATTTACAGGCGTATACCATCTTAGTGGAGAGACGCCTGGCTGCCAAGATAACATTACAGACTTCGGGAGGAAGGTCAAAAGCTCTCAACTGCTGCCGCTCAATCTCCATGCAAGGAGGTGGAGGCTGGTCAGGTTCGGTTGGAAGACCGTCCCCTGCTGCTGCGACAGAAGATCCTCCCAAAGAGGCAGTCGGATCAGATGATCGATGGCCATGTGCAGAAGCTCGGGATACCAGACTCTTCGTGACCAATCCAGAGCCACAGGAATGACTTGGGCCCGGTCGCGCATGATCTTCTTCAGCACTCTGGGCAGAAGTGGTATAGGCGGAAACGCGTATAGAAGACCACAACTCCACTTGCGACGAAAAGTGTCGCAGAGCGAGTGCCGCCTCGGAAATTCCAATGTGCATAACTGCTGACATCGCACGTTCTCTTCCGTGGCGGATACATTTAACCAAAGCTCTCTCCACTGCTGAAAGAGACCTTACACCACCTCCGAGTGAAGATGCCATTCGTGATCCATCATGCACCTGCGGCTGAGTTCGTCCACCCAGGCGTTCAGTAAACCTGCCAGTTGTTGAACCACCAGGGATATGCCCTGATGTTCCAGCCATGTTCACAGGCGAAGAGCCTCTTGACAGAGGGTCCATGACCCCACCCCGCCCTGTTTGTGGCAGTACCACATGGAGGTGGTGTTGCCCGTGAACACCTGCACTACTCTTCCCCAGACAGAGGGAAGGAATGCTCTGAGTGCAAGACAAATCGCCTGGAGCTCCAGGAGGTAGATGTGGAGCTCGGACTACGCTGGAGACAAGAGGCCTCTGATCTCCGCCTCCCCCATGTGGCCGCCCCATCCCAGAAGCGATGCATCTGTCACCACTGTGAAATCTGGTTGGGGAAGTGAGACGGATCTGCTGTTGACCTAATCCTGGTTCGTTAGCCACCAATTCAATTGGCGTGCAGTGCCCTCCGAGATCTGGATGCAATCGGAAAGATTCCCCTGATGCTGTGCCCACTGGAACTTCAGGTCCCACTGCAGAGACCGCATAAATCACCTGGCATGATCCATCAGCAGGATGCAGGAGGCATGAGGCCCAGCAGCCTCAAAGTAAGTCGCACTGAAATCAAGGATAGAGGCTGAAACATCGGTATTATAGCCGGAATAGCATCTGAGAGGGAGTCAGGTGTGACTTTGGCACGTTGTCAGTGCATCCCAGTCAGTGCAAGAGGTTCCCCATAGTCTGGAGGTGGGAGACAATAGCCTGGGGTGAGCCCGACTACAACAGCCAATCTTCGAGATAAGGGAAGACTGGCCGCAGATGAGCTACATCCACCATCATCACCTAGGAGAACGAGGGGCGCTGGTAAGGTCAAAAGGAAGCACAGTAAACTTACAGTGGCCCACCATGAACCGCAGGTAGTGCCTATGAGCAGGCTGGACGGGAGTGTGGAAGTATGCATCCTGCAAGTCCTTTGCTACCATCCAGTCTCCGTGTGCAGGGCAAACAGGACTTGAGCGAGCTTGAGCGCTTTGAACTTTTCCTTTTTGAGGAAGAAACTGGGGGGTGCAGATCTAGAATAGGACGCAGGCCTCAGTCTTTCTTGGGCACCAGAAAGTAGCTGGAATAATCACAACTTATTTCTGGCATTGGCACCCTTCCCATGTCTCCCTTGGCCAAGACAGCTGTCACTTCCTGATGGAGCAAGGAGAGGTTTGTTTCGTCAGCCTGTCGCAAGCGGGTGGCATGGTTGGAGGGGTAGTCACAAAGGGTAGGGAGTAGCCCCTTTGGATAATCTTAAGAACCCAGCCGTCTGATTTTATAAACCTTTAGTGGGGTAGATGATGGCGTATACTGCCTCCTACTGGGTTCCCATGATGGTAAGAGGGCAAACTAAAGGATTTGGAGCTTGCAGCTGCTGGAGTGGTGGACTAGCCTGACCGCTGGCTGCACAATCCACGCGGTCTGTAGGTACCATGTCCTGGGCCACGTAGAAACTGGAAAGTTTGCTGGGCTGGTAAAGACACAGCTGGACGCCCCTTACGTGGCCAATAAAGGAACAAAAGGCAGACTGAGGTTGGCGAGGGGCTATGGAAAGGCCAAAGGACCTGGCCATAGCTCTGCTACCCTTGAAGTGCTCCAGTGCAGAGTCTCCCTAATCTCTGAAGAGATGGGAGCCATCAAAGAGCATGCCCATAAGCAACGCTTGAACATCCCTGAAAAATCCAGTTGTTCTCAGCTAGGCGTGGCACGGTGAGACCACCGACGTAGAAAACCGCTCTGCTTAGCGAGTTGATCATGGCCTGGCCATATCGAATTGTGAACTTTGCTGCATCTTTCCTGTCAGACATAGGTTGGGAGAGTATGGCTCAGGGACCATGGGCAGCATGTACGCAACCGAATCCCACAGGGCATAGGAGTAATGGGCCAAAAGGTATGTGGTGTTCAAAGACCGCTGTGTCAGGCTGGTGGAAGAAAACGTTTCCTTTCCTTAGGTGTCCAGCCTCTTAGATTCCCTATCCGGCCGAGTTTAGTGAATGCACCAGGTTTTACAAGAGAGGTGAAGGCTTGGAGTACAAAGCTCTCCATGGTAGGGTTTTGCGTGAAGAAGTTGGGGTCACCTGCGGTGGGGTGGTGGGCAATTATCCTGTTCACAGGAGCCCCTGTGCAGGGTTTGGACTAAGTCCCCAGCAGGAAGTCCAGGCTGCTGGCATCTGCCAATTCGTCACACCAGTCCAAGTTGGTGTCTAGGGGCTGATATTCTTCAGGGTCTATCAACCTCTCCTATTACTCCCCGAGTCCCAGCTCATAAGATTAGGGCTTGGGCTCGGCCTGGAAGGCATGGCTCCAGTCAGTATTGAACGACGCCCCTCTGGATCCCTGACGGAGTTGGGGGTGAGAATGAAGATGGTATCGCCGGAGGGCACAGGCTGCGCTAGGAACATCATCTCGGACCGGCATTGTGGTAGGTCAAGATGATTCGATCGGTGCCAGTACGGATCCATCTGTGGGTCCAAGCAGCCCAGCTAGAGCTGGGGAAGGAACCGCTGGCAGGGACCCAGGAAGCGGAGGCATGCCGGCAGGCCCCCCTAATAGGAAGTGAATGGCCTCATAGAACGCGCAAAGTTGGGCGAGGGATGCCCTGGCTCCTAGAACCTCGGAGAGGTGAAGGCACAGGCTCAACCGTGGAGACAGGCCTCGAAATATAACACTCCCTCATCTTGTTAGATGACTTTGATTGATGGGGCGTAGTTGTAGACCTCTGACTTGTTACTCTTCTTGCGCTTGTGGGTCTCACCTGAAGACTACTTGGACTGCAACAAGGATCCTGGGCTCTGCCACTGATCTCATGACCTGCCTCTCAACCAGGATGGAGACCGTCAAGGTGTCGCAAGTCGGATGGCAAGGGGCTCAAGGGAGCGCTACCTCAAGGACTTGGTCTGCATAGCGCAGCAGTCGATGCATGTCTTCGCGTCTTGGTTGCACTTGAGGCACCAGAAGCAAACATTCACCAGAAGCAAACAGTCACCGACATCTGCTGGTGATAGGCGCCATATGGCTTGAAGCCGGCCTTCCTAGTTGACATCCTGCCACACCAGGAGAAAATGTTGGAAAGACATAGACAACAAGTCAAAAAAGGTCAGTCGAAAATTTAAGGGGGGCAGCTCTCTCTGGATCTGCGCTGGCTGGTGCTAAAAGAAGAGAACTGACATCAATACGCTGTAGTGGTGCCTTTATAGGTACTGCATGTCACTTCCTTTGCGGCAGACACCAAGCAGAGAAGAATGACAGCACCTACTGGCGTGTAGGAGTACTGCTCATGAAAAATCTTCAGGTCCAATCTGACACCTGGGGATAATTGTAAGGTAAGGAATCTGTAGCTATAAGTCTATATCAGATAATGCTCCATTACTTATCGATGCCTGTACCACCAGGCTTTCTCATGTAGGATGCTTGGTGAATTATTATTATTTTTTTATCAATGGGATAGAGTCTATGTTGCATGACCACAGGTCGACTGACTGGAGGGCCAAGAATGGCTCAGACCAAGTGCTATGAGAGTGTGTTAGGGCTACGCTGAATAGCAATAGAGACTTAATATAGGTTGGACCTGGTTGAAGGATCTTAGGTAATAAATTTGCCTTAGGGTCAACATTAGGCAACTATAAGTGTAGAACTAGAGCTGTCCTTTCGACTACAGATACAAAATAGCCACTTTCCTCTTTTAAGTGTCTACCTCGGTCTCTCAAGAAGTATCTAGCCCACTAGCATTCTGTAAATATAGATGAAGGCCATCCTAAGAGTGATGGAGGGGGGAGCAGACTGTCAGTCTCATCATCAGCAGTGTCATGGGAAACATTTTGTATACCCTGAACTGTGCCACAGTCTGATCTGACAAAGGATTCTAGCCTCTGATAGCACATGGCGTTGAGACAGAGGCCAAGGATTACAGTTGTCTAGTTGCACAATGACTGCTTGTGTTTTAATAATTCTGTAGTGTAACACAGGCCTTGAGTGAGCTGACGTTTGTTCTGGGTCAAAGAACTAAGTCTGGGGCTGGTGCCGTTGGAGTTTGTGTTGACAAATGACTGGGACTGCCATGTACCCAAGAGCCAGGATTAAAGCCTGGACCACTGGGGGAGTAATCAGTGGCGAAGGTCAAGTGGTGCTCTGTGGGGCACGTAGGTATGCCAGAGGGAATTGGGAGTGCTTGAAAGAACTGCAGCAGGGTCTACCTTGAAGGCTGCCATTTGCTGTGTCAATGACAGCCAAGGGAATCCAGGGTACAATGACAACATTTCCAGGACCAGGTTCGAATCAAGATGGTTGTAGGGTATGATCTTTTGACTGACGCAACTGTGTGTTTTCCTCTGATTTTGAGAGGTAGGATAGTGTTGATTTTCGGTTTAGCTGTCTTGCGCCTGTTACCCAGAAAACTTCAAACAGGAACAGGACTTTGTGCATAACCAGTCTCTTAAACGAGAGCTCAAGCAGCCCACCACTTGAAGCACAAACAGAATTTCTACTGAAACCTCTTCTAATAATCAGCAACCTATAGTTTAGCGTCCCGCTGACAGATCGCCTTCGGGTGCACGAAGGCACATTTATTTGCATAACTTCAATGGGTGACTGGGGCCCAAGCAGCAGAAACATATGTTAGCAGGTCCAATTAACTTGAATCCTGACTTTTTTCGGGGGAGATATCTTCTCTGGCACACAGCAGAAAAACATATTAAGTAATCGTAAAACGGACAAAGTTTGGAGCGAAGCTCAGGATTCGTGTGAAAGGGTCAGAGCTCAGGTGTGGCACTCATGCAACTCCATTCCATCACTTACGGGAGAGCATAGAGTTACCATGAAGCCACACGGTGCCACCTGCAGGCATGCACAAGCATTGCTGAAGAATTCTTGAAATAAGTTTAGGCCTGGGTATATTCTAAAGGTGAGAAACCTATTAGGATCAGAACTAGGAGATTGCGAAAAGTCAGTGTGTTGGTGGGAACCTAACAGTGTGAACTCTCCTCACCAACCCGCCTGCTACCCACCATCCAAACCAGTACAATTAACCTTATTCACCATCCACAGAATTACCACCCTACCCAATGTTTTCATGCTTAAGATTTGACTAGTATTGCTGTCAGTACTGGCTACCAAAAATACCTAACTGTGGTTACTAGACCATCTCACCGGTTTGTTCTAACTAGACTAAGACTAGGTATTGTGCACCATCTGGTGGCATTTCCCTGTATAAAAAAATACCCCTCTGCTCCATGCCCCTGTGATGGGGTCACGAAACAGAGCACTACGCACTTTTAACTCATCTGTGATCTATACCTGCATTATCGCATTGCCTATCTTAAACCCTTGTTAAAAAAAATGCTGTTTTAACTGTAAAATCTGCCATGAGTTTGCTATTTTCGTTAGAAGAGCCAGATATATGCTTCTTTATATCCTGAAATCAATGGCTGCTAGAAAAAACATGGTTTTCTAGCATTTATCGCTGAATGCTGCTATATTATTCTACGTACTGTATCTGCTTTCTTTTTTGATGACTGTTCTTATCTCGTTCTACTCCTTTTTAGGTCGAGCTGACGTTAGCATTCATGCGAAGCATGAATGCTGTCAGCTCGACAACTAATGTGATCCGTTTTTAGGAGAGTGGACACCAAAGTGTTACGAGCGTTTTCAGTGCCGGATTTCACCTCGGGAGCGCGCAGCATTGTCTGCAGTGGCAGTGTCAGTTTCGCTTTTTTATTACTTTCGTTTTTCCCGAGGCTGGCTGAGGCTGGCTTGGAATGAACAGGCTTGCCCCCGCGCATGCGCAGAGTAACTCACAGCCCTTGTTTATATTTGTTTTAGTTCCGTGATGCTCCGATCTTTGCCCCTTCCGAGTGGAGCTTCCGAGTGGAGCTTCCGAGTGGAGCTTCCGAGTGGAGCTTCCGAGTGGAGCTTCAGAGTGGAGCTTCAGAGTGCAGAGTGGAGCTTCAGAGTGCAGAGTGGAGCTTCAGAGTGGAGCTTCAGAGTGGAGCTTCAGAGTGCAGAGTGGAGCTTCAGAGTGGAGCTTCAGAGTGGAGCTTCAGAGTGGAGCTTCAGAGTGGAGCTTCAGAGTGGAGCTTCAGAGTGGAGCTTCAGAGTGGAGCTTCAGAGTGGAGCTTCAGAGTGGAGCTTCAGAGTGGAGCTTCAGAGTGCAGAGTGGAGCTTCAGAGTGCAGAGTGGAGCTTCAGAGTGCAGAGTGGAGCTTCAGAGTGGAGCTTCAGAGTGGAGCTTCAGAGTGGAGCTTCAGAGTGCAGAGTGGAGCTTCAGAGTGCAGAGTGGAGCTTCAGAGTGGAGCTTCAGAGTGGAGCTTCAGAGTGGAGCTTCAGAGTGGAGCTTCAGAGTGGAGCTTCAGAGTGCAGAGTGGAGCTTCAGAGTGCAGAGTGGAGCTTCAGAGTGGAGCTTCAGAGTGGAGCTTCAGAGTGGAGCTTCAGAGTGGAGCTTCAGAGTGGAGCTTCAGAGTGGAGCTTCAGAGTGGAGCTTCAGAGTGCAGAGTGGAGCTTCAGAGTGGAGCTTCAGAGTGGAGCTTCAGAGTGGAGCTTCAGAGTGGAGCTTCAGAGTGCAGAGTGGAGCTTCAGAGTGGAGCTTCAGAGTGCAGAGTGGAGCTTCAGAGTGGAGCTTCAGAGTGCAGAGTGGAGCTTCAGAGTGGAGCTTCGGAGTGCAGAGTGGAGCTTCAGAGTGGAGCTTCAGAGTGGAGCTTCAGAGTGGAGCTTCAGAGTGGAGCTTCAGAGTGGAGCTTCAGAGTGGAGCTTCAGAGTGGAGCTTCAGAGTGCAGAGTGGAGCTTCAGAGTGGAGCTTCAGAGTGGAGCTTCAGAGTGGAGCTTCAGAGTGGAGCTTCAGAGTGGAGCTTCAGAGTGGAGCTTCAGAGTGCAGAGTGGAGCTTCAGAGTGGAGCTTCAGAGTGCAGAGTGGAGCTTCAGAGTGGAGCTTCAGAGTGCAGAGTGGAGCTTCAGAGTGGAGCTTCAGAGTGCAGAGTGGAGCTTCAGAGTGGAGCTTCAGAGTGCAGAGTGGAGCTTCAGAGTGGAGCTTCAGAGTGGAGCTTCAGAGTGGAGCTTCAGAGTGGAGCTTCAGAGTGGAGCTTCGGAGTGCAGAGTGGAGCTTCAGAGTGGAGCTTCAGAGTGGAGCTTCAGAGTGGAGCTTCAGAGTGGAGCTTCAGAGTGGAGCTTCAGAGTGGAGCTTCGGAGTGCAGAGTGCAGATTCGGAGTGGAGCTTCAGAGTGGAGTGGAGCTTCAGAGTGGAGCTTCAGAGTGGAGCTTCAGAGTGGAGAGTGGAGATTCAGAGTGGAGAGTGGAGCTTCAGAGTGGAGCTTCAGAGTGGAGCTTCAGAGTGGAGCTTCAGAGTGGAGCTTCAGAGTGGAGCTTCAGAGTGGAGCTTCAGAGTGGAGCTTCAGAGTGGAGCTTCAGAGTGGAGCTTCAGAGTGGAGCTTCAGAGTGGAGCTTCAGAGTGGAGCTTCAGAGTGGAGCTTCAGAGTGCAGATTCAGAGTGCAGATTCAGAGTGCAGATTCGGAGTGCAGCTTCGGAGTGGAGCTGAGCTTCAGAGTGGAGCTTCAGAGTGCAGAGTGGAGCTTCAGAGTGGAGCTTCAGAGTGCAGAGTGGAGCTTCAGAGTGGAGCTTCAGAGTGCAGAGTGGAGCTTCAGAGTGGAGCTTCAGAGTGCAGAGTGGAGCTTCAGAGTGGAGCTTCAGAGTGCAGAGTGGAGCTTCAGAGTGCAGAGTGGAGCTTCAGAGTGGAGCTTCAGAGTGGAGCTTCAGAGTGGAGCTTCAGAGTGGAGCTTCAGAGTGGAGCTTCAGAGTGGAGCTTCAGAGTGGAGCTTCAGAGTGGAGCTTCAGAGTGGAGCTTCAGAGTGGAGCTTCAGAGTGGAGCTTCAGAGTGGAGCTTCGGAGTGGAGCTTCGGAGTGGAGCTTCAGAGTGGAGTGGAGCTTCAGAGTGGAGCTTCAGAGTGCAGAGTGGAGCTTCAGAGTGGAGCTTCAGAGTGCAGAGTGGAGCTTCAGAGTGGAGCTTCAGAGTGCAGAGTGGAGCTTCAGAGTGGAGCTTCAGAGTGGAGCTTCAGAGTGGAGCTTCAGAGTGGAGCTTCAGAGTGGAGCTTCAGAGTGCAGAGTGGAGCTTCAGAGTGGAGCTTCAGAGTGGAGCTTCAGAGTGGAGCTTCAGAGTGGAGCTTCAGAGTGGAGCTTCAGAGTGGAGCTTCAGAGTGCAGAGTGGAGCTTCAGAGTGGAGCTTCAGAGTGCAGAGTGGAGCTTCAGAGTGGAGCTTCAGAGTGCAGAGTGGAGCTTCAGAGTGGAGCTTCAGAGTGCAGAGTGGAGCTTCAGAGTGGAGCTTCAGAGTGGAGCTTCAGAGTGGAGCTTCAGAGTGCAGAGTGGAGCTTCAGAGTGGAGCTTCAGAGTGGAGCTTCAGAGTGGAGCTTCAGAGTGGAGCTTCAGAGTGGAGCTTCAGAGTGGAGCTTCAGAGTGGAGCTTCGGAGTGCAGAGTGCAGATTCGGAGTGGAGCTTCAGAGTGGAGTGGAGCTTCAGAGTGGAGTGGAGCTTCAGAGTGGAGCTTCAGAGTGGAGCTTCAGAGTGGAGAGTGGAGATTCAGAGTGGAGATTCAGAGTGGAGAGTGGAGCTTCAGAGTGGAGCTTCAGAGTGGAGCTTCAGAGTGGAGCTTCAGAGTGGAGCTTCAGAGTGGAGCTTCAGAGTGGAGCTTCAGAGTGGAGCTTCAGAGTGGAGATTCAGAGTGCAGATTCAGAGTGCAGATTCAGAGTGCAGATTCGGAGTGGAGCTTCGGAGTGGAGCTGAGCTTCAGAGTGGAGCTTCAGAGTGCAGAGTGGAGCACTCTACAGCACCCCGCACTCTACAGCGCCCCGCGCTCTACAGCGCCCCACGCACTACAGCGCCCCGCAGCGCCCTGCACTCTACAGCGCCCCGGGCTCGACAGCGCCCCGCGCTCTACAACGCCCCGTGCTCTACAGCGCCCCGCACTCTACAGCGCCCCGCACTCTACAGCGCCCCGCATTCTACAGCGCCCCGCATTCTACAGCGCCCCGCACTCGACAGCGCTCTACAGCGCCCCGCACTCTACAGCGCCCCGCACTCTACAGCGCCCCGCACTCTACAGCGCCCCGCACTCTACAGCGCTCCGCACTCTACAGCGCGCTCTACAGCGCACTGCACTCTACAGCGCCCGCACCGCAGCCTACAGCGCACCACAGCGCCCCATACTCTACAGCGCCCCGCACTCTACAGGGCAACGCGCTCTACAGCGCAACACACTCTACAGCGCAACGCACTCTACAGCACTCTACAGCGCCCCGCACTCTACATCGCCCTGCACTCTACAGCGCCCTGCAGCGCCCCGCATTCTACAGCGCCCCGCACTCTACAGCGCCCCGCACTCTACAGCGCACCGCACTCTACAGCGCACCGCACTCTACAGCGCACCGCACTCTACAGCGCACCGCACTCTACAGCGCCCCGCACTCTACAGCGCCCCGCAGCGCCCTGCACTCTACAGCGCCCCGCAGCGCCCCGCACTCTACAGCGCCCCGCACTCTACAGCGCCCCGCACTCTACAGCGCCCCGCACTCTACAGCGCCCCGCACTCTACAGCGCCTCGCACTCGACAGCGCCCCGCATTCTACAGCGCCCCGCACTCGACAGCGCTCTACAGCGCCCCGCACTCTACAGCGCCCCGCACTCTACAGCGCCCCGCACTCTACAGCGCCCCGCACTCTACAGCGCCCCGCACTCTACAGCGCCCCGCACTCTACACCGTGCTCTACAGCGCACTGCACTCTACAGCGCCCGCAGCGCACCGCAGCGCACTCTACAGCGCACCGCAGCGCCCCATACTCTACAGCGCCCCGCACTCTACAGCGCAACGCGCTCTACAGCGCAACGCGCTCTACAGCGCAATGCACTCTACAGCACTCTACAGCGCCCCGCACTCTACAGCGCCCCACGCTCTGCAGCGCCCTGCACTCTACAGCGCCCCACAGCGCCCGCACTCTACAGCGCCCCGCACTCTACAGCGCACCGCACTCTACAGCGCACCGCACTCTACAGCGCACTCTACAGCGCACCGCACTCTACAGCGCACTCTACAGCGCCCCGCACTCTACAGCGCCCCGCACTCTACAGCGCCCCACACTCTACAGCGCCCCACACTCTACAGCGCCCCGCACTCTACAGCGCCCCGCACTCTACAGCGCCCCGCACTCTACAGCGCCCCGCACTCTACAGCGCCCCGCACTCTACAGCGCCCCGCACTCTACAGCGCCACGCACTCTACAGCGCCACGCACTCTACAGCGCCACGCACTCTACAGCGCCCCGCACTCTACAGCGCCCCGCACTCTACAGCGCCCCGCACTCCACAGCGCCACGCACTGCGCCCCGCACTCTACAGCGCCCCGCACTCTACAGCGCCCGCACTCTACAGCGCCCCGCATTCTACAGCGCCACGCACTCCACAGCGCCACGCAGCGCCCTGCACTCTACAGCGCCCCGCAGCGCCCTGCACTCTACAGCGCCCCGCAGCGCCCTGCACTCTACAGCGCCCCGCACTCTACAGCGCCCCGCACTCTACAGCGCCCCGCACTCTACAGCGCCCCGCACTCTACAGCGCCCCGCAGCTCACCGCACTCTACAGCGCACCGCAGCGCCCCATACTCTACAGCGCCCCGCACTCTACAGCGCCCTGCGCTCTACAGCGCACACACTCTACAGCGCACCACGCTCTCAGCGCCCCGCAGCGCCATGCACTCTACAGCGCCCCGCGCTCTACAGCGCCCCGCAGCGCCCCGCACTCTACAGCGCCACGCACTCTACAGCGCCCCGCACTCTACAGCGCCCCGCACTCTACAGCGCCCCGCACTCTACAGCGCACTCTACAGCGCCCTGCACTCTACAGCGCCCCGCACTCTACAGCGCCCCGCAGTGCCCCGCACTCTACAGCGCCCCGCACTCTACAGCGCACCGCAGCGTCCCGCACTCTACAGTGCAACGCAGCGCCCCGCACTCTACAGCGCCCCGCACTCTACAGCGCCCCGCGCGCAGAAACTTTTACAAATAATAGAAATCCCACCATCGACAGTAGTCAATTTATCCACGAAAGTATTGACAAGGGATGAGGAATCTGTCCTCAATCTAGGTTTAAAATGTGTTCCCAGTCAGCAAACATACAAGGCAGCTCCAATAATATCCTATTGGCGAGCTAGTCCTGACAATAGTGAAGAACGAAATTAGCAGTATTTCACTATCATGACATGTAATACATACCTACACATGTCCCACCTTTAACATACACTGCACCCTGCCCCTGGGAGTGTCTTGGGCCTACCTTAGGGGTGTCCAACATGTAGTAAAAGGGAGGCTTAGGGCCTGGCAAGAGACTGCACTTGCCAGGTCGACTTGGCAGTTTAAAACTGTACTCAAAGGCACTGCAATGGTAGGCTGGAGACACGTTTACAGGGGTGCTTATATGGTTGGCACAATCACTGCTGCAGGCGCACTAGATGCATTTGATTTACAGGCCTTGGGCACACACAGTGCACTTTACTAGGGACTTACCAGTAAATCAAATATGCAAATTATGGAGAACCCAGCAGAATTAAAAATGACAGAGGTAGCATTTGCACTTGAGCACTGATTAGCAGTGGTAAAGTGTACGGAGTACATAAAACAGCAAAAAAGAAGTCCAGCATAACATCAAAAATACAGGTGGTAGAGCAAAAAGACAGAGGAAAACACGTCAAGGATGCCAGGTCTTGCAACTGCTTAGAGATCTTTGAGTGATGACAGGTCACATTGCCTCTCTCTCATCGTCTCATGACCCCAAAAGACAGAGGTCAGTCGCAGGTGTCTAGGGATAATTGGTGCACCTGAGCCCACTACAAGAGAGCGCTTCGATCCACGAGAATCCACTGCAATAATCAATCTAAATTACACCGCGCTGTGTTTGTTTACACTTCCTCTCTCGGGTGGGTTCTTTTCAGATGTGATCCCATTTGTAGCTCAGCAGACAGCAGCTTACCCTGACAGAGCAAGAGAAGGATGATCCGCACTCTGCTGCTTTTGGTCCAGCTCTCTCATTTATGTGTATTTTGTTGCCTGCGAGTGTTGTTTTTGTTATCACAGGAGAGGGGCTTGGCCTGATTCTACTCCCCACTACGAGCAAGGAGCCACGTGAATATCACCTGTGTATGTCCATTACGAAGTGATGCTAGAACACGTTTTATTTTAAAAATGGATTAGGCCCCAGAAGGTGTTCAAACAATTTCGAGGCATGGTGCTCATCTTCTCAGCATGAGAAGGATGAAATGCTGAGCCGAACTTGCTTTGATTCCAAACTAGTGGCCATTAGGTTGCAGTTGCATCATTGTAACAGGTGCATCAACCAACTGAGCTAGCTTGAAAAATTCCGGAGTGCAAACATACTAGATTAATAATGTAAGGTTCCTTTTGTAACACCTGCTTAGGACAGCTGCTAATCACCAAACATCTGATGCAGAGACACGCATTTTTTCCTTGACTGAAGCAACTATAACGATGATGCATATGTCATAAGTACATAGAAAGCTCACGAAAGTAAGCATGTGATGCTGAACATTTAAAAACATGATGGAATAACAATCTAGTATTTTAGCTATTCATCTTAACAAGACCAATGCATTGAACACCGTTACGTTGGCTGATAAAAGCGCATTTTATTTACAGTAGTCTAAAAGAGCAAAACTGCAGGAAAATGACCACTATACAAAATAAAAATAGCACTACTCTGCGCGCCGCCACTCCCGTGCACCATTTTAATTATGAAGACCCGGCCCGGCTCCAGTGCGTACCACTACCAACTATTTAATTAATTTTAAAAAGGCTCAGGCCAGGCCGGTAGGGCGTGCGCACCACGGCACCATAATTAATGTTTATAGGCCGGGGCCCGTTACCATCCGTCCCTGGCGTGCGTTGCGCACTGTAACTATTATAATATAGGCTTGCCTGCTTGCTTGCTTCAGCAGCAGCCGAGGGCAAATGGAGCAGGCGAGGAAGCAACAGGGGTTGGGGGGCTGGTTGAGTGCAAGGGCGAACCCAATATGGAGGGAAGCGGCACACAGGCAAGAACAGAGAGCAACACTGAGTGCGGCCCCGGGAGCAAAGAAGTACAGAAGCGAGAAAGCATGTTCTATAGGAGGGACAAACACGAGTGACAAGTTGGGACATAAATAAGAAGCAGGCAAATGCGCGACAGGAAAGCAACTAATTAGTGCACGCAGCAGGCCTGGAGGCAGGCAGCCAGCAGCAGCCCTGCCCCGCCGGTCGGTGACGGAGACGGAGTGACAGACTCTGAGTGACTTACTTTGGTCTTCGGACTCGGATTCGGAAATCGGACAGGGCAGCTCAGCGTGGGCGGGCCTGGCCGCCTGGCTGCTTTGTCTTGGACTTGGAAGGCAGTTAAGTTCGTAGTTTTCGTTGTTCTTCTCTTGTCTTCTTCTTTGGCTATGCGCGCCGCCTGCCGCGCCCCATATGCCACGCACAGGGGCTTACTGCTTATTGGCCCGCATGATGTTGTGCGTGCCCTGGGGCTGCCTGGCATTGCTCACCACCACTCAGCAGCAGCCAGCCCTGCTGCCCACGCCCCCCACGCACGCGGCACGCGCATACGCGGCGGCGGAAGTGCGGAACGGAAAGTGAAAGAAAAGGATAAAGGCCTGTCCCGCGTCCCGCCGCCATTTCATAGAATCAGGCGGGCTTAGACTAAGATAACAAAAAGTGCCTTACACACTGTGTAAGGCACGGTTTGTTATCATTGTCACTTTTGCCTCATGTAATGTAACGTTTGCCTTTGTATTTTGTTCACTAGTAATGTTCTCATGTATCAGTTCTGTTTCTATTGTGAATTCGCTCTGACACCTTCGGGTGAAGTCCGCACATCCCTTCTTACTCGGCTTGCTTAGCTGGCAGAATGGTGTTGCAGCGTTGGCTAGGAGTTTATTATAGTTGAGCTTTTTTCTTTCAGTCAAACAATAAAGTAACATTCATACAACCTAAATTCAGGATGCTGCCTCCCTGCCAATGTTTTAGTCATCTCTCTTTTTAAAGTCGGGAACATTCTGTTAAAACAGCTGTTTAGGATGTAAGGTATTACTTCTCACGAAACACACTGATTTTTGATAATGTCCTGAATGCAGCAAGGACCGTCTGAATCAATGTAAAGAATTGCAGTGTTCCTAATGTTCTATATGCGATTTGCCTTCAACTAGTAATTACCATTGGATCATTGTGTGCTGTCTCACTCTTAATGCCTGTTTAAAAAGAGTGCTCTTTATGCTGGACCCAAGTATGTTGCTATTTAAACAACACCAGCGATCAATGCACGCTTCCACCACACGCACACAGAACCAGACGTCGGTGCACGCTTTCACCAGGCGCACACACACACCACCAACCGTCAGTGCACACTTTCACCAGGCACACCCCATCAGCCGTCAATGCACGCTTTCACCGGGCACACACGCCACTAGCTGGCAGTGCACACTTCCACCAGGCACACACACCATTAGCCATCAGTGCACATTTTCTACAAGCACACACACACCACCAGCCATCAGTGCACGCATCAATGGTTAGCACATCCACAATTAACTATTGTAGCAATCGCAGTATGGCGCACTTTACTTCTAAACATGTCAGTGCACGCTTTTCCACCATGCACACACACCATCAGCCATCAGTGCACACTTTCAACAGGCACACACACACCACTAGCCATCAGTACATGGTTTCATCAGGCATACCCACCACCGGCCGTCAGTACACACTTTCAACAGGCACAGACACCATAAGTCATCAGTGCACGCTTTCACCAGGCACAAACACCACCAGCCGTCAGTGCACGCTTTCACCGGGCACAAACACCAACAGCCGCCAGTGCACCCTTTCACCAGGCACAAACACCAACAGCCGTCAGTGCACGCTTTCACCGGGCACAAACACCACCAGCCACCAGTGCACCCTTTCACCAGGCACAAACACCACCAGCCGTCAGTGCACACTTTCACCAGGCACAGACGCCATAAGTTGTTCGTGCACGCTTTCACCGGGCACAAACACCACCATCCGTCAGTGCACGCTTTCACCGGGCACAAACACCACCAGCCAATACAGAGTTTGGAAAAGAATTCATGCAACACATTGTCATATACAATGCCAATAACTCAAACTTGAATGCTGCGAGACCTATTGCATTGCAAATGCTTGTTATAATTGTGATAGATTAGAGTAAAATTACCCAATGTATTGTATACGTCAAATGTTTTTATGTGCTTTTATGATTGTTTTTAATAATCGAATAAAGCTTTTGAACGGAACAGACTAGTATTGCTGACTGCAGAGCGATGAGCACCTTTTTTTAAGCAACTCTAAAAGTGACAATACAATTACCTATTCGGTAGATAGTTACACATGTGAATGTTAACTACAGAGCCCCCCTGAAAACAAAGTCAGAGGAAACAAAAATGTTTCATGCAATTAAATGTACATATCTGTTCAATACAGTTAAGCTGGGAAAGGACTCACCCACAGACATAGATATGTGCATTATCCTCATGGATCAGTTTCCACACATTCTCTTTATTCTTCTTCAGCAGGTGCTGCACATATACCTAAAGAGGAAAGGAATATTTTAAAGTTATATTGTAAAAATCCAATACAATCTCCAATTGTGAGACTGTGATCAGTACTCAAAGTAATAAATTATTGGCGACTGAGTGGGCGCCACATCACTCACATTGTCAATGATTTCTAAACAAGGATATATGTACCTTGGAATTTGTCTTTTCTTATGGATCTTGTGTTACCACAACTGAATAAGTTACTTACCTTCAACATTGCTTTTTGTAGTGGATACTCTATCCAACCAGAGAGTCCTCACCTTAGATTACTCCCCAGGTGCCAGACTAGGTCTAGAAACCTTTCTTCAGCAGTACTCATGTGTGCAGCCAAGTGGCTCTGTACCCCCCTAGAAGTGATAGAACTAAATATAAGCGCCACTCCTGCACTCTGACGTCAGTGTCTTATTTTGTAAGTTTTTATGACCTCAGACGCGGAGCTTGAACAAATGTTTGTATACATCTGCTGAATTCTATCTTGGGACCTGAAAGGTGTTAAAAAGAGGCAACTCCAAAGAACGGGAAGGTGTGAGGGAAGTGAGGAGTCTGTAGTTTCCTGAAGTACCCACCAGAAAGTGTGGTAGCGAAGGTAAGTCACTTTTTCTTTTGATGGATACTTTCAACAGCAAATTCTTCTCCTTAGAATAGATACCAAAGCAGTACCTCCTCAATCCACTGGTGGAGGGTCTGTGGAGTGGACTCAGACCAAACACTGCCTTCTTAGCTCACCAACTCTGACATTCAGAGACCCTGCCAGGTGGCTGGCGATCAGGGATATGCCAGACGCTAAACAAACCTCATGGGCACAGCGGTTCTTGGCCCAGGACTCTCTACTCTGCCCAGCTTGTGCCAATACCACCTGGTGGTGCCCGCGAGAAACTATACCAGCCTCCCCTTGATGTCCCCCACCGCCAAAAGGCTGATATAAAGCCAGGCTACTGTTGAAAACCAGCGTTTTTTAGCTCCACCTCCTGATAGCTGATCAGGGATTAGTCAGTGGCTACTGTCAGCTCTCGGTGGGGAAGGGAGAGGGGCCTGCTGCTTAAAAATTTGCGTTACAGTAGCATTCACTGCAGATCTTGAGAGGCCTCCTCCAAAATCTGAATGATATGTCATATTTCCTTCAGATTTCATTGCAGAGCCCTATATGCCACCTGACATAGATGACAAGGAGGAAGCAGGCGGCTGAGAGACCAAGAACACTCAGTGCTACTCTCACCATGATCAATGACCAAGGCTGAAACATTCGTATCGTACCCTAAATGTCCTGGTCTCATTGTGGCAGACGAAAGGCCCTTAAATGCACTGTGTCCAGAATAGCTCCAATTAAAGGAAGCCTCTGCGAGGAGTCAGGTGCTACTTCAGCTTGTTGGCACTGAATCTCAATGATGTCATAAACTTTGTCATCGTCTAGAGGTGGTCTACGACTGACTGTGGTGAGCTTGTCTTTAACAGAGTCATTGAGGTACCACCACCCTCACTTTTGTAAACACCTGAGAGGAGCTGGTTAGGCCGAAGAAGAGTATAGAAAACTAAAAATGCTCCTGGCCTAACCGGAACCGCAGAGAATGTCTGTAGACTGCAGTGTGGGTATATAGAAATATGCGTTCTGCTGATCCAACAACAAAATCTAGTCCCCCAAGTCAAGTACAGACAGGATCTGGGCAAGAGTTGGCATTTTAAAAATTGGCCTTCTGCAGAAAGGCATTCAGAGGCCAAAGGTCCAAATTCAGCCTGAGACCCCTGTCCTTCTTCAGAACAAGGAAGCCGCGATAGTAATTGCCCTCTTCTCTTTCAGAATCTGGTACCCTCTCTTTAGCATTTTTCGAAATCAACATTCGCACATCTTGTAGTAGAAGGGACAGGTGCTAATCTGAAATTCTCTCCAATGTGGAGGAATAATTGGTATAGCAAAAACAAAAGGCCTAGCAAATTCATGTTAAATGATTTGACAGACCCTTCTGTCGGAGGAGATGAATCTTTACTCTTGAAGGAAATGAAGCCCCCTGTCTCCCACTGGATAGGCATATGTCACTAAGGGCTAACTAAAGTGGTTTGGTGGCTGTAGCAGAAGGGGGAGAGAAATGGGAGGTCTGATGGTTCTTCTGTCTTGTGTGCTGCATGCCAACCAGTGTCCACAACCTCGAAGGAACTAGGGTGACTGCTGTACTAGTTGGGGAGAGACTGACTATGAGCCAGCCATCTCTGAAATAGCCTTTGAACTTTTTTAACTGCTGTGGGAGCGGTTTGGCAGTGGTCAACAAAGCCAAGGAATGCACCATAATGAATATGCTACTTACCAGTATGCATCTGTTCTTGGCATGTAGGGCTGCTAACATTCATATCTTAGCATTAGATCGCCGCCTAGTGTTGGGTCCGGATGATCGCACATTGTTGTCCTGGAAGAGTCTTCGAAGTATCCTGAGATAGGTGGCTCCTCCCCTGGACTACAGTGCGCATGGGCATCGGCTCCATCCCCAGATTGCTTTTTTCCGCCATTGGGTTCGGATGCGGTCTCGACGTCTCTCTGTCGGAACCGAGAAAAACTAACTTTAAACGGCCAAAAGGCCTTCTATTCTTTGCGTCGGTATTGTTTGCGTGCGGTCTCGAGTTCTTCCGTCTCTTGGAGTCGGAATCAGCAGAGTGCTTACACTCTTCGGACATCGGGGCCTAACTCTACTTTTTACTTTATTTAAGCGCTCCAACGCAGAGGCTACATTCTTACTGAAAAGGTGACACCCATCAAATATTATATCCATGAGGAAAGCCTGTATATTACTGGAAAATAATGACACATCTGCACGTGTCTACATAGTGCATCACTAGTACCAACTGCCATCCTTGGGCAATCAGTAGCATCCAGACCTGCACAGTTCATCATGAATTGAACTGCCTGGGCCAAAGAGGCCGTAAGGTCTTCTGAACTAGCCACAAGGCTGCAATGCTAGACTAGCAGAGGAAAGCATACACTTGCCAAAAACCTAACATTCTCTTGGATTCCTTGTCTGGAGAAGTGGTCGGGAGTGATTTGTGATCAACTTTTCTGGTTGAGGACTGTACAAGCAGGCTCACTGAAGTAGGATGTTTGGTTAGAAAATCAGGGTTACTAGGAATTGGTTTGAGATGCCTGGCCACCAGCCTTTTCCCAGGTGGGCCGGAGCAGGGCTTCTACCATGTGACCATCAAGATATCAGTGAGGCCCTCGTCAAAGGAAGCAAGGGCTCGAAAGTAGCTGGTACAGTTTTTAAAATCTCTTTCACAATGTTTGTTTTGGTCTCAAACATAGGCAGCTGTAAATCTAGTACCAGATGAGCACTGAAAATGAGGCACATTTTCTTCTGTTCTGCAAATCTATGTAGGAGGCCATCCTCATCGCCACCATCACCATCAGCCACCTCCTGGGGTATCCATTGTTATGGGATAGGGTCAGAGCTACAGCCAATAAAATCATGCAGCCTCTGCAGGCATGTACGATGTGGCAGAGACACTGGGTCAGAATCAGGGAGCATGACAAGTAGCGTTTTTTGGAATTTTCATAGTGCAACATGGGTCAAAATCAAGCCCAAGTGGTTTTGGTGTCAGTACCCCTGATCCTCTACTGGCGTCCTGAAGCCGGAGTTGAAGTCTGTAGCAGTGTTGGTACAGAGGCCGTAAACGGGCCCAAGGGGTTATATGGCAAGGACCCATTCGCAGGCAGTACCTTTACTGGGAGCCCCTGCAGTTTCAAAGGTGTGCTAGATGGAGCAAGATGCATCTGCCACACCAGGATCAGCTGAGAAATTAGCTAAATAACCAGAGATTTTGAAGGTGTACAACCCACTGACACCCTTGTGCCTTCTCTTTAGACACAGGGTGGCGGGATGGTCCCACTTAGCTTTTTTATGTTTACTTTTGGACTTCGAGCTCAACTTACTCTATTTGATTTCTAATCCTGTTCTGCAAAATACAGTCTTGGATCCTGTCTTGGATCTCCTTCGGGTGCATGAAGGCACATTCATTTCACAACTTCAAGTTGCGGCCATAGTTCAGACATCAGACACACCTCATTTTGCAGACGCAGCAAGGTTTGAAACCTGTTTTGGGTGGTTGCATTCTTCCCTAGCAAAGTAGAATTCATTGTAGGCGTAGTAGGAAAGCCAATAAGATTGGGAGCGGATTTTTTTGATCTGCATTGGAATATGCGGAAAGAAAGGAACGGACAGCAGCATGCAAGAGTAGCACTTACAAACCGCTTCAATCCGTCACTTCTGAGTCAGGATGAGGTCAAAGTGGAGCCATGTGGTGCCAACTAACAGTGCACGGGAGCGCTGCTGAATAAATGTTTCCAAATCCAGTTCGCCACCTACGGAGTACTCTAAGGTGAGGAATCTGTGGTTAGAAGAATCCATGCCAGATGGACACCTTTACAGAACTTTGTGACTCCTTTGCAACTTTCTTCCACAAAAAAGATAAGTAACATTAGAAAACATTTTACCAATGAAGGAATTGTGATGGAGGCACTAGTGGATTCCCATGTATCACCACATGTCGTTATTATGTCTTGAGACTCTAGAAGCAAAGTAAGTGGTAGCCTCAATTCTAACAATTAAATCAGGTTCTCTGTTAGATTCATGTCCTGCCTCTTGTGATCAGCTGGCTGAGAAAGGTTTTAGCTCGTCATTGTCAATTTGTGTAATTTATCTATTACATCACAAGTTTGCCTTATACGGTCGAAGAATACATATACATATATACATATACATATATATATATATATATATATACACATATACATACACATACATATATATATATACATATACATATACATACACATACATACATACATACATATATATATATATATATATATATATATATATATATATATATATATATATATATATATATATATAAAAGTATGCCTTAATATAGACACTTGGTATGCCCCACAGGAAAAATAGATAAACTAAGTTAAGGCATCCTGTTTTTTTATATCTAAAGATGCTATTTAAAGTACTTCCAATATTGCCCTTGCAGACTCTTAAAAAAGTTGGCCAAGCAACTACTCTATTGTGACTTGACTACTGCAATGCACTATACCTGGAATCACGGACTACAGTAATAACCCGCTTATAGAGAACTCAAAACTGGGCTGCATGGCTGCTCCTAGGGGTGAAACGTAAGGAGTAGTTTCTGTCCTGTAACTCCAGTTCTGTAGTAGGGGTATCTCTGTTATAATCTAGTGAATAGTCCCGCTTATGTGCGTGGACCCCGGCAATCAAAAATAATCTCTTAAGCTGTCAAAAAATTGCAGAACTGCAAAGACAGAGATAATTTTAAGACAAATAATGCAGCCTATATCCACAGGCTACACTGTCCAGTACTTCAACTAGAAATTCCACCAAAAACACACACAACAGCACAGCCTGCCCAGTTTCTTCCATAGAGTAACTTGCCTCTACCAGTAAAAGCCTCTGGAATGATAGAGAGGACGGCATGGACAGACAAGTCCCATAGGCTGCCATTATGTGGCTTAAATAGGATACTGTGCCTTCAAGAGAACTTTCCAGAACTTCTCCCAGTATCCGAGAATGCACAGCAGGTCCCACTTACTTTCAGTTCTTTTTGAAGGCGTACACGCCAGACCTGTAGCATTCCTTACATGAATATCTCTCTCCACCGGGGAGGAGGGCGGGCGCTTATGACTATAACAGAGATACCCCTACTACAGAACTGGAGTTACAGGACAGAAACTACTCCTTCTGTAGTAGGGGATCTCTGTGTATAGTCATAATCTAGTGAATAGAATGGCAAGCCCATCCCCACACCAAAGCGGCGGTGGAGAAAAGAGAAATAACCACTTATTGTGCAAACAGATTTTGCAGCGAAGCCTGCCCAACCTGAGCGTCTGCCCTGGCATCAGTGTCCAGGCAGTAATGCTTAGCAAAGGTATGAACCGACTTCCAAGTGGCAGCCTTGCAGATTTCTGCAATCGGAACATTACGGAGCAAGGCTGTCGTGGCAGCTTTGCCCCTGGTGGAATGAGCCTTAGGTTTACCCCCTAAGGTCTTATTAGCTTTTTGGTAACACAACTGTATGCAGGACACAATCCACCTAGAGATGGACTGCTTAGAGGTTGTAAGACCCGTCCTGACTGATCCATAATTGATAAACAATTGGTCTGACCTACGAATATCTTTGGTTTTATCCAGATAGAATTTCAACACCCTCCTGACATCCAGGAAATGTAAAGACCTTTCCGCTGGAGATGAAGGATTCTGAAAAAACGTAGGAAAAGTTATGGTCTGGTTGACATGAAAATCAGAAATAACCTTGGGAAGAAATTTAGGGTGAGTACGCATAACAACCGTAGCAGCATGAAATACAGTATAAGGTTCTTGGCAACACAACGCCTGAATTTCACTCACCCTGCGGGCCGATGTAATGGCCACGAGGAACGCCGCCTTCCAGGACAGATGCTGCAACCAAGCCTTATGAATAGGTTCAAAAGGCTCCTTCATCAACCTGGACAGCACCACATTCAATTCCCATGAAGGCGAAGGGAGCCTGACAGGAGGGAATACTGTCTTCAAGCCTTCCAGAAAATCTTTGATCACAGGGATCTGGAAGAAGGAAGTCTGTGAAGGGCATTTCCTGTAGGCAGTCAATGCAGCGAGATGGACCTTAATGGAATGAACATTAAGGCCAGACTGCGCCAAATGTAGAAGGTAAGGAAGGATGACATCCTCCTTGCACGTCGTCGGGTCAAAGTTCTTATACTTGCACCAGATACAGAACCTCTTCCACTTGTAAGCATAGGAAGTCCGAGTGGAAGGTCGCTTAGACTCCTTCAGAATGTCCATGCAATCTTCGGGCAGATTCAAATGGCCATATTGCACTATCTCAGGAGCCATGCCGCCAAACTCAAAGACGAGAGGTTGGGGTGTAACATCTGTCCCCCGAACTTCGTGAGAAGGTCCGGCCTGCACGGCAGCCGTATGTGCGGAAGGAGAGACCGGTGAAGCAGGTCCGTGAACCACCACTGCCTGGGCCATTCCGGAGCAATAAGGATCATCCGCCCCCTGGACTGGGCCAGCTTGATGAGCACTGCCGGAATCAGGGGAATGGGTGGAAAAGTGTACAGAAAGCTGTTCGACCAGTTGATCCATAGCGCATTCCCCAGCGTCCCCCGCTGGTAGTACCTGGAGGCGAAGTCTCGGCATTTGCTGTTTTTTGGCGGTGGCGAACAGATCTACGTCTGGAGTGCCCCACCTTGCGAAGACTTCTCCTAGTACTTCGTCGTTTATGACCCATTCGTGGTTTTCCTGAATCAGTCTGCTCAGTGCGTCCGCCTGAACATTCTGCACACCTGGCAGATGGGTAGCCGTAATCGTCAGTCCTCTGGCCAAAAGCAAGTGCCAGATCGCCTGCGCCTCCTGCGACAGAGTGCGCGATCTCGAGCCCCCCTGCTTGTTGGAAGGACGGATGAAAGGCCTTCAGCGCCAAGTGAACAGCTCTGAGTTCCAGGAAATTGATGTGGTACGTGGACTCCGTCGGGGACCACGTCCCTTGAATCTGTAGGTCTCCGGAGTGCGCCCCCCAACCGTGGAGAGAAGCATCCGTCACGATAGTCTGTGTGGGAATGTCCTTGTGGAAGGGAACCCCTCTCAGGAGATTCTCCGCTGAACACCACCACTCCAGAGACTGAAGAGCATGCAGAGACAGTCATATCCTGTCGTCCCAAGATCCTTTCCTCTGATCCCACTGGTCCTCCATGCACTCCTGCAACGGTCTCATGTGCAGTCGCGCGTGTGGCGTCAGGAAGATACAAGAGGCCATCGATCCCAGTAGAGAAGACACCGTCCTCACTGTTGTAGATGGAGTGGTCATAAGAGCCTGAGCCTTCCGAAGGAGCGATAACCGTCGCTCCTCCGAAGGAGACACGCTTGCTGACAGCGTATTGATGGAGGCTCCCAAGTACTGTATGCACTGGACCGGAGTCGGGACAGACTTGGACATGTTGATGTGCAACCCCAGCTTGTTCAAGAGAACGCACGTCTTCTGGAAGTCCGCTTGTGCTTCCGAGAAGAAGGAGGCCTTGATCAACCAATCGTCCAGGTAAGGGTAGACGAACACCTTGTTCTTTCTCAGGTGCGCCGCTACCACCGCCATGCACTTCGAGAATGTTCTCGGCGCAGACTTCAGTCCGAATAGGAGTACTGTGTATTGATAGTGATTGGCGCCGACTTGGAACCGCAGGAACTTCCTGTGTTTGTGTGCAATGGGCACATGGAAGTACGCATCCGGTAGGTCTATAGCACATAGCCAGTCCCCTTGTTGCAACTGAGGATAAATCTGATGCAACAACAGCATGCAAAACTTTTCCCTGCGAATCCACTTGTTTGCCTGTCGCAGGTCCAGAATGGGCCTGAACTCGTTCTTGTCCTTCTTGAGAACCAGGAAGAACCTGGAGTACAGACCTCTTCCACTTTGAGACAGAGGTACGTCTTCTATCACCCTTTTCCTTAACAGGATATCGGCCTCCGCCTGGAGCTCGCGCAATTGATACGGCGAGCTGACCGGAGGGATCGATGGAGGCAGGCTGGTGAACCGAAGACTGTATCCATTGCAAACAATATTCAGCACCCACTTGTCCTGAGTAATTTTTCTCCACCCTGCCAGAAAAAATTGAACGCTTCCCCCCACCGGAGTGGGTAACGGATTTAGGGGAAGTAAGCGCTCAGGGCCTAGACCCGGCCGGGTCTTTAGTCGCCGTTGCCGACTGGTGGCCTCCTCTGCCTTTCTGGCGCTTCTGGAACGGCCTTCGGAACTGCTGCTGTTGTTGCTGCTGCTGCTGTTGTCCCGAAGACTGACCATGCCCTCTGCCCTGTCCACCAAACCTTCTCTGGAACGGGCGGTACGACTTCTTACTATCCTTGGGTTTTTCCAAACCCACAGCCGTGAGCGTCTCAGCCTCCGCCTTCATGCGGGCCATTTCGTCATCCGCATGTTTCCCAAACAGGGTTTCGCCAGAGAATGGGAGATTGGCAACCCTTTGTTGTGCGTCAGGTTTTAGCGACGTGAGGCAGAGCCAGGCGTGTCTTCGCTGGTTAATCCCATGGCAGAAACCATGCGCCGCCAGCAGGGAAGAATCGGCTGCAGCACTGATGACCTGATTCGCCACCAACATCCCCTCGTTCAACACTTCCTGGAAATCTTCCCTCTTCTCACGGGGCTGATGTTTCACAAACTGCTGGAGGGATTCCCAGAGGGCTCGATCATATCGCCCCAACAAGGCCGTGGCACTCGCAGCCTTCATGGAAGTTGCCGATGTCCCACAAACCTTTCTTCCAGACGAATCCAGCCACCTAGATTCTTTATCTGGCGGAACTGTGGACGATGTAGTGGTGGCATGCTGTTTGCGCGCTGCCGTCACAATCTCAGAATCCGGAGGAGGATCCATCCTCAGGAAGGCCGGATCCGAGTTGGGAGCCCGGTATTTTTTCTGTAGCCTCGAGGGGGCAGCCTTGGTCACCGCCGGGGTGAGAAAAAGGGCCATGGCCGGTTCTTCCAGGCCCGGTACCAGTGGTAGCAATGGCCGGGACAGATGCTTCTGGTGCAGCGTCTCAAAGATCACCGACGTCTTGGGCGTGGGCACCGTCAATGAGATGCCCAGTTTTGCTGCACCTCTTAAAAGGACATCCTGAAAAGACACCAGATCATCAATTGGTGAAACCCTTGTCTCTGGTGATTCCGACAACGTCGGAGAATAGTCCCTGGTCCCTGAGGACCTTGTCTGTGAACGAGACCTGTGCCTCCTGTGGCGCCGTCTCGACCGCGTGGAAGACCGGTGGCGCGATCTTTCCCTCCTCCTGGAACGTGATCGCGATCTCCCAGTACGTGGACGCTCCGTAGGTTTCCGTGGAGGCGTCTTTCGTGCTTTATCCTGGGTTCTAGGTTTTGGGGTCCCCTTAGGTGGTGTAGGTAGCCGAGGCAGTGACACCGACCGTGGCGGAGGAACCGGAGGACTCTCCGACCGAGGGGCAGGCCCACGTGGCGGAAATGGTGGCGTGGTTGCCCCGCTGGAGGAAGTGGTGGTAGCGGGGGTTTAATGGGCGGATCCTCCTTAGGTAGAGGAGGAGGTGATTTAGGCCGAGGCGGTGTATAAACCTCCGAGTACACCGAGCCCGGTGACTTCTTCGGAGGAGGGGACTGCGAACCAGCCCCTCCAGTATGTGAGCGCCGCCTCCGGCGTCCTCCACCAGACCCCGCTTGACTTCTGGCGCCAGAACTCCTTCTGCGCCGTTTTGGGGAGGCAGAACGGCTCCCAGACGCCGATCTCTTCCTTCTCGACGTCGAGCGTCGTTTTTCTGGCGTCGAACGTCGACCCCGGGACTCTGGCGTCGAACGTCGTCTCCTCGACGTCAGGTGTTTCTTCTTCGACGACGAGCGTCGCCACCTCGACGACGAGCGGTCAGTTCTCGACGACAAACGCCGACTTTTCCTCGTCGACCGCTTCCTTGCAGTCCTCGACGTCGAGGATCCCCTCGATGCCGAATGTCTGCTCGACGGCGAACGGCGGTGTCGCCTCGACGGCGAGCGTCGATGCCTGCCGGTCCTTCTTCGACGTCGATGGCTCGACGACGAAGACGCCGTCGACGGTGATTTTGACGGCGGTCTACTCAGGCCTTTCGACATCGACATTCCACGCTGTCTCGACCCGGAGCCCCGGGGAGATGGGGAACACACCGTCGTCATCCCTCTCTACGTCGTCGTCGATGCAATCGACGTCGAAGGAGACCAGGATCGTTTGCTGGACTTCCTGCCTCTGGGGAGCCCCCCAGAGGCCTCAGCAGAGGCCGAGGGATCCTTCCCAGCCTGCCCAGACCCACCTGCACCCTGCAGTCGTCTCTCCTCTAGGCCTTGGAGCCTAATCTTCAGCCTGTCCCTCAGGGTCCTTGTTGTAAAGGTCTGACAAATGTCACATCCTTCAGGAACATGTGCTTCAGGAAGGCAGAGTATGCAGACGTCGTGTGGATCAGACTTGGCCTTCTTCCTTCCACATGCAGGGCACTTGTCGAACAGAGCAGGCATTTTAGAGTCCTAAAAAGCCTGATCAGATACCCAGGAATGAAGAGAAACACCAAGTACACAAAATGAAGACACTTTTAAGTCAAAAAGTGCACAAAATCCAATAAACCCTTGAAAAAGGGAGAGCTCAATGCACCAGGGTCCTGTTAGCAGGAGCCGGAAAAAAGAACTGAAAGTAAGTGGGACCTGCTGTGCATTCTGGGATACTGGGAGAAGTTCTGGAAAGTTCTCTTGAAGGCACAGTATCCTATTTAAGCCACATAATGGCAGCCTATCGGGCTTGTCTGTCCATGCCGTCCTCTCTATCATTCCAGAGGCTTTTACTGGTAGAGGTAAGTTTCTCTATGGAAGAAACTGGGCAGGCTGTGCTGTTGTGTGTGTTTTTGGTGGAATTTCTAGTTGAAGTACTGGACAGTGTAGCCTGTGAATACAGGCTGCATTATTTGTCTTTAAATTATCTCTTAAGTGTCTTTGCAGTTCTGCAATTTTTTGACAGCTTAAGAGATTATTTTTGATTGCCGGGGTCCACGCACATGAGCAGGACTATTCACTAGATTATGACTATACACAGAGATCCCCTACTACAGAATGATCCTGCCTCTCCCTTGCTTAAAACTTTACATTGGTTGCAGTTTAACAAAATAATTCAGTTTAAAACTACTTGTATGGCTCGTCAAGCCTACTACAAGCTATGCCCATAAATCATAACTGAAAAATGTAAGATTTGTCTTCCTTGTCCACCATTACGATCTGCAAATGGCTTCTTGTTTACTATTCTCCAAATAAACTGGACTCAGAAAGAAGGTAGAGACATTCTTTTTGGCTCCTTAGTTGTGGAATGCTCTTACCTCCCATTTAAGAAGGGAGAGCAATCACAAAGCTGCGCGAGTCTTTGAAAAACACGGCTATTGCAATACATTCGAGCTGCATCCTTTTCATTGGCCTGATCGCTCCACGACACCCATGTTAGGATAACTTACGATCTTTATAAATTCACTCATTTTCAACATCATCAGAAAAAAAATTGTTTATTGGGAGTCAAACACGCCCTATTCCTCTCTAAGCTCACTCTCTTCTTCCATCCCCCTCGACCACCACTACGCCTCTGTTCCTTTTCCCCCACATCAACCTCGCTGTGGACACCACCTGCCAACCTTTTCTAAACATTACTACATGGAAGGGTTCATCCGTCTTGGACAAGATGCAAGAATAAAAAGCCAAACTGAATGCTGGCTTCTACATTTAGTACTTGATAGAGTTCGCACAGGTAAACTTCAAATGTACAATTCGAAAGGATAGAGGGGAAGGCATAAAAGTATCAGGTTCACAGTGATACCTTAGAGAAGACTGGCATCAGAACTGTGGTCTGAAAGAAAACAAGTTACTTACCTGTAACTGTAGTTCTCCATTATTGGAAGCTTTCATAGATTCACATGCCTGAATCATTCCCCGTCGTCGAGACGGGAGTCTCCGGTATATAAAAAAGCAATGCTTATTTGGATAGCAAACTGAAAAGAGGCCAAGGTCCATTTCCTTTTTGTAACCAATAACCTTCGTAATGTAAAAGAGACCAAACTTGTCCCTGAACCAATCAGA
The DNA here is from genome assembly GCF_964261635.1 of Lissotriton helveticus. Taxonomy (NCBI): domain Eukaryota; kingdom Metazoa; phylum Chordata; class Amphibia; order Caudata; family Salamandridae; genus Lissotriton; species Lissotriton helveticus. Next base: position 218,593,498 of record NC_136061.1, on the reverse strand, counting down.
GCCCCTCACCCTCTAGAACACTCCTGAGAGAACCTTTTGCCCCTCAGATTTTCATGCACTTGTGCCTCAGACGCCTTTCGTGCTAAATCCAAGGTGAGCCTCTCAGGGGAGGAGGGTCGGTCGCATGTGAATCTATGAAAGCTTCCAATACTGGAGAACTACAGTTACAGGTAAGTAACTTGTTTTCTTACTCCAGTATTTGAGCTTTCATAGATTCACATGCCTGAATCAGACTAGCGAGCAGTAAATCATAGCACATTGTTTGTTACCTACGACCTCAAACTAGGCAACATATGTATTTTGATAATAGCAGTGTTCATATATAAATACATATAGAAAAACTTCACAAATTGCATATGATACAATATACAACAATAAAATGTGCATATGTCACAAATAAAGGAAAGAGGGATGGTAAAGAGGGCTCACCGTCACTGGAAAAGGTTCCTCAGTACTGCTTGTCCCACTGCCACCTCCTTCTCTTCATCGAGGCAGTAATGTCTGGTGAAGGTATGCGTACTCTTTCAGGTAGCAGCTCTGCAGATATCCTGGATAGGTACTCCCGCAAATAAAGCAGTAGAGGTGGACACTGCTCTTGTAGAATGTGCACAAACCCGTGAATTCAACAGCTTCCCTGCCGCCTGATGACAATATTGTATTGCACTTGAAATCCATCTGGCAATTCCCCTCTTTGACAAAGGAAAACCCTCCCCGGGGGCACCATAAGCCACAAACAGTTGGGCAGACTTGCGGAAAGGCCTTGTCTTTTGCAAGCAGAACTTCAGACAATGTTGAACATCTAATGAGTGAAGAGCTTTTTCCGCTGCTGTTGACGGAAGAACCTCTTAAGGATCAACGGTTCCTTCAGATGAAAATCTGTTGGAACTTTCGGAATGAATTTAGGATAAGTCCTGAGAACAATCCTGTCCCCTTTAAACTGCAAAAACGGTTCTTGTATCGTGAGAGCCTGTATTTCCCAAACTCTTCAGACTGAAGTGAGAGCATGAGAAGAGCTACCTTCCAGGATAAGAATTTTAGATCCGCCCTATGAATTGGTTCGAAGGGCTGCTTCATCAATTGAGATAGAACAATGTTCAACTGCCAGTGAGGTGGAGGTGGTCTTATGAGAGGAAAAGTCCGAAATAATCCTTTCATGAACAGTTTGATAATTCTTTTGGACCACAATGATAGCCCGAGTAAGTTCTTCTATATTGAGAAATCGCAGCGAGATGCACTTTAATAGAAGATTTTCCTAACATTAATATATACTGAATAATTTCATGTGCCGCTGAGTTAAGAAAATGAATATTACGCTCTAGGCACCACAAACAGAATCTCTTCCATTTCATTCTTAATGTCCTGTTTGTACTTTCCGCTCTGGCATTTGATAGTATATTTCTGCATTCCGATAAAATATCTAGGTGTTGAAATTCGCAGTGTTCAGGAGCCAGGCCACTAAGAGTAGCGATTTCTGGTCTGGATGAAACACTTGTCCCCGGGACATTGTCAAGAGTGATGGTATTGGTTGCAGACGAATCGGCTGATCCTCCGACAGTAGAAGCAACTCTGTGAACCAGAGTTGCCTGTGCCACCACAGAGCTATCAGTATTACTTTGCACGGTTCCTTCTTTATCTTTGTAAGAACGCGTGGCAGGAGGAGAATTGGAGGAAAGGCATAGGCAAAGACACCTGACCATGCTATCAAAAACGCATTTCCCCAAGATCCCCGTTGGTGATGCCAACTTGCGAAGAACCAGCATTTTTTGTTCTGAGCTGTCGCAAAAAAGATCCACTATCGGAACTCCCCATTTGAAGAAGATGCTTTGCAATATGTCCTGGTTGATCTCCCACTTGTGGCAGGTCGATTTCAGTCTGCTTAGAGTGTCCGTGTTGATATTCTGACCTCCTGGAAGATGTTCTGCTTTTAGAGACACTCCGTGTTGAACAGCCCATTCCAATATCTTTTGGGCTTCCTGCGACAGGGAGAGTGATCTTGTACCTCCCTGCTTGTTGAGATAGTGCATCGCAGTTGTGTTGTCTGTTCTTATTACTACAGATGCTCCCTGTATTCTTGGTAGGAAAGCCAGCAGTGCCAGCCCACTGCTCTGAGCTCCAGCAAGTTGATGTGAAGCTGTTGTTCCTTCAATGTCCACCGACCGCTGACCTGTAGATCCCGAAGGAATGCCCCCCATTTTTCTAGTGATGCATTGGTGGTAATTACCAATGGAGCCGGTCTGGTCAGGAAGGAAAGACCCACTGAAATGTTCCTCTTTTCGGTCCACCATGCTACGGCTTGCACCATAGCCTGCGTGATCTTCACCTTGTCGTTGAAGGATCCCTCTGCCTGGTGCCATTGCCGATCCAGTTCTTCCTGTAACGGACGCATTTTTAGTCGGCACAAAGGAACGAGAGGAATGCAAGAGGACATTGTCCCTAGTAGCGACTTGTAACTGCATACTGAAAGATACTTTTTTCTTGCGGAATTCTTGGAAAGAGACATGAGACCGAGTTGTCTCTCTATGGAGGTAAATGCCTTGTGTACTGAGGTGTCCAGAATCGTCCCCAGGAACGTGATCTTCCTTGAGAGTTGAAGGGATGATTTTTCTACATTTAAAGTCAGCCCCAGTTCAGCAAACAATTGTATGCATGCCGTTGTGGCCTGAAGTTTCTGATGGCGCTTTTACCAACCAGTCGTCCAGGTACCTGGTGTCTTCGCTTCCTGAGAAAAGCCGCCACTGGCGCCAGACACTTTGTAAACATTTTCAGGGCTGATTTGAGGCCAAATGGTAGTACTTTGAACTGGTAATCGTCTCCGGCTACTGCAAACCGAAGTTATTCCCTGTGGGAAGGATGAAAGGGGATGTGAAAATATGCTTCTTCTAAGTCTAGAGTGGTCATATAATCCCCTGGGTTTAAGAGCAGCAGAATGTATTGGAGGGTAACCATCTGGAATTGCTTCTTGAGATACGTATTCAGAGATCTCAGGTCTAGAATAGGACACCATTGGAGAGCATTCTTCCGGACTAAGAAGAAACAGGAATAAAACCTCCTTCCTTTCTGGGAGATCGGCACCGGTTCTATTGCTCCCTTTCGGAGCATTATTCGAATCTCCCGACGCATCTGAAATAGACGTTTGACCTCTTGACTTCTCGGTGGAGTACAAGGGGGAACTGAAGGAATTCTAGAGTATTTCCGAATTGTATTATATTGAGGACCCATCTGTCCCTCGTTATTTTCTGCCAATATGGGAAGCAACTCTTCCACCCAAGGGAACTTGTGGAGGGGAAGGAATACACGGAGCCGGATTCAGAAGGTTGTCATTGTCTTTACCATTGTCCTTTCCTTGACGACCTCCTCGTCCCCTAGGAGCAGTCTTTGCATAGCTCCCTGCCTGTTTTTGACCATATTGTTGACGGTATGGTGGTGACGGTGAGGAATAAGAGGGGTATCTTCCCTGCTAGTAACTTCCTTTATAGGATGATTGGCCTCTACCCCGGGCCCCCTGAAAAGTCACTTTACGGTACTGTAGTGTCCCTAGGGCCTTTGCAGTGTCTGTATCTTTCTTGATACCTTGAAGAGCCTCATCCACTTGTTTCCCAAACAAATCCTCCCTGTCGAAGGGGCGATCCAGAATTTTATTTTGGACCTCTGGTTTAAAAGCAGTCGCTCTTAACCATCCATGATGCCGTAGAACCGCCACTCCTCTAAGCGACCTGAAGGCCGTGGTCGCGATATCCATCATGCAGTCAATGACTTCAGCCGAAGCCCTTTCTCCCTCTTTAAGAATCTTTTTTGCCTCCTGACTATTATCTTCTGGGATGAGGTCTATGTAAGGTGCCATATCATACTACATCTGCCTATCATAGCTGCCCAGAATGGCAAGGGCATTTGCAGCCTTAACTAGGAGAGCAGACATGGATGAAAATCTCTTTCCTGCATTGTCTAAGAGTCTCCCCTCTCTGCCAGGAGGTGCTGATATAGGTGCTGAGGGATTCTTAAGATTTTTGTTGCACCGCTTGAGAAATCACGGAATCTGGTTTGGGATGGCCCAGTAAACAAGCTTTTGCGTCTAAAGGAGCTTCATATTTCTTCTCCAATCTGGCGAGCACAGAAGTAACTGTTGCCAGTGCCTTCATGACTTTTAAGCTTTCTTCCCACACATGGCTAACAATTGGGATAGCCCGAACTGACTTGGGGTATGGCTCCTTAAAATCATTTAGGAAACACTACGTTTGTGTCGTAGACACTGGAAGCTGGAACCTCTTCACAGTCCTTTCCATTAACTTATGGAATTTGCAGATGTCCACCGGCGGAGAATCAACAGGTACTGGTGAGGGAGATGCCGGTGATGAAATAAGGTAATCATCCCATTCTTTGTTAGGATCTGGTATTTACCCCTCCTCCTGGTCATCATCGTCAGTGGCAGTGGTGACAGGATCCTGGTGGTGTACTGTTTGAGGATTTGTAGGTGTAGGGTCTTGTAGCGACGCCCTGCTTCTAACTGGAGTAGTAGGGATGGAGGGTGGATGCGCGGCAGGGATTTCCTGAGAAGCTGGTGTTGGCAGAAATCTCTTTTTATAGTCTGCCAGCATAAACTGCAGAAACATCATCATGGACGATGGCATGCCAACCATCTCTTCCTGGTAGCCTTGGCGATACTGTTGTTGTGAAGGATATTGGTACTCCCAATATCCCTCCTCATAGTCATCTTCTTGACATTTAACATGTAGCTGCGAGGGACTACTGGCGTATCCAAAGGGTCCATCATCCTCTTCTTCTGAATCCTGCTTCTCTAGTAGGTGTGATGGCACCAGAGGAGTAATTTTGCTTAGGGAGGTGATCACTGGTGTAATCCTTCTTTTCCGTCGACACCAAAGTCGTTGATGCCATCGTCGATACCAAGCGTAGTGATGTATCAGTCGTCTACGACATAGTCACCGTCGTCGATGTCCCCGTCGACGACACCGTTGTCGATCCCGTCGTTGTCGCTGATGAAGTCGACGTCGACACCACCGTTGACGATGCCGCCATCGACGGAGAGGCACAAGATCAAACCCTTCCTCCCCCCCAAAGACCACCCAGGCACTTGTGCTTTCCAGAATAGACTATGGCATCGCAGTGCTGACGGGAACGGCCAAGACGCACCTGGAACCACTCACCTCCACCCTCAACGCAGCAGCAAGAATGGTCACAGGAACAAAGAAATTTGACCACATCTCCCCAGCACTCAAAGAACTGAAATGGCTCCCGATTGTCCAAAGAGCCAACTTCCGCACAGCCTGCCTCACTCATAAAGCCCTACATACAGGCAAACCGGAATACCTGGCTTCTAAACTCAAAAGGGCGGGTCAGTCCAGGAACCTCAGAAGCTCCAGCACACTTTTACTCATCCCTCTGAAATCACAGAAGCGAAAAACATCTAATAAATCCTTTGCGGGGAATGCCCCCAGAATCTGGAACTCCATCCCCCCTCATATCAGAATGACTGCCTCCTTCCCGCAATTCAAATCGCTACTCAAAGCCTTCTTCCTTGAACACTCTGGTGCCTAAGATGACCCTCATACGGGACAATGGTAGTCAGCTTTCTAGCGGAACCTTGAACAATTTGATTCTCACCAGATCACCATCCCTTACTCCGCTCAAGTTACTGTTGCACGGACTCTATTTCCTGCTTGTTGTTGTTCTATGTATATTTGCTGTGAAGCGCTCTGATACCTCTGGGTCCAGCTAGCGCTATATAAAACTTCAATAAATAAATAAATAAATAAACTGTCATAGGCAGTGATGGTTTCTTTGATATTAGCATTACCTCAGTCTTCGTCGTCGATGATGATGACTTAGTCGTCGGCGATCCCGTCAACGATGTAGGCTTTATTGATTTTACCTCAGGAGGCATTGAAGACGGCTTCCTGAAGGGTTCCTTGGCCTGAGGAGGCGATTTTGACGGCACAGAACTCGTCTTTTTTGATGGTGGTCTCCTGAAGCATGTCCTTTACTCTCCTTTTCCACAAATTGAGGAGATTTTGAAGGACTACGCCCAGAAGACCCATGAGTGGTCTTTTTGAGGGCCTTCTCAGGACGTTCTCCTGAGGAATGAGTATGAGGAGATTTTCTTCTCTTTTGAGATCTCCTTGATGTTGAGGAAGATGCCTCATCACTATCACTGGAGATAACCTCTTTCTGGCTTTTAGCTTCTGAAGCCATATCAAAAGGCGCCCTTCACTATCCCTCAGGGTCTTACTTGAAAAAGTGTGACATACCATACAGTCTTTGGCCTGGTGATCCGGGTATAGACAGTAAATACAGTCAGTATGAGGGTCATTAGTATAGAGCCTCCTCTTGGAACAAGTGGCACAGGCTCTAAATAAATCTTTCTTCTCCTTTCCAGACATTCTCTGAAGAATGAAGTTGAAGATGGACCAGAGTAGTAAAAATTCAGATGAATTTCGGAGAACAAAGTTCTCAAATGAGGTTGAAAACGTAGAATTTGAGCAGAGCTCAAAGGAGACTCCCTAGCACAACATGCAGTAGAAAATCTGAGGGGCAAAAGGTTCTCTCAGGAGTGTTCTAGAGGGTGAGGGGCTCTGATTGGTTCAGGGACAAGTTTGGTCTCTTTTACAGAACAAAGGTTATGGGTTGCAAAACGGAAATGGGCCTACGCCTCTTTTCAGTTTGCTATCCAACTAAGAATTGCTTTTTTATATACCGCATACTCCCGTCTCGACGACGGGGAATGATTCAGGCATGTGAATCTATGAAAATTCCAATACTCTAGTAAATGCAGAAACCTTAAAAGGGATGATGTCTGGTGGACCAGCACAGTCCAAAAGCAGAGTCTTCCTCTCCTCATTAGTTCCTGCAGTTTATTAAATGTACAGTTTAGCATAGGTTTCTTCAGTCGCATGTTTCATCGAATGGGATTAAAAACGGGCCTTAGGAAAAAAAAAAAGTAAAGATTCGCAACAGACTAGGGTATATCGCAGTTGAATGTAATAGTGGATTCACTGTAGCACACTGGTTTGGCTGTTAATGTGTCCGGTTTAAACTATGAACCACATATATTCCTGGGATGTCCTAACCCTGTTGAGTTATCAGGCTGCTGAATATAGGAGGAAGATGTTTTGGCACCAAAAGCTCTACTTTAAAACATGCTTCCTATCCTTTCCTCTCTGGCCTTCTTCCTCCCCCATTCATGCCTCACCTCCCTACCCCTTTCTCAATTTGCCCTCTCCCCATTTCCAAACCCTGTTGGTCCCCCTGTATATGCATTTACCTTTTGTTCTTGATCCCTGGAGAACGCCACATTGAGCTGGGTCAAGACACCCTCTTCATGGAAGCGTTTGAGCTCCTCTTTGTAGAGATAGTCTTCGTTAGCATGACGGCAGCCGTAGTACAGCACTGTATCACCAACTTCCTTGCCTGCATGACATAAGATATACATTGTGAAACCAATTAGAGCTTAACAGAAGTAAAACATTCTTATATAAATATTTTTGTACAACCCACATAGTACTTCAGATTCAAAATGGAGCAGACAAAGTGTATCCCTACGTGCAGTCCTCCAACAAATAAACTATTTAAACCTTGGCAACTATACAACATTTGCCCATCCGCATATCATGCTTTTAAAGCTCAAACAGCAGACCTGTAAAGACAAGACCTAGGTGTACTACAATGAGAAACCCAACCAAGCCTAAGCAAGTAATCAGTCAGAAAAGCCGCAAGGATGGAGGGCAGACTTGTTGTAGAGCATGTAGCCTATCAAGCAATGCGAGGAGGAAGAAAAATCTTGCTTGTTTGTGATGTAATATGGGAACCAAAGTATAGAGGGCAATGTGTACACTAAACATTCTGCAGGGTCAACACACAGAAAGTAGGAAGATTTTTTTATTAATCTATCAGGCCCCTTCAGCACTTGACATGTTTCATTTAGAAACTTCCGTCAAAAAGAACAGAAGAAGAATAAATAAGGAAATCTTGGAAATTGATTTCAGGAAGGCAATGACCCCCTTTTGCCTCAACCCTAGTGCACTTGTCTACAATGTCTCAAAGCAACTATTCTATTTCAAACATTTCTGTGATAGATAGTAGGCAAATTGAGTATAACCTAGAAAAAGATATGACGGATGCCAAGTGGAAGCCTGTATACTTTGGGATATTTTGTTTCAGTTTCCATTTTAGTAATCAACACGTAGAGCCCACCTTCCCTGATCCAATATCAAATTAGTACCTTAAGAGGGATGGTTACAGATTCTAAATGAAAAAGTTATGCTCTGCCAGCACTGGCCTTAACCTTGGCATCAAGGGTCTACAAAGTCCTGCTTAGTAAAAGAATGCCCAAAATTGCCAAGTTTGAGTTTTTAATATTTCCTTCAAAAGATGCCATGTGGCGCTAGAAATGTGAGCCGTGAGGTCTGCAGCACAAGGCTCCTTTTCAGCCTCCAAGGAAAAAACAATCCCAAATAAGAAACCCATAAGAACTGATAACAACTGCTTAGAAAAACATGTTTATGGCTGTTAGAGTTAAGGAAATACACATTCGCAAAAAGTTTCACAAAAACATTTGTGGAACCGAATGGTTTTGTCCCTTTCTGGTAACAATGCAAGGCTCGTCTCATCCACTGCATATAGCTCTCATTCCCAGGTTGATTTAAAAGGCTCAGGAAAGAGCACTGAACGAGACAGTAATCAACAAGGCAATAATGAACAACCTCCGCCAAAAGAATAAAAAGAGCATTTGATGGATGAGGAATGATCTTAAAGGGAGAAGGTATATGGGAACGAGCACTAAGGACACCTAGTAACAATTCTGTATTATGGGAGGCCCATAATAAGTTTATGAATATAAATAAATATTGCATGAAAGAGACTTACATTTTAGGCAGAAACAAAGATTCTCAATACTTTCAAATCAAAATTCAAAACTGAAGTTTCATACTAATACTCAATTGAAGATTAATGCACACATGTACCTGCTGCAAGGCTTCAAGAGTTCTGTGTGTGTGCACCTTTTTTAAAAGTTTGAAGTCCCAACGCAATTCACTACATGCCCCAAGTACAGACTTTGAATTGCTTTACAAAGACTGTAGTACGATGCGGAATTGGACATTCTGCAGACTATTCACAGAAGCAAGATGGGTTTAATGTTCATCTACTGAGCCACTGTACGCTAGCTAAAAAACACTTCATTTCTTTTACTCAAAAACTAGAATTATGTTAAAAAAAAAAAGAAATCCCCACATACAGTTTAAAACACATTTATAGTGCTGTGAAGACAAGAAGTAGAGCAGGGGCTAGAAAGCACAGTGATCAAATGACACAGCGCAAGCAATGGGTCTATAAAGCGTTCAAATAGGTTTGATGAAACTTGCTCATGTATAAAATCAAAAGGAAACGTGCCAATATGCGGTATATTATTCTTCGAGGGACTCACTGCTCCTATAAAGCCAAGTGGGTCACTTCAATCGCTTACATATCAACTTAAAAATAGGGCACAGCTCAGATTCCTTACCTTGTTCCTTGAGCCAGCTGCGCTCCTGGATGAATCCAACAAAGGGAGCAATCCCTGTACCAGGTCCAATCATTATGACAGGTGTGCTGGACTTAAATGGCAGTCGGAACTGTGATTTCCGTACATACATTGGGACGGTGGACTTGTGACCATTGTCAGTGATTAACTTGTTTTTCAACCAATTTGTGGCTACTCCTTTGTTGGTGCGGCCACATTTTGCCTCATATTCCACAACCACTGCACAAATGTGGATAGAATTTGAGTGAACCTAAAGCAGAAATACAAAATGATCGCAATAATAAATATCTCAATCAGCAAAATTATCAATATTGTTTTTGGATTCTGATCCTTCATTTTATGCTAATGCAATGATGGCTTTCACCGTATTTTATAGTATTACAAAAATAGTAATGACTTGGTATTTCAAACTTTTAACCCTACAATTCATCATATAAAGCCATAACATTGAAAAAAACGTTATGGCTGCCATGTGTATTACTGTTTATTGCACCTCAGGCCAATTAATTGGCTTATAACACCTCGACAAAACTAGTTCCCAACTTGATCAATTTCCATCAAGGGACTGGATGCTAGTAGCTACGGCTCAAGCACCAGAGTTTTGATGATTTTTAACTAGTCTTTAGTGTAAGGTACTAGGAAAAGCTTCTGAAATACTTTTGCTTATGGCTAAAAAGAAAAGATTACAGACCTTTTAACGGATGATTCACCCTATTTCAATGTGCTTGCAGCCAAACAAAGGAAAGGAGTCAGCTTCAATAGATATTAAAGAAATATTGCTCTGAGCCAGCCAGCAGTCTTCATTTTATTGGATCAGCTAGCTTCCTTACAGTTGACTAATGTGTTTTAGTTGCAAGAAGACACCATAGGCTGTATCTGAGAGATAGATAAGGCCTTAATTAAGTCATTCTTTACTGAAACGCAGGCAACAGGTTAAACTTGACTTTTTGCCCACAAGTTAAAGAGTTTAGTTACAGGCTTTGGTCATTGTCCACCTTATGGTTAATAGTAAATGTTACATTAACCAGGGTTGGATTTTCAGTTTTATGCAGATGGGACAAAGCTAGCAATTCAAAGCGAGAAGGGGGCCAAGACAAGATTTTTGCTCATTTTAATAAGAACTAGTGTGGAAGGGGGTCCGGGGGCAAAACTAAGATTTTATTTATGTGCAGCAGCTACCCTTATCCCTTATTTCTCCATCCAGAAAATGTGCCTCCCCTCCATGTAAATTAGCGTGTGAAGAATCTGGTTTATCTTCCCCAATTATCAATGTGCTCACACAACTACAGTGGCCATTGTTACAATTTTCCAATTAGACTTGTAAGCACATTTCCGTTCTTTGGATTTGAAAGGAATAGTTGACTAACTACAGCCACTTTGATTAGATGATGCCTACTACAGAAACATATGAAATAGTAACTTACTAGTAACTAGCTCTGCAGTACTGGTATCTTTCATAGATTCACATGCTTGAATCATCTTGTTGTGGAACTGGATGTTCCAAAGTAGTGATAGAAAGCAGTGTTATGTTAAACATAGCCTGGAAGGCAGTAAACGACAGATACTGTTTGTGGATACTGTCTTGCAGGGTTACTGTAGGAAAGTCCCCTTTTTGGACATAGTCACCCAGGATAGACTGCTCTACAACACTGTTCACAAGCCTCTTTACCAGACTACTTAGGCAGGAAAATATCTGATAATGACCCACAAATACATTTGTTTGGGGAAGAGCCCTTCCACTCATCCACACCATGAGCCTTCAGCTCTCCATGTTGGAGGACCTTGCCTAGTGAGATGCCCCTGCAAACCAAATTCAAGGCTACTTCACATGATGATGGAAGTACCAATAAAATGGGAAGCATTCAAGGCAGCAGTCCGAGGATAATGTATAAAAGCAGTGGGGGACAGCCATAAAAACCCTGCAAAAATAACCTGGATAGAATGGAAAACACTTGCATTTAGACAGAGCAACAACTAGTCACAGACACGTTGATGCAGGAATCCCTAATCAAACGTCATAAAGAAGAACCAAATCTGTTTGGGAAGCTCTGTTGCAGACAGCATGGAACATATGTTCAACAAATCTGGCCATCTTTTGGCTTGTAAACTAAACACTGTAACAAAACACTTGCCTATAACAGCACTCCGAGACGAGGAAGGGACCTTGAAGTGTGTAGCATGTTATCACTCAGATCTTCAATGGGCTTTACAATTAATTATAGAAATCTGGGTCTGATCAACCTACGGCACCTGTGAATGGTTTTCTGCATGACCTGGTTCTTCCTCGATACCCACAAAGGTCAGGGAGGAGACACATGACCCCCATCAAAACCCAAGAGGGCACACCATTCATATGGGACCTGGCAACCAGGAAGACTCCAGGCACGGAGGGGCTCCCTTGCGCCCAGATTGGTCCAACTACACGAGGAGGCTCTAGTAGAGGGTAGATTGCCGCTGATTTATGGGAGGCCCCTCTGGTTTTGGATCTTAAAATCAATGTGTAATCCAGCCGTTCCTGGCTCTTAAAGACAGATTGCGATATTGAACACTAACCTATTGCTGTGATCGTTTTTGTTGGTATTAGGACTCTGTGCACTTTACCCCTGCTAACTAGTGGTAAAGTGGTTGTGCTCTCTCCCTAAAACATGGTAAAATTGGCCTAGACCTTACTGGCATATTTAACTTACTTAATTCCCTAGTATGTGGTACTACATGTACCTAGGTCTGTAAATTAAATGCTACAAGTGGGAAGCAGCACCCACACATTAAAGTAGCACTGCAAAACATGTCTCATGCCCGTCACTGCAGCTTGCAGTACAGTTTTGTATGTCTACAAGGCAAAATAAACCTGTTGCCAGGACTGGCCCTTCCCTTTTTAATACTTATAAGTCATCCCTTAAGTACTCTTTATATTTTACACTGTATACAGCTTCCCAGACTGACAAAGAGGAAGTGTGCAAGCACGTGAACATATAAAAGATCCAATGTTGAAGAAGTAAGTTAAACACAATCTTATGTTGCACAAGGATAGTAACATTCTCACTGTTTACACAACACTTTAACATAGTGTCAATGTGTAAGGTAATTGGCATTATATTCCAATACCATACTACACTTAAGTCTGATGACAAAAGTTAAAGTGTTTTGGGTTTGCAATTGTGAAGACAGTGCATTCTTAAAAAGGAAAAATTATCGGTCACAGCAGTTTTAACTGCGTGCATCGTCCAAAGCCTAATTAATTTGTCTTGCTTTATTCTGAACCTACTGAAATCTTTCTTCAATCATATTTTTATTTATATATGAATTAGAAAGTCTCTGCCATATTATTCCCTCCTTTTTCACACATTCTTCTACACCAGTAGAAATGTAACTTAGTTCAATGCACAAAGTTACCCTACTTTGCAGCCCACAGAAATAAAACAAAGGAAGACCTGCGTCAAAATATTTGACAGCAGTTTGTCTCAAACTGCTTAACATTTGACCGTTCTTCAGACACATCAAATGCTGTTAGAGAACAAAATTCAAAGACCTTTTTATTGCTCATTTGCTATTACTGCTCCTACATGTTTATCAGTGGGTACTGCAGCACCTCCTGTACCCATATTTTGAGCATCTCTGGGGACTCACCTTTGAGGAGGATGCAATGGAATAGTAACGGGCCTGGAGGCGTGGTAGCAACTCGCAAAGATGATCAATTGGAGGCCGGAGAGATGGTACATCCTCAAGAATTGCTAATATGTTTCTTCTGGATTCAACAACCCAACTGAGGTACAAAGCCTAAAAAATAGAATTCAAAATATAATTTAAAAACCTGTACTTTAAATATTAGTTATACATCATAATGCATTTTAACTTCAGAACTTGCTGCACTTTGCTGACAGCACAAATGTTGCCACACTGTGCATACTTACTCAGACCTAATCTATTTAATGAAGACATATAATTACAGAAGACCAACCACCAGCAGAAGAAAATGTCTTATTAGTAGTTGTAGTTCTGCACTGTAGCAATCTTCATTGAAGTTGTGAATGACTCGCCCGCCTCCCCAGTTGGGTATGGTTAGACATTGGAAAACCAATACAATACACTGCCAATCCTGAAAAAGAACTGATTCTAAGAGGCAACTGCCAGGAGAAGGCAGCATGGGTAGGGGACGTTCCTGGCATCTTAAAGAGACAGGGTTTTTAATCAGTTTTCAATGTAAGCCTATCAGGCTGCATTTATTTATACATTTTAAACATGATTGCCCCTTTTTTTGCAAATCAGATGCAGCAATGCTGAGTTTGAACTTTATTGGGGGTTCATCATTTTACTTCCTAGAAACAAATTAGGCTACTACAGGGTACTGCTCATAGTGACAGAAGGACACTGATACCACGTGTGATATTTCAATGGACAATTCAACTATGAAAAGTGCTCTGGGATCCATGCACACAGCTGGAATTACTTTAATATTTATGACTATACAATGAAGCTTCTATGATGCAGACTAACAATTCTGTTTTCATCTCACGTGTTTCAAACATTACTAAAAAAGCATCACACGTGAAGTGCAGTGGCAGACACTTTGCAAAGGTTTACTGGTAATCTTTCAGTTGCTGACAGCTGTAGTGAGTGTTAAACTGGTACAAGTGATGAAAAATTATTCGATAGACATCAATAAGGTATTTCAATGCTAAAATGTTGAAATGCTGCCACATAATTTGCCACCTTAAGCTTCAGAAGTTACTTTTTGTTGCTACGTAATGTGCTGCATAATTTATTCATTTCTGCCAAATTGTTTGGTTTCCAGCTGTTGCTTAGTTCCAGTGGCCATGATTGTAATTTATGAAACAGTTCCGGAAACAAAGCAGCAATGCTTGTAAATGTCAAAGGTTTTAAACTGCACTAGTACAGCAAAATATATAGCACCCCTATACCATCCTTCTTGAGCCTCTATGAGCAACAGCACCACACAGAACTGGGTTACAAGTGTTATGAGTTGGCTGGCACATGTGTATGGAAAAGGCAAAACCTGAAGGGTGTCGGTGGGATTTGGAGGCGGTCCTGCTCAATCTACAGTGGGCTAAAGAGACAAACACATTCTTAGTTCAGGATGCAATGGTGAGCTGCACAACATGTAGTCAACTGGAGACAAGAACAGGTTCCAGTCATCAGGCCCGACACGGATAGGCAGGAGAAAGATTTCAAAGTGAGGGATAATGCTTATGAACTGGTCCCCTGCAAGACAGATCTCTCGTCATAATGGTCTTTCATTTTAGATTTAATAAATATCAATCCAGAACATGAGTACACCCAGACTATAAAACACATTGATTTGGAACCCCTTCGAGGTGGCTTTAACCCAGTCCACCTTTGACCTGCTGTTATAACATTTTTTTGTTGTGTTGATTGTATGTGTGCCAGTTTTGGCAATTCATTTTTCTTGCTTTTAGATAATGATCTGCTGTTGTTATGGTAACTTGCTGTCTAGAAAGCAGGCACTTTCTTCACCTACATTCTGATTTGCATCCTCCCCTCTATCCTGATGATAATGAACAGTTATAATCCTTTCCCTTTTGAGTGCTACTGTATGCCACCTTGTATCGTTCTCAGTCACGGAACCAAAACTTTTGTTCCATCTTTATGAAATTCATCTGCAGAAAATATGGGGTTATATCTCAACAAGAACTTACCTTTCCTTCGGCAGCGGAAGAAGCCATTTTGCGGAGATGTTCTTGCTCCTTGGGGTCAGTAGCATACTGTGCCAGCTCATAGAGCACGTTAGTACGTGGAGGATTGGTGATGTCCAGGTAGTAGGTCAATGCAGTGCGGTAAGTGGTGGGGCAGGGGAAAGGATGCTTCTTATTGGATTCCTCTGAAAGAGATGTAAAGATTAATATACAGAGCAACTATTGAACTTGCATTACTCGGCTTTACTGAATCAAGAAATGTGAAAACAAACTTGAATGCTCAAACAGGCTAAACCCTATAATAAGAAATAAAACGGCCATAAAACAATTAAAAGTTTCCTGAAGAGCTATATACATCTAACCATGTTCCTTCCGAAGTAAACACCTTATAGTGAATAATTAAACAGAAAAAGTTTCACAGCTTTACACGTCACAATACATTACAAGTTACTTACTCTTGGTAACACTCGTTCTGGCAATATTATGACTGCAGATTCCTCACCTTTTGAATGTTCCTCAGGCATCAGATTGAATCTGGAAACTTTGAGCAGTATCTCTGCACGCTGGTAGGTGGCATTGTGCAGCTCCACGCCAATGTAATTATGCTCCAGAAGTGACGCATGAAACTACATATAGGCGCCTTTTGCGTGCTGACGCTAGTTGCTTTCTAGGCTGCCTAAAGTCAATTTGCTGTTGGGCTCTACATCTGATCAGTGTGCAGATCTCTATGTTAGGGACATTTTAGGTGGAACAGACAACAGTTTACAGAACCGGGAATATGGGCTGGTTAATCAGGAATCTGGGTTAGATAGAGTACAGTGAGGATCAAGTTAAGTTTTCACTGAGTAATGATAAAGAGAAGGTGGAAACAAATCTTGCAAACCCTTCAAAAATACGTATAAGAACAGGTGATTCAATGAAAGGGGGCTGATCCTTCTGCTTAAAAAAACTGGTAGCCCCAAAGCATGTCCTTGCTAGGTTAGGGACAATACAAACAGCAATACCCTTGATAGCTAGGCTTGAAGTAGGTCAGTCTGCTGAGTGCCGCACCAAATCACGAACCTGCCGCAAAGGCAGGTGCATACAGGTTTTTTCGAGGGATGCCGGGCCATCAAGATAACATCAACAACCTCAGAAGGGAGGTTGAATGCAGTTAGCTGTCCCTGCTCAAACTCTAAAAATGGCGGTGAAGATTGTACTGGACCCTGACCTGCTGCTGTGACAGAAGAGCTTCCTGAGGCGGTAGCCTGAGCAGAAGACAGATGCTTAGGAGTTCTGGACTTCTTACTCTCTTTCCCAAACCAAACAACTTGGGTACGTTATTTTCTGAGCTTCTTCAGAACTTGAGGCAGGAGCGGTTGTTAGCATAAAAGTGTTGAGGAGTCCGGAGATTCAATCTAGGCAGAACTTGTTTCTCCGAGAGAAAGCGAGAGTACGAGAGAGACCTTGGAAACTCCAACAAGCAGGAGTACTGACATTGCACATTCTCAGCAGTGGCAAAAAGACTGAGCCATGATTCTACACATTCACGTAAGAGATCTTACACCAGCTGCAGATGTAACTGCCACTCAAGACCCTCAAGGCGTTGGCAGCAGAGTATGTCCGCCCTGGAGTTTAGAGATAGCAACAGGTGGTATACCACCCTGGTGTTCCAGTCATTTCCAAAGGTGCAGTGCATCCTGAGACAGGGTCCACAACCCACTGAGTTGTGTGTGTTGTAACACCACATGGCTGTGGTGTTGTCCATCAACACCTGCACAAACCTCTCTTTAAAGGTAGGAAGAACATCAATGCCAAGCAAATGGCCCACCAGCTTCAGAAGGCTGATAAAGAGCCAAGACTACACTGGAAATCAGATGGGCATAACACAGCTGGACGATCTCTTAGAGCCATTTTCCGAAGTTATCGCCTGCCATCTTGGCTAAAAATAATAGGTACTGCCTCCAACAGGGTGGCTGTGTGCCCTGAAACACAAACTTAAGAGGTTTGAGGCTACGGCAGAAGATTGTGCTGCACTCTGTCCGTTATCCATGTGGTCTATGGGTACCACACTGTGGCCATGAAAAGGGTTTTGGGTTTTCTGAGCAGGCTGAGCTTGGTGGCTTTGCTGGAGGCCATGAAATGAGCAAAAATGTGGGTGCATCTGGAGTGGTGTGGCTGGCAGGCAGGCTAAAGTAGCGCACAGTGGCCCTACTATTTTTAAAATGCTCAAGGGCAGAATCTGCCTTCGCACCAAAAAGGCAAATGCCATCAGAGGGCACGCCCATTAGGGTAGACTGAATGGCACAGGAGACCTCGGTGAACCTCATTCCGGCGTGACATCTGAAAGCCACACTGGTGCCATTAGGCCAGCCAAAGAAATCGGTGATGTCTAATCCACAGCTGATCGTAAATTTAGTCACATTGTGGCCATCCTGGATAGCCTGGTGAAAGAATGGCGCAAGTTGTCAAGGACACTGGGTAAAACTTGTGCAATGGAGTCCCAAAGAGCCTAGGAAGAACACTCCAAAAAGCAGCAGGCATTAACAGAATGTAGTAGCAAACATGTTCAGGAAAACATGTGCTTCCCCTAAGTTTCAATGTGCTTCGATTCCCTGTCTGGTGGTGTAGTAGGGAATGCATTAGGGTTTCCCTTGATTTTTGACACCTGCACCACTAGGTGCTCAGGCATGCGGTGCTGACTCAAAAAGTCTGTATCACTTGGGGCTGGATGGTGGCATTGCGCGGTCTGTTCATTGGAGGCCCAGAACAGGTGGTTGCCCGAGCCCCAAGTAGGAGCTCAGTATTTATTTGTGCTAGTGGAAGCACCTCCATAAAGACATTAGTCTTCACCTCCGTAGTTGGTAACTGGAGGTCAAGAACTTCCGAGAACATTGCGAAGGAATCACTTTCTTCCATGTCAGGCATGGTAGCGAAACAAACCCAGTGTCATGTGAAGTGCCCATTCCACTGACCTCCTGAAGGTCCTCGCATCAACTGTCATCTGTATATGGTATTCATCTCCAGCATCATTGTCAGAATCAGTTCCACATAAAGTATGCAGAGTTTGAGTCCTCTTTGAGGCAAGGGCAGTTTATCATCAGTTGCGGCCCAAGAGGCCTCAATCAAGTTTGTTTCCGGTCCTGGGAGGAACTGGCTTGGCATTTCGGGCTGGACTGTTCCCATGAGGAGCAGGGTCAGGACTGATTAGCATATGGCTGAGTCAAACTGGGTGGCATGATGAGTAAAAGAATGATGGATTGAACCCAAATCTCTTGACTTGGGTGAATGTTCAATTAGTTCAGCATTCTGTCCAATAATTGTTGGAGCAGCATCAATCAAGGTCAGAGCAAAGCCGACTGAGTCAGAAAGCACACCAGTGTTTACTAAATTGCTGGTACTCCATAGTCTGGTGAGGGTTGTGGTGCCAGAATCGGAGTCGGCAACAAAGCTGATGTCCTGCTGGCACCAAAGACAGACCCACCGGTGGAGTCCCAGGTGGACGTCCTTGCATTTCCTTGGAGACTGATGGTGTCCCAGAGGGAGCCAGTAGTAGGGAGCCAGTAGTGTTACAAAGGGACTACCAGCATGGCTTCCCAGAATTGTTCGTTTTTTGCATTGCTGACTTGGGAAATTCTGGTTGCCTCGGACATGGGTCAGAATAGACTACAAAGGGAATGGCTTTGGGAGAGACGTTGACACGCTTGCTCCTTGCGCGGAATTCATGAGTGGCAGGAAGGGGACTGTTTATATTTCAACTTACCTGAAGAATTTGACTGCAACGATGAACAGACACTGGACCTCCCCTTTGACTGGACACGATGTGGAGTCTTTTGGCTGCCGAGAGCTTTGCCTTAATGTCCCTACAGGCTTTGGAGCCATGTCCTGACCCCAGGCAAACTGATGAGGAGCTATCACAGGCATTTGTTTGTGACAGTCCTTACAAGGTTTAAAGCCTGTAATCTTGGGAGGTGACATTTTACCTTGCACACTGTATTTTTATCAATTTGAAAAGAATAGGTGTTTTGAGAAGAGACAAGAGGTAGCTCCAGATCTGGATCAAGTGGCTTGGAAAGAAAGGAACTGACATCAATAAGCACAAGTGTCGCCTAAATGCGGTTCCAAGCGTCACTTCCATAGAAGAGTGACATTGGCACAGACATGCATGACCGCAACTACTACCGTATTGGACATTTTAATATTGTCTTCATGAGTAAAACCTGCTGCCCAAAAATTGATGTCCTACTACAATAAACTCTTCAATAGGTTCTCTTCAATAGGTTCCCTAACCAATTGTTTTCTGTGTCATTTGCTTTCATTTATTGTTAATTTCTTCAAACAGAACTATACCTATAGTTATAGGGTGCTAGAATGCAAAACATATGCAGTGAAAGTTCATTCCTCTAAGCTCCTCCTTTGAGAAACAAGACTTGGCAGCAGAGTTATAACTAGGTATCTGGTGGGACATAGGTCTCAATCTGGATAGCCCTAAAGTCCTTGATGGTCCAGGAATTCATTTTAAAACTATGCCAGTTTATTCAAGCTCTGCTTTTAGTACTCAAAATTACCCATGCTTTAGTACTTTGCGCTGGGGTAACAATCAACACCGTCTCCACTCTGTCGCCGCCACCCCACCGACATCTCCTCCCAAATCGTCGTCGCAACCGTACCACGAGCCCGAGCCACGAGTCCTAAACCCCCTGCAAGGCGCAGGCTACCACAAAGGCGCTCAACGCCAGCCCCCGTTGCTGACACGCCGGAGGCAGGCGCGAGCGGAAGGTGGAAGGGGAGCCTTGCCCAGTTCGCCTGGCCCCTGGGGGGCCCAAAAGCCAATCCGGTACCCTGTAGTCAGAAGCTGAGGAAAGGCGCTGGGAGGACAGCTGGGAGGACAGCTGGAGGGACAGAGAGCATCCGAGCCAACGCCGAAGTCAGACCCGGAGGACAGCGGACCCACCCCAAACTGCGGTGTACTAAAACAGAAGCATCCAGACAGCATCCAGACAGCAAACACCTGCCGGGGCCAGGGCAGGGGGGTACTCGCGGCGCACACACGCAGGCAGAGGGAGATCAAGACAAAGTGCGAGCGCAAAGCTTACTCACCTACAAAAAGTCGTTCCGAACGGAGAAGTGGGCTAAGAGCCCTAACCGAGGATAATGAGGTCACGGAGAACTCGACGAGCGGTGGAAAACAAGAAACCCCCGAAACATTTAAAGAAGTCAGTCGTAGCCGACACATCTTTGGGGGCTCAAGTCGACCAAAGGGAGAGGTTGGTCTCAGCGCCCACCCCTGAATCAACGTCAAAATTCACAAGAAAGTCGGGGCTCCTAAAATTCTTCTATTTAAAAGATCCAATTGCAGCTATCTACACGTCAACAGCTGAAGCCAGCAACTTACCAAACCCAATTTCCCCAATCAACGTTCTACCCTCTCTGGACAAAAACAAGTCAAGCATGAGCGACGGGCCAAATCCCTGTACACAATCCAAGGGTCCCTCACCCAAGGGAAGCACACTGACAATTACCGCACAAGTACACCATCTAAACCCCCACGCAGGGGAATTCAACCATTCAGAAGCTCAAAACCACACCTTGACGGACGCCACCTCAAAGGACTACAGCCGGAAAACAACTGACAGTACAACACTTACCAATGTGGTGGAAGTAAATGATCCTAAAGGTCCGACAAGACCCAAGGAGGGTTCAACAAGTCAGGACAACTTACACGCTGAATCCCCGTGCGATAGTGATCCATGGCACAAACCATTGTTTTTATCAAACGATTCTGAATTGGAAGAACTGACGGAAAGGATATCAATGTACCTAGAAACTCAAGGCAGAGCATTACGATCTGAGCCAAGTCCGAAAAATCTACACCCGAGTCTAGGTCTGGCGATGTCTACGCCCCGAGGGCCAGTAGAAAAAAGAAATCAGCAAAACCTTACCATAAATGACAGTGACAATATGACAATAAACGACCCCTACGTAAATCAAACTGCACCAATAACCATCTCTTCAGGCAGCTCGATGGACATTGACACGAAAGTTACAAATAAGACTCAAGGAGATCAGTCGACTATCTGGACCAAGACATTACTAAGCTCTTTAGATCAAGCCATAAAAGTTCTGAACCTTCAATCGAATAAAATGGAGGTGCAAATCGACCTTATCACTCTAGTGGCAGGCCACATAGCGGGCTTAAACTCAAAAATAGACGCACTTACCTCACTATTAAAAAATCAGGGGAAACTAGAGGCCCAATCAGAGATTAATAAACAACAGCTTTGCTGCGGTTGTGGCTCAATAATTGAAAAACTAGCAAGTCTGCCTGTAATTCTGATGGATATTTTGCGGGAGGTAAGACACCCTCTCAATTAAGTTGAAAAAAATCAGAAACCTTACCCCGGAAACCCCCCAAAATAAAAAGTCAGGAGAAACTCAAGGACCACAGCTAAAAACTGTACCTACTCGCATGTGCGTTACCGTTTCGGAAAAGCAGCGCACCTGTGCCCTACTACAAACTCGGCAAAACTCTTTTTCAAAGGGGCATCACAATCCAGGTCCAAACCAAAATCCAACTAATCTGACATCGTCAGCTAATACGGTCCGGGAGCGAGACCCCACCTCTACAATCCCCAAACTCAATGAAATTACGAAGCCTAAAAGCTTAATGATTCCAAAGAAATCCTTCATCATTCCGAAACGACACTCCACAATCTAACATTTATCCCGGAATATCCATCAAAGGTGCCTCAGGACTTCTTAAACCGAGGCAACCTGCTAAAATTATTCCAGGAAATAGAGGAGCTAAATGAGATAACATCACAGGACCTTCTGACAGTTGAATTTAAAAGAAACCTCCATCATACAGAATCTGAAGTCACCGTTACAACGTGGGCCTCAAAAGCCATCGCTGACCAGATATTCTCCACAAAAGATCACTTCGAAACATGGGGAATCTCGCTTGTAAGAAACACAAGCCCAAGATATTCATTTCCGCTACAAATAAACTCCTACAACGAATCAAAGGGTAACGGAAAAAAACGTCCTCCGTTCTCCTGTCTATTAGGAGCACGTGCTACCTCTCCAGCCACTGCAAGTGTAGCGGAAGGGGTTATCTCGATAGATTCCAACCAACCAATGAGGCAGCACGATCAGGACAAAGCAGATTGGTCCTGGGTCCCAATGTTCCTGTGTAAAAAGGGACCCTAACACAGAGAAACATTTCTTATCGTCTCCATGTAGGAGGGAGGAAACGCAGAGTGCCAAAATAATCTCAACAAAAATCTCAGTATGCACATGGAACGTACATGGATTCCAAGATATGGAGCTGGACCACGAAACACAATTCTTTTTCTCCAACCATGACATAATCCTGATCCAGGAGACATGGAAATTAGCACCAAGTGTTATACCAGGCTTTAAGACCCACCACATCCCGACATTCAAACTTTGGGCACCCCCGGGGTGGTTTATCAACTCACATCACTCAAAAATTCAACTGGTCATCACAAACACTGGATGTAGGCCTCAACTGGGTACAAGTGACCAGAATCACTGAATCCATGTCAGCTGGGCCCAAACAGTGGCAAATCATAATTTTCAATGTCTATATACACCCGGATCGGAAGTTACAACAAGAAAAACAAATGCGCCTGACGTCGCTGATTAAAACGATGCAAAAAACCTACCTAAGATGTCCACTACTAATCTCAGGGGACTTCAACAGTGATCTTATCGGTAAAGACAGGGCAAAAGGAATCATGCGACAGCCCGAAGGAGGCCTCAGGTTAGCCTTTGATCCAAAAGTCCTGGGTCTGACGATTTTAAACGGCAAAACGACGGGGGATAGGCCGGCAGGTATTACATACCTGAGTGGAAGGGTCCACTCAACAAAAGACTACACAATGGTAAGTGACGACTTAATTCCAGACATTGAGACCTTTAAAATCGTCCAACGGTCAGAAAGCGACCACTTCCCCCAAATAACTTCCAGAAACACTGCGCTCAACGTGGCACCAAAAATATCAAGTCTGCTCCACCAAGCCTCTAAATTTAATTTAAAGAAACTAAAATGGCGAGGAGAAATGCTGGAAAAGATCCAGCTCGCCGCAACAGCTCGCAAATCCGAGTTAGGGCTGCAAAAAAAGGAGGATCTGGTAAAAAATTGGGAGCTATTAGTCCTGGACCTTCTTTACAAATTTCCAGCAACTTCAGGTGTACCAAGTAAGTCTGCCCTTAAAAAGGAGCCCTGGTTTTCCAACGAATTAAGAATAAAAAAAAAGGAGGGTAGCAAACGCGGTCCGAGTTTTAGCGCGGCAAAAAAAACTGGGGTTACAAATCAACAAAGGGGATCTGACAGAAGCCAGAAGCGCTTATAGGAAGTCTCTAAACATCGCAAAATCTGCCTACAAGGAGAAGCTATGGCATAGATTGCTAAGTGCAGGAAAACACCCCAACAGTCGAGAATTTTGGGGCATCATTAACGACCTAAATAAAGGACATAAGCTCTACCAGGAAGCGGGAGTAGGAGCCGACTCTTGGTCTCAACATGTGCAATCCCTTTACAGTATAACAACAGCGGGCCTCCCAAACTACACACGGGTAACAAATACAGTAGAGAATGGCCAGTTGGGAACTCACAACACAGGTACAGTAGGACCGGTGATAAAGGATTACTCAAAAGAGGAGATGACAGTCCCAGAATTAAAATTAGAGGGGAACTCTGTAAAATCATCACAAGGCTAAAGGCTGAAGGAGCACCAGGCCCGAATGGACTGCCCAACGCCATCTTTAAACATGACCCGGAATTCTGGGCAGAAATCCTAACGCCACTGTTTAACCAAATCTATCATGACACACATGTACCTGCATCATGGAAGGGAAATGTGATACATCCAATATTTAAACATGGCGACCATGGCAACCCAACAAATTACAGACTCATATCGCTGATAGACGTTGAAGCAAAACTCTACGCCTCTTGTATCCTCCTAAAGCTGCAAGACTGGATCGAGGAATCTCACAGAATCCCCTGGTTCCAGACAAGATTTAGGCGGAACATGGGGACAATTACCAACTTAACTTGCCTGTCACTATTAACGGACAGAACAGCAGTAAAGGGCGCACGATTATACGCCTGTTTTGTTGACATCAAATCTGCCTTCGACAGTTAACCGAGATCGTCTATGGGGTAAATTGCAGCTTTGGGGGACGCCAACAACATTAATACAGGCAATAAATGTTTTGCACGAAGATACATGGGCAAAGGTTCAATTGGGAAATGGAGCTTACACAACTAAGAACATACCAACCTACCAAGGCCTAAAACAAGGCTGTGTTTTAGCGCCCACCCTTTTTAACCTTTTCCTTTCCGACCTCGCAATAGTGCTGGACACAGATGAAGTGCACCCTCCTTCATTGGCAAACCGGCGAATTCCCTGTCTGCAATACGCAGATGACATAGTCCTGCTGAGCAAAACCCCAGTTGGTCTACAAAGAGCACTAAACATCTTATCAGTGTACTTAAGACAAGAAGGTCTGGACTTAAAGAAAAAAACCAAAGTGGTCCGTTTAGTAGACCCCAAAAAACTTAGTTACACATGGACGTTCAACGGACGAAGGTGAACGAACAAGGTTCGTATAAATACCTCGGAGTAACAATATCCCAAGGAGCAAAACAAACGGAGCACATAACTGCAATACGCGCAAAAGCTCAAAGTCTAATCTTTGCATACCGGTTGCTAAAAACAAAAATGAATTGCCCGAACTACAATCACCTCTTGAAGGTCATGTCAGCACAAATCTTACCATCATTGTCTTACGGTCTCGTCACCTGGTGTGGCAAGGAAATAGACCTATTAAATGAGCTTCAAACCAAAATCTATAAAGCAGTTTTTAATCTTCCAAAGAGTGCTTCAGCCCCGCAAGTAAGGCTGGAATTCGGTCTGCAAAACCAGAAATATAGGAGCATGAGCGGCTTCATAAAACTGTGTCACAAGTTAAGATCTGCAGATCCGGATTCAATGGATTGGTTAAACTGGGAAGCCATAAAAAATCAAGGAGTGAAGGGAACCCTGTGCCCTTGGGGGAAACATTTGAAAACCTGCGTAATAGAGCTGTGGCTGGAAGGAGCATGGGAGTCTGTGACGGATAAAGCAACCATAAGTAGATTAGCCAACAAGGCAGCAAGGATGAAATCTTTCCAAGAAGACAAAGCGTTACTTCTCAAGCGGCGACATGGTTGGACCATAATTAACTCCTTCAAAGCTGGACGACCGCATGCATACTTAACCTCTCACTTCAATGTGCACATAAAAAGAGCCTTTACAGCCTATAGGATGAGTATGCACATTCGAAGGACTTAGTACCATCCTGGAAAGGTAATCACCAGACCGAGAGTTGCAGACTTTGTGGCTACAAAACTGAATCACTAGCTCACTTTTTGTGCGTCTGTCCGGCTCTCCTGGAACAACGTCGTCGTTTACTAAAACAGATCTGCAACAAGTTAAAAATCCGCACCTGCAGGCAAGCGGTAACTTGTTGGCTGGGAGGGAGCTCAATTATCTTGGCATGCCGGGGAATAAAATTACTGGCAGAAGTGAAAAAATGCCTGAGTCTTGTGGAACAAGGACACGGTGAAAGAAGTGGGTTAATTAACGCTGCCCTGATCCCAATGACTGGTAATCCTTGCACAAACATGCCATAACACTTTGACCTCCCAATGCCGGTGGGAGTTTCCCCGGAAGAAACCCCTTTTAAAAACTGTGTTACATCATTTTAACAAAGGAAGAGTCTAATCTTTTTAGTAAGCATTTTTTTGTATCATAACATTAATATGTGGGAATTGTAATGATTTTAATTAATTATGCAATAAACCTTTTGACTTGACTTGACTAGTACTTTGTTTCAGGTGAGTTCCTCCATAGTCTATGTAAATGTCCTTTATATAGGGCTACTACATTGGCAGCTTTAATAGCCGCATGTGGCACAAGATTCTGTAGTCCTCTTGACTTATCCTAACAAAAAAATGTGATTATGATTTCATTCTGAGGCGATTCCTTCATCCACTACCTGCAGAGTATAAACTCCAGTTTTTTTTTTTTTATGTAATCACAATCTTGCCACCAGGTATCTAGCAAACTAGAAAGTACCCTCCAATGTCAATTACGATGATGGGACCTAAGGTCTGGGATACCTTGCCACTGGGGATTTAACAATCGACGAACCAAGTCATTCAGAAGGGCTCTTATGTACTTTTTCACACTAACAGCTTCCAGTAATCTTATTCATTTGAAGCATTGCATCTAGATGACAATTAGTCTGTGAAGCATTCTGCTACAAATAAAAATAAAATAGGGAAACAAGCATTTGTTTCATTGAAGTATTCCTTAAACAGGTAACCGGGGTTGAGTCCAGGTATGGACAACAGAAGGATTCAACTTTTAGGGAGCTTTCTAATCTCTGGCAGGGAGTGACTGGGACATTCTCTAGGCACTGATACGAAACTGCAAGATCACCATTAAACATATCAAGTACAACATTTGCAGTAGACTAGGTCAGTACAGTTAATTTTTATAAATAAGTAAAACATGGCTTGCAGCAAGTTAATCTAGTGCGATTGTTAATGCTGCAAACAGTTTCCCACAACATTTGAGTCTCAGCATTACAGCAAAGCTCTCACCGTCCAAGTTGTTCAAGGATAGGACAGTGTCAAGGTCTGCTCCCAGGATTTCACCCAACTTATTTACCAGCGCTGCATCGTTGGTAGGATATACAGCTACATGGTCTCCAGATTCGTATCTTAAGAGAATAATCAAAGGCAAATAAAAAAGTAGTGTTACTTTGCAGTCTTGCAATTTTACTTCATGCCAAGTTCAAGACACTGCTCTATAAGCACACAGGGGCAAAATTTACCCCAATAATACATTATAAATACTAGCTCCAAGGGAGTCCCCTGGAAGAGCTTGCATTAATAGATATGACATATAGATAAGACAAAGAACGTTGTTCTTGATGCATTTAAGGGAAATCATTTCTTACCACGCTTCCAAATTCACACTACTACAAATATAGGCAAAGGTTTAAAACAACTAGAATTATTTTTCTTTTATCATTGAGATTTTTCAATCTCCGGCAAAATATTGAGGTTTCTTTTATATAATCCTGTACAAATCAGTGGGCATGAATAGGAAAAACTATTTCTTCTGACTATTTCAAGGCTGATCTAACTAAATATGGACGGAACACGGAAGTACCACTAAGTACCAGGTCAACAGAAATTACATGTCTGATGTAACCAATAGGAAAAGCAAGTATAGTGACACAAAAACGTTATTTATGTGAATATGCTATTCATAGGCAACGCTTGAGCTCTTTCATCTTTAGCCTTAAACTAACTGAACACACATTAAAACAAGGACTGACAAAGCCAACAGCTGTAGCCTTCTTATGCTGGTCCAATTATTAATTTGTTTTTCTTCTTTTTTTTTCTTCTTAAACAATAAAAAGGAGAAAAGATTACCACATAATTGTGGTCACAGGACTGCATTAAAGTGCTACACTTAAAAAACATTCACTCATGTGATGTTTTACTAGCAAAAAATACACTATCCTTTTAGTTGTGCCTTTTATTTTATCATTACTTTTTTTTTTAAAGTAGTCACCCAACGAATCACTCAAACTGCAGCCAGCTACAATGTCACAAACACTTTGTAACAGCAACTTTAGCAAGGAAACAGGAAATAAATAACCATCTAACTGGGCACCTGAAGTGCAAGCAAAATATACAGCTGATTTGATTTTTTAAAGCGAACATGCATAAGAACAAGTTACTTACCTTCCGGTAACACCTTATCTGGTAGAGACTATCTTACCACAGAATCCTTAACTATCCCCGGGCGTTAGACTGGATCCATGCATTTTTTCTTAAGTAGTAAGACTGCACGCCGGTAGTTGGTCCACGTGGCGGTGTAATCACCGAAAGTGATGTTTACTAACTAGGTGCGTGAAGTCAGTAACATTGTGACTTCCCATGACAGAAGTGTGGAGCCACGATGTACATGGACCACTGGTGTGGAAAACTAGGGCCCTCGATAGGGGAAGGACATGTCCTTACAAATCCGATCGCAGAGAGGGGACGATGGGTGGGTCTATAAGGAATCTGGGGCTAGATGCAATCTTTAGCAGATAAAGCAACGTAAGTAACTTGTTCATGTGATAGAGACTTCCAGTCGCAGATTTCTTACCTTTAAATAGATACCCCAGCAATACCTTCCTGGTGGTGGATCTGCGGACTAATTTCACACAAGGAAGTCCTGCAGCACGGAACGGGCAAAGAGCCCATTCCTACCGACCTGACTGTCCAGACAGTAGTGTTTGATAAACACATGCAGAGATGCCCACTTTGCTGCCTGGCAGATGTCCAGGGCCGGAACTCCACAATCTACCACAGTTGTTTCAGCTTTAGGTCTGGTTGAATGAGTGTGCAAACCCTCAGTTGGTTGCTTTTTACCTAATGCGTATCACATTGAAATACAAAGTACGAGCCATTGTGAGATGCTCCTTTTCTGAACAGCCAGCCTCTTCTTCGCTCCGACATATCCCACAAGGAGTTTGTTGTCCACTTGGAAATCTTGTGTGCTGGAACTATCAGCACACCGTCGGGAGGTCCGGTTTTGGAGAACAACCTTTTGTAAAACGAATGGTTTCCTCACCTATCTACATGATGCACATCATAATTCTGAAATAATGACGAAATAAGGAAACCCTCCCCTTTCTATCCTGCTAAGAAAAGAGGACTATTTTGATTTATATCGAATATATTTGCCGGCCTCCGAGAACCGATTAAGGTGTTTCTGTTTCTCTACGTTTCTATTAAAAGAACTTGTTGCAATACCTGATTTAAATCTACTGGAAAGAAAATAGATGTGGTCTCCATAAAATATTTCATCGCTACCAACAAACCGATATAACAAAAATTTGTTGTCCTGTTGAGTATATATGCGAATGACGGTCACCTGATGAAGGCAGAATGCCGAAACGCGCGTAGTCAAAATTCACCGCTTTTGCCTACCACAATAGAATACTGACCGATCCACTGTTGGGTTTTGTGTTACATGTGTCTATGTTTTCATGTTTTATAATCTGTGTATATTTTTATAAACTATGTATAATTGAATTTTGCACTACAACAACCATCCATATGTAAAGTGTATATAGGACAAACAAAAGGATCAAACAATTATTTATTTGAAATAAAAAAGGCTTTGTATATCAATATATAATTTTTTGTCACTATATATATATCTATAAGGTCGTATGAGTGTGTATAGCTATATTCACTATTGTGTGGGTGAGAGGTCTTGGCATGTATTAATTTATTGTTTGCTATAAGTTTTTTTCAAAATTGTTATTTCCCTACCTATAGCAAACCTATTAGTGTAGGGGTCCCCTGTTTTTCAAAAAGTGCGGTCAAGGTAGAACAGCAACACTCTTTTTGGGTTCAGACGGTGGAGCCACTTCTCTTCTTTGGAGGGATGTGGAGGAGCGGAAAAAGTAGGAAAGGTGAGTGACTGGTCTACATAAAATGGAGTGACCACTTTTGGACGATAGGTGGTCCTTGTGCGACGCACCAATTTGTCAGGATAAATGGTGAGGTAAGGAGGCTTGGATGACTACACCTGAAGCTCACTGACCCTCCGGGCAGATGTTATCGCAACCGGGAAGGCCACCTTAATGGTAAGGAGCCCAAGGGGACAATTGTGTAGAGGATCAAGGAGAGGGCATCTAAGAAACGTGAGGATGAGAATGAGGTCCCACTAAGGCATAACAAAAGGAGAAAGTGGAAGCAAGTGTTGTAAACTTTTTAGAAACATATGTACAATAGGGGATTTGAAGAGAGATGGCTGATCAGGTAGCCGCAGCAAAGCGGAAATGGCGGAGAGATAGACCTTAAGAGTTCCAGAGCAGAACCCTGCTTGGCAAGGGAAAGGATGAATAGGAGAACCCGAGAAAGGGGGCAGAAAGGGGATATATTTTTCTTTCTGTGCACCATGCCACAAATTTTGTCCAACAGCAGGCGTAAACTGTCTTGGTGAAGGGACACCTTGCTGCCAAGCTAACATCACAGGCTTCGGGTGGAAGGTTGAAAGTTTTCAACTGTCGCTGCTCAATCTCCATGCAAGAAGGCAGAGTGTTGACTGTTTCGAGTGGAGAACCCTCCACTGCTGCTGGGACAGAAGATCCTCTGATCGGAGGAGCATAACCATGCTAAACAGCTTGGAATATCAGACTCGCAATGTCCAGTCCGGAGACAAGAGGATTGCTTGTGGCCGGTCGTTCTTGATCTTCCTGAGATCTCTGGGCAGGAGTAGTATGGCGGAAAGGCATACAGGAGGCTGGACCTCCACTTGAGACGAAAAGAGTCTCCGAGCGACAGCAACCTTGGAAACTCCAGCAAGTAGAACTGTGGACATTGCGCAATATGGTAAGTGGCGAACAGATCTAAGGAATATGCTACTTACCAGTATGCATCTATTCTTGACATGTAGGGCTACTGACATTCATATCTGTGCATAGATCGCCGCCTAGTGTTGGGTCCGGATGATTGCACTTTGTTGTCTTGGAAGAGTCTTCGAAGTATCACGAGATAGGTGACTCCTCCCCTGGACTACAGTGCGCATGGGCATCTTCTCCATCCTCATTTTCTTTTTCGCCATTGTGGCAGAGATGGAGATAGTAAAGTAAGAGATGGCCATGCCAGAGATAATGCTGCAGCTGCTACAGGCACCGGGGAGGAGGGCGGGCGATATGAATGTCAGCAGCCCTACATGCCAAGAACAGATGCATACTGGTAAGTAGCATATTCCGTTCGAGGCATGTGGGCTGCTGAATTCACATCTGTGCATAGACTGTATAGCAGTATCTCCTCTAGCGGTGGTTACCTGTGCCAGCTGCAGCAGTTTGAAAAAGAGTTTTGAGGACAGCCTGGCCTACAGCAGCTTGCTGTTTTGCTTGCACGTCTACGCAGTAGTGTTTTGTGAAAGTGTGTATGGTGGTCCATGTGGCTGCCTTACAGATGTCTTCAAGAGGAATATTTCCTAGGAAAGCCATGGATGCCCCCATTTTTCTTCTAGAGTGTGCTCTTGGGGGGACGGTTAAAATGCGTTTTGCCTTTTGATAGCATTTTTTAATGCATTTAACTATCTACCTGGCTATTCCCGACTTTGAAATAGGATTTCCTTTGTGTTGTGGTGCAAAAGCAACAAATAGTTTTTTTGTTTTTCTAAATGATTTAGTTCTGTCCACATAATAAAGTAGAGCTCTTTTTACATCTAATGTGTGTAGGGCTCTCTCAGCTACTGACTGTGGATTTTGAAAGAATACTGGCAGTTCTATTGATTGGTTGATATGGAAATTGGATACAACTTTAGGCATGAACTTAGGGTTGGTTCTAAGGACCACACTGTTGGCATGTACCTGCATGAAAGGTTCTTGAATTGTTAGTGCTTGTAATTCGCTCACTCTTCTGAGTGAGGTAATGGCAACTGAGAATGCAACCTTCCACGTTAAGAATTGTAGTTCGCATGAGTGTAGAGGTTCGAAAGGAGGTCCCATAAGTCTGGTAAGCACTATATTTGGATTCCAGACTGGGGAAGGGGGTGTCTTGGAGGGATCACCCTTTTCAAACCCTCCATGAAGGCTTTGATTGCTGGTACTCTAAACAGTGAAAGGTGTTGCCCGTTTTGAAGGTATGCTGCTATAGCAGCGAGGTGTAGTCATATAGAAGAGTATGCTAAGTTACATCTTTGTAGATGCAGCAGGTTACATATAATGTTTTGTATGGAAGCGTCTAATGGGTTGATTTGGTTATTGTTGCAGTAAATAACAAATCTCTTCCATTTAGCTGCATAGCACGCTCGTGTGGTTGGTCGTCTTGCCTCCCTAATGATGTTTATGCAGTCTGGGGGCAAGTTAAGGTATCCAAACTCTAAGACCTCATGAGCCAGATCGCTAGGTTCATCTGATTGGGATCTGGGTGTCTTATTTCTCCATGGTTCTGAGTTAGAAGATGGGGTGCAAGGCACAGTCGTTGATGAGGAACCACTGAAAGTTCTAGGAACGTTGTGTACCACGGTTGTCTCGCCCATGTGGGATCAACTAGGATTAGCATGAGTGAGTGTTGCTGCAGTTTGCGTGCCACCAGCGGGATCAGCGGTGCTGGGGGAAAAGCATACACAAATCTGCCTGACCAGTTCATCCATATCGCATTGCTCTGTGACAACGGATGTGGGAACCTGGCGGCAAAGTACTGGCATTTGGAGTTTTCTTTTGTGGCAAACAGGTCTATTTCTGGGTGACCCCACTCTTTGAAGAATGGCTGGAGAACTTGGGGGTGAATCTCCCATTTGTGTAGTTGCTGGCTGTGCCTGCTGAGCAGGTCGGCAATCTGATTGTCCTTCCCTGGAAGGTGTTCTGCTAGGAGAAAAATGTTTTTTGGGATCGCCCACTTCCATATGCTTTGTGCCAGATGGGACAGCTATGGAGAGTGTGTTCCTCCTTGTTTCTGGATATAGTACATTGCCGTCATGTTGTCCGTCCGGATCAACACCGTGTTGCTGTACAAGTATTTCTGAAATGCTTTTAGGGCTAGGAATATCGCTAGCAGCTCTAGTTGGTTGATATGCAGCTTTTTCTGTTTTTTGTCCAGAGCCTTTGTACTGTGTATTGAAGGAGATGGGCTCCCCAGCCTGTCAGTGATGCGTCCGCTGTTAGTACTCATTGTGGAACCGGCTCTTGGAACAGTCGCCCCATGGAAAGGTTTTGTGGGTTCCACCACTGCAGAGAGTTGTGAGCGCGACTGTCTACCAACACTAGGTCCTTTAGTTGTCCTCGAGCCTGGTTCCATTGCCGTGCCAGGCATTCTTGTAATGGTCGCATCTGGAGTCTGGCATGGGGGACAATGAATATGCATGAGGCCATCATGCCTATGAGCTGCATAAAGACTCGAGCTGGCAGAGAGTGTTGTGGCAGGAATTTGAGAATGAGTATCTGTATGCTGGCTATCCTTGCTGGGTTTGGATATGCCTTTGCCACTGAGGTATTTATAGTGGCTCCCAGGTATTGTTGTGTGTGGGATGGTTGCAGATGCGATTTTGGGTAGTTGATTGAAAACCCTAGGCTGTGTAGCAACTGAAGTGTTTGAGACGTGTGTGTTGCACACTGTTGGTAAGATTTTGCTTGTATTAGCCAATCGTCCAGATAAGGGTACACATGGATGTGTTGCCTTCTGAGATGTGCTGCAACTGTCGCTAAGCATTTTGTAAACACTCTTGGAGCCGTGGTAACCCCGAAGGGCAAAACCTTGAATTGGTAGTGTTGCCCTTCTATTGTGAACCTGAGATATTTTCTGTGGGCTGGATGGATGGGTATGTGAAAATACGCATCTTTGAGGTCTAGTGTTGCTAGGAAATCTCCTTGTTGTAGCAACAGGAGCACTTGCTGTAGTGTGATCATATGGAGGTGCTCCGATAGTATATATTGATTCAGGGGTCTGAGGTCCAATATTGGTCGTAGAGAACCGTCCTTTTTGGGAATAAGGAAGTATGGGGAGTATACTCCTGTCCCTTGCTGGTGGAAAGGGACTTGCTCTATGGCCCCCTTTTCCAGCATGCATTTCACCTCTTGTTGGAGCATGGTGATGTGTTCCGTGGACATAGGACGATGTCTGGATGGTATGTTTGGTGGTGTAGAAGTCAGTTCTAGGCAATAATCAAACTGGATAATTTCTCTCACCCACCTGTCCGTGGTAATTGCGTGCCAGACAGGTAGGAACTGTTGGAGTCTGCCTCCGACCGGTGTTAGGTGGTCTGGAGGTAGCGTGATTAAGTGACTGTTTTGTGGCAGTGGAGGCTCTGGTGTTATTGCCTCCACGTCCTCTTCCCTTATTATTGTTGCCCCTATAACCTCCTCTGTTGGTGTTTTTCTTGAAGGAACTTTGTGTGTTACTTTTGTATAAGGCAGATGTTTGCGAGGTATTTCCTCGTGTAGTTGCTCTGTATGAGGAGCGTCGAAAGGAGCCTCTATGTTGCTGAAATTGCAATGCCCCCATTGATTTTTCATTTTATCCAAAATGGTGTCGACAGCAGGCCCGAATAGAAAGTTCTGATTGACTGGTTGGTTAAGAATGGTGGACTGCACCTCGTTCTTAAAACCGGAAATGCGCAGCCATGCATGTCTACGTAGTAAGACGCTAGTGTTAATTGACCTAGCCGACTCTGTCACCAGGACCACTGAGTCCCCAGATCTCACCGAGGCCTGTCTCAATGTTGAACGCATTCTAGACGCCGATCTAGGCTCCTGCCGTACTCTCGACATTGAACGCATCCTCGACGTCGATCGGTGCCGATGAGACGCAGGTGAGTGCTCTCTTGACGTCGAACGGCGATGAGAAGCCGAAGGAGGATGTCTCACTCGACGCCGAATCTCTTCTAGACGACGGCGGAGCTGGGTCCAGTCTCGACGTGGGAGGTCTTCGAGACGACGGCGGAGGGGTTTGTCTGGCCCTCGACACCGAACGCCGTCGATACGACGACGGAGGCTTCAACCTCGACGCCGCCCAGTTGACGACGGCGGAGGTGTCCTTGTTCTCGATGTCGATCGCTGGTGGGATTGTGATGACAGAAGAGAACCTGCCCTCGATGTCGAACGCCTTGCCGACGTCGACGGATGGCCTTGGTACCTCGACGCCGATAGTCGACGAGATGATGACGGCGAAGGGTCTCTGCTCCTCGACGCCGATCGTCGCCGGGTTGACGGCCGTGGAGGGTCTCTGCTCCTCGACGCCGATCGTCGCCGGGTTGACGACGGCGGAGGTGTCTTGTCTCTCGACGCCGATCGTCGCCGGGTTGACGACGGCGGAGGATGAATCTTCGACGTCGACGACATACCTTTTCTCAATGGCGAGCCCGCTGTCGAGGGTCTTTTCTTCGATAAATGACCCAATTGAAGATCTTTTTTCAGCGCCGAGCCAGACGCTGAAGCTGAAGGACGCGAGGAATTACTTCTAGAAGATGTTCTAGCCCTCTTGGAGCCCTTCTTGACTGGAGATCTTCCTCTTGACAGACCATAAATACAAATTCGCTCTCTCTCTTTCGAAGTTCTGCTGGTCAGGTGCTGACAGTGAGAGCAGGCCTTTGGGTCATGGTCTTCAGGGAGACAAAGGATACAGACTTCGTGAGAGTCTGTTTTGGCCTTCTTATGACCACAAGAAGGGCAAGAGTCAAAAAGAGACGGCATTTTAAGGAGTTAAAAATGCCTTAATCTGTCAAAAAAGGACAGTCTCTTACTTCTGAAGGTGTAAAACGTTGAAGTAAAGAGAAAAAGTTATCAAAAGTGAAAAGATTTTTCTGAAGAAATCAGAAAAGAGTGGAGCTGTGTTGCCAGGATCCTTCCAGAAGGAGCCGGAAAGAACAACTGACCTAACTGTCACCCCTGAGGCATGATGGGAAGCTGGGGGTCAGGAGTGCCTTAAAGGAACGGTGTCAGTTTATTGCATGCAGCTACAGGTTAGCTTTTCAGTCTTTTTAGACTGTGTGTTTGCAATGCAGCCTGGGATCTTCCTACGCTTTCAGTGTTTTATAAGAATTTCTACTGTTTTCTGAGCATTAAAACAGTTCCAAAACATACTTTATTGTTTTTTCTCATGTTTCTAATGCTCATGTATGGTGGAAATTCTTTACAGCATGATTCAGCTCTAGTGTTTATTAGGCTGCAATTGCTTATTTTTGGATATATAGATTATATATATATATATATATATATATATATATATATATATATATATATATATATATATATATATATATATATATATATATATATATATATATATATATGTCTCACACAAGGTTGCCCTCTGAAGAAACACCGCACCCGGGAGAGTAGCTCCTCCATCATGCCGGCAACAGTGAAACTGGCCCCAACCTTCATCAAAATCAAAAGCCAAACATGTTTCGGACTGGAACGTCCTTGATCACTGGCAAGAAAGGCAGGCATATATATATATGGTTATATATATGTGGGGCACATATATAGTGTTAACCGGGGTCCCGCGCATGGGCGGGAATATTCTAATGCTTATGACTATTGATGAGGATCCCCTGGAAGAGAATTGTACCTACAGAAAAACATGCT
This sequence comes from Lissotriton helveticus, assembly GCF_964261635.1. NCBI lineage: Eukaryota > Metazoa > Chordata > Amphibia > Caudata > Salamandridae > Lissotriton > Lissotriton helveticus. The sequence continues at coordinate 218,557,126 of NC_136061.1, read as the reverse complement.
ACAAACACATTTTTATCCAATAAAGAAAAAAGTTGCCACTTTCTCTGGGGTGGTTGCGCTGGAGGAAGAAATCGAAAAGCTCTGCAATTTATAATTTGCACCGGGGTGCAGCCTGCTCAGTAGCAACTTTAACCATCCTCTAGAACTCCTACTGTGTTTTCTGGTAATTTATTTCAAAAACTATTATTCAGTTTCTTGTGTAGCAAGTTTACATGCTTATAGATCATAATCTTTGTAGAATTGGGAGTAGCACTAGAGCTCAGAATGAGTCACAATGATTATCACTGTGACCCACTTCCCCTACAAAGAAGGAGGGCTAACCCAGAAGTCGTAAGCCAGTTTCATCACCTTTCAGACTGAGATGGAATCCCCAACCACAAACTACTTTAGTGAGACAATGACAAGCGCCTCTAATCTACCCTCCATATTCTGCAGAAATGATCCAGCCACATAACTGCCTGCAGGATAACTAACTACTTTGAAGTGCAACAAACACTTATTTGTTTTGGAGCCCAAATAAAGACTCAGCATCCTTGATCAGCAGTTCCTCTCGGTTGTCTAGCAGCTAATTTTCCTGACCAAGCATCCTGGATCAGCAGTTTTATTTATTTATTTTATTTTCAAAGTTTTATATAGCGCGAACAAGATCTTTGCAGATATCAGAGCGCTTTACAGAAAACAAGGGCTGGGGGAAACAAGAGGGTGATTAAACAAACTATTGGGTACAGTATAGTAGTCGGTAGTAAGTGAATAGCAAAATAAGATAGCAATCAGATAAAAACATAATACAAAAAGACAATCAGAAAACCAATAATACAAGAATGGTGCAGAGTCTTCGATCCAATAAAAATAGAGTTCAGGTGAATTTAGCCATAAGGATGGCTTTTACCTCTTTCTTAAAAAATGCAGTGGAGGAGATAAGCCTGGTTTCAGGAGGGAGTGCATTCCAGATCCTGGGTGCCATTCCCGAGAAGGAGCGTTTGTATGTTTTTTCCTTCCGGAATCTTCGAGGTTTCAGGAGGAGATTTTTAGTGCTTCTATTGGATCTCGAGTCTCCTGATATAGTCAGCTTTTGAGTGAGGTAGTCGGGTGACTTGTGGTGTACGGCCAAGTGTGTCATACAGGCGATTTTCAGCTGTATTCTGGCTTCAAACGGCAGCCAGTTCAGGGACTTTAAGTCAGGGGATATATGCGAATGTTTCCTTGATCCAGTGATAAGTCTAGCTGCAGCGTTCAAGGAGGCTCTTAGGGGTGCAGTTGTTGATAGGGGGAGTCCACTGAGAGCCACAATTCCGTAGTCTATGCGTGGGATGACTAGGGATTGTACAGCAGTTTGGAAGTCCTTAGCTGGGAAGAAGGGTTTAAGTTTCCTCAAAGTGTTGATTTGGAAATTAGCTCATTTGGTTGCTTTGCTAATGTGCTGCTGCATGTTGAGATTGCCGTCAAGTGTGATGCCTAAGGATTTCGCGGAGTCCACGATGGTGGGTTGGACATTGAGTGCAGTTAGGTGCTTGAGCCAGGTTTGGGTGATGGCGATTTTCGCAGGAGGTGAGATCAGAAGGAACTCAGTTTTCAGAGCATTTAGTTTGAGGTGGTTGTCGGCCAACCATGATTGGGTGTTTCTGAGCGTGGAGTTCAGAAGTTTGATGTCTTCCGGGGATTGTAGTTTGCGGTAGAGTTGATTGTCATCGGCGTACATGTGAAAGTGTACATTAGAAGCTTGAAGCAAGGTGGTGAGTGGTTCCATGACTAGGTTGAACAATGTGGGGGAAAGGGAAGATCCTTGTGGAACGCCTAATGTTACAGGCACAGATGAGGACAACACGTTGTTGATCTTGAACTTCTGAGACCGGTTATGTAGGAAGGAAGTGAACCATTTGAGAACAGTTCCGGATAAACCCATTCTGGTGTTTAACAGCTCCAGCAGATTCTCATGTTTGACAGTGTCAAATGCTGAGGAGAGATGAAGTAGGATGAGAAGGCAGGAATCGTTGTGATCAAGGATTTGGAGGGTGTCATCAATTATGTGATTCATAGCCGTTTCCGTACTATGTCTTGCTTGGAAGCCTGATTCATGAGGGTTGAGGAGGTCAAACTGATCAATGTGTTTTGTCAGTTGGAGTTGTACGCATTTTTCCAGCAGTTTGGCCAGGGTGGGGATATTGGTGATAGGGCGGTAATTGTTTAGGTCAGTAGGGTCAGCTGTAGGTTTCTTGAGTATCGGCGTGACTTGCCCCACCTTGAGGGAGTCCGGGATGAGTCCTTGTTGCAGGGAACTGTTAATGATTTTAGTCCAGAGTGGGAGGAGCAGGGGTGTGAAGTCTTTTACAGCATTAGCAGGTAAGGGGTCTGTGAGGGGATTAGAGGGTTTCAAGGTGCCGAGCAGTTTGTTAATTGCTTCTTCAGAGTAGGTGTCGAAGGACGACCATGCCGCGTTGTTTTTAGGTTGAGTGGTAGTTATGCTGATGTGGCTGGGGTATCGGCTTACATCATTGAGGAGATCACTTCTTATATTATCAGTCTTTAGCTTAAAGAAAGCAGAGAAGTCTTCACAGGATGGTATATCGCTTGTTGTGCTGTTTGATTGTAGAGGTTGTTCCTTGGTTTGAGTTTTGACTAGTTCGAACAGTTTTCTTGGTCGGTTTTTTGCTTGGTCGAGCTGGAGTCTGAAGAAGTCAGATTTCGAGCGCTTGATTTTCCTAAAGTAGGCATTTCTCTAATTCTTAAGAGTTTTAAGGTGCAGTGCTGAGGAGTCTGATCTCCAGGTGCGCTCTGCCATTCGCATGGCACGTCTGTCTTCATTGAGTCTACCATCATACCATGGGTTTGAGTTCTTGGTGGAGACTCTCTTCCGTTGCAGGGGGGCTGCTTCGTTGATTATTGAGGTCATAGAGTCGAGGTAGAGGTCGGTCAGAAATTGTACGTCAGATGCGCCCGAAGGGGAAAGGAGGAGGCGGCAGGTGTGGGAAGGCAAGGAGTTGGGGGTAAGTCTCTTCAGGTCCCTTTTCCAGATCTTGGATTTGGTGGGTTGAGCCGGGTTAAGTGTAACTTTTTCGTTGATGAATAATGTGATAATGTGGTGGTCTGACCAGTCACAGGGTTGGATTGCCTCCAGTTGGGTAGAGTCCTCTTTGGCGATGATAAGGTCGAGGATAGATCAGTTCCCCTCCGATGTCTAGCAGCTAATTTTCCTGACCTAGGTATCAGGTGGCACATCTGGGAAAAAGATTTGGTTGTCAAGAATGACCATACTTTGTTTCAAAGCCGCTCTCAGCATTGAAGCTCTGCTTCTACTGCACACTTTGTATCTGTGGTTTTAGACAGTACGCATACACTGTTGTAGGTACTCTGAGTTGGGTGCCTCGCACTGCATTGTCCAATACCCTAAAACAAAGCTCCAGTCCTAAAATGATTCTTATCGCAGTGTCTAAATTCCTCTAGTTTTCTTAGGGTGTCTTTGGCTGACTCTTCTCTGTTCTCTAGCTTCCGGGTCCATGCACTGGATGACAGTGACACTTGGTTGACTTGCACCACAACTAGGTCAAGGCTCTTCATCTTCTCTTCAAGGTTGCCTCAACCTGGGTGGCATTAAAGTCTAGGTGACCTTGAAGCACACTGAATCCCCCACGTCTGGTCTATTTGGTCAATGGGATCACTCTCTCTGCTCTTATGACCTTTGCTCCTAGGAGTCAACTTCGGCACAAAGACGTCTTTTTTGTCCACCTGTTGCATTTTTCCTTCTAAAGGGAAGTTTAGCAAAGATTAATCAGTCCTTTTTACGATCTAGGGCTTTTTCATCTTCATAATAGCTAGATGCTGTTAAAACATTTTCAGGAACAAAATATTCTCTTGAAATATGTTCAGAGAATGTGCAAAAGCATGGATATCATAAGATTATGAATATTAACAAAGATTCAATGATGGAGAATCAACTATTTTCAAAACGTCTTCTCTCTCAGGGACATAAAACTTCTTTAACCACACTTTATACACAGACCCCTATCACAGTGTACAATTAAGGAATTTCAATACCTGATTTTGGAACCAGTTATATCAAGCTCCAGATGCATTAGGTGTCGTTCGCCTCCCTCGTTCAGCTTACGATTCACTGTAACAATGGCCAGGAAAGGATTTTTTGCATCAAACGGCCTGTAATGAAGACAAAACCCAAGAGTTATACAAATACACACCGGTCACATAGTGCTTGCCACCGTACAAAAGTGAGGGGGTCTGATAGCTTTAACTTTTTTGTATTCAAACAGCAGACGTCAGAGCGGTGTCAGTTATGCATCATTAAAAAGAATTTTAAACTAACATTGTATGCACTCAATGAATGTTCCTCCAGCTAGCCTATGGAATTTAGCTGTTAGGACTTAAAAGGATTGTCAGGGACCTCTCAAGCATGTTTACAGTTACATTTACTTACTTGCTGGCCTTTCGATGTAGGAGAGTTTGTTATTTTCAAATTCCAGTTTAAAAAAAAAGATTCAAGGCCACATGTACAAAGGCTTTTAGTGGTCGTTTAACGGGCCGATTCGCAGAATCTGCCGGTTTGCGAACAAAAAAAAGGCTTTTTTACATGTACAAAGCCCTATTTACGATTCAGTAATCTATTACCGAATTGCAAATTGGGTTTGCAATTCAGTATTAATAAGGGGTGTATTTAAGGCTTTCCTTTCTAATACCAAATAGCAGTGGTTTGTGTGAATGTTTTGCGACAGAATTGCAGTAGCAAAACATTCGCATTGTACCACCTACTTCAAGTAGGTGGTAACCATTCGCAAAAGGGAAGGAGTCCCCAAGGGACCCTCTTTCCCTTTGGGAATGTTTGTAAAAAAAAAATTAAGAGCAGGTAGTAATCCCACGGACCACTGCTTACTCTTAAAAAATTAAAAGAAAACTTTTCATGTTATTTTCTAAGCGCAACTCGTTTTCCTTTCAAAAAAACAGGGTGTGTTAAAAAAAAATAAAGACTGCTTCATTTAAAAGTAATCACAGACATAGTGGTCTGCTGACTGTGATTTTAGTGATTCCCAATGGGTTGCACACTGAGACCTACCTCATTAGGATCTATTTGCGATCAACTGTGAATCACGACATTTGTACATTGGTGTTTGCGATTACCAAATAGCAAATCTAAAAGATTTGCTATTTGGAAATCGCAAATTATTACCTTTGTACATGTGGCCTTTAATCTTAAGCACATTTACAGTAATTGTGGTTGCACTTCCTCTTGCCACCATGTTCACATATTCTGTATTAATCTCTGGACACCTTTGATTTGCTTCACAAAGCACACAGGTGGCAATTAACTTATGACTTTACAATAAGCTACTAATAGGAGCCTGGCAATAACTATTTAATGTCACTCTTAATAATGTAGCATCTGAAAACATACCTGTATTAGAAGCACTTAGCTTGGTATATTTGACCTACAGCCTCATATAGGAGAGAGAATCATGTATTCAGGAAATTACATATTGTATATGCAGATCCATAGTGGTCATGTGCATGTTTTTATGGTGGCAAGGTCTCCATGCCTTTCTTTGTTCGGCGAAACAGCTGAAGCCTATTCACTGCCAAAGGCCAGTGCTCTGGACTGCATCTCAAGACTGGATCAAACTGCAGCAGTGCTTTCAAGAACAAAACAAACGCTTAGATGTGGAGAAAGAAGCGAGAGTTTAGAGACAAAGAACAAGTTACTTATCTTCTGTAACGCTTAATCTGGTAGAGACTATCCATATGCAGATGCTTCACCTTCAAATATTCCTCAGGCATCAGAGTGGATCGGAATTGTTTTGAGCAATCCCCCTTGAGCCCGTGGTGTCAGTGGCGTCATCCATGCCAGCAGTGACGTGCACAGTGCTTATATAGGCGCCAGCCTCAATTCTGGACTATTTTTTTCCGCACCAGGGTTGCTTTTTCGCCAATGTGTAGCAGATTTTGGTACAGAACATTATTCATTGCGAGATGGTCTGCTTCTTCACCGTCTTCCCTTTCTTGCTTCCGACACACCCCACGAGAGTTGATCGACCACCAGGAACTCATAAATCTGTTCAAGGTAGAACAGTGCTCTTTTTGGGGCCAACCAGTGGAGTCTTTCCTCTTCTATAGAGGGGTAAGGTGGAGAGTAATAAGTAGGCAGAATGATGAACTGGCCCAAATGAAAGGAGTTACTACCTTCGGTAAGAAGGTTGCTCAAGTCCAAAAGACCAGTTTCTCTGGGTAGAAGGTAAAAAGGTATGGAGGATTTGCAGACAAGTGCCTGTAACTCACTGACCTCCCGGGCAGATGTTATCACCACTAGAAAGGCTACTCTGATGGTTAGAAGGCTAAGTGGGCAGTTGTAGAGGGCTCAAAGGAAGCGCACATTAGGAATGTAAGAACCAGTTTGAGGTCCCAGTGGGGCATAATAAAAGGCACTAGTGGAAACATATGCTGGAGACCTTTTAGGAACCTACATAATTCAGGGGATTTGAAAAGGGATGGCTGATCTGGCAACTGCAGAAATATCAAAACAGCAGAAAGATAACCTTTTAAAGTGCCCACATTAGAACCCTGCTGGGCCAAGGAAAGAATGAATAGAAGAACTTTAGGAAGGGGTCCAGCAAAGATCAAGATGTTTATCTGTAGATCATGTCACAAGCTTGCTCCAATGGCACACGTATACTGTCTAGGCGGAGGGCCCCCGGACTGCCTAAATAACATTGCATATTTGCAGATATTGGGTGGAAGGTCCAAAACTGTCGCTGTTTAATCTCCATGCACAGAGACGAAGAATTTTCAGGTTTGGTGCAGAACCGGTTATATTTTATATTGGTACCCTAATATAGGTCCAGGGAACATTGTACACCTTTCCTACATTATCTCCCCTTCATTTCATATGAACAAGCCTTATAAGGTCATAACTCCTAATAGGGACATACTTCCTTATAGGGACTGAACACCTTATAAGGACTGACGCCGCATTTTATGGACTAAACCTTTCACCTACTTCCATGCTGAGGGGGGGTTCTTCTCAATCGATATTGCTAAGATGTCATCCTTAGCGCATATAAATAATTCATGAGAGCGATACCCGGGGATATACTTCACCTCTCATATCCAAGTATAAAGTTTAATCCCAAACATCATCCTCATACTAAACAATAGCTAACACACGCACATGGACTGTATAATTACAGCACCTCTTGCTAAAGAACGGTGATGGATCAAACCCAGATCTTTTGACTGGGTGTGAGTGTTTGATTGGTTCAGATGCTCCGTCCATCACCACCCCCTTTTGTACCGTACTGTCGGTCCTAACCAGGACCGAAGAGCCACGAATTCTGGGAAGAAAGGTTTGAAAAAGATTGATGTGAAGTTTTGCCTCTCGAGGTGACCAATGACCTTGAATTTCTAGGTCTTGCATGTGAGCTCCCCAACGCTGTAATGAAGCGTCTGATGTCATGACGTAACTGGGAGATTGAGGTTCGAACAGAAGACCCTTTGTCAAGTTGCTCCTGATACCCCACGAAGACATTGCACGTTTGATCTGAGTGTTGATGACGAGTTTGTCCTTCGAATTAACCTAGAGCTTGAACCCATTGTTTGTCTAGGGATTCTTGCAGTGGCCTCATATGCAAACGGCAGTTGGGAACTAATGGGATGCAGGATGACATCATCCCCAGTAAAGACTTCAAGATCCTGATTGAAGTGGACCTTTTTGATTTTATTGATGCTGTCAAATTTAAAATCTTTGTTATGCGTCCCTCCGAGGGAAAAGCTTTTCGTGTTTGGACATCCCGCCAGGCGGTACAACAACAGAAAAATCCCCTGATATTACCGCCATTTCCAGAGGCGTAGTGAATCCTGACCCCAACCCCACACGGTTTGTTGCAATATTAGATGGCTCTGGATTTGTCCGTGAGCACCTGGAAGCTCTTTAACGTCAAGTGGTTGGCCCGCAGCTCCAGAAGGTTGATGTGGAGCTATGTCTCTGTCGAAGATCAGATGCTTTTGCTCTCCACCTCTTCTAAGTTGCCACCTCAACCCAGATGTCACATGTTGGTTATCACTGTTAGCTCTGGGTGGAAAAAGGGTCTGCCGCTGACCCAATTATGGTCCAGCAACCATCACCACTTCTGTAGTTTCCTCCGATATCTGGACGTGATTGGCAAGGCCCCTTTGATGATGTGCCCACTGGGACTTTATACCCCACTGCATGTGCAGAGTCTGCATATGCCATCTGGTGTGCTTTACCAGAAGGATGCAGGATGCTATCTGTTCCAGCACACTCAGAGTCAACCTCCGGATATAATGAACAGAAGCTGAAACACTGGGATCATAGCCTGAATGTCTTGTACTATCCGTTCTGGACACGAGCTGCACTGTGTCTAGAATGCCTCAGATGAAAAGGGAGCGTCTTTGAAGGAGTCAGGTGGGACTTTGGCATGTTGATAGAGATCGTCAACAATGTTAAGAGTTGTGCCATAGTCTGGATGAGTGTGCCTGCCTTCAACAACTAGTTGTTAAGGTAAGGGAAGACTGAAACCCCTGGCCTCTGAAGATGTGCTGAACCTCTGCCATCACTTCTGTGAACACCGGAGGGGCACTGGTAGGTCAACAAGAGAGTAGAGTGAACTGAAAATTTTTAAAGAAAGGACTCATTAAGAAATTTTGCAACAGCTTTTTACAATTGAAAATATCTGTCTATACACATAATTACATAATTAACGAATTGTAAAGTGAGAAAAAACAAGTACCTTGGTAAAACAGGTGCCGCAGAACTGCTTGACCCACTGCTTAATCTGCTTTCCACTCTGTGTCCAGACAATAATGTTTGGTAAATGTATGCACATTTGACCAAGTTGCTGCTCTGCAAATGTCTGGAAGCGAGACGCCTGCTAGTAATGCTGTTGAAGTTGCCATCTTTCGAGTAGAATGAGCACGCACTCTTGTGCACAGGGGTTTTCCCGTTTTTTCATGACAGAAGACAATGGCGGATGCAATCCATCTGGAAATGGAGGTTCTTGAAAGAGCTAAACCTTTCCTTGGTCCTGCTATGAACAATTGATTTGATTTACAAAATGACTTTGTATTCTCTATGTAAAATTTTAGACATCTCCCAATGTCCAAACTGTGCAGAGACTTTTCTGCTGTGGTGGAAGGGTTCTTGAAATATGTAGGCAGGATCACAGGTTCTTTGAGATGAAAAGATGAAGGAATTTGAGGGATAAACTTCGATTTTGTTCTGAGAATTACATTATCTGATCTGAACTGTATGAATGGATCCAGAATGGAGAAGGCTTGGATCTCTCCGACTCTCCTTGCTGAAGTGAGAGCAAGAAGTAAGGCTACTTTCCGTGAAATAAATTGCAACTCAGCTTTGTGAATTGGTTCGAAAGGAGCTCTCATGAGCTGCGACAAGACCGTGTTGAGCTGCCAAGGAGGCAGTGGATGTTTAATTGGAGGAAATTTTCTGAATAAAACTTTTAGGAATTCTTTAATTAGCCCTTGAGACCAAAGAGACGTACAGTTTGGAGATCTGCAGTATCTAGAAATTTCCAGAGGCGTAGTGAATCCTGACACAGGGTTTGTGACCCCAACCCCACACTGTTTGTTGCAATATTACACGGCTCTGGAATTGTCCGTGGGCACCTGGAAGCTCTTTAATGTCAAGTGGTTGGCCCGCAGCTCCAGAAGGTTGATGTGGAGCTAGGACTCTGTCGGAGATCAGATGCTTTTGCTCTCCACCTCTTTTAAGTTGCCACCTCAACCCACATGTTGGTTATCAATGTTAGCTCTGGGTGGAATAAGGGTCTGCCGCTGACCCAATTATGGTCCAGCAACCATCACCACTTCTGTAGGTTCCTCCGATATCTGGACGTGATTGGCGAGGTCCCTTTGATGATGTGCCCACTGGGACTTCATACCCCACTGCATATGCAGAGTCTGCATATGCCATCTGGTGTGCTTTACCAGAAGGATGCAGGATGCTATCTGTTCCAGCACCCTCAGAGTCAACCTCCGGATATAATGAAAAGAAGCTGAAACACTGGGATCATAGCCTGAATGTCCTGTACTATCCGTTCTGGACACGAGCTGCACTGTGTCTAGAATGCCTCGGATGAAAAGGGAGCGTCTTTGAAGGAGTCAGGTGTGACTTTGGCATGTTGATAGAGATCGTCAACAATGTTAAGAGTTGTGCCATAGTCTGGATGAGTGTGCCTGTCTTCAACAACTAGTTGTTAAGGTAAGGGAAGACTGAAACTCCTGGCCTCTGAAGATGTGCTGAACCTCTGCCATCACTTCTGTGAACACCGGAGGGGCACTGGTAGGTCAACAAGAGAGTAGAGTGAACTGAAAATGCTTCAAGCTCGACCGTATCTTTCGCAGACAAAATTTTAATTGTCCAAACCCACTGAACAATCTATAGAACCCACTTGTGTACCAAGTTAGCACCTGCCACCCTGGCAGAAATGTTCAGATCCTCTCTCTGGCAGGATGACTGTGTGTCTTTAGGGGCAAGTCAATGAGGTTTGAGGCTGCGGCAGCTGGGGGTGTGAAAAATCAGGCTGCATGCTGCCCTGTTGTCCAAGTGGTCTGTTGGTTCTGCGGACTAGGCAACAAAAAAGCGAATGGGTTTGCTCACCAGGCTGAACTGGGTGGCGACATAGGAAGTCCTTACCATAGAAACAGAAGGGGTGAAATTGTTGGTGTGGATGACGTAGCGGAAAGTACAGGCCAAGAATTGTGCCATGCCCTATTATCCTTAAAGCGCTCCATGGCCAAATCTGCCTACTCACCAAAAAGGTGACAGCCATCAAAGAGCATAGCCATTACAGTGGACTGAACATTATCAGAAAAGCCCATAATCCTCATCCAGACATGCCTTCTGATGGCCACATTGGTGCAAAGTGCCAGCTAAAGCAATCTGTGGTGTCAAATCCACAGCAGATTGTAAATGTAGCTGTGTCACTGCCTTTCTGGATAGGATGTGTGAGGACAGGATGTACGACGTCTGGCACACCGGGTAAGTCTTGTGCGTTGGCGTTTCAATGGGCATGGGTAGAACACCATAAGAGGCTGCTGGCGTTAACAGGAAGTATTGCTAAACATATGCTACCCAAAGGTCTGTCTGCTTTGTTTCCCTGTCTGGTGGTGTGGTAGGGAATGCGTTAGGGTTAACTTTGCTTGTATGACTCCGGTTCGCAGCCATGGAGTGCTGAGTCAAAGTCTGGATCACCAGGGGCTGGGCGGTGGCATTGTGCTAGCTGGAGGTTCACAACAGGGTTTAGCCCAAGTAGGGTGGCTGTGATGGCTTCAGAACCACAGACTCTGTATTTGTTTGCCATGATTGAAGTACCTATGTAAGGGCATTGGTCTTTACTTCCATAGTTGGTAACTGGAGATCAAAAACTTCAGCTTACCTTTGCATAACCGCTGCAAAGGAGGTGCTTTTATCCTGGCAGGGTCTCGGGGCGAAAATAACCCTGTGTCTGGTGAAGTGCTTATGCCACTGGCATTCTCATACCAATTGTTGTCTGTATATGGTTGGGCAAAATCATCTCCAGCATCATAAGAATTCTTGTAGGAATCTACTCATAGTAAAGTATGCAGAGATTGAACCTTTATTTGAGGCACAGGTAGTTTATCAGTCTGGTGAATTGACCAAAGGCTGTGGCTTAAGAGGATCAGGATGCGGCCACTTTTGAGGTGGTGCCAACTCTGAAAGTACAGTACAGTGCACTTCGTCATCTGGAGTGGACATCAGCATTGATACTCTTTGGTCAGACATCGGTCATGACACAAGGAAATTATACAGCAAGGAAGTCGGTGCGGAACATGTAGTGGGTCCATCTGGAGATGAAGTCGGGCCGGCTGGCTGTGTTCCAGGTGGAAGCTCTTGCAGTTCGTTGGGGCCAAAAGGTGCACAAGAGGGAGTCAGTAGTGTGCCAAAAACAGCAGCAAGGCTTAAAGAAATTCTTGCATTTGCTGCAGCCTCGCCTACCACTCAGAATTTCTGGTTATGTCGAATCAAGGGACTGAATTGGCTCAGAAAGGATACTGCTACAGTAGCAACCCGAAAGGCACGTTGAGGCCCTTGCGCCTTCTGTGGAGTTTGAGTGTGGTAGGAAGGGACAGCGTCTCGCTTAGACTTTTGTTTCTTCAAGTTACCTGAAGAAGACTTTGATGATGAACACCCACAGAACAGCTTAGAGAGCGGAAACAGGAACTTCCCTTCTATTTGTTACAGTGTGGAGTCTTTTTGTGTTTGGTGGCATAGAGATACACCTCATGGTTCAGGATAGCCTTGGGATTCAATAAGGCACAGTCACTGCCGGCCTTCGAGTTGGTGTTCCGACCCCACGCACCAGAGGCAAACCTGATGGGGATCCGTCATAAACATTTACTTACAACTGTCTTTACAAGGTTTAAACACTGTAGGAAGGTGATATTTTCCTGTGCACACTGGATTTCCAACAATTAAAAAAGGATACATTTCTAGTGAAGAGACCAGATGTAGCTCCAGATCAGTGTCTGGTGGACAGAAAGAAAGGAACTGACACCAGCACAAAATAGTTGTGCCTCTTTGTGGTTACACACGTCACTTCTAGAGCAGAACAACATCGGCGTAGAGCCACAAAACGTCCCCTACCGGCGCACAGAGGTATTGCTCTATGGTTCCCGATCCAGTCAGACATCTGGGGAACATTTACAAGTTGAGGAATCTGAGGTTACAAATATATATCGGAAAAACCCTTCTTAGTAGGAGTACTCTGAAGGCAGATTAGCGAGGAATGCCTGTAAATTCTGCAGTCTTAATAAGGCTAAACGTTTTGTATCCAAATGAAATCCAAATTACTTTTGCAAACTGAACTTGACACGTTGCAGGCAGAAGTAGGAACATATGTCTGAAGGAGGTGTACTCAGAAGATCCTTGTGCACCACACCGTGGCAGCAAACCATGTCAACTTCACTGGGTGTTAAACATTAAAATAACTGATAAAAGAACATACTTCAATGTTTAATCTTTGAATATAGCCTAAGGCAACTTTCCTGCAGCTCAAATTAATCAGCAGTGCAGCGTAAGGTACACTGTGGCAGATGTAATATGTTCACAAAAGTGGGCATAAATTATGTACAGAATTTTTGCAATCAGTCTCCAGTTTTTGATGCCATCTATGTACTAATACACAACACTATTCCTGCGTTTACAATTCCATTTTTATTTCCTTATTTTTGTAAAGCTGTCTTCGTTCCTTAAAAGAATCAATGCTGCTATTAAAAAATTAAATAAAAGATTTCCGGTTTGAGAATAGATTGCAGGGAAAAGGCAGTGGCCACCAGGATTCCATGTGACTTTGCAAATTGCAGTATTTGAATTCACGTAATGGCTTTGCACAGTGGAACAAATGACCATTAGGGAAGAGGAAGAAGCCATGCAGCTCAAAACCTCTCTCATTACCTCACACTGCTTTCTAAAATGTATGTTGTTCCTAAGTCTCCTTTCTATTAACCCCTTCGATGCGGATGACGGCCCCCAGCCGTCATGCATCGCGGGGCTCGTGTGCAGATGACGGCTGGGGGCCGTCATAAACCCGCCCACTCGCGATTCTGCCGCACAGGCGCAGAATCGCGGCCGCGCCCCAGGGGTTAAAATGTCATCTCCAATACAAAGCATCAAACTTTGAATAACAAAACTTTGCAATTGCTCAGCTTCAGTTACCAAATATTTTCAAGTGACTATTAACAGAGCTGCTCTGCCCTCTTGTGCACTGGTGGCCCAATGCAAATATGGGGAGGGGAATGACGGGGAAGAACCAGAGTAGAAGGACCTTGATCTATACATCAAACTTCCTTTGGGAAACATCCACTCTGAATATATCTGTTTTCGCTCTCCTCCACTCTACCCATTCTGTCTGGACATCAGCCCAAGTTCAACTAAGCTCAAACACCTATCAACCACTACATAATTTCTCTGAATGGCCTATGCTTGAACGAAGAGGTGGTGTCCGACTCCATAAGCTTCCTGGAGATTTGCGGTGTACCAAAGTGAAGCCTTCACTGTTAAAAATAGAATTTCATTCTCAATGTATTACAGTTCTGGTTTTCTCGGCTGTGTTTCTTCAGATTTATTTCTCTCCTGGTTGGCAGCACTACAAGAAATAAAATATAAATATAACAAGACCATTGACTCCATATCAAATGTCTTGAGAAACTCTGTACTGTTGTAGCAGTCAATAGTGTATAACATATAATCCGATAAGTTGTACAGACCTTTAATTTTGGCTGTACATGCCGTCAACAGGGTATTGACTTATGCCCACAGTTGAATGGTCACTGACAAATTGTGATATTAACCTTGCATGAAACAAAAGAAAAGAAATTGTGGAGCACATATCAGTATCACTGTTGCAAACACTTTCTGATGATGAGGACGCCAAATCAATGCATCACACTCAAAAGTGCACCAAAGTCATGTGGTGCTGAGAAACATAATGGTCTTATCTGTATCATATTTCTGTGTAACTGATGTTTTAATTCTACTCTGTATGCTGAAAACAAATCTATGGTCCGAGTTGGACAGTCTGAAACAGACGTTTTGTGCTCTTCCTTATGGTAATGTGATTATGTTCTAAAAGGACAGTTTACTCCAAACCCCCAGACTTTCCTCATCTACTACTAAGAGGACCTATGCAGAGAACTTTGAGGTTCATGTAAGGAGTGACCGTAGTTATGAAATGTATTGAAATAGGGTTTTATAAAGCGCGTGTATGCCGAGGCGTCTTAGCGCTAGAGCTGACAAATCCTAAAACAAAGGGGACAACATGAGATTAGGAGTTGGGTGCGAACAACCAAGTTTTGAACACCTTTCTGAATATTTGTTTGTTTGTTTGGCATCTTAAGTTCAAAACCAGAGTGTTCCAAAGTTTAGGTGCCAGGTGGAGGAAACTTCTTTGACCCCACTTTACGCTCTTCACTCTGGGGATGACCAACAATGAGCAGTCGATGATCTGAGACAGCGCTGAGGAACCTGCTGTCTAATTCGATTGTTGAAATATACTGGGTTGAGTCCTGCGGAGGGTCTTATGGACAATACAGAAGGTCTTGAATTGTACCCTTGCCTGGACGGGCAGCCAGTGCAATTCTCGGATCCCTTTGGACACAGCTTAATTTGGGTAGTTATCTAGACAGTTTACTGTTGAATTCATTTTTTTCACTTTGCGTATTCATTTGCAAAGAGCTTGTCAAAGCCTCAAAAGGCTATACAAGTGGTGCAAGTCCCTTAACATTGAACTCATCAACCTGATATGGTGGTAGAATCGGGAGTTCTACATGCACTGTGTGCTGTACAGTTGGAAGGGGGCCGTGACCCTGGCTCTCAGAGGTAGACCAATAAGTATTTCCATGTGTTCTATCAGAATTTCAGAATTTACGTAGGACCTTTACCTTGAACAGTTTAAGATTAAAGAATATAAAAAAATCCTTCCACGTCTGGTAGCCATGATACAAAAGCAATACCTCCACCATTCTCATATATGCAAGTATTACACACACACTGTCCAGTATATCCAGTATGAGCAGCTGCATCCTCCTTCCCTATGTTATGCTCTTAGATCACCAAAATATAGCCTCATAAACATGGCATTTTTTTCCAAGAGGTGCATCCTTTAGTTTCTTACAGGAATGTCATTATAGGAATAAAAAGGGGGAGGACAGCATGCAGCAAGGCACAGCTGTGGGAGAGACAGCCATGTTCTCAAGATTATCCAGTGTGAAAACAATATTACCTCCAGAGACGTGCAAGACCTCTAGAATGTGTGGCGTGGCAGAGATGCGTGGGTGGCAAAACAGCGAGGGAGGAGTGGGAAAATGAATACTTCTGAGCAGGCACCAGCAAAGACCATCATCCAGAGTACCACAGAGAAACAGTTGCGGAGGCAGGTGCAAGACACAATCTGCTGCCTGCATAGATTCACGAAAGGTTCAACATGGACTGCCCATTTCAGCCTGAACAGACACTGAGCAGCTAAAATAATTTGTTTTTCAGGATGTACTGTATCCCTGCGTCACAGTTATAAATCAATCAATCAATCAATCAATCAGGGGGTTTGTAAAGCGCGTTAATCACCCATGAGGGTCTCAAGGTGCTCTGAGAAGGTACAGGGAGGGGTACAGGAGGAGGGGGGGGGCAGGACGCTACGGATCAGTTGAAAAGCCAGGTCTTGAGGTCCTTCCTGAAAGCGTGCAGGGTCGGGGAGCATCTGATGTTCACAGGGAGCTCGTTATGATTCACCAAATGCACCCGTCAATTGATCACCTGGAATCTGATTCATTGAATGTTCCATGCTGAAATGACCCTTCGACAACCATACTGTGTCCTTGAAAGGATAGGAAGTCAAAAATAATGTGCATCCTTCAGAAATTCATAAACCTTCAACATAAAACACAGTGGCTGCTAGAGTAGTCTTTAGCCTCGTATCTAGCTTTCTTTTACAGAAAAAGAACGAACTTCCAGCACCTTGGTCTCTGTTGGAAACTACGAATATTACTCAACTTTCTCCTTCAACAATAGACCTGAACTGATTTATCAATTGTCCAAGGTGTAAGGGGGCAAAAGAAGCCCGAATGCGCTGGCAAGACTGGGACCATCCCAAACACAAACTAGTTTAGAGTGGGAGTTCAAGAACCTGAGGCTGATAGAGAGCACAGTGGTATAGTAGCAGTAGGTCTTGCTTAAGGTTCTAGAAGATTGGCTACTCTCATTGTCAGGCAATACTACTTACGGTTTCTGCGTCTCATAGCTCTTCAGTCTGCCCATCTCTCCGGTGTACACCTTGTTCATGTTCACATCTGTCTGTACCACCAGCTCATACTGACGAATACTGTGGGAGGCCATAGGGGAGAAACACCAGCAGATGAGGGTCAGTTTCAAAATATAATCAAAAACACTACACATTTAATGCATCATTTGACTTCAATTTAACCATTCAGGATGAGAAAACAAACAAGTACTAAGCAAGATATTCAAAAGCATTCTGGTGCAATTAACAATACAAGAAAAAGTACAAAAGCACACATTACTTACCTTTGTTAATACACTTTCTAGTGGATACTCTACGTAATCTCAGATTCTTTACCTTTTGAGATAGAGAGGTTTTCCAGCAATGTTCCCATGTGCTAGAAGGTAGCACCATCTGGCTCCCAGACTCCGTACCACTCCAAAAGTCACAGAGCAAGGCATGCAACGTTTAAGTCAGTTTCTTTACTCTGTCTCCTTCCCCACTCTTAAATGCAGAACAATTCAACAAATTTTTGAGAACAGGGCGTTGATTCCTAACTTGGGACTTTTTTCAATGCTAAAAAGTGGCTACCCCACAGTGAGTGGTGGAGATGAGGATGTGTGTATTTTTCCTTTGGCTACAGTATCCAACAGGAAGTATGTTACTGAAAACAATTAACTTGTTCTTCTGCTGGATACTTATAACTGCATACAGACCTCCTTTAGACTAGATACCATAACGGTACTTCAGAAAAAGGTGGAGAGCTCTGGGAAGTGGATCCAGACTAAAAACGTCTTGCAGAACAGAGTGGTAAAAGCAACCTTCCCACCATATCAGACAATCAAGGCAACAGTGCTTCGTGAATGGCCACGTGGCGGTATGACAAATGTCTAAAACAGGTACCATTTGCACCAATGCAGACATGGTGATCTTGGCTCTGGGGGAATGAGCCTTTAGGCCTTCACAGGTTTGTTTCCTGGTCAGTGCATGACATATTTTGATACAGAGGACTATCTACCTTGACAGGGTCCTCTTCTTCATATCCTTTACTTTAGACAGTCCAGAAAACCCTACAAAGAGCTTGTTTGCCACTGGATAGCTCTTTGTGCAGTAAATATTGATGCGTAGTGCCCTTTTAGGGTCGATTCGATGGAGCCACTGATTGGCTGACATGAAAAGGAGTCACAACCGCCCTGTGTTGTAGACAGCTAATTTGTCTGGGGAAACAAGTGATTAAAGGCAGATAACACTGCCAGCTATTCACTCACAGAGTGTTGGCAATGTAGGAAAGAGGAAAACAATCAAAAGCATTTAATAGCAGCTGCACAATATCCATGGAGGTGTAGGTTGTGGAAATTTGTGTGTATGACCCTGCTCTGGGATTGAGACACGACGTCCTCTCAAAAGGGTATACCAACAAGAGGGCAAATTCTCAGGGGCTTTGGCTACCACCTCTCTGGGACAGGTCCAGGGCAATAAAGACTTCAATGCACGAACATTTTGACACTGTTTCAGTAAACAGATTTAGTCTGATCACCGGGGTCGCAGTCACTGACGTGCAGCCGGGAGTGTGCAGCCTCGAGGCATTGTGAGGCGCTGCCTGCTACGGCTTGTGGGCGCATTGTGGGAGGCACTGTGAGGCGCATTGTGGGAGGCATTGTGAGGCGCTGCCTGCTGCTGCTTGTGGGCGCCGCGAAGCAGAGCGGAGCGATTGGGAGCCTCTGACCTCCGAGAGTCCCGGCGCTGAGGGCGGCGAAGCGCTACAAAGACTGCGGAGGACTGTCCCCTGCGTTGGAGGTCTGGGGCTGGGCAGATCGCAGCAGAGGTGCACCCGACCCCCCTCTCTCGTCGGACTGCATGCTTGCAGTGAGCTGGAGGGATTGTACAGCAACGAAGCATCCTGGGGCTCGGGGCTGGATGGAGGAGTAGGGCAGCGGGTCGGCTAGTTCACGGCTCGGTGGTCCTTGGAAGGAGCGCGCTGTGACTGTACACGAAAGCAAGGCATCTATTAGCATCGCCCCCCCCCTGGAAACGTGCTAAATAAAAGAAAACAAGCATACAGCATTGGAGTTCTCCCTACTTTTAATGAGCAGTTAACAGGAAAATGGGAATTGTCTCTTTCACAAATGCGTTTTTAGCATCTGACTCTGAACAGCCTCAGTGCAGCTTGACAGCCCTGAAGGTATTTACATGCACACTTTTTTATTTAATTTCTATCCTAATCAAGCCAGCACGGCATTCTCTGCCCTAACTCTTACAAATTTATCTGCTTGCAAACTATCCACGCGGCATGCGATTCTTTTACTCGTCTCACTCTTTCATCTAAGATGGCGGGGGCCATATACCGGAGCCATAAATCGCCTCCACTGCCCACCAGATGACCATGAAGCTGCATACCAACGTGGTCACAGGTCACCAAAACAGAGATAAGTCTACCTCTTCGCCTCCGAGCAGCATAGAATCTAATCTCTCCCCTCCCCACCTAACAACACAGAGGATGGACTAACGCGACCTGCCCCTATCTCTCTAAGGCACATCAACTATAGAGAAAGGACTACCTCTTGTCTCTCTAAGGCACATCAACAATAGAGAAAGGACTACTATTTCTGTCTCCCTATTTACTATCCTGGTGGCCATCTTGACCAGTCCTCCACCGCGGGGGCCATCTTGGACTAGTCATCCTCACCTATTGCCCACACCTAAGTCCACTTAGGCTTGCAGCCTTGCAACCGCACAAACTCACCCACGTACTCCCACCCTCTTTTACCTACGCCTCCTCCACCATGGAACGCATGGGCGAGCACACCTACAAAATCATCTACCCACCCGAGCTCTCCAAAAAAAACACCAAACGCCACAAACACAACTTCCTGAAGGCACACCCTGAAACCCCGTGTGTGGACACCTATTTTTCACTGATTAACGGAGCCACGAACAATGATATCATCTTCTACACCCTGCGTAGAGCACAATGGAGGAAAGCATTCCTCTCCATTCTCACTATCCACACCACCAGCAAATCCGCTCATGGCCTAACGCTTTCTATCACACCCTCCCAAGTTTTCCCAGGCAGAGCCACCATCACCATCTACAACAATGGAACCATTCTACTCCAAGCCACTGATAGGAACCTTGACCGACTCGACAACCTATTCCCTACCTTCTTAGAACACATCGCCAAACGGCGGACCTCCACTCCGCACACATCAAGCTGCGCAACACTTCCCATCTCCAATACTCAACATACCCTACCTTGCCCATTGCAACAGCGGAATGACACACTCCTCCCCCATACCCCCAGTGCTATAGATAGTCACACACCCGACGTAACCCACCCACACCCCTCATTCACTGACAAAGATCATTCCCCCTCATACATGTCTCATACCCCCACCCCCCCTTCCACCCACCGCACACCTCCTCCCCCTCCCCGCGGCAGATCTCTCCCCCATTCTATCCCCCCCCCCACTCTCACTCCCCACTCCCCCACACTCCCAACTAGTCCCTCAGAACACGCCTCCTCCCATACATTAACACCCCCATCTCTCCCCCCCCACACTCAGCCCCCACTACCCTCTTGTCACCCCTATTGTCTTCAGCCTACAATCACCCCCCAGCTCACCGGCGCCGCCTCCCATCGATGACGACCCCACCGTTACCTCCCACCCTCCCCTTACATCACCCACACCCCTCGACCTTAAATTCTCTCACCCATCGAATACCACCCCACCCACTTCCACCGCAGAGCCCATCAATGTGCTCTCCACTAACGCTAGCATATCTCACCCCTCTGCCCCAAATTCGCTCCCCAGCTCCCCACTCAACCACTCGCTCATCACAAACACTAGCCCCAATCCATCTCTGGACCTGATTTTATCCACCCTCCTACAAGTCAAAGATGAGCTCCATATCATCAAAGAATTTCTCTACACATTCCCCAGACTACCCCGACCTACAACGACCACCTCCGTATCCAACAAACATCACACTCTCCCCACTGGCCATCGCACTCAATTCTCTCCGCGTTGGCCCACTATCCCCGCCCGCAACAACACCCACCGCCCCCGGCGTGCCCTTAACTCCCTGTCGGACCACGACTTATGCACCCTCCTTCGCTCTTTTGGCCCAGGTCCGGTTAAACACATTACCTCCACACACCTCCCCATACCCACAATTCTCACAAATCCCCATAGGCACCCAACTCTAAGTAACAGAAGCTCCGTCCCCAACAACCTCAGAAAAGTCCCACTATCTCTAGAACACTCGACCACCCTTTTCACCCCCAGACTCAAATGCATCCTACTAAATTGCAGATCGGCCCAGAGACATTCCTCCGACATTGCGGATCTCGTTTCATCAATGGATCTTGACTTAACCATTTTGACTGAAACATGGCTAACTGAAGCCTCTACGCCGTTTATGGACATACTAGTTCCCCCCAATTACCACATCATTAGACTCGACAGGACCGGCAAGACGGGCGGGGGAATCGCATGCATTTTCAGGAGCAACCTCTCCGTTACCAAAATCACCTCCCCCTCCCTCACTTCCTGTGAACTCTTCAGCCTCGATATCTCAAGCGAGGGCAAACCAGTATGTGCCTTACATCTCATCTATCACCCGCCTGGGGACAACCTCATCTTCACCCAACAACTTATGGACACGATCACTTCCAATGCTGGCCGGCAGATCACCCAAATCTACCTGGGTGACTTCAATCTCCACTGGAATGACCAGAAAGACGCAGTGGTGAATAGTCTCAAAACTTTCCTTAATGCACTTGACCTCACCCAAATATGCAACAGCCCAACACACGATAAAGGTTCGATACTCGATCTGATCATCGCCAAAGAGGACTCTACCCAACCGGGGGCAATCCAACCTTGTGATTGGTCAGACCACCACATCATCACCTTCTTTATCAACGAAAAAGTCAAACCTACCCCGGCTCAACACATCAAATCCAAGATCTGGAAAAGGGACATGAAGAACCTTAACCCCAACTCCCTACCTCCCCACACCTACAGTCTTCTCCTTCCCCCTGCTGGCGCCTCTGATGTTCAATCACTGACCGACCTCTACCTCGACTCTATGAACTCATTAATCAACTAAGCCGCCCCACTGCAACTAAAGAGAGTCTCCACCAAGAACTCGAACCCTTGGTATGACGGCAGACTCTTTGAAGACAGGCGTGTTATGCGATTGGCAGAGCGCACTTGGAGAGCTGACCCCTCAACACTGCATCGCAAAACGCTTAAGAACAAGAGAAATGCCTACTTTAGGAAAATCAAGCGTGCGAAAGCTGACTTCTTTAGCCTCCAGCTTGACCAAGCGAAAAACCGACCAAGAAAGTTGTTCGAACTAGTCAAAACTCAAACCAAGTCGCAACCCTTACAACCAAACAACACAACAGGCGATATCCCACTCAGTGAAGACTTTTCTGCTTTCTTTAAACTAAAGACGGACAACATAAAAATTGACCTCCTCAATGATGCAAGCCGATACCCTAGCCACATCAGAATGCCTAACACGCATCCTAAAAATAGCGCATCTTGGACGTCCTTCGACACCTACTCTGAAGAAGCAATACACAAACTGCTCGGCACCTTGAAGCCCTCTAATCACCTCATAGACCCCCTACCGGCTAATGCTGTAAAAGACTTCACCCCCATGCTCCTCCCACTCTGGACCAAAATCATTAACAGTTCCCTTCAACAAGGTCTCATTCCTGACTCCCTCAAGGTTGGGCAAGTCACGCCCATTCTCAAGAAACCTACAGCTGACCCGTCTGACCTAAACAATTACCGCCCTATCACCAATATCCCCACCTTGGCCAAACTGCTGGAAAAATGTGTACAACTCCAACTAACAAAACACCTTGACCAGTTCGACCTCCTCAACCCTCATCAATCAGGCTTCCGAGCGAAACACAGCACGTAAACGGCCATGACACACATAATTGATGACGCCCTCCAAATTCTTGATCGCAATGATTCATGCCTCCTCATCCTTCTTGACCTCTCATCAGCATTTGACACGGTCAAACATGAGAACCTACTGGAGCTGCTAAACACTAGAATGGGCTTATCCGGGACTGTTCTCAAATGGTTCACCTCCTTCCTACATAACCAGTCTCAGAAGTTCAAGATCAACAATGTGCTGTCCTCACCTGTGCCAGTAGACTTAGGCGTTCCACAAGGATCCTCCCTTTCACCCACACTGTTTAACCTCATCATGGAACCACTTGCCACCTTGCTCCAAGCATCCAATGTACACTTCCATATGTATGCCGATGACACTCAACTTTACCTGAAGGTTCAATCCCCGGAAGATATCAAACTCCTGAACTACACACTTAGAAACACCCAATCATGGTTGGCCGATAATCACCTTAAACTAAATGCTCTGAAAACTGAGTTCCTCCTGATATCACCCCCTGCGAAATTTACCACCACCCAAACCTGGCTCAATCACCTAACAGCACTCAATGTCCGACCCACCATCGTGGACTCTGTGAAATCCCTAGGCATCACACTGGACGCAAAGCTAAACATGCAACAGCACATTAGCAAAGCAACGAAAGGAGCTAATTTCCAAATCAACACACTAAGGAAACTTAAACCCTTCCTCCCTGTCAAAGACTTCCAAACTGCTGTACAAGCCCTAGTCATACCCCGCATAGACTATGGAATTGTGGCCCTCAGCGGACTCCCTCTAGCAACAACTGCACCCTTAAGAGCCTCCTTGAACGCTGCCGCGAGACTCATTACTGGCTCAAGAAAACACTCTCATATATCCCCGGATTTGAAATCACTGAATTCGCTGCCCTTTGAAGCCAGAATACAGCTGAAAATTGCTGTTATGGCACACTCGGCCGTACACCACAAGGCACCCAACTACCTCACTCAAAAGTTGACTATATCAGGAGGGTCGAGATCCAATAGAAGTAATAAAAATCTACTCCTGAAACCTCGCAGATTCCGGAAGGAAAAAACTTACAAACGCTCCTTCTCAGGAATGGCACCCAGGATCTGGAATGCACTCCCCCCTGAAACCAGGCTTATCTCCTCCACTGCCTTCTTCAAGAAAGAGGTGAAAGCCATCCTTATGGCCAAGTTCACCTGAACTTTATTGCTGTTGGATCAGAGACTTTACACCGCTTGTGTAACACTGGCTACCTCATTGTCTAACGTCTAATGATATCATTTTCTTACTTGATTGCGAGCCTCTTATACTACTCACCCACTACCTATTACCATATTGTACACGTTAGTTTGTTGAAACTGGATGTCCCTACCCATGGTCTCTCAGTAACTATTAGAAAGTGGTATAAGCCAGCCTTATAGCCTAGCTCGCCTGATCTCTTTTATAGTTGGACCAAAGACTCTGTACCGTCTTATATTAACCTTTATTTGACTGTTTATTGTTACTTTATCAGCACATGAAAGCTATGTTGAATATTATACTGTACCTAATATTAATCTTAGTCACCCTCCTGTTCACCCCCTGCCTCTGTGTAGCGCTCTGATATCTGCAAAGATCTTGTTCGCGTTATATAAAACTCTGAATAAATAGTCAGAGCATAGTCAGAGCAAACCCTACTGGCCGAAGAAGCCCTGTGCCACTTTGGGATGGAGACGCCACCTGTGATCGGTCAGCCAGAATCTGCTCAGCTCGTCTACTGTGGGACCCACCTAGGTGGTGTCCTGCTGATCCAGGGTTGCAACGTTTCCAGCACAGAGCAAGGCCTGAGTCTTTCTGCGTAAAAAAGTGTGTACAGTGGTCGTAATTAATGTCTGCCCTTAGAACAGAAGTAAATTAAGACAACCCCAGCTATACAATCTCCTAATTACCTCTACTTTCGAGTTAATGAAAATAAGCTAAGACTTATATGAACTCGAACTTGTTTTCAATGCTCAGAACAATGCTAAATGCTGCAATCCACCCGTACCCTTTTACTATATGCTGTTACTTTTATGCTTTTCTTTGTTATACAATGTGTTTTCATTAAATGTTTGTCACCTTGCTCTATATGTAAAGCGCCCTGATACCCTACCCTGGGTCTTGTTCGCGCTATAGAAAACTCTAAAAATAAGAATTAAAAATAAATAGTGCTCAGAGACAATCCGTGCAGTACACCTTTTAACGGCTTCTCAAAATCATGAAAACGTTTTCACTCTAGAAACAATGCAAGACAGTTCAAAGCAAGATTACCAACACCTACCTGCTTCGGCCTTTGAAGTAAGACTGGATGTTATACAGTGTCAGAGGCTGCATTCACATCCAGCAATATTACTGCAGCTGAGCCTCCCTGATCGCAGTTTTTCAGTGACAGCTAATAACGCTATTTCTGTCCTAATAACGCTGTTTCTGTCGAATATCCCGGCCTAAAAACCATCTGGAACCAACCACATTGTTCCAAATATAATGCTAGCTGATTGTTGATGTGTTTTTTTTCAAAGATAGATAGAAAAAGAAGAGCGTTTTCAAATTGGTATATTGAGAGGAGTAAAGACACACCTAAAAGTTTCCTAGCTAATTATAGCCGATAACTTCTGGATATATTATATCTGTTTGGTAATGCCTGAAGTATGTCAGGCATGGAATCCCCAGGGAGCCAGGTTTCTGTAAGAAATACTGCCTCTGGCTGCTCCTCACATAGTAAACAGATTTAACTTATGCCTTGGCAAAGACCTAAATCTGTCAAGAAACATTTAAATGCCTACACAGAGCAAGCTGGTAATAACATTTGATAGTAATAGTACTGGTGGTCCTGGGACATCAGTAGCAAACAACAGTAGTCACACATGATGTGTATGCTGCTCTCACCTGGATTCCTCTCCTGTTGCCTCCACACCAAAGTGTTCACAGACTGCCGGCCAGAATTGTTCCCGCCAAGTGATGAAGTCTTCTTCTAAGCTGTGGAAAGAGAACAACAGAAAGAGGAAATTAGGAAGTGAGAAGGAAAAATAACTTGGCAGGGTGTGCAAAATTCAACTAGAGTTTAATGCAGTTGGGCCCGGATAAGAGCGAATTCTAGAACATATACAGGGATAAAATGAAACTGTTTCAGTTCAAAACACTCAAAATCTTTCTGTCTTCGAAATCTGTAGATGTAATCCAGCACAATCTTGCAACCCAAGATGAGCATGAATCGGCGCCGCAGGCAAGGTGTTAAGTGTTTAAACCAAGATATGAAGTAGGGTTCCAGGTACCAAGCGCTGCAACTTAACCAATAGTCAATTTCCCGAGGGAGCAGCTAGATATTACAGGGCAAAGTCATGGATATATATATATGTTTTAAACTGAATCAGAAATGTGCATGGTTGATCATTGGTATATTGTACCAGAATTCCAGGAAGCAAAGATGGCATTTTAGTTTTTTTTAGGAGCTGCTGTAAAGTAGTGTGGAAGATAAAGAAGAAAGATGGTACAGTACAGTACTGTAGTTTGACTAGGGTTTTCATGAGGCTCACACCCACTTTGAGGTTATGGTGAAGCGGGGTCTTAATGACAACGAGATTATCAGGATCCGCCAGATCACATTCAAGATTGATAAAAAAAATCTGCTTTAGCTGTAATCACTTTATTCTCGTGTAGCTTAAGCTAGACAGCAAATGCACCTGGAAATTAAACTACTTTTCAAGAAAGGTAGTAATATCTCCAAATCTTTAATTGATTGAATAACTTGTCCTTAATCATGTAGGCTAAATTGTATACATAATTAATAGTATGGGTAAATCAAACGGACATGCTGTAGGGTATAGCGTGAAAAGGGACACTAGACTGAGAAATTCACCCCAGAGATGTAAAATGGCAGAGATGAAATGCAGCAAGGAGGTATACATGTTGTTCATTTGGAATCATGGCTTATTTTTCTCAAAATATAGCACATATTCCTGAATCAAAAAAGAAAACAACTATGCTTTAAAAATAGTACATTAGGAAGCCTGTAAGTAGTCATCTCAATACTCATAACGGTATTTACAAGTTAATCAAAAGGAAAATGTGCATAAATTAAGAATTATGTTACTTACCCAGTAAGTATCTGTTATTTGCATGTAGTGCTGTAGATTTACATGCTGTGCATAAGTCCGCTATCGAGTGTTGGGCTCGGAAAATTACAAGTGGTTTTTCTTAGAGGAAGTTGTTTGTGTCACAAGATCGTATGATTCCTACCTTTGGTGATAGTGCGCAAGGGCATTGACTCCATCTATTGATTGTTTTGCAGCAGGTGGGTGAGAATCGAGTAGTAGTATGTACTGGTAATGTGATGTCCATGCAAATAATGTGAATTAGTGTAAATAAACTGCGACCCACACAGGTTTCCGGGGCACATGTAAATCTACAGCACTACATGCCAAGACAGATGCTTACAGGGTACGTAACAATCAGTTTGAGGCATGTGTGCTGTGGATTCACATGCTGTGCATTAATTGTAATTTCAAAAAGGGGGTGGTGATGGACAGAGTATCTGAGTTAATCAGA
The DNA here is from genome assembly GCF_964261635.1 of Lissotriton helveticus. Classification (NCBI taxonomy): domain Eukaryota; kingdom Metazoa; phylum Chordata; class Amphibia; order Caudata; family Salamandridae; genus Lissotriton; species Lissotriton helveticus. The sequence continues at coordinate 218,529,869 of NC_136061.1, read as the reverse complement.
ACACTCCTACCCAGTCAACAGATCAGGGCGTGATCCATCACCGTTTTTTAGCTCACTGCACCATTCCAGTTCATAACCTGGCTCTATGCAAATTAGTCTGTCCCTGGCCCAGTGCATCATGGGAACAGGGCAGACCAAACTACCAAGCCAATTCTTCACTGGAAAGGAAACTAGCTTCCGGGGACCGGTTTCTGGCATTACAGCCGTCTTCGGCCCAGCTTGCTTGAATCCTGATGGTGCAGTGAGCAAGGGACTCATGTCTGAGCATACCCTTCCACACTTATGGAGGCCAAAATAATTTCAAAAAGGGGGTGGTGATGGACAGAGTATCTGAGTTAATCAGAACACTCCTACCCAGTCAACAGATCAGGGCGTGATCCATCACCGTTTTTTAGCTCACTGCACCATTCCAGTTCATAACCTGGCTCTATGCAAATTAGTCTGTCCCTGGCCCAGTGCATCATGGGAACAGGGCAGACCAAACTACCAAGCCAATTCTTCACTGGAAAGGAAACTAGCTTCCGGGGACCGGTTTCTGGCATTACAGCCGTCTTCGGCCCAGCTTGCTTGAATCCTGATGGTGCAGTGAGCAAGGGACTCATGTCTGAGCATACCCTTCCACACTTATGGAGGCCAAAATAATTTCAAAAAGGGGGTGGTGATGGACAGAGTATCTGAGTTAATCAGAACACTCCTACCCAGTCAACAGATCAGGGCTTGATCCATCACCGTTTTTTAGCTCACTGCACCATCCCAGTTCATAACCTGGCTCTATGCAAATTAGTCTGTCCCTGGCCCAGTGCATCATGGGAACAGGGCAGACCAAACTACCAAGCCAATTCTTCACTGGAAAGGAAACAAGCTTCCGGGGACCGGTTTCTGGCATTACAGCCGTCTTCGGCCCAGCTTGCTTGAATCCTGATGGTGCAGTGAGCAAGGGACTCAAGTCTGAGCATACCCTTCCACACTTATGGTGGCCAAAATAATTTCAAAAAGGGGGTGGTGATGGACAGAGTATCTGAGTTAATCAGAACACTCCTACCCAGTCAACAGATCAGGGCTTGATCCATCACCGTTTTTTAGCTCACTGCACCATCCCAGTTCATAACCTGGCTCTATGCAAATTAGTCTGTCCCTGGCCCAGTGCATCATGGGAACAGGGCAGACCAAACTACCAAGCCAATTCTTCACTGGAAAGGAAACAAGTTTCCGGGGACCGGTTTCTGGCATTACAGCCGTCTTCGGCCCAGCTTGCTTGAATCCTGATGGTGCAGTGAGCAAGGGACTCACATCTGAGCATACCCTTCCACACTTGTGGTGGCCAAAACGATTCATAAAGGGGGTGGTGATGGACAGAGTATCTGAATTAAGCAGAACACTCCTACCCAGTCAAGAGATCAGGGCTTGATCCATCACCGTTTTTTAGCTCACTGCACCATCCCAGCTCAGAACCTGGCTACATGCAAATTAGTCTGACCCTGGCCCAGTGCATCATGGGAACAGGGCAGACCAAACTACCAAGCCAATTCTTTACTGGAAAGGAAACAAGTTTCCGGGGACCGGTTTCTGGCATTACAGCCGTCTCCGGCCCGGCTTGCTTGAATCCTGATGGTGCAGTGAGCAAGGGACTCACATCTGAGCATACCCTTCCACACTTGTGGTGGCCAAAACGATTCATAAAGGGGGTGGTGATGGACAGAGTATCTGAATTAAGCAGAACACTCCCACCCAGTCAAGCGATCAGGGCTTGATCCATCACCGTTTTTTAGCTCACTGCACCATCCCAGTTCATAACCTGGCTCTATGCAAATTAGTCTGTCCCTGGCCCAGTGCATCATGGGAACAGGGCAGACCAAACTACCAAGCCGATTCTTCACTGGAAAGGAAACAAGCTTCCGGGGACCGGTTTCTGGCATTACAGCCGTCTTCGGCCCAGCTTGCTTGAATCCTGATGGTGCAGTGAGCAAGGGACTCATGTCTGAGCATACCCTTCCACACTTATGGTGGCCGAAGACGGCTGTAATGCCAGAAACCGGTCCCCGGAAACTTGTTTCCTTTCCAGTAAAGAATTGGCTTGGTAGTTTGGTCTGCCCTGTTCCCATGATGCACTGGGCCAGGGTCAGACTAATTTGCATGTAGCCAGGTTCTGAGCTGGGATGGTGCAGTGAGCTAAAAAACGGTGATGGATCAAGCCCTGATCTCTTGACTGGGTAGGAGTGTTCTGCTTAATTCAGATACTCTGTCCATCACCACCCCCTTTATGAATCGTTTTGGCCACCACAAGTGTGGAAGGGTATGCTCAGATGTGAGTCCCTTGCTCACTGCACCATCAGGATTCAAGCAAGCCGGGCCGAAGACGGCTGTAATGCCAGAAACCGGTCCCCGGAAACGTGTTTCCTTTCCAGTAAAGAATTGGCTTGGTAGTTTGGTCTGCCCTGTTCCCATGATGCACTGGGCCAGGGTCAGACTAATTTGCATGTAGCCAGGTTCTGAGCTGGGATGGTGCAGTGAGCTAAAAAACAGTGATGGATCAAGCCCTGATCTCTTGACTGGGTAGGAGTGTTCTGCTTAATTCAGATACTCTGTCCATCACCACCCCCTTTATGAATCGTTTTGGCCACCACAAGTGTGGAAGGGTATGCTCAGATGTGAGTCCCTTGCTCACTGCACCATCAGGATTCAAGCAAGCCGGGCCGAAGACGGCTGTAATGCCAGAAACCGGTCCCCGGAAACTTGTCTCCTTTCCAGTAAAGAATTGGCTTGGTAGTTTGGTCTGCCCTGTTCCCATGATGCACTGGGCCAGGGTCAAACTAATTTGCATGTAGCCAGGTTCTGAGCTGGGATGGTGCAGTGAGCTAAAAAACGGTGATGGATCAAGCCCTGATCTCTTGACTGGGTAGGAGTGTTCTGCTTAATTCAGATACTCTGTCCATCACCACCCCCTTTATGAATCGTTTTGGCCACCACAAGTGTGGAAGGGTATGCTCAGATGTGAGTCCCTTGCTCACTGCACCATCAGGATTCAAGCAAGCCGGGCCGAAGACGGCTGTAATGCCAGAAACCGGTCCCCGGAAACTTGTTTCCTTTCCAGTAAAGAATTGGCTTGGTAGTTTGGTCTGCCCTGTTCCCATGATGCACTGGGCCAGGGTCAGACTAATTTGCATGTAGCCAGGTTCTGAGCTGGGATGGTGCAGTGAGCTAAAAAACGGTGATGGATCAAGCCCTGATCTCTTGACTGGGTAGGAGTGTTCTGCTTAATTCAGATACTCTGTCCATCACCACCCCCTTTATGAATCGTTTTGGCCACCACAAGTGTGGAAGGGTATGCTCAGATGTGAGTCCCTTGCTCACTGCACCATCAGGATTCAAGCAAGCCGGGCCGAAGACGGCTGTAATGCCAGAAACCGGTCCCCGGAAACTTGTTTCCTTTCCAGTAAAGAATTGGCTTGGTAGTTTGGTCTGCCCTGTTCCCATGATGCACTGGGCCAGGGTCAGACTAATTTGCATGTAGCCAGGTTCTGAGCTGGGATGGTGCAGTGAGCTAAAAAACGGTGATGGATCAAGCCCTGATCTCTTGACTGGGTAGGAGTGTTCTGCTTAATTCAGATACTCTGTCCATCACCACCCCCTTTATGAATCGTTTTGGCCACCACAAGTGTGGAAGGGTATGCTCAGATGTGAGTCCCTTGCTCACTGCACCATCAGGATTCAAGCAAGCCGGGCCGAAGACGGCTGTAATGCCAGAAACCGGTCCCGGGAAACTTGTTTCCTTTCCAGTAAAGAATTGGCTTGGTAGTTTGGTCTGCCCTGTTCCCATGATGCACTGGGCCAGGGTCAGACTAATTTGCATGTAGCCAGGTTCTGAGCTGGGATGGTGCAGTGAGCTAAAAAACAGTGATGGATCAAGCCCTGATCTCTTGACTGGGTAGGAGTGTTCTGCTTAATTCAGATACTCTGTCCATCACCACCCCCTTTATGAATCGTTTTGGCCACCACAAGTGTGGAAGGGTATGCTCAGATGTGAGTCCCTTGCTCACTGCACCATCAGGATTCAAGCAAGCCGGGCCGAAGACGGCTGTAATGCCAGAAACCGGTCCCCGGAAACTTGTTTCCTTTCCAGTAAAGAATTGGCTTGGTAGTTTGGTCTGCCCTGTTCCCATGATGCACTGGGCCAGGGTCAGACTAATTTGCATGTAGCCAGGTTCTGAGCTGGGATGGTGCAGTGAGCTAAAAAACGGTGATGGATCAAGCCCTGATCTCTTGACTGGGTAGGAGTGTTCTGCTTAATTCAGATACTCTGTCCATCACCACCCCCTTTATGAATCGTTTTGGCCACCACAAGTGTGGAAGGGTATGCTCAGATGTGAGTCCCTTGCTCACTGCACCATCAGGATTCAAGCAAGCCGGGCCGAAGACGGCTGTAATGCCAGAAACCGGTCCCCGGAAACTTGTTTCCTTTCCAGTAAAGAATTGGCTTGGTAGTTTGGTCTGCCCTGTTCCCATGATGCACTGGGCCAGGGTCAGACTAATTTGCATGTAGCCAGGTTCTGAGCTGGGATGGTGCAGTGAGCTAAAAAACGGTGATGGATCAAGTCCTGATCTCTTGACTGGGTAGGAGTGTTCTGCTTAATTCAGATACTCTGTCCATCACCACCCCCTTTATGAATCGTTTTGGCCACCACAAGTGTGGAAGGGTATGCTCAGATGTGAGTCCCTTGCTCACTGCACCATCAGGATTCAAGCAAGCCGGGCCGAAGACGGCTGGAATGCCAGAAACCGGTCCCCGGAAACTTGTTTCCTTTCCAGTAAAGAATTGGCTTGGTAGTTTGGTCTGCCCTGTTCCCATGATGCACTGGGCCAGGGTCAGACTAATTTGCATGTAGCCAGGTTCTGAGCTGGGATGGTGCAGTGAGCTAAAAAACGGTGATGGATCAAGCCCTGATCTCTTGACTGGGTAGGAGTGTTCTCCTTAATTCAGATACTCTGTCCATCACCACCCCCTTTATGAATCGTTTTGGCCACCACAAGTGTGGAAGGGTATGCTCAGATGTGAGTCCCTTGCTCACTGCACCATCAGGATTCAAGCAAGCCGGGCCGAAGACGGCTGTAATGCCAGAAACCGGTCCCCGGAAACTTGTTTCCTTTCCAGTAAAGAATTGGCTTGGTAGTTTGGTCTGCCCTGTTCCCATGATGCACTGGGCCAGGGTCAGACTAATTTGCATGTAGCCAGGTTCTGAGCTGGGATGGTGCAGTGAGCTAAAAAACGGTGATGGATCAAGCCCTGATCTCTTGACTGGGTAGGAGTGTTCTGCTTAATTCAGATACTCTGTCCATCACCACCCCCTTTATGAATCGTTTTGGCCACCACAAGTGTGGAAGGGTATGCTCAGATGTGAGTCCCTTGCTCACTGCACCATCAGGATTCAAGCAAGCCGGGCCGAAGACGGCTGTAATGCCAGAAACCGGTCCCCGGAAACTTGTTTCCTTTCCAGTAAAGAATTGGCTTGGTAGTTTGGTCTGCCCTGTTCCCATGATGCACTGGGCCAGGGTCAGACTAATTTGCATGTAGCCAGGTTCTGAGCTGGGATGGTGCAGTGAGCTAAAAAACGGTGATGGATCAAGTCCTGATCTCTTGACTGGGTAGGAGTGTTCTGCTTAATTCAGATACTCTGTCCATCACCACCCCCTTTATGAATCGTTTTGGCCACCACAAGTGTGGAAGGGTATGCTCAGATGTGAGTCCCTTGCTCACTGCACCATCAGGATTCAAGCAAGCCGGGCCGAAGACGGCTGTAATGCCAGAAACCGGTCCCCGGAAACTTGTTTCCTTTCCAGTAAAGAATTGGCTTGGTAGTTTGGTCTGCCCTGTTCCCATGATGCACTGGGCCAGGGTCAGACTAATTTGCATGTAGCCAGGTTCTGAGCTGGGATGGTGCAGTGAGCTAAAAAACGGTGATGGATCAAGCCCTGATCTCTTGACTGGGTAGGAGTGTTCTGCTTAATTCAGATACTCTGTCCATCACCACCCCCTTTATGGTGCATTAATTGTAAGGCAGATCCTCTCCCAAATCGGTGGTTATCTGGTAGGGGTAGCAGTTGTTTGAAAAAGAGTCCTTAGTAACTGCTTAGCCAACATTGGCTTGTTGACATGCAAATACATCCACACAATGTTTTGTGAAGGGGTGTGGACCATGTTGCTGCTTTGCAAATGTCAGCAAGGGGAATGTTGCCTAAAAATGCCATAGAAAGCCCCTATTTTATGAGTAGCGTGAGCTTTAGGGGTTCCAGTTAAAAGTATTTTATCTTTAACATAACAAATTTGGATACATTTTACTAGCCATCTTGAAATTCCAATCTTTGAGATAGGATTTCAAGTGTCAGTAGGTGAAAAAGTATTAAATAGTTGCTTCGTTCAACTAAAAGTCTACGTTCTGTCTGTGCAGTACATTATAGCTCGCTTGACATCCAGTGTATGTAAGGCTCTTTCTGCAACAGGCTCTGGTTGTGGAAATAAAACAGATAACTCAATTGTTTGATTAAAAAAGGAGAAACTACTTCAGGTAGAAACTTTGGATTTGTCTGAAGGACTAATTTTTCTCTGTGCAGTTGGAGAATGGTTCTTCTAAAGTTAATGCCTGGATCTCACTAGCATGCCTAAGTGAAGTCAAAGCTACTAGAAATGCAACTTTCCAAGATAAATATTGCATTTGGCAGGAGTGTAGTGGTTCAAATGGAGGTCCTATGAGTCTTGTTAGTACAATATTAGGATTCCTAGTTGGTGCAGGTGGAACCCTAGGTGGAACGACTATTAAGTCCTTCCGTAAATGCCTTAATCACAGGTTTCCTGAATAAAGACACGTATTGTCTATTTTGTAAGTAAGCTGCAATGGCTGCTAGGTGTAAGCGTATTGAGGTATATGCTAGACCAGAATTTTGGAGATGCTACAAATATAAAAAGATTGTCTGTATTTATGCATGTAGAGAGTTAACTTTTTTCTGCTGACAGTATAGAACAAATCTTTCCCATTCGGCAGCATAGCATTGCCTGGTTGTAGGTTTACGCGCTTGTTTAAGAATATCCATACATTATAAAGATAAATGTAAGTATCCAAATTCTATGACTTCAGGAGCCAAATTGCAAGGTTCATCTCCTTGGGATTGGGATGTCTTATTCCGACCTGGTTTTATGTGTGCAGGTACGGGTTGAGGGGAAGCTTCTTGTGTGGGACTAGCGAGAGTTTTAGTAGTGTTGTGAACTATTGTTGATGCACCCATGTTAGAGCTACTAGAACTAGGGTAAGGGAGGTATGCTGATGTTTCCTGACCACTAATGGAAGTAGCAGGAAGGTGGAAAAGCGCAGGCAAATATTCCTGACCAGTTCATCCATAGGGCATTGCCTTTGGATAGGGGGACTAAGAACCTGGATGAGAAGTTAGGGCATTTTGCGTTTTCTGGGGTTGCAAACAGGTATATTTGTGGGAACCCCCATTTTTGAAATTACAGTAGGAGAACTTTGGGTTGAAGTTCCCATTTGTGTAATGGTTACTGTGCCCTGCTAAGCAGGTCTGCAACTTGTTTGCTTGACCCTGGTACATGTTCTGCCAGAATCTGAATATTGTGATGTATGCTACGCGCCAAATGATTTGGGCTAAGCGGGATAACTGCAGAGAGTGTGCCCCCCTCCTTACCCGTTTTTGCAGATAGTACATTTGTCATATTGTCTGTTCATATTAAGATAACTTTGTGCAGTAGGTTAGGCAGGAGCGCTTTCAATGCTAGGTGAACAGCATGAAGCTCTAGGTAACTGATATGTACACTCCAGTGTTGGGAGTCCCATACCCCTGAATTGTTAAATCTTGAAGGAGAGCTCCCCAACCTGTCAGGGACGTGATCCTCTGTAATAATGACTTGGGGAACTGAGTCTAGAAACAGCAGCCCTTTATATATTATTTTTGCATTCTACCACTTCAGAGAGCTATGTGTGCGGATTGTGTAGTTGACCCCGTGACCTTGTCTGTTGACATGAGAGGCATTCTTGCAGCGGTCTCATATGTAATCGGGCATGTGGAACTGTTGACATTCAAGATGCCATCATGCCTAAAAGTCTCATGACCAATTTGACATTTACTTGGGAGTGAGGTTGAAGGTGTTGGATTAGTGATACAATGTTCTGTATTCGGGTATGCTAGTCCCAAATGAGCGTCGAGTATACCTCCTAAAATATAGATGTATTTGAGATGGTTGAAGGTGGGAATTTTGCATATTGATGGTAACCCTTAGTTGATGTAATAGGGTGAGTTTGTTGTATATGCAGTTTGCATTGTTGGGAGCTGTTTGCTTTTATCAACTAATCGTCCAGGTAAGGAAACTCATGGAAAGTTTGCCTGAGCAAATGAGCTGCTACTAGTGCTAGGCATTTTGTGAATACCATTGGTGCGGTGGTACTCCAAAGGGATGAGCTCTGAATTGATAATGGTTTCCTTGGAAGAGAAACCATAGGTATTTTCTGTGTGATGAGTGTATGGGTATGTGGAAATAGGCATCTTTCAGATCCAGAGCTGCCATGAAGTTGCCTTTTTGTAGTAGTTGATCTACTTGCTGAAGAGTGACCATGTGGTAGTGTTCTGATATGATATAATGACTGAGTGGTCTGAGATCCAGAAAGGGTCGTAGTGAGCTTTTTTTGGGGGAATAAGGAAGCATAGTGAGTATACTGCTGTTCCGTGATATTGTCTATGGACTGGTTCTATAGCTCCTTTGAGTAATAGAACTGACATCTTGTGTTGTAGTAGAGACGGATGCAAACGGATAGTTTGTGTTTATGAGGTGGAGTATTTGGAGGATTTGTGATTAGCTCCAGACAATAACCATATTGGATATTGTCCAACACTCACTGATCTGAAGTAATGTTTGTCCACAGCAGTAAAAGGTTTTGAAGATATCCCCCGTCAGTTGTTTAATAGTCGGAGGAATGGTAAGAAAGTCATTGCTTGGTGTTTGTATTTGTGGTTCTGGTATTATTTCTGCGACCTTTGAAGTAATTTTCCCTGTAAGATCCTCTATAAAATATTTTACCAGTTGAGGATTGAGTTTGACTTTTATAGACCAAGCCTGAGGTGTTAGTTGAGGCAGATCTAGCACCCTGTTCCTAATTGGGCCTACAATAGGTTCCTCGATATGTGGAAGCTTGCAAGGCTGCCATTGATTTGGCGACCTCAATGTCCTTTTTTATTTTCCCAAGCGCTGCGTCCACCTGAGGACCAAAGAGGTGCTCTTAGTCAAAGGGGAGATTGAGAATTGTTTGTTGCACTCCAGGTTATAAACCCGAGACACACAGCCAAGCATGTCTCACATAAAAGGACACTGTTTTTTAAACCTCTGGCTGCAGTGTCTGCAGAGTCTAGTGGGCATTAAATTGAATTGTTAGTAATGAGTTTTCTCTCATTAACAATTTAAAAACCCCTTTTTTTATATTGTTCTTGAGATGCTGGAGGAACTCCTCCATCTCGTCCCAATGGGCCTGTCGTATCTAGCTAAAAGAGCCTTCGTTTTGGCTATACGCCATTGATTGGATTGGCAGATTGTGCTGCTATTCTTTGCCCAGAGGCATCAATGAATTTGGATTCTTTCTCTGGAAGAGGTGCATCCTCAGTTGATTGGGAGTTTGCTCTTTTGTGTGCATTGGTCACTACTTGTAAGACTGGTGTTAATTGTTCCCTGATGCATATAGGATCAGAAGGTGCAGCTTTGTACTTTTTGTCCACTCTTGGTGAAATAATTTGTGCCATGACAGGGTCTTTAAAAATGTTGTCTACATGACATAACATTCCTTTAAGGACTGGTAAATATTGTGACCCACTGAGCAGCGGATAATGTTTCAGAAAAGAAGTAATCTTCCACAGGGTCTTAATGTAAAGGCACGTTAAGAAAAGCTGCAGCTCTGGCTATTAATACTGATAGGCAGAGGCAACATATGGTAGTGATGGACATGTGGGATAAAGATCTGGGCATGTATCCCCTTTTGGCTCTATGTCATATACATTCCAAGCATCCCCATGATGTGTGTCCTCAGGTATATCATTCTCATCAATCATAGGTGAAGGAGGAGACATGGTCACCCGTAGAATGTTGTGGTGAATCAGGTGGCGGAGTGGCTGGTGGGTTGGTGAGGTAGCTATGGGAATATGCAAAGGGATTGTAGCAATGTCCTCTTTCTTCTTTCTAGGAGTTTGTAGAGGAATGTCTATAGCATCTTCGAAAGCTAATTGTCTTTGAGATAAATGAGTCTTTACTGGCTGAAGAATTATTATCTTGGCTCCGGGTTGAATTTGCAGTGTTTTCTGCTTCGGATCGAGTCGTTTCTTCATAACATCAAGGATTGGTTCAGGGGGAGTTTTCGGCCCGAACGTGTAGCATTTCAAAGGTAAAGAATGTTTTTGTTTCGGTGCTGGAGTGGTCGGAACCAAACCACCATGATCCTTGTCTTTTGGAACTGAGGGTGATGTTCGGTCAACTGTCGCATCAGACTTGGAGTAAGTGGAGGCCCCTGACATAAGTCGAACTTTCGGTGGCGATCCAGAGGGTGGATTATCCAATTCTTTATGCTGATGGCCGACATGGGTTTTTCGCAGTGGCGGAACCAGAAGCAGTTTTTTGTGATGAACAGATTTTTTTAGTTTTGGGATTGGGAGAGTTGTACTCACTGTCTGATGTTTTTGAGCCGAATTGAGACTGGCTGAATCTTGTTCTATGTCGGAACTGGAATTGGAATCATGGAAGGACAATGATTCCTCTTGAGCTACTGAGGCTTACTCTTGTCGACCGAAGACATCCAGAGAGTCGTCTGCCTGTCTAAGCATCATTTCTTGCCTGTCTACGCAGCACTTCAAGTCATCGGACAGGTCGTTCTCGGAGTGTCTTTTTGGACCAAAAAGTTCTGCAGGCCACACTGTTTTCCTCTCGATGGTCGGTCAAGAGGCATAAATTGCATACAGAATGCTGGTCGGTGTGAGGATACTTTGAGCAGCAATTAGGACAGAAACAGAACGGGGTACGTTCCATTAGCAGTTCCTTCTTGAAGATTTCTTTGGAAGTTGAAGAGGCCCAACCGGGTGTGGCGCATAGGCCGTGGAACGGAGTCAAAGACCTCGACGTGCAAATATGTATTTGCTCGCAAAACAAGTATAGTAATGCGATCAAGACAATAATGTCGATTTGAACTCCTTGTTAGTGAACCGAAGGAGGCTGGAGAGTATCTTGAACCGGAGCACAAGAGGTAACATCTGAACCAGTCACCGGAAAAAAACAATCTAAAGATGGCGTCGATACCCATACGTACTACCATCAAAGAGAGGAGTCACACAATCTTGTGACTCGAACAACTTCCTTGAATAAAAACAACCTGTAACCATCCGAGCCCAACACTAGATAGTGGACTTATGCACAGCATGTGTACCTACAGCACACATACCTCGAACTAACATTTCCACAATGCCTTGATCTTGGTTAAGCCTGGTCAAACCCGCCTGTCTTGGACATTAATACCCCAAAATGCCAGGAATAGCTGAAGTGACACGCCATATCCTCGGGTCACTAATGACATTGCGGTTCAACTCTTGTCCCTCCCTTCCATTTGCTGCTGCTACGGTGCTAGGGCATGGATGAGAAGTAGGAACTGCACAAAGTAAATAAGGATTGCAGAACCCTACTACCTTTCAGTTCCTGCTCCTGTCTTCCTGACTGTAATGAGTGGAAGCAGCTGTTACCCTTGGTTAGCCCTCATTTACGTACATTTGGCTCACCCCCTGACTTCTGCCTCTTTTCTAGCTACTGGGTTTAAACAAAAAAGCATAGAAAGAATTTAAGTGGCTGGCATATGTCTATCAGTTTTCTTTACCTCATTCTCCATGACATAAGGTAGACTTGAGCACATTTTAGAAATGCAACCATTCACACTATATTGGTATGTGCTCTCACATGAAGCTGCAACAACAGTAACCTAGCATTGTACGTTCCAGCAGAAAGTTTAAATTATGATTTCCAGCACAGAAGTTATCCTGGACCAGAGAAGCCTCTGCAGGCTTCTGATGCACAAGCACAAATCAATACTTCTTTCTTTGTGCTGACTCGGTTGGACATTTTCCATTACCTACTAAGGAGAAAATGTGTGACCAGAATACAAAGCACAGAACAAACTTGAATATGCCTCCATTCAATACTGAGCTGGTGGTTTAGGGGAATGATAAGGGAGATTCTGGTCTCAGCTGAGAAATATAAGTTTTCACTTTTTTCCCCAAGAAAGGGGTGAAAAACACTCACTTTCCATCGTCGTCTCCCATGCCCAGCTCAAAAATGCGCTCTCCACCAAGCTCCTCCAGCCGCTTGTCCACATACTTTCCCATGGCATTAAAGTGCTCATAAGTTTTGTTCCCAAGGCCAAAGACCTGATCAATTAAAGACATAGCATCATTAGTATCTTAAAACAAAAGAATCAAAATGTCGGAATCCCCAACCCCCGCTGAATGTGGATATTGAAGTGAAGTTTACCAAAAACATAAATACACATTTTTACGTTCCTTTTCACAGACCGAAACAGCAGAAAAGCTACAAAAACTGCCTGACCCATTAGTACTGCTCTATGCAAACAGCTTGTAGCGAAATATCCAAGCCATAAACTTCAGAATGACAAACAAAACAGGAGTTGAGCTCTAGGATAAAGCAGCAATGACCACATATGAAAGGAGGTTTGAAAGTCTGCTAAAGCACTCCTACGGCAAGTATCTATTGGTGAGATAGAAATATAATAACCAATGGAAAAGATACCTACTCCACTAGTTCATATATATAGGCATACTTTCGAAATTCAGGTATTCACATTTTACACTTGTTGAAGACTTTGGAACATTTGAACCATGTTTTACTTTGGTTAGCCTTACTAAATCATTAGTAAGCCCCTGAAGTAGGATCTCTTGATACTGTAAAAATTCTTAAAATGTCGAATGAGATGTTCTCTACAATTATATCCTATGAAATGGTAGAAAGTAGTAACTTGAGATGAGAGGCCAATAAAGCTACAAAGAGTTTTGTCAAGACAGCTCAACCAACCAGGGAGTCTGCTCGAACATTAAAACCCAATCAATGATATTTTACACGTTATGGACACATTGCATGGTTGCTTCTGTGGAAGCTGTGAGCTCTTTTGCACTCTGCAAAAATTATGACTGGGCAAATGATATGCTAAATACAAGTCACATTCTTTTTAGAGATTCCTTACCTCGAAATACTGGTCTGCCGAAAAAACTAAAATGCTCCAAAAAAACACGCAAACTAGATAGAAGCACAGTTCTCTCAAGTATTAAACAAAAACAGACCACATCCTCTCAACATCAAAGAAATCTCACTCGAACACGGCAGGTGCTTCAAACCCAAGATAAATCTCCAAACTGCATTGTACAAGCAAACGTACTGAAAATAACCACATCGCCATTAACAATCTAGACCACATCTACCAATTCAGACTGCGACAGATGTAGTGTTCTTTATTATTTAACTTAGTACAGACACATGATCCATACAATTGCATATATCGATACCTGCCTGAAGGTATACGATTTCTTAGCAGCAGACTTATTATCTAACTTGTATCCTATATGGTCTCCTAGTTTGAAGATTCTGCAATGCTTTATTACTTTCCTCCAAAAGGGAAGGAAGCAATTTGGAAAAACATACAGCCGCACATATTTCCACCTCATGTGGGGTCATCCAAGGACCAACAATCACACCCCTGTCGGATTTTAAAATTTGAGGCTACAGGGTGGCATAGAATCCAAGCCAACTGACACAAATCACCAGCATGTGGAGGACACCAAGCAATACACTGCGCTCCGGATTTAGAGCGGACTAACCCAACACTCAACTCTTACTGAGCAGATTTTGGAACATAAGCCTGACCGGAAACTGGAACCTTATTTAGATTTTATTCTAACTCCAAGAGACAGGTCGCTCTATATGAAATTGAGAATTGGAACCCTCCCAATTAATGATTTAACAGCAGGTTGGTTGAGGCGTGGTCCAACGGATGCAGTAGCTACAGCAGCCTCATGTCCTGGCTGTGCGGCCTCTACGGAGTCCATTGCACATTTCCTTTTCGCATGCCCAGCATATAGATGTGCAAGAAGCAAATGGCTAAAACCTACTAGTATAATGCTGGAATCAAGGAATTACCGGGTAGCCCTACGTATTCTAAAAACCGACACTACCTCCCTCAATGTGGTCTGTGGGGTAGCTAAATACCTGGGCTGTGCATGGTTAACAAGCTCGAAGATCCTAGCGAAAAAAACATGAGCGAGGCTTTGCACAGGCTAGTTTTGTGATGCAGTGTTTTATATTGTTCTTAATCTATTTACATTTTACTGTTTTTATTGAATATTTATTTATAATGGAAACGTTTATGAATTTAATATTGTTATTTGTTGGAATAATGACTTTTAAAATGACGAACACAGAATGTACATGCTTTTATGATATCTTTTGTATCGAATAAAGTATATACAACAACAACACTTGGCTATCTTGTTTTGGGTTTAAACATATAATAACTTATAGAACCCAACCAAAACATAAACTGCCCTCATCTGCATAAACACGTATACACTGATTAACACCTGAACAACCGCAATCTAAAATGCCATACAAAGAAAGGAAAGTGAAAGGGAATGAGTCACATTTATTTCTTCCTTAAGGGGCCACCATAATCCATCTTTGTCATTCAAGTTTGAAGCAAGACAGGCTTGTTTATGATTAGTCTGCTTGAGTTTTGTCGTTTAGGGGTGTCACAAATATGTTTTTTTTTCCTTTTCTTTCTTCCCCATTACCCAGGAGGTGACCCAATTTTCTTCAAAATGTCATGATTGTCCATATATTCCCAAAATTACCTCCTCTGTGCCTGGGCCTGCAATTTGTTTTGGGTGCCCTCATAAGCAAGGGAACCCACTTTCTACCAAAACTTACATACATAATGTGCCATTGCCAGAATTTTGACATTAATGACATCCATATACTATATGTTAAGCTTATGTCACAAACTTACATCAGTATACCACGGCTAGCTTTTTGTCAAAGTCACCTCCTTACCACAAGCCATGGTTATCCTAGCTTATGCCAAAAGTTACCTCCAATGGCATTTACTGCGAGTGCCCACCATGCCAAGAATTTCCTGGAGTATGCTAACATTTTTCCACAGATGAACCTTATAACGAGACTTACCTCTACTATGCTAATATCAGTAAATTACAATGGGTGACCATTATGCTAGGAATTACCTACAGTATGAAATGTCAGTACTTATTAGTGCCTCTACAGGACAAGAATTACCATTCGTAAGGCAGGGACAATGGCAGGCTTACAAGCATAACACCATCACTTTCACTCACTCATTCAATCTTACGGATTCTCATACTTTTTCACTAACTCACATTCAATTGCTCATTCACTTACTCCAGACCTGCCAACTAAAATGATTCACTGTGTGAATAGGATGCTGGGCTTTGGAGGGCATGGGCCGGACTCATGCCAAGAAGTACCTACATGCGATTTTGCCCCAGCCTCAACCCAAATCACCTTCTTTAAAGAAAAGAAAAAATGCTTGTGCGGCTGGTGCTAATTCCTGCGGTGTTTTCACGCCCCTAATGAATGTCGGCATTTCGAAGCCTATGAAAACAACCAGGAAATACACTGTTTACAGTGGTTTTAAGCTAGTTTTCCCTGGCACCATGTGATATTGGCTTCTTCTCGGGTGACCGTGTGAAAGGAGACGATATAATGAGACACACAGTGGCACTGTGTGAGTTGGCATGTCTGTTACCCTCATTCACTCATACTTAATCACTTTTTACCTAATTACTCTCATTCTCATGTATTCTCACTTAGTTTACCTCATTCTCACTCACAAGTAACCTCACTCACTGTCACTCACACTTTAAAACTCCATCACAATCGTTATTCATTCTCAGTCATTCACTCCCACTCATTTGCAGTCACTCTTACTCTGATTTACTCACTCCGACTCTCATACTACCTTATTTAAAAAAAAATCTTTTTATTGAAAAATTAAAGAAACAAACAAGGCAATAAACATGATACAGTAGGATATCTGTCCGAATGAGGAAGGAAAAGGCAGTACAGGAAGGTATACAATCAACTCCAGGGGGGGAGCAGGGGAGAGACGGGCTCCAGACAAGTATGCACAATACAATACAAGGAATGGCAGGTCAGGGGGATAGTGGAGCTTCAGGAGTATCTACAAGAGGAGGAGTGCAAATGTCTCCACAATAAACATTCCAATGACCTCAGATCTTACTCCATTTCCTGGGTCGCCCTTGTGCCACATAGACCGTCTTCTCCCTAAACATGCACCAATCCATGTTTTCCATCCATGACTCGATCGTGGGTGGCCTCTGAGAACCCCACAACTGCGCTGTATCTCTCTTAGCTACCATATTTCCCAGGGTCGCCCACTGCAACTGCATTATATCATAGTCATTTGGTTCCCAGACATTCAGGAGACAACGTCTGGCCTCGGGCAGCAGGGCAACACCTGTAGCTTCCTCCATCTTATTATGTATCCCAGTCCAGAAAGCAGCCACTTCAGGACACTCCCAAATTAGATGCAGAAACACCCAAGCAGCCCACAACCACGCTTGCATAGACCATCTTCCGAGTAACCCATTCTAACCAAAAGGGGGCCAGTAACATAAATTCTATGCAGGATTTTGAGCTGAACCAAACGGAGACGGGCAGAAATCGCGATCTCCTAAGGACAAGAGACCGCAGACTGCCAGTCCTCATCATCCAATTCAAGGCCATCTCGGGTCCATACGTATCGGAGCTGCACCAACAAATCAGTCCTATTGTTATTCAGTTTTTCATAAATCAAAGAGATAGTACTATCCGGCACATAACCATCCAGTATAGGTAGGACTCCGGAATCTCCACACCCTTACGGAAAACAGACTGCAAAGCATGGTGGACCTGAACATACCGAAAATATTCTCTATCACTCAGTTGGAACTCAGTCTTCAACTCCTCAAAGGTTTAAATCTTGCCCTTAGCCCAGAGGTCACTCACCTTACTAATGCCAATCATATCCCATTTCTCAAATCCTTTCGTCGTCCACAAGTTACCCAGCTTCTCGGAAGCAAAATCATACTACCTTATTGACAGTCTCAGTTATTCCCATCCAGAACCTAATAATTGACTTTTATTCACACACACTTACATATGCAAATAGACACATGCTCCCACATACATACCCTCAGTCTCACAAACATTCTTACCCGCAAGCAAGCACACAACATAGATTCGAAAGCAATTTCTTTTTACTTAACTCAGCTGGCAGCAGTGGTCTTGTTCAGCAAACGGTACTCCAGGTTATTTTAATTGAACTAATAGAAGAAGCGTTTTCAATGCAATAGGTCTCGCATTTACGGGAGTTGAAGCAATTGGCATTGCAAATGACAATGACAATTTTTGTTTTGTTTTTTAAAAACATAAATAAAAGGCATTGTCATTTACAATGCTAATAGCTTAAACTCGCGAAATGCGAGACCTATTGCATTGCAAATGGTTGCTGCTTCAAGGACACCACGCTCGGTTTCTCTCTCTTTTTAAAAAAAAGTTTAATACTGAGTGCAGTGTCCTTGAAGCAAGCTCAGTGCTAAGTGTTAAAGTAAAAGAAAAAAACTAAAAAAACGAACAGAGCTCGGTGCCCTGAAGCGGGCACCACACTCAGTGGGAAAGTAAAAGAAAAAAATTTCAACAGAGCATGGTGTCCCTGAAGTGGATGCCGTGGTCAACATGAAAGTTGAATAAAATTAAAATTTAAAATGATCACAGTGTCCCTAAAGAGGGTACCGCGCTCATTATACAAATATCAAAAAAAGTAGCCGCCATTGTCCCTATCAGTACCAATAACAAAAACAGGGCTCACCGCCTAGATAAAGTAGGCCGTGTAACAAGACAAGTAAAAGGTCCAGTCGTTATGGGCTGTAACAAATGGAGACAAGGCGGTACAAAAGGCGGGACTAACAAGCCCATTTACGAATAAGAAGCCACCATTTAAGAAGGACAATGACACAAAGCCAATGATAAATATGGGCGTAGAGTGGGCGGGGCTGCTAGTGCATACTCTAATACAGCATGCCACGCAGAGAGCAGCGCATGCGTGCTGCCTCTAGACTCGACCTAAAAACGAGTGTTAGTCATTATTCACATAATAAAATGTGGGCAGAAAATAAGAAGAGGCGCTGCCCCTGTGTTCATGGCATTGGATTTGCTACCACTCATTACAGGGGTCGCATAGGCAGTTCCATGGATGACAAGAGGCAAGAAAGGGAGTCGCTGATACAACCCCTAAAAGACGTTCATGTATATGATATAGATTTTAATATATAACATTTATATTGAAATCTGTATTTCCCCCATCTATTCATCTATAGGGAAAGGCAAAACAACTTCCGATTCAAAACTCACTACTCAGACTCCATCTGAGTAGTTAAGAATAAGATACTTATTATCACCTGGACCCAAGTACGAGACAACTTCTTTCCAGTTTAGCTCCATTATGAGTACACCCTCTTGTAATAAATGCTGTGCTGACTAATATCAAACTTTCCTCTTGTAGGCTGTCAAGCTCTCGGCCTTCAGTTTGGATAGGTTGTGCTACTAAACAAAACATTCAATCTAGTGGACCGATTACGGCAGAGCCATTCAAGCAAGCACTTGTAAAGCTTGCTGCTCCACGACCTACAACAAATTAGCAAAAACCACTAGTAAAGACATGGATTGATTTCTAAGAAAACCAACAACCATGCAATTTTCTGACGTGGAAAGCCAAAATCGAAAAAGAAAAAAAGCACACGTTATCATCCATCTATGAAAATAAATAATTTAAAAAAACCACACATAACTTGGATCTAAATGATGGCCCTGCCAACTCGGGAAATACATTGTCAAACTCAAAGAAGACATCACTTTGAGGAACACAGGCTTTCAGTGTACAAATAAATATGTGTAGCCTTTTAAGTAAGCAAAGAAGCAGAAAACTGTTTCCAGAGGCAATAATACGGAATGTGTTTCATTTATTTACAACTTAAGCCCCGGATATTCAGCAAGAATGGATGCTTGGCCTTCTCGATATAGTCTTCAATTTACTTGCACACACTTGGCTAGGCTAGTTGTACGGAATGCCCCAACTCAAAGTCGAAATTGGCCAGGAAGCCCTTGCCAAGCTCACCTGTCTATTGGTCTATTTTGAGACCTCCTCTTCATTTACAAAGATAGCAGGCAGAATGCCGCTTCTCACACCAGTCCTCCAAAACTCAGAAGACAATGAACGAAGTGTAAAAAGCATACACTTCTAACAGGGTAATTATTATTTCCTCAAGTCTTGGTCGGGAAGAGACAAGTATTTGTGTGACTACAAAAAAAGCAGACTCGTATTAAGTAAAGGCAATACTGTAGTTTCAGTCGAGACTGGTTTATGACAGAAGACAAACTTAATGGAGATTCCAGAAGAGGAATCTGCAAAGGATAAAGCCTACATACATCTCATTAAATGTCTACAAGATATGCAAATATCGGGGAGTGAAAATTTGACAACTGCAGCTTTGTCATTTTCATCAGCATTATAAATAGCACGATTTCTTTAAATGCCTAAACTATAGTTCAAAACTGCAAGGCTGAGAGATACCTCGTTTTCTTCAAAGTACAAGATACTAAAACGACGACAGTAAATTTGAAATAAAAGTGCTCAAGCAGGAAGAGTTGGGAAAACCACTCATTGTGTGGTAATAGGACAATGAATATTGTGGAATAGCTAATGGGATGAGATGAGAACTTAGGGATCAACCCTCTCATTCTCAGTTCTGGAAGGCTTTGAAGACCTGGCTCTTCAGTGAAACCTACCTTTAGCCGGTATTCCTCCTCCTTCTCACTCAGCCTTCTCCTTCCATCTTCAGCGCCTTGACGCCTTCGGGCAAAGTTGCGCTATACAAGGCTCTAATCATTCATTCAGATGTGTAGGAGTTTATTTCTTGCCAGACAGAATTTGAGTGCAAAGAAGCAGTATGCGATGACGAAGCTGAACAAGTACAGTGAGACAATATCAGTAAGGCAAACAATCCCGTAATAGTTAGAGCCACAGACATCCATCATGCCGTACTCTCTTCTCGGCGAGACGAGCTGTCTCCCTCAGGTCTCAGGACCTCTACAGAGTTGCATGGGTAGGTCTCTTTCTGGCCCCTCAAGAATGGGCTGCAAAACGTGAAAACTTGGTCAATTCATAAAAGCCGCTGTTCCTGCAGTGAAGTGATAACACAAAAAACTGAGGACACAAAAACCTAGGAAAACAAACGCTTTCAACACACACCCACTGATAAAAAAAACAAGCATTTGTAATGCAGTAGGTCGCGCATTTGCGAGAGTTGAAGCTATTGGCATTGTAAATGACAATGCCTTTCATTTATGTTTTAAAAACCAACAACTGCGAGACCTATTGCATTGCAAATGCTTGTTATCTTTTATGCCAGCCTTATGGGGAAAAGTTTAATCTTTCTGTACAACGTCACTTTGAAAATAGTTTTAATACACTGAGAAAGTTCAGCGTATATTACAATCCGTGCTGTTTAAATTAGTTTGAATTGCATTTATATGGTGCTTACTATCACAACAGAATTGTAAAAAAACAAGCACCTTTTAAATTTTCAAACTGCGTTATCCCCGTGTCAGTATTCCATTTTATTGACGAGATTCAAATGACATAATGTTGCCGGATCAAGACGTGGTGGTGACTGCTTCGTAAAGTCGTCTTTCTTGAATACCTAAAGCAAATGCCTGGAGGATTGGGGGGTGTGGGTGCTTGGCTCTGGCTATACATATGTTAATTTGATCTTCTTTCCCTGGCGTGGCTGTCCTGCTGCTGAGGAAAGGCTTTCTAGTACAGCGGCAGCCAGGTAAAGAGACATGACAATAGCGGGATGTTACGGGTCAAGCCTTCCTTGTCAGGATGAGGAATCTTAGGATGCAGAACATTCTGAATCCTGCAAATTCCGAAGAGGCTTTTGTGCGTGACAGCTCGCACCTGCACAGTGTAAAATAAGTTCTTCTGCAAGAAACGATCCTTTAATTATTGTGGCACCTCAACAGAAACTTACGACTTGTCCGCACGTTGGTGTTTATTGTAAGCTCAATACAGATTCGACCCACTGACTTAACAATTCTTCGTATTAGGTTTGTTTTCGTAATCTGCTTCAATATACTAGAAGTCTTTCTCCAAGCAACCGCGGTACCTGCATATTTTGTGTACACGGGAAAAACAGGTGAACTATTATTTCTCTTTGCTGTTCTGGCCATACATCTCCCCACCCTTAGAACATGTCTAGTACAAGTAAAACAAATTGCCTTGGATTGACTGTGCACATCTGCCTTGTGCAGAACAAGATGCTGCGAAGTCAGAGCAAGAGCTGCAGAATTTACTTAACGCTCTAGGCAAATGAGACCGGATTTGTATTTTTTTGTGTGTGTGTGTTTTTTTAAGGCATTGATTAACGGAAACTCATTATACAATTATAATGAATTACCCGCTACTTCCTTTGTACAGTAACGAGTTTCTCTTCCCCTTGTGCCTGCCTGCTATTTATGTCACCCCCTGAGGCTGGCTGATGGGTGCTTGTACCCGCAGGTGGATGGAATCACCGCACTGCCTTCTCGTTGCCACCTCTTTACGAGTGCGAGATCTCCGTGCCCATATCAGGCGGCGGCTGCTATGAGGAACTGCACCCTTCACGGAGCTGATGGCGTTGGGCTGTCCCGGCGAGCGCACAACGCCGCGAGCGTGCACATTTGCTGTGCGGGGAAAGTGCACATCTCCTGTCCCCCTTCCAAACCCAAGTCGACGACAATAGTTCTCCCCAAGGCGACCAGCGTGCATGCGCTGCGTCACTAGGCGATACCTAAAAAGCAGCAGTGTACAGAAATAAAAAGTGCAACTGCAAAATGAATATGAAGAGAGAATCAAGGTTTGGGGTATTATGGATGTCTGCCCAACATCATCTGTCCCTAGTTCGGATACTTCCGCCTGAGGAAGCTAAGCACGGGAAGCACTGAGGCTTTTGAATCACACACACACACAATGCGAACCGGAAGTACACGCCACTGTCAGGAAACAGCAATCGGTTCTACTTAATTTATTATCCCTCCCAACCAAACGCCCACAACTAGACCTGTGTAACGCTTGTCATTTTATTCAGAGGATTTTTCTGCTACTGTTGTTCGAAAGAAGTAGGGCCGGAATCAGTCTCTTGGTTGCCACATAGGGCTCAGCTCTCCACACAAGCCTTGGAATAACAAAATACAGCGATATTTGCTTTCAACAACACTTTACAGTACTTCAAAACAGGAAAGCAAAATAAAGAAAAAAGCGCAATAAACACAATAATGCGCCTAACACGATAATTCAAGGAAGGGCCTAGGGAAACGTACAGTCCTACAAAACAAAAGAGGAGCGTGCTGTTGTGGGTGCACTACATGGATGAACTGCACTCTGTTAGGAAGAAGGAATGGAGCAGCTAATCTTATCACTGTTGCTAGACAATTTCACTCCTGAGGCGAAAAGCCGGGAGACGCTTTCTGCACACACCTGATTTTAAACTTTGAGTGTCACCTTTATTCTGTGTTGTGTTCTTACCTCTTACTCTGTGTGAAGCATTGGAAACGCGCTCAGCGGATTGTAGCGCTGACGCGCTGCCTCACAGAACCGCCATTCCCGGCCACGAGACAGGCCACGCCCCTTTTTAGGCCACGCCCACCCGCCGCGCTTAAAAGCACCCGCTGACTACGAGCGTGGTTGCTAGACAATTTCACTCCTGAGGCGAAAAGCCGGGAGACGCTTTCTGCACACACCTGATTTTAAACTTTGAGTGTCACCTTTATTCTGTGTTGTGTTCTTACCTCTTACTCTGTGTGAAGCATTGGAAACGCGCTCAGCGGATTGTAGCGCTGACGCGCTGCCTCACAGAACCGCCATTCCCGGCCACGAGACAGGCCACGCCCCTTTTTAGGCCACGCCCACCCGCCGCGCTTAAAAGCACCCGCTGACTACGAGCGTGGTTGCTAGACAATTTCACTCCTGAGGCGAAAAGCCGGGAGACGCTTTCTGCACACACCTGATTTTAAACTTTGAGTGTCACCTTTATTCTGTGTTGTGTTCTTACCTCTTACTCTGTGTGAAGCATTGGAAACGCGCTCAGCGGATTGTAGCGCTGACGCGCTGCCTCACAGAACCGCCATTCCCGGCCACGAGACAGGCCACGCCCCTTTTTAGGCCACGCCCACCCGCCGCGCTTAAAAGCACCCGCTGACTACGAGCGTGGTTGCTAGACAATTTCACTCCTGAGGCGAAAAGCCGGGAGACGCTTTCTGCACACACCTGATTTTAAACTTTGAGTGTCACCTTTATTCTGTGTTGTGTTCTTACCTCTTACTCTGTGTGAAGCATTGGAAACGCGCTCAGCGGATTGTAGCGCTGACGCGCTGCCTCACAGAACCGCCATTCCCGGCCACGAGACAGGCCACGCCCCTTTTTAGGCCACGCCCACCCGCCGCGCTTAAAAGCACCCGCTGACTACGAGCGTGGTTGCTAGACAATTTCACTCCTGAGGCGAAAAGCCGGGAGACGCTTTCTGCACACACCTGATTTTAAACTTTGAGTGTCACCTTTATTCTGTGTTGTGTTCTTACCTCTTACTCTGTGTGAAGCATTGGAAACGCGCTCAGCGGATTGTAGCGCTGACGCGCTGCCTCACAGAACCGCCATTCCCGGCCACGAGACAGGCCACGCCCCTTTTTAGGCCACGCCCACCCGCCGCGCTTAAAAGCACCCGCTGACTACGAGCGTGGTTGCTAGACAATTTCACTCCTGAGGCGAAAAGCCGGGAGACGCTTTCTGCACACACCTGATTTTAAACTTTGAGTGTCACCTTTATTCTGTGTTGTGTTCTTACCTCTTACTCTGTGTGAAGCATTGGAAACGCGCTCAGCGGATTGTAGCGCTGACGCGCTGCCTCACAGAACCGCCATTCCCGGCCACGAGACAGGCCACGCCCCTTTTTAGGCCACGCCCATAGAACTCTTTCATCCAATATAAAAATGTGCACACACCGGAAGCGCAGCGGACGAGCGCAGCGGGAGCGCCGTTTGCGCGCCGAAGGCGCGCTTAAGGCAAGCCCGTCTGCGCCCGTCCGCGCCAGACCGGGCCATGGGACATGGCACTCTGTTCCTTCCATTACCTACTCAGCCCATGCCCTCAGGGATCTTCAATATCCCGCATTCTCTGTTTCTCCCACCGCCATTCGCCGCACCACCGCCCTCGGCATCTCGCGCCATAAACAGTCTTGCTCAGACAGATCTCTACCTTCAAGCACGCCTAGCAAACGTTCCACTTCGATCAGGGTACTTTATTTAAACACTCGCTCGTTAGTAAAACACTCTGAGGACATTTTTGTCCTCCTTTCTAACTCCAACCCCGATTTGCTCCTGCTTACGGAGACCTGGCTGACATCCGAGTCTCTCCCTGATATTCTGGCCGCCCTCCCCCCTGACTATTACATTCTCCATACCAACCGCCCTGACGACCGGCCCGGGGGTGGGGTGGCAGCCATTGTATCAAAACGCCTGACCTCTGTTTCCTCTAACCCCCTTCCTTTATCGGGGGTCGAGAATTTACTCTTCAGTGTACAAACTAACACCGGCCCCCTCACCTTTCTCCTACTATATCGGCCTCCTCATTCCATGCCTCACTTCTCTTCCATCCTGAGTGAACAGCTTTCCGCGCTATTAACTACACACTCTGACTTCGCCATTTTCGGCGACCTAAATTATTGGTTTAACGACCCCAATGCTGGCCCTCACGCCATCGAGCTATTCGAGACTCTTGAGAATCTGAACCTCACCCAGCATGTCTCTCACCCCACCCACATTAAGGGCCATATTTTAGACCAGATCTGGTCCTGTAATCTGGCCCTGTCTCCACCAGTCACTCTTCCTTGTACCTGGTCTGACCACTACTTGGTGGATACTACCATTACAGTTAGTGGCCAAACTTTTACCCCTTTAATGGCCGGGGGACAATCACGGAAATGGAACACCTACGATGCCCAGGGCTTTCTCTCTGCCCTCGCCGCATCCTGCCCCGACCCTCTTCCGTCCAGTAATATCGATCACCTGGAACAAGAAATCGGCTCCTGGCTGGAGTCGGCCAGCGACCAGTTTGCCCCCTTGGTTACCTTCCCTCGTACTAGGCACCGGTACGCTCACAGGTGGTTTTCCGACGATCTCAAGACCTTGAAATTAAAAACACGTCAATCAGAACGTATTTGGAGGCACGACTACTCTGAGCCTGCCAGACAGGTCTACCTGGTCACTCGTAATAATTACAAATCCGCTATTAGGTCAGCAAAAATGGAACACTTCTCCAGCAGGATTGTGTCAGCCACTAATAAATCCAAGGAAGTGTTTAGAGTTCTAAACGAGCTAACCACGGATGACAGATCACTCCCAGCTCAGACCCCTACCCAGGACACTTGTGATACTCTGAACTCCTTTTTCCTGGAAAAAGTCATCAAAATTAAAAACTCTATCCCTCCCCCCACCCAGCTTCCCCCTCTTGATCCCTCCCTTGATAATTCGTCGACTTTCACTACCTTTCCTGTTATAGACACGACTTCCTTAGTGGAACTTGCCACCCGTGTGAAATCAGGCTCTCCCAATGACTGCTGCCCTCCCTTTGTGCTGCGCAGTGTCTGCCTCAATCTACCAGACAACATTTTACACTTGCTCAATAGTTCACTTACTAGTGGCAGTGTCCCCACCTCTTTTAAGGAGGCCATCTTGGTGCCCCTTCTTAAGAAGCCTGATGCAGACCCCATTGAGCCATCAAACTACCGTCCTATTTCCCTCCTTCCCTACCTCTCTAAAATCCTGGAGGCTCATGTCACCCGCAGCTTATCAAACTTTGTCGAATCCTCCCAGTACCTTGAGCCCAATCAGGCGGGCTTCCGACCCGCCCACTCGACTGAGGCGGTTATCTTAGCAGTTCTCGATATACTCAGGCACAACGCTGATATCGGGAACCCCCAAGCCCTTGTCCTCTTGGATCTGTCTGCTGCGTTCGACACGGTGGATCATAACATCCTTCTCCACCGTGTCGAACAGGCCGGCATCCGAGGCGTGGCACTTGATTGGGTCAGGTCCTTTCTCACTGGTAGAACACAGGCAGTCCGCTTGGGTCCTTTTACGGCAAAAAAATCTCCCACGGCCTGCGGAGTCCCCCAGGGCTCCTCTCTTTCCCCGCTCCTATTTAATTTGTATCTCCGGCCACTGATTCAATCCCTCCTCAAATGGGACATCACAACCTTTAATTATGCTGATGATTTGCAGCTTGTTTTTTCACTCAATTCCCCTCTGGCCATCAACACGTTCCATGCTGTAATGACTCACATACAACTCTGGATGGACCAGAACCAATTAAAACTCAACCCAGGAAAAACTGAGCTTCTCCTTCCCGGCCTCAGCCATATCCACTGGGGCCCTCAGTTCTGGCCGTCGGAGCTTGGTCCCCCCCCCACCCCAGCTAAAACAATAAAAAGTCTGGGCGTAATTATTGACACCGAACTTACCCTCAAAGCCCAAGTCGGAGCGGTAATTTCATCATGCATGTTCCAGCTTCGAAGGATCCGCAAAGTTCGTCACTTCCTCCCCCCTGCGGCACTCACCCAATCTGTTACTTCACTGGTACTTTCACGTCTTGATTTTTCAAACTCTATTTATCACGGCCTTCCACTTTATCTGCTAAATCGCCTCCAGGTCGTCCAAAACCAGGCAGCTCGCCTGATCCATGGACTACCTCGTTGGCAATCCGCTAAACCTCTGCTTCATAGCCTTCACTGGCTCCCTGTGAATCAAAGGGTCGCCTTTAAGGTGGCTTGCCTCACTTTCAAATGTCTTCACTGCCCTAGTCCTGGGTTTCTCAAGTCCCTCATCCGCCCCTACCGCCCTACACTTAATCTACGTTCTGCCCGTAATGACCTACTAATCACCCCAAAAAATAAAACCAAGAAATTCGGTGGCCGCCGTTTCTCTTATTTAGCCCCCACTTTCTGGAATTCCCTCCCCCTGTCCATCAAATCCTCCCTCTCTCTTCTCTCCTTCAGGAAACTCTTAAAGACCCATCTGTTCCCATCCTTGTGTTAGGTTCTGTGTATTTCTGTCTCCTTCACCTGTCTAGCAGCGCCAGGAAGCTTCGGCGTCAGTGCGCTTTACAAATAGCACTTAACATAACATAACATAACACTTTGTTTTGAGAAATGGAACTAGCAGAGGCCTTACTGGGTTACTACTGCGGTTCGAAGATATTCGTGGTTTCAATGACCTGTTCACACAAAGAATAGATAACTGGGCACCTAGGACAGCGAGAAACACTTGACACCACCAAGGTGTGTTTCTTATCTGAGTGTGTGTACCGTGGCAGTGAGGCATGACACAGGCCCACATTCTTTCAGTGCTTGTGGCTCTATACCATAGGACTGACAGCAGTGATTAACACAAGAGCGCGTGCCAGCAGAACATCCAGATGACCTGGAAGGAATGTGGCAACATTCATGCATGTTCAGTCTCCCAGCAGCTACTGTCACTTTGCACATCACAGAAAACAACCAAGCAGTAAATTATTTATCTGTAAAGCATCTGATGAGAATTAGGAAACAAGTGAGTTTCTTCCCCTATGTACACGGCATTGCTCCGCTAGGTAACCTGTATGCCATACTCGACATGTAAACAAGGCTTCCATAGCTTAAACCCTCAAAGTGATCCATTTTTAGGTCAAGCCTGGGCAGCGCATGCGCTGCTCTGCGGCATGCTGCATTGGAGTTTGGACTTAAAGTCCCGCCCACTCTCCGCCCATATTTGTCATTGGCTTGTGTCATTGCCCTTCGTAAATGCTGGCTTCTGATTCGTTAATAGGCTTGTTAGTCCCTCCTCAGTACCACCTTGTCTTCATTTGTAACCTCCCCTTTTACTTCGGATGTTACACAGTATGTCTTTTTTAGTCCGTAAGCACGATTTTCTTTAATGAGTTTCTTCTTCTGCAGGCAACTACATGCTTTGCTGCAACATTCAGCAACCCGGGACAATGGCGGTCGCTTCTTTGACTAGGTCTCGCATCTACAGTAGTTTGAGCTATTGGCATTGTAAACAACAATGCCTTTTATTTATGTGTTAATTAGCAAAATAGATAAATAAAAGGCATTGTCTTTTATAATGCCAATAGCTTAAACTCTCACAATGCAAATGCTTGCTTATTATAGAACCGCTCTCTTAGTTAGAGCTTACTGCTCTGAGAACTAGTTATAGAGTTACAATTATTAGCAGAAGCCACGTGAAAGGAAAAGGCAAGTTACAGGTTAGGGACAACATTTTTACTGAATTCATAAATCACTTGTGTGTCCGCATACAACCAAGCTGGACCAGCTTTCCCCTGCATTGCACCTACGCCGGGGAGCAAAGCAGGGGAATGGTGAAAAGCAAGAACCCTTCAGAATGAAACGTTATCTGCAGGAGCCTTCTCCAACCCATCTCCAATGACAGATGACGGCGTTCTCCATGCCCCACGTGCAGGACCTTGCCCCAACCGGTCTCATATATAGAGCACCAGATACAGCTGAGGCATGTTTCCAAGCCCCACGTGCAGGACCTTGCTCCAACCGGTCTCTAATGTAGAGCACCAGGGACAGCTGAGGCCTACTACAGGCCCCATGTGCAGGACCTTGTTCTAACCCAGTCTCCAATGTAGAGCACCAGAGACAGCAGACAGCTGTCTCCAGATCCATTGTGCTTGACCTTGTTCCAACCAGTCTTTAATGTAGAGCGCCAGAGACAGATGAGAGCAGTGTCCAGGCCCCATGTGCAGGTCCTTGTTCCAACCCATCTCTATTGTAGATCACCAGAGACAGATGAGGCTGTCTCCAGGCCCCATGTGCAGGACCTTGCTCCAAAACGTCTCTACTGTAGAGCACCAGAGACAGATGAGGGCTGCATTCAGGCCCCATGTGCAGGACCTTGCTCCAACCCAGTCTCTAATGTAGAGCACGAGAGACAGATGAGGGCTGTCTCCAGGCCCCATGTGCAGGACCTTGCTCCAACCCATCTCTGATGTAGAGCAGCAGAGCCAGCAGACCGCTGTCTCCAGATCCATCGCGAAGGACCTTGTTCCAACCTGTCTCTAAAGTAGAGCACCAGAGACAGATGAGGGCTGCCCCTATGCCCCATGAGCAGGACCTTGCACCAACCCATCTCTGATGTAGAGCAGCAGAGACAGCAGACAGCTGTCTCCAGATTCAGCGCACTAGACCTTGCTCCAACCCGTTTTTAGGTTTCGCCTGTAGAAAGCTGCGTGTGTGTAGTCCCGCCCCTCTCTTCCATTGGCTAGCTCCATAAATGGAGGCTAGCCATTGGAACAGAGATCTGTCCGTCAATGCCGGAGCAGATTCGTGGGCGTTCCCGAGAATTTTAGGCTTTTGCCCAAGTCATGCGGTGGTGGGCGGGTTCTTTTTTTTTTTTTGGCCAAGGTTTGCTTTGTTTCATTCCTCCGAAGATGGCGCCGGGGCCCGTCGACTTCTCGCATTTACTGGTACGTTGCAGAGCGTTCGGTCCGTCAGAGCGGCTTGTTATTTTAATGTGTCTTCACCCCGTGCAGTGTCGGTGATATGTGACTGCTCCAGAGAAGAAATGTGCTCTTAAACCCGGGGAGAGCAGCGCTCCCTGAAGCCGCTGTGCTCGCAGCAGGCACCTCTGCACTCCAAGCCTGCTCGCATTGTCAGCTTTGACGCGGGTTTTAATCCCCTGCGCACCCGGTATATCCAGAGTGTGCTCACGCTATCGAATACATATGACTGCTCCAGAGAAGAAATGTGCTCTTAAACCCGGGGCGAGCAGCGCTCCCTGAAACCGCTGTACTCGCAGCAGGCACCTCTGCACTCCAAGCCTGCTCGCATTGTCAGCTTTGGCACGGGTTTTAATCCCCTGCGCAGCCGGTATATCCAGAGTGTGCTCACGCTATCGAATACATCTTCTTGTACCCGGAGAGGAGCTGTAGTATTCGAGATGTCACGGCTGAGCCTGGGCACCTCCGGAGCGCCTCACTTGGCACGTGTTTAATCCCGGGCCCTCAGGATTGCTGTTGGCATACAAGCGAGTTGTAGTGTTTTCTGTATTTTGTTGCCAGTGGTAGTGTTTCCTCTATTTACGTGCAAGTGGTAGTGTTTTCTGTTCATAGTCAAATGGTAGGGTCTTCTGTTTAGCCGCAATTGGCAGTATTTATTTTGTTTACGTTCTGGTGGTTGTGGGTTTTCTGTTTTACATTCTGGTGGTTGTGTGTTTTCTGTTTTACATTCTGGTGGTTGTGTGTTTTCTGTTCACAATCGAGTGGTGTGTGTTCTGGTTACATACAAGCTGTAGTGTGTGCTCTGTTTACGTATAAGTGGAAGTGTGCTGTATTAGCGTGTATGTTTTCTATTTGCATGCAAGGGGGGGTGTATTTTCTGTTTAAATTGGAGCGTTGGTGTTTTTTGTTTACTAGAATTGGTAGTGTCCTCCTCATATATTAGTAGTAGCGAGTTTTCTGTTTAGGTAGTAATGCAACTTTTTTTTTTGTTTGTTTTTTATATCGGGAACTTGACCCAAAAGCATTAAAGACCTTTATATCCTATCAGATTTTTTTATTTTTAAACCTGGGGAGTTTAAGTGATATGCCCAGAATCACAGGATGTTGAGCTGATGCAAGGACTCGAACCTGGTTCCCCAGTTTCAAAGTCGACAGCTCTCTCTGGCAGGCCTAATGTCACATACAAGTAAGTGGTAGTGTATTTTTTGTTTGTGAATGAGTGGTGGTGAATTTCCAGCTAGTTATGGGGTAAAATGTTGGCATCTGTTGATTAATTAACCAACTGAGCTATTTCCCGGTTTATTATGAGATGATGCCTTTGTTTGTTCCATTCAATCTCTCTTAAAAAAAAAAAAAAAAAAAAAATTCTAGTTGTTGAGATTCTTGTTCTGCTGTTTGATTCTGCTTTGTGTGCAGAGATGTTGATTTTATTTTGTTGAACTTCAGTGTTGCATGTATTTAAGTTCCAGGATGCTTGCGTATTTGCACAACTTGAGCTCAGAAACGAGCTCCCCCTTAGGGCTCGCCTCATCCTGACATGCATCCTGAGGGTTGCACATCCCTTGTCCAGAAGATTTGCTCAATATTTTAGCTAGGTGCAGGAGTAATTTCAACCACGCTGGCGTAATTCGCATAATTCCGGGAAGGCCACACGCTGCTGTTGTGTACAATTGCACATTTCTCAAGTCTTTCCCATGCCTTGCTTTTTGTTATCTTGTCTTGCTTCTTCTCTCGTTTAGTGTTGCTGCCCGATGGGCATATTTTAGTTTAGCCTGCATTCCTATACCTCAACCGATGTACTTCAGGGTGGTATGCATGCGCTGCACGTCATAGAGTTCGTCTAGCCGCTGCATCCATATGTTGGGGGCTATAAGGCCAAGATTGGCGCAGTTTAACCTTTCTCGCACCAGCCCAAGAGCCACAATGAGTCAGTGGCTGGTCTAAGGCACCGTCGCCCTCCTTTTGCCTGGATTTGGTAAAATTGCTCTTTTGAGTGAGATGGCTAGTAAATGTCATCCCCTCTCCCTTCGCTGGCCCTCGAACCGTCGCATTGTGCAGTTAATATCAAATATTTAACAGCTCCTTGGCTTCTAGCGCCAGACTCCTGCTCTCGCCTCCGACAGTTAAATGTGTCAATTGTGCCAGAGAGGCCATTCTCCGCGGAGGGTGGCTACCTGCATTATTTATGCTTTACCGTCTGATAGATGTGCGGTCCCTTGTTGTGTATAATCTCATGTTTATGGGCTGCATGGCCCTTGGTGAGTCACGTGCCTCATCCCGGCTCTTGAAGGACCTGCTGTAGAGGAATAGGGGATCGGTTTGCCGTGCCCCGTGCCCATTCAGTCACTGGCCTCTCTGCTGAGATTGGAAATGACTGTGCTTTCCAATGTGTCTTTTTGTGCAGTGCACCTCGACTACTCAGAGCTCCCTACTTTTTACGTGACCGTCATGTTAAAGTGAAAGTTCAAGGTTACAGTAATACACGCTAGAGTTTTTCTGTGCTTGTTCCATGACGTCAGGGTCGGCACCACTTCAGCATTGCTGTTATTTTAATGGTATATCATTCCGCTTCCCATAGATGACATTGCAAAGAACGAGGGACTATTTTAAATCTCAAAAGTATGTTCTATCACCACACTTGTTTGTCAAACAGTTGTTTCTCTAATATCTCCTGCATTCATTACATACAGAAAACAATCCTGTCCTGCTACTTTCTTCCAACACTTGGAAAACGTGATAAACGTAATTTTTGAATGCCTATGTTTTTTTACATCCATTTTCCTATTAATGCTATATATCTATTGGCTTTGCCAGTGCTTGTATAAATAATGCTTATGATGCCTATTATGTTTCACTGTGATAACCAGATCTACAACGTGAGAGCGAGCGTAAGAGTGTGAGGCCAGTGTCTATTAACATGAGAAAAGGATGTGACGTTGCAGTCTTTTTGTTTTTCCAATGTACTGGACACGTGCCGCCTTGCACTTTTGCTAGCAAATGTAACTGCCTCACAAGCTGTGCAAGAAAATAACATTCGAGGGACACCTGCCTTCGCAGCTGCGGTCGGCATTGTTTTATCGCAGAAGCATCGTGCTAAACGGTGCACTTTTTTTCTGGCCGATGCCCATCACGAATACTAAAGAGGGGCACATTCGTGGGTTGAAACTCTGACGACGGCACGCTGCTTCCTTTCATACCGTGTATCCTCCGGTTATCGACAAAATTATTAAATGTATTTTGTGTCTTTTTTTCTGCTGAAAAGCTCTTCCTTTATGGATCACCAATTTGGAATATTAATCTAGCTGTGGCCAAGTTATCTTTTCTTTAACGCCTGAATATAATCGATAGACTTAAGTGTTGCTGTGTCTGCCAGCTTTTTTCTACCTTTTGATTTGCATGCACTAGAATTCTTAAAATTCGGCTTCACATTGATAGAACGGCCCTTACGTTCTTAATGTGATTACTCATTGTCATGCTGTGTACGGACATGACTTGTTCTAGCGTCGGCATGGCCTTATTAATAGACTAGTATTTACTTTTGGCACCATTATAAGCTATTCTGGGTACGTTTTTCCTTTGTTCGCAACTATTCACTAGCTGTATTCTGCTGAATGCTAGCGGTTGGGCGAAGGAAAGTACACTGCTGAAAAAAAGCTGTGCCCTCCTGTCTGCCAAACTTTTTTTTTTTCTTTACCCCTTCCAGTAAACTGAACAGTCGATCAAGTCCACAGGAGGTATTCAGTATGTTAGAACGGTGATGTTAAGACTGGGAAATATAAGTCTCACTCCCCATAATCGAGAGTACCTTGCTTTCAGTGTGTCGCAAAGGTGTGTGTGTGTGTCTGTGGCTCTGGGTGTGTGTGTGTCTGTGGCTCTGGGTGTGTGTGTGTCTGTGGCTCTGGGTGTGTCTGTGGCTCTGGGTGTGTCTGTGGCTCTGGGTGTGTCTGTGGCTCTGGGTGTGTCTGTGGCTCTGGGTGTGTCTGTGGCTCTGGGTGGGTGTGTCTGTGGCTCTGGGTGGGTGTGTGTGGCTCTGGGTGTGTCTGTGGCTCTGGGTGTGTCTGTGGCTCTGGGTGTGTCTGTGGCTCTGGGTGTGTGTGGCTCTGGGTGTGTGTGGCTCTGGGTGTGTGTGGCTGGCTGTGTGTGTGTGGCTCTGGGTGGCTGTGTGTGTGTGGCTCTGGGTGTTTGTGTGGTAGTAATTGCTGTCTGCTGAGCTCGTCCAGTAGGGTACAATAGGTTTCACATTTGCGAGAGATTAAGCTATTGGCAATGTAAATGACAATGCCATTTATTTATCTGTTTTCAAAACCAACACATAAATAAAAATGTTGTCATTTACAATGCCAATAGCTCTAACTTTTGCAAAGGCGAAACCGTTGCATTGTAAATGCTTGTTAATGTAGAGCACCAGAGACAGATGAGGGCTGTCCCTAGGCCCCATGTGCAGGACCTTGCTCCAACCCAGTCTCTAATGTAGAGCACCAGAGACAGAGGAGAGCTGTCTCCAGGCCCCATGTGCAGGACCTTGCTCCAACCGGTCTCCAATGTAGAGCACAAGAGACAGATGAGGGCTGTCTCCAGGCCCCATGTGCAGGACCTTGCTCCAACCTGTCTCTAATGTAGAGGACCAGAGACAGATGAGGGCTGTCTCCAGGCCTAATGTGCAGGACTTTGCTCCAACCATCTCTAATGTAGAGCACAAGAGGCAGATGAGGGCTGTCTCCAGACCCAGTACGCAGGATACATTTAATCAATGGCTCTTTTTCCCAAATGTGGTCATTTTCACACCTATTACTTAACATCTGTGAGCTCAGACCTTACAGTTGTTCCCAGTAAAACAACTGTACTACTACCCCATCAGGCGGCAGTGTGGATCTATGTCCTGACACAACTTGAACAGGAGCGTACAAACTACCTGATGCGTGCTACAAGGACATGATACATGCTAGTACAAACAGAAGTGCCTCCATTTCACACTGCTGGCCCAGATCACTCCAAAGCCCTTCCTGCATCTCCTAATAAACATACTTGTGGTGTGTTATACCCATTGCTTTCCACTTCAGGTTAAAGTAACAGAATAACATGCCAATTAATCTCTTGTGGGCCAGGTTCTCATTCACACTGGGAATATGTCCTCAAGTCATACTATTTTCTTTCTCAAGTGCCCTAGTGGCTCATTGGCATTAATTAGTTAACTATCCTACCTCCATTCCTCTCCAAGCAGGGGCAGGAACCCTCCCTGAGTGACAGTGATCTTACCTGCCCAAGATGAGTCCTACACTTCTGCTGGGCACTGAGCTGCAAAGACACAACTTGTCATCTGAGCAGGTATCCGAGTAATGTTTCCTGGTGCCCCTCTGCTGTGAACCTATGTGCCAGGCTATTCTGAGAAATGAGAATGCAAAGTTTGGCCACTGTCAGTGGGGAAAGAAGTCCACATTTATTTATTTATTTAGAAGTTTTCTATAGCGCTAACAAGACCCGAAGGTAGCAGAGCGCTTTACAGTAACAGGCGTGACAGGGTGAACAACAAGACATGTAACAAGTAGAGGCAGTCCAATATTGGGGGAGGGAAAGTGCGTAACAGTGGGACTTTTGGTGTAAGGATACATAGCTAACACATAGTTCAGTGGGAGATCCTGGTTATCTGGGACCTAGGGAGCGGAAGAGGAACAAGGATTTGAGTTGGTTCTTGAATTCCGCATAGGACGGTAGAGTTCTGATATGTGGAGGGATAGAGTTCCATATTTTGGGGGCATTTCCAGTGAAGGAGCAGTCCGCAGTTTTCTTCTTTCTGGTTTTTTGAAGGATGAGCAGCAGGGAGTTGGAGCTTCTCAAATATCTGCTTTGGCCTGCTTTTTTGAGCTTGGTTGCCAGGTATTCAGGTTTACCGGTGTGGAGGGCTTTGTGGGTTAGGCAGGCCGTTCTGAAGGAGCTACGCATTTCCACCGGAAGCCATTCAAGTTCTTTGAGTGTTGGGGAGATGTGGTCGAATTTTTTGCATCCTGTGATCATTCTTGCTGCCGCATGTAGTGTTGTTTTTAGCGGCGCCAAGTGTGATTTGGGGATACCTGTAAGGATTGAATTCCCATAGTCCAGTCTAGATAGGACTAGAGATTGTGTAGCTAGTTTAAGATCCTTGTTAGGAATGAAAGGTTTGATTTTGTTCAGCAGTCTGAGGTTGAAGAAAGCACTTTTTGCCGAGTTCTTGATGTGGTTTGTCAAGGTGAGTTTGGGGTCTAGGGTGAAGCCCAGAGATTTGACGGAGTCCGTTGGCGTGAGAGAACCTTTAAGAGCATCGATCGACTTCAGCCACTCCATGACTTGGGGGTTGTCTTCTTTGTTTGATATGAGAAGGGTTTCGGTCTTGTCGGGATTGTATATATATATATATATATACATATTGTATATATATATATATATATACATACATCAAGATGTATGTTTTTTACCAAATGTGCTAGCCGTCCAGCGCTGGGTTCATAAAGGATCTAGTCCTTTCTGCTATGTAGTGAGCCTTGTAAAGGGTTGTTCTCCCTTTGCGGAGCAATGGCTAGAGCTTGCTGCTCAGGTGGGAGCAGTCCAAAAACAACTGAAGACTGCTTTGGTTATAGGATTTTGAAGAGTAAAGACTCTCGGTGCAGAACGTAGGCCGAAGGGGAGGACTTTGAATTGAAAATGAGCACCTGCCACAGTCAAAAGAAGGAATTTCCGATGTTTGGGGTGAATGGGGATGTGGAAGTATGCATCCAGGAGATCCAATGTTGTCATGAAATCTGCATGGTCCAGAAGCTGAAGGATTTCTTGACGCGTGACCATGCGAAAGGATTTCTTTTGAAGATATTTGTTCAGCTTTCTTAAATCCAGGATAGGCCTCCATTCCCCGATGTAATATGTATATATTAGCTGTGTATCTTTAAGTGCTGATCCATGCCTTTGTTCACTGATATTGTTTTATGATTAGCTCCTTGGTGATAGAACACTGAGGAGCTTAGACAGTCAGTTGCACCTGGCTGATTGGCCTTGATGGATGGGATCTTCTTTCTTCTGCAATAAACTTACTATATTACAACCTCAATCTGTACCTACTTTTTGAATATGCATGGATTTTACACCCGACTTTTTCTTTATTAGAAAAAAGCGGGAATAAAACCCTTTCCCCACTTGAGATCGGCGTACTCTTTCTATTGCTCCTTTCAAGAGCATAGTTTTTGCTTCCATCCTGAGAAGAGCAAGATATGGAGGAAGTTTCTTTAATGGTGGGTGAGGAGGAGGGATACTGACAAATTGCACTGTATGCCCAAATTAGAGAATGTCCAAGACCCACTTGTCTGTGGTTAACCTTTTCCAATCGTTGGACTGTCTGGATACATTCGGAATCCTGTAAATGAGGTGTGGCAACACTGAGGAGCTTAGACAGTCAGTTGCACCTGACTGATTGGACTTGATGGATGGGATCTTCTTTCTTCTGCAATAAACTTACTATATTACAACCGCAATCTGTACCGTCTTTTTGAATATGCATGGATTTTACACTGGTGACGAGGACGGGATGAACTTTACCGATTTATGAGGATTTAACTTTGAATTCAGAAGAAATTCCAAGATTTAAAGGAAGATCTCAACATCTGGAATTCCAATATTGTACTACAATTTCTTGTAAGTACTCTCCTTTTAACATTTTGAACCATTTAACCATAACCAGCAGCATTCGCCACATTTCTCACCCTTTTGAAAGTATTTTCCATAGTTAAGTGGGTAGGGAGAAATTCGATGTGGGCTGTATATAATCCTGGAAACTTTGTTGGGAGCTTCTGCTTTACTGTGTGATTTACTACATGGTAATTTATTGCTCACAAAGTAAGGATTCTCAGAGTTTCATTGAAGTGGTATTTTGAGGATTTTACAACTTTATTCTGTTGGATTGAGACTTCAAAGTGTTAAATTTTACTGTCTCTCCAAGGAAACATCCAAGTTAGTTTATCTGTCTTCCTTTAAACTTCAGACTCGTGATTTTTTACATTTTAAATCCACTTTTATATTTTTGACTCTAAAACTGCCATAGTCTGGTTAAAAATATAAGCTGAAAGTATTTTGTTGTTGAATATTTCTCTCGTTTTGAATTCGTGAGTTTTGGCAAGCTCTGACAATACTTTAGCAACCAAGATCGCCTATATTAAAGGCTCTGACGCTTTCCTGAAGTCAAGAACTTCACCCCTGTAAATGTTTTATTATTCAAGCCTTCGTGTTGCTGTTTAAAAATTGCCACATTCAAAACTCACCACCAGTAGATTCCTGTGACGCTTCATCTTCGATCGTCCGATCTCTGTGACAAACAGTTTGTTCTTCAGCATCACCGTCTCTGGATTCAGCAGTTTGGACAGCTAGTGCTCCTGTAAGGATTTATGTCGCTCCTATGTCACTACATTGAACGTGGCATCCATTTTTATGTTTCATTGTAAACTCCTGGTTGAAATTGGATCTCCGTAGCTTCATTGAGGTTGAGCCCTCACTCATTATAAACAGTTTGTTTATATTCTTTTAGACTTGGACCTCTACGGCTCTGCATTGATCTTAGAGAACTTAATAAGCAAGTCATTGTCGATAAATACCCTTTGCCTAAAATTTCTGACATGCCTATGTTGCTAAATGGTGCCAATGTCTTTTCAACAGTCGATCTTAAGTCTGCGTATCATAAAATTTTGTTGGATGAGGAGTCGAAAGATTATACATCTTTCATTACGCCTTTTGGAACATTTAGATTTGTACGCCTTCCTTTCGGATTAGTATTAGCAGCTTCAGTGTTCCAAAGGGCTCTTGAAAAGGTTTTGAAAGGTCAAAAAGGAGTGAAGATTTACCAAGATGACGTTTTGATCTATGGAAAGGATGTAGAAGAACATGATCTAAGACTAAGAGAAGTTTTAAGTAAATTTAATTCACATAACCTCGCACTCAGGATTGATAAATGTAAATTCAGGAGGTCACATATTGATTACTTGGGTCATACCATCTCTGGGAAGGGAGTTGAGCCTAAGCAAGATCTCATTGAATATATAGAGAATTTTACATCACCCAAAAACAAAGAGGAATTGATGAAATTCCTAGGGATGGCGGAGTATTATAGCAAGTTCGTGAAAGGGTTTGCTGGAAAGTGTTTTAACATGCGTACACTCTTGTGCAAGGGTGTCGTTTTTGTGTGGTGTGAATTGTGTGAAAGAGAGTTTGTGAAGATAAAGGAGCTTCTTAAAAATACTCCCAAGCTCAGAAGTTTTGATCCCAAGAACAAAATCTTTCTTATAACAGATGCTAGCATGAAGGGATTGGGGGCTGTTCTTCAACAGGAAAATGAAAGTGGAACCAATGTTATTCTTTTTCTTTCAAGATGTCTCAGGGGAGCGGAATGTCGCTACTCTGTCATTGAAAGAGAAGCTTTGGCTGTGCACTGGGCTACCAAGAAATTAAAGAATCTTTTGTGGGGTACAAAATTCATTGTACGCACCGACCACAAACCTTTAGTTGAAGTTTTCAACACAAAAGGCATTGATGCTATTTCCAGTAGAATATCAAGGTGGGTAGTTGATCTTCAAGGTTTTGATTTTAGGGTTGAGTATCTATCTGGAGCACGGAATTGCACAGCTGATGCACTTTCCAGCTTAGTTAAGCCGGATGAAGATTGTGTTGAGTTTGAATCACAAGAAGACTTTGAGTGGGTGTGTAACATTGAAAAAGATGGTATCAATGAAACTAAATGTTGTGAGGAATGCAAGACAGATGAAGAGCTCACAGAGTTATCGGTGCTTATTGAGAAAGGTTGGGATAAAAAGAAACAAGGTGTATCGGAAAGATACTGGAATGTTAGACATGAGATGGCAAATGTTGATGGATTGATCTTTCGTGGTACCAGGTTGATACCACCAAAATGTTTTCATGATGATCTCATTAAGTTGGCTCATCAGGGTCATCAGGGCATTTCCAAAACCAAGGAAAGCATAAGATTAAATTACTGGTGGACTGGCATGGATCTGGATATAGAGAGACAAGTGTGTGAGTGCATTCCTTGTACTCTGAGTGAGAAGAGTTTAAAACCAAGGGTCCAAGCTATGGTGATAAGGGAACGCCCAGCTAGGCCTTGGGAAGAATTGGCTCTTGACATTTTAGGGCCTGTAAAATGCAAAGATAGAGAGTTGTATATTTTTGTACTCAAAGACTTATTTTCCAGGTGGCCTGAGATCAAAATAACCAAATGTATAAACACAAAACATGTTATAAGTTTCTTGATGGAGGTTTTTGCAAGAGAGGGTCTTCCGGGGTATCTATTAACTGACAATGGAGTGCAATTTGTGTCCAGAGAAATGGAAGATTTTTTAAACAAGTGTTCAATAAAACAAACGATGTTCCCTGTACCATCCAGAAAGTAATGGAATGGTAGAACGTTTTGTTAGAGTTCTGAAAGAATCTATCTCTTTATCAAAATTGAATAATGTTGATTGGAAAGAAGGTGTGAACAAAATTGTTGATATGTACAGAATAACACCTCATGCCACTACTGGATGTACTCCATTTGTTCTACTTAAAAACAGACAACCCAACACCCTCATAACACCCTCCTTGGGTTAATGATTTTTTGTTTAAAAAGGGTTTTGAGAGAAGTCCTCCATGTGGATGGAAAGATCGTGAATCCAGGAAGGTACTAGAACGCAAGTCAAAATTCGATGAAAGAAAAGTTGTCAAGAAAACTGAAGTTTGTGTTGGAGGATGTGTTATGATAAGGGCACCTTTTGGTCGCAAATCCTCTGAGTTGTTCAAAAAAGTGTATAAAGTGGTGAAGGTTCTCACCAATGCTGTGAAAACAGAAGATTCAAGAATCTGGAATCTTAATAGGGTGGTTGTAGTGAAGAATCCCCACATTGTCAAGAACTATCCCAATGTTATCAAAAACCATAACACGTCTGTGGATGATTACAAATCTACTTCTATTTCAGGTTCAGTGAGTTCTCCGTCAAGCTTTGCTTGTGGGGATACTAGAAAGATTATCAAAACTCCTTCAAAGTTTAAAGATTACGTTATGAAATGATTTTTTTTCTTTTTTCTGTTATAAGGAAGGAAGGTGTGTAATATGTATATATTAGCAGGGTATCTTTAAGTGCTGATCCATGCCTTTGTTCACTGATGTTGTTTTATGATTAGCTCTTTGGTGATAGAACACTGAGGGGCTTAGACAGTCAGTTGCACCTGACTGATTGGACTTGATGGATGGGATCTTCTTTCTTCTGCAATAAACTTACTATATTACAACCTGAATCTGTACCTACTTTTTGAATATGCATGGATTTTACACCCAACTTTTTCTTTATTAGAAAAAAGCGGGAATAAAACCCTTTTCCCACTTGAGATCGGGGTACTCTTTCTATTGCTCCTTTCAAGAGCATAGTTTTTGCTTCCTTCCTGAGAAGAGCAAGATGTGGAGGAAGTTTCTTTAACGGTGTGTGAGGAGGAGGGATACTGACAAATTGCAGGGTATGCCCAAATTAGAGAATGTCCAAGACCCACTTGTCTGTGGTTAACCTTTTCCAATCGTTGAACTGATACATTCGGAATCCTGTAAATAAGGTGTGGCAGCTGCTACAGGTGCTAAGAAGTCTTCACTGTTTTCTAGCAGAATCTCTGCCTTGAGGCTGTCGTCTTCAATTTGTTGCTGTCTATAAGCGGCAGCTGGAGGGTTTCTGTAGGATTGCTGCTGTTGCGGCTGCTGATAGTTTTATCTTCCCTGATTACCCTGGTTTGGTATCCCTGATAGCCACCACGAAAGGAATACGATCCTCTGCCTCTAGAACCCCGAAAAGGAGTCTTTCTATATTGCAAGGTGCCAAGAGCTCTGGCAGTGTCAGTATCTTTTTTGATGTCTTGCAAAACCTCATCTATATGTTTTCTGAATAACATATCACCATCGAATGGCATGTCCAAAATCTTCGTTTGGATTTCGGGGCGAAAGGTGGTAGATTTCAACCATCCCGGACGTCTGAGGACTGCTGCTCTAGGTAATTGACGAAAGCCCAAGGAGGCTAGATCTATAGAAATATCAATTATTTCGGACGCAGCCCTTTCTCCTTCAAGGAGAATCTTCCTTGCCTCTTGCCATCAGGTAAGTAATCCAGAAATGGGGCAATGTCCGACCATAGCTGGCGGCTATATCTCCCTAGTATCGCCAGGGAGTTTGTAGCACGAACTGAAGCACCCGCCATGGTGGTGAAACGCTACCAATGTTATCAAGGCGCCTCCCATCCTTATCTGGCGGCGCTGTCACAGGAATGGATGTAATCCGAGAATTACTTCGAGTAGCCTGTGAAATAATGGAATCTGGTCTAGGATGTCCGGACAGGCAAGCAGGAGCATTATCTGGTGCTTTGTATTTCTTATCGATTCTGGGAAGAATCGCAGGCACTGAAAATGGATTCTTCATTACTTTTTTTCCTTCTTCCCAGATATGATTAATTATGGGGATAGAATGGATGGACTTCCTACTCTGGTCTATAAAATCTGAAAGAAAACAATCAGTTTGCTTCACAGATACCGGAAGATGAAACCGGGTTGCTGCCCTCTCCATAATCACATGAAAACCTCCAACATCTTCAGGAGGAAAATCCACTGCCTGAGGAACTGGTGAAGATGGCGTAGGAATCAGGTATTCATCCCATTCATCCACAGTAGTAGGTGAATTTGGTAATTCCCCATCCTCCGTAACAGTATCTCATCATCATCCTGGACCAAATGTTGTGCAGGTAAAACCTCCTGAGATTCATTGATAGGGGCAGAAGGACCTGTAAAACAGGAGCAGGCGCTGCGGTGGAAAACGTGAATTATAGTCCCTTAACATAGCTTTGAGGTCTTGCATTAAGGCGGTTGGCATTTGGACCATAGGATCCTGCTGAAAAGAAGTCTCTTGAAGACCTCGCAGAGACTCACAAGGCTCATAATATTCTTCTTAATCGTCCTCGTCCTGATATTTGATCCGGAGTTGAGAAGGGTTACGCGCCAGGCTAAAAAGTCCATCATCATCTGACTCCTCCAGATAGTGACTAGGAGGCAAGGGTGAAATATGAGAGATGTCCTGATAATAATTTCTTAAAGATTGGTAGGTAGACAAATTTGACGTAAAAACTGGCATAATCTGTAAAGATGCAGGTCTTTTACGCTTCAGCGTCAACGAGATATACATAGATGGTGAGTCAGTACCAGTTGAAATAGTCATAACAGAAGCTACCATTGACGTTGTCCTCATCGACGTTGTCGACGGAAAAAGCATTGTCGACGATGTTGTCATCGAAGCCGCTGCTATCGTCGACGGGAGTTGTATCGTCGTCGACGGTGGACCAGGCGACGGGGGTCGAGTCATCGTCGACGGCGGACGCGTCGACTGCAAGTGTCCAGTCGACGACGAGGTAGGCGTCAACGAGAAATGGGTAGTCGTCATTGGTATCGTCGACGGCAATGAAGCAGGCAACAATATCATCATCGACGATGCCGTAGTCGACGGAGCGATCGTAGACGATGCCGTAGTCGACGGAGCGATCGTCGACGACGGGATGTTCTTTGTCGACAAAGAGGAAGCACTCACCGCCTGAGGAGATTACGTCGTCGACGGTGCTTTTTTCGAAGTCGACGGGACCCTGGCAGACTCAGAATTAGTTTTTTGCTGCTTTGAGGCAGTTTTCACGGAAATCTTCCCTTTTTCACCAGATTTCACCTCTGAAGAGAATGAAAGTGTTATATCCTAAGGTTTACACTCATATGTGAATCAGCCTAGGTCCTCCTAGCTGCTCAGCCAGAGTGAGAGATGGTGACGGAATGTTGGTGTGACTGTGATGCGTGGAATGCCTGGGTGCCTGTGTGGATGAGTGGTGACAGTTGGAGATGGACTGAGCAGCTAGGCAGGCTGCTCCTGGTGGGGCTGGCGTAGGAGATATGGGGGCTGGGTTAAGAGCTGTTACATGGCTGATCCTTGTTGGATACCACTTGACATGGAAATAATAAAGTAGACTTTAAGAACTTACAACCTGGTTACCAGTGTCTTCATGTACAAAGCACAACATATTTTTGGCGACGAGCGGATCTGGTCTGGACCCAAGCGTACATATGGATTGAACAGAAACCCAGAACCTACATAGATACCAGCGTAACTATAAAGAAAAAATAAAGGAAAATAAAAGTAGCAGAATGGAGTAAAAGGCAAGCCACCCCACCAGTGTCCTGTCAGCGGACACCCCAACCTGTGTCCTGCCTGACCTTACTCCATGGACAAGACCACAGGTTAGGGTATGAATGTACTGATTTTCACCCTACCACTTCCCTTTGAGTCTGCTGTATGGATGTATCCACTGCGCATGGGAACTGTGGCTGATCAACATATGAGTTATGGTCTAACTCAGTGAATGTATTCACAGGTGCCACATAGGAGCGTTGTGGTGTTAAGATTTGTGCCTTTACAGCACATTTAAGGTCATCTTACAAAGAGGATACTGGTGTGACCCTGAACAATTTTTTTCTTCACAATCTGGAGTCAAGTGTACGAGGAATGGATGATTGGAAGCTTCCTGAGTCTAGTGCTTTGTATCAAGGAGTGCACTATTTTTGACATTTAACAAAGTGGTAACTGATTCGA
Organism: Lissotriton helveticus; assembly: GCF_964261635.1. Lineage (NCBI taxonomy): Eukaryota > Metazoa > Chordata > Amphibia > Caudata > Salamandridae > Lissotriton > Lissotriton helveticus. The sequence goes on along the minus strand of NC_136061.1, from coordinate 218,485,442 downwards.
TTCTCCTCAAGCGCAGTGACAGATATCGCCTTTCTCAATTTATGCTATGGAGGAACCACAGCTCAATATTCAGTATAGCACTTCATGCTTTCAACAGTTGTGCACACAGCATTGTTTCAGCTCTGGATTTTCTACTGTGCTGCACATTCAGTGTTATGGCACATGCTCTGGGTTGAGGGAGGCTGCAAGCTGTGTCTGTATTGAAGATAAAAAAAAATGTATGAGTCTTTGCACAGATGCTTCTGAGGATTTTTTTTTTTTTTTTTTTTTTAAAACCTTTATTGTACAGAAGGCGCGCACAGATACGGGCCTACAACCCACCGGGCCGGCCACCACAATAAAGAAACATACGAGGCAATACAGGAGAGACAACAGGATTACTAAATAGCTCATATGAAAGGCAAAGGTAACAAGTCTTTGAGTCGCCATCACGGACAGGATAAAAGTAGGTTAATTTTATAATAGAATAAAGGCTGTCACAGGATAATGTCAATCTGTAAAGTCCAGAGGGCCGTGGCGGGCCGTGAGCAAGCCGAAGTCTCGAATACAGGAAAAGACCAACAGAACAATACATTTTGGCAAAGGCAGAACGTGAGTCCCACATCAAGAACAATCACAATCGCTGCTCAGCACCCACCCACCACCATCAGGGCACATAATAATAAAACCGCGAAAAATACGTTTACAAAACTAAAAGCCCTCCGTTACAACAACCCAAGGGAGGAAAAAAAAATGGGGTGGGGAAAAGGAAAAAAGGGGAGGAAGAGGACATCAAAAAAGGGGAGGGGGAAAGTGAGGGCGCAGCGTCAGTGCACGCCCCCCACGGCTAACAAAGCACCCAATACTAATTCGGCACATGGAACTAGTGGCAACAGGAGAAATGAATGCGTAGTAAACGTGACAGCAGACATACCAAAAGGGCCATGCCAGCACAAACACCCCGGGGGGCTACGTGCCGACACCGCGCCACGAAATTAGGGGATACTCAGAGGCCACGGGAAGATAATAAACACACGGATAAGCTCCAGGAACGTAAAGACGTATCAAACATAATCATACAATTATGAACGGATCACCCAACCATACCACAAAATATCAGTCCACAGAGGCAAGATCAGCTCAACCCTGTCCTCGTTTTTCGCAAACTGTAATCGTCCAGCGCACCAGGAACCAGACCACATAAAACAGGAGGTGAATAACAGGGAGTCGAATCAAAAATACACTCAAATTGTAGCGATCGTGACCCGGATGATCCAGAAAGTACAGTAACCACTTCAGGCAAAACAGGCAAAGTTCCGATGAGAATACGGAGAAAGCCGGGCCAGCGGCACAGTCACAGGATCTTCGTACGGCCATGTGAGGCAAAAGAGGAAAAGGAGACCCATCGAGGTCGGTCCAGACGGGATCCAGCCGGGGAACCTCCGGAACAGAAGGAGGCACAGGACGAAGAAGGGCAGCGGATCCCCGCACATCCACACCATCAGCAGCCTCAAGGTCCACGACCCCAAGGAAAGTACCAGCAGCACACAACAAAGATGAAGCCGCACAAACCGAGGGGGGTCCGGCAGGCCCAACAAAGGGACCCCCCTCCAGGATAGCGGTCGGTGCGGTCATGGGTGCCCCCCAGGAGCGCAGGGCGGCGAGGATGTCGCGGAGATAAGGCTCACCTTTACAGTATTCAGCAAACGTGCCGCGCGGCGGACTCGCATCGCCGGTCCCCGCAAGGCCAAGAATCATGGGGCCGGCCGCCATCTTAGAAGCCCGGCGGGGCCGCTGCGAACACCGACCCCCACCCGGATATCAGCGGGGCAAAACAGGATACCGGCAACCACCAGCGGAGGTGCCACCAGGGCAGGAAGGGGAGCCACCAGAAGAAGGCGATGCGCCGGCACCCCACACGCCGCCGGCACCGTTCTCCGAGTCCGGGCGGAGGAACTCAAAATGGCCGGGCCGGAGAACAAAGGGGAGACGAGCCAGATGTACGGTCAACCCCGTCCATGGAAGTCAGCTCCCCAACACCAGGCCGCAGGACCGCCGGACCAGGTCCGGGAGGCCGCAATCGGTCTATTAGCACATCGGCCCCTCCGACCGACTCCACACCACCACCAGGGGCCGTCCGCCGCGCCCCGTCCAGCCCGGGCGCCGCCAAGGAGTGCCAGGCCCGGCCGCTCCGGAGGCCCCGAAGCAGACAGGGGCGTAACTCAGGATCCGTGACACCCAGGAATCACCGGAGCAAACGGTAAGTGCCTGTGAGTTATCGTCGTTCCACTGCACATCGTGGAATACTTCCCGGGGCAGGATAAAGTACAGGATATTTATTGCAGACAGGAGAGTGATCGGAGCCGAGCTAAAACGCGGCCATCTCGGACGCGAGCTTGGCTCCTCCCCCTTCTGAGGATTTTTGATCGTGAGCCATGTTCTGTTTTTTTCTGGAAAATTCTCGACAAATGAGCAACTGCTTTGTGTTTCTAGAACTAAAGCCACACGCTGGAGAAATATTGTGGGCATTGCTTTCTTCTGGTTGCTGGTTTCGAGGTTGTAATATGTTTTGACTTTGGCCATTTTTGGTGTTGCACTAATTCCAGTTTAACCGACGTGCAACATTTCAAAAATAGGCACGAGTCATGAGCTGCGCGAGGAGGCTTACCTTCATTGTGGTTTTCTTGCGCTGCTTCTCTGGTGACGTTCGCCTTTCTCCTTCTCTGACGTTCGAGGAAGCATATTGTCATGGCCTTCACACGTTGAAGGCACCGGCGTGCCGTGAGCCTTTCGGCACTACGCAAGTAACGTTCCGCCATCTTGGGGTTGGCACAGTCTGCCTGGTATCTACCTGTGTTTTGCCAACCACGTCTGACTTTCTCATATTTTACTTTTCTTCGGCAGTCATTCCGGATTAGCATCAATCAATCTACACTCGGCGATGAAGTAAAATATGATGTATCTTCGACGTGCTGTTTTTTCTGGTCAAAGGCTCAGTTTCATGTATGTCGGAGTACATTTCCATTTAATCTTTGAATTGTCATGTTTGTTTTTTTTACACCCATGACGGGCCTTATTTCATATCCTGTGTATTTTTCCACAATTTGTGATCAGTCTACTGTATCTGATTTTTCTGTAGGTACCACTAGGCACAAATGTAATGGTTTTTCGCATTTAAGTTGTTTTTGTTAGCACAATGTCTGTGTGCTCAGTAAAGGTCTGGCACAGATTCTACAATTTTGGATTCTATCACCTTTATGTGTGGCTTGGATATAATTTTCATGTTTGTGCCTGCTTGCATCCATCCTCTTGACATCTGTCACGTGTGAAACTAGTACATGTCATTTTAATAGTACAAGTTGCACCTATTGAGTGTTAAAACATTATTAGTGTGTCCACAGCACAACTCGGGGGAGTGGTCGCTCACCGGTGGGGTACACAGTTTAGTAGTATTCGACTGTTATTGTTTTTGTACTTGCATTTTCCTTGCTATGTTATTGTATTATGTGATTGCACCGCTTCACACCCTTTATTAGTTGGGACGTTCTAGCCTTCTGGTGGGTAGACATCACAGCTTCTCACTTGCATGATGGGTGGTTCTGATCTGGGTGGGTGGTTCCCATCTTCTTATGTTACGTTGGTAAGTCGCCTTGCGCTGCATTTCTTATATGTTTGTGTGTGTTTAAGTCGCCCTGCGCCTCAAATTTTGTCCTGTGCAAGTCGCCCTGCGCTTCAGATGTTGTTGTGTGTAAGTCGCCCTACACCTCATGTGTTGCCCTGTAGAAGTCGTCCTGCGCTTCAGGTGTTGTTGTGTGTAAGTCACCCTGCGCGTCACATGTTGTCCTGTGTAAGTCGCCACGCGCTTCAGATGTTGTTGTGTGTAAGTCGCACTGCGCCTCACTGTGTGTACCCTCTATGTGGTCCATATTGTGGTACACGTGTTTTTGTAGTGTAGGTTCACCCTTGCTGTCTGTTTATGGCCTTGGGTGTAAGTTGTGGGGTGTGTGCACCTTTCACTACATTATTTTATTTTGTGTTTTTGGGAAAGGATGGGGTTATTGCTAGTTTCAAATGTAATATTGCTGCTTTTCCTTCCCAATTTGACATTGTTTGATGGTTTATATCTAATTATTCTTTACAATTTTCATGAGGGAGGATGGGGGATTTTGATGCATGTTTTTAATATGTCGTATTATGCCCATCTTTTCTTGTTTGCTTTGTTCTCTCTTTGGTGAGGTTTTTTTTTTTTGTTTTTTTTTTTAAAGTTTTTATTGAAATTAAACAAACATACATGAAAACAAACCAAACCTCACAAGGCAAAAACATAATAGTACATTATCATAGGTCCGTGCGGGCAGAGCTCCAAGGATAGATGGATACATTTCAATCGGCTAGTACAGGGATAGGGGCGGACAAGGAAACAAGCGGAATCATTGACAATAGATGAAGAGTGAATGTCAATTAGGGGGACGAAGACACATCAATGGTTACATCCTGCGGGGGAGTACATATATTACCACGATAGGCGTTCCATTGGGACCAGATTCTAACCCATTTCTTGGGCCGTCCCTGGGAAAGGTACACTTTGGTGAGGTTTTGAATTCATTTTCATCCCTTAGTTATGAACATTGTCGCCTTTTGTGTATAGTTTCTTTCTTTAAAATTGTAAGTTTTGTTTTCATTTTAAAAGGAAAGGGATAATGTTATATCCTAAGGTTTACACTCATTTGTGAATCAGCCTAGGTCCTCCTAGCTGCTCAGCCAGAGTGAGAGATGGTGACGGAATGTTGGTGTGACTGATGCGTGGAATGCCTGGGTGCCTGTGTGGATGAGTGGTGACAGTTGGAGATGGGCTGAGCAGTTAGGCAGGCTGCTCCTGGTGGGGCTGGCGTAGGAGATATGGGAGCTGGGTTAAGAGCTGTTACATGGCTGATCCTTGTTGGATACCACTTGACATGGAACTAATAAAGTAGACTTAAGAACTTACAACCTGGCTACCAGTGTCTTCATGTACAAAGCACAACAGAAAGCTTCTCTTTTCTAGAGGAAGAGTGACCCGTCTCAGAGTGAGGCTTCTTCAAGCTCTTACTCGGTCTCTCAGGGGATCCTCACATCTAACCCTCTTCTTGGTAAGAGTGGTGGACACCAGAGGACTAACACGGCCATCATCTCCTGAAACGACATCAGATGTAGCTTTCAACTTCTTCAGCCAAACCAGCAATCTTCCTTCTCTGTTTTTCAAAGTCTTGGCAGGGAAGGTTCTACAAATCCTGCAGTCTTTAACCTTGGGTGCTGGATAAAGACAGTAAATACATTCCTTGTGGGAATCTTCAAAATGTAGTCTCTTCTTCCCACATGAAGAACAAGGCAAAAATAAACTTTTCTTAGAAGAATCAGACATAGCTACTCACTAAGTTCAACCAAAGGTGAAGAAAACTGAGCAGAGCTCAGGGAGACTCCCTATCACACGACGTGCGGTAGAAAATCTGAGAGTTTGCCTCTTTGTGGAGTGTTCTAAGAGGGTGCTGCCGCCTGATTGGCTGTGTTCCAAATTTGGTTATTTTTACAAAAGGACTAAGATAGACTAATGTAGTGACTTTGATGTCCATAGTCGCCTATTGTATAATGTTTTTTAGGACTAATATGTATATGTTTTATTATACCGCGAGGCTCCCACCGCGTCGGTGGGAATGATTCTAAGCATGTGAATATATGAAAGATACCCCAATACTGGATAAATGGCAATAGATCAAGACCACCTAGCCGCTTATCTGTAAATAAAAACACTTTCATTTTAATCAGTGCATGCTAGCATCTTGCTCTCCTATGCCTTTGCTGCAACTGATACGCACCGCGTACTTGAGCCCAGATAGGTCTGTGTCAGTCTCTTGCAGCCAGTCGTAAAAATCCTGGGCATTATCAGTTGGATCCCCCTCTCCGTAGGTGGCCATGCAGAACACTGCCAGGGCATTGTCGATTTCAGTAAGTCTGCTCAGGTCAGCCTGTGAAGAACAATGCAATACAAGCAAGCAGTCATTAGCAGAAGGTACTACCAGCATTGTTGTCACTTTAACATTAAGCAATGGCATTGGAGGCAGCACAATTCTATTTTCTCCTCCCTCTAGCAACTCAAGGTTAAGCATGTTCGTAGTTCTGTTGCAAATATGGTACACAAACCAAGATCGGAAAATACCCCAAAAGTACCACTAGAGGATAGATACTGGCGCCAAGCCATTCGGAATTAGCAAGCTCTATAAAAACCCTTATAACATAACATATTGGAGACTTTGTTCTATGATACAAAGCATTTTATCCATCCACCACAAAAAGCCAATACTGGTCTGGAAAGAAGCTTCGTACAGCGCCTACTGTAAACGTAAGTGAGGCACACTGTTCATGAGTGAACACTTCATTGCAGTCAGTGGTGCAGCCATCTTTGTTACATTACTGAAGTCACAGGGTTTGTGAAAACTCAAAGCATGTGCTACGTAAAGTGTAGAAAATGAGCCACGTTCAAACACCAGGAGAATGGTAGGGCTGTAGTATGCGTCCAGTGGCGCATTTGCAGCACACAGTCCCAGATACAGGAGTACAGCATGCAGTGGGAATTATGTCATTTACAGGGAGACTTTTTATTGAACTTTCCCTTGAAATGGCCATTAAAGTTGCATCACGTACTGCTCAACCGATATAGTGCAGAAAACAATGCATGGACATTTGGTTTCTGCGCATATCTATCACACAAGTAGTGTCATGGTTTGTTTTCCAGTATTTGACTTGGTGCATCTTAAGTAGTCATTTGTTTTTCATTTGCTGTGGTTATATTTTAAAGTATTTGAAAAGGTAATGTACAAGTATTCCAATGTTGTTGTGTTAGAAAACATTTGGCAAGCTGCAGCCTTTTCTTTCACACTCTGTACCCCAGGAGAATCGTCAGTAGGTTGCAAAATTCACTCACTTTGCAGTAAAAAAAGAGAAAAGCAAGTACTAGTCTCAATGAAAAGAAATATAGCAGTCTGCCAGAAGACACTGTCTGACATTTGACCAGTATTTGAATGTACAGCAAATGCTGCAAGATTAAAACAAAAATGAAAGGCCTCTTTATTGATCATTCTTCCCTGAAGTTCTGCAGATGTATTCTGAGGGTGTTGCACCTCCTGCACCCCTCGTTCCTGCGACCCTGCTTTACCATGAGTTATGCACAATAACATTTCCCGGGGTTGTGACCCTGTACTTCTCAGATACAGCAGCACACAGCCTCAATGAAACGACAGTTTGTAATATCACTTAAAGAGCGAATAGAATTGCCTCCCTTTTAAGATCCTATTGGGTGGCAGATGAAATAACTATAAAAGTCGTCATTAAATAGCACTTCCTGACTCATTTAACCTTTCCCTTTTCGTAATAAAAAACTGTTCTGTTCAGAAGAGAGATGCTCTGATTTGCGGTTTGAAGTTGGCGGTGGCACAGCTACTAACATAACAAGGCCTGATAACCTGCAGCACGGAGGGAATCGAACATAACAGGCCATAGGCTACAGCCTCCTAGAAGGTGAGTGGATAGCCCTTACTGTTGGGATGATATTACCAATGTCTACCAAAATCAAGCAGGGTGAAGGTTCCCTGCCTCCAAATGGACGTTGGAGCAGGTATAGATAAACTGCAAAATACGGTTCAACTTCAAACAAAAATACAGTCCCTGCACAGGACGGCAGGCGCTGGAGTACACAAAACGCTTCATCTCATTTCATCTTCATTTATGGATGTTGCTTATGCATTGGATACCGTGCAACGCCCTAATTTGTGGGATATCATAGGGCTATTGTTGATCTGCTTCAGCGGATGCACTGGCATACATCTGCTAAGATCGGTTATAGCACAGAGGGAGCTTTACCTCCTAAAATAAATGCTTCTGCTGGAGTTCATCTAGGGTGCGTTATACCACCTTTCCTCTTTTTACTTTATTATATTAACAGCTTCATTTCATAATGCATCTAAAAAAATAGCACAAAACAGTGAAATAAACGAATTTGCAATTGTTGAGCAAGAGGTCCAGGTCATCTCTGGCTTCCGCCACTAAAACCACCTTCCACCCGCACTGGGATCTCGCTAATGCCCGTTTATCAAGCAAAGGCTACTGATGGCTGTTTATGAAGCAAAGGCTAAAGTTAAAGACTCAAGTACATAATTCTGAAAATGCCTGACCCAAGGCTACATCGCCAAATTCTTCTAGACGTAAAAAAACACTATGGTCCACAGCTGCAAAACTGTAAGATTACGAATTCTCAACCAAAAGGGAACCTTGTGTTTGTAAAATGTACTTGCAACTTCAATAAAAAGTTTTACAAAAAACCCCCAAAAAAACACTATGGTCTACCTCTTTAAATGTATGTCAACTGCACAACCTGATGGAAACTCTGAGGACCGCCCCCAACTTCCTCCTACAGCATCCACGCCATGCAGCAAACTATCTGATATTCCTACAGGGACCAGACTTGGCTCCTCTAAGCAACTACTGGTTCGACACCCATGAGCCAAGATGCTAATTCTCTACGCTACACCACTGGGAATCAATCCCGCCTAGCAGGCGAAGCACATGTCTAAAAACTGCCCGTACTGCTTACACAAACAAACCTGCAGTGAACTTTTTACGCTTCGGATCAAGGCTTTTGCAACATTTAACACTAAAGCAAACAAAAGACCGCGGAAATACTGAAGGAAGAGTGTGTCCTCAGGTCACCCAGGTGAGGTGAGCCAGCCCCACCTCCAATTTTTTTTCAAACCATACTCGAAGTCCCTTATTACCTGAGCTTGAACTAGTGCTTTGAAGTGGCTAAAGAGTGATGAAGATTGCATTAGAATAAATGTAAATACATTTTCTGACTGCACGCGAAATAAAGGCTCCTCTTAAAGACCAAACCATATAGAAAAACTCAATTTCAGCTGTGCGAACAGACCTATTAAACCTTACAGGGAATGCTTTTCTAGTCCCTTTATTATAAACATCAGTCTGACTTTTAGCAGCCAGCCTGGCATTCTGCATCATCTTCTGTATTGAATTAGTTGCACATACTGAGGAAAACACCCGGTGCTGGGAAATGGCTATGATTAAGGAAATTCGACTTTTAGAATGCATGAGTTGCTGGCTTATAAATGGTCTATAATGGATTTAGGATGCAAGAGTGAAGACAGTGTACTTTTTTGGGACATTCAGGAGAGGCCCACGAATGCAGGCCTCTACAAAGAAGAAATGGTAAGAATGCTGCTCCACCCATATCAACATTACAGTTTGTTTCACAATAAGAGAGCATCACAACGTGGCAATCTCCAACAAAATTAGAAGAAAAGCCATCAGCTGCGTGTTACTGACGTCCTCTGCTTCTGCAATTCCAGAAGAATAGAGACGTCTCTCCAATGAGTTAACCTGCCTCTGGTGAGGACCCGTCCTCAAACACTAGACCTGGAAGCTCAACAATCGAGACTTCTCCCCCCTATCCCTACACGTTCTTCAATCGATCCCCAACCTCAACCATTATACAGCACCCCGATGCTCACTTTGTAAGTTACAATAACAACCAAGTGCTAACCTGACGTGTTCATATTAAACCCTGTAATAGTCTTTTCTTCCCAGGCAGAGTTGTACTAGTCTGTCACTAGTTGGACGTCTTTCAAAAAATATACTTTAACGTGCTCTAGCAGACTGTCGAAACATCTTGTAGTTTTTGTAAAAGTTTTAAGCCAGCACAAACTGATGAAACATTTCAATTTATTTTATTAGAACACAATAGTTTAAAAGGTGGGAGGCTCCCACAAACACAGGAAGACTTCAGTCCTAATAAATAATAAGCTCAGGCAAAGCCAGTAGGTCTCGCCATTGGGACCTATTGGCTCTGCCAATGCTTTTTGTTAATGATGTACAGCATTGGCAAAAATGTTGCCGCTGCACAGCATGAACAAAAGAGGAAAAAGGCAAGATTACATGGCAGCTAGATAATTTAGAGCCACACACGTCTCATCACATCTGCAAGGGACATAGGTGGCATTGGATTTTTGTTTTTTTACTGATTTGAGATGGATCGGTAAATATCAAAATGAATAGCGTGAAAGCGCTTTTATTTAGACAACCATTCATACAACCATTAAGTATCTGTGATGGCTAGCACCATTCTAAAGTCTAATGTCTCTCCTAAATGTCTCGGAAATGGGAACTGTACAACTATTGCTTTATTTTTAATGTGTGCCACGAAATCGGGGATTGGCAAAAGAAGGTATCCAGTTGTGGTATCCTATTGGAACCAAGTGTTGCTAACTTTCTCTTTGTACCTTTAACAAAAGGTAAGCTTCATTGTGCTATTTTCTGCGCATCTACTGAAAAGGAGATGATTTTAAGTGAGTCAGCTGGAGACAGAGTTGTAGTTGGATACTGAAGAGGCCAACTTTGGATGAGTTGGAGTACTTAAGTCTGGAGAGTTATTCTTTCCAGAGGCGACTAGGATGATGCTACAAATACATTTCTTTTGCGTCTGTATTATTCTGCGCCTCTCTTTCGGTTTAATATTCCATTTTTTTTCCAATTTTTGTGTCAGTTTTCTCTGTTGTGTTGTACTAGTGCTGTCTACAATGAGACCAATTTATGTTTAAGCATCTCGGAGACAAGAACAGGGAAGACGTATAGTATAAAGATTATAAAATGTTAAAGTCATTTCAATTTGCAAACAAGTTGAACACTCCATACATAGCTTGTGTATTAGAACTCTAGGATGAAAAACGTATTTTAAGTAAGATCTAGACAAAAGATGTGAGTGAAAAAGAGAAAGTTAGTCCTCCTGTTTTTAAGTTCAAATGTAAATGGAACAGGTGTGGTGTGGTTGGACACATGGCTTCTTGCAAGAAATGGTCAGCTTTTAATGCTGTTTGTAAATTATATAATCACAAGATCAATAGCCAAGTGTTGTCAGTCCAGTAAGAACAATGCCAAGGTAAATGTAATAGTCCCTGAAGATGCAAAAAGCGAAGACTGCATTTAAATGAGGAGGGGGGCTAAGAGTCAACCAAAAGATGTTATGAAATATATTGAGTTCAAGTTGAAGTGTTAATTGATTCAGGTGCATGCTTATCTTTGATTTATAATCAAGTCTTTGATCAAGCATTTCTGGAAAAATTCAATTAAAGGATCATGCTGTTATACCTGGTGGATATGGGGTAAGACCATATATTTAAAGGGATATTTTCAGGCTGACATTGACATCTGTGATCTCAAGGGGAAGGGGAAGGAGCATATTCCTGCAAGGAGGACAACATTCTTTATTGACCTCATGAGAAAGATGTATTTATTATTTTGGATCCAAATGACAATCCTTTGGTCAGATTAGGGAATGAATACATCAAAGACTTCAGATGTGTGCAAACTAACAAGTTACTTACCTTCAGTAACGTCTTATCTGATAGAGACTATTAGGTTGTTCATTTGATAGAGACTTCTAGCCTTAGAATAGATACCCAAGCAAAACCTCCTCGGAGGTGGGTCTGCAAAACAATATCACACCAAAAAGTCTTGCAAAACTGAACGGGCAAAGCACCTATCTCGATGAAGCAGTTGCTTCTTGGCCAATGTGTAGCAGATTTTAATGCAGAGCACGATCCATCGGGATATGGTGTGTTTCTGCACAGCCTTCCCTTTTTTGGCCCGACATATCAGACGAAGAGTTGATTGTCCACCCAGAACAGTTTTGTGCAGTCAAGGTAGAACAACAACCCTCTTTTTGGGTCCAGCTGGTGGAGTCTCTCCTCTTCCTTAGAGGGATGAGGCAGAGCTTAAAAGGTAGGCAAAGTGATGGACTGGCCCTCGTGGAAAAGGGTGACTGACTACCTTCGGCAAGAAGAATGCTGGAGTCTGAAGGACCAGTTTGTCAGGGGAAAATGAGATTTGGGGAGGCTCAGTGGACAGTACCTGTAGCTCACTAACTCACTGAGCAGATGTAGTTACCACCAGAAAAGCAGTCTTGATGGTGAAGAACTGAAGAGGGCAAGAATTAAGTGGGTCGAAGGGAGTACACATTAAAAATGTAAGGACCAAGTTATGGTCCCACTGAGGCATACCAATGGAGATGGGGAAAACAAGCAGCAGACCTTTAAGGAACCTATTTACTATAGGGGATTGGAAGAGTGAAGGCTGATCTGGCAGCTGCAGAAAACCAGGAATGGCATCAAGATAACCCTTCAAAGAGTCCAATGCAGAGCCCTACTAGGCCAGGGTTATGACTAACCGAAGAACATGAGAAAGGGTAGCAGATAGGAGATAAACCTGTTTCTCAGCACACCATATGTATTCCAATGGCCTGTGTATACCATTTTGGTGGAGGGACACCGAGCTGCCAAGATAACTAGGATAGGACGAAGACCTCAGTTGAAAGAGGAATTTGTTCATGTTGGTAGTCAAGCCAGAAATATTCTCATTTCAATGAGGGATGCAGTTAAATCTGAACTAGACAACTTGTGTCAGACTGGCATGTTTGACCCTCTAGAGGGTACAGAGGGTGTTGAGAAAGGCCCTTTGATGTAGCAAGCAAACACTCTGGTGTGATTGGTTTGTGTACAGATCTCAGAAAACTTATTTTCCTGGTCGCAGGAACACAATCTACCATTTATACGTCCTGGTGCAGAGGGTATAAAGTTGTAATCCAACGAAACATGCGTTGACCAATATCATGAGGAGACCCCAGATCAAGGCGTAATATTGGAAAACTAGATAAGAAGTGGTCTCTGTATTGAGCTAAATTGTACAAAACAAACTTCTTTCTGGGGACCCTGGAAGAATGCATGTTATAAGCGTGGATGAATATAATATGTAATGAGTGATGGCGAGTCAAGTGGGATGGTGAATTTGTATTCATACTGATGTCTAGTTTTGTATTGTATTGTCAGGTTGACTAATGCATTAAATGTTGATTTAGGAATCATCTGGATACAAACATTTAAAAATTATGAAAGATTTGTGGTTGTGAATTCAAAAATCAAAAAATCATTTTTAAATAAAAAGAAATGTGATATTATATAGAAAAATCAAAAATCGAATACTTTTGGGTCAGTGACTATGTTGGGTATATTTCATTTATTAGTTGAGATAGGCTGAGTGGGAATATTTATTTTCTGTTTGATGCTTTGCTTCCCCAATGTTCCTGAATCTACAAGTATGTATTGGGGGTACCCTTCATGATTAGCTGATCTAAGGAAATGCAAGTGTGTTGTGGTGGAACCCTCTCCTTCTCCGAGCATTTCATAGATAGTAATAATGCTGCAGCAAGACTTTTCAACACTGCATCTCATGGCAGCATGCTATCAAATCAAGCTGCATGAGGAATCATGATAACTCATCACATTTAAAATCCATTTAATCTCGTTTTGCTTTTCTTTGCAAAGGATAATGAATTATATTTTTGGGTACTCTGAAGGAATCCAGTTCTTTCAGGACATAATGGTGATTTTGGGTGAATACAGAGATATACCTGTCCCTGGAGTCAGACTAGATTTACAGACAAGGAACACGTTAAGCTTAAAGAATGATTTGGAAAAGAAGAATCCTTGGGCACTGTTACAAATCATGGGATCAGTGCCCAAAGTGACCTAGCGTTAAAAAGGAAGTGAGATCGTTTTTGGGAATAGTAGAGTTTCATGCTAAGTCCATTCCAAATTTGGATGCAAAAACTATCAATATGAGAGCTCTCCTCAAGAAGGGAAGATAAGTCAAGTGGTCTCATGAGTGCGAGAATGAATTCTTTAAGAGTAAAGAAAACAACTGCCAGTCTGCAGTGTTTCACTTCTGCACCAGAATATTGCATAACAACTGAGGGAAGCATGTCTGGCTCGGGTACTCTTCTACAACACACATCAGAAAAATGTACTAGGATGACAGCCTAGATCTCCATGATTTGGAAAAAGAGGCACTGAATGTGTTCTGGCCATTAGGAAGTTAAGTCTGAGTAAAAACAATTCGTTTGGACTGATCACAAGCCTTTAGTAGACGTTTCCATGAAAGAGGGATTAGAAAGGGATTAGAGTTCAACTATGTTGTTCAATACATAATAGGACAGAGATATTCCATGGTGGATGGGCTGTCGACATTGTGCTCACAGAAAGGTAATGAGCTTGAAGATGATGGCGAGAAGAAGGTGAAGGTATTAGGATACTGGAGGTGCTAGGTTACTAAAGGTGCTGTGATACCTTACCTCTTGGGGGGAGGCTCTAAATGAGATGTTATGCTGCCAAAGGTATGTGGTGCCCATCACTGCAACAACCACCAGCTGTGCCTTACGGGCGCTCCATCCCCCAGCCATACCAGCGGCACTAGACGCCAATGCACTTCCACACGCCAGGAGGCTCTTTTTCTTTATTTCAATACAACTTTTATTGTTTTTTAACAACATACAAAACATATAACATGTAATCGTCAACGCTTTGTCTTTATAGGGTGGTAGCCCAAACTGGCTGAGTTAGTGGTGGAACAGTTACAGATTATATATGCTTGGCTGTCCCCGTATCCACTGTCCCAGTAAGAGGAAGGGGAAGAATGAAAGGGGAAGGGGTAGGAATTAAGGTAGAGACCGCGCCCGTCAGAGCCCAGAAGAGGCTGGACCACCTCCCTGATAACGCACCTCACCTGCCCTCGCCGTGACATTTTACATCAACTCAAGGTACTGTGTATTTTCTCTTTTGGAGCGAGGACTTTGTTTCTCCACGCCAGGCCATCAGCAGATTGTGCTGAGCTGAACTGTTGATCTTTTTCCCTGGGTATAGTGGCTGGGAGTAGTGATAGGAAAGCGCAAAAGCATAGAGGGGGTGTTAGATTTTGGGGTATCTAGTTGGCACAGGTAGGTACTTGTGACAAATAGGAACCCGTGCCTTTAGTCAGGGTAAGGGGGTACACTCCTAAAATAACCCCTGCTCACCCCCTTGGCAGCTCGGCACGAGCAGACAGGCTTATTTCAGAGGCAGTGTGTAAAGCATGTGTGACCACATACAGTAACCCAGTGACAACACTACAAATGGCCACCACATAAGGTTTATATCAAAAATAAGTATTCTTTATATAGACTTAACACAAGACCATTAAACAACAGAAATCCACAATACTATACTTAGAGATGGTAGTTTTAGCTTAGTTCAGTTCAGTTCTTAAGATGCGACACTTTGCGTCAATGTACCGTACGATGCGTTGCGCTTCCACAACAAGTAATATTGCAGCAATGGAAATGCGGCAAAGTTCCGGTGCAAAGAAATAAGGACGTGAAGATCTTCCAGATGCGGCACGCTTCTCCGATGATGCGAGAAGTCTCGATTCGATGCGTCTACTGCAGCAGCAACACCCTTGTTCAGCGATGCAACGGCAATAGCTTCAGCTGCGACACTCTTCTCCGACGTTTGCGAGAAGCTTCCGCACGATGCGCCAACTACAGTGGCGACATCCTTGTTCAGAAATGCAACAGCAGCAGCTCTGCCGGGGGCGCCCTTCTCCGGGGATGCGAGGCGCTTTTCTCGATGCGTTGTAATGCGACAGCGGCTACACCATTGTTCAGAGATGCGACGGCAGCCACAGCGACAGCAACACGCTTCTTCGTTTGCGAGACACTTCTCGCGATGCGGAGCAATAAGACAGCTCCAGCAGCGACACCCTTGTTCAGAAGTGCGATGGCAGCAGCAGCGACGGCGACACGCTTCCTCTTCGTTGTGAAACGCTTCTCTCAATGCAGTGCAATATGACCGCTCCAGCGGCGACACCCTTGTTCAGAAGTGCGACAGCAGCAGTAGCGACGGCGACACACTTCTTCCTCGTTGAGTCATGCTTCCAGCTCCTTGCGACACGCAGTCCCTCAGAAGGCCCAAAACAGCAGCAGGCACTTCCAAAGAACTCTGGGGAGCTGGGGTTTCAAGTCTGTTGTCCCTGAGACTACAGCAGGAGGCAAGCTCTTTTCCAAGCCCTTGGAGATCCTTCACAAGTTGAAAATAAAGTACACAAAGTTCTTTCTCCTTTCTTTGGCAGTCTGGCAACCACTGCAGGCCAATTCCCTAAGCAGGACTTCAGCTTGGGAATAGTCTCTCCTCAGTTTATTCAGGTTCCTCTCCTCAACAAAGGTTTCTTCTTGTAGTCCAAAAGTGATCTAATTTCTTGGGATCAGGGTCCCAATATTTATACCCCAAAATTCTTTGTCCACGGAGGGCAGAGGGGCCTTTGCCTAGTCCAAACCAGTTCTAGAGCACTCTGTTTACATGCCTCCTTCTTTCCTTTCACAGTGCAGGGCAGAAACATCAGATGCCCCACAGGAGGTGGAGCCAGCATTGTGGAGGGAAAGCACAGTCCCGGAGCACTTTGTTGACATGATTCCTTCTCTCCTTTCACAGTGCTGGGCAGAGACATAAGACACACCACAGGGGGTGGAGCCAGCACTGTGGGGGGCAGGCACAATCCTATTCAAGTCCCAGGTGCAACTCCTCCCTCTCATCTAGATGCAGGTCTCTCTATTCACCACTGGGCCAACTCATTCTGTCTCCTGGAATCCCTCAGCCCTGTCACTCAAACTCCAGACAAGGAATACACAACCTAGCAGAGGCAGGCTTTGGATAGTTAGACAGGAAAATACCTACTTTCTAAAAGTGGTATTTTCAAACACAGAATGTTAAAACCAACTTCACTAAAAGATGTATTTTATCATTCTGAGTTCAGGCATACAAAACTCAAATTTCTACCATGTTCCCTGAGTCACTTAGATTATTACATTTTATAATCCTAACTGCCCATTCTGGCCTAAGGAGAACAAGTAGCCTTGCAATAGTGAAAAACGATAATGGCTGTAATTCACTATTAGGACATGCCACACACACCAGGGCGTCTGACATGAAGAAAAGGGAAGGTTTAGGGACTGGCAAGTGGGTGCATTTGCCCAGTCAGCATGGCAGTACCGACGGCACACAGGCTCTGCAATGGCAGGCATTAGACACACTTTTACAGGCTGCTTCTGTGGGTTGCATAACCAGTGCTGAAAGCCCACTAGCAGAATTTGGATTACCAGCCCTGGGCACTCCTGGTGCACTGTACTAGGGTTTGACAGGTAAACCACACCAGCCAATCATGGAATCACTAATTCATACATTAATCTATAATAGGAAGAGCATATGCACGTTTAGCACTGATCAGCAGTGGTAAAGTGCCCAGAGTCATAAAACCAACAAAAGCAGGTCAGACAAAATACAGGAGGAAGGCAAAAAGTACAGGGATGACCCTGCAAAGAGGGCCAAGTCCAACAGGGGGGCTCAAAGGAAGCCTGTTAAAAAAAGATAAAGAAGAAGACCCACAAACTAAGCTCGGTTGCAGGGGGGAGGGGTGGGAGGGAGCAGTGTTTGATCCAATTGACAACCTGCTATCTGAAAGTGAGGGCCTCCTCGACCCAATCCCCACTAGTGCTTCTCCAGAATTTACCAATGCACAGCCTTTTACTAGCTCCACACAAAACTTGGCTGTATACCAGCCATGGTTAAAAAGATTGCGGGCAGGAGTCAGAAACAGGGCCAAGCTGCCTTGCATCCCAGAGGGCCTGCTAGTGGGGGTGGTAATGTATTGGAGACTGTAGTAGATATATCAACTTTCTCCAGCAGTAATATCGTTTGCCCCCTATTAGATTATGTTGAGCCAGAGGACGTGCTATCTCGCCCAGGTAGCGTAGGACAAAAACATAGTGTGCAGACAAATACATGTCCAAATGAGGATGACATAGCAGCAATAAGGCTAGTTTCAAAGTTAAACAATCATGATGTCAGTTACACAGGTAGTTTATCAAGTTGCACACCCGACTCTATAAAACAGGCCCCTACATATAGATCCCTAGCATCACAAATAATGGACATTATGCAGGAAATCAGAGCACTAAAAGTAATTGTTGGCAGCCTCTCAGATTCTTTAAGTAAGGTGCATACTGAAGTCTAATGTGTCAAGACACGACTGAAATCACAAGTAATTTGTCAAACAAGCATCCAAGGAGGTATCGACTGTTAGAGCAAACTACCACGTGACCCTGTCCAACAAAACTCTGGAAGCCTATGTAGAGAAAACCCAGCCCAGAACATCAAAGTTGATCCCGTGGACCCTTGACACCCTAGAGGTAGGACAGCCTAGGGCTGCTCCATGGCAGTCCATCGATTTTACATTGTGATTAACAAGGACCCCCCTGGATAATGCTCTATTAGACTCCTAGGGCAGGGTAAACAACCTGTATGCGAAAAATTCCTAGGCAGTCAACAACTTTCAAAAATAAACAAGTAAGAGAATCCAAGTCAAGGACAGTTGCAAAAGCTGAGGAGATGATCTGAATTCATCAATTTTTAATAAAAAACACAAATGTGTGTATAGTGTAAACAATAGCAAAAACACAATTCAATAATAAAAGGTCTAATTAACACAATGCTAAAAATTCACAACCAAGGAATTACATTAAAAGCAATTACAATTCAATTTATAAAAGGAACACCAATTCTGACGGTGTCCGGCTGAAGGACAAAAACAGTACTCGACGCGCGTTTCGGCGACTTAACGCCTTCTTCAGGAGCCACAAGGCCTTCTAAAAATACAAAAACATGGCATGAGACACGGTACATTTTACATTTTTACATGTGTCAATAACAAAAACTAATGCCTAATTCGATTAACTTTAAGAAAAAGACCATTCCATCATAACAGCTAATACAGTGCCTTGGAGCCAAGGTAATCTCATGAGGACTTTGTTTATTTTTCTATTTACTGATTGATACATATCAACTAATAGTGCGAGAGTACAACACATGTATTATTAATTAGGCAATCCATAATTACAGGACACATAGTTGCCTGACACATGTTCGGTGGGTTCTAAGCACATAACTATAATACTGATACATTCAACAACTTACTTCATGCAGACCAGGGATTTGTTCGGTCAATGCTCAACCGTAAAGTTCTGTGCAGACCAGTTGGATCAGTTGGATCTAAGAGGGTACGAATTAATTGGGTGAAGGGGGGGGGGGGGGGGGGGGGGGAGGAGGGAAATTTGTTATAATCCCAGTGTTCCTGAAGGTAGAAGAACATTGAATGAATTGAGCACAAGCGATGGCATGCAAGCGGCCAAAAGCATTTATTGGATTTTAATCGCATAGTTATGGTGGCCAAGGATCGATCTATTAAATAACAGGGATCTGCATCTGTAGGGAATGCCTGGACTGAAAAACAATGACTTACATTGCATGTTAATACCTGATATAAGTATACGAAGATTACAATCTTAAATGGGATATGCTTTCAGGTAGAGGTTCATATAGATATCCAGATGGACCAACGAATTTGAAAAAGGTGAAAGAAGTCCATTTTAAACCCTATCCTATGGACGTGTCGCGATTGGTAAGACACACAAAGGAAGATAAAATGAAATATAAAGGGCAGGTTTACAAGGTAATTCCTTATACCTGTAGACTGATGTCTAAGTGCCTGGATATTTCTTATAGGGTGCAACCGAAGGCAATAGTCACGACGTGCTGCCCAATGCGAAAAAGAACCTGAAATCAGGTATAGATACATTACTAAATGTCTATCTCAGTGTCACCAATAGGCATAGGTCAATTGTAAATAGGTACAGATTCAGTGCATCTGGTAATGCAATACTTCGAGTAACACAAAAACTAAACAAATATTAACTGTTAACAAACGAATCGAAGACACATTGCGCTAAAAATTAAAAAATAAGTTAAAAAGGAATAAAGAAACAAGGGGAGACCATGGGCGCCTAGGTGCAAGCGTACACGATGTGTAAGTCTCTCTGTTAAAGCCATATTTATAAAGACTATGTTTATGGACAATATTAGTAATCACTACCTTAGCAATAGATTTGCGCTGTTCCAATGAAGTGAAAACAATTAAAATGGTCGGAATCGGCGATGGGGTGTCGAACCTGCAAAAGATAATGATTCAACTGTCAATATATACACCCTTCGCTGCTAGGGTCTGCTGACTAACATCGTCTCGACTCGTGCAAACCTATAAAGAAAATCTCAAGAGTAGAGATGACGGAAAAACGGGCAATTCTCACCTCGCAAAGGCAGGATATGCCCAATGGCTGCCCACTCAGTAACGCAATTAGTGCGCCTTTCCAGGTGTGGGGTGAGCTCCAATTGAAAGGGATACACAGGGAGGATGAACTTATAAAAATGCCAGGAACCGTAGTGGAGTGATAAACCTACAAAATACAAATAAAGTATCAAATCGGCGCACGAGAAGTGCACCAGTAGGTGTGGATGTGTCCTATCTAATAAAATATCAGCAGTACAGGGCTATAAACGACTCTCTCGTTTAGCGGTGGCAACAAGGGGGAGCAGTTCTCACCTGGTGACGGCAGGATGTGCCCGATGTATGTGCACTCCGCGAAACGGTAGTGCGGCTGTCCGGGTGTCGGGTAATGATCAACCGACGCTCGGATGGCAGTTTGCTTAAATATCATGCCTCACCTGGAGGCTAATAGGTAGGTGGAGCTTGCAGCATGAAAAAGATTAGGCAGGAAAGATGACGGACATAGATGAAGGACTCCGTCAACACTGAGGTTGTTTGCCCGGCCTGGAATTGAAACGGGAAAACGAAAAACGGGCATTCAGAGCGCGATATGTGTTTTAAAAAAAGAAGCCTATGTTAAACATCATGTACTTCAATAGATACAAGGGATCGCGTGTGGATCGATCCGAGATACAGAGAATCTCTCAAGGGGAGGAGCTGGCTTCACTGTGGGCAAAATGAAGAAAAGGGAAGAGAGACTCGATTAAAGCATTACAGAAGAAGTTAATCGTGGTGAATAATCTGCTTAAATAGACACATCCATTACTGTGACTTAAAGTAAAATAGAAGTGAGCCCATGGAGGGAGTATCATGGAAACTATACAACACAATTACTAAGAGAAAATAAATAATAAACAGGGAATATGCCGATTAATTACTCACTAGGTAAAATGACCCAATGTAATTAGTATCAAAAGGGGTCTCAGTAGGAAGTCACCAAATTCGTGGACCATAAAATCATCATAGTGATGTGAACCATATTTGCAGTAGAAATCAATGCTTACAATTACACAGTAATGTAAGGGCTGCCATGGAACCATATAGATTCATGTAGTACCTAAGTCAAATGATGGCATTCTCCCATGGGATTTCAGAGTTCAATCCCTTTTTGAAGGTGCCCAGAGAGAAGATCCAAAAGACTTCACGTTTCTTACGTGCTCTGGTGCCACCTAAGTTGTCCGCAAGTCTAATTTTTTCAATGATACACCATTTGAAGTCATTCGGGGTGTGATTTTTTTCTTCGAAATGTTTGACCAGGGGCGCTGTAAGTTTATGCGTTCGAATCGCTGAACGATGTTCGGTCAGTCTCACCTGAATCGGTCTTGATGTTTCGCCAACATACCCGAGTTGGCAGGGGCATATGATAAAATAAATGCAATTGGCCGTCTTGCAATTCCACATGTCTCTAGCCTCGAAGTGACATCCATTGTGCTCAAAAGAATCACCTTGTAAAATACTCGAGCAAGACTTACAGGAAGAGCATTTGACCGTACCTCTCACTGGGAAGTTATTTTCAATTGACCTTTGAACAAATTCAGAGGTGGAACCACTCGGTTTAAACCGCGAATGCACAATCAGATCTTTTAAATTTTTGTTGCGTTTGTAAGCAAACAGTGATTTCTCAAATTTAAACTGGGTAGTAGGATTAGAGTTCAAAATGTGCCAGTTTTTATTCACAATATGTTTGACAGTGTTATCTAATGTTGAATGTTTGGTTACACAGACTAGTTGATTCTTAGGTTTGGGGACCTTTTTTCTCAGTAGAGCATCTCGATCGTAAAATCTGGCTCGTTTAAAGGAATCTCGTACTAGCCTGACATCAGGTGGAATTTCTGGACCTGATAATCAAACATCAGAATAATAAATTGGTAGTTGACCTTTTCACCAAGCCCACGGCCAGAAACACTCTTCTGCATTTTAAGAGTTTTCACCCCCGAAGTCAACGTGATGGGATACCCTTTTCCCAGTTCCTTCGAGTGAGAAGGAACTGTACCAATCTTGCTGATTTTGACATTCAAGCCAATATTATGCGCCAAAAGTTCCTAAATAGAGGATACCCCCACAGGCTAGTACGAGATTCCTTTAAACGAGCCAGATTTTACGATCGAGATGCTCTACTGAGAAAAAAGGTCCCCAAACCTAAGAATCAACTAGTCTGTGTAACCAAACATTCAACATTAGATAACACTGTCAAACATATTGTGAATAAAAACTGGCACATTTTGAACTCTAATCCTACTACCCAGTTTAAATTTGAGAAACCACTGTTTGCTTACAAACGCAACAAAAATTTAAAAGATCTGATTGTGCATTCGCGGTTTAAACCGAGTGGTTCCACCTCTGAATTTGTTCAAAGGTCAATTGAAAATAACTTCCCAGTGAGAGGTACGGTCAAATGCTCTTCCTGTAAGTCTTGCTCGAGTATTTTACAAGGTGATTCTTTTGAGCACAATGGATGTCACTTCGAGGCTAGAGACATGTGGAATTGCAAGACGGCCAATTGCATTTATTTTATCATATGCCCCTGCCAACTCGGGTATGTTGGCGAAACATCAAGACCGATTCAGGTGAGACTGACCGAACATCGTTCAGCGATTCGAACGCATAAACTCACAGCGCCCCTGGTCAAACATTTCGAAGAAAAAAATCACACCCCGAATGACTTCAAATGGTGTATCATTGAAAACATTAGACTTGCGGACAACTTAGGTGGCACCAGAGCACGTAAGAAACGTGAAGTCTTTTGGATCTTCTCTCTGGGCACCTTCAAAAAGGGATTGAACTCTGAAATCCCATGGGAGAATGCCATCATTTGACTTAGGTACTACATGAATCTATATGGTTCCATGGCAGCCCTTACATTACTGTGTAATTGTAAGCATTGATTTCTACTGCAAATATGGTTCACATCACTATGATAATTTTATGGTCCACGAATTTGGTGACTTCCTACTGAGACCCCTTTTGATACTAATTACATTGGGTCATTTTACCTAGTGAGTAATTAATCGGCATATTCCCTGTTTATTATTTATTTTCTCTTAGTAATTGTGTTGTATAGTTTCCATGATACTCCCTCCATGGGCTCACTTCTATTTTACTTTAAGTCACAGTAATGGATGTGTCTATTTAAGCAGATTATTCACCACGATTAACTTCTTCTGTAATGCTTTAATCGAGTCTCTCTTCCCTTTTCTTCATTTTGCCCACAGTGAAGCCAGCTCCTCCCCTTGAGAGATTCTCTGTATCTCGGATCGATCCACACGCGATCCCTTGTATCTATTGAAGTACATGATGTTTAACATAGGCTTCTTTTTTTAAAACACATATCGCGCTCTGAATGCCCGTTTTTCGTTTTCCCGTTTCAATTCCAGGCCGGGCAAACAACCTCAGTGTTGACGGAGTCCTTCATCTATGTCCGTCATCTTTCCTGCCTAATCTTTTTCATGCTGCAAGCTCCACCTACCTATTAGCCTCCAGGTGAGGCATGATATTTAAGCAAACTGCCATCCGAGCGTCGGTTGATCATTACCCGACACCCGGACAGCCGCACTACCGTTTCGCGGAGTGCACATACATCGGGCACATCCTGCCGTCACCAGGTGAGAACTGCTCCCCCTTGTTGCCACCGCTAAACGAGAGAGTCGTTTATAGCCCTGTACTGCTGATATTTTATTAGATAGGACACATCCACACCTACTGGTGCACTTCTCGTGCGCCGATTTGATACTTTATTTGTATTTTGTAGGTTTATCACTCCACTACGGTTCCTGGCATTTTTATAAGTTCATCCTCCCTGTGTATCCCTTTCAATTGGAGCTCACCCCACACCTGGAAAGGCGCACTAATTGCGTTACTGAGTGGGCAGCCATTGGGCATATCCTGCCTTTGCGAGGTGAGAATTGCCCGTTTTTCCGTCATCTCTACTCTTGAGATTTTCTTTATAGGTTTGCACGAGTCGAGACGATGTTAGTCAGCAGACCCTAGCAGCGAAGGGTGTATATATTGACAGTTGAATCATTATCTTTTGCAGGTTCGACACCCCGTCGCCGATTCCGACCATTTTAATTGTTTTCACTTCATTGGAACAGCGCAAATCCATTGCTAAGGTAGTGATTACTAATATTGTCCATAAACATAGTCTTTATAAATATGGCTTTAACAGAGAGACTTACACATCGTGTACGCTTGCACCTAGGCGCCCATGGTCTCCGCTTGTTTCTTTATTCCTTTTTAACTTATTTTTTAATTTTTAGCGCAATGTGTCTTCGATTCGTTTGTTAACAGTTAATATTTGTTTAGTTTTTGTGTTACTCGAAGTATTGCATTACCAGATGCACTGAATCTGTACCTATTTACAATTGACCTATGCCTATTGGTGACACTGAGATAGACATTTAGTAATGTATCTATACCTGATTTCAGGTTCTTTTTCGCATTGGGCAGCACGTCGTGACTATTGCCTTCGGTTGCACCCTATAAGAAATATCCAGGCACTTAGACATCAGTCTACAGGTATAAGGAATTACCTTGTAAACCTGCCCTTTATATTTCATTTTATCTTCCTTTGTGTGTCTTACCAATCGCGACACGTCCATAGGATAGGGATTAAAATGGACTTCTTTCACCTTTTTCAGATTCGTTGGTCCATCTGGATATCTATATGAACCTCTACCTGAAAGCATATCCCATTTAAGATTGTAATCTTCGTATACTTATATCAGGTATTAACATGCAATGTAAGTCATTGTTTTTCAGTCCAGGCATTCCCTACAGATGCAGATCCCTGTTATTTAATAGATCGATCCTTGGCCACCATAACTATGCGATTAAAATCCAATAAATGCTTTTGGCCGCTTGCATGCCATCGCTTGTGCTCAATTCATTCAATGTTCTTCTACCTTCAGGAACACTGGGATTATAACAAATTTCCCTCCTTCCCCTCCCCCCCCCCCCCTTCACCCAATTAATTCGTACCCTCTTAGATCCAACTGATCCAACTGGTCCGCACAGAACTTTACGGTTGAGCATTGACCGAACAAATCCCTGGTCTGCATGAAGTAAGTTGTTGAATGTATCAGTATTATAGTTATGTGCTTAGAACCCACCGAACATGTGTCAGGCAACTATGTGTCCTGTAATTATGGATTGCCTAATTAATAATACATGTGTTGTACTCTCGCACTATTAGTTGATATGTATCAATCAGTAAATAGAAAAATAAACAAAGTCCTCATGAGATTACCTTGGCTCCAAGGCACTGTATTAGCTGTTATGATGGAATGGTCTTTTTCTTAAAGTTAATCGAATTAGGCATTAGTTTTTGTTATTGACACATGTAAAAATGTAAAATGTACCGTGTCTCATGCCATGTTTTTGTATTTTTAGAAGGCCTTGTGGCTCCTGAAGAAGGCGTTAAGTCGCCGAACCGCGCGTCGAGTACTGTTTTTGTCCTTCAGCCGGACACCGTCAGAATTGGTGTTCCTTTTATAAATTGAATTGTAATTGCTTTTAATGTAATTCCTTGGTTGTGAATTTTTAGCATTGTGTTAATTAGACCTTTTATTATTGAATTGTGTTTTTGCTATTGTTTACACTATACACACATTTGTGTTTTTTTTATTAAAAATTGATGAATTCAGATCATCTCCTCAGCTTTTGCAACTGTCCTTGACTTGGGTTCTCTTACTTGTTTATTTTTGAAAGTTGTTGACTGCCTAGGAATTTTTCGCATACACACAGTCCATCGATTTTAACAAGGCATATTTTTCTCTACCAAGTTTTGCCAATCAGCAGGCAAACCAACCACAATCCTTATATAGTGCTTCTAAAATAGGAGACAAATAGTTTATATGGTCAATGTACCAAGGCTTCCCCTAATCCCACACAGAGAGGATGAGGACTCACTAATTAACAAATGTATCCACTGGATCTGGCGGGTGAGAGGCTTAATCAGAGAGGACATTACTGGGGCGAAGAGGCTTTCTAACCCAGGAGGGTCCCCCAGATGCCGTTGATGCTATAGCTCTCACTTACTCGCATCATGCCCCTGTGGAAAATTTGGTGGCTTTTGACAATCGTACTCAAGATCTCACTACAACCAACATCAGTTTTAAATATAACCACCCGGAGATGGCTCCAGTGATGAACCCTGCTCACCATGTAGCATCCCAAAACAGCGTCCCTTAACTGCTGGAGATAGACTGAAGGTCCCCTTCGCCTCCCGCTGCTAGTATTAAAGCCAATGATGCAGCACCTGCCAGTGAACCAACTGTATTCCAGCAAGGGCTAAATCCTCCCGCAGAGACGAGCTGTTCCAACAGCATACAGAAAGGGATAGATAGCATCCTAGAGAATACAGCTCTAGGGGAAGGGCCAGTGCTAGAGGTACAAGGAACATCACGTAGACTAGCGATTTTATATGGAACATAGTGGGGCTGAGTTTGATATATGTGCCTTTCAAGAAACATGGCTAGTCAAGCCACTTTATCATGTGGGGTATCTAAATTTCTATACATCAGCCATCCAAGGTAGCAAAGGTCGTCCTTCGGGGATCTCACAATTTGGATCATACAGGACATTGGCTTTAAGATACAGACACTACCGACAGGGAGCAATGATATCCTTGCAATCCGGTTGATGTGCGGTCTTTATGGCAACATTGACATTTACAATGTTTATGCGAGAGGACTCAGCGGGGGAAGAAGGTTGGAAACTGTCTCTGCACTAGGTGAGCTTTTAGACAATCTCTCTTGGGCTGCCTCCATGTTTATAGTGGGGTACCTAAATACAACTTTTGAGCCCCTAGGCTGTAGGAAACTTGATATAGCGGGAGAGGAAGATGAGCAGTGGGGCATCCCAAACCTGGACATACCCCCAATCAAAAGATGGACAGAAGAAGCCCTAAAGATAAACGCTTTAAGCCTAGAAAAGGGCATAAGGGCGGCCAAGTGGAATACCATCTCCGACAAGCAAGGGATTTACACGTTCAATATTGGTCACCACTCCAGCCATATAGATTATTTGTTAATTAGCTTAAAACTCTGGCATACCCTAGCAGATATGGTTGTAATGGTTAGAATGGAGAGCGATCCCAACCCACTATGTTCTACATTCATTTTTTTTTGATAAATATCTTTTTATTGCAGCGGAATAAATTGTACAAACAGGTCATATACCATTCCAACCGTTGTCTGTTGTAAAATATGATTCTCCAGTGCGTGTGTCACACAGCCATTTAGCTCACACCCCGGAGGTCGAGCGGCGTAATAACGAAGAAAGTCATGAGCTGGAGAAGTTAGTATGGCTCAGCGACAACCAGTTGTCCGGAAGATGGTAGGGCTGCTTTTCGTTCCCCCAATCCCCCCATCTCCGTAATTCCCTAACAAACTAGACAATCCCTCCCCTCTACCCCCAAACAACATCCCCCCTCCCGCCAAGCCCCCTCCACCCCCCTCTCCCAGTCCTACCCCCCCGCCCCTCTCCCTACCCCCCACCCCCCCAGGCGTGTCAGAGTACCATCAGAGCGAGCTTGCATCCATCCCGTCTAGTCCAGACCCGAAACATACCATCAGGAGTAATCAATAGAAACTGCCAGTCACCACGTAGGAAGTAGGGAAACAAGGGAAGGAGTCTAGGCCATCACCACCCCAGGCGGCGGCGCCGCGGGAGCAGGGCTATGCGCGGGGGAGTCATCATCATCCAGGTCCAAAAGTGTGAGGTCTAAGACCAACCTCTCCCAGGCCCTGGCCCTCTCTAGATCTGTGTCAGTGCCCGCCCTAAGTGCAGACTGCAAACAGAGCTCCCCCTCACTCCGGGCCCATTTGTTAAGCTCAGCCTTCCATCTCTCTACAGTGGGGCCCCTATTCGCCTTCCATTGGGATGTTATGGCACGTTTCGCTAAAAGTAGTCCCAGGTCCAGAAACTTACTAGTAATTTTGTTCTTTGATGTGTGTGGGAACCAATGTAGAATGCAGTGTGCCATGGTGAGTTGCAAGTCCCTCTCCGTGACCTCCCTTAGGCTATCCACTACTGCCTGCCAAAAGGAACTTAACTCTGGACAGGACCAGAACATGTGTTGGAAATCAGTCAAGTCCGCCGGGCATCGCGGGCAGGACGCCGGATGGGTCGGGAAATATTTATGCAGTTTGTCAGGGGTCAGGTAAGCCCTATGCAGGACATAAAAGTGCACCAGCTGAAACCTAGCGTTGCGCGTTCCTTTCCAGGCCAGTTCCACTATGCTAGACCACGCCTCCTCAGGGATCTCCGTCGTCAGGTCAGCCTCCCATTTCGCCTTCAGAGACAACAGTGGGGTGATAGCCTCCGAAATCATGCGCTTATACAGGCACGCAACAGCCTTGACCGTCCCCGCCACCGTCACCACGTATTGGCAGCCCAGAGACAGTGGCGGTTCCGTCATGCCCGTCTTCCAGTGCTTGCGGATCGCCGTCATCAGTGCCGCATGAAGGAGGAAGTCCCCCCCCGCCAGTTCAGAGCGGTCTCTCAAGAGGTCAAAAGGCAGTAACACTCCATTCTCATAAAGGTCCCCCACGGACGTCAGTCCCTGAAGTTCCCAGCTTTCCAATCGGTGCCATGAGCCCCCATGCGGGAGTGCCCCGCACAGCTTGAGCGGGATCTTAGGTGCGTACGGGACTGCAATACAGCCCCTCCGGAGATACCTATTCCAACATTTCCGGGCGGTCGCAAATTCCTGGGAGAGATGGAAGTCCCCCATCGGGAGGCCCAGAACAATCCGGGATAACACCTGAACCGGTCCCGC
The DNA here is from genome assembly GCF_964261635.1 of Lissotriton helveticus. Lineage (NCBI taxonomy): Eukaryota > Metazoa > Chordata > Amphibia > Caudata > Salamandridae > Lissotriton > Lissotriton helveticus. The sequence goes on along the minus strand of NC_136061.1, from coordinate 218,456,566 downwards.
CGGCTCCCCGGACCCGTCCTCCCCTCTCCTGGCTCTCGCGACCCATTGTGTCAGCCACTGGAGCTGAGCCGCCAGGTAGTATAGTTCGTAGTCTGCTACCGCTAGTCCTCCTTCCGCCCTAGGACGGAGAAGTGTGTTGTGCGCCACCCTGCGCCTGCCCGCCCCCCACAGAAAGCCAATCACCATCGACTTTAGCCGCCGGAAGTAGCTCACCGGGATCCAGATCGGGAGGGTCCTGAAAAGATAGAGCAATCTCGGTAGGGTCACCATCTTAAGGAGCGCCACCCTCCCCATCAGCGACAATGGGAGCGTGCTCCAGAAGTCGAAGTTCACCTTAGTGAGCCTGATCGCCGACCCAATATTGCCCTCGAGGATGTCTGCCTTATCATGGAAGATCGAGGTACCTAGGTAGCGAAGACTCCTCTCCTCCCACGTCACCCCGTCCGTGGATTGTGGGCATGTGCGGCGTGGGCGGGTCGGGAACAGGTAGGACTTCGTCCAGTTCACCCGGAGGCCTGACACCCTGCTCAATGATTGTAGGAGGGACTTAGCCCCACGCAGAGAGGCAGCCGAGTCCGCCAAGAACATCAGCAGGTCATCAGCATACAATGCGATATGGTGCACCTGTCCATAGTCATCCAGCCCCTGATATGCCTGTCCCGGCCGGGCTCGCGCCGCAAGGGATTCGACCGCTATGGCAAACAATAGGGGGGAGAGAGGGCACCCCTGACGGGTGCCCCTACCCACCGCACACATCTCAGATATAACTCTTCCAGTTCTGACCCTCGCCGTTGCGTTCCGGGATAGCAGCGTCGTCCAATCCACAAAGTCCTCGCCTAGTCCCATTGTGCGCATGACATGGAAAAGGTAAGGCCTTTCCAGGCTGTCAAAGGCCTTCTCCATGTCAACTGCGAACACCACCGCCTCATCTCCGTCATAGGTGTCAGCCTCCAAGACATGCAGGAGCCGACGTATATTAACCCCTTCAGTGCTAATGACAAGGGTAACTCGTCATGGAGTTTCCATTGATTTCAATGGAAATTACATTGAAGTGCCAGAAGATGCTTAGCATCCAAGTGGTTAAGCGCCGTGTTTTGCGGGTCGGGATAAAGCCGGATTGGTCCACGTAGATCATCGTGGACATATGGGGGAGCAAGCGCGACGCCAAGATTTTACTCAAAATCTTGTAGTCTAAATTGACTATGTTCTACATTCATGTTCAGGGAACTTCACAAACGGGTACAAACCCATAATTAATTTATTACAGGTAAATTATTACCAACAACTGATATGCGGCGCTTAAAGTGGCCGATCATCGAGCGGCCAGAAATATTAGCAGCCATCAATAGTGATATTGAGCACACTCTAACTGAGATGGAGACATCCCATTGCAACCTACAGTCGCCCAAAAAATGTACATATTTGCATAATACCTTATTTTTTAAAATTGGGTCATACTTCCTAAGACCCTATACATTAAGGGTATTGGGTCCACTGGTTCAACAAAGAGTACAAACAATCCAGAGTAGCCTTGGGGGAGGAAATCAGATCAGGAGACTTGACCAGAGTAGAAATGACCAGGAAGTCTTATAAGAAAGTGATGATGAATAAAAAAAAAGTCCTGGGACGAGAAAAAATGGCAGGATCTAAAATAAGCAAGCTAAGGGAGCAATATGCAGCGCTTTAGGAGCCTGGTAAAATGGGGCACAGGGGGAGTCACACAATCCCCCCAAAATCATGTGGGTTAATCATTTTGCAGAACAATATGCTGATAACAATATCGAGGTCTGTGAGCCCTTACAGACTCACTTATCTATCTGACAAAGTATTTGACACAGCAGATATAAGTGCCACACTCAGTACAATTGCCATAGGTAGAGTGCTTGGTATTGATAGTGTATCTGCAGACATTTTTCTGCAGGATAAGGCTAAATAGAGTCGGTACATATTGTTGCTAGCGAATGCTATTGTCCATGGCACCCCTATCCCTGGCGGAGATCACCCAGATATACAAAAAAGGGGATTAATACCTACATAGGAACTATAGGCCGATAAGCCTTATAGATTCGATCGAGAATGTAGTGGGCCGACAAGTTTTAGCAAAAACCCAAGACTGGATTGATGATAATGCCATACTGAGCCCACTCCAGGCAGGCTTTCAGGCCCACTTAAGCACTATAGACCAAGTCTTTCGGTTTTTATTGATTTATTGGCAGACTGTAGTTCTTGGAAAAGGCAGCATATACACTGCCTTTGTTGACCTGAAGTCAGCCTTTGACTTGGTATCCCGTGAGAAATTATGGAGGGTATTCCAGGAGCTTGGGATGCCTTCTGACTTACTCCCCTCAATTTTCCGCCTTCACAAAGGAAGCTTTGCTCAAATTTGGTGGGGGCACAGGGGAGTAAGACTGACCCATTTCCTGTTGAGAAGGGTATATGCCAAGGCTGCATTTTAGCACCCGCATTATTTTCACTATTTATTAACTGTATTGCCAATTTTTTTTATCTTTGATGCCCACAGATGTGCCAGTTCTAGCAGTAAAAGAAATTCCAATCCTAATGTATGCGGATGAAAGACAATTTCTAAAACATCGGGCCAGTTACAGCATTTTGCTTATTACGGGGATTAAAAATCAATGCTGCAAAAACAAAGTTCATGACCTTCAATCAGCATAGGTCATTCAAGGGTAGTGCGGTCATGGACGGGTCACCCCTGGAGCAGGTAGATGCATTCACTTACCTAGGCATCACTCTGCAGAAAGGATTAAGCTGGAGGCCACATACCTACTCCATGGTGCTAAAACACCGGCAACTTGCCTGGGTTTTGACCAAGGAATTTAAATCATCATTGACCAAGCCTCTTACTCCGGTCTTGCAGATTTAAGGTGCAACGGTAGTGAGTTCAGTCATGTATGGTGCCGAGTTATGAGGCTTTGACAAACTCATTCAATTAGCTACATCAGAGAGCAGACTTTTCCGAGGGATTACAAGTTTACCATAAAGTGCACCTACGCTCCCCTTACGGCACAACTTAGGTAGAAAAGCACTGGTAGATATCGCAAGATTACACCCCATTCTTTACTAGCGCAGAATCTGGTGTAGGTCAGAACTGGCTACCTTTGCTGAAGGACTTGCGGACATTATAATGGCCGACCGCTTCCATAAAATCAGCTAGCTGCACGACATCAGAAGTCTTTTAACTAGTATGGGCTTGACGTCACTCTGGGAATCTCCCAACAGTTTCCAGTATCCATCAAGGGATGCAATCAAGCAAATATACTGGGAACTGATTGAACTTGATGAGAATAGAAATAACGACGGTACTACAGGGACAGGGAAGTTATTACAAATAAAATTATGACCGAGTCTGGAGTACTATTGGGGTGTAATTTCGCAAACCATTAGATTGCAAACTGTATTTCTAGCTTAGAGCGGGTTGTTTACCTTAAATGACTTTCACTGTCAAATGGTCCGCTGCAGGGGATAATAAATGTCCCATCTGCACCGATCTGGAAGATCATACACCCACGTGTTGTTTCTATGGACCTCGAAAAGTATGGCTGGCACAGACATGGAGGAACATTGGCATTAGCTCGTCCAGTGTAGCCATGGGAATACTCTGTACGGACCCATCCCTAAGCTATGCAGTGCCAATGACAAAGTTTTTAAGACGGATGTGGTCGATAAGATCTAAATTATTGCCTGAAAACAACTGAAATAATAGAAAGTAGAAATGTGTCATCCGTGGAAATGAAATAAGCTTTTAATAATACATTGGGATTTGTTTAAGGAATTTTAAGTCTTTATCATCTGACAGCATATGTTGTTTTAATACTAATTTTCTGTTGCATTATAATACATCTTGATGCAGTGATCTTATTTTTTTATCTATTTATCTAACTGTAACCCAATGTTTTTACTGTGGTACTATCGTTTTATGCATATAGATTTTATGACTTGTATTGTCGAATAAAGCTTATGTTGTTGATAGTATGTGGTGCTGCTCAGAATTGTTGAGCACAAGAGAAAAAACCTCAAGAGTGGTTGAGATATTGGAATGTGAAGGATAAGTTCTAGATGGGCAGAGACGTGCTACTGGGAGAAACAAATAGTTTCCTTCAGAGTACTAGGCTCATGACAACAGAACATAAGGGTCAGCAAGTATAAGCAAAACCAAAGCAAGAATGAAACTGAGTTACTGGTTCCCAGGCATGGACTTGAAAATAGGGAGGTTTGTGTGGGAATGCCATGACTGCCTGAGTAATGATGATGTGTACAAGGAGTAGTATAAGGATATACCCAAACAAACATGGCTGAATGTATTCATAGACATTCTAGGCCCAATTCAAGGTGAGAAATCAAATAATTACCTTTTAGAATTGACCGATCAGTTCTCATGGGCTGAAATTGGCACTTTGGAGAGCCCTTGAGGCAAGGAGGATCACAGATTTTCTTGGCAACAATTTCCATAGGAAAGGATACTCAAATGTATTCTAACTGACAATGGGTCGCAGCTGATTTCTAATGAGATGCTTGTTTTCTTATACAATCAGAGTTAACTGAAGCACAGGAGATGTACTTTATATCATCCAGAAGGGAATCGAACTGTTGAGGGCTTAATAAGTCAATAAAAGTGTGTACACGAGTTAAGATATGTTCAAGAAGAAATTGGAAGGAAGGTTTAATTTTAATCTGCCTACAAATTTACACCACACAAGACAACTGGGACGGTCCCTGCTGAGCTATTTAGAGGAAGAAAGGGTAACAGAGAGGCTTACCCTGGTTTAATGATGTGGGTAAAAGGGAAAAGAGAAAAGAAACGCTGATGTACACAGTACTACCAGTCCCAGGATGCATCACGTTTTGTAGGATAAATGCAATCCTCAATGTTAACCAAATTTAATCCATTAATCCACTTATTTAGGTCATGTTTTCAATATTTAGTGATATGTTGGTTGGTTGATTCAAAACAAATCGATTCTAATTTTCAAATGCATGTATAATGCCCAATCGCCTTTAATACAGCATGTTAAAATCCCTTGTTTCGAAAATACGAGTGATTAAACCAATGCATTTCAAGCCTTTACGGCTCTTCGTCAGGGGTTCGTATCTGTAAAATTAAAATCAAATGTATTGCAATTAATGCCATGTATTTATCCCCACATTTCAACAAGCATCGCTGAGTCATTATAATGATGCCCCCTTATAAATCACATAGTCCATCTCGTAAACAGCATATTCCCTCTACAAACGTATTTAAACGCCGTCAAGTTTAGCTACTGGATTAATTGGGTGAGTTATGCTGTTCCTAATCGCAGCGCTCTAAATAACAGTCTATACTATCAACCCACACGGTGACTATGGTTATTCTCATCAAGTCCCAGTATATGGACATACCTTTATTAACAGTTCAACCTCGAACATATTTCTCCCAACTCCACTTCCAAAATGTTATACAATCGGTATCCCGCTCAAACCTGTGGCTTTTCAACTCTTTAACCACGCCCATCTGTGCCTGTTCCCCTCCACTTGCAACTGCCGTAATTAAATCACCCTCAGTAACAAAATCATGTACCCCGCCCTCCCTCGAGTGTGTAATCACTATGCTGCCCGTACAATAGTTCTTCTCTGGTACAAGTTCATATAATAAAATGAAATGTAAACAAAGTGACAAATACAACAAGATACGATATTCTTTCTTGTGATCCGTTGTTGCAATACTTCAATATTATGATTGGTTGTGTGCTTTGATCATTATTTACGTCGGATAGTCATTCTCCAATGGTCCATATAGTTATCAGGTGCTGAGTCAGGTAGGATGACTGTTCAACTATGAAAAGAATTAGTTGACTCGCACACCGCTCTTTTGCTAGTTTCTCTGAATTCATTCTCTTACGGAGCAATCCTGGTTGATGCTTCATCCTTGCTGCGTCAGTCAAGTCAATTAGAAAAGAAACGCTGATGTACACAGTACTACCAGTCCCAGGATGCATCACGTTTTGTAGGATAAATGTAATCCTCAATGTTAACCAAATTTAATCCATTAATCCACTTATTTAGGTCATGTTTTCAATATTTATTGATATGTTGGTTGGTTGATTCAAAACAAATCGATTCTAATTTTCAAGTGCATGTATAATGCCCAATCGCCTTTAATACAGCATGTTCAAATCCCTTGTTTCGAAAATACGAGTGATTAACCCAATGCATTTCAAGCCTTTACGGCTCTTCGTCAGGGGTTCGTATCTGTAAAATTAAAATCAAATGTATTGCAATTAATGCCATGTATTTATCCCCACATTTCAACAAGCATTGCTGAGTCAAATACGTTTGTAGAGGGAATATGCTGTTTACGAGATGGACAATGTGATATATAAGGGGGCATCATTATAATGACTCAGCGATGCTTGTTGAAATGTGGGGATAAATACATGGCATTAATGCCATTATGTGGGGTTGTTTCAGCCTATCCATGGATGCAAACACTGCATATAAATCTCACTGAAAGCTGAATACCTAATGAAAATGGGGGGATATTTTCATTTTGGGACTTTAAACAAAGTTGCTCAATATTTTGTTTCATTTCTCAAATGGACAAACTTAAATCCCAGAACAATAAGCAAGGAAATGTAGCCCTAGATTTCTGGAACTAGCCAACTGGAGGCTGGTTGATTATTAAGTGGCAGCTACTGTCTCATCTTCCGTCACGGAACAGGATGATGAAGTTGGTGGCAATCCCTACCTCTTGGGCCGTATTACATAAGGTGCCCCAGGGCGCAATGGGCGTTTGCGCCCTCTTTGCGCGCCCCCGGGGCACTTTGTTATTATAGAAGGGGGCACAGACGCTTGTGCGTCCCCTTCTTTAATACCAATAGCGCTGGCGCATGTATTGTGCCAGCACTACCTTCAGAGGGGGGTTCCCTCATTTGCATATGGGTGTGCCCTATTCAAATGAGGGAATTCATTTGACCCTGCAACCGCGCCATATTACAGACGGGGGCACAGAGTCAAAGAAGCCATCAGGAGGCGCACCGACAGTGCGCCATTTAAAAAGTGGTGCACTGCCAGTGCGCCCCCTGAGAGCAGCCCTCTGCAGGAGGGAAAGGGGGTCCCATGGACCTCCCATGCATCCCCTTGCAGCCGGGTGCAGTTAGAGACTGCACCGCCTGAAAGGGGATCTCTAACCCCCTTTGAAAATGCAGGCGGGTGTCGCCTGCACTGTGGAAACACGGAGCATCTGCTCTGTGTTTTCACATGAAAGCGCTGCCCCCAGGTCAGGTTGCGGCTGACCTGGAGGCAGCGCACTTACAATAATGGGGTGCAAACAATGCCAATATGTAATACGGCCCCATTAGGCCTAAGCTGTTTTTAAAGATTAATGTATATAATGTGCTTCTAGTGATCTGCTTCGTACTTTCTCTTCCTCGCTGCAAATAAGGACGGTGGCTCGGAGTGGAGGATGGCTTCATTTTTTGAAGTCCCAGTTCCCTTTTGTCATTCAAGGACCTTAGTCTTGTGGTATAGAGATTGTTTTCCTTTTCTAGTTGACATTTCTGGGTCCTGGGTTTTTTACTTTCCATTGCATGGGTGGACATTAATCACCATTTGTGTTTCGCAATGGTGAAGTGTAAAAGAGCTCCTACCTAGCCCAGGCGTCAGCTAGATCCCGATGATTTTTCGTGAGCAGTACCCCTGCGCGCAAGTAGGTCGTGTGGATCGGCTCGGCATACTCTGTTGCATCTGAGCCGGAAGTAACGTTGCAGTACCTATATAGGTGTCACCCAGGTGCACAAACGTCAGTTGCGTTTCCCAATTTTCGATGCCAGGGGATCAGAGCCATGAAGAACACTAACTAATGGTGTGTCAAAATTAGGACCTTAATAGGGATCATCCCTGTCCCCAGAAACTGGTTCACAGAGTGGGGAGGGGTGGGTCGGTAAGGAATCTACAGCTAGATATAGTCTCTACCAGATAAGGCATTACTGAAGGTAAGTAACATGTTCATCTGATCGCAGATTCCTTACCTTAGAATAGATAGCCACGCAATACCATTCCTGGAGGAGGGTCTGAGAACCAATTTCAAACTAGAAAGTCCTGCAGGACCTAACTGGCAAAGTGCCCACCCCTGTGAACCTGGATGTCCAGACAGTTATGCTTGGTAAATGTATTCAGGGAAACCCATGTTGCTGCCTGGTAGGTATCCAGAACCCGAGCTCTGCCTGCTACTGCAGCGGTGCCCATTTTAACTTGGGTAGAATGAGTTCACAAACCTTCAGGAGGTTGCTTCTTGGCCAGTGAATAGCAGATTTTGATGCAGAGCATGAACAATCCGGAGATGGCCCGCTTCTGCACTGCCTGACCTTTCTTCGCATCAACATACCCCAAGAGAATTGTTCACCCACTTGGAGCTCTTTTGTGCGTTAAAGGGAGAACGACAATGCTCTTTTGGGTCTAGACGGTGATGGTGCTCCTCTTCCTTAGAGGGATGGGGAGGAACGGAAAAGTAGGCAAGGTGATGGCTTGGTGTACATGAAAAGGAGTGACCACTTTTGGCAGACAGGAGGCCCAAGTGTGAAGCACAACTTTGTCAGAATAGCCTGACAAGTAAGACGGCTTAGACGATAAGGTCTGCAGCTCATTGCGGGCAGGTGAAATTACCACAAGGAAGGCTGTTTTCAAGGTGAGATGCCTAAGAGGACAATTGTGTAGAGGCTCGAAAAGAGTGCACATCAAAAAAGTCAAAATCAAATTAAGGTCTCACTGAGGCATAATGAAAGTCGAAGGAGGGATGAGATGAGTAAGACCCTATAGGAACCTATGTACAATAGGAGACTTAAACACATAAGGTTGACCAGGCAACTTCAAGAGGGCAGAAATGGCAGAGAGATAGCCAGTAAGAGTGCCCAGAGCTGAACCCTTCTAGGAAAGAGACAAGACAAAAAGTAGAACTTCAGAAGGAGGGGCAGAAAGGGGATCAACAGATGTGTCAGCACACCATGCCACAATTTCTAACAACTGCAGGCGTACACCATCTTGGTAGAGGGACAACTGGCTGCCAAGATAATGTTACAGGCTTTGGGAGGAAGGTCAAAAACTGTCAACACTCAATCTCCACGCAAGAAGCCAAAAGTGGACAGGTTTGGGTGGAGTACCTTTCCCTGCTGCTGCAAAAGAAGATCTCCCCAAAGAAGCAGCCTGATCGAAGGATCTATTGCCATGGTCAGTAGCTCGGTATACCAGATTCTCTGTGCCCAGTCCGGAGCCACAAGGTTAACTAGGACCCTGCCATTTCTGATCTTATTGAGAACTCTGGGAAGGAGCGGTATGGGCGGAAAGGGGTATAGGAGGCCTGTGCTCCACAAGAGTCACTGAGTGAGTGCCGCCTTCGAAACTCCAGGGCCCAATACCACGGACTTTGCCTCTACCAGATGGCCTCCCCAGCCCAGAAGTGACAGAGAACAAGGCCTAGAATGCCGAGGCTCCCTCATCTCAGCCAACGGATGAGGAGTAGTCTAAGAACGGTTTGACTTCTTACTCTTCTTCTTATGACTCCTACCTGAATGTCCGGACGAGTTTGAGCGGGACGAAGAGGACTTCGGGTCCGCAAACGATTCCGGGACCTTCCCCTCAACTTGGATCTCTACTATTGCGGAGTCGCTTGCCGGGCCACAAGCAGCTTCAGGGACCGCTCTCTTAAAGCCTTCGGAGCCATGGCCCAGCAACTGGAGAACAACATGATGGCATGGTTGCGCTTCAGACACCAAAAGTAGACAAGGTGCGGGTCTGTCGGTGATATCGGCCGGTGACAAACGCCAAAAGGCTTAAAACCAGACACGTGCAAGGACATCCGCGACACACCAGGAGGTAAACCTCAAAAGAAGTCGACAAAAAGGCCCAACGAGAAAAGTGAAAGCTCTTCTCCGGATCAGTGCTGACTGGCGAGTAAAGACGCGGAGTTGATCGACGCCACCTACCAGCGCGCAGGGGTACTGCTCACAAGAAATCTTATGGATCCAGTCTAACACCTGGGGGAAATTCTAAGGTAAGGAATCTGCAGCTGGAAGTCTCTATCAGATACACATGCCACTTACCTGCTACATGGTGTGGCTATAAAGTGTTTGCGACATATTCTTCCTATGCATGAGGCGTTGCACATTTGATCAGACAGCATTCCCATACGGTTATTCCACGAATTCAACGACCACAGAGATGGTATAATTTATTTCAAGTTATGTTATGTTAGACTGCAGACACATCAAGCTCATTAAAACATATGGCCGAACCATGGATGAGGTGGACTTCCTCTAACAGGTCTAGCTAAAGGGCACTTCAGCCTCCTCTACACTGTACTATGGGGCGGTGACTTTAACCTGGTACTGGATAAACAGATGGACTGCTCAAACCCCAGCACTTGTTCACACCATAAGGCTGCGACAACGCTGGCCGCCATTATGAACACTGGGAACTTAACAGATAAATAGTGCCTACGACACCCAGACATTAGGGAAGGGACACACATATCCATGGCATATGGATCATGGGCACGGCTGGATTACTGGCTGGTTATAGGTGAGGTACGCACATGGGAGACCCAGGAGAACACCTGCCTCGTACACTGTTAGACCATGCCCCAGTCAAACTTACATTGAGGTTACCAACTTTGACACATCATGCATTCATGTGGTGGCTCTCCCCAACATCGCTCCTAGACAAAGCATTTAAAGAGGAAGTGCAGGCAGAAAGTCAGAACTTCTTTAAATTCAATGAGAGTTCAGTAGACGCCATAGGTACCATCTGGGAGGCCTTTAAACCCTACATCAGTGGCATATACATAGCCAAACTAGGGGTCACTTGATAAATTAGAGTCCAAGCTGATTGCACTAGGCGATCGCCTCTCTCAGTGCCCCGACGCTCCAGGGCTGGTGAGTCTATACACTAAACTCGACAATTATCTGACATAAACCGATCAAGAACAAAAACACACATACAAATATTCACGGCTAGAACATATGGTGATGCAGAATGCGAGCGGTGTTACTGTGTGACTACCGTTAAAACCTCCGCAGTCTCCCAGCTACAAAGCAACAAGCCCTCCAAGAGGCAGAGATACTGGAGGAGTTTGTTAAATACTTATCGGTATTATATACGTTGTGCACGCAAAACACCCCTAATGATTATATTCCATACTATGACCGCATTCCCTTACAGTGGCTAGAAGGCCGAAAGAAGACAATTCTTCGAAGCACCACTCGCTTTGGATGAGATCACTGCTGCACTCCGGCTTCCTGACTTGCAAGGCTGCTGGCAGTGATGGATTCCCAGCAGATTTCTATAAAGTCTACTCGCACCAACTGTCTCCCAAAAGTTTGAAGTTGTATAATGAGGCACTAGAGAGTATGATGCTGCACAGCCACTATCCAGAACAGTTAACAGCTCCCTATGGCCTTTTCCCGGGCACAGCAACTTACCAATCACTCATTGATCCAGTTTACTCAGGCACCACAGGCCCAGTGCAGGATTAGTAGCTTGAGACTGAGTTCGATGGGAGATAGCTACCCTGACGACCACTTTATTTAATAGATAGATAGATAGATAGATTGATATAGATAGATATAGATAGATAGATATAGTACTGGACCATTTTCTCAACCTCCAGTTAAAAGCACTCTGCAAAATTCACAACCCTGTATTTCTGCAGGTACCTCCAACATGCAAGGCACAGGATGTGCTAATCATCCATCTATTCCAACAAACACCTGGTCACTATGCTATATTCTATCATACGGGATGAGACTCCTACACAGACTCACCAGGCCATACTGGACTGGGAGGTAAACCTACCTTAGGGGGCAGGGCTATTGCTGAAAAGGAATGGAGATATTGCTGTGAACAAATTTGCAAATTATCTCCAAACGGCAAATTACATCTACTACACTTAAAATTCTTACATTACCTCTATTGCTTGCCCAATCGGCTCTTGAGACTCCGACTTCTTCCGGACTTCTACTGCCTGGGTGGTGGGTCCCTACACTCAGATTTCCAGCATTGAGCCTGGGGTAGCCCACCCATCACCAAATACTTGGATGACATTTTTGATGTCCTCTCTAGAATGACCAAACACTCCGTGGAGCCGTCCCCAAAAGTCACGCACTTGGGCTTCACAACTAATGACCCCAGCACTGTACGACGCTTTGTCACTATCGCTCTCCTGCTAGATAAAGGAGGGTAGCATGCACTTCGGGTAGGGATACAAACCCTACTGTCTGGCAGAGGCTGATACACTACCTGAATGCACACTATTCACACACTTATTTTTCTCTCCTGATCACAAATTATTTTTTTTGATTTCAAACAGACCTTATTGACATCGTTCAACTCTGACACAGCCTGGTGCCTACATCCCAACGGGCCGGCACTGCGGTACTTAGCATTCTTTGCAAGGGACAAAGGGGAAGCGAACACAGCAAGCCGCCTACAACCCCAATGGGCCAGCCGCGTCTGGTGGGCAAGCATAACTGGTGATTATCAACTCAGGTCTCCGAACAAGTGCCCCCACAACATCAAGGTAAATAAGTCACAGTAATAACGCCACCTGTCGCCTATCACGCCAAAGCATCGTCAATTCAGTTTCCACTCAACGTTCACAATCCAAGTACCTTACCCCGCATTTTCTGCCCCCAATCCCTATTACACGACAAGGTGGTCAATGCATCCCCAATGGCCGTGAAGCCCTCTGCCTCTTCACGTTCCCCTCACTGTGTCCCTCATCCTCCCCTCAGCCAGGGTCAGGGCCTGTGTCCCCAGTGTCAGTATGTGCCAAGAGATATGTTTGAAGGGTGACCCAAATATCTCTAGGGTGTGAGGAGGGTTGCAGAAGTTCAGCGTAGGTGTGTAACTGGTCCTGGCAATATATGAGATCGTTCTGCCAGTCCTTGGATTTGAGAGCTCGATCGCGCCCCCATCCACAGGCTATCCGTTGTTTCACCAGCAGGAGGGCTAAAGAAGCATATCTACGTATCTTAATAGGGACTTGTTCCGTGTATCCTAAGAGAACAGTGAGGGGGGTCGTTAACGCACATGTGCCCCAGTCATTTTGTCCAGCGCATGCAGTACTTTTTTCCAGTATTCCCGAACAGACGGGCAGTCCCAGGCCAAGTGCCCAAAGTCAGCTCCCCCCGCCCCGCATCTATCAAAGCAGTTAGTGTCACGCAACTGTAAACGGTGTAGCCGAGCCAGAGTGTAGTATAATCTGTGAATATATTTATAATGTATAAGGCGTAGTCTGCTATTGGCAGATATGGCGCCCGTTTGGCGACAGCAAAAGGACCTTTGTTCCCTTGTGATGGAGATTCACAATTCCACCTCCCATTTACCCACTCATGGATTACTATTTATGATGTTGAATGACTCTGGTACTTCTGTGCTTGTCAATTAGACACGCTTCAAAAGTTCTACTGTGCCCTGTATATGCTAAATTAACATTGCTAAATGCTGTCTGGAAGATTTATGCTGTTTGACAGACATTAAAACCTCAATACATTTTTTTGTTAAAAATTACAGACACGGGCGTGGCCAAGGCGGCGAACATGGCGGACGCGATCTAGAGAGCTCCGTCCCGCCGGCGCAATATCCTTCCCCTTATCCTGCATCGCCCTAGCCCACAACTGCCCAAGCTGTGAGTCTGACTGCTGGAGGTAGCGGGGGAGCTCCGGTGGTGATTTGGGCAATTTTGACCCGCATATTCCGCAGATCTGTGCCCTGTGACGGCGGGGCCTGTGCCGCCCACGGGAGCCGGGCCCTCGAGTCTGCCTGCGTCCGGCAGGAAGTGAGCCGGCGCTGGGGTCGGCGGGGAGAGGTGTGTCGGATCCCGCTCTTGGCGGCAGGAGATCCGGGGTCGCGGACCCGGCAGTGGAGCGACTTACTGACTGGCACTGTGGAGAGATCCTAGCACCGTCCTGGGGCCAGCCTATCACCAGTGACCGGGTAAGCAGCCATCGCGGGGCGGGCGGCGCTGCGGGGGAGGGGTTGCACCCGCAGACGGGTCTGCTTCCATTCAGCGGCCTAGTCGGACCGCGGGAGCCCGGTGGCCCGGGAGCAGTGGGGCTTCTGTCTTCTTACCCCCCCGGCCACCTTCGACCACCCTCCCCCCACCCCCCCGGCGGAGACACAAGTGCCAAGGTGCGGCCTGAGGGAACTGGAGCTGGAGGCAGCCTGCGTTTGCCTCGGCAACACGTGGGTGGATGCCCTTTATCCGGCGGCTGGGTCGGGTCGCGGGGACCGAGAGGCTCTAATGACTGTTGGCTGGACGGCGCAGTGTGGACCTGGTCGGGCGCGTGTGCCTCTGCTCCCTTGCAGTACATACCCTCGGCGGGGGGCGCGACGCTCTGCGGGACGGCCCTCGGGCCTGGATCAGTGAAGCTGGAGGTTATACTCTGAATGAACGTGTCTCTACCTGGGGATACTGTGTGCTGCTGCGGCGCTGTGACTGTGTCCTACTGGGCGGCTTAGTTGTGCCCCCTGCGGCATCCGAAGGAGTGGGAGAATTACTGCAGGAGGTCCACACCCGAAGTGGAGGAAGCGCATATCCGGTGCCCCGGCGGCCTGCCTAGATCATATTATTGCGCCCGTGGATCACCATGACGAGGGGCAGCAATATTGGCAGCACTGCGAAACAAGGCCCGATCGATAAGTTTACAGGGCCGAGTGGTGGAGCTGGGGCCTCCGGGGGTCAGCAGGGACCGGGCCCGGACAACGCGGCCCTTATGGCCGCTATAACGCAATCCAGAGACATGCTTGATGCAAAAATTGGGGCCGTTGGAGCTGATGTCACCTTGCTCCGACAGTATCTGCGCAATGCGGTGGCCCGCATCACTGAAACTGAGACCAGAATCACGGAGGTAGAGGATGACGTGGTGATCCTCAAGAAGAAAGTGGCTACCATGGAAGGGATTCAGAAGGGTCTCGCGCTCAGGGTTGAAGATGCGGAAGGGCGGGCCCGGAGAAATAACCTACGATTTGTGGGATTTCCGGAAGACAGTGAGAAAGGCGACATGGAGACAGGGAGACATTCCTGACCCGGTGACCCGGAGTCCCTCTCGCGCTGCTTTGTAATTGAGCGGGTGCACAGAGCACTTCTCCCGAAACCGCCTGTGGGTGCTCGCCCTCGACCAGTGATAGCAAAGCTGCTCAATTACCATGACCGGGAAGTTATACTGAGACAAGCCCGCGCAAAAGAACCTCTAATGTATGACAATCACAAGATTCTAATATTTCCCGACTATACTAAGCTGGTACAGCAACAAAGACAGTCCTTCACTGCAGCTAAGGCGTGGCTACGAGAACTTAAAATTCAATATGCCCTACTCTATCCGGCCCGCCTCCGAGTGGTCTTCCAGTCCCGGACACAGTTCTTTAATTCGCCGGAAGAGGTTTTTGCTTGGACAGACGAAACAGTCCGCATCAGAGTGCACACTCCTCCGGGTCGCGATTCTGATTCATCGTCCACAGGAGGGCCCTCGAGAACTCCCCGGAGGTCGCAAAGTAGGAGCAACTGGAGAACGCGTTCTCAGAAGCTCCAACCTTCCCGCAACGTAGCGACGGGGGACACTAATGAGGCGGACACTCAAACTCTGGAGCCTTGAGGCCCTGGGACACTTCGCAAGTCCTTGGCGCAGAGCCCTGGAGTTTTCCTAATGGAGCATGGTCATACCGGGGGCGAAGTGTATGCTTGTGACTCACCAATTGACTTCTTGCTTCATGATACATATGTAAAGGGCGGACGTGGGTTGGGAGATGCCTAAGAGAGGGCGGACGCACCCACGGGGTTAGTAAGGTTAGTTGGGTATGGGGTAGGTTGAGATTGAGTGGGTTGTTGGTGGGGATCCATTGGCGTAGCAGGTCCCTGGCCTCTCGTTGGGGGCTGGCGATACTCTATTCCGCGACAGGTACTTCAATTTTCATGAGGGATGGGGTTGGGGGGTGGTTTGGGAGTTGTGGGTAGGCAATGGGGCGGAGGCGGGGTGGGGGCGCAGTTGGGGGAGTGTGGGGGGGGCTGAAGGGGGGATGGGTGTGTTGGGGTAGTTGGTATTGACACAGTGTCCATTCGAGTCCAGTTAGAATTCTGTGTGTGTGTGTGTAGTTCATGACATCTAGGGCCTTGCTCAATTTGCCCTCCGATGGCGGTTGACACCCACGAGACAGCTCCTCCGCTGGCGTCCTTGCGTGTTGTGAGTTGGAATGTACGGGGGATGCTCGATAAAATTAAGAGGGGTGCAGTCTTGCGGCTGGGGAAGAGGGAAAAGGCTGACGTATTACTCCTACAGGAGACACACCTTCTGGGGACTAAAACTCTAAGCTTGCAACGCTATGGTTACCAGCAGGTGTTTCATGCTGGCTTTGTGAGGGGGTCACGCGGGGTTGCGATCCTCGTCCACCGCAGATTGTCCTATGTACATGTGGCGCAATGGGTTGATAGCCATGGCAGATATGTTTTCATCAAGGGAATGGTGGGAAACAAACCTATGGTCTTTGGGACTGTATATGCCCCACCCCCGCTGCAGGAAGCTCTTATTGAGAAATTGTTTGATGTGTGGGCTGAAATTCCGAATGTGCTGGCGATGGTGGGTGGTGACTGGAATGACGTGATGAATGGGAGTATGGACCGCTACAGACCTGGAGGGGTCCACTGGCGGATACCCCTACTAAATTGGGGAGCATGGTGCGGGGGATGGGCTGGATCGATGCTTGGAGATACCATCATGCGCATAGCCGCGAATACACATATGTTTCTGCAGTACATAGGTCATTCTCTAAACTTGACTACCAGTTCATCCCCCACACCTGGATAGGAAGGGTTGCCTCCACGTCTATTCTCCCACGCGGTCTGTCAGACCATTCCCCGATTACGATGGACCTGCGCCTGGATAGGAGACAGCAGCCTTTTAGGTGGCGTCTCTCCACGTGGCATCTACAACAAGACAGCTATCAGTCACATATGAGGGAAGCCATAGCTCAATATTGGGACAATAACGACGGGCCCGAAATCTATGCTATGACCCTTTGGGAAGCCTTGAAACCCGCGCTCCGTGGCGTAGATATTAGTTAGGTGTGCCACAGCCCGTGTGACCCGTAGGGAGGCTATAGTTGAAGCAGCGAATCGGGTACAGGACCTGGAGGCGGAGTGCAGTGCGGGGGAGATGCTGAGGTCGTAGGGCGGTTGCTCCTTACGCAACAATCATATACCACTTTGCTGTTGGACGAGGCTCGCCAACTATGGTTGGCCACACAAAGTAGGATTTATCAATGGGGGATAAGTCCAGCGCCATGTTATACAGGCTCTGTCAGAATACTTTCCAGGCGCACTCCCTACCAGGACTTTGCGATGAGATGGGAGACACGGTGACGGCCCCGGCTGCTATAGCGGCCAGCTTTGCACACTATTATGCGATCCAATATGCCCCTCTGGAGTCTCTTCCGGCGGAAGAGGTGGACAAATTCCTAGCGGATCTCCCGCCATGGGCGATTTCAGATGAGGGACGTGCTAGACTTGAACTTCCGCTGTCGGCCGAAGAGCTGGACACGGCGCTAGGAGAACTCAACGCTGGCAAGGCCCCCGGGCCCAATGGCTTTCCCTGTGAGTTCATGAAGACATTTCATCTCCAATTGGGAGCGTACTATAGGCGGGCGCTGGAGGCGGCCAGGGACGGTGGTCGCCTCCCGGCGGATTGGCGACACGCGGAAATTGTGGTCTTTTGTAAACCTGGGAGGTCTCCTGCTCAGCATGAATCTTACAGGCCGATATCGCTTCTGAATGTTGAGGCGAAGCAGCTGGCGAAAGCCTTGGCCAATCGTCTCCTCCCATACATAACTGATCTGATTCATCCGGACCAGGCCGGGTTCATGCCCCACAGGGCGACGATTCAGAAAAGGGGGTGGTGATGGACAGAGCATCTGAATTAAGCAGAACACTCATACCCAGTCAAAAGATCAGGGCTTGATCCATCACCGTTTTTTAGCTCACTGCACCATCCCAGTTCAGAACCTGGCTACATGCAAATTAGTCTGTCCCTGGCCCAGTGCATCATGGGAACAGGGCAGACCAAACTACCAAGCCAATTCTTTACTGGAAAGGAAACAAGCTTCCGGGGACCGGTTTCTGGCATTACAGCCGTCTTCGGCCCGGCTTGCTTGATTCCTGCTGGTGCAGTGAGCAAGGGACTCATGTCTGAGCATACCCTTCCACTCCTATAGTGGCCAAAACGATTCAGTAAAGGGAGTGGTGATGGACAGAGCATCTGAATTAAGCAGAACACTCATACCCAGTCAAAAGATCAGGGCTTGATCCATCACCGTTTTTTAGCTCACTGCACCATCCCAGTTCAGAACCTGGCTACATGCAAATTAGTCTGTCCCTGGCCCAGTGCATCATGGGAACAGGGCAGACCAAGCTACCAAGCCAATTCTTTACTGGAAAGGAAACAAGCTTCCGGGGACCGGTTTCTGGCATTACAGCCGTCTCCGGCCCGGCTTGCTTGAATCCTGATGGTGCAGTGAGCAAGGGACTCATGTCTGAGCATACCCTTCCACTCCTATAGTGGCCAAAACGATTCAGAAAAGGGGGTGGTGATGGACAGAGCATCTGAATTAAGCAGAACACTCATACCCAGTCAAAAGATCAGGGCTTGATCCATCACCGTTTTTTAGCTCACTGCACCATCCCAGTTCAGAACCTGGCTACATGCAAATTAGTCTGTCCCTGGCCCAGTGCATCATGGGAACAGGGCAGACTAAACTACCAAGCCAATTCTTTACTGGAAAGGAAACAAGCTTCCGGGGACCGGTTTCTGGCATTACAGCCGTCTTCGGCCCGGCTTGCTTGAATCCTGATGGTGCAGTGAGCAAGGGACTCATGTCTGAGCATACCCTTCCACTCCTATAGTGGCCAAAACGATTCAGAAAAGGGGGTGGTGATGGACAGAGCATCTGAATTAAGCAGAACACTCACAGGGCGACGAGACACAATATCAGACGTGCACAGGTGGTGGTGGAGGCGGCTCTGACTGCCGGGATTCCAGCGGCGCTCCTCCTGGCGGACATTGATAGGGCGTTTGATTCGTTGAGTTGGGTCTATCTCCGTGCCCTCCTGTCTCGCCTGAATCTCGGGTCTCGTTTCCTTTCCTATATACAGCTGTTGTACACAGACCTGACAGCGTCTGTGAGAGTGGCGGGAGCGATATCCAGCCCCTTCCCGATAGGCCGAGGCACCAGACAGGGCTGTCCTCTTTCGCCCTACTTATTCGCCCTGGCAATGGAGCCGCTTGCGGCATGGGTGCGAATAGACGCACAACTGCGGGGTGTTGAATGGGAGGCGGGACCATCTGACAGAATAGCGCTCTACGCCGACGACATCCTCTTCTTTCTTACTGACTTAAACAGATCGGGGCCAAGGGTCCTGGAAATCATGCGTATATTTGGTGAGGTGTCTGGCCTTCACTTAAATTTACGGAAATCGACGTTGTGGACACTGGGAGGTCGCCGAAGCCTGGGACCCTGGGCGGCTGCACTGCAGGAGGCGGCGGGAGGCATGAAATACCTGGGGGTATTCCTGACGGATGTCCCGGGGGTCTCTTGGGCACGTAACGTGCTGCCTGTTTGGGACCGCATACGTTCCGACATGACAACATGGTCCAGAATGCCCCTGAATGTCTATGGCCGTTCGGCCATATTCAAGATGGTGGCTCTCCCGCGTCTTTTCTACCAGCTGCAGAACCATCCCTACCCTATTCCGCCACAGTGGTTTCGTCGAGTGAACTCGGCGCTGAGCCAGTTCCTTTGGGCAGGTGGGGTGGCGAGAGTGGCACTTCGTACTTGCTTCCTCTCCACTTATTGTGGGGGCTTAGCCACTTCCGACATTTTGTCTTACTATCAGGCGTCTCACCTATTGATACTGAATGAATGGTGGTACGGGAATCGGGGCGACCCGGCCTATGCCCTGGAGCGGTACTTGATGGATCCGGACACGTTGCACACCATTTTGTATTCGGCGGCTGTGCGAAAGAGGCTCCCAGTGGTCACTCAGGTGGTCTTTCAGGTGTGGCGCGGAGCACTGCGCCGCATGGGATGGTGGAACAAATTGACGAGGGAGACCCCACCTATGGCACAATGGGCAGCTTCCGCCGCTGGCCTCCCTGCGGGGCTTTGGCGGCTGGGACGCTATTGGGATATCGGCTCTGGGCCATGTTATGAGAGGGACGACCCTTAAATCGTCCCAGGCCCTGAGTGATGAATATGATATGCCCCGACCACAGTTCTTCCGATATTTGCAGCTCCGGCATGCTCTGTCTCCCTTCCTGGTCGGTCTGGACTCCTTGCCCGAATTTAGCCCTTTGGAGGCTAAGGTCTTCATGGGTGAACTGGGCACTAAGAAAATCTCAAGTATATATCCGACCTTAGTCACACACTGCTCCTCATCCCTCGATAAATTAAGATCCACATGGGTGGGGGACATAGGTGACCTAGAGGAAGAGGACTGGAGGGAGGCTCTGGAGGCCCCGAGAGGGGCGGCAATTGCGGTGCGCTTGCGTTTTATTCAATTTAAATACCTACATAGAGCCTACTATACTAGGGTCCGATTGTGGAAAGCAGGTTTGATTGCCTCCCCTGACTGCCTGCGGTGTGGTCATGCGGTGGGCACCTTTATACACACGGTGTGGGCATGTGATAGGCTGCTGAGATTTTGGACTGGTGTCTGGGATTGCCTGTCTGAGGTGCTGGGTTGGGACCTCCCCCGCTCACCGAAACTGGGCCTCCAACATGTGATGGAACAGGTGGGAGGTAATATCTACAAACGTCACCTGCTCCTTCTGGGCCTCACAGTAGCCAAACGTGATATAGCCCAAGCCTGGAAGGACCCTAAGGCTCCCTTGATAGGGGTGTGGAAGAGGGGATTGGACTTCTGCATGGGGCTGGAGCACCCAGTGTTTGTAGCCAGGGGCTGCCCCCAAAAACATTTTAAGATTTTGAAGAGATAGGCAGACTATAGAGGGCTGTGGCTGGAACCGCCAGCGCATCCGGATACTGATGAAAGACACTTGCTTATGGACCCTGGGTGAAGCGATACACACACGGATTATGTTTTTGATATGTTCTGGCTACTGGACCATGTTGACACTGTGAAGGGTTGGGGGTGGGATCCGGGATCCGGGCGGGAAGACTACTGGAAGGGAGGTGGGGGTAGGGAGTTTGGGGATGGTTGTTCTGAAAATGATGATTATTTCTCTGCACACCGCACCTCTGGCAATAAAGGAGCAGTGCCCTCTTTGTACTACTTCAACAAAAACAATAAAATTTGTTCTGAAAAAAAAAAAAAATTACAGACACTCAATCACAATTACATTAGGTCTGTACCAATATCTGCAGACCCTTCTGTAATCGGAGCCGTACCAGCGGCACTTAAGCAGTTTTCAACACTGAACACAGAATTTTGGTAAAAGTCCCCAAAACTTTGCCACACAAATTGAAAACGAAAATAAATACTCTTGCTTATGATCAAAAATGAGACCGCGTGAAAGAGTACATCAAACTGCTCATCAGATAGCTGCATTTGGCTCAGCAGGATGAAGAACCATAAAAGGCATCTGCTAAATGTAGCCAGCAAAAGGTGTTCTACTGGGATCCTCAAAACAACCCTCTCCATTACAGGATGACTTCAGGCAGAAGGGTTGTTGATCCTCAGGTTTCCTATCTAGTTCTATCTAGTCTCTATCATGACAAGATAATTTGATCACCCTTTTTCGCGTTGGGTAGGAATACAGATAGCTCAGTCTACCACACCTTAGAGCTTGATAACTCTCTCCACAGTAGGCACCTACAATATAGCCCAAAGCATTGCAGCACTCAAATGAAATGTTGACTAGAAGGCTAGACAAATGATGTGCACGGTGTAACAACTTTACAACTGCCTTTTTAATCATTACGCTAAAATACACAAGATTACACACTCAGTCAGCTAGTGACAGGAACCCACACTGAATGGTAATAAAGCCTCAGCTATCTGTTGTCTCTTACCATCTCGTACTCTTCGGGATCAGCAGACATCCCACGCATTCCATAGCGGTGGGCATCTTTAGAGAGGCGGTTGGAAAACTCTTCACCTGTTCCAGTTTGAGAGCCATAAAATACAACAATGTTTTTTCCCTGCAAATAAGGACAGAACATGTTATTTTAACAAACTGGGGCCTATTCACAAACTGCAATGTGTAGTACATTCTGAGGTACTGCAATACAATTATAAACGTACTACAAAATGCTATTCAGAAACTACACGCAAAGGCCTACGACTGCTCCTGTCCTCTGGATCGGACTGGGACACACATAGGCCGAGTACCAAATTAAAGTGGGCCCCATTCGTAAATTAAATAGCTAAAAACCGTGACCCGTGTTTGCAAATTGGGGCAGTTTTAAACTTGTAAAGATGTTGTGTGAGTGTTTTTCTAGTATGGAAGACTGCATGGATTTGAGCTTGCTGAAGGCAATGTTTGTGGTGACACCAGTGAAATGAACAGTACAAGCATTTGCAATGCAATAGGTCTCGGCATTATTTAAGTTTGAGCTATTATTATTGTAAATGGCAATTTTTTTTGCTTTATGCTATAGTTTTCTTATGTACATAAAAAGCTACATATAAAGTATTTGTTGTTAAAATTATTTATGCAGTATTTAAATTTGTTTGCATAAAAGATTACAAGAATATCTTAGCAAAAAAGTTAAACTTTTTAATGGTAATTGACAAAATGTCCATTTGTACATTTTAATTTCAAATAGGTAAGTGTAAACATCACAAATATATTGTGCAAAGAGTGCAAAATATTTTAGCCATAAATATTTTTGTTTTACGAGGTAGTTTGTAAGAAAATGATTGTAAAAGGCAAACACTGTAATTAAAATGTAACATATAACAGTACAGTTATGGCTAGTAAACATACATTAGGAATCAACCATTCGCACATAAAGCAAGAAGTGGCTAAGCCAACAGGTCCGGCAAGCCTGATGTAATGGCTATTTATGTTTTTTTGCACGCATATGCCACAAAATAACAATACGTTGTGGTCCCATTATACCAGGGATGGTCTCAATAATGCCAAAGATGCCAACATCATGCCAAGCATTGCTAGACTAAAAGTGGGAATAATTCTAACAGGGACACCACCAATAAATTAAGAAGGAACACCATTACGCTAAGGCAAGCATTACCGCCTTCGGGTAAAGTCCGCGCTATATAAAAATGCATAAATACATGAATAAATAAATACCGCCTTCGGGTAAAGTCCGCGCTATATAAAAATGCATAAATAAATAAATACCGCCTTCGGGTAAAGTCTGCGCTATATAAAAATGCATAATTAAATAAATAAATACATACCGCAAAATATCCTCGTTACTCTGCCGGCCTGCGACCAGGAAGTCAGGCAGGCCGGCGCGACACCCGGAAACAGGAAGTAGGAGGGCGGGAGCCTACCCCGCCTCCCACGGAAGAGCCGCGATTGGAGCCGTGTTGGGACCACCGGAGCAGGCAGGAGCCTACCCTGCGCCCCGGTGCCTAATGAGGGAAGACGAGTCCTGCTGCCGGGCCCTGCAGCTGAGGAGAGCCGGTGAGTGCGTTGCTGAGCTGCTGCTGCGGGCGGGAGGGCGGGCGGGCGGCGGAGGGGCGGGAAAGCATGTACGGGCGGGCAGGGGCGGCCTGTGTATGTGTGTGTGCGCGTGTGTGCGTGCGTGTGTGTGTATGTGTCTTGGAGTGCGTGTGTGTGACTGTGGGATAGGGGGTGTGTGTGTGAGCGAGTCGATGTGCCTTCGCGCATGCGTGAATGTTGGTGCGCGTGCAAGCAGCTGAATCCAGCCGGGGAGAAGCGCGTGACAGTTTTTGGTCCGTCATTCCCCCGTGTCAGCTCGCTATAAGTCTCCAGCCTGACGCATCCTTCGGATGCGATTACAGGCCGAGACCTAAAAAACCAGCCCAGCAAACCATAAAACAGGATCACAATCACACCAAAAAAGGGCCCATACACTTGTCAGACCAGCCCACCAGGCACTTCCGGATTGTCCTTAAGGCTAATTTGATCCAGCCTTTCCTGTATTTTTCTGTGCAGATGTCTCCGCCTTAACAGTAGAGGACTAGGGGAGGGCATCCAGCCACCCACAAAAGAGTAAGCCCACTCCTATTCACAAACTACACTTCTATAGTTACTACTAGGAAAAAGAAATCAAAATGTACTCCATCACAGAGCTAGAGAAACTCCAGGCCCACACATGGCCACTTACAGGAACTACAACAACCTTCCACAAAATACAACTAAGGTAGTGACTTAAAATACTCCCTTAATAGGAAATAATGTTAAATGAAATGGATTAAAATAGTTAAAAATATACATTTTAATTTCATGTAAACGTTATTTACAAATAAAACATTTGTATTTAATGTAAACATATTTTAATGAAAAAATGATGGTAATATTTTTATAAAAAATAATTAATAGTTTTAATTAATTTTATACATCACTTTCAACAATTACTAATACATAATAAAGAAAATACATTTTTTTTAAGACTTCCCTTCTGGTGACAGACATTTTCCGAAAGTATAGGACATATAAATTAAATTTAAACTTGGAAAAAAATAATTAAAAAAATGTTTAAGTATTAATTTAAAATAATGTTATATATTTATTTTAAAAGAAGAATAAAAAAGCCAGAGACCCAAAGCATTTGGGGTCTCACAGACCCCTGTCCATGATTAAAAGACGCCAAACTCCTGGCTAAAATTCTGGCCAATACACTTTTGCCCAAGATTGCCCAATTAGTACATCCCAACCAATGCAGCTTTAGTCCCAGGCATAAAACGCTTATTAACTTGAGACGATTCAAATGTGCTACATATGACGACTGAGTCAAACCTAGAGGTTGTCCATGTAGCCCTGGATACTGAAAACCAATATGACACACTGGATGGGACTACAGGCTACCAATTTTAGTAAAGAGAAAAAAGAAAGAACTCGGCTTTGGATTTAAATTTAGAACATGGGTCAAGCTCCTGTATAGGAAAGAGTCTGCCAGGGTATGCTTGGGTGACCTGATTTCAAATAGCTGATTGGTGGGGAGAAGTACAAGGCAGGGCAGCCTGCTTTCAACCCAGTTGCTTTCCCTGGTGGTGGAGCCCTTAGCAAGACACGTGCATGAGCATATAAGGAATTGAGGAATGTCCACAGGGGATACAACACATCGTATTAATGTATGCCAATTTTATTTTCCTATTCCAGACCCAACTGCAGATTTCAGTCCTCATATTGTTTGAGACGTTGTCTAAGTTTGGTAACAATTCTGGCCAGTCTATAACAAACATAAAACAGTACTGTTTCCACTGGCAGCATATGCAAGACACCCGCCACACGCTTTACCCAACTTGGGTATGAAATGTGAAACAGAAAAATGTTGATAGCTTAGTACGCAGATCGCCCACACTGCTAAAAAACAATAGAAGTACAAGATGGTGAGGGGACTCTGTGGCTATGCCCACTCAGTGCACTTTTGGAACACCCTGCCAATTTTTGTGATGGGTGGGATTGCCCTGGCCAATATAGTGTTTCTCCCACGCTACTTGTCCACCCTACAGAACTCTGTGTGCCCAATTCTCTGGTCGACATTTAAGGACCTGGATATGCTGTTGATCTCGCTGGTGTGCTCTGGGAAGAGGATCAGGGTACAGTGAGCCCATTTAAAAAAAGAGATAGAATAGAGGGATGACTAGGATTGCTATACTTTGGAACTGTTTTATAAAGCTGCTCAGATTCAGCAAGCTGCCCATTGGTTTAAAGAGGGTAGGAATTGGGGGGAAGGGACAGATGCAGGGCACACACCTCCCTGCTTCCTGTGCGCTTGATGCAAGAGAGGAATCAACCATTGAATTCTACATTGAATTCTCCACATGTGGTGTGAATGGTGGCACTGGCTGTAAAATATATCCTAAAATGTCCCCTTTGCTCCATTGCTCCTATGGTGAGTGAAATCACAGTAAACATGTCTATCTCACAATGGAAGGATGGAGGATGTGTTGAGATGGAAGGCCTGTAGCCAGCTGAGGAAGTCATTACATTTTCGGGAAGCATGCAACACATTTGAGGTTGGTTGTAGGAAGTTCCTTCAATTTGCAAAACTAACCAAGAGAAATATGGATCGACTTCCCAGCAATTCCACCTGTGTCTGCTGCGTTTGAGGTGTTGTAGGAGAAGGGCTGAGGTTGAAAAATGGATATCACACGTATATAAAGCAATTACGACAGTCCAGATGACTCACTCCCTGCACTCTTCCCTCCCTCCCTCCCTCACCCCCCCCCCCCCCCCCCCCCCAAAAACGATCCATTGAAGGTTAGATTGCATCTTCAGGAATCCCTCTCCAACAAATAAAGGGAGACATCATGTGCATAGGCTCAGCGGATAGCCAGTGATGCCCAATATAAGTGATCTAATTTCCACTTCCAGCGCTCTACTTAACTTGCCCCTGCACAGCTCCATAAGATATTTAACAATAGAGCCACTGCTTACCTCAGATGCAATTAGAACGAGGCCACATTCTTCATTATAAAGTACCAATATAGGTATGCATTAAACTACTGGAAAGGTGTGGTGGTGATAATGAAGAGTGACTAACATTAACACTCATGTTTTATTATAACATTGTGCCTTAGGTATTATCCTCACACCCAAGCAGGTTAGGAAGTCTCATAATTTTGTCACCCTGGATTTAGCACTGATTAAGTGAAGAATTGCAATTTACTGGCTGTCATCAAGGCCGCCTATGCAGAGTATGTGGATAGGGGATCAAGAAAAGGAGAACAAAAATACAATATTGTTACAGCACTATTAACTTAATTTTGAATTAAATATTAAATTCAAATATATTAAATCACTTTTTTTTGTCATTATCCTAAACAAAAAATCCCACATAAGTAAAACAATTATTTTATGTATGAATTATTAAAACTGATGTATCGAAGTACAACTATTTTAAGAACATTTTAATACATATCCAATGCTGCAGTAATTTTTAAATTTAATAAGGCGATTAAAATTGATTTTCTTTTTCAATACTTTTTTAACATTACATTATATGTATTTATATCTTTAAATATTGTAAGTAATGTAATTGAACATTATTTCCTGATGGGTTCTATTTAAAGTCTCCACCTCTATTATTTTCTCTGGGAAGGTGTTCCGGTATCAGTGGTTGGCCATGTGTGGTGCTGGACTTACAAGTGCTTCTTTTTGACAGTAGCAAATTTGAACTCAAATTTGGCTCTAACCCCTTTTTCACGGGGGTGGAAAAGTGTAAGTCTACACTTTAAAGTAACTTACATTTGGTTTTTGTGAATAGCCCTCAGTAATTAAACAGAAGCTGAAGGTGTTTGGCGCCAAAGATGAAAGTAGGAGATCCAGGAGATTGAGATATACAGCACAAGTTAAAAGAAAACTTTTTAAACTGCACGTAACCAAAAGGAGTTGTTAAAAATACCTCAACATAATTTCAGTATTGGAAACAATCACAGGCTTGACTTGAACAATAGACTATGATGGGATTTTAGTTCACTTTTAAAAGCACGAAGACCCTATTACTAGTACCTGAGTAAACTGAGATTAACACAATGAAGTAACACATTGCCTAGATAATATAGTAAGACAGTGGATACCTAACTTTTCGAAACCATTATCCACTTTTTAGAAAGATAAACTTTTGCGACCCACCTACCTTTAATGGACATGTGGACGGGGAATTTTTGAATGTAACTAAAGCATTGTGTGGTATCGCACTGTCATTCACTGACCACACATTTTCTATTGAAATAGCCAGTAAACTTGCACAGACCTACAGTTTTAGTGATAGAACTATATTGCACACAAATGATGTGTGGAGATCAGGTTTATGTGTATATTTATCATTTGTGCATCACCAAGATAAGTGTCTTGATTTTTTTTGATCCTATTAAAATCTCTGCTTCCAGCACACATCAAAAGTAAAAAACAAATGTGCTCTTTTTTTGCTTTCCTTACTGCTGAATGCATACAACAGTGATACTCAAAGTAGGGCCCGGGGCCGCATGCGGTCCTTCTGACCTTTACATGATGCCCCATGGGCAGCAGCTGCACTGGGCTGCGGTTTACTCGACTCCGCACTAACATGGGAAACATTTTTAATATGCAGTAATCACTTATTTAAAGGTTAATTGTTGCATTTAAGGAAAGGAAGTAGCTAGGCCCTTAACTTTAGGAACACCTTCATTTTTAAACACAGCCACTAGATATACATGCTTTGCTTCCGCTACACCCACTCTAAACCCCCAGTTGGCATCAGTGCGGGCCTTGGTCACACCAGGCATAGGCCAAACTTTGCACCCCCCGGGAAAATGTTTGTGAGTACCCATGACATAAAGTTTGAGTATTTACATTTTGTTGTGTGTTGAAAAAAATACCACATCCCAGAGCATTTCCTTGCACATTCTTTGGCTGTCAGTGGTCACAAGAGTTGAATTGAAATATAGCTATTAGTCCATAGTGCGTGCATTAAATCAAACCCACCCCTCATAGAATTGCAATTCTCAACACTTCAGCAGAGCCCTAGGTCACCACAATTCAATCTGCTTCCACAGGCCTTGCTCAGGTGAGACTTCATTGTTCTGCCATCTAAACCTTGAAACCTATTTCACAATCATGAAAGCAAAGCATGCCTAACCACGTGACCATTTGTGATGCATTTAGAACTTGACTATCTATTAAGTGCCATTATAGAACGTGCGACAAACACTTACATGCCTTTCTCCACATGAGTAATATTGCACTGAAGTGAACCAGAGATCACATCGTTTCAAAAAATGGCGGAAAAAATGGTCTTCGAAATGTGAATTTCTCCATGAAGACAGGCTTGTGAATATCGTAGGACTGATTGCCATCCACTGGAACGCGTGTGGTGTGTTACCAACAGATCATATTTCTCAGCTTTCGTGTGTTTTTTCAATAGTCCTTTGGTACGGATTTCCTGAGAATTTCTGTATAGTGCTCCATGAAATAACACAGCAACCCCCAAGCGAGTGTTGCTCTTCTGGTCTCCTATACAATGTGCCTCAACCATCCTATGCATCAAACATTCATTATCTATATTAAAATGTCTTTGAATCTTTTTGTGAAAACACTTTTGAAACCAAACATATACTGTTGGTCCTCTAAATGTATTTCAACAATTGTTTTTTGCTGTCTGTTTGCATGCCTCTCGATCAGGGTTTGAATCACAATTAGAAGCATATCCATTCACATTGTATAATAATGACGCTCATCTTCACACCCTCCACTTGATTTTCTTTCGCTCTTTACCACTTCTGACACACTTGGTGGAGGTAAATCCAATTATCCTCAGAATAGAGGCACTTGAGTGTGAACGCATGGAAAGCCCACAAACAGGCTCCATCAACATCTTCCCCTCTTCCTTCCTCCTACGTGCCTGACAAAAGTAGAATGTGACATATTTGTACTAAATCCACTGTTTATTTTGCTGTTTCTTTGCAATAGCAAAATCCCTGAGATAGCAGGGCGTTGTATACATTGATGTAATAATTGCTACATGGACAGTCCCCCCACCTCCCACTGATCAGCATCGCACATGAACCTTCATTGAAGCTCCTGATAAATCGGAATTCATTTACCAGGCAAAATTCGAGGCAAAAAGCAGAGACGGTGTTGCTGATAGAAAGATGATTATGACCATGAAAAAAAGAGGGATTGGAACTGAATGCGTGGCGAACAAGACTTTGTTCTCCAAAGCGGTTCCATTAGGTCAGAGGTCGCACTGCTGAGATTCAAAATGAGCTGAAGAGATTCAAAATGAGCTGAAGAGCGACAAGAGCCGCTTCTTGGAGTGGAGGGTGGCTTTAGCTCTTTCAGATGCAGAGATGCTGCCACTCTCTCTATGCATTTGTGAAAGAGAAGAATGGAATGAGCTCACAGCGCAGTTCTTAACACCAGCTGGTCTTGTGGAGAACTGGGCTGGGGCGAGGAGGGTGAAGGCAGAGGTGTGGCCCCTAGGGCTCATCAGCTGGTACCACTAGAAATTGTTGAGCGGCAGTGTCAACTGGTCTACCATGGTACTGGCCCTGCTTTCTGAAGATTAATACTCTAACTGCAGGACTATCATTACTGTAAATCCTGAAAATGTAGCCCTGCCCTGGCGGTGCACGCAAAGGAACGTTTCCCAGTGCCAACCTTCCTCCAGAGGCTGGATGGGTTAACGCTTGGTTGTCTAAATAGCCTCACGTTTTACAAGAGAAACCCGAGAAACCCTGCTCAGTGGTCTTTGAGGGCCAGGGGATGAATATGCCCATCAACTTGTGAGTCAGCCCCACGGCCTCAGTACGAGCTGACCTATCAGTCAGTCAGTCAAACCACTTTATTCGGTTAAGTTAAAACCATAAAAGTACACACAAACTACATACATATATGTGCAAAAATACAGTATAAAGTGTCCACAGTATAATACAATCCGGCAATAGCAGTCTATGTGCAAAGAACGCGATACAGTACTGGTCAGATAAAGTGCATTTACAGGACAAAAGTGACAATACATTCAAGATATTTGATATAAATCTCATTAAAAATACCAATTATAAAAACCAGGTTTAAAAAGATAAAATCAAAAATAAAACCTCATTAATTATGGGCTCTCCTTGCGGCTATTTCTCAACCGAACAGCTGCCATAAGAAAACTGGCTATATAAAGATCTCATTTGGATCATTTAATAGCTGTAAATACAGTAAGGCTGGCTTAACTTGGATAAAACCCTTTCTTTTTAGTAAGGAGAAAAGAAACCTCTTCCTGATGTCACTATACAAATCACAGAACATTATTAAATGCATTGTGTCCTGGGCTGAAAAGTTGTCACAGGTGCATGGCCCTAGTTCTTCCAGCCTGCACCACCCCTTGGAATTCCCTAGCGAAAGGTGAATTAAATTAAAACGGAAGCGTGTAAGGAGTATACGATGGAAAGGCCTGGTCACAGTTTTCAGATAAGGTTCCATCGACGGCGTAGTTTTTAAAAGGTAATGTGCTTTTACCGTTACTTTTTCAACTCCAATTCCTCCTGTTGTACTGCCCACAAATTTAAAAGCGGTTTCTTCACCCCGCTGGGATCCATTTTCGTAATCAACCCAGGTTCATCATAGAGGTCCTGTTGACCAACAGTTACCAATGTTTCCCATACATAAACAAGCCACCTAATCTTGTGTACATAATCCAGAGTGAGACAATCTCTGATCAGTCTGTGATTAAGGTCTAATTCGGGATTAAGCCATAATTTAAGCCAGAAAATAACTGGCGCCAACTTAAGTGTATCGGTTATATAACCCACCCCCAATTCCTGATGTACAGCATAGGTGGGTGTTGATTGGGGAACCGATAATGTACCCTGTAGAAATTTACTCTCCTCTAGCTGTATCCCCTCCATGGGTCTATACCCCCAGATAGAGGAGCTATATGTGGCAATTGCGATACATTTAGCTTTATAAATGTTCACAATTGCCTCAACAGGTTTGGTTCCTAACCGTTTGGCAAATCCGTTTACGGCCGCAATTGCCCTAGCCATGCCATTGACCTTAAGTTTATATTGAGCAGCCCATGTACCTTTCTCATCAAAGAGAACCCCCAAATACATAAAAGAAGTTACCCTGGTAACTTCGGAGCCTTCACAATAAAAAACCCGGCAATTTCGTTTACTCTGGCGACCTATACTCATTACATGTGATTTGGCTATATTTACCTTTAAATCCAGGTACTTCATAAAATTACCAAATCCCACCAGCAGCTTCTGTAGGCCGACTGCTGTGCGAGATAACAAAACAGCATCGTCGGCGTACAGAAGCACCGGGCAACGCTCCTGATCAATTTTGGGGACATCTAAACTGGCTACATCTAAAAACTTGCCTAAATTATTGATATAAAGAGTAAAAAGCAAAGGTGCTAAAATACAACCCTGTCGTACTCCACGCCCAGAACTAAAGTGCCTAGTGCAGTTCCCATCTTGGTCGATCCTCACCCGTGCAATAAGGTTCTGATGCAGGTCAGCTAAGAAGTGAACGAGACTTTTTTCCATCCCCACCTCTAGGAGGATCGTCCAGAGCTTTGACCTGTTTACCAGGTCGAAAGCCGACTATAAATCCATAAATGCCAGCTGGAGTACTCCCCCTTTGGCTGAAGTATATTTGCCAATTAACAGGGATAAAGTAAGGCACTGATCTTGAGTCCCCCTGCCACTTCTAAAACCATATTGAGAATTTGATATTACATTATTCTCATCTAGCCATCCTTTCATTTTACCTAAAACCGCCCTCCCCAGGACCTTTACGGACGAATCAATTAGAGAGATTGGTCTATAACATTGGGCATCTCCTCTGTTGCCCTTTTTAAAAATAGGAACTATAATAGACATGGCCCAGGATGGTGGATGATTCCCCTTTGCTGCAGTTTTAAAAAATTTTGTCAGAACTTGTGCCCAGAAAACTGGATGTGTTTTATATAAATCAGCTGGGACACCGTCTGGGCCTTGGGCCTTATTACTAGACATGGCCTTAATGGCCAAAACTACTTCCTCCTCTTTAAAACTCAAAGGCTGGTTTGAATCTCTTGGAACAGCCCAAGGGGCAGGATCAAACGATGTGGGGGTATCATATATAGCTTCAAAATGTTCTAACCATTGTGCCTCAGTGATATTACATTCTACCACATTATTGCAGTTTTCGGAAAAAAATGGTTTATTTACAATTTCCCAAAAACTACGGCTATTCTTTAAGACATCAACCGACATCAGGGCCTCCCAAGCTTCCGTTCTAATGTCCTTTTTCCTGGCCCTTACAGCTAACTTGTAGCCCTTTCTAAGTATAGCCACATTAGTCCTATTTTGTGGGGTCTGTTTAATGGCTCTCATTAAAAGGCTATGTGCCCGCGAACAGGTGGTATCAAACCATTTCTCCGCCATTTGTTGCCCCCTTTTTACCTGGGCCATTAAATTCAAGGATATTTGTTTACAAATGGCAGTGAAGGCCTCAATAACAATCATATCCCCAGATATAGAATCCAGACATATATTCAACATGGCCTTTACTGACAAAAAAATGGTGTCTAAAAAAATCTACGGGATATGTCCATTTTAACCTTCTTCCCTGATCAGTTGGTTTAATGCTGACCTCTACCCTCATGCGTCTCCCGAATTGCACCAGACCACATTCATTTTTTAATTCCAGAATAACCGGATTGTGATCACTAAAATGTGAGTATCTTGCCCCATAAAAAATAACACTAGACAACAATAAGGGTGACAAAAAAATATAATCAATGACAGTGCTACTACCCCTACCAATAAACGTCGGGTCCTGTTAATTTGTTCTGATATATTGGGTTCATAGAGATCCACTGCCGCTAGGACTTCCTCCAAGCATTCCCCCTGTCTATTATGCTCAAAATGGGGTGTAGGATAGGCTGTGGACTCCCCGGTATCCAGATCCCACTGACAATCCTGCTCACACGGGTGTATATTAAAATCCCCTAAAAGAATAATCAGGTAATAAGTGGTTTGCTTTTCTCTATAATCCTCTAAGAATAATTTTAAAATCAGCAAATGTTCATTTCCATTTGAGCAATCTGGCGAATTATAAAAGTTTACTACCAGAAGTTTTATAGTGTTACACTCCCTCAGTTCCACTGCTAAACAATGGGGTGTGCCTACTTCAACCCTTTGATACAGCCACGGTAATTTCACAGAAAATAGCAAAAGGAGCCCCCCTTTGGCTCTATCAAAAGGAGCCAATTCCGCTGGGTTGGAAAAAGATGTATAACCATCCAACCACCAGTCTCCCTCCAACTCCCAGGTTTCCTGAAGCCCTACAAGATCAAACCGATTAATCAATTCCAGCCATTTAGGGTCATCTTTTTTATTTCTTAGCCCGGCGATGTTCCAGCTCAGGATACCGAAGTTGGGCCTGCTTGATTCACTTTTCCCATGAGGACTGGAAATCTCTGGATGGCTACTCTGACTACTCTGGTTAAAAATCCCTATGTCCAGTCAATCGTTCTCATCAAGGGTGGTAGGTGATGGTAATCTAGTTGCAATCTGTGTTTCCCCTCGCACATTTACTAGGCTCCTTGCAAATTGGGGGCCAGATACTATTCCCCCACTTTTTACATTATTTGCATATTGACTGAGTCTGGGTAAAGTGTCCCCTAGACCTCGCTTAGTATTTGGATTTTTCCCTTTAATTGGTGGATAGAAAAAGGCCAGGGGTAAAACCTTAATACCCCCCTGAGCCCTAAGGTGAGCAGTCCTGCATATCTTCCCTGCTAAATCCACTCTATTGAAATTAACAACTATGCAATCGCCCTCGATTTCCTTTGCATTTGGTCCTACCCATGCTATGCGTCTTGCCATCAAAATGTGAGGCGATACTTTAAGGTTATTTCCCCACTGGTTGCAGTCTAGCCAATATTTTGTCTTCCTCACTAGGTCCTCAGTTGACTCATGGATGTTAGCTTTCAGCGGTGGTACACCCGTAAGAACTACCACTCGGTCATTTGCTTCTGGTGGTAAAAAAAAGTCGTCCTACCGTAAGGGGGGTATGTTGGTATTGGCGTTGGCACTATGTCCAGGTTTAGGGGCAGATGATATATCTCTAGCTTTTGCATTTGGGGGCCCAACAGCTTCTTTAGGTTAGGCCAGCAGAGGCCCCTTACTTCCTTTCCCCGTACCATTATTCAGTGCTCGTTCCTTACTTTGCTAATTTTTATTCTCCTCCTTCATCAGGGTACTTGTGCCTGATTCATTACGGCAGGCTAACGATTTATCAAGCCCGGCTTTTGTTACCATACAGCAGTTTGAGCATGTACCTCCCCCAGATATGGCTTTATTTACTGTGCTAGTAAGGCAACGCTATTGGCCTCTTGGGTAATAGAAGACATAGAAGATTCTATACATCCCCCCTGTTCCATATCATTAATTCCTGAGACCGAATGTGAGGGACATAGTTGGTTTGGTTGGGCCACAGTCTCGGCATCAGGGGTATCAATATTAGCTAACACAGAAAACCTGTTTTTACAAACTATAATGGGCTCAATTACTGGTGGGCAGATTGCTACTAATTCTAAATCTGTATTAACAATCACATTTGTACATGGAGTATCAGTTGCTTCTGCAGGTACACTGTTGCCCTGCTTTTTCCCTAAGAACATATCCGGGATTACTATAGGGTCTTGTTTGCCAGTCCAACTTTGCTCTTCAGTAACTCACCCCACATTTGCTACAACATTCCCGTTTAACGGGTCATCTGTCCTGAGTAAGAGTTCACAGTCCTCCACCAGCCCCTCGATGCGACTCATAACGCAGTTTTCCCCCATGTGTTTTAGGGCTTTCTTGGACTTCCTTGGCTTTTTTACTTTAATTGGAGCATTCAGTCCCCCTTCCGTGCTTTTCCGTTTCCCCATTATTCGTGATACAAGATCGGTGTCAACAGTACCTGCTCAAGTCTTTTCAGGGATGTTGGAGGGGTAGCCCAACCCTGCCTCGTTCTGCCCCGGACGGCCACAGACGGCCCACCCTTTGCCCGGGCTTAGCCCGGCACGTCCCGCGCGCGTCCTTGCGGGACGAGGGACCTGACGCGGCTTTAATCGCCTCCTGGCGCGCTTAGGGATGGCGTGGGCGTTTGCCCCAAGGGATCCTGGGGGTTGTGGTCAGTCGTTCGTTGGACCGGCGGAGCAAAGCCCGGCCGGTCTTTACCTGAAGCGGTGGGGCGTAGTCAAGCCCGGCCGCGGGTCGGGAAACAGCGTGCAAAGCGGCTTAAAACAATCTGCCCCAAAGTCCCAAGGTCTGCTACAGCGTCAGGAGGCACCAGGGGACTCGACCCCTGACGCAGCTTTAAGCGCCTCCTGGCGCTCTGAGGGATGGCGTGGGCGTTTGCCCTAAGGGATCCTGGGGGTTGTGGTCAGTCGTTCGTTGGACTGGCGGAGCAAAGCCCGGCCGGTTGTTACTGAAGCAGGGGGGGCGGAGCCAAGCCCGGCCGTGGGTCGGGAAACAGTGTGCACAGCGGCGTAAAACAATCTGCCCCAAAGTCCCAAGGTCTGCTACAGCGTCAGGAGGCACCAGGGGACTCGGCCCCTGACACGGCTTTAAGCGCCTCCTGGCGCTCTGAGGGATGGCGTGGGCGTTTGCCCCAAGGGATCCTGGAGGTTGTGGTCAGTTGTTTGTTGGACCGGCGGAGCAAAGCCCGGCCGGTCGTTCCTTTAGTGGGGGGGCGGAGCCAAGCCTGGCCGCGGGTCGGGAAACAGCGTGCACAGCGGCGTACAACAATCTGCCCCAAAGTCCCAAGGTCTGCTACAGCGTCAGGAGGCACGGAAATTATTATAATTTGTATTGTAAGACTCTGCACCCGATAGACCCAACATACTAAGCAGCCATGACAGTCTTGAAAAACAAATAAGAACAGAAAATGGAAGAAGATATGTCTGATAAAGAATGGGAGCGCATTTTAGAATATACAAAAAAAAAATCAGCAGGAACACCAGTTTTAAATAGAAGCAACTTAATTACTTACATTGCACATATATTCCCCCGGCCAGACAAGTCAAAATATACCCAGAGCTCCCGCCGACATGACCTAGATGCCAAACTGTAATGGCTGACTTTTTCCATATATGTGACAGGTCGAAAGTTGCCTCAAACTATGACATTGTGCCTCCTGGGGCTGTTCCCCAGATCATCAGAAACCAAACAAACATCCACATTTTTAGACCTGGCCTTACTTCTAGGAAAATGCAGCATAGCAATGCACTGGAAGGCGCCAACACCCCAATTATGCAACGGATTTCTCAAAATCACAGTGAGACAAGACCATATCCCACCACACCAGCTGCAATCCATGAGTCTATCTGCAGGACCACATGGTGAATAAAACACAACAGACTAGAATTGCAAGAGATTAGTTGCAATGGGATTCTTATGCCATATCAAAGCTCTAGATGGACATATGCTTATATGACCACTGCATCGTCAATCTGAATAACAATGTTGATGCATATGTATAGAAATATATGCACAAATTGTGGATGTTATGTTAAAACCAAGCAAAGAGCTCTATTTTTTTTAAGTCTCCGCCTCGGGGAAATGGTCATGCCTACAAAAAGTGAGGGGAGGAATGCTTGGAATTTGTCTTACCACTGGCAATTATTCGAGTAGCATTCCAACCTATTGCTCTTCTGTCCACCATGCCACCTCAGTTTGGACCCAGCCATATACAAATCAGTCTTGACCCTGCTCCAATAGGAACAGCCAACTTGAACAGCCTTGCCAGGTCCATCCTGAACCGGACGCAAGCAACCCAAGAATGGTTTCACTCTGATTGCGGCTCCTCACTCAGATGTAGCTTGGCTCCAGTGTCATAATGCGGAAATCACAGAAATTACCATTAGCATAAGCATAAGCTGAAGCCATTTTGTTTGTGGCATCCATTTGCATTAGCCATGTGTTAGCCATGTGAATCTGCCGTCTTCCCTGTTGCCTGCCTTTCTATTCTGCTTGAGTCATAAACTTTAGTTAACTCCTTCTAGTCTAAGCTAGAGCAATGTATGAGCTCAGAAAGGCCTGTAGCTGCTAGCATGCACCTGTTTTAGAATGTAACTGTCAGGCTATTCCAACTGAAGTAAGCAGTTCTGACTCCCCTCCCACTTTGCTGACCAAGTGATTTCTGTCTGCCCATGTTAGTCAAT
This sequence comes from Lissotriton helveticus, assembly GCF_964261635.1. Classification (NCBI taxonomy): domain Eukaryota; kingdom Metazoa; phylum Chordata; class Amphibia; order Caudata; family Salamandridae; genus Lissotriton; species Lissotriton helveticus. The sequence continues at coordinate 218,418,736 of NC_136061.1, read as the reverse complement.
AACTATTCCTGTAATATGCCTGTACCTCCTCTTTGAGTCTCCATGCTTACTCAGCAACAAACTGGGTATATAAGCACCATGGTTTCTGTATTCCCTGTACTACCTCATACAGTGCCCAAGGGTGTTGTATTGATGTAGTCCCACTCATGAGTGTTAATAAACTGGTTTTCTTGATATTCCAGCTTCCGTGCCAATCTCGATTTTGTTGGTTCAAGGACCAGTGGGCAGATAAGGGTGAACCCCTGCACCGGTGGGCCCCTAAAAAGGCTAATTTCCACAATAGTGAGCACAGGACCAGCATCTGGGCATACCTTTGCCATCTTGGGTGGTACATGGAACACTCAAAATTTGATGGGAGGACCTGACTTGGCAGTTAGGGCTGGCACAAGAGGCAGGACTGGCAGGGGACAAATCTGGTCCTTGCACACCATGCACTCAAATCATGACTCTTCAAGTACGAGACGTTTTGCAGAGCAAAGATTCTGAAGGTCGAGATTTAAGATAAGTAGAATTCTGAAGAAAGTAGAGCACTTTTAAAGAAAATATTTGTAGCATTTAGGGCGCTCCAGGAAGGAGTACAATGTCTTTAATGTATTGCAACATCTTCAAAATAAGGTACAGCGCATAAAGTCAAGTGATCAGGAGGAAAGAGGAAAGTGAACCTTGGGCAGCACTATGGTGAGACCAGTTCTTTTCAGCATTAAATACTTAAACATATAAAACTCAGGGAGATAAATATGATTTCACCTGGAATCATATACTTTTTCAATTGAAAGCCCGGTCTCTGGTCTACAGTCTACAATTTCAGTTTCTTAGCCAGTAGACCAAATCTCCTTCCCGAAATGGGACTCGGGCACGGACCACAAAGCCTGGTCTGAATAGCTGAACTACTTGCCCTTGTCATGCAGGGGCAATAGCTTTAACGTGGTTTATGGTACCGCCCACTAGGCTTGCGCATCCTAGACACGGAGGGTGCTGGGAGGGAAGGGCGTGGCCCATATGCTGAGCACACAGGCGGCCAGGGATCAGAGGACAGATGCTTCATCCATGTCACACTCTATTGGGCAGTAGGAGAGGAACACCTGTAAATGGGACATTTCAAACAGCAAAGAGAAGGGGAACTGCAGCAAACAGACGGAAATGTCACTCACCGTTTTTTTCATCTTTTCCACAAAGCTGTTATCGCGAGCAGATGCAGTTCTGTAGGGAAAGAGCAAACACGCAATTTAGTCTTTCTTAAACGTTTCTAATTACATAAACTCTATGGTGAAGTGTAATGAAAAAATAAGTTCTCATCTCTCATGTCCTATTGCTACATCGCAGTCATTTCATCATCACTTTAATGACGTGTCCCGTGGGGTGAATAGATGAGTGACCCGTGATTTACAGCTGAAAGACCAATGCCAAGAGTGGATAACCCTAAGTGTAGAAGTGAGAGAGTGAGAAATACTAACATGGACACTACAGAGATGATGGAGGTGAGACCCCTAGGCAAAGGAGATATCAGTGCGTTCTACTGCAGTAGCACATGTAAAGGACCAGGAATCATCTCCGACCATCAGCAAACATGAGAAACCAATGTATCTTACAGAGAAGGCACGCATGTGAGTGGCTGCTCTTTGATGAGGACACATCTCTACTTCCTCCATCGATACTCAGCCACCACGTGTGCATGTGGTTTGTTCATCCTTCGCTCTGTCCTCCCTCTCTACACTTCCACACCAATCAAGGCCCCGAGCGACAGGTCATAAAGCAGCAATCCCAGAGGGTTGTAGAGCATCCTCAGGGAGCAGCAGTGCTCCCATGGAAGAATATGACACTTTATCCCACACGCTTTTACTCAGCGTGCCATTACCCTGGAGTTTTTTACACCACAAAATCTTTTACAACGCAGGGCTTTACAACGCAATCTATTACAACGCATTCCCATTACAACTCAATTCACTATTTTAACTCCTCTGGGGAATTACTTCAGGGAATGCGTAGTAATAGTTTGCGGTGTAAAGCCCTGTGTTGTAAAAGATTTTGCGGTGTAAAAAATGTGGGGTAATGGCATGCGGAGTAAAGCATGCGGGGTTAAGGAGGTTTACCCCCATGGAAGTACAGAAAGGCACACACTACTGATCAGCACACACTACTGATCAGCACACACATGAAATGTCTAGCAGCCTCTCAGGGGCAGCGACTCAAAAATAACTAGAGCACCATCATGGAGCAGTCAAACACACCGTAAAGTAGAGGACCTGGTCCCACAGGTGGTACACTCAAAAGGAATATCCTGTCATAGAGGACAGTATGCACACAGGGAAGTACAACATCCTTCAAAGAGAATGCACACACAATGAGAGCATAATTTCTCAGAGCAGCTATGCACGCAGGGACGAACAACCCATGTACAAAGAACAGACACACACAAGGAGATCACCCTGCACAGAGAACAACACACACACTCACGGGGAGTACAGCATCCTATTTCAGCAGCCATGCAGAAACAGAAGCACAACATCCTGTCAAACAGCAGGCACACAAAAGGAGAGCATATTTTCACAGAGGACAGCACACACATACACACACACACAGTACAGCATCCTATCACAGCATCCACGCAGAAATAGAAGCACAACATCCTGTCAAAAAGCAGGCACACACAACACAAGGAAAGTATCCTTTCTCAAACGACAGGGCAGCACACACACGGGGGGTATTTTACTGTGTTGTTTCTCACTTTTGCCCTGTGTACTGTATATAGTACGTTGTTATTTCTCTTCCCTTCCCCGCGTTACTGGGCATAATCTTCCTGCCGCTGCTGCCCCTGCGGCCCCGCCCCTCGTTCAGCCTCGGTCCCGCCTCCCTACCCCTGCTCCCCCCTCCCCTACTTACGGCAACCGCTGCGGGGGAGCGCGCGTGAAACCTGGACCTCTGGTCCAAGGCCAACACTCTCTCCAGCAGCTCCGCCTTCAGCCGGACTGCTCCAGCACAGAGCCCTTCTCCAAGCAGGGTTGGAGCCGGCAACCCATCCCTGCGCCGCAGGTTCTCCTCTGCCTGCAGTCCATTACGTTTTTGTGATATTTTCCACTTGTGCGTTCCTTAATTTGCTTCCTCACTTTTTCCTTCAATCAATCAATCAAGGACATTTATAGAGCGCACTACTTACCCGGAGGGTCTCAAGGCGCTAGGGGGGGGGGGGGTGCTGCTACTGCTCGAACAGCCAGGTCTTGAGCTTCTTCCTGAAGGAGAGGTGGTCTTGGGTCAGGCGCAGGTCGGTCGGGAGGGAGTTCCAGGTCTTGGCGGCCAGGTGGGAGAAGGACCTTCCTCCTGTTGTCGTTCTTCGGATGCGGGGGACGGCGGCGAGGGCGTGACTGGCTGATCGGATGTGGCGTTTGGGAGCGTAGAAGTTGATGCGGTTGTTGAGGTAGCTCGGGCCTAGATCGTGTAGGGCTTTGTGTGCGTGGGTGAGGAGACGGAAGGTGATTCTCTTGTTGACGGGGAGCCAGTGCAGGTCTCTCAGATGTCCGGAGATGTGGCTGCGTCGGGGGATGTCGAGGATGAGTCTGGCTGAGGCGTTCTGGATCCGCTGGAGTCTCTTCTGGAGCTTGGCGGTGGTTCCGGCGTAGAGGGCGTTGCCGTAGTCCAGTCGGCTGGTGACGAGGGCCTGGGTGACCGTCTTCCCGGTCTCGGTGGGGATCCACCGGAAGATCTTCCGTAGCATGCGCAGGATGTTGAAGCATGACGAGGAGACGGCGTTGACTTGTCTGGTCATGGAGAGGGAGGAGTCCAGGATGAAGCCCAGGTTGCGTGCGTGGTCTGTCGGTTTGGGTGCGATGCCCAGGGCGGGGGGCCACCAGGAGTCGTCCCAGGCGGAGGGCGAGGAGCCCAGGATGAGGACTTCCGTCTTGTCTGAGTTCAGTTTCAGGCGGCTGGTCGTCATCCACTCGGCTACATCTTTCATCCCTTCGTGAAGGTTGGCTCTGGAAGCGGCGGGGTCGTTGGTCAGGGAGAGGATCAGCTGGGTGTCATCGGCGTAGGAGATGATGTTCAGGTTGTGTTGGCGTGCGATGGGCGCGAGGGGGCTCATGTAGACGTTGAAGAGGGTGGGGCTCAGCGAGGATCCTTGAGGGACGTCGCAGATGACTTCGGTGGCCTCTGACTTGTACGGTGGTAGACGGACTCTCTGTGTTCTTCCGTCGAGGAAGGAGACGATCCATTCCAGTGCCTTCTCCTGAATTCCGACGTTGCTGAGGCGCTGCACTAGGGTGCGGTGGCAGACAGTGTCGAATGCCGCGGAGAGGTCTAGGAGGATGAGGGCCGCTGTTTCTCCGTTGTCCATCAGGGCTCGGATGTCATCGGTGGCAGCGATGAGGGCGGTCTCGGTGCTGTGGTTGGCTCGGAAGCCAGACTGTGAGGGGTCGAGGGATCCATTCGTCTCGAGGAAGGCGGCCAGCTGTTTGTTGACGGTCTTCTCGATTACTTTGGCTGGAAACGGGAGGAGCGAGATGGGGCGGTAGTTCTTGAGTTCGGTGGGGTCCGCTGTTGGTTTCTTTAGTAGAGCGCTGAGTTCGGCGTGCTTCCAGCTCTCCGGGAAGGTGGCGGTGTCGAAGGAGGTGTTGATGATGTCCCGCAGGTGGGGTGCGATGACAGCGTCGGCCTTGTTGAAGACGTGGTGAGGGCAGGGGTCGGTCGGAGATCCGGAGTGGATGGAGTTCATCATGCGGACGGTGTCATCGGTGCTGATCGGAGTCCAGGCGCGGAGGGTGGTGGTGGGCGGCGTTGCAGCGGTCGTTGTGTGCGATGGTTGAATGCTGAAGCTGTTGTGTATGTCCGCGATCTTGTTGTGGAAGTAGGAGGCGAGGGAATTGCAGAGGTCTTGCGATGGGGTGATGTCGTTGTTTCCGGCGTTGGGGTTGGAGAGCTCTTTCACGATGTTGAAGAGTTCCTTGCAGTTGTGTGAGTTGTTGTCCAGTCGGTCCTTGAATGCAGTTTTCTTGGTGGCGCGGATCAGTTGGTGGTGCTTCCGGGTGGCAAGCTTGAGGGTGGTCATGTTGTCCGGTGTTTGTTCCCTTCTCCAGACTTTCTCGAGGGCTCGGCAGTTCTTCTTGGAGCTCTTGCGTTCGTCGGTGAACCATGGGGCTTTCTTGCTGCCGGGTCTGCTGGGCGGGGTCCTCAGAGGGGCGAGTTCGTCCGCGCAGTTGCTGATCCACTTCGTGAGGTTGTCGGCGGCCTGGCTGGGGTTCGCTGAGCTGGCGGGAGGGTGCTGACTCAGGGAAGCGGCGAGCTGGTCGGCTGTGATCTTGTTCCAGCTTCTTCGGGCAACCTGTTGCTGGTGGTGGTGGGTCGTCGTTCTTCTGAAGGTGAAGTGGACGCAGCTGTGGTCCGTCCAGTGGAGTCCTGTGGCGTGGCTGAAGGCGATGTCTATGCTGGATGAGAAGACGGCGTCGAGTGTGTGTCCGGCGAGGTGGGTGGGGGTGGTCACCAGCTGCTTGAGTCCCAGGTTTGCGAGGTTTTCCAGCAGGGTGGTGGTGTTGCGGTTGTCGTTGTTCTCCAGGTGGAAGTTGAGGTCCCCGAGGAGGATGTAGTCGGCTGAGGGGAGGGCGAGCGGGCTGATGAAGTCAGCGATGTCCTCGCTGAATTGTGTGCGTGGTCCCGGGGGTCTGTAGATGAGGGTGCCTCTGAGGGTGGTCTTGGGGTTGACGTGGATCTGGAAGTGCAGGTGTTCGGCGGGTGCGATGGTGTCGTCGGTGTTGGTTGTGATGCGGATGGTGTTCCTGTGAATGATGGCGATGCCTCCTCCTGTCTGGTTGACGCGGTCTCTCCGGATGATCTTGTAGCCGTCTGGGATGGCGATGGCGATGTCGGGCGCTGAGGAGGCGTTCATCCAGGTTTCCGTGAGGAAGGCGACGTCTGGGGTTGTGGTGTCGAGCAGGTTCCAGAGCTCGACGGCGTGTCTGTGGACGGAGCGGGGGTTGAGCAGGATGCACTTCAGCTGGTTGCTGCTGGTGTTCTGCTTGGTGGACGCTGGTGCAGTGCAGGTCCGGGTGCAGGAGAACTTGCAGGACTGGCAGATGAAGGGTCCGTGGGTGCGTTTCGGGGTAGCTCGGTAGCATCCAGGGGTTCGGCCGGCGTTGAGTGCGTTGAGGGTGGCGGCGTCGTACGTTCGGCGGGTGGGCTGGGGTCTGCGGGGGCCAGGGGTCCTGGCGCTGGGCGCGGACGGGCGTAGACGGGCTTACCTTTGGCGCACCTTCGGCGCTCAATCGGTGCTCCCGCTGCACGCGTCCGCTGCGCGGTCGCTCTGGGGACGTCATAAGAAGGGAGCCGGTCGGGAGGGTCTGCGGGGAGGCGGGAGCGCGAGCCAATCGGCTGTCGGGGGCAGGGCCACGGGCTGGGTCGGCGGGAAAAGCTGGAGCCGGCTTGGCGGCCCTCGGGAGGCTGGGGCAGCGGGAAAAGCTGGTGTGGGCTCGGCGGCCCTCGGGAGGCCGGGGCTGCGGCAGCGGCAGCAGGCACAGGAGCGTGGGGGTGACCAGGCCGAAGGCGCAGTGGTCACTCCCTGGAGCTTGCTCTGGCTCCCCTTAAGAAGGGAGCCGGTCGGAAGGGTCTGCGGGGAGGCGGGAGCGCGAGCCAATCGGCTGTCGGGGGGGCGGGGCCACGGGCTGGGGCGGCGGGAAAAGCTGGAGCCGGCTTGGCGGCCCTCGGGAGGCTGGGGCGGCGGGAAAAGCTGGTGTGGGCTCGGCGGCCCTCGGGAGGCTGGGGCTGCGGCAGCGGCAGCAGGTACAGGAGCGTGGGGGTGACCAGGCCGATGTACTGTATTACGTTGTTTTACTCTTCCCCGCGTTACTGGCATAATCTTACCGCCGCCGCTGCTGCCCCGCCCAGTTAATCCCCGCTCCGGCCTCCCTACTGCTGCTCCCGCCCCCCTACTGCTGCTCCCGCCCCCTCCCCTACTTAAGGCAACCGCTGTGCGGTCGCCGCTGGCGTGCCTAAGGCAAAACCGTCCGCGACTTGACCAGCGTCAGGAACCCTGGTTCTCCAGGACCCCACCGCTACGACTCAACCACCCTCCACACACTCAATCCCAGAAGACTCGCCGAAAGCGCAAGATCCTCGCCGAACACCACCCATGGGCAGTTCTCGTGCAGACCCTGCCCCAGATCCTTCACCATTGACAAAGCTCCCACGACCGCCGAAGGCCCGCCTGACGCACGCTCCACCGAAACCCTGACTTGCATTTTTCTCACCATACGCTACCTGCACCAATACGCGTAGAAATCTGAGACCTGATCGACGCCCTTTCGCCTGGCGTCGCCTTCTTCACAGAAACCTGGACAAGTGACACCCCTGACCCCGACATCGCCACCGCCATTCCCGACAGCTACAAGAGAAAGGACCGCCCGCACCGCCCAGGAGGAGGACTCGCCATCGCACACAAGACCCCCCTCCGACTCTCCACAACCTGCACGAGTGACCCCCACTCCAACACAGAACACCTCCACTTCCAGATCCATACCAGCCCCAAGGCCACACTATGCGGCACCCTCGTCTGCCGATCGCCAGGACCTCGCACCCAGCCTGCATATACCATCGCCTTGCTCGCCACACCACTCGCCATCACCTCTACGGACATCCTACTCGGTGACCTGAACTTCCACCTCAACAACGGCAACAACCCCGACTCCACCACTCTCCTAGACAACCTCACCTACCTAGGCCTGAAGCAACTCGTCAACACGCCCACCCACAGAGCGGGCCACCCCCTCGACCTCATCTTAATGGGAGGAACAAACATCCGCTTCAGCCCCACCACCCAGCCCCTGTGGACGGACAACCACTGCTTCAATATCACTTTCAACACCACTACCACACCCAAACTCGGGCCGCGCCCGCCACGATGGAACTGGAGAAGGGTCACGGAGGAACCCCTCAAGTCCACCCTCCGTCAAACCCCCCCAGCAACACGACTGACGCCAACTCCACAGCAAGGGAATTTCACAGCTGGGTCTCCTGCTGCGCCAGCAAGCTTGCACCCCTCCGCCTCCCCACCAAATAAAGCCCTTCGAAGGCCGCCTGGTTCACCACAGAACTTCAAGAAGCCAGAAGCTCATGCAGACGCCTAGAGAAAACCTGGTGAAACGAGAAAGCCACGGAAGCACGGAAGAACCACAAGAGCGCCCTGAAGGAATACCACCAGCGCATAATGGATACCAAACGGACCTTCATAAGAGACTAAGTCCAGACCAACGCGACCAATGCCAAGGAACTGTTTAACGTCATCCAGCAGTTCGCAAAACCCACCTGCGAAGCTACGGACGTCACAACTTTCCAGGAACTCTGCGACAAGCTCAGCTCCTACTTCCATCTGAAGATCAAGGTCCTCTACGACAACTTCAGCGAACCAGTGCCGGACACCACCCCCCTACGGACCACCGCCGATAAGCTGACCATCACGTCCTGGGATCCCGCTAATGTCGAACTCGTCACCGCCACCTTGAAGAAAACTCACTCAGGAGCACGAACGGACCCCTGCCCACCGCACATATTCCACAGGGCCGCCGCCATCATTGCACCCGAACTAGGATGCACCATCAACACCTCCCTCAGATCCAGCATCTGCCCAGAAGACTGAAAACGGGCAGAGGTGAAACCCCTCCTCAAGAAACCAAAGGCCGACCCTACGGACCTGAAAAACTACCGGCCCATCTCTCTTCTCCCCTTTGCGGCCAAAGTCACTGAGAGACTCGTAAACGCCCAGCTGACCGCCTTCATCGAAGAGAACTCCATCCTAGACGCCTCTCAGTCTGGATTCCGCACCAACCACAGCACCGAGACTGCCCTTCTCGCCACCCCTGACGACATCCGCATGCTACTTGACCAGGGACACACTGCGTCCCTTATCCTTCTAGACCTCTCTGCAGCCTTCCACACAGTGTCACATCGCACGCTCGCAGCCAGACTTCACGACGCGTGGATACAAGGAGCCACCCTCAACTGGATCCAATCCTTCCTCTCCGGCAGAACCCAGAGGATTCAACTCCCTCCCTTCCTCTCCGAACCCACGGAAATCAACTGCAGAGTACCCCAGGGATCATCACTCAGCCCCATGCTCTTAAACATCTACATGGCCGCCATCGTCAGACAGCATGGGCTCAGCATAGTATTGTTGATGGGATTCTGCTCATACACAGAACTGTGCACAAAGACCCAGGACATCAGTGAATTGTGGTGGACCCAAAAACTCTCCTCAGTACCTAGAACCTCTAACCGACTAGCATCAGTGTCACATTAGCTCTTCGTCCTATAGCAAAGGTACCAATGATTAGACAACCCAGAACATGCGACTTAGGTTAATCTCAGGAATGGTGGGAATCAAGAACCCTCTTTCGTTATATTCTCATACCAGTCCACAACATGGGTAAAAAAAGAGACACAAAGTTTAAAATATTTATTTTAACAACGTGCTCTAAGTTGCAGGATTTTTGCGAGCATAAGCAGGCATATGATTAGAAATAATACGATCAGCATTGTTACAATTCCATAAAACACAAAAGGAGAAATCATATTATAATGATGGTGGAAACAGATATTATAGTGCCTTGTATGCCACCCTCCCTAGCTAGGATCTATGTTTTATATAATATTAGAAGGTCTCTTAGGCTTGAATGGGGAACCCCATACCTCCAAGATCAGCAGAAGTGAATCACACCAGGATCTGCAATAGTTCTCTGTCTCTCTGGAAATGGATTTTCTTCAGAGGGTCTCAATCATGCATGCAATGTGATAATTAAGACGCCAGAATTTCAGCTAGCTGCAGCTGCGTGCATGTTATGTCTAGAGCATGGGTACTCACAAACTTTCTCTTGGGGGCCAAATTTACAGCGTGGTTTGTTTCTGAGGGCCGCACCGATGGGGGCGGGGTCAGTGGGGGAGGGGGCGGGGTTAGATGAACAAAAAAACCTAAGACCATGAGGTTGATCACAGGTCCCTGCAGCGGATGCCTTCAACTGCGCCACCACACCCGGCATACACACATCTATCTCCCTCCCTCGCTCCCTCTCTCCCTCCCTCCCTCTCTCGCTCTGTCTCCCTCCATCCCTCTCTCACTCTCTCACTCCCTCGCTCCCTCTTTTTCTCCATCCCTAGCTACCTCATTCTCTCCACCCCTCTCACCCTCTCGCTCCCTCTCTCCCTCCATCTCTCGCTCCCTCTCTCTCCCTCCCTCCCTGTCTGTCTCTCACTCCCTCTCTCCCTCCCTCTCCCTCCCTCTCTCCCTCCCTCCATCCCTCTCTCACTCCCTCGCTCTCCTTCGCTCCCTCTTTTTCTCCATCCCTAGCTACCTCACTCTCTCCACCCCTCTCTCCCTCCCTCTCGCTCCCTCTCTCCCTCTCTCCCTCCATCTCTCGCTCCCTCTCTCCCTCCCTCCCTCGATCCCCCTCTCCCTCCCTCCCTCCCTCCCTGTCTGTCTGTCTGTCTCTCTCACTCCCTCCCTCCCTCTCTCCCTCCCTCTCCCTCCCTCTGTCTCTCTCCCACTCCCTCCCACTCCCTCCCCCTCACACTCCTGCCCTCACCCCCGCCCACACTCCCCCGCCCACACTCCCTCCGTCGCCCCCACTCCCTCCGTCGCCCCCACTCCCTCCGTCGCCCCCACTCCCTCCGTCGCCCCCACTCCCTCCGTCGCCCCCACTCCCTCCGTCGCCCCCACTCCCTCCGTCGCCCCCACTCCCTCCGTCGCCCCCACTCCCTCCGTCGCCCCCACTCCCTCCGTCACCCCCACTCCCTCCGTCACCCCCACTCCCTCCGTCACCCCCACTCCCTCCGTCACCCTTTCTCCCTCCGTCCCCCTTTCTCCCTCCGTCACCCTCACTCCCTCCATCGTCCTCCTCTGTCGCCGCCCTCCCTCTGTCTCCCTTTCTCTGTGTCCCTCTCCCTCCCTTTCCCTCTCCCCTCCCTCTCTCTCTCTCTCTCCCTCTCTCCCTCCCTTTCCCTCTCTCCCTCTGTCTCCGTCTCTTTCCATCCCTCCCTCTGTCTCTGTCCCTCGACCTCCCTCTGTCATATCACCCTGCCTGTGTGTCAGCCCCAGGTGAGACAGCTTCCTGACACACACAGCCGCACCCAAGCACTTCACAGGTCGTTAAAGGTCATTTGAATGCTAATGAGGCTTTGTTGTATTCCACCTGTTCTTAGGCCCCTGCAGCTCCACTCTGGCTAAGTGAGAATCGCCCGCCCCTGGCCCCCACAGAGCAGCAGAGACTCTCAGAGTCGCGCTGCAGCAGACAATCTTTAAAAGAAAAAAAAATACATTGGTAGGATGTCTGCAAGGTCCGCGGGCCGCCAGGGAAGGCTTGCCGGGCCGCCCCAGGCCCGCGGGCCGTACTATGAGTACCCATGGTCTAGAGCATGAGCCGATCAGCCCGAACAACACCTAAAATTGTTAGCTGAACAAAATACCTCAACGAGAGAGTATCCTTCCACGTACCCACGAGGAACCTCTGCGCAGCCGACCTCGCCCTGGCAGAGATCCCCCGGATCCGCAGAACTGGCGGGAGAGCTTTCTCCTACATCGCAGCCAAGACCTAGAACAAGCTCCCTGTAAACATCAGACGCTCCCTGACACTGCACACATTCAGGAAGGACCGTAGGACCTGGCTCTTCGACTGATCGCTACCCCTCCCCCCAGCACCTTGAGACCCTCACGAGTGAGTAGCACGCTTTATAAACCCCCCTGTTTGATTGATTGAATACATCATCCTATCACAGCAGGCGTGCAAAAACAGAAGCACAACATCCAGTCAAAGAGCAGACATTTTACAGAGGAACACACACACAGGGAGTACAGCATCCTATCATAGCAGTCATGCAGAAACAGAAGCACAACATCCTGTCAAACAGCAGGCACACACACAGAGAGCATCCTTTCACAGAGGAACACACCCACACGCGGGGAGTACAGCATCCTATCATAGTAGCCATGCATAAATAGAAGCAAAACATACTGTCAAACAGCATAGACAAGGAGAGCATCCCTTTACAGAGAACACACACACACCCCCCCCACCCCACCCCCCAGCCTTAAATAGAGCAGTGGTTCTTAACCTGTGGTCCAGGAACCCCTCAGAGTGCCAAAATGGCTAAATAGGAGGTTCGCGACTGCTTAGAAAATAAAATATATTAACATATTACTAGAGTGAATAGCAATAAAGTTGCAAAGAATAAAATGTAAACATTTAGAACATTCTGTAAATGTGAAGGAATTTGAAATTGAGAGCTAAAAATTAAGTTGGTATCCTCTTGTTTGGTTTGTGGGAGAACTAAATGTGCAAACAGAATATAGCATGGATGATAGGTGGCCACAACTGTTCCTACCTTCCCATTACACTTTTTTTATGGTTGCTTGGGAAATGAATAAATAATTTCATAATTTGTGTATTTGTTTGATGAATACTTATTTCAATAACGTTATACATTGTTTTGCGGTTCAAATACTCAAAATTGCTAAGGCATAGGATCCCCAGATTCCAATAAAGACTCCGTGGTGACCCCCGGATTCCAAAAATTATGATTCAGATGAGATGCCTGGATTTCATTAAGGATTAAGAGGTGGTTCAAAGAAGTCTAAGAGTTAAGAACCACTAAACTAAATGATCCTTGCGGAGCAGCCTAGAAGGTCACAGAGCAGTCCTGTGTTCAGGAAAGCAGGCAATACACTTGTGAAGCAGTCATACACAAGCAAGCAGGATACATCACCCAGAACAATTTCATTATCAGACCTAATGCCCTCGTAGGACATCATCCTTTCAAAGAGCAGTTAAATAGAAATAAATGCAGCATCTCCCTCTCACAACAGAAGCACAGGCATCGCATTCCAAGCATTGACCAATTACATGGTTTGTATGAACCATGGCAAAAACATGGCAGGAACCAAAGCCTCTCAGCTGTTCCAGCTGGAAGCACGTCGAAATCAACGCCCTCCTCAAAAAGCCCAAGGCGGACCCCAAAGACCTCAAGAACTTCCGGCCCATCTCCCTGCTCCCGGCAAAGGTCATCGAGAAAATCGTCAACATGCAACTGACCCGCCACCTCGAAGACAACAACATCCTGGACCCGTCCCAATCCGGCTTCAGACGAAACCACAGCACCAAGACAGCCCTCATCGCCGCCACAGACGACATCAGGCGCCAATTAGACAACAGCGAAACATCTGCTCTCATCCTCCTGGACCTCTCGGCCGCCTTCGACACGGTTTGCCATCGCACTCTAAAAACACGCCTCCAAGAAGATGGTATCCAAAAGAAGGCCCTTGACTGGACCACATCCTACCTCTCCGACAGATCCCAGAGCGTCCGCCTCCCACCTTTCCAATCCAAAGCCACAGACATCATCTGCGGCGTCCCCCAGGGCTCCTCCCTCAGCCCGACGCTGTTCAACATCTACATGGCCCCCCTCGCACAAGTGGCCCGCCACCACAACCTCAACATCATCTCCTACGCTGATGACACTCAGCTCATCCTCTCCCTCACCAAGGACCCATGCACCGCCAAAACCAACATCCACGACGGAATGAAGGCCATCGCCGACTGGATGAGGGGCAGCCGTCTGAAACTGAACTCGGACAAGACGGAGGTCCTCATCCTCGGACCCAACCCCTCAGCCTGGGACGATTCCTGCTGGCCAATCACTATGGTGACAGCACCGAAACCCACGGACCACGCACGCAATCTTGGATTCATCCTCGACTCCTCCCTCTCCATGTCCAAACAGGTCAACGCCGTCTCCTCCTCCTGCTATAACACCCTCCGCATGCTCCGCAGGATCTGCAAGTGGATCCCGACCGAAACAAGAAGAACGGTGACACAGGCCTTCGTCAGCAGCAGGCTGGACAATGGCAACTCACTCTACGCCGGAATCCCAGCCAAACACCTACGACGACTACAGCGCATCCAAAATGCCTCCACCCGACTGATCATCAACGTTCCCCGCCGTAGTCACATCACCCCCCACCTGAGAAACCTACACTGGCTCCCTGTCGACAAGAGGATCACCTTCAAACTCCGCACCCACACACACAAAGCACTCCACAACGCCGGACCAGCCTACCTGAACAGCAGACTCAGCTTCCACACTCCTCGCCGCCAGCTCCGCTCCGCCAGCCTCGCCCTCGCCGCCGTCCCCCACATCCAATGAACAACCTCAGGCGGCAGATCCTTCTCCTACCTCGCCGCCAAGGCCTGGAACACCCTTCCTACCCACCTACTGCAGACCGAAGACCTACTCGCCTTCAGAAGACTCCTCAAGACCTGGCTCTTCGAACAGTAGCAAAGCAACCCTACCCCCCTCAGCGCCTTGAGACCCTCACGGGTAAATAGAGCGCTCTACAAATAGATTGATTGATTGATTGCTGTGCCGAGCCGTGGAGTACCCCATCCCCCCCAGTGGTCGAGCCCACCAGAGGAGATGGGCAGTCATGCTGGGCCGCGGTATGCTCCCCTCCCACCCTGTGAGGCCGTGCTACCTGCAGACCGGTGGGCCTCGGTGACTACATCGAGCCGCAGCATTCCGTCACCCACACCCCAGTGGGCTTGATCCTGTGCAGAGGTGGGTGACTCAGACATCGGCGGCGCACTCGGCTATCAGATTGCCGGTGTCGCATACTTGTGCGTGCGGCCTGGTGCACGCGGGAGGCGGGGGCCAGGGGATCCCTACCCTACATGAGTGCGAGTCAGAGTGGTGGCAGCGTGTCCCAGGAGGGCCGCGGCAGTCGCTGTGCCTTGCCGTCGCCGCTAGAGGTGTAGGGCGGGCAGCTGCGTTTGGCCTGATGTGACTCGGCGGCCATACCGGGCCGTGGTGTGCCTGCTCCTGCTCCGGGCGGCCTGGTGGGGCGCCGTGGCTGACTGCTCCTCTGCCTTGAGCAGCACTCAACATTGTCGGTCCACAGACACCTGCCAAGAGAACACGGGATGGCCTTTAACGATATTGGAGCCCGGCACTGAGTTCACTGATGCATTCCATATTGGGAGCCCCGCACTGAGGTGAGCTGGAGACACTATACCTAACTTCTATACATACACTGCTGGGCCTGGGACCCTGGGGTGCTCATAGACTGTGCTAGATTCCGCACATAAGAGGAGTCCTGCTACATGGGTCTGTACACCACTGACTGGGCCATCTGAGTGACCAGGGCCATGCTTGAGTGGTATTTCTTTCAAATGTCTACCAGGGCGTGCATACCTTCCATCTCTATGGGGAATGAGGAGGGAAACTAACTGAGCAGGGGTGCCTTATCTGGTGCCGTAGCCCCTGCCAACATAATCGCCCTACATTGCAGGCGCTCAGTGTCTTAGGCCCAGTTGGTCCCCTCCCCCTGCTTCCTTCTGTTGTCTCCAAGGGGTCCATACCTTTCCATTGATTTCTCACTCAGGGGCGTCTACCACGAAAGCCATACTCTTGCATCATGTCTAAAGACAAGAACCCCAGCCCAACTGGCCCGGTGGAGTACCACAGATAAATATACTGGCACAGCTGCGCAGGCCCCAACTACGGGCAGTCCATAATCGGCTATGCCAGACAACGCCACCATACGCATCTGGCAGGCCATACACTTGATAGCATTTTTTCTAACGACATCAGACTGACTGACATCTCTATCCCGCTGGCTTGGTCAGACCATCTTGCAGTGACTATCGAGCTTAAAACATCCCATACGGTCTCTTCCTATTCCAACCGGAAGAAATGGGAATTGAGAAGGAACTACAGGGAGATTAAAAGTGAAAACCTTGCCCCCTTTATGAATGAGTTTAGTTCCTCACTAAAGACGGACACCAATGCTGCGGCACAGGGCCTATCTAATATTATCTCTAGAGGAGTGGGATACCTTGGCCCCCGTCAAATATCACTACTCTGCTCGAAAGAGTCCCTCCCTCTCCTGGTATTCTGAACGTCTCAGATTGTTCAGACAGGAATGTAGAAAAAGGAGAGACATTGGCATGCCCATCCGGATCCCTCTGGAAAAATACAACAAACTTATTTTGAAAGAAATGAAGCGGGCAATAGTCGAGGAAAAACAGGCCTATTATACAAGTCTGACCACCTCATTAAAATCTTCCAGAGACCTTTTTAAGATTGACTCCCTTTCTGTGCCCAAATCGGTGGATCCTATAGTGGAAACCCAGGAGCTCTGTGACAACATCTCGACATTCTTCCACTCAAAAATTGTCGATATCTATAACTCTCTTGAACTTCTTAATTCGGAGCTTGATGCTAACCTCCCACCGCCCCTTCCATACCTCATAGAGACTCAGGCTGCGAAGTCTAAGCTTTGCTTTTCTGACTTCCCCCAGCTCACCTTGGAAGAGATAAATTGCCTCCTTGATAATATTAAATCGTGTTCTCCTTTGGACCCATGTCCACTGAAACTCCTGAAGGCTTGTAGGGAGGTGACTATCCCTCCACTTTTAGAGGTGATGAACCTGGCCATCAAGGAGGGAGTATTCCCCGTCACCTGGAAAATGGCATTCGATAAACCGCTTTTGAAGAAGGCCTCTCTGGATCCTGGGGTTCTCAAAAACTTTCGACTTATCTCCTTGCTACCGGCCCCTGCTAAGATTCTGGAGGCTCATCTTAATCGTCATCTTACTACCTTCTTGGAGGACTCAAATCTATTGGACATTTCGCAAAATAGTTTGAGGTGCCCATAGTACAGAGTCTGCCCTCACCGTTGTCATCAACAACATTCGTTCCAAGGTTGATAAGGGCCATACCACTCTTTTGGTCCTACTTGATCTTACGGCAACATTCGCCACCTTGTCCCCCTCGGTCTTGGTTACCAGGCTCAGGGAGATTGGTGTCGGAGGCTCGGCCCTTAGCCTGTTGGCTTCCTTTCTCCATCAAAGGGAACAAAGAGTCAAGCTTGGCGATTTTATGTCCTCCTCCAAGCCAGTGCAATGTGGGGTCCCTCAGGGTTCTTCGTTAAGTCCCTTACTTTTTAATATCTATGTGACCCCTCTTGCCAAGGTTGTGAGATCCTTTGGGTTTGAGGTGTTGTCGTACGCCGACGACACTCAAATTATGGTCTCCATTACACAGTCAGTCGACGATTCGGCCTTTAAATTTAGATCTTGCATGGAGGCAGTATGCAATGGATGGTTCGGAATTTTCTAAAACTGAACGGGGAAAAGACAGAAGTTTTGATCTTTGGGGGCGACCAAGAAATCTGGTCTAATTACTGGTGGCCGACCTCCCTTGGGGAATGTCCCCACCCCGTCTATTCTGCTAGAAACCTTGGGGTCCTGATTGAAACCTCGCTCTCCTTTGACCTTCAGGTCAGTAGGACTGTGTCCACCTGTTGCGGCATTTTCAGGACCCTTAGAAAGATCGCTTCCTATTTGTCTTCTGCTGCTCGGAAGCTAGCCACAGTTGCTCTTGTCTCTTCGAGACTTGACTACTGTAATGCCTTGTACTGTGGTATAAAAAAGAGCTCTGTTCATCGCCTTCAGATGGTACAGAATGCCGCAGCCAGGATGGTGTTGAATCTCCCGAGGCTTTCCTCTGCACCCTTTGCTAGGAAAAATCTCCACTGGCTTCCCATTCAGGCCAGGATTTCCTTTAAACTTCTTTGCTTCGCCCATAGGGCTGTCTATGACACCGGATCTGAAGGCATTAGGTCTCTTGTTCATGCTTATATTCCCAGTAGAGCACTTCGCTCCGCCACTAAAAATTTTCTCACAGTGCCCAGATTTGAAAGAGCCAGATGGGGTGGCAGAGCTTTTTCCACCCTGGTGCCCAAGCTTTGGAATTCCCTCCCTCCAGGGCTAGTAGGACAATCTTCTCTGGTGCTTTTTCGTAAACAACTTAAAACTTGGCTCTTTACTGAGGCCTATCAATAGTCTTCGGCTCTGGTTCTCTTGTCTGTAATCTGGCGCCTTGATGCCCTTGTTGCGCGGTACAAATTTCCGTTCATTCATTCATTCATACCAGCTGCCATAACACAATCCAGGGACATGCTGGAGACCAAGATTGGGGCCATCATGCTCCTCAGGCAAGATCTGCGCAGTGCTGTGCAGCGCATAACTGAGGACGAGTCTAGGATATCGCCGGTAGAAAACAGTCACTACACTTCAGAAAAAGGTCTCTGCCCTTGGAATCCGTCGCACAAGGCTTAGCGTTGCGAGAGGAGGACGCGGAGGGGTGCACCCGCCAAAACGACCTCCGCTTTGTGGGGTATTCCGAGGGCGGGGAGACGGCGGACTTCCTGGCAAAATGGCTGGCGGACTGGCTTCGCCCCGTCTCATGTCCCCCTGCTTCGTCATTGAAGGCGCTCATCGAGCCCTGCTACAGAAGTCGACGCCAGGCGCAAGACCCCTAATTGCACCATTCCTAAACTTCAAAGATAGGGATATCATCCTGCAACAGGCTAGACTTATGGTTCCCCTCCTGTTCTCCTCGCAAAAGATCATGATATTTCCGGACTACACAAGCCTGGTCCAGCAGTGCCGGCAGTTCTTCACGGAGGCGAAAGCCAAACTGTGCCATTTTAAGATTATATAATAATTTTAGTTCCCAACCAGGCTCAGAGTTTCCTACAAAGAGCGTACACACTTCTTTGATTCCCCATTAGAGGTGTTTGCGTGGACAGATGAAAATAATGCTCTGGCCACATACACTGCTCAGACTGGATTCGGGTTCTTCATCTGGGAGGACGGGCCGTGGGCCGCCCTAGGTCCCCGGCGAGAAACGCCGACAGTCATTATCCAAGAAACACTCCAAATCTCATAACAAATAACACGCTTGACCCACCTAAACTACCGCATGAGTGACACTTCACTCTGTCACTCATCATAATGAGTGATCTGAACTCCATTGTTGACGGCATATTAATATGTGCTGAACCTTTGAGCTGCTACGGACCCCCGTTGGGGCTTAGGGAACCCCCATGCCGTGACAGATGCTTCTATGTTTTTGAGGTATTGGGGTGGGCGGGAGGGGGGATATTGGGTAAAGTTACTGTTTTTTGCTTTTCAGTGTCATATACATGCCCATCCCGCAACAACGCTTAAGCTTATGATCACCACATATATATACATTGATGTCCGCCCCGTCACCAAGCATGCCTAGGTTACCAGAAAGGCGCCTTCGGGTGGTAAGTTGGAATGTCTGGGGTTTATTGGAAAAGGTTAAGCAAGGGGTCATCTTGCACCAAGCTAAACGCTATTGCACAGATATTCTACTTTTGCAAGAAACGCACCTGCTTGGGAATGACTTGCATGTTTAACGCGATTTGGTTTTGTACAAGCCTTCCATTCCGGATTCCCTAGAGGCTCACGAGGTGTAGCGATACTAACCAACCGTAGAATCCTATTTGTACATGAGAAAACATGGACTGATCCCCAGGGGAGATATGTCATAGTCACGGGCTCGATGTATGGCCAATCGTTTGTCCTGGGATCAATATACGCCCCCGCCCCTCACATGGAACCTGAAGGAGCGCGTGATGCGACTATGGGTGGATGTCCCTAGTCGGGGGTGATTGGAATGACACAATAAGCCCTTCTATAGATCGGTGGCGTAGTGCAAGGAATACAGCCGAACCTAGTGAGTCAAAACTGGGGTCTATGATGCAGGGACAGGACCGGGTGAACACTTTTGGAGACTATTTCATCCCACCGAACAGGGTTACACTTATTTCTCTACCACACTTTGGTCCTTCTCCCGTATAGATTACATTTTCTTGTCAGCAGCGCATCTACATAGACTTGTGGCAGCCGAAATACTGCCTCGGGTCCTTTCACACCACTCCCCACTGCAGCTAGACTTGCGACTGGATACCAAACGCCCCCCTTTCCATTGACGCTTATCAACGTGGCTCCTACTAGATGATAAATATAGGTCACATATGCACAACGTCCTTACAGAATACTTCTCGCATAATACTGGGTCGGTTGGATCACCTGCTGTTGTGTGGGAGGCAATGAAGCCTACACTGCGGGTGGTAGATACTGCATACGGCGCAGCGCAAGCTACGTCGGTAAAAACTGGTGCAACTGGAGGCCCTGCTGCTGGCTGCGGAACGTGCAGGTCGTGAGGCAAACAGGCTTGATTCACGTAGACAATTAATCCATACTTCAACAGGTTTACGCCAGTGAGCTGCTGGGTGAGGCTCAGAAGGCCTTGTTGGCTACCCGTAGCAGAATATACCAGTGGGGCAACAAATCAAGTACTTTACTACACCATTTGTGCCAAAGAGCACTCTTCCCCATCTCCATTCTGCGCAATTCTGACAGAGTGTTCTCAAGGACCCCCTACAAATAGCCGCAAGCTTCGAGGATTATTATGCGGAGCTATACGCCTCCCGGGAGCCTATATCATCAAGGGTAGTTCAGAAGGTTATTGATGACTTGCCTCCGCGTGCCCTCATAGATCCGGTACGGGATGACCTCGATGCCCCAATAACAGAGGAGATTCAGGAGGCGCTTTCTGGGATGCACCCGGGCAAGGCTCCCGGCCCGAATGGATTTCCATAAGAAGTATCAATCCATACTTACTGCTCCCTACCTTGCCGCACTTCATGCCGCTCTTGACAACTGATCTCTTCCAACGGATTGGCGTCACGCAGAGATAGTGGTATTCCTAAAGCGGGGCTTCACTATTCATATTGCCCGATATCACTCCTCAACGTCGAAGCAAAGATACTTGCCAAGATCATAGCCAATCGTATAGTCCCACACATCTCTGATCTGGTCCATTTGGACCAGGCAGGCTTCATGCCGGGCCGCGCCACATGCCATAACATCCAACACGCTCACAATGCCTCAGTGGACCGCCTGGGTGAGCCAGCTGCTCTACTACTGGCAGACATAGGTAGGGCCTTTGACTCCTTGAGCTGGACATATCTCTTTGGGCGCCTCAGTTGTCTTAATTTTGGTCCTGGTCTTCAGAAATATATCCAACTTCTATATACGGATATCACTGCCATCTCACAAACCTTTCCTATCTGGCGGGCACCCGCCAGGGGTACCCCCTCCCTCCATATTTGGCTTGGGTGCGGCTAGATGCACAGTTCCGGGGGTTTAAGAAGCAGAGGGCAACATCTGATTGCATAGCTCTATACGCGGACAACATAATATTTTTCCTTACGCAACCTGACCGATCAGGACCTAGTCTCCTCCAGATCCAGATCTACCTCATCACAGTTTTTACTACACGGAGGTGTAAATGGTGCACTCGCCCTGGCTTAGTTAAACAATGATGGCATCTTTTTAGCAACTTTGTTACTCTCAACAGACCTTGTCACGAGACAGGAAACTGCTTCTCTTGCAGTTACAACACCTTAGTGCACTTATCCCAATACATATGCATGCCATTTCAAGTTACGTTTCTTTTTAACGGCTCAGGGTTCCACCTGAGTCCTGTGATCATGGGAAAGGTCTATAGACTAAGAGTAATGAAGTCATCATAAGCTAACTTTAATTTACTCTGATGACCTGGATATTTCCCATTTCTAGCCTATTACTTTCACACCAACTGAAAAAAGATGTAAAAGAGAAAAACAACTGTTAGAAGGTGGTTCTGACAGTATGGACTGCCAACATTTTTTGAGGACCTAATTGTTGAGCTTTTACTGTGGGGGAGCCTCATAAGTTGGGACTCGCCCACAGTGCACTCAGGATGTAAGTGACTGCATGGGGAATTTACTTGTGTCTCCCTGGCTTGTCCAGGCCACTGTGCAGCCCCTGGAGTAAGGGACACCGGGCTGGTTACATGCAGACACATGTGTACATGCGTGTGCACACGTGTATGGGCTGCGCAGGGGAGATTCCTAGCGTGCACAGTCCAGGAGCAGCTACGGAGTAAATGATATGGCAGGACTTATGCAGAATTGGGTGGTGACATGGAATAGGCGTTATGCATTGTGAAGGAACATGCCAGGGAAAGTCAGTGTGTTTTACTGTTTTCACTTCATTATTCCCCTATGGGGAGGAGGGGCACAAGTGCTAGAGTAACTTCCACGGAAGCCGCGGGAGAGAGTGGAGGCGAGGACTAAACGACTTCGAATGAGAGTTTCATTTACCTCTCGACCTGGACAGCTCATGGGGCTTTATGAGTGTGGACAGCTCATGGGGCATTGACTCCTTACTTTTCTAGCTCATTTTCAGAAATACTGACAGGGCTATAACTAAACATTCATTCGTACCACATAGGTATTGTATTTCAATTCACTTGTATATACACCTTTCACATATTGATAGCAACTAAGTGAGTGACAGAGGGATCTAACTCCGTCCTGACGGAGAGGCATCCAAGGCCTCGAAACATGTTGACATCACCAGGAGAACTAGCACATTAATAGCTTTGTTTCTCCGATACACTGCTTTTAAAAGTACCAGCCTATGACCAATAAAAAATGTTGAATTCTTAAGGCCAGGTATTTTTTAATCTCACTTTGCCATTCACCCCTGACCCTACTTCACTCACTCAAATACACCTTACATAGCACTTACAAATTACAAAGTACTCCAGCGTAGTCGCCAGTCGCAGCACGCCCTGTCCCGTCCCGTAGCAGGGCGGGAAGACCCCGATGAGGAATCATGACACCAAGGGCCCTTTTGGTGTGTGAGGGGTATTTTAACAAATACTATGTATGCCTTTTATCCCCAGGCTCACAGCAAACCTCCTAGAGGTGGATCTTTTTGTTTTCTAATAACTTCCACAAGGCCTACAGATTCCAGACACGCACTAAAGTCCACTGTAGCGGATGTGAAAAGAAGTATTCTGCAGAGTCCAAAGTCATATTTGTACTACTTTTGGGTCATCCAGAAATGTCATATTTCTCTGAGTCACTGGCTGGGGTCTGGCCCTGGCAGTTTAGATTAATGACCTTTCTTCCCAAAGTGAAGATCTTCCCTGCAAGGAGAGAAGATAGGTGGAGCTACAGGCTAATCCATAAACAGCTGTCGCTGGGTGCCAGGCACCAAGCTGAACCAAGGTTAAGGCAGAGCTGGGGGAAGAGGACCATGTGGCCAGAGACACTGGACGACGCCATTTTGAACAAACCCAGAGGCTGGACAAGGAGGGAGCAGGGAAGTGATGTATCGCTGTGTGAAAGGGCGAACAGAGACTTCCTGCCAGCCCACTCCCCAAATTCTTAAAACAACTTGCACAGGAAGAGAAGCTCTCTCTGGGGTGTGGTCTGCTGAGGCGGAAGGTGCTGGAGCCTGACGCAATGTGCAGTTGTTAGGAGGAAGCCCCGACTGCCCCAGGGCCCAAACTGCGCCAGAAGAAGAGCCCAGGACCGGTGCATAGAAGCAGAGGCCTCTGCGCAGGGAGAAGAGAGGCCCAGGAGGAGAGCCAGGCAAAAGGCTGGTGCAGGGAGCCAGTGAAGACCGCTCCCTACTGAATCCCTCCTCTCAGAGACTCAGAGGGCGAAGGAGTGTGTTCCCAGTTGCTGGGGCTGGCCAAGAGGAGCCAGAGGACACAAAAAGGACACAAATCAGACTCCAGGGGGCCGAGACATTTCCCCCAGAAGGTAGGCAATCTTTGACCCCACCTGGGACCAGCGACGAAGCGCGTGGGGCTCCGCCACTGGTCACAATCATGCCCCGGGGTGGGTCAAGTCCCGTGGGCTGCCCCCCAGAAGAAGGGATGCCGGGGACCGCCGTTGCGATCCCTGTCGAGGTGCCCCGCGGGGGTTCCAGGAGCCCACCCTGGCCCCGTCTATGCCGAAGTCGGGGAGCGCCGTCAGGCTCCCTGTGAAGCAGGGGGAGGGGCCCGGGACCCCATCTCCAGGCCCCATGCGGCGAACAGGCAGCGGGGAGCGCCGTCGCACCCCCCGGGAAGAAGAATCTGGGGCCCGGTACCCAATCTTCGGGCCAAGCGGTGATGGCTCGCGTGTGGAGGGGGAGTGCCATCGCACTCTCCTGAAGCCGGGTGTAGACTGGCCCGTCTGCCTGTGGGTAGACCAGAACGGAGTTGCCGGCTTCCGCGGCAGCACGTGTGGGTGCTGACCGGGCGGGGAGCCGCCGGGGTGGGCTCCCCAGGCTGCCCTCCAACCAATGGCCATGTGGGGGTCCCGGGTGGGACCGGGCCCCCCGCCCCCGAGGAAGAGCACAAGCGGTGCGACGGGCCCGGGTGGGACCGGGCCCCGGAAAAGAGGAGGAGCGGCCGGGGGTGGGCTCCCCAAGCCGCCTACGCTCACCGGGCGGTCCGGGTGGGACCGGGCCCCCCACAGAGGCCCAAGAAGCGGCGGGAGGCCCACATCGCAGCTCTCCCCGGCACAACTGGAGAACCTCTAATAAAATATTCATAAGGTGGAGCTGCCAATTTCCCTGATAATAACACAAACATTCCCCGCAGCAAACTCAAATCTACGCAGTCTCCTATACCTTGCAAAACACTTATATAAAGTGCTTTTGAAAGTTCTAAACATTCCCAATTTACAAACCTGGGCCGCATATTTTGCTTTCTAATTCACTAGTAATGGGGCCCCTTTCACTTTGGAGCCCGGACCTAACTGCTGTCCCAGTCCGATCCAAATTAAAACATACTTTTAAGCGCATCTTTC
The DNA here is from genome assembly GCF_964261635.1 of Lissotriton helveticus. Lineage (NCBI taxonomy): Eukaryota > Metazoa > Chordata > Amphibia > Caudata > Salamandridae > Lissotriton > Lissotriton helveticus. The sequence continues at coordinate 218,394,201 of NC_136061.1, read as the reverse complement.
TGTTAAGCTGTCACATTATAACTAAGGAAGGCAATAGAAGAGACCTTATCGAGTGCAGAAACGAAACACGAGCACAGCCTATCGGAACACTCATGAGAAACAGGAACTGCTGGGATGGGCGGGTCAACTACGAAAATAAGTGATAAAGGAGTCATGCAAAACAGGAAGTAGCAATGCAAGACAGGAAGTACTAGGAAATGCGACAGGAAGTACTAGGAAAGGCAACGGGAACTCCTTTGAGATTGCAATACGGGCTGGAGTAGAAAAGATAACAGAGCCTGCTGAGGAAATTGTTGAAAATTCTAAATGCAGGGATAGAAAGTGGATATTCGGATCACAATGAAATGTTCGAGACCCTCCATGTTTGTGTAAATGTCAAGGACTGCCATTAACGCACCTCTCCTCAATTGAACACTGTTGGAGTATGAAAGGCCAAACAGTCAACCTGCTGGCAGGCAATCTCTTGACGGCTCCAACCACCAGGAGTCTGGGAATGTCAACAAAACCATACAATTAAAAATGAAAAGCGCATCATACGCACTACCCACAACGTTTTCAAAGAGATGTTGCACAAAACACAAGGCCCTTATAAGACCAAATTGTGTAAAGGATAAAACCTTCGCAGATGGCCCCAGGAATCTGCAGAGGCCCGTCTAATGTGATCCTGAAGGCGGTCTAATGTGATCCCGGAGGGTGTGAAATGTGATCCAGAAGGGTTCTCTAATGTGATCCAGGGGGCTTGAGCAATACTACATTTTCCGAATAACCACATAACGCACATATAGATGTAATGAATCTAAATGCAATAGAATCCAGAAAATAGGACATGGATCTTGCCCTCCTTTACCCATGTTGAACAACCCTGCAGCAGAGGAACTCCAAGTTAGGGGTCACTAACAGCCAATGGAACGTCCTCCAGTGGTAAACTGGCCTTTAAGCCTCATGGATTTACAGGGCAATCTAAAGTCGCCAAGAGGAAACTTATCACAAACAGAAGCACAAGCCAAGTGAGGTTGGATATCCAATGGGCTACATGGAAGCCTTCAGAAGAACACTACAACCCTCTTTCCCAACATTAACAGCTCAAGCACAGAAACACTGCAGACTTCGCTTGTCGCTGGATAAGGAAAATGTGAACTCTAATCGAAATACAAAATTTATTAAATAAAATTCTCCTAGAAGAACTCGTTTCTGAAACCAAATCTTTCTTCTGGAAGAGATTAATATTTGAAGTCATATTTATCTTTAAATTTAATTTTGATGCTGAATACTGATGATTATCCAACAACCCACTAAATGTGTCAACAAGGCAGCTTAATCATTATAGTTGTTTAAAATAAAAACTTTTCTAAAAATGTAATGTGCACCTCTACATTAACACCCCATGCCACTCAACATCATATGCTTCCTGGAGTAGATGTCTTAGAGAGAAAGCAATAGACTTAACACTCACACTCAAGTGCTGACAAATACAATAAAAGTGATGTGTACTTTTCAGATGGAAAATAAACCCTTGTGAAATCTACTCGAGACTGAAAGTTATACTACAAGCACCCTATAGAAAGAAGGTGAGACTAAAATGCTCCTGCGGGCTAATTCGAGATGATAAACTACTAAAATGATGGTACATCCCCGTCTTCATTTTACGCGTGTGGTTTTTTGGCAAAGTGCAGCTTAAATGAAATGCACGGCTGATGCCCTGAGATATGGGTACAGCATCAAAGGTTTGCATGCAGACTTTTATAGGGGATTGTGTACATTTGGGAGCTCCTCTGCACTTTGGAAGGGGAGGAAAACATTTACAGATAGAATTTGTTTGTGATGACACAGTTAGGGAAACAGTATGGAGTTTTAAGAAACATGCTTAGTGATTAAATTAATTGTTTTCGGCACTATGAATAATAAATGGAAAACAATTATAGCGGATGAGTTTTGAGAAAATAGAGATGGAAATGAAAGCTCACCAAAATAATAAAATTCAGTGAGTACAGTGATCAAATACACCACAGCAGATAGTAAATACAGCACCTTCATTCAACCCAGTTGAACCACATATACTCCTAAATGCAGCAACCACACAAAAGTGAAAGACAAGCAATTTCTTCTTAAATTGAATTAAATGTTTGAACAGTCTGAAACATTGTGTTATATTATAAACATTTTTACCCCATGCGTTTTCAATCCATCTTCACCAATATAACACGAAAATCACAAACCACTTGATTCATGTGTGAACACTGTCTGCACTACCCTCCACTAGAGATACAAGCACTATGCAATTGTTGCTGAAGCCGACATTCCAAACACGTCTAGCCTAAACAGGCCGAAAGAAAAAAAGAGTGCACTGAAAAATACGTAAACAAAAGAGTAAGGGGGCATGTAACCGGGGCAGTAACCATTAAAGTGGAAAACACACCCAAAGGCGGGACAAATAGCAATGTTTCACCAAAAAAATAAAGGAATTTAGAAAGCCACAACAAGGAACCAATGAAAAGGGATGGGCGTGATGAAAGCTTACAGAGCAGCTACAGCATTTCTGGAAGAGACAGGGCATGTGCTGCGTAGGCGAGACCTAAAAAGAAACAGTACAGAAGCAAAATGTAATTGTGAGGCCCTCAAAAAAAGGGGGAAATGTAAATAATGCGGAGTACGGAAGCAAGAAGGTGAGCAATGGAGGAGCCTAGTAAGTTTTTTAAAAAAAACGAATTTGAGCGATTTAAGCAACAGAGAAATCTGCAGCTTGATTAGTCAAACGTTATTGTTTGAGGAGCTTTAGGGCCCTCACGAATAAAAACAAAAACTGGCTAAAAACAAGTTTTTTTTGTCTAAAAACACACACATTGCCACAGTAGTTAATTACACTGAAGGGAACTACCTAGTTTATGGATGTGCTCCTTGGGAAAGAGCAGAATTCTGTAATACAAAATGAAGTTAGCCAATGGATGAAAAAGACTGACCTACTGCCCCATCCTGCGCTGTAGTTGTGAATGACAATTCTGGATCAATGGATGCAGAAGGCTATCTTAAAGCCCCTACAGGCAAGTACATTAGATTTGCAATTTTACTCAAATCAAAAGGGATTGGCTAATGCCAGATCAAACACGCATTGGCAAAGCCAGTAGGTGCTTTCTATGCAAGACCTACTGACTTTGCCAATGTGTTTTAGCCATGTTGTACACCAGCGTGGCTGCTGATCAGCATGGCTAAATGTTTGTGGCCTAGAGAGTGGTGTAGAGTGGAGTGGCCAACTGTGGAGTGGTGTACAGTAGAATGGAGTGTCGCAGAGTGGAATTGAGGGTCATACATTGTTGTGGCACACAGTGGAGTAGAGCATCGTGTAGAGTGAAGGGTCGTAGAGTGTAAGGTCAGAGTGGAGGGGCATAGACTGGCATAGAGTGGGGTTGACACATTAAACAAGTTCACCTTAACTTGACATTTTCCTGAACACTGTACATTGACATTTGACACACATTTTGTTGCGTGCCTGTAGAGGATAATATTCTCTAAAATGGCTTCGTTTACATTTCCATTTTGTAGGCCTATTATCACACCACCTTGAACATTCTGTACAGAGGCCAGGTACACTAAACAAAATATTGCCTCTTATGTTTGTCTGCTCTGCAACAGAGTAATCACAATAGAATAAACAATAGCAGCCTGACTGGGGTTTCGCATGGCAGAATAGGTGTATTATATAAGCAGCATTACTTCCTTGTTTAGTTAGAGAAGCATTTGCGAGGTCACTGAACGCTGGAATTCAAGCCCAGTGTATGCCTGTTAACCTCTTACTAGGGCTGCAGCTCAGCTCTACCCCAAGACATGCACCCTGATGACACTTACCTGCAGGTAGTGTGGAGTTATATCATCCTACCTGAATTTGGCAGATCACCCACCCTGGACATACTAGGTTAGGTAGCGCTATGTAGGAGTACAATATATTACAGTATTTCTAAGCACACATATATTCTCTGTTACAGAAAGATGGTTGAACCGATCATCTTTTTCACCATTCTCATAATGCTGATCTCAGTATTCGGTTTCCTTCTTTTGATTATTGCAGCACAAATATTTTCCTCAAGAATCAGAATGCTTCAATAAATATGGAAACTGCAGACTGTGTATTTCTTATGTATTTCTTTGGGTATGCATAAGTAACCAAACGAAAAGGTTCTAGATCTGTTACCACAATTCCTTGGGGAGTCAGGATTGTCATTTTCTAAGGCTGCACAATCCATTGGCATCCTTGTCAGGTTTAGGGAACTGATGGTGCACTGTGAGCAAGCAGGACTATAGGCGAACATATCCTGAGGGTGTGCTCAGAATCAGTCTCACTGACGTTTATGTTGACCAACAATCACACAGTTTTACTTGGAGAAGTATAAGCCGTATGATGTTGACCAACAAAAGCAGTTTTACTTGGATAAGTATGCGCCGTATGACGTTGGCATTGAGTGAAGTGGTATAAAGTGGTAGGAAGTGGAAGGCCGTAGAGTGGAAGGCCGTAGAGTGGAAGGCCATAGAGTGGAAGGCCATAGAGTGGAAGGCCATAGAGTGGAAGGCCATAGAGTGGAAGGCCATAGAGTGGAAGGCCATAGAGTGGAAGGCCATAGAGTGGAAGGCCATAGAGTGGAAGGCCATAGAGTGGAAGGCCATAGAGTGGAAGGCCATAGAGTGGAAGGCCATAGAGTGGAAGGCCATAGAGTGGAAGGCCATAGAGTGGAGGATTGTAGAGGGTGGCACCGAGTGGGGTGGCACTGAGTGGAATAGAGTATCATAAAAGTGGAGTAGTGACGTAGAGTAGAGCATCAGAGTTGAGTGACGTAGACTGACATGGAGTGGTGTAGTAGAAATGGGAGTAGAGTGGGGTAGTACATCGTGCAGTGTTATGCTGTAGAGTGGAGTGAGTATACATGGTGTGATAGCGCTTTGCCATCATAGACAACACATTGGACAACACATTTTCTATTGGAATGGTCATTACATTTTCACAGACATACAGTTTTTCTGAAAACTATACATCCCACAAATGAGAACGTGTGGAAATGGCATTACCAAGTGTAAGTGTACTGATTTATTTTGATCATATGAAAATATTTGGGTAGGTGGGTGAGGGTGTCTGTCAGGATAGTGTGCCGTCCACAAGTGATACAGACCTGTGGGTTCCTTTTTGGAAGCAGACAGCCTGGACCAGTGTACAAGATGATGGAAAGGTTGCTTTCTCCAGGCAGCACATGTACTGTTGGCATCTCCTAGGTGAAACATTATGATTGTAAAAAGGAGACAGGCTTCTCTTAGACATGCCAGAGCCCTTCCTGATACATTGGGCAGTAAATGATTCTGACTGAAGCTGCTATCAGGTAGATGGCAGGGTACAGTAGATCTATTGTTATAGAAAAAGTCATTTAAAGGGGCACAGATTCTGATCTCCTCCTGATCTCTGTAAGGAGGGGTCATAAATAAATAGGTGCAGCCTGAGCTCACCGCTTTGTACTTCTGCTGTGGACACTCCAATTGGAGTCTGTCCTGATGAGCAGAACAGCATTGCAGACAAAGGCCAGGCCTCGAAAGAGACACATGAAAGGGGAACAGACCCAAACTGGTTCCAAGGAAGCAGCCCTAGAATACACCTTCCCATCTGCGAAATCAGTATAAAGATGGGACCTCAAGACTCATTGTTTATTGCTGTGGTTGCCTCTACAGAATAGGGGGTAGTCTGTGGTTGCCTCTACAGAAGAGGGGGTACTCTGCAAATAACTTAGGGTCTACTAAGAAGTAAAGCGATAGTATTGCACTGACAGCCAACACCCCAGAGGCGAGGAAATATCACTTGGAGTCTAATTTGAAGGATGATATACTGGACTGTCCTGTCTGGGTGCCAAGATATTCTGCCTGAGAGCAAATGAAGGATATGTCAACCCTGCATGAGAAGCAGATTGTGGAAAGCACTGCTGTGATTGAACCTGGTATGGGGTCCGCCCGACAGACTCTTTCAGCAAGTGTGCCATAGCAATCGCCTTACTGCTAGAGTGGGCAATGTGACCATCAAATATTCCCATTGTAGCAGCCAGGTTCATGGACTGGTGTGCCGACTGAAGCTGGGATAAGCCCCTGCTGGTGGGAGTGTGTCCTGTAATTAGACTGTGTGACTGTCAAGTGTGCCATTGGGTCGGGCCAGTCCTGAAGTTAAGTGATCCGAGAGGTTACCTGGGAAGAATCAAGATCATTGCCTTCAGTCACTAAATGCCAAAAGTAGCATCCAGGTTCCACTGCATAGAGAAATCTTAATCTGCGGACATGTGGCCAGTGTGCTCAAGAAGAATCACCACGCTTCCACTGGAGTGCGGGAGCATGCTTGATCTGCAGCCGCCGCCTGGAATAGGCAGACTGACAGAAGCCTCTGCTGTGACCCTGCGAGGGGTGTGGTCCGTTGCTGGCAGCCAAACAGCCCTGAGAGGACTGCTTCGTGCCACCTAGAGGCGCCTGTATGTTGCCAGTGAGATCCTGCTGCCGTAGGAGAGCTGAACGTGGTGCTACGAACTTGGTGAGATACTGAAGGGGCCTGGGCTGAGGAGACAGTGTTAAAATCAATCGAGAGAGGGTGGCACAAACTGCACTCTTTACCCTGAATCTGAGACATGGGGGAACCAGTGCAATGGAGGTACCCACTAGTGACATGTGACGGCTTAGTCAACAAAGGCTTCTTAATACAGACACGAGTATTCGTACATTGATTGTATAGTGGAATTCTATTTTTTTATGTAATAATCTTTGTCTTTTCTACAAAAAGCAGCACAGGGCTGGACAATGATCTTATTGTGCTGCTAGGGTTTCTTAATTAATCTTGAGTCTGAGTAACCTCCACACTAAACTCCCAGAAAGGCTTGTGCGTCTAGCCTACACAGCTACTGAGAGTCAAGTGTGGAAAGGGTTGTACTTGGCCCAGTTTGCACAGTCAACAGTAGGGCTGGCCCCAGATGAGTAATGGTAAAAGGCCACAATCCCCACGGTTGTGACCCAGTAGCCCCTGTCTGGCCAGTGGGTCTCCTGAACGTGAATGACGATCCCTTTTGTAATGGCAAGTATTCTTACGTTTGAGTAACAGTAGTGGCGAATCAGGAAAGGATTCAACACCAAGTGCAATGTAGTTAGCTAATAGTGGTCTTTAATGTAACTAGTGGAGGGGCAAACGAGTAGTGTCCACCTCTGTTCACCCCATCCATCACGAACTAAACAAACTCTCTCTGACCTCCCAGTGGTTTTGCAAGCACTCCAAAAAAGCCAAAAAATGGACAAATACCAAAATACAAATTTATTAGCTCCATCAAAAACTTACATCTTGATCTTGCTCGTCTCATGCGACTCTCTCAGTGGTTGTTTAACCATGTGAGCTGCCTCTCACGCAAACAAGTGGCTTATTAAAGAAATGAGTAACCACTAACCCATAAACGTCGTGCGGTAGACAACTAAGTTGCCTCCAACTTATGCTAACTGAATAAAAGATGGGTGAGAATACTTCTCTCTGGAATACAAGAAGGTGAGCTGGTTTGCCCGAGATCTGGTGAACCGCCATTAAAACAACCTTATGAGGCAATCCATGTTTTGGTAAAACATTCAGGCTACGGCAGCGAGGCTTCGCCCAAAAATAACACTAGTACACAAATCATAATGCCGTTCACAAGAAACAATACTTCAGACAATGCGACTTTCAACATAGTCCTTTTCAATAAAGAACTAAAGCTGGGGACAGGCACAGGGGTATTTCGCATCCAGGTCTCTTGCATTCAGCTTTAATTACAAGCCTGATAGAGCCCACCTCTGCACAGCTTCCACTGACAGCAGACACACCGTCTCACCCACGTTTTAAAGGCTATATGAATGTTGTTTTGTGAGGGAACAAAAATGCTGCTATCTTACACAAGTGGGCACAGCTGCAGCCTGCAGGGTTAAACATAGTGGCAGCACTCCTGCACGGATTCAAGCCCGCGCGTCTGTCTGCCGAGCTGTGCGCACACTGGCGAGGGGAAAAGACTGTAAAGAGTACATGGCACACGGACTCCTCCAGAGATGCTGCTGCTGGAAGAACAGGATCCAGGAAAAGTGCAGAGCAACAAAGGGTTACTTCCTCTGCCGCACATTTGAAAACAGTGATTTAACCTTTAATAACCCCAACAGCACTCTGGCAGTCAGATCGGACACACATGTAGAGGAAAAAGCAAGCCGCCCCTTGCACCAAGAAGTTGGATAGAAAGAACACACTGCAACACTTAAGACTTGGAGAACGAACATTAAAAACCAAAAGAATGCAGTCCAGTCAGCCTCCCTCTGGGCCTGGAGTTAGAACTGCGGATAAGAGCCAAGGCTAAGACGCTCCGTGGCTGGCAAGTAAATGAGACGAGAAGTTTCACCCCCTCCCACGCCGCAGAGAACTAGCGTGCGGAGCAGCCGAGCACTCCCAAAGCGCGCCAGGAGTCCCGGCGCATCACTCGAGTCCAAGTGTAAACTTTCGACTGACCTGCCCGCCGCCGGCTCCTCTGGAGGCACGGAGTAGAGACAGCCCATGGCTTGCAGGGACAGAGCCGAGGATGTGAGCGCCGGGCCTGGGCTCGCTGCTCCGCAGAACAGCTCTCTGTAACTTTAGCTGTACGGAAACGTGCCCCCAGGCCTCTCCATTCTTCGGCGCTCAATGCTCGGCGCACAACTCATTAGCTTCCTTCCTTTTGTGAGGGGAAGAGGCGTCTGCGAGCCAAGACCCTGGACCGAGTCATAACAGCAGCTGCAGTGGCAGTGGGGACGGCGGCTCGGTCCTGCGGGGCTCCCTCCCTCCCACCCCACCCGGCTCTTAAAACGTGCACAGCAGTCTGCGAAGCGACAACATCTGGCAACAGTGCAAGAAAAGAATGAAAGTTCCCAGGATTCTGTGCACACTCGCCCCTACCTCCCTCTTCCCATCTGTAAGGAATAAGGCGGGAGCGCTCCCTCTCAACCATACTCGGTTCCCTTGGCAACCATTGAGATCACAGGCCTCGCTTTTTCGAAAGCTGGACCTCAAAATAAAAATTCATATAGGTTGAAGGATTCCGCTCCGGTCGATGCAGGGCAGTCGCTATCAGGTTGCCATGGCAGCCATATCTCTCAGAGTCTTTCAAAGAATGAAGCCGGTAGTGCCTTCAGTCAGCATCTTACCAAACCCAGTGGTCCCCGTGCTGCAGCCACTTCACCAGCTACCACCACCACCGCCGCCGCTGCTATAAATAGAGCAGGCGCGGGGTTCAGGGAGGTAGGGGCACTGGAGGCACCAAGTGAATTTGTATGTTCCTTCCACAAAGCACGTGGTGCATGTGCGTGTGTTACACTGAGAAAATCTCCCCGCGCTGAAATTATTGTGGCTACCGTCTGGAGGAACGGCAAACGGACAATTGCAAAAACAAAAGCATGACAAGTGATGCCACAAAGAAACGTCACCAAATCTACTTTCTCTGCCGGATACAACTGTCTGGTTGTCTCCAACAGTGATATGTACGTCACGATGGAGGAACCCACAAGATGATATAGCAAAGCTGAACTATCCATTCACTTTACTACGCCACTGACACGTTCATTAGCAACTGGGACATGCAAACATTGGGAAACATCATTTACCACGAAGGCATTACCACTACTCACGTTTACCACGTGACACTTACCACGCAGGGTGCCTTCCACGCAGGGTACCTTCCACGACGTCTTTACCACGGGCTAGGGGGGAGACGTGGTATTCCTTCTAGTCGATCTGCGTGGGCATGGGGGGGCAGAGGGAGGGGGGGGCTCGGGGGGGGGCTCGGAGGGGGGCTGGGGGGGGGTCTCCCCCCCCAAAAATAACAAGCAGGTTACTTTAACAAAAAAACGAACATAAATTTAAAAGAAAGAGGAAAGAGCCTCCCCCTAAGACGTGCCGTGTACGTCGAAAAAGCAGTCCTTTTTAGGTTTCGTAACCTGGCGAGGGGCGAAGCCACTCCCAGATCGAAATCTGTTGTTTCTAATAGTGAGGTTAGGACAGCCTCTGTTTCCAATTGGCTAGCTCCATAAATGGAGGCTAGCCATTGGGAGGCAGAGGCTGTCAATCGCGTTTTCTCTCGAAAACGCGATTCGGGGGCGTTTCTGGTGCTTTTTTTAAGCCCCGCCCCTTTGTCCCGGGCCGCGCTGCCATTGGCTGCCGGCCCGGGACACCCCCGTGACGTCATTCCCGGGCCGCGCTGTGATTGGCTGCCGGCCCGTGACGTCAGCCAATCACAGCGCGGCCCGGGACCTGACTTGTTTTGTATAGGCAGCGTTCTCACCAGGATCGTGCGAAATCGTTGCATGTTTATATTTTACTAGTGAAGCTTTTAAGCGTCTGTATTTTTTGAAGGCGTGTAATGAGCAATTGAGCATCTAGAGGTGATAGTGTGTGGTTGTTTTGTGTTATTCGCCAGAGGAGCGACTTGTTTTTATCCAATTGTGTGGTGAAGTCCTGGCAGTGCTCGAGTGATTATGGGCAGTTGTGTTCACGTATTGACTTTTTTCTCAATGAGGAAGACTCGCTGGGCCAAGAGGAGGGGGGGATATTTTACCACATGAAGTGACAGCCCCTACCCTATTCAATCAGCCTTCCCCTTCCTGCAAGCTGAACGCTTCCAAGCGTGCTCAAGTTCTCACGAGCTACTTCTCACTGCAGCACAACTCTTGTGGTTGTATGTTTACATGTGTTGCGCCCAATATACGCATCAGCAGCAAATGCGACGGGAGGGCAGCGTGCAGCTGGAGGAGGCGGGGCTTCAATTCCCCCGGGGACACCCGGGACTTTCTTCTCCAGGGGTCTGTATTCTTTCACTTTCAGCCGCTGTTTGTAGGACGCGGCTCGCCCGTGCATGGAGCCCAGACGGGCGGGCAGCAGCGCCCACCCTCTGCAGGCACAGTGAAGACCCCCCCCCTGCCCAGGGACCCGGATGAACTGCGCCTGGAGCCCGTGCGGGGCTGGGAGATGCCGAGCGCCATGGTATCTGAGGCTGCGATGGGGGGCAGTGTGGGGAGACAGCCGCGAGGGGAGAGCCAGGGCTCTCGTGGCAGGGCGGCTGGACACCCCCGGAAGAGAGCAGGTAAGAGGAGTCTGGACTCCAGCCACAGGAGTCGTGTGTGGGGAATCGTTTAGAATAAGTGCTGTTCTGAGACCCACCGCACACATCTCGAGGGGAGCAGAGATCCGTCTGTACGGCGGGACTGGAGAGGAGATGAAACCACACGCACAACCAGGGCCGGACTGGGAATCGAAAGCAGCCCTGGCAAATTTTGGCACACCAGCCCCCCGACCGGCACTTCTGGGGGCAGCGGGCGGCCCGTGGGCTGTGGCAGGAGCAACCAAAGCAGGCAGGTCTGCTCACAAATAAATCCACCAGTGTGCTCCAGGGCACTAGTGCGCTGTGCGCCTGTGCAGTACAGGGCCAGGGACTAAACAAAAATGTATAGGCCAAGGCCCAGGCTTGGCCTTAATTGAGTGTTAACATGCATTTCCGCCTCAAATCTCTGTTAACAGATCACTATCTGCTTTCATTTCATTTTGTCTACTCCCATTCTGCTTTTTTGCCTATTTTAATGGGCCACCCAAGGAAGAGGAAAAAATACGGTTTTATTTATCCAGTCCGCCTCACTAAACCGCACCAACCTTATGTAACCATTTTAGAATGCTGTTTTTTGTTGACGTCTGATGGGGATCTGAGACCTATCTTGACATCATTTCCTGGACAGCACCTTTATGTCTGCTGTTTCCCAGGGGATGTCAATCATTGTTGTGGCAAATGAGAGGTTGTGGCGTAACAGCTAGTGTTGCCGACTTTAGAGCTGTGGAACCGGTTCGAGCCTCGGTGTCAGCTCAACATCCTGTGATTCTGGGCAAATCACTTCATCTCCCCGTGTCTACCAAAAATGAATGTTTTGTTTGTAATGTGACTGGTGCTCAAGTAAAGGGCTCCAATACATTCGGGTTGCACATTTTTTTTTTTTTTAAAACAAGTAAATGACTTCCTGCTCTTTCTAAGAATTCCTCTTAGGCAGAAGGATATACGATACCATTTAGAAGCTGATCGTGTCAAGCAAATTAGATGTTATGATACATTTTAGAGAGCCTGCCATGTGGATGAACGTCATTCTTTGATTGTTGTGTGTACCTGTTTTGCAAAGGACATAAACGTTTTATTCCGAATAGTTTCTTTGCAGTAACATCCGAACCTTTTTGTACATTTATGAAGTGCAGCAGCTGATAAAGAGGGCCGCCTCGCTTATTGTGTCGCTCAGTCGCTGTGCATATTATTGAAAGTATTTGCCCTGTTTAAGGAGCATACCAGATTCAGAAACTCTCTAAAACTCTGAATTAGTAAATAAGCTGCAGGTAGCACAGCACCGCTCAGAAGTAATCAGGGCAGTGGGTGGGGTACCAGCTTTGAATTTGGATGCATGTTCAAGCATCCTGTGATTCTGTGCAAATTACTAAATCTCCCCATGTAAAGCGCTTTCATACCTTCGGGTCGAGTAGCGCTATATAAAACTGCAATAAAGAAAAGAAAATAAAAACACAGCCGCAGCAATCATACCTACTTCCGAGCTATCCTGTCGTTCAGTTCATGTTCTAATCTATACAACTCTTCCAGTTTAACTGAAAACAGGCATAGTTCTCTTCTGCACTCGTGCACAGCACCTTGTTCATGATGAAGCCCCTCCCCCCCAACCGGCCCTAACTTGAACGTCTGTGCAGGCCCAGATCAGAGCTGTGCATCTGTGTCTGAATGTAATCACACTTTCAACAGCACTTGACACGTCCTGAGCTAATGTACGACATTTCCAAGAAATGCAAGATTTGTCAGTTCGCTCATGATTAGGTGCAGAAAGAAAAACTTGGAAAAACGTGGTAACCACAGCTCAATATTTCGGAGCTGAAACTCATGCAGTAGTTCCTTTAGTTTAATCCCGCCCATAGTGCCATGATAAATATATCCAACCACCCCCCCTCCCCCCCCCCCCCGCCCCCCTTCGCTACACCCTTCAGATTCCGACCCCTTATAGCCCATGTGTCATCTGCCTGCTGGAGACAGGTAAAGGTAATGCTCATGTGATCTGGTTACCTGCCAGGGTCAGGGCAGCCCCAGAGACCGGGGTGCAGGGGCACTCTCAGCAAAGCGCATAGAAAAGAGAACACAGAAATGGGGCGATGCTGCGCCGGCCGGCCTCGTCGTTTTAGCTCTATGTTCACTCTGCACATAACCTGAACAGCATTCTCGATGAAATGGCAACTTAATGCTACAAAGGCAAACAATAAAAACGCGCAGACACACACACGATGTGAAATGATCTCTTCAATAAGCTGCCCCCATAAATGACAATAGAGCTAATACAAAGAGTGCACGCTTTGCTTCCTATCCCACTGTGACCCTCTTGTCTTAAGACTTCAGCTCTGCGCCGCCCGTGGTTGCCTACATGTACTTCGATCCTACTGTTAGTTACCCGCGTTGAACTCACGCTCCTATTGCACGTTCAGCTGTGGTATTGCATGATATTAAGTGATTGCAAATGCAAACAATTTGCAAAAATGCAAATGACACTCACCTGCGGGTGGCGGGCGGCAGACAGTCGGCAGCAGGGACACTGGGACAGGCAGGGGCCAGGGCCAGGGGGCCTAGAAATAATTAAATTATGGGAACGGACGGTGCCACCGAGAGAGGGCCTCTCTCGTCGTTTGACCTAGTTGAAGTTAGTTTTCTGGAATGCGTGTTACACGCACTTTTTATCACGCTAGCCCTAATGCGCATGTCACCAACAGCCGCGCCCACCTCATCCACACACCCCTAAGGTGGGTGAACTAAAGAAGACTGAGAGACTGCGCAGACGCGGCGGAGGGTGGAGGCATCTGCACGCTGCCCGCACGCACGACGCACCCCCTAAAATGGCACTCGCAATCCAATACATTATTTCATTAGCAGCAGAGATTGATAACGATTTCGTGAGGTGAGAGTGAGAGTCACGCAAACGCACGTGCGCAGCAGAGTACAGTAGTGAAGTCAGTGACTACTGCACTAGTGAGTGTACAAAAAAAAAATCGGCCCCAGCGCCAATTCCGGCCCCCTCCCAAAAAAACGGCCCCAACTCCTGGCAGCCGACCGGGGGATTGCCCGGTGCCCGGCATTGCCAGTCCGGGCCTGCGCACAACCCCCGTCATAAATGCAACTGTGATCTAATAATGGAGCGGGGAGGTGCGCGGAGACCAAGGGATAGCACAGGGCCCCCAAAATGTCCACCAAGGAGTGACTGGAGATAATGGCCCAACAGGGATTAAATTGAGGGAGGGCAGGGGTGCAGATGGCGAAGATTCCCCACAAACTGTGATGGGCATGGGAACTTGTTCATGGATGTTAGCGGGGACATACATTGGTGTTGTGCATGCATCCATCCTCTGTGGAGCGGAAAGTGGGCAAAGGACCCATTATTTTTAGAAAACAATAGCGGTACCTGGTAGTGACGGAGTTTGCCCACCGTGTCACGGGAGTTTGAGCAATGCTCGCCCCTCACCCAACCCCCGCCCGGGCTGGTGCTGGAATGCAAATCCCCGCTGCCATGGGCTGCCTGCCTGTCTGAGAATGGATGCTGCCGGCTTCAGCGCCAGCATCCCAGGGGAGCACACACTGCAGGGACGCCCGGCTTCTCTGGCCTGCTCCCACGGAGGAGACCCGGGATGGGCTGCTCCCACAGGTCGGCAATAAACACTCTTACAATGTGTGTAGCAACCACACTGCTTATAAAGGAAATTCGAGCTAAGTTTTAGATATTTTCATTACAACAATATCACGGGTATTTCTGTCAGCTATCTATTCAGTGCATGAGAAACGTTAATGTGATGACATTTATATGGACACTGCAGTATTCTGACAACTGTGCAGGAATACTGATGAGCAAATATCTATCTAGTCTCACAGATCAGTGGTGATCACCCTTCCTAAAAAGAAAATCCTCGGTGTCAATACCTTCATTCATTTAAACCAACTCCTTGCTGGCACTCTCACACGAAAATGGGTCATGTGTTTGGGAGTTTCTGACTTTCCAGGACCATCTAGGTGCACCTCTTTAGACCAGAGAAGCAGGACTCTGAAAGTCCACTGCTAGCGACTGACACTGAGACATCTTGATCATTATAGGATGTCCATTTTGTGTGAATACAAAGAAGGTACTTGTATGTCAACTTTGTGGTGTTTTACCACATCTTTCTTACTTCTAACCATGGACTACGATTTATTATCGGACATCAAGCAGTCAATGTTTGCACATGTATGTAACCTGCTGACAGAAGTGATCATCCACCAGAACAGTGTAGCTTTCTTGAATTGGGCTTGCTATTATTATTTTTGGGTGGGAGATGTAACTTGATTTTACTCCATTTGTCACACGCTTACTGCCCTGTAAAATTTCCATGTTTTATTTCATTTTTTTCTGTTTCTACTGTGAGAAAACGTCTTGCCATTTACGTTTTGGCCAGCAGGGAAAACGCGGATTGTTTTGACCTGGCCATGTTCCATCCACCAGTATCCTAATGAGCTAAATTGTAGACTTAGGAGGTATGGTGTTTTTTGTTGTGTGTGTGCGTGTGTGTGGGGGGGGGGTTCTGTTGAAATATAATATATTTTCGGATTGCCAGGCAAAAAAGGCAAGTATACATTTATTCAGGCTTTTTTTTTAAAGAAACTAGTTTAATGCCGACTGACTTTGTCTGAAGAAATGTTAATATTAGCCAATCAAAGTAGTTCTCCCTCTTGCTGTTTGTATTCGGGCATGAATTGCCTAATGCCCAGTATTTCTGCTGCTGTTCTGGTCATTTTAGGAAATTGCACATATATGTGTGTGGGGAGCTCTGTGTGTGGGGGGATTAAGCTAATGGCAATGTAATGACAGTGCCATTTATTTATCTGTTTTCAAAAGCAAGACATAAATAACAAGCATTTACAATGCAACGGTTTCGCCTTTGGAAAAGTTAGAGCTATTGACAATGTAAAGGACAATGCCATTTATTTATCTGTTTTCAAAACCAACACATAAATACAAATTTTTTCATTTACAATGCCAATAGCTCAAACATTTCCAAAGGCGAAACCGTTGCATTGTAAATGCTTGTTTTATTTTGGTATACGTGTTTTGACGCTTGTTTCAAAGGAGGATGGAAGTAAGGGCTCGTGGAGAAAGACGTGAAGGTAAGACGTTGCAACGCGTAGTAAAATGCTACGTTGTAAATACCAGCGTGGTAAAGCCACTTGCGAGGTAAAATTCGCGTGGTAAAGCCATGCGTGGTAACTGAAATCGTGGTATAATCATATAATCGCTGCTGGGCCCATTCCCAGAGGCCTAATGATTTGGCACTCTGGTTCTGTGCCCATTCATTCCCAGGCCTCCTGAGTGCGCTCACAAGCCCCTTGGTAAGCCAGGGAACACGGTACCCAGAGGGAAAGGGCTCTGCCTCCATAGTTAGTTACTGAAGAGACTGCCCGTGACCGATTATGAGCACTCTGGGCACGTGCCCTTGATGTTTAAAGCTGTTCCTTTCCCTTATTTTTCTCGTTGTTGACACTTTGATGTCTGTTTCACGCAATGACGCCCCCATGTCCAAGTCCAAGTCCAAGTCCACAGAGTAGTGTCAGTTTATTTAGTCCCCATTGACTACTAAGTTTCATTTTTGCTCTTGGTAATGTGCAGCATCTAAAGTTGCATTTCCTTGTGGTCTAGATGACGCACCAATACATCAAATACGGGGATACGGGCAAAGACAGGGATGCCAGCTGAGAATCCCCCAGCAGCACCGACGGCGGCCTGTGTACCCCGGATCCAGCGACAACCCCGGGCCGCACTCCCAGCTCAAGTGCAGCCAGAAGCTTGGACACATCCTCTGCGGGCCCGGCGCGGACTGGGGTCCGGTTTATTTTCTGTCAGTCCTCAAAAATCCTGAGTCAGCTGGACTCTCTGGGTCTTGCACCCGAAGAGAGTGTCAAAGGTCGTGGCCCAGTCACTTGGCTGTCCTAGGGTCTGCGGTCTTTCAAAATCTGGAGGCAAGGAGGGCTGGACTCACAGCAGTCTCAACACTTGCTTGGAGTTAGAGGTGCCTCTTGGGAGGAGGGGGTGAAACCACCCAGTGCTCCGTGGAGCTGCATTTCAACTGATTATCTAAATAACTGCCGTAAACAATGTGAGGGGCTGCAGCTTTCGCGGAATGCTCTCAATAGTTTACTGGAAGACGAACCCCCTGCTGTCCCTGTACAAGGTTCATATATGCCCAGGAGTTTGTGTTACATGCCCAGCCAGCCGCAGCTTTCAGGGTAACCCCCAATAGTTCACTGTAAAGCGAACCCCCTGCAGTCCTTTCCCAGGCTTCAGGTCTGACGTGCTGCCAGGAGTTTCCCGGTGCGCGTCATGTCGTGCTGTTCCGGTTGACGCCCGAGAGCCTGCCATGTCGTGCTGTTCCGGTTGACGCCCGAGAGCCTGCCATGTCGTGCTGTTCCGGTTGACGCCCGAGAGCCTGCCATGTCGTGCTGTTCCTGATGACGCTCGGGAGCCTGTCAGGGGTGTGGTCGAGCAGCAGGGTCGGGCGGGCTGACATGTACCCGTGTCTCTCCACTAGCAGAGCGCTGCAAGAGGTGGGGATTGTAACTCCGACGGTACAGCTCAGGTAACTTGCAAGAGAAAAGATGCAAGCACCCTCCCTGTACTGTGGTGGGTGCGAGGTCTTCGAGGCACGTGAGGACTGAGCAGCAACGTCCATTCTGCGATCCGTCCCGTGGCAGAAGAATGGACGCTCCTACACATTTACTAATACAAACCTTATTTAGCGGTAAGGAAGGAACCCTGGCGGTTTTTTACGAACCTATGTACCAGTATTGGAGCCAGCATAGCGGCTTTGGCGAACACCGCAAAAATGTGGCTTTGGCATTCGGGGTCCCTTTGTTATTGCCAAAAAGGGAGACGTGATTTGTCTTTTGTGAATTACTATTACAGCTTAGCTATGTCCAGCTGGATACAACCAGGAGAGTTGGAATGGGATTTTATCACGAAGGTTTCCCAGAGGAATTAGCTGAGGATAATGGAGTTGGGCTGGTGCCCTACAAACTCATGTATTCAAGTGTTTGGCGTCACGTGCACCGAGCCCCCCCACAAGGGGAAAGATAAAGCTGGCTGGAATGGGGCGGGAGTGGGGGACAGACAAAGGTTGGTCAGAGCGCCCGTCAGTCACGCTGTTCACCCAGAGGCCAGGCTCAGCTCTCTGCGGCCCTAAGCTGTGCAGGGAGTGTCTGGAGGGTGAAGGCGGCGGATAAGAAAGGAAACACGGCTGTGTTGACTAGTTGCACCAGAGGCACAGTTCGAAGGGTAGACTCATCATAAGCCGGTACTGAACAGAGGGTGGTTGGCGTGGGTATGAGTAATGGAGGACGCTGTTGGACGGAAAATGCTTCTTGCTCGGACTTCTCTGTGTCATGAGAGTCAGGTTGCCTACAGCAGAGTGGACTCTGTGGCCCAGTTGAGGTAGGGTGTAAACACACCCTAATCAATCGAAATTCCTGTCTGCGTTTATTGTCAAATACAGAAAAAACGGAAAGTAGGCCATTATTGAACAAAAATTAATATGCCTAAAACGACAAAAATAAGCAAAACATGGAAATAAGCAAAACTAATAAGCACAGAAACAGCAGGTTTCTGACTGATGTTTTGTCCACGTGTATACAAGTCTGTGATGTGTCATCTTGTGTCTGATCTAGGAGTGCCTGTCATTTGTTGTGAATAACAAGGTAGGGCTGTTTTGTGAACGAAAAGGGGGGGGCTTTGTTGTGAACCGATGGGGGGGGGGCTTTGTTGTGAACCTAAGGGGGAGCTGTGTCATGAACCGAACGGGGGGGGTTAGGGGGGCGGTGTCGTAAGCCAAGGGGGGAGTCGTAAACCGAAAGGGGAGGGGGGCAGTGTCGTGAACTGAAAGGGGGGGGCAGTGTCGTGAACTGAAAGGGGGTGGGGGGCGGTGTTGTGAACCAAAAGGTGGTGGGGGGCGGTGTTGTGAACCAAAAGGTGGTGGGGGGCGGTGTCGTGAACCGAAAAGGGGAGGGGCGGTGTTGTGAACCAAAAGGGGGTGTGTCGCCGTGAACCAAGGGGGGGGGGGCGGGCAGCGCTGTGAACCAAAAAGGGGGGGGGGCGATGCTGTGAACCAAAAGGGGGCGTGGGCAGTGTCGTGAACCAAAAGGGGGGGGGTGTTGTGAACCAAAAGGGGGCGGTATCGTGAACGGAAAGGGGGGCGTGTGCTGGAGTAGAGTGTCATGGAGTGCTGTAGAGTAGGCTACAGTAGAATTGAATGGTGTAAAGTGAAGTGGAGAGGCGTGGTGCAGAGTGTTGTGGAATGCAGTGGAGTAGAAGGGAGTGGAGCAGAGTGTTGTAGAGTAGACTGGCATAGAATGTCGTGGAGTAGTGTAGTGTGGAGTGGTGTAGAGTGTGCTGCGTAGTATGCAGCAGAGTGTTGTAGAGTGGAATAGAGTAGAGTAGTGTAGGAGAGTGGAATGGCAGAGTAGAGTGTTGTAGTGTTGAGTGGCGTGGGACAGAATGGAGTAATGGAGTGGAGTACTGTGCCATAGAACAGAGTGGAGTAAAGTGGCATGGAGTGGCATAGAGGGAGCAGCATAGAGTGGAGTAGTGTTATAGAGTGGCATATACTTATTTAAAGAGTTTTGTATTGCGCGATCAAGACCACAGGGGGTATCAGAGTGCTTTACAGATTGGCAGTTATGAAGATAAATGAAATGTAAACAATAGCAAATGGGACCAGAAAAGGCCATAACATATCAAAGCAGTCATAACAGTTTAAAAATTACAAGAGTAAGATAGAAAGACTTATGGGGAACTGGGGATCAAGCCCAGAAATGTCTTCACCAGAATCTCTTTAACTTCACAACAGTTCAATGAGGACAAAATTAAGACAGCAAGACCTATGGTGTCGTGGTGATCTAGCTCTGAAATTTCTTCATCAGAATCTCTTTGATTTCCCCTTTAAAGGTAGCTGTGGAATTATTTAGTCTTATTTTAGTTGGCAGGGAGTTCCAAATTCTTGGTGCAATACCCGAGAATGCTCGATTGTAGGGTTTCTTTTTATGGAATGTCTGTGGCTTGAGTAGTAAAGTACTGGAGCCCCTAGCGGATCTAGAGCCCCCAGGCAACTCAAGTTTATGCACAATATATAATGGCGTGTTGTAATGTAAAGCTTTGTGGGTCATGCATGCAATTTTTAGATGAATCCTTGCCCCATAAGGGAGACAATTTAGTGATTTCAACTCAGGGTGATGTGATGATAAAGTTTTGATCCTGTGATGAGCCTTGCAGTGGAATTGAGAAAGGCTTTAAGTGGCACAGTCTTTCATCTAGGAAGTCCACATAGGGTTGCACTACCATAATCCAGTTAGAGATCACTAGTGCTTGCACCGCAAACTTGAGTTCGTTGTGGGGGAGGAATGGTTTTATTTTCCTTAGGATGCTCAATTGGAAGTTCGCTCCTTTGGTGAGAGCATTCATGTGCTTCTGCATGTTCATATGTTTATCCAGCTTTCTTCCCAGAGAGCTCATGAAATCAGTGATGTTTGGAGTTTAGTTGAGGGCCCTGAGGAGGAACTCTGTTTTGCATATAGTGGAGCAGAGAGTTGTAGAGTCGAGTGGCGTGGCGCAGTTTAATGGAGTAGAGCATTGTACAGTGGAGTATCGTAGAGTGAAGTGTCAAAGATCAGCACCAACTACAATGGTGTAGTGTGAATTGGCATAGACTGCAGTGACGTGGCCTAGAGTGGTGTAGAGTAGATTAGAGTGGCGCAGAGTACATTTTTGCAGAGTAGATTGTAATGGCGTAGAGTAGTGTTGTAGAGTGCAGTGGTGCCAAACAGATTAGAGTGGTGTGAAGTGATGTAGCGTGTAGTGGCATAGAGTACATTGATATAGAGTGCAGGAGAGTGGGGTTGAGTGGTGTAGAGTGCAGTGGCAAAGAGTGCAGTAGAGTGGTGCAGAGAGCAGTGACAGAGTACAGTGGTGCAGAGTAGAATCGAGTGGCGTAGAGCCCAATGGTGTAGTGTGGCATAGCGTGCAATGGTGCAGAGTAGAATGTCGGAGAGTGCTGTCTTACAGCGTGTAGTAGCACAGAGTAGGGTGGCTCAGAGAAGAACAGAGTGGCGTAGAGTGCAGTGACATAAGAGTACAATGGCATAGATTGTAGTGGTGTATAGTGCGGTGGTGCAGAGTAGACTGGTTTAGAGTGCATTGGTTTTGGGGAAAGTGGTGTAGAGTGTATTGGCGTATAATGCAGTGGTACAGAGTAGAGTGCAGTGGCACCGACCTGCGCAGAGTAGATTGTCTCAGTAGAATGGAGTAGTTCATGGTAGAGTACATGGCGTACAGTGCAGAGGAGAGTGAAGAGTAGACTGCAGTGGCATAGAGTAGAATGGCGTGGAGTGGCAAATAGTGCACTGGTACATAGTAGAGTAATGCAAGACTGATTGCATTAGCATAGAGTAGAGTAGAGAGGCATTGAGTGGCATGGTGCAGAGTAAAGTGCAGCGACGCAGTGTGGAGTGGCATAGTGTGGACTGGTGCAGAGTACAGTGAAATGGGGTAAAGTGAAGTAAGCTTGGTGTGGTGGCGTAAAGCCATTACAAACAACACATCTTCAATTGAAACAACCATTACATTTGCACAGACATACAGTTTTACTGATAAAAGTATAGATCACACAAATGATAATGTGTGGAAATGTCATCACATAGTGTATTGATTTGTTTTGATCATATAAAAATATTTTTTTCCACCACACTGCAGAATTACCCAAAAATGTGCTTCGTTTGTGATGATCTAATTCTGATACATTCTGAAAGATCTGCAGAGTTAATTTATAGACTTTTAAATCTTGTGGTGTGCTAGAATTTTTTTTATACATTCTACCTCAAGCACATATGTAGTAGCCAGGATGATTGTCACATAAATCCTCTCACTTTGAATTCAGAGAAAGAAAAGTAAACACCAAGCTCCCTGAAGACAGAGCCTGACATTTGACCTCTGTCTTTGAACGCACAGCAAATGTGACAAGATAAAAACAAGATTTACAAAAATCGAGTACTAGTGGAAGAATACAGTATATAGTGTTTGGGCACCAGAAGAGACACACTGTAGCTGGGCAGCCTATAACAAATACAGCCAGCAAATAGAAAGCAAGCAAATGTGAGTTACAAACCACAAAGCCGTAAGCAATGGGCAGAATGCATTCCCAGGGAAGCTTTCTAAATGTCCCCAAGATGTCGCTAGCAAACCAGACAGCTGTGCTGACTGGTAGGCTTCGACCTAAAAAGCAAAGAATACAGAGTGCTTTACCTAAACTTTCTGAACCACTCAAAATTTCTCTGGGTAGCATTTTATCATTGATTTGAGTAGCAATAAACATCTGTTATTTCAGTGCCTAGGTACCATTCAAGGTGAACAATCACTTTTCAAATATGAATGTGATGATGTTATTTATAGGCACAATCTGCATGGAAATCAGCCACAACTTGCTCCAAGGGAGCAGTGCAGCCTCAACTGCTAGGCCGAATACCCTAATCGTGGAAAATATTCAACCTCTTGACACAGTGAATTGTTATTTTACCTAATGGCTGAGCTGTATCTAGCATCTAAGTGCACAGTGAATTCAGGTCTACTGACTGGGCATACACCTCCAGCTTAAGGAAACTCATGGAGATATGCCTCAAACCAGACAACACTTTCAGAAGTATCAGTATTTGGTGTATTCTAATTTTTTTTCACATTTTGAGGCTCTACTAATGACTTCCAATAAAAAGCAGACTCATTGTTTTAACTATCTCTAGATGGCGTGATAGCCATCACTAAAAGATAAACAACTGCCAAATTCAATAGGTCTCACCCATGAGAGAGCTACTGGCTTTGTCAATTTCTTTTAGCCATGTTGTACAGCAGCACGGCTGCTGTGCAACATGGCTGAAAGTTAGAAACAAAAAGCGCTTTGACACAGCCAGTGCCGATCGCAAACAGCAATTATCTATTTTCTTAGTATGGGATTGTGGTCAGCCTTCAAAATTAATTCATTTTCTTTTATCTCAGCTGAAGTTTGCTTTGTTGGTTCTGCATAAATACATTGCCAACAAGCATTTGCTATGCAATAGGTCTCGCACTTGCGAGTATTTGAGCTACTGGCATTGTAAAAGGACATACCTTTTATCTATGTGTTGGTTTTGAAAACAGATATATAAAAGGCATTGTCATTGGTAATGCCAATAGATTAAAATTTCGCAAATGTCAGATCTATTTTTCGCAAATGTCAGATCTAATGCATTGCAAATGCTTGTTTACACAGAGCAATCTATACTTTGCCTTTAGTAGCACAACCTGGACTTTTTCCATAGACAATGCAGCAATCACCACTGAGACCACTTTGATGGCACATGATTGCATAAAAAACCCTAATCTCTAGCACACACCACTTCCACGTCCCTGTCTCTTCACAGCTTCCTCGGTTTTCACAAATGAAAATCTACATTGAAAGTTGGTGATGATCTAGTTTCTCACAGTCCCGTCATCCTGTTAAATAAACAGTAGACAGCACTTCAGACAGGGAAAGCGCTGCAGCACACACAGTATTAGGAAATGACAAATGAAAAGTTAATTATGAAAGCTGTTAAGAC
This sequence comes from Lissotriton helveticus, assembly GCF_964261635.1. NCBI lineage: Eukaryota > Metazoa > Chordata > Amphibia > Caudata > Salamandridae > Lissotriton > Lissotriton helveticus. The sequence continues at coordinate 218,370,460 of NC_136061.1, read as the reverse complement.
TGGCGTTTCAATTCTGGCACATAGCATAGCGCCTGTAACCGCAGTTTTTTTGTAACACTGAGAATACTAGGGACCGGGTTGCATACACTGCCCATGGGATGATAGTTTACTGTGAGGCGATATTTAACATAGTACATATAATAAGTACGCGTGCATGACTGTTAAACAATCAAGAGTCAATGTTTTTCGTCCACTAAAAAAAGTGATCTCAAACAGTAGTGACCATCGTGATAAGAAAAAGAGCAGGGAGCCGTGATATATCTGTGAACATTTTATGAATAGAGCAAAAACAACAACATACCTTTCTATCTGGCCATGTTATGTTGATAAACGACTGCAGCTGTTCCAATTATTATTTTAGAACAGTTAACATGAGTACCTTGGAAGGGTACTGTAACCTGCGACGACCTGGGCTCCTTCTCAGCAACCCCCAAAGACTTTTTTCATGTTCTAAAACAACTATATGCTCTCTACTGACGATGGGCTAAACCCTGAAACACTAGTGTCTAGAGATATCTGCACTGCCAGAACCAACAATGGTTAAAAACTACAGCGAGTTGAAAGTGCGAACTAACTGCATTTACCAGGATGCAACGGGGTCAAACAGCGCTGAGATGACAAGCAGGGTGCTCCCGCCCCCATTTCCTGTTTCTTCTGCCTCGAGCTGACGAGCTCTCCGGTGTAGCACCTGTGTGCCTTGGAAGGGTACTGTAACCTGCGACGACCTGGGCTCCTTCTCAGCAACCCCCAAAGACTTTTTTCATGTTCTAAAACAACTATATGCTCTCTACTGACGAAGGGCTAAACCCTGAAGCACTAGTGTCTAGAGATATCTGCACTGCCAGAACCAACAATGGTTAAAAACTACAGCGAGTTGAAAGTGCGAACTAACTGCATTTACCAGGATGCAACGGGGTCAAACAGCGCTGAGATGACAAGCAGGGTGCTCCCGCCCCCATTTCCTGTTTCTTCGGCCTCGAGCTGACGAGCTCTCCGGTGTAGCACCTGTGTGCCTTGGAAGGGTACTGTAACCTGCGACGACCTGGGCTCCTTCTCAGCAACCCCCAAAGACTTTTTTCATGTTCTAAAACAACTATATGCTCTCTACTGACGATGGGCTAAACCCTGAAACACTAGTGTCTAGAGATATCTGCACTGCCAGAACCAACAATGGTTAAAAACTACAGCGACTTGATAGTGCAAACTAACTGCATTTACCAGGATGCAACGGGGTCAAACAGCTCTGAGATGACAAGCAGGATGCTCCCGCCCCCATTTCCTGTTTCTTCGGCCTCGAGCTGACGGGCTGACGAGCTCTCCGGTGTAGCACCTGTGTGCCTTGGAAGGGTACTGTAACCTGCGACGACCTGGGCTCCTTCTCAGCAACCCCCAAAGACTTTTTTCATGTTCTAAAACAACTATATGCTCTCTACTGACGATGGGCTAAACCCTGAAACACTAGTGTCTAGAGATATCTGCACTGCCAGAACCAACAATGGTTAAAAACTACAGCGACTTGAAAGTGCGAACTAACTGCATTTACCAGGATGCAACGGGGTCAAACAGCGCTGAGATGACAAGCAGGGTGCTCCCGCCCCCATTTCCTGTTTCTTTGGCCTCGAGCTGACGAGCTCTCCGGTGTAGCACCTGTGTGCCTTGGAAGGGTACTGTAACCTGCGACGACCTGGGCTCCTTCTCAGCAACCCCCAAAGACTTTTTTCATGTTCTAAAACAACTATATGCTCTCTACTGACGATGGGCTAAACCCTGAAACACTAGTGTCTAAAGATATCTGCACTGCCAGAACCAACAATGGTTAAAAACTACAGCGACTTGAAAGTGCGAACTACCTGCATTTACCAGGATGCAACGGGGTCAAACAGCGCTGAGATGACAAGCAGGGTGCTCCCGCCCCCATTTCCTGTTTCTTCGGCCTCGAGCTGACGAGCTCTCCGGTGTAGCACCTGTGTGCCTTGGAAGGGTACTGTAACCTGCGACGACCTGGGCTCCTTCTCAGCAACCCCCAAAGACTTTTTTCATGTTCTAAAACAACTATATGCTCTCTACTGACTATGGGCTAAACCCTGAAACACTAGTGTCTAGAGATATCTGCACTGCCAGAACCAACAATGGTTAAAAACTACAGCGACTTGAAAGTGCGAACTACCTGCATTTACCAGGATGCAACGGGGTCAAACAGCGCTGAGATGACAAGCAGGGTGCTCCCGCCCCCATAACATGAGTAAACCTGTTTGAAGTTATCCCACAGGAAGACAAATTAAGATTAACATGTGTTAAAGGAATGTCGGTGTGGCACTGGCGCGTTGCTGTCACCGGGAGTCGCTGTCCTGTCAGTTTTCCAGCAGTGAAGCCTAGTGTCACATATTCCGGCAGGGGTGCATGACTGGAAGCCAAACTACAAGCCACGTTTATTCCGCTGCGTAAGCACCACGCATCACCGGGCTGCTGCATTATTTATCCAGGATCCTTGGGCTGGCAATGAAGGTGCGCAGTCGACAGACAGGAGTGCCCCCACCCCACTTCCAAGCAACTGTGTGCGCGCATCTAAAGCAAAACCGGGAAGGTTCCATGCGCGTGCTGTGATATAACGCAGTGGGGAAAAGAGACACTCTGTGAACAGGAGACGTGCGCCATGCGCACAAGCGTACTGAAACACCGCGAGCCGTACACGAGATGAGTACATCGCCTGTCCGGGTGCATGCACATCTCCTGTCCCCCTTCGGATGAAAAACCGAGAACAATAGATGTCGCCAAGGTGATCAGCGCATGCGCTGCGTCGATTGGCGAGACCTAAAAAGGACATCCATTGACCCGACTATTGGGTGCTCTTTTTTGCTGGCAGGATAGGACAGGCAACACATGGGGAGGTGGCAAGTGGGGTATGGGGCAAACAACAGCCGGGGAGGGTTTGGGGTGGGCCGGAGAAGCAACAATGCAGAAGGGGGCGGGAGGAAGGGGCTGCAAGTAAAAGTAGAGAAAAGAGGCTCTAAAAGCGGGGAGCAGTGGAAGGATACTGGGCAAGGGAAGCATTACTTGATCCATACTTCAGAGTAGGGACAAACACACGAAGGGGAAGTGAATCAGATACTCGCTGACCAAAGAGCAGCAACGAAATAGGAGTAGTGAAGAAGCCAGCAAACAGTTAGCAGCAGGCGGTCTCGAAGCCTCATACAAGTAAAAAATGTAGGGTGGGGATGGGAAGGGATAAACTGTCATACAGGAGAAAGGAACTAATCATAGTGAAAGCCATAAAACAATCAACAGTGCCCCCAAAAAATGTGAGGAACTAGGATGAAGGCAGATGAGTGTCTAAAGAAGGGAAGTGTATATGCCTTGCCTGAGGGGAAACAGCCTTTATCACAGTGGTATTTGTACATTTAATAGGCAGTACTCTACAATGCAGGTTAGAATTTTTTTTAAATATTTGTTTTTTTTCAAAACATGATTTAGGGTTTAGGGGTGGGTGGGGTGAAGGTGACTTGAGGGTTAAGGGGTAGATAGAGATAAAGTGAAAAGACAGTGACTTGAGGGCTCAGGGTTGGACTGGGATAATGGGAGACAATGGTGACTTAAGGCCTCGGGGTGGGCAGATGTAACATTAGCTGATGGTTACTTGGAGGGTATGGGGTAGCTACAGGTAAAAGGAGGTGAGGGTGACTCAAGGGATCAAGAGTGGGTTGGGACAAAGGAAGTGGAGGGTAACTTGAAGTTTCAGTGGTGGGTAGAGGTAAAGAGAGGTGAGGGTTACTTGAGGGCTATGGGGTGGGTAAAGGGAGGCGTAGGTCGATGGGAGGAGGTTCAAGGGTGGGTAGAGGTGAAGGGAGGTAATGGTGATTTTACGAGTAGGAGGTGGGAAGGGTGAAATATCAACCTTTTGAAAGCACTGCATGTTTGATGATGAATAAAACATCCTTTAAATTATAAAGGCGGTAACCAACAAGCAAATAAATGCAAAACAGGGTAAACATTAATTCAGAAACACAGACAATGTATGGCAACAGACAAACAAAATAAGTATGTATACAGCTGTACCTTCTCACAATGTTTTTCTTAAAATGAGGCAAAGTGAAGCCATAGACGCTGGTACGTACTCACCTATCAAGAGGATGAATTAAAAGGTAAGTTATGCACTTTTAGGTCTTACCTGTCCTGGTAGTGAAAAACTTTCAAATCCGATTTTCATAATTGTGAGCCATCCCCCTTTAACATTGGGAATTCCTTATTACAAGTATAACCAGTAATTCCTGATTGAGAAGGAGCAGCTCTGTTGTGTTTCATATCATTGGATTGCTAGAAATAAATACTTTTAACTGGTAGAGTTTAATTTATCACTACCCTGTTAAAAACACCATGTTTAGAAAGATGGCATTTTCTACTCTTAGTTCTGTGTGCCTGCAGCCTGTCTCCAATACAAGTCTGAGGTGAGTGACAGCTGGACTTTGCGCATTCTCTCTAGACGGTCACACAGAAGTGAGCTTAGCTGTGACTCAGTAGCTATCCTCAGCAGGATAGGAGGAAGAAGCAAACACTTACACCTAAATAGGCTCTGTCCTGTCCCCACACAAATGGCTGCATATCACCTGCAATGAGTCTGGGGCCAGAGCTAGGAGTAAAGAACTCAATGCATTTCAAAGCCCCTCTTTAAAGTCACCTCCAATTCAAAGGAACAACTGGTTATAAGTACCGGACCTCGCCAAATCAGACACTACTGGACCTGTGAAGAAACTCTGCCAGGAGAAAGGACTGTTCTGCTACTAAAAGGACTGCCCATCTGCTGGAATGCTGCTCGGGAGAGCGGTTATTCTGCTGTGCTGTCCTGCTGCCTGCTACCCTTCATCCAGCTGAGGAACAACTGGGCTCTTTGACTGAACCCACAGTGATCTATTTTAAGACTCAGGAATATACAAGTTTTACACCCCACTCCTGTGCCTTGCCCAGTGGAAGTGGATCCAGGTGCTTGCTCCATTGGAACTGATGCATCCTCTGTTGCGTGAGCAGAATTGACACATCACTGCTGTTTAATACACAGAACAGAACAGAAATGGAGCACCACACTTGGAACCAGAGCATCGTCATCAGAACCGATGCATCGGAAACACTACATTGCGTTCACTGCAGAGAGACGATTGACGCATCGATCAACTGTGTGGAGAAACCAGACACATCAGCTTCGGAACCAACTCATCTCGGAAACTGAGCTTTGTCTTCGGAACAGGCGCATTGCCATCGCTGCGTGTAGAAAATATACGCATCACCTCAACTGCGGGTTGAACACTGATGCTGTGCTTGGCTGCACCCTGCATCTCACTGTTGTGACCAGTATCAAGGTACTTTTGTTCAGTGGGCCTTGCGTGGCCTGGCCGCTGTATCTGGCCCGTGCTCATCACAGTTGGCCTGAACTCTGGACTTCGCCATGGTCCGGAATGACCATATAACACCACATTGGGTGGGCGAGTGGGGAAGAACATGAAGGATGGAGAAGAACACGAAGGTTGGGGAAGAACCCGTAGGATGAAGAACACTAAGGAGGGTGGGCAAACACAATAAGGTGAGTGGGGAAGCACACGGGGTCAAAACCCACAAAGGAGGGTGGGCGGGTGGGAAAGCACACGAGATTGGGAAAGCACACAGAGGAGGGTGGGCGGGTGGGCAAGCACATGAAGGAGGGCGGGTGGGTGGGTGGGGAAGCACATCACACGAAGGAGGGTTAAAGCACACGAAGGCGGGTAGGTGTGTGGGAAAGCACACGAAGGAGGGCGGGTGGGTGTGTGGGAAAGCACACGAAGGCGGGTGGGTGGGAAAGCACACAAAGGATGGTGGGTGGGTGGGAAAGCACACAAAGGAGGGTGGGTGGGTGGGAAAGCACACAAAGGAGGGTGGGCGGGTGGGCAAGCACATGAAGGAGGGTGGGCGGGTGGGCAAGCACATGAAGGAGGGCGGGTGGGTGGGTGGGGAAGCACATCACACGAAGGAGGGTTAAAGCACACGAAGGCGGGTAGGTGTGTGGGAAAGCACACGAAGGAGGGCGGGTGGGTGTGTGGGAAAGCACACGAAGGCGGGTGGGTGGGAAAGCACACAAAGGATGGTGGGTGGGTGGGAAAGCACACAAAGGAGGGTGGGTGGGTGGGAAAGCACACATTAAAGCACACAATGGAGGGTGGGTGGTAAAGCACACAAAGGAGGGTGGGTGGTAAAGCACACAAAGGCGGGTGGGTGGGTGGTAAAGCACACAAAGGCGGGTGGGTGGGTGGGAAAGCACACAAAGGAGGGCGGGTGGGTGGGTGGGAAAGCACACAAAGGAGGGCGGGTGGGTGGGTGGGAAAGCACACAAAGGCGGGTGGGTGGGTGGGAAAGCACACAAAGGAGGGCGGGTGGGTAAGCACACAAAGGAGGGCGGGTGGGTGGGTGGGTAAGCACACAAAGGAGGGTGGGTGGGTAAGCACACAAAGGAGGGCGGGTGGGTGGCTGGGTAAGCACACAAAGGAGGGCGGGTGGGTGGGTGGGAAAGCACACAAAGGAGGGCGGGTGGGTGGGAAAGCACACAAAGGAGGGAGGGTGGGTGGGTGGGAAAGCACACAAAGGAGGGCGGGTGGGTGGGTGGGTGGGAAAGCACACAAAGGAGGGCGGGTGGGTGGGAAAGCACACAAAGGAGGGCGGGTGGGTGGGAAAGCACACAAAGGAGGGCGGGTGGGTGGGAAAGCACACAAAGGAGGGCGGGTGGGTGGGAAAGCACACAAAGGAGGGCGGGTGGGTGGGTAAGCACACAAAGGAGGGAGGGTGGGTGGGTAAGCACACAAAGGAGGGCGGGTGGGTGGGTGGGTAAGCACACAAAGGAGGGCGGGTGGGTGGGTGGGTAAGCACACAAAGGAGGGCGGGTGGGTGGGTGGATAAGCACACAAAGGAGGGCGGGTGGGTGGGTGGGTAAGCACACAAAGGAGGGCGGGTGGGTGGGTGGGTAAGCACACAAAGGAGGGTGGGTGGGTGGGTAAGCACACAAAGGAGGGCGGGTGGGTGGGTGGGTAAGCACACAAAGGAAGGCGGGTGGGTGGGTGGGTAAGCACACAAAGGAGGGCGGGTGGGTGGGTGGGTAAGCACACAAAGGAGGACGGGTGGGTGGGTAAGCACACAAAGGAGGACGGGTGGGTGGGTAAGCACACAAAGGAGGACGGGTGGGTGGGTGGGTAAGCACACAAAGGAGGACGGGTGGGTGGGTGGGTAAGCACACAAAGGAGGACGGGTGGGTGGGTGGGTAAGCACACAAAGGAGGACGGGTGGGTGGGTAAGCACACAAAGGCGGGTGGGTAAGCACACAAAGGAGGGCGGGTGGGTGGGTAAGCACACAAAGGGCGGGTGGGTGGGTAAGCACACAAAGGGCGGGTGGGTGGGTGGGTAAGCACACAAATGGGTAAGCACACAAAGGGCGGGTGGGTGGGTAAGCACACAAAGGAGGGTGGGTGGGTGGGTAAGCACACAAAGGAGGGCGGGTGGGTGGGTGGGTAAGCACACAAAGGAGGGCGGGTGGGTGGGTGGGTAAGCACACAAAGGAGGGTGGGTGGGTGGGTAAGCACACAAAGGCGGGTGGGTGGGTAAGCACACAAAGGCGGGTGGGTGGGTAAGCACACAAAGGAGGGTGGGTGGGTGGGTAAGCACACAAAGGAGGGCGGGTGGGTGGGTGGGTGGGTAAGCACACAAAGGAGGGCGGGTGGGTGGGTGGGTAAGCACACAAAGGAGGGTGGGTGGGTGGCTAAGCACACAAAGGAGGGTGGGTGGGTGGCTAAGCACACAAAGGAGGGCGGGTGGGTGGCTAAGCACACAAAGGAGGGCGGGTGGGTGGCTAAGCACACAAAGGAGGGCGGGTGGGTGGGTGGGTAAGCACAAAAAAGGAGGACGGGTAAGCACAAAAAAGGAGGGCGGGTGGGTGGGTAAGCACACAAAGGAGGGCAGTGGGTGGGTGGGTAAGCACACCAAGGAGGGCGGGTGGGTGGGTGGGTAAGCACACCAAGGAGGGCGGGTGGGTGGGTGGGTAAGCACACCAAGGAGGGCGGGTGGGTGGGTGGGTAAGCACACCAAGGAGGGCGGGTGGGTGGGTGGGTAAGCACACCAAGGAGGGCGGGTGGGTGGGTGGGTAAGCACACAAAGGAGGGCGGGTGGGTAAGCACACAAAGGAGGGTGGGTGGGTAAGCACACAAAGGAGGGCGGGTGGGTGGGTGGGTAAGCACACAAAGGAGGGCGGGTGGGTGGGTGGGTAAGCACACAAAGGAGGGCGGGTGGGTGGGTAAGCACACAAAGGAGGGCGGTGGGTGGGTAAGCACACAAAGGAGGGCGGGTGGGTGGGTAAGCACACAAAGGAGGGCGGGTGGGTGGGTAAGCACACAAAGGAGGGCGGGTGGGTGGGTAAGCACACAAAGGAGGGCGGGTGGGTGGGTAAGCACACAAAGGAGGGCGGGTGGGTGGGTAAGCACACAAAGGAGGGCGGGTGGGTGGGTAAGCACACACAGGAGGGCGGGTGGGTGGGAAAGCACACAAAGGAGGGCGGGTGGGTGGGAAAGCACACAAAGGAGGGCGGGTGGGTGGGAAAGCACACAAAGGAGGGCAGGTGGGTGGGAAAGCACACAAAGGAGGGCGGGTGGGTGGGAAAGCACACAAAGGAGGGCGGGTGGGTGGGAAAACACAAAGGAGGGCAGGTGGGTGGGTGGGAAAGCACACAAAGGAGGGCGTGCGGTTGGGAAAGCACACGAAGGAGGGCGTGCGGGTGGGAAAGCACACGAAGGAGGGCGTGCGGGTGGGAAAGCACACGAAGGAGGGCGGGTGGGTGGGTGGGAAAGCACACGAAGGAGGGCGGGTGGGTGGTAAAGCACACGAAGGAGGGCGTGCGGGTGGGTGGGTAAGCACACGAAGGAGGGCGTGCGGGTGGGTGGGTGGGAAAGCACACGAAGGAGGGCGTGCGGGTGGGAAAGCACACGAAGGAGGGCGGGTGGGTGGGTGGGAAAGCACACGAAGGAGGGCGGGTGGGTGGGTGGGAAAGCACACGAAGGAGGGCGGGTGGGTGGGTGGGAAAGCACACGAAGGAGGGCGTGCGGGTGGGTGGGTGGGAAAGCACACGAAGGAGGGCGTGCGGGTGGGTGGGTGGGAAAGCACACGAAGGAGGGCGTGCGGGTGGGTGGGTGGGAAAGCACACGAAGGAGGGCGTGCGGGTGGGTGGGAAAGCACACGAAGGAGGGCGTGCGGGTGGGAAAGCACACGAAGGAGGGCATGCGGGTGGGAAAGCACACGAAGGAGGGCATGCGGGTGGGAAGGCACACGAAGGAGGGCGTGTGGGTGGGAAGGCACACGAAGGAGGGCGTGTGGGTGGAAAAGCACACGAAGGAGGGCGTGCGGGTGGGTGGGAAAGCACACGAAGGAGGGCGTGCAGGTGGGTGGGTAAGCACACGAAGGTGGGTGGGTAAGCACACAAAGGAGGGCGGGTGGGTGGGAAAGCACACAAAGGAGGGCGGGTGGGTGGGAAAGTACACAAAGGAGGGCGGGTGGGTGGGAAAGCACACAAAGGCGGGTGGGTGGGAAAGCACACAAAGGAGGGCGGGTGGGTGGGAAAGCACACAAAGGAGGGCGGGTGGGTGGGAAAGCACACAAAGGAGGGCGGGTGGGTGGGAAAGCACACAAAGGAGGGCGGGTGGGTGGGAAAGCACACAAAGGAGGGCGGGTAAGCACACAAAGGAGGGCGGGTGGGTGGGTAAGCACACAAAGGAGGGCGGGTGGGTGGGTAAGCACACAAATGAGGGCGGGTGGGTGGGTGGGAAAGCACACAAATGAGGGCGGGTGGGTGGGTGGGAAAGCACACAAAGGAGGCCGGGTGGGTGGGAAAGCACCCAAAGGAGGGCGGGTGGGTGGGTGGGAAAGCACACAAAGGAGGGTGGGTGGGTGGGTGGGAAAGCACACAAAGGAGGGTGGGTGGGTGGGAAAGCACACAAAGGAGGGTGGGTGGGAAAGCACACAAAGGAGGGCGGGTGGGTGGGTGGGAAAGCACACAAAGGAGGGCGGGTGGGTGGGAAAGCACACAAAGGAGGGCGGGTGGGTGGGTGGGAAAGCACACAAAGGAGGGCGGGTGGGTGGGTGGGAAAGCACACAAAGGAGGGCGGGTGGGTGGGTGGGAAAGCACACAAATGAGGGCGGGTGGGTGGGTGGGAAAGCACACAAATGAGGGTGGGTGGGTGGGAAAGCACACAAAGGAGGGCGGGTGGGTGGGAAAGCACACAAAGGAGGGCGGGTGGGTGGGTGGGAAAGCACACAAAGGAGGGTGGGTGGGTGGGAAAGCACACAAAGGAGGGCGGGTGGGTGGGTGGGAAAGCACACAAAGGAGGGCGGGTGGGTGGGTGGGAAAGCACACAAAGGAGGGCGGGTGGGTGGGTGGGAAAGCACACAAAGGAGGGCGGGTGGGTGGGTAAGCACACAAAGGAGGGCGGGTGGGTGGGTAAGCACACAAAGGAGGGCGGGTGGGTGGGTAAGCACACAAAGGAGGGCGGGTGGGTGGGTGGGTAAGCACACAAAGGAGGGCGGGTGGGTGGGTGGGTAAGCACACAAAGGAGGGCGGGTGGGTGGGTAGGTAAGCACACAAAGGAGGGCTTAAGCACACAAAGGAGGGCGGGTGGGTGGGTGGGTAAGCACACAAAGGAGGGTGGGTGGGTGGGAAAGCACACAAAGGAGGGTGGGTGGGTGGGAAAGCACACAAAGGAGGGCGGGTGGGTGGGTGGGAAAGCACACAAAGGAGGGCGGGTGGGTGGGTGGGAAAGCACACAAAGGAGGGTGGGTGGGTGGGAAAGCACACAAAGGAGGGTGGGTGGGTGGGAAAGCACACAAAGGAGGGCGGGTGGGTGGGTGGGTAAGCACACAAAGGAGGGTGGGTGGGTGGGTAAGCACACAAAGGAGGGCGGGTGGGTGTGTGGGTAAGCACACAAAGGAGGGCGGGTGGGTGTGTGGGTAAGCACACAAAGGAGGGCGGGTGGGTGTGTGGGTAAGCACAAAAAGGAGGGCGGGTGGGTGGGTACGCACACAAAGGAGGATGGGTAAGCACACAAAGGAGGGTGGGTGGGTGGGTGGGTAAGCACACAAAGGAGGGTGGGTGGGTGGGTGGGTAAGCACACAAAGGAGGGTGGGTGGGTGGGTGGGTAAGCACACAAAGGAGGGTGGGTGGGTGGGTAAGCACACAAAGGAGGGTGGGTGGGTGGGTAAGCACACAAAGGAGGGTGGGTGGGTAAGCACACAAAGGAGGGTGGGTGGGTAAGCACACAAAGGAGGGCGGGTGGGAAAGCACACAAAGGAAGGAGGGTGGGAAAGCACACAAAGGAAGGAGGGTGGGTGGGTGGGAAAGCACACAAAGGAAGGAGGGTGGGTGGGTGGGAAAGCACACAAAGGAAGGAGGGTGGGTGGGTGGGAAAGCACACAAAGGAAGGAGGGTGGGTGGGTGGGTGGCAAAGCACACAAAGGAAGGAGGGTGGGTGGGTGGGTGGCAAAGCACACAAAGGAAGGAGGGTGGGTGGGTGGGTGGGAAAGCACACAAAGGAAGGAGGGTGGGTGGGTGGGTGGGAAAGCACACAAAGGAAGGAGGGTGGGTGGGAAAGCACACAAAGGAAGGAGGGTGGGTGGGTGGGTGGGAAAGCACACAAAGGAAGGAGGGTGGGTGGGTGGGTGGGAAAGCACACAAAGGAAGGAGGGTGGGTGGGTGGGTGGGTGGGAAAGCACACAAAGGAAGGAGGGTGGGTGGGTGGGAAAGCACACAAAGGAAGGAGGGTGGGTGATAAAGCACACAAAGGAAGGAGGGTGGGTGGGTGGGTAAGCACACAAAGGAAGGAGGGTGGGTGGGTGGGTAAGCACACAAAGGAAGGAGGGTGGGTAAGCACACAAAGGAAGGAGGGTGGGTAAGCACACAAAGGAAGGAGGGTGGGTGGGTGGGTAAGCACACAAAGGAAGGAGGGTGGGTGGGTGGGTAAGCACACAAAGGAAGGAGGGTGGGTGGGTGGGTAAGCACACAAAGGAAGGAGGGTGGGTGGGTGGGTAAGCACACAAAGGAAGGTGGGTGGGTGGGTAAGCACACAAAGGAAGGAGGGTGGGTGGGTGGGTAATCACACAAAGGAGGGTGGGTGGGTGGGTAATCACACAAAGGAGGGTGGGTGGGTAAGCACACAAAGGAGGGCGGGTGGGAAAGCACACAAAGGAAGGAGGGTGGGTGGGTGGGAAAGCACACAAAGGAAGGAGGGTGGGTGGGTGGGAAAGCACACAAAGGAAGGAGGGTGGGTGGGTGATAAAGCACACAAAGGAAGGAGGGCGGGTGGGTGGGAAAGCACACAAAGGAAGGAGGGCGGGTGGGTGGGAAAGCACACAAAGGAAGGAGGGTGGGTGGGAAAGCACACAAAGGAGGGCGGGTGGGTGGGAAAGCACACAAAGGAGGGCGGGTGGGTGGGTGGGAAAGCACACAAAGGAGGGCGGGTGGGTGGGAAAGCACACAAAGGAGGGTGGGTCGGTGGGTGGGACTAAGCACACAAAGGAGGGTGGGTGGGTGGGAAAGCACACAAAGGAGGGCGGGTGGGTGGGTGGGAAAGCACACAAAGGAGGGCGGGTGGGTGGGTGGGAAAGCACACAAAGGAGGGGGGGTGGGTGGGTGGGAAAGCACACAAAGGAGGGCGGGTGGGTGGGAAAGCACACGAAGGAGGGCGGGTGGAAAAGCACACGAAGGAGGGCGGGTGGAAAAGCACACGAAGGAGGGCGGGTGGAAAAGCACACGAAGGAGGGCGGGTGGAAAAGCACACGAAGGAGGGCGGGTGGAAAAGCACACGAAGGAGGGCGGGTGGGAAAGCACACAAAGGAGGGTGGGTGGGTGGGAAAGCACACGAAGGAGGGTGGGTGGGTGGGAAAGCACACGAAGGAGGGTGGGTGGGTGGGAAAGCACACGAAGGAGGGTGGGTGGGTGGGAAAGCACACGAAGGAGGGTGGGTGGGAAAGCACACGAAGGAGGGTGGGTGGGAAAGCACACGAAGGAGGGTGGGTGGGAGGGAAAGCACACGAAGGAGGGTGGGTGGGTGGGAAAGCACACGAAGGAGGGTGGGTGGGTGGGAAAGCACACGAAGGAGGGTGGGTGGGTGGGTAAGCACACGAAGGAGGGTGGGTGGGTGGGTAAGCACACGAAGGAGGGTGGGTGGGTGGGTAAGCACACGAAGGAGGGTGGGTGGGTGGGTAAGCACACAAAGGAGGGTGGGTGGGTGGGTAAGCACACAAAGGAGGGTGGGTGGGTGGGTAAGCACACAAAGGAGGGTGGGTGGGTGGGTAAGCACACAAAGGAGGGAGGGTGGGAAAGCACACAAAGGAAGGAGGGTGGGTGGGTGGGAAAGCACACAAAGGAAGGAGGGTGGGTGGGTGGGAAAGCACACAAAGGAAGGAGGGTGGGTGGGTGGGAAAGCACACAAAGGAAGGAGGGTGGGTGGGTGGGAAAGCACACAAAGGAAGGAGGGTGGGTGGGTGGGAAAGCACACAAAGGAAGGAGGGTGGGTGGGTGATAAAGCACACAAAGGAAGGAGGGTGGGTGGGTGATAAAGCACACAAAGGAAGGAGGGCGGGTGGGTGGGAAAGCACACAAAGGAGGGTGGGCGGGTGGGAAAGCACACGAAGGAGGGTGGGCGGGTGGGAAAGCACACGAAGGAGGGTGGGCGGGTGGGAAAGCACACGAAGGAGGGTGGGTGGGTGGGAAAGCACACGAAGGAGGGTGGGTGGGTGGGAAAGCACACGAAGGAGGGTGGTTGGGTGGGAAAGCACACGAAGGAGGGTGGGTGGGTGGGAAAGCACACGAAGGAGGGTGGGTGGGTGGGAAAGCACACGAAGGAGGGTGGGTGGGTGGCAAAGCACACGAAGGAGGGTGGGTGGGTGGGTGGGTGGCAAAGCACACGAAGGAGGGTGGGTGGGTGGCAAAGCACACGAAGGAGGGTGGGCGGGTGGGAAAGCACACGAAGGAGGGTGGGCGGGTGGGTGGGAAAGCACACGAAGGAGGGTGGGCGGGTGGGTGGGAAAGCACACGAAGGAGGGTGGGCGGGTGGGTGGGTGGGAAAGCACACGAAGGAGGGTGGGCGGGTGGGTGGGAAAGCACACGAAGGAGGGTGGGCGGGTGGGTGGGAAAGCACACGAAGGAGGGTGGGCGGGTGGGTGGGAAAGCACACGAAGGAGGGTGGGCGGGTGGAAGGGAAAGCACACGAAGGAGGGTGGGCGGGTGGGTGGTAAAGCACACGAAGGAGGGTGGGCGGGTGGGTGGGAAAGCACACGAAGGAGGGTGGGTGGAAAAGCACACAAAGGAGGGTGGGTGGAAAAGCACACAAAGGAGGGTGGGCGGGTGGGAAAGCACACAAAGGAGGGTGGGCGGGTGGGAAAGCACACAAAGGAGGGCGGGTGGAAAAGCACACAAAGGAGGGCGGGTGGAAAAGCACACAAAGGAGGGTGGGTGGAAAAGCACACAAAGGAGGGTGGGCGGGTGGGAAAGCACACAAAGGAGGGTGGGCGGGTGGGAAAGCACACAAAGGAGGGTGGGCGGGTGGGAAAGCACACAAAGGAGGGTGGGCGGGTGGGAAAGCACACAAAGGAGGGTGGGCGGGTGGGAAAGCACACAAAGGAGGGTGGGCGGGTACGGGAAAGCACACAAAGGAGGGTGGGCGGGTGGGAAAGCACACAAAGGAGGGTGGGCGGGTGGGAAAGCACACGAAGGAGGGTGGGTGGGTGGCAAAGCACACGAAGGAGGGTGGGTGGCAAAGCACACGAAGGAGGGTGGGTGGGTGGGAAAGCACACGAAGGAGGGTGGGCGGGTGGGTGGGTGGGAAAGCACACGAAGGAGGGTGGGCGGGTGGGTGGGTGGGAAAGCACACGAAGGAGGGTGGGCGGGTGGGTGGGTGGGAAAGCACACGAAGGAGGGTGGGCGGGTGGGTGGGAAAGCACACGAAGGAGGGTGGGCGGGTGGGTGGGAAAGCACACGAAGGAGGGTGGGCGGGTGGGTGGGAAAGCACACGAAGGAGGGTGGGCGGGTGGGTGGGAAAGCACACGAAGGAGGGTGGGCGGGTGGGTGGGAAAGCACACGAAGGAGGGTGGGCGGGTGGGTGGGAAAGCACACGAAGGAGGGTGGGCGGGTGGGTGGGAAAGCACACGAAGGAGGGTGGGCGGGTGGGTGGGAAAGCACACGAAGGAGGGTCCAAGCACACGAAGGAGGGTGGGCGGGTGGGTGGGAAAGCACACGAAGGAGGGTGGGCGGGTGGGTGGGAAAGCACACGAAGGAGGGTGGGCGGGTGGGTGGGAAAGCACACGAAGGAGGGTGGGCGGGAAAGCACACGAAGGAGGGTGGGCGGGAAAGCACACGAAGGAGGGTGGGCGGGTGGGTGGGAAAGCACACGAAGGAGGGTGGGCGGGTGGGTGGGAAAGCACACGAAGGAGGGTGGGCGGGTGGGTGGGAAAGCACACGAAGGAGGGTGGGTGGGAAAGCACACGAAGGAGGGTGGGCGGGTGGGTGGGAAAGCACACGGAGGGTGGGCGGGTGGGAAAGCACACGAAGGAGGGTGGGCGGGAAAGCACACGGAGGGTGGGCGGGTGGTAAGGCACACTCAGGAGGGCGGGCGCGTGCGGAAGCACACTCAGGAGGGCGGGCGCGTGGGGAAGCACACTCAGGAGGGCGGGCGCGTGGGGAAGCACACTCAGGTGGGCGGGTAAGCACACTAAGGAGGGCAGGCAGGGGGGCACACTCAGGAAGGTGGGTGGATGAGGAAGCACACTCAGGAGGGCGGGCGGATGGGAAGAACACATTGGAATGGGGAAGCACCAGCTCTTTCTCTCTCCTTTCCGGCACGAGGCTTGCATTCAATGAAGAAAGATTTACTTTTTTTAGTCTCACTTAACCAAGACCTTTAGATTTTACTAAAATTATGTTTATAAAATATTTACATATAGGGGTTTTGGCCAGACTTCCTCCATTAGCCCGAGGTTTATACCATACACATTGTGTTTTCACTCATTTAAACATTCATTAAGAGGAAGTATATCTGCCCACTTCAGCCATTGGCTGACTTCACTGTGAGTTACGGCATGCTGGCCTTTAACAAGGAACAGTTTCACACACAAAGTAGTTCTCTTCAGTGCAACAAAGTACTTTAATAATGTGTAGTTTCATAGAGAGTGAAAACGCGTTTTGGATGTAACAAATGGTTTTATACTTTTTTAGACTGATAAGGACCTGGCATATTCCCAAACCATATGTTTTTTTTTTTTTTTTAAATCAAGGCAAAACAAGAATTTTCAGATGGCTGGGAGCCAATGCCAGACCTAATGGCTTTGCCAGTGCTTGTTTTGTAATGCACTGCAACATCACGCAACCAGCAATATGCAAGCAGAAGGTAGCATCCCGATGCCATAAGATACAGTATAGAAACAGCAGCACGTACTGGATGTTTCTTTTTAAAAGGACATCATCCACTGCGTCTTTAACTTCCCTATGTGGCATACAGATATACCCGATCTCAGCAACAGCTATCAAGATCTGATATTACTAGCCTTCCGCAACAGCCCACCCGCCCCCGTTTTGATCAGAGTGCCGAAGGTCCCTTTAATGCATAGTGTTTCGCAGAAAGCGTTGCTGTGCATTGACAGTTTGTAGTACAACCTACTCTGTAATCGAATGGCGCAGGAGCAGATTTAAGGTCATTGTGCACTTTTCGTAAGCTATAAAATACTGGAATAAATCAGAAATCCGCATTATAGACCTCAGTTTGGAACTTTTGAGCTCATGTTTAATATCTGAACAATCTTGAACCAAGTGGTTTGTGATACCCATAGAGACTGATGTGCATCGGCCGCTTAGGGGCAATTAAGAGAGAAGATGCATGTGCTTTTTAGGTAGAACCTGGGCAGTGCTTGCACTGCGAGGTATGCTGTAATGTGCACAGTGGCCTGAAGCCCCTCCTCTTTCATTGGTTCCCGTTTGTGCCTTTTAGAAAAGCATGTTTCTGTTTGATCAGCATGTCGAATTACTCTTGCCTTTTGTCGGTTTCGATCAATCCTGCAGACTTCCCCTGCTACACTTGGTATTCTGCGTTCTTTAATGAAAGTGCTTTTGTGCGCACTTTTTTTTTTGCTTTCGGAGAGGACTTGTTAAAGGAGGAATCAATTTCCTGCCACAGAAGCTGTGTTTACTCATAAACAGCGCAATATAGCAGAGGCCGCCCCTGAAGGGGCCCTCGAGAGCCGGCGCCATAACGGCCGCCAGAGCCCACAGGGAACTGATCTGGTTAGCGCTGGTTTGCGCCGCCGGGAAAGGCCACGCGGCAAAAAGCGCCCGAGGCCCTCTCCTCCACTTTCATGGGAACAAAGGGAAGAGAGAAAGAGAGAGGGCGATATAAGGTGACACCCCTCCTTAGGCAGCTCACCTTTACATCAGGGAGCTGAGGGAGTGGCACCAACGGATTGGCAGAAACAAAAGGTGTATTGGTTTGGTTATGGAAACACACCGACAGGGCGGTATGTAGAAGGATTGCCACTCACTGTGGGATGCCTCACGGCTGGGTGGGTGCACCTGACAAAAAAATCGGGGTAGCAAACAGAGACAGCACTCGCAGCCCAGCCCCCGCCAGACGGCAGGGCGCAGGAGAGACTCGCAAGGTAGCGAGTTGGGGCCTGGCTCCGGAGAAAGGCTACCTCACACATGCAAAGGGGCATGGAAAACAACAAAGAACAATCTACGAGCTGTCAGGGTGATTTACGACCCTAGGATATGCAAATGACTGATGATTTATGTTGCCCATGCAGAATGATTTATGACAACAAAATGACAGAATGATTTATGATACCCGATGATTTATGAGCCCTGATTTAGGATGTCCAAATGACACTGCGTGATCCCCAATTTTGTGATAATGTATGATAATGATTTATGACCCCGGCTCCGAGGAGGTGTCCAGGGGAAAATGACGTATGTAATGAGTAAAATAAAATGCGGCCAACAACCACCAAAAAAAACAATGACTGTTGGCTGTGTGTAGTAATACAGATACATAAGTATGGTATGATTTATGATGATCAGGCAGAGTGATTTATCACAACAAATAATAGCCGGTTAGCTGATGATTTATGATGCTCGTGCAGAATGATTTATGACAACAAAATGATGACAGAATGATTTTTGATACCCGATGATTTATGACCCCTGATTTATGATGTCCAAATGACACTGAGTGATCCCCAATTTTGTGATAATTTATGACGCCGGCTCCGAGAAGGTGTCCCGGGGAAAATTACGTATGTAATGAGTAATAAAACTGCGGCCATCAACCACCACAAAAACAATGACTGTGTGTAGTAATACAGATACATAAGTATGGTACAGTTCCTTGAATGGGCGCAGTGCAGCGGTTATGCCACCTTCAACTTTAACAATGGCAGCAGTGCCTTCCTTTCCCTACATTCCCAGTCATTGTTAAAAATGAAGGCTGCACGCTTTGATGCATACGATAAAAGTACACTAATGAAAAAATTTAGTTTAGCAAGCTGCTCCTTTCTTTTTTTCGGGCCGCTTGCCAAACTCCATTTTTTTCAATATTGAAATGTTTTCGTTTTATTTGCTTAGCTCCAGACCTTCTCTCGGGGAACCAAGCGTTGCATAGCCATCTCCTCCCACCGGCCCACCTTCTTGCTTGTCACAGGCTAAGACCCTAGTGACAAGCATTTTCAAAGCCAGCAGATCGTAGATAGCCAAGCTTGTGCATTGGTTAATTTTTTTTATTTGCAAGCTTGAGCTTTTGCCTTGTTCCCTTTTCTATTACAATTAAAGAACGTATGATAGTCCAGGACCGCCTGGTCCTGGAAAAGCCAGTGCTTATCCGATTCCCACCTGCTCCACTCTCCGAGATATCGCAACTGAGCCGCTTGAAAATACTTGCGAAGATCCGGGATCCCAAGCCCCCCGGCCTCAGGAGCCAGCATAGAAAGCGTCCTACGCATCCTAGGCTTCCTGCCCTGCCAGATAAAACGCGAAAGATCTGCCTGAGTCTGTTGGATCCACCCAGTGGGGGGCTGAAGTGGTAAAGCCCTGAACAGGTACAGAACCTGGGGCAGGATCGTCATTTTAACCGCCGCTATTCTGCCCAACCAGGAAAGGGTGCCACGATTCCACCTCCCCAGCTCCTCTCGGATCCTCTTGCCCAGCGCGGTGTAGTTGGCCGTCACCATGGCCGGCAGGGTGGGAGCCAGCTGGATCCCCAAGTAGGGTACCAAATCTGATGACCAGAGCAATGGGAACATGCCTTGCAGGTAAGATCTAGTGGCCGGTGCAAGGGAGACGTCCAGGGCTACCGATTTCCCCATGTTCATTCTAAAGCCCGCAACCGCAGCAAAGGAGTCCAGCTCCTCAAGGCACCCCGGGAGGGCAGACCGGGGCGCATCCAACGACAATATAATATCGTCCGCGTAGAGGCTTATGGTGTGAGTAAAGTCCCCAAATCTCACCCCCGTCGCCTCCTGGTTGGTACGTATCCGTTGGGCGAAGGGCTCCATATAGAGAGCAAAGAGCAGGGGTGAAAGTGGGCACCCCTGTCTAGTACCCCTCTCAATGGCGTAGCTTCGTGAATTGTAACCATTCACTCGTACCACTGCGGTCGGGAACTTATAACAGTTGAGGATCATGGATCGGAACTTCTCTCCAATACCCACCTTCATTAGAACCTGTTCCAGATAGGGCCAGTGGACTCGGTCAAATGCCTTTTCGGCGTCAATCGCCAGCATCATCCTCTCGCCAGGGATTCGGGAGGCCTTCTCTATGAGGTGGACAATCCTCTTGGTGTTATCCACCGTCTGCCGCCCAGGGACAAACCCCGCCTGGTCTGGGTCTATAAGACCCGGTAGGTGGGGGGCTAGTGCGCTCAAAAAGTGCGGTTTTAACATAACATAACAGTCGGGCCGCGAGGATCCCGGTGTACAGCTTAAGATCGACATTCAAAAGAGAGATCGGTCTGTATGAGCCGCAGTGCGATCGGTCCTTCCCCGGCTTGGGAATGACCTTGAGAGAGGCCCTCAGAAGGTCAGGCAGGATGGCCCCCAGAACGGCGAACGAGTTAAATAGGCGGGTGAGGAGCGGAGCTAGTGACACGCAGAACGTTTTATAAAAGAGAGATGTATAGCCGTCCGGTCCCGGAGCCTTGCCATGCTTAAGTTTGGCGATGGCGGAGATCACCTCCTCAATTCGAATGTCCCTTTCCATGTGTTCTGCCTGCGGAGGGGTAAGGGACGGGAGGGTGACAGAGTCCAGATAAGCCGATGTCGCGGCCCCATCCGGAGGGTCCCCGGTGTAAAGATCCGCATAGAACCTGCAAAAGGCTTCGGCAATATGGACGTCCTCCGTGACCATCGACCCTGTAGGGTCAGAGATCTCCTTCACCATCTGACTCTGGTGCGCCACTCGGAGCTTGTTGGCCAGTAGTCGGCCACAGCGGTCCCCCCCAGTGTAGTAGGTATGGCGTAAACGAAGCGCAGCATACTCCGCTCGGTCCATGTCCAGGGCCGTTAGGAGCTTCCTCGCCCCCTTAAGCTGCTTCCAAATCCGGGGGGCCCCAGTCCGGCGGTGTATCTGCTCGACCTCTCGGACCCGTTGAGTGAGTTCCTCCCTCTTATCTTGACGCTCTTTATTTTCGGCTGAGGAGATGGCCAAAAACTCTTCCCTGAGGACTGCCTTCAAGGCCGCCCACTGTGTCGCCAGGGAGGTATCGGGGTTATCATTGTGTGATAGATAATCCCAGATCGCATCTTCTATACGCTTAACCACCACTTTCTTGTGCAGTAGGGTATCTCTAAGACGCCAAACTCTGGGAGGGCAGGACACCGGCGGCAGACAGAGCGTGGCGGTGACCGGGGCATGGTCCGATAAGGATATCACTCCCATGTCGGATGAAGAGACTATAGCACGTACCGGGGTCGTCACCAGAAGATGGTCTAGCCTCGCGTAGGTTTTGTGCGCGTGGGAGTAGTAAGAATACCCCCGATCAGCGGGGTGCATTGAACGCCAGAGATCGTGGAGGTCGACCTCCGTTAGGAGCGCCCGACTCCCGGCTGAGAACTCCCCGACCTGCGGGGAGCGTTTGGCGGATCTATCTAGGGCCGAGTCAAAGACCATGTTGAAGTCTTCCCCAATAATAATGTGCCTATCTTGTGAGGCGGTGACGTCTACCATGGCTGAACGTAGGAAGCGGTTCTGCTGGTCATTAGGGCTGTACAAGGACCCAATCGTAAAAGTAACCCCTCCAATCCTAAACCTATAGACCAAGAGCCTGCCTTTGTGTTCTGCAAATTTGTGAAGGACTTCGCCCCTGAAGTGTCAGGCCACCAGGATTGCTACCCCCGCTGTCTTAGTAGTGCTAGAGGAAAATAATTGTGTTGGGAATTTATGGGAGCGTAGCCTATGGGAGTCGCGGGCCAACAAGTGGGTCTCTTGAAGAAGACTGATATCTGCGTGGGCGCTCTCTAGGAGAGACAACACCGCCCGCCTCTTGACCAGGTTGTTTAGGCCCCTGACATTGAGGGTTACCACCTTAAGAGTTGTGGGAGGCATGAGACATAGTGAAAGTGAAAGCGCAGAATCTCCACCAGAGTGGGGCGAGGTGCATAAACGCCGCTGGAATGAGCGAAGCCTTCATGGTGCACTGGACGACCCACCCTCCCCTCCCGATCCCCCCCTCCCAACCAGAACTCCCCCAACTCCCCCCTCCAAACACCCCCCCTCAACCCAAACCCGAAACCCCCCCAACTGCTCCCCTCCCCCCCATCCCGTCCCACCAACTGTTCCAAAAACCCCATTGTCACAGTCCAGTCCTCAGTGGACAAGTCTGTGGAAAGTTACTTAAGTGGACGTCCAGCCACTACACACACCCCCCCCCCTCCCTCTGGACCCCCGAACCTGCATTGATGAGGAAGCTGTGTCGATCTCCCCCCGGAGTTCTCTCAGGCCGTTAGTGCAGTATCACTAGATGCCGTGTCTCTGGCCACCTCCCGCACCGCACTGTCCATTTCCGCTCGGATAGTGGGTGAGTCTGGTCGTGCGGAAGAAGTAGAGGATCGCAGTTCAGGGACTGTCTGCCAGCCGTCTCTGGTAGTGCGTCTTCGGCGAGGAGTGGGTGCATCTTCGTCCGTCGCGGTGATTCCCAGCACTCCGCAGGTATCTTGGAGGGAGCGAAGCTGGTGCAGAGTCCCGTTCCACCGGAAGGTGAGGCGGAAAGGATGGCCCCAGGAGTACTGCGTATCGTGTTCTCTCAGGAAGTCTGTTGCTATTTTGAATGCTTTGCGTTTCTGGAGCGTGATTGCCGACAGATCCTGAAAGAGAGCCACCTGGTGCCCCCGGAAACGCAGGGACTGCTGCTTCTGCGCCTCACGGAGGATCCGTTCCTTCAAAGGGAAGTCCGGTAGGAAGGCCAGGATATCGGGGGGTGGTGCTGAGGCTCAGTGTGCCAGGCCTATTCTATGTGCCCTGTCAATTCTGATGAGAAAATCGTCTGGTTCACCCAGTATCTCCCTGAACAGGTCTCTCAGGTACCCAGAAACGTCCTAACCCTCTTCCTTAGATGGAATTCCCCGGACCCGGATGTTGTTTCGTCGGGACCGGTTCTCGAGGTCTTCATTGTGCGCCTGAAGGTCAAATTGTTGATCCCTTAGCCGTATCACCTCCTGTTGCAGCAGCGCGATCTCCTCGTCCCGAGTGTGCCCTGCTTCCTCCACAGTAGCCACCCTCTCGCCAAGGCTATCGACCTCTCTCCGCACCTCCCGAACCTCTCCGGCCACTTCCTGCTTCAGCGCATGGAAATCCTCCCTAAGTGAACTGACAAGAGACTCCAGGAAAGATCTGGTGACTGGAGGTTACCCCCGTGCACAGCTCGACGGGCCCGGGGAGTGCTGTCTTTTATCTTGTTTCGTGGGGCCTCTACTCAGCATTTCCGGCAATGTCCGCTCTCCTTTCTTGCCCCCTCTGTTGCCAGCCATTCTAGAAGCGGGGGTTTCACACCAGGTGGCCTACCGCGCCGGTGGTCAGCCGTGTTGCGCAAGACAGTTCTGAGGCCACCATCGAACCAGGGATCTGACCCTCTATGAAGCCCGGATCCGGCGCAACACTCCCAAGGGGCCCAGCAGTCCGCTCACCTCCGCTTCTGGGCCCACTGTGCACTCCTGGTTCCCCTACGCAGGGACGTGGCTGGCGCCAGCTCCAGAGCGGCCGCAACAAGAGTCCTCTAGAGAGCGCACTCGCGCCCCCCCCCCCGCTGTCCTCTCAACACGTGCCAATTTTACCGTTTCTTCGGGCTCACCACCGGCAGGCAGATCCATCTCTGGCTCCTGAGCGCTCCCCTTTCCAGCCTCGGTTATCCCCGGGCGATCTCGACACCAGCAGACCCCAGGTCCCTCAGTCCAGATTTGGCCGCTGCGCCACCACCTCCGGTGCCTATTGCGCTCCACACCTGGGTCTCGGGTACAGCTGGTTAGTCGTCTCCACGCTCACCATCTACTGAGTTACCAGAGCCGGACGTGAGGGGGCTCGGTCACTCCCGGGATCTCTGCCGTGGCGATCGGCCGTCCCTAGGCCGGATGTTGAGGAGCCGAGGTCGCCCCGTGCCGCCGATCCGGGCCCGATGCGTACCGGTGTTGAGCCCAAGGCCTGTCCGCCCTCTGTGGGCCTTCACGTCCTAGCTGTGTGTCCTCACTCACATCCCCTGCGGGGTTCGCTGCCTTCCCGCCACGCTCTGGGGCCGGAGCTGCTCAGCTGGTAGGCCCCGTCCTCGGCCCTGTATGTAGGCATAGCGCTGGTTCTCGTGCTTGGGCTGGCCGTTCCCCGTCCTCAGCTGTCTGCTCCCCGTAGAGTCCGCCGGGGCAAGCGGCAGGGCCATGTTCTTGCTGCAGGGCGAGCCGCCCCGTCCCAGGCCACGGTCACCGCTTCCCGCTGAATCGCGGCTTCACCCGGTGCCGCCACCACCTTCAGTCGCTCTCACGGGGCTCCGCCACTGTGGTCAGGGGTCCCCAGGTGCGCCGGGCGATCCGTCCAGAGCCTCTACACCCCCGCCGGCGAACAATGGCGGGCAGGGGGAGGTTCGCGGAGCCGGAAGCCCACTGACAGACCACGCCCCGGTCTTGCGTAGCGGCCCACGCCGAGGCCCCTGCTCCGGGTCTGCCGCTCCCGAACACCGGGTGCTCCAAACTGCCTGGCCTCGCCGGAGAGCCGGGCAGGGCTCGACCTCCGTTGCTGGGCGGGCCGCACTGCTCCAAGATGCCACCGGCTCGGTACCACGTCTCCGAGACCCACGCGGCCTCGGTGCCTGGCCATCTCACCGTGCCGTCACCGCCTCCGGCCGCTCTCCCGAGGCCTCTCCGCCGCAGCCACGGGGTCCGTCAGCGCCCTGGGCGGTGTCGCTGGATGCTCCCCAACTTCCGTCGCAGATCCCCAGCGGTTTAGGGGGAGATCTGCAGAGATTAGCGGTTCAGGGGCTCAGGCTTACGGGAGCTCGCGGAAAGTGCGACCGCTTACCCCGCCATCTTGGCCACGCCCCCCTGAGATTTATTTTTAAAGAAGGCCCATTGGAAGATGGCCGCCTCGCTGCTGGTGAATATGCCCGTTAGTCCCACTTCTGTTTCCAATTGCAGTTTTGGAACCAGTGCCTTTCCCTCTAGCTGTGTCGTTGCTGCAGTTCACTCTCATGAAAGACTCATCTTGAGTTTACTCAGCGGTATGTCTGAGGCGGTTCCATAGTGAGTGCAGGTTTTGGGTGTGCTGGTGAAGGGTTGTCACCTCAGCGACTTGACAGGTCTTGACTCTGTTACTGGTGACTCCACGAATACAGGCCTTCATGCTCACTACCAATTATATCTTTGGGCCTAAAGGATTCAAATTATCATTGTATATGTTCAAAATTAAACTTTGCAATTTTGTTCAATGTCGACGAAGCTTGCTTTTTTGGTGCAAAACAATTATGCATACAGTATACCCCACTTGAGTATGAACAATTAGCAGAAATACCCAGTTGTTTTGCTTTCTATTACCAGATCGTGTCTATGCTCCTGTCCCCAAAACACAGGATCAACCATATAACCCCCGCTACTACTCCATGCCGTGGGCAGTCCTTCTGGTCTCAAGTACAGGCTACAGGTAGGCAAGCCAATACATGTGCAGCGAGCCCTGGGTTGCACTAAGAAGGCCTATACCTTCCTACTTTCATATCTTCCTACTCTTTTACTTATCTTTTCGCCTCTAGGATGTTTACACAGGTCTCTGCTGCTTCGGTAGTCTGCAGGGGTTATAGTGCCTCACGCCATCGTGGTATTAACCAATGCTTTTTGCAGTCCTGCAGTACAAGGCAGGGTGGGGGTAATTTAGGCCCTCTTTCAAACCCTCCAGGTGCATAAGAGCACCCAGAGCTCCGCTTGTGTGCAATGTTGACCTGTGTTTTCATCTGTTCAGGCTCGAGGGAATGTGCACAAGTCTGAGGCTTGATTCTAGGTGGCCACCAGTGTCCATCCCTCGAGGTGCATGCCAGTTTACAGCTGTATGAAGTTATACCACTGCTGTTGAAGCCTGGGTGGAGTATTGTGGACACCTGTGTAGGTGTTTGATGTACATGGGTCCAATAGGACAGCCTCTGTCCTCATATTCCCAAGGAGTTCAGACTGGGATTCTAGGCCCCTCTGCAGTCCAGACTGGGCTATCATACGTGCTCTACTCGCAGTCTGTCTCCCTGGAATTAGACTATGTATCACTCTGATCAGGGCACAGGCCTTACCCTGTCCTATAACTGACAACACGTGATGGCCTCATCCACTTGCTCTCTGCTGCTGTCAACTACTTTAGTGTAAAACATCAAAAACTGACGATAACAGCAAATATCAACAAGGATATGCATTTTAATTCACACAAATTTACACAGACTTCTTTGTCGGCTCCACTTTTTTTTTACAAATGTAATTAAAATAAATGAATAATTTAACGTCATCAAACCACTCCTAAGAGCTCAAATACCACTTTCACTTGTCTGCTGCCAAATCTACTGCCAGACCCATAATCACTGCCACTCAGCCCGTTGCAGTAACGTGAGATGATGTGCGGCATGGCTAAACACTTTTAAGGTCCCAAACGCGAGGCTGGTTGCATTACAAATGCTGGTTTGCTGTTGTCTCCAAACCAGTAAATGTTCTCAACCGATGTTATTCAAAGTTTAGTCTGCTACAGCCGAGCGTAGCTGTTTTTTCTTATGAAGCAGCGTGCACCACTTGAAGAAAGAATACAAATGTTATTTGTGAGCAGTTGAAATATTCCTGGTATGCAAGGACACTTCAGTTACCAACTCGTGGCAAATAGCGCAGCCAGGCGGCAAAGACCAAAGTGAAGAAATCTTCCTTTCCCGTTTGCAATAAATGCATCTGTCGCGTTAGCACACTAAAACTTCAATGTGAAGTGCAAGTGGGCGTAGTATTAAAAATCCGTGGCAGGTTTATTTTGTAAAATGCAACAGGGTGCTTAGACAACCGGTCTTCGAGGCACCATATGTCACAATATGAGAGATACAAAATGCCCCAATTAAACCTTTAAAATAAATAACGTCATCCATTATCAGCGCAAGACAGAAGATGCAACTTTAATCCAAGTTTAAAGTAACTCAGCAAGGTAATGGTGTGAATGATGGAGAAGGTAAGTGATGACGTAAGGTGGCCTTGCACCTCCAGTCGCTTCGCACCCAACCTTTTCAAAGTCCCCAAGGAAAGCGCATAATTTTGCATCTACTGATAATCAAAGGGCCCTCGCAGGGCGGTTAAAAGTAAAGCACCTACCCAAGTAGTTTGGTGCCTGCCTGTAGATTGCCTTCCATTTTGTGCAAAGCCCTTTCAACTTCATCTGGGTCTCCATGAGAAAGCATCCCAGTGTACTGCGTGGTGAGACATAGGCTCACATTTAGAGCAAAAAACACTCCCCTTACAATATTTTAAACAGTTTGAAGGTTACCTAAGAAGCTGATTTGCATATGGCTGGGTCAACACTGAAGATGGCATGGTGAGAAAAAGAACACTGGGTTGGAATGTTGTCCCCGAGCAATTGTCTAGCTGCCAACCAAGATAGCTGCACACTTAATCTAACAAAAAATCTACTGGAGTCTCTTAGCCTTGCATATCTAACACAATGGGTCTCGCTCCCTACACACTCAGGAGGCCATACTCTTGATGTGGTCTGTTCGAATTTTCCTTATCTGTATCTGCCCCTGAAACCCTCACATGGTCGGATCATAGGCGGATTAGATTTTCTTGGACTTTTGGGAAAATTTCCCCCAATGTTAAATCTTTTATGTGCCCTCAGAAGATCAATTTGTGCACTCTGTCCGCAACGCTCCGTAACAGTCGTCCAGTGCTTGGCACTGAGCTGACCACTGCTGTGCAGACTTTTAATACCTGGATCCGTGCGTGAGTAGAGTCATCCTCCAAAAAGAATGCCAGACCGAAAATCCGCTCTATCCCCTCCAAACCCTGGTTCTCGCTGTCCTTGCGAGAGCTTAAGCTGGGTTGTAAAAGACTTGAAAGGTGTTGGCGACTTTCCTATTGCCCTATTGCCAAAGAGGCTCTTCGGGTAGCCCAGAGGGAGTACTACGCTAGTATTAGAACAGCTAAAAGCGAATACTTTGCGGATAGGATTGCTAAGGCTGACAATAACAGCAGGGAAATTTTTTCCATTGTTAATAGTTTTCTTTCCCCCTGCGCCGAGCAACCAATAGTGCCATCTTCCGCTCTTTGGTGTGAGGGTCTGTCGTCATTCTTTGATCAAAAGATAGCAGGGATCCAGTCTAGCCTACGGATTACCTGTCTCAGTCAGAGCTTCCCGGCTCTCGTGCCCTCCGCTCCTCCCTCGGCCGGGGCCTATACCTTTGAGGAGTTTTTCCCACCTTCGGGAGATGATACATTAGCAGTCCTTAAATCCCAAAAATCAGGCTCACCTATTGACCCTTGTCCAGCGCGGGTTCTCGGAGGGGTGGCGAAGGTGGTGAGTCAGGAGATTACTGAAATTATTAGCCTCTCCTTTAGATCGGCAACTGTTCCGGATGACTGGAAGCAGGCCAAACTCTTGCCACTGCTGAAAAAGGTGGGCCTTGACCCAACGGCACCAGCAAACTATCGGCCGATCTCTCTTTTACCAGCGATGGCCAAGGTCGGCGAACAAATAGCCTTCCGTCAACTAAACACATTTGTGGAAACAGCCCATGCTCTCCATCCTGCCCAGTCCGGATTCCGTGCAGCCCACAGCACGGAATCGGCTTTGGCTGAAATTTCGAAGACCATCAGGGACTGTTTGGACACTGGCGGCAGAGCGGCTCTAATACTATTGGACCTCTCTGCCGCGTTCGATACGGTACCCCATCAGCTTCTTCTCTCTCGTTTGTCAGCCATTGGTGTTACTGGTTAGGCTCTTGAGTGGCTGTCCTCCTTTCTTTCCTCTCGGTCTCAGCAGGTCTGGCTACCTCCTTTTTCATCGTCAGCCAAACCTCTTGCAACTGGGGTGCCCCAGGGTTCAATTCTGAGTCCGCTGTTATTTAACATATATTTGACCCCCTTGATTATTTTAGCCGAACAACTGGGTGCTAAAATAATAGCCTATGCAGACGACACTCAGTTGCTGTTCACCTGGCCTGGTGCGGACTACCAGGTTACCAGGAAGCTTACGGACCAACATACCAACCCATCCCTTTTTTAGGACAGGGTGGATGGAGACCCCCTCGTGGCAGGGGCAACAACTGGAACAGGGGCACCGGCAGGGGCCAACAGAACGTGAGGGAAGATTGGGAATCTGGGAGAGGAAGAGGTACGAAACAAGTGAGTTTCCCCCAGGAAGAACACGGGGAGCGATCAACCCGCAGAAAGAACTACAGGTGGTAGGACTCACTACCGAACCACAAGAAAAACTACAGATGGCAACACCAATTACCTCTCCGGTGATCAATATCTCTACATATACATTGAAGGATGAAGAAACCAAGGTACTCAGCCGTGGCCTATCTTTTGTACCTACAGCCAGACCTAATGCCTTCAACACAGTTGCTGAATTGCATAATTTTTTCAGGAAAGTAAGACTAAGATACTTTTTCAAAAACAAGCCTTTTGAACAGTATTCATCAACCACAGGTCTGAGGCCACCATCTACGTTTGTCCCCTCCTCCTATGCCATGACTCAGCGGATCCTGGCCTATGAAAGTCTTGTTCTACGTGACGTCAAACAAATCTTAGACGAGAAGATGTATATAAAGTTCAACATCAGCAATGCCGTGAAGCACGCTCTAGAATCACTGAGAGACAATAAGGAGATAGTAGTGAAACCCGCCGACAAGAGGGGCGCCATTGTCGTCCAGGATGTACATGATTACAAACAAGAGATTTTGAGGCAACTAGGCGATGGGGTCAGCTATAAAAAGCTGCCTGGTGACCCATCCAAGGATTTTAAAGCAGAAATCTTAAGAGTCACTAAGGATGGTGTTGAACAAGGATTCTTATCTGATCATGAGTTCCAGTATCTAAACCAAAAAAAACCTCGAATTCCCACGATCTATACTTTACCGAAAATGCACAAAGATCTACAGAGGCCCCCTGGACGACCTATTGTATCCGGATGCGGCTCACTATTGGAACCTCTATGTAAGTACATAGACTTCTTCTTGAAACCATTGGCTGTGGCAACTGAAACGTATCTGCGAGATACGACACATACCATTAACATCATAGACGGACGCCCCTTCAATCCACGAGAAGAACTACTGGCGACTTGTGACATTGTGTCACTCTACACTAGTATACCTCAAGAGGAAGCATTGAATGTGGCTACACTGGCGCTGGACAAACGAGAAGCACCCGTTCGGGTCCCCACGTCATTTATTATCCTACTTCTCAAGATTGCCATGATGCGCAATTTTTTTCTTTTTCAGAACTGTTTCTACCTCCAGATCAAAGGGGTGGCGATGGGGGCGGCCTTCGCCCCGGATCTAGCTATAATCTTCATGTCTACATATGAAGATGCTTTTATACTAAATGATTCAAATCCATTCAGATCCAGTATACACATGTGGATGAGGTATATTGACGACATCCTCCTGATCTGGGCAGGCACCGAACACGAGATTGAGAACTTTTTTGTTTGGCTAAATGGGCGGTCAAATGATATCCAATTCACCATTCGCTTTGACAAAAGAACCATTGACTTTTTGGATCTCTCCATCGAAGCTGAAGACGGTGCATTATATACAACTCTGTTCAGAAAGCCTGCGGAGAGAAATTCCTTACTCCTATACTCCAGTCATCACCCAAGGGGCCTCAGGGACAATCTGCCCTTTGGACAATTTCTGCGAATCCGTCGCAACTGTAGCATGAAACAAGACTACATGGAGCAATCTGAAAATCTCATGGAACGACTGATAGAACGCTGCTATCCGAAACGCCTGATAAAAAGAGCAAGAAAACGTGCTTGGTTTAACCCCCGAGAAGTCCTGTTACAATCTAATGAACGAGTGAGCAGCGATGATCAGCGCCTAGTGTGTGTGACAACTTTTTCGACAAAAAGTAATGAGATCAAAAGAGTCAAACAAGTATTGGAGCTTGATTTCTGAGGACCTTGACACCAAAAAACTACCACTTCATTCTTTTAAGAAGGCCAAGAATATTCGCGACCATGTCGTGTGCTCCTTTCTAGATTGCAACCAAGTACCAACCATCACTTCCATGTGGAACCTTCCACCAATTGTGGGTCACTTTCGCTGTGGCAATTGTAAGGCATGCCCATCGACGATACAGACAAATGAATTTGTCCACAAACAACTACGGGTCCAACTTAAGTCACATACAAACTGCAACACCACCAACGTGGTGTATTGTATAATCTGTCCATGTGACCTCATTTATGTTGGACAAACACAGCAAAGAGCGAAAATGCGTTTCTTACAACATTGTAGTCGGGTCAGGTGCAAGGTCCAAGGAGCCCCCTTAGTGGACCACTGCAACAGGAACAATCATTTGCCTGAGAGTCTCAAATGGATTGTATTAGAACGGGTCGAACTGGGTCCCAGAGGTGGTAGTATAGCACCCATTCTTAATGTTAGGGAACTAAAATGGATTCTTTTCTTTGACTCGGTACGCTATGGCCTGAATGAATCGGAAAGCAGCTTTGCCCAATTGGCCATTCTATGATTCTTATGTACTGTTACTGTATATAATCTTATTTCTGGTTATAATTAGCCACTTAGTGGTATCTTCAGAAAATATGATGTGCATAAAATACAATCCAATATCGTCCCATGTCATGCTATGTGCGTAGGTTCACGCAGTAGTAGTTCCTATAATCATATCGCAATTGTGACTCAACATAATCGACCAGTTAAAAAATTGGTGTTTTGTTTTTGTGTTTTTTCCCCAAAACCGCCCGAGAGAAGATCCTTGTATTTTAAATTCTTGAATTCTCTAATGCCAACTGTTATGCGTCTAAACCACCGTTTGTGTAGGTTCACGCACTTTTGGGATTTTTCAATAACAGCTGCTCTGGTTAGAATACGGTAATGGTATTGACCGCCTTGAATGAACAACACACCCACTTCTACATAACGATCCCGTTTCTATGTAAACAATGGGGGCCCACTAGCAACCACCATAGAATAGTATCTCTTCACTTTCCATTATTCAGCCAACTAGTATGCAACGCGTCCGACCCGCGTTACACTTCCTGGTTAGGGGAGCTGCGTTCGGTCGCAGGAATGAGCCCTCCTTAGAATTGACCAACTTTGTGTGAACGGGTAAGAAGCACTAGCGTTTCACGCTCAGCGCTCTATCTGCTCTTAAGTGCTCATAAGAGTCCTGACTGGGTCCCCCTTTTATTCGCAGATCAGGTCGGCTGTAAGAATCACTCTTCGGCTTCCCCGCCAAAGTAACAGGTAACCAGCGTGCAATCACTTCATTGTTATGTGACCATTATTTACTTTGTTGACGCAGGATTACATGCCGCGCAACGAACTGACCCGCATGCAATTTTCTCTCTCGTCCCCTTAGACTGCCCACGAGATAACAAAAAATTTTCTGCTGCATCAGGTACCTCCTGACCTACTAATCTGTGGCAGGTAATCTTTCCCTTTCTAGTCCTCAGTGTATTTTAACCCCCTTTTTAGTGTTCTCTAACGTACCGAGTGGTTTTCCACTTTGGATTGTTTGTATGTGGGACTCTTTCTGAGACCATTTTTGATTAAAAATTAGCTCTTCTTCTTAACCCTAGGAGTTCTAGCCCTCCCCCCACCCATTCCCTGCACGTCCTGATGAAGACCCGCGATGTAAGGATTACTCATCCTACCTACCCCAGGGTCGAAACGTAGACCGTCGTTTACCTCATCAACTCCTACCATCAGCATGATATGTACAGCCGTTAGGAGTTTGATTATGAAATGTTTGTTGATTCATGCATAAATATATGTGGCCCTTCTCAGATGGGGACCATCCGACAGTAGAACATATACATGAAGTTAAATGTATGCTGTTTATGTCACAGAGTAATGAAGTGAATCACAACTATCTCTAATCTATACCCTGCACTCCCCTTCCCCCTTTTCCTATATGGGCACATTGACTTGTTAAAATATGGAATGTTTCTTCTTTGATATATATCTGATAACCATAAAATGGTGAAACAAGTGTGGTGAAAATAAAAACACTACACTTTTTTGATTTGTTGTTTGAACTATATTGAATATCTGAACATTTTGAAACCACTGCCTTTCTACAGTCTGGGACCCCCTCGCTCTCAACGACTACTCACCCAGGTCCCTTTGGCTATATGGGTACAACCCAGTTGTTTGTAACACACTGGTGCGGACTTAGACACTGTTATGATCCAGATCTGTCTTTCTTCTGTTTTTAATTGGTTGGCTTCCGCCCAGTTGAAATGTAATGAAGACAAGACTAAAATCCTTCTTTATGGACAGTTTCCACTGCACTTTAGAGATTCGCTATGGCCTGCTGGTTTTCCACTCCCCAGCTCTGTTAACATCCCAGCTAAAAATCTGGGGGTGTGGTTTGGGGAAGATCTAAAATTTGAGGCCCACATTAAGAAACTCACTTATGGCTGTTTCGGCACCCTTAAGGCTCTTCGGAAATTCTTTCCTCTTCTGTCCACAACGCGCCTTGATTATGGTAATGCTCTGTTGAGCGGCTCTCCGGCCTATCTGATCAACCGTCTCCAGATAATTCAAAATGCGACTGCCAGGCTCCTGTTTAACATCTCCAGGCGAACTAGCGTCCTGCACCATCTCTGCAGCCTGCACTGGCTTCCAGTTGCACAACAAATTATCTTTAAGATACTTACTTTTGCCCACAGAGCCATCTATAATAAGGGCCCTCTATATCTGAGGAAATGTTTCTCCTTCTATCGTCCTAATCGACCTTTGCGCTCCGCCACCCAATATCGGCTTGCGGTTCCACGCTTTCAGCGCTCCCGTTTAGGAGGACAGTCCATTGCTGTCAAAGCTGCCACTGCCTGGAACTCTCTTCCTTTGGCCCTTCGTTCCAACCTGAATTACGTACTTTTCAAGAAAGCACTTAAGACTCATCTGTTTAAACTAGCGTTTTAAGCTCTGCTCTTCTTCTCTAAATTCCGGCCTCTAGTTTCTTACTCCGCGCCAGGATACTCTAGTAGTAATTGAGCGCGCTATAAAACTCCATATAACATAACATAACTTAATGGGCTCTCGTAGCTGTCAGTGAATAATCCTGTGGCATCCACCACCATTCGATCAATGCTCTGCCAAAAACTACCTACCCCTTGTCTGAGCTGTCCTGGCCTCTCCCCGAGGGGGGTCCTTGAGTTAGAGACGCTGTGCGGCGGACGGATGGGATAGGCAGCGTGCTACTAGGCCTGATCATCATGGCAGCCTCTTGGGACGGGGCCCACCTAATGATGGCCCCCCGGTGGAAGTGAAGGTCACATATTAAAGGTCAATGAAAAACTTGTATATAAAACAGTATTTTAAATGTATGAAAAGAAAGTGCAGAAAACTGTGCATTAAAAGCACACAAAAAGCCAATATACAAACTATGCATTTACAACATATGTAAAAGAGGATTTAATTTATATTTAAAAAATTGTATTAGGTGTCTATAAATATGTCTGTACAACAACATGTACCAAAAGTGTCTCTAAAATCAACTACAGAGAATAGGTAAAGCGGAGCAGAAAAAAGCCCTAAAAGTAGATGTAAAAGCTTGTGAATTAAACAGTGCATGGGCAACAATCTTTCCAAAAGGTACCTAAAATCTTATTTAAAAAACAGCACATTAAAAGGTCTATAAAATATATAGAGAACCTTTATTAGAAGTGTCAGGGAAGTGCATTTTGAAAACTAGATATTAAAAGTAACTACAAAACATATGTTTTTGAACGAGGTGCATGCGTGATAGAGAGGGGGAGCAGGAGGGGAGCCCGGGAGTGATGCGTGCGTGCGCAGTCTGCTCATTTTCAAGTACTGCACTTGTGCTTGTGGCGTGCTCCTGCTCGCTCCCGCAAGGTGGATTCCACCACAAGCATGAGCGTGTGCTTGAAAATGAGCAGAGCGACAGCTAAAGGCCCTCCTATGCACCGCAAGCGCGCTGCGTAGGCGAGATCTAAAACCGAGTGACATAAGGGGCCCAGAGTGCCCGTTAACACGGAAATGGACATTGGTTTTCTAAAATTATGCCAGAATTGATAAGGTGTGAAGCTTGGGGGCAGGGCACGTGCCCTGCGGAAACACATTGGATATGAGCCATAAGGCACGGTGTATTGGGGATTGTTTTCACTCGGCTAAGTTACAATGTGGACTAAGGACCAGGGGCAGCGCCGACTCGACTAAACCAAAGGAGAAGTGGAGCAGGAGCTGTGAATGCAGTGGCAGGCATCGAAACAATACTCTACATCCACACAAAAAGCCAGGGCATGCTAGTGACTTATTGGCCCTTCCAAAGGGACCACTTAGCAGTGAGCGGAAGGTACTGAACGAGGGGGCAGGGTATAGGGTTTCCTTGGGACATCGAAAAACAGGCCGTTTTCACCACGGGGACACTGGAGAACTTTAAAAGTTCTCTGCATCAGGCAACCATGTAAATTAGGAATGAAGGGCACAATGAAAGAGGAGACACATCCACTCCCAGGAGTTTTTACGTTTGGCCACCCTGGAAGCAGAGGAGAAGGCCACTAAGGAAGGGGAGGCAGTCCAGGCCAAGGGGCCCTTCCCGGTTAGTTTGAGGCCATGGGCCCATGGCGCTCGGCGTATCCAGACAGGAAGCCGGTACTACAGCGATTAGGGGGGGTATTATCGAAAGTTTGTCGGGTAGGACAACAAGTCCACTGGGGCGTAGGAGGGCAGACAATCTGAAGTAAGCTTTAGAATTATTACAGGGGTTTAGCAGAATATAGGAAAGATGTCAAGGTGGGCATGACTTGCTGGTTCGCAGGGACACTAGAGATTGAGAGGAGATCCTTCAAGCTGGTCGGACCCAGGGAGACCTCCATTTTAAGAACTGGATCATTTGTTTCTTTCTGTGACTTCAGCCTCCAGGTGCAACATTCATGCCGAAATTTTAAGTCAGCCAAGAGAGCATTCAGGGAAGGAAACATTACATCCATAATGCTCTAGCCAGCCAAACTGGTGGGAAGACACTGCACTTCATGACCCCGGAGAAAAGTGTGACTGCCTGGAGGGCTAAAAAAAAAAGTAAGGGGGGGGCTGAGACTACGAGACCCTCTCCTAGGGACAGAGATCCAGTGTAGAGCCATTCTGGCTGTAACGAAAGCCCGGACTCCTGCAATCCGTCTTCAGGCAAAGGAACTAGATTCTCAGCTGACCTATGGAACCAGTAATACTATCCAGTTTTTGGGGGTTGGAAGTGGGTGGTAGGAACCTGATAGTTCGTAATATTGCTAGTCCTGGTGAATCACTGATGGAGGGGACATTTGATCTGCAGAGTAGAGACTCAAATTTAAAGTTAATTAGGTAGTTGGAGTACCTATCTATCTATCCACTAACCAGGGGGATGTGATATATATTGTGTTTATCCTTTATCAGTTCATATTGGCGTCAGTAGCGCTCCCTCATTGTTACATGCAAAAGTTGGGGCGACAGGCACTCTGTAAGTTAGGGATGTGGGGTGTTTACAACTTAATATGCAGGGAGGGGGAAGTTGAGGGTCTGTTCTGCTTGGTTTTGTTCCTGAAATGTTTTGTTCATCTATGCAGTTTGTTGACGAAGGGAAGTGTGAGGCTGTCACGCCACCTCCTACACACTTCTACAAGTTAGGGACGTGGGGTGTTTACAACTAAATATGCAGGGCTGCAGGGAGGGAGAAGTTGAGGGTCTGTTCTGTTTGGTTTTGTTCCTGAAATGTTTTTCTCATCAATGCAGTTTGTTAACAAAGGGAAGTGGGAGTCTGTCACGCCACCTCCTCCACTTGAGAACAGGTACACTACATAATCACATCAAGGGCAGGGACTTTGCGTAGACAGCTACACCTCTGGACATGGAATGTTAATGGATTGGGGAACAAAATTAAACACACCTTAGTGTTGAAGTATCTAAGATGACATTCCCCTGACCTAACACTATTTAAAGAAATACGTCTCTGAGGTAATTACTAGATGGCCTTAAACCGCTTTGGCTGCAAACTACTGGCTCATGCCTGCTACTTCACAGACTCGAGATGTGTCGGCATACTAGCAAGGAAGATGTTATAATTTACTCAAACTCTCATATGGATGGATGCTCAGGGTAGGCTGTTAGATGGCCCTCTCTAGCACCTGGGAGGGAAACACCTTTAACCTCTGCTACCTCTATGTGCCACCAAGATTGCATGCCATGATCCTTTAAAAAATTAGTGTCCTCCTCCTGGAAATGCCTACAGGAACCCTTCTGTTGGGAGAAGATATGAATACTGTTATGAGCCCTGGCATAAAAGATTAAGCACTGCACGCGCACAGACAGATGAGTATGTTCTGCCAACCTATCTGTCTGCTATGGACTTGGTAGACTGATGGAGGACCCTTCATCCTCAATTAAAACAATACACATATTCAGCTGCACCCGGTTCATTCCCCTGCCTAGACCACATTTTCAGGGTAGGGTTTCTAGAGCGATGACGCATAATGCTCGTGGGATTTCTGATCATTACCCGGTGGGAGTCTGGGGACGACATATGATACCTCCACGATCCTTAGACTCGACCCTTGGTTATTGCAGGACATGGATGTTCAGGAAAAATTTAATGCAGTGGCAACACTATTTTTAAGAAAACTAGGGCTCTGTAGCTTCAGCTTGCACCCTATGTGTAGCGTTCAAGGTGGTTATACGGGGTCAAATCCAAGCGTTAATAGGTATTAAGAAGAAGGACGCTATAGTTGAATGTGAGGCCATAGAGAAAGAGATTATTGCCTTAGCCGATTTGTGCTACCACTTACTCCTTTATCAACATGACCTGCGGGCCTTAGCAGACAACGCAGCGCATATGTATGCATTTGCGACACAGCGCAGCCTATATGACTCTGGAGACAAGGCGAACAAACTCTTGACCAAGCTCGAAAAGAGACAGAGATCGCTCCTGGGTGGTGGGAGTCCTGGACAGGGAGGAAGTTCTACAGACAACTAGAATGGCAATTGCGGATACCTTTGTGTCTTATTGTGAAGATCTATAAACCCCTATGAATGCCAGACCCAGTGTCAACTGCAAGGAACTTCTATGGGACCTTTCCCTGCAGACACTCATGGGTGATGCAATAGAGGCAGACCTATCAGAAGACGAACATACCACAGCCATCCAAGACTTGCAATCTGGCAAGGCCCTGGGGCTCAAAGGCCTGTCCAGCGATGTATTTAAGAGAATGACTGACAAAACAGCCAAACCTATGTTAGAGACGTTTTAGGCAGCGCAAGCCGCTGGTTGGCTTCTGGAAGACCAGTGTTCCAGACTGTAGTGGCCATACATAAACAAGTAAAGCCTCCAGAGGACTGCAGCCCCTGTAGGCTTATATACCTAAATGTTGAGACGAAGGTTCTTGGAAAGGCCCTGGCGACTCTACTTAGTAAATTCATCACTATCATAATACACATGGATCAGTCCGGCTTCATGTCTCACAAGAGTACTCGCCATAACCCGGAAGAATGGGCAAACTATCGACCTTTATCCCTGCTGCCAGGCATAAGCAAAATTGCTGAGAATCATTTGAATTCGTCCCTTTCCGGCTTCCTGGAAAATAATAACCTGCTCCATTCTTCAGAGACAGATTTTAGATCACAGCAGGGTACTGAGGCCGCACTCCTGTTAGTAGTGGAGGAAACTAGAAAAACGTATTAGACCTGAGCGCAGCTTTCGACAGTCAACCATTCGCTCTTGACTAGCAGACTCCGTGATGTTGGAGTGACCGGAAAGGCACTTAAATGGTTGCAGTCCTTTTTACAAAACACAGTCTTCTCAGGTTTTGAGGAAGAAAACATCTTCAACCAAATGCCCCTTCAGGGATCAGCATTAAGTCCCACCTTATTTAACGTCTATCTGAGCTCCCTGGCACACAGTCATTCCGTTTGGGGTGCAGATCGTCACTTGTGCAGACGATACTCAGTTAGTCGTCTCCCTGAATAAAAATGACAACTCAGGATCGGCCCTTACATCCTGCTTAGAAAAAGTGGCCAGATAGATGGACACCTCATATCTGAAGCTTAATGGGACAAAAACGGAGATTATGCTTCTTGGTAACGCGGCCCCCCCTCAATATAGATTACTGGTGGCCTAACTGTCTGGGTCCTCCTCCTACACCGAAAAAGCATATAAAAAGCCTAGGAGTCGTGCTTGACTCCAACTTGGGTTTTAAGGAACAAGCTCGGAAAGTTGCAGCCACTTATTACGGCCTTCTGCGGATGATTAGGAAAATCCTCCCCCTATTACCTTTCTTGGCCAGAAGGCTGTTAGTACTAGCACTGATCCTGTCACAACTGGATTATGCGAATGCCATTTAACTAGGAGCCCCAATTTCCACAACTAAAATATTACAGACGGTCCAAAATTGTGCAGCCCGGTCCCTCCTAAATGTCCCGAAACGGCATTCAGCCAAACCTGCTCTGACTTCACTGCACTGACTTCTAATCAGGGAAGGATTCAGTTTAAAGCTATGTGCCTCGAACATAAAGCACTGTCTGGAAAAGGATCCCCCGATGATGCAGGCTGTGATTCACCCTTCCCAGCCCAAAAGAGCTTTAAGATCAGGAGGCTAAATACCTGCTGACAGTCCCAAAAATTCAACGAATGAGAAGTGGAGGTCGCATGTTCTCGTATAATGTTGCCAAAACTTGGAACGGTATTCCCCTCCAAATCCGCTCTCAACCAAACCACTTGAATTTCCGTAAACAACTAAAAATCTTCCTCTTCCCCCGATATGTTTTGAATCTGGTATTTGCACAACCCTCAGTGCTGTGATGCCCTCGGGTAACCAGGCGCTTTACAAGTGCTTCTTCACTCATTCATTCATTAGCTTCTGAAATTGCCTTCTTCCATTTTGGCTTTTTTTTCAGTTGCTCTAACTCTTATTAGCTAATCATTTCTCATGCTGGACCTTACTGGTTTTGGTGGTCTGCCGTGTAGTAGCAGTCTAGTGTTCCGTCCCCGGAACAGGAAGTGCGGGGACGGGAAGCCGAAGGCGGCCATGTTAATTATCGGCGCCGACCGCTGAGAGTAGGACGCAGCTCCCGGCACTCCGGAATAAAGAGTTTAAAATACTTACCTGTTGTCAGTGCAGTGCTTAGTAAAATCATTACAATGGCGACGAGGAGTGGTCTCTAGACCCGCGCACGCACGACAAGCACTACGACGGCACAGGCGAGGAAAAACGCTGCCAACAACCGGAGCGTGGCAGAGGAGCCGAGATTCGGCTTGGAAAAGAGCGCGAACGGACGCCAGCGCTTCAGTGGGGCCAATAATCAAAATCTATACGGACTCCAAACCTGAGGTGAGCCCATTGGCGCCACGTTATAAGGCACAGTCTGGGAGAGAGTACAGGAGCGCGGTGCTGAACTGGGCACGTGCAGTGGACACAGGGCCAAGGGGAGGTACACCCCATCCCAGGCTGCAGTGAAGGCGAGCCCGGCAACCTGGCGGAACAGCAAGTAGTGGAAGTGGTGCCTGGCTCAACGAACCGATCTGAGAAGAACGGCCAACGGGCGCTGCAGGGTCCCTCAGCGAAAGAGAGGGGAGGAGACAGCGACAGTGAGCGCAGTGAAGGGGACACAGCGGAGCAGCACACGCCGGGAAGTCCACCTGGTCGGACGATCCCTGTTACTGCTAAACAGAGTGGAGCACCCAAAATGGCTGCCCAGTCCTCCTCCCTCACGCAATTGGTGCCTTTCCTGACAAAGTGCGGAGAACCGGAGATGAAATGGGAAGACTGGAAGAGGTACTTCCTCAATTATCTGGAAGCCCTGGAAGAGGAAGGTGATACTCCGTTCTCGAGCAAGAGGAGAAAGAAAATACTGTTACACAACTTGGGCCCGGAAGGGATCAGAGTGTACGATACCATAGTCAAAGGTGAGAGGGATGCCACGGATACAGACGTCTTCAGTCATGCCATTGCAGACCTCGACGCACACTACAGACCGGTCGTGTGCGTCGCGATTGACAGATACAACTTCTTTCAGAGGAAGCAGAGGAGCGGAGAAACGGTGGACGAGTACGTCGTAGCCTTGCGGAAGTTGGCCCTCACGTGCAAGTTTGACACGCTTCACGACGACCTAATCAGGGACCAAATTATCATGCACACGTCCAGCTCCCACATCCAGGAGAAACTGTGGGTGAATGGAGACGCCCCACTCAAAGAGATATGGGCGATGGTCAAGAAGGCGGAATTGTTAAGACGTTGCGCGCAAGCAGCCAAGAAGGACGCTGGAGAGACACCAACAGTATGCAGGATAATGACACCGTCGAGAGTAGAACGACCGAGGCAGAGAGACATGCAAAGGAATCAAGATAGTAGAAGACCCAACAACAACAACCACCACCAGATGGACAACAGGACGAATAAAGGGGGCAAGCCGAGCTGCTACAGGTGCGGCAGTACTGCACATATGGGTAACGACAAAGCGTGCCCTGTGTTTAAGGCGAAATGCTCATATTGCAGCGTCTTCGGGCAGTATGAGAAGGTGTGCCGCCGAAAACCCGAAAGCGCAATGGTCCGATATGTGGACCGAGAGCACAGAGAGGATGCAAGCGACCGAGAAGACGCCGAAGACCTAGAGGAGTTCCTATATATTGATGTCCAGGTGTTGGAAATGGAAGGAGCGGACACGGACAAACCCAGACTGAACATGCACATCGGCGGGATACCAATGGAAATGATTGCAGACAGCGGAGCACCCATTTCCATCATACAAAGACAAGTATGGGAAGATAAGTTCGCAACCAAGGTCGAGGAGAAACTGCACCCGATGGATTTGAGGCCGGTCACGTATACCGGACAAAGAATTCCCATGCTGGGATACTGCCCTCTCCTGTTCGAGTTCAGAGGCCGCCACGCAAATTGCAAACTATACGTCGCTGAGAAAGGCCCCTCAGTTCTGAGCTGGAAGGACCCAGGAGCGTTGGGTATACAACTCAACCCAGGGGCCGTTGAAAAAATCCTGCTAATGGACATGGAAGGAAAGGATGACGTGGAGTCATGGCAGAGGGCATACCCCAAAGTATTCAATGGACAAATTGGGGAACTGGAAAAATATAAACACCTCATGAAGCTGAAAGATGGAGCGAAACCCGTTGTGCGCAAGGTGAGGAACATCTTGTTCCGCAGCAGGGAGGCAGTGCAAACGGAGCTGGACAGACTAGAAAAGGAAGGAGTGATCAGAGCCATAGAGAGTGCAGAATGGCTTTCACCACTGGTGGTGGCCCAGAAGCCAAATGGTAAAGTACGGCTGTGTGTCGATCTCAGGGAATTAAACAAAAACATTGTCATTGATAAATTTCCCTTGCCCCGCATAAATGAGATGCTAGCGAAAACCAAGGACATCAAATGGTTCTCCACGGTGGATTTGTCGTCGGCATACCATCAAGTACGACTACATCCATCGTGCAGCCATCTCACTTCTTTTATCACGCCTTTTGAATGCTACGAATTCGTGAGAATGCCGTTTGGCCTGGCATCGGCAGCGGCGGTCTTCCAGAAGCTGATGCACAAGTTACTGAAGAACGTGAACGACGTACAGTTCTTTCAAGACGACATCCTAATAATGGGAAGAACAAAACAGGACCACAATGAGAAACTCCACAAGGTGCTGCGAACATTGCAAGACAATGGCCTTACAGCGGAATGGTCAAAATGCAAGTTGGGCGTGCAATCCGTCACGTACCTGGGCCATGAGGTGAGCGAAAAAGGGATAAAACCTAAAACGTCCAACATGAACGCCATTCTGGGAGCCC
Source organism: Lissotriton helveticus (assembly GCF_964261635.1). Lineage (NCBI taxonomy): Eukaryota > Metazoa > Chordata > Amphibia > Caudata > Salamandridae > Lissotriton > Lissotriton helveticus. The sequence continues at coordinate 218,327,938 of NC_136061.1, read as the reverse complement.
CCACTCCCAGCAAGAAAGAGGATGTTCGGTCATTCCTAGGAATGGCCGAGTATTACAGTAAATTCATTCCCCATTTCGCCTCGAAAACACATTTCATACGCCAATTACTGAAGGAGAAGAACAAATTCCTATGGGGCCAAGAGGAGCAGGCGGAATTTGAAGCCCTTAAACAGGAGATGAGTGTCACCATTCCCCTTAAAGGATTTGACCCTATTGCGGAGTCCATCCTCACTAAGGACGCCAGTGACCGCGGCCTGGGGGCAGTCCTAATGCAAAAGTCGGAAAATGGAGACACATCGACGGTCAGCTTCGCCTCGAGATCGCTTGCTCCCAACGAAGAAAAGTTTAGCGTTATCGAGAAGGAGATGCTGGCTGTGGTTTGGGCGATGGAAAAATTTAGGCAGTACTTGTGGGGAGCAAAATTCCTAGTGAGAACGGACCACAAACCCTTGGTCCGTGTACTGACTTCCAGTGGTCACGATCACGCGACCCCAAGGATTGCCAAAATGACTCTGAGACTGTTGGACTTTGTGTACGAAGTAGAACACATTCCGGGGCCGCAGAACAAAGTGGCGGACTTCCTGAGCAGAGCTGCGGCTATGGAAGAGCTGCGAGAAACAGAACTGGGAAGGATATGTGGTAGCCACCATCCAGGATACGGAAGCAGTGATCAGTGCCCAAGAGTGGGAAGATGCTTACAGGGAAGACGTCGACTTGGAGGCCATCAAAGGATACGTGGTTCATGGGTGGCCGGAAAAGAGACACCTCAAGGAAGAACTGAGGAGATACTGGGAAGTAAGGGACGAGCTATCACTGGCGGAGAACCCTATTTTCCTGCTCAGAGGGGACAAGGTGATCCCACCACAAGGCATACTGGATCATCGGATGACTTTACTGCACGAAGGGCACCAGGGCATCACAAAGACAAAAGCCCTTGCCAGACAAGCGTATTGGTGGCCGGCCATTGATGCGCAGATGGAACGATATGTGCGACAATGCGAGTCATGTGCCAAGGCTGACAAATCACAGAGCATGTTAAGACCACCCCTGGGAAAGTTTCCAGTACCAGATGGACCATGGGAAATGATATCAGGGGACATTATGGGCCCCATCCTAGACAAAGCAGGAACTCAGAAGTATGCTGTAGTTCTCATCGACAAGTATTCCAAGTGGCCAGAGGTAGAGGTGATGGAAAACGTGGACACGGATGCAGTGGTGCGCTTCTTACGTGCCACATTTGTCAGAGAAGGAATCCCAAAAATCATCACGTGTGATAATGGGCCCCAATTCACCTCGGCGAAGTGGATTGCCTTCACAGCCAGGAATGGTATAGAGGTGAAGCATACGCCCATCTACCACTCCGCGGGAAATGGTCAGGTGGAACGATTCAATCGAGTGATCATGGGCACCATTCAGGCGGCCATTAATGATGGACTGGAAAAAGGAATTGGAGAAGATGATATGGGCCTATCGGATCACCCCGGGAAGCACGGGATACAGCCCATTTAAGGTTTTGAGAGGAAGAGAGGCCTTCACCAAGGACAACATGGCATGGAGGAAATTAGTGGTGCAGAGTAAGTGGTCACCAGCTGTGGTCAGAAGAAATCTGGAGAAGGCACAAGACGTATACACGACACATTATAACAAAAGACGGAACACCCAGGAAGTAGGACTGGAGAAAGGCGACTGGGTCCGAGTGAAACTGGCCATCCTAAAGAGGAAGGGAGAAAGCAAATTTTCACCACCTTTGAAAGTGGTGGAATCCTATGCCCGGTCAGCCCTGCTCAGTGACGGGAAAGTGTGGTCACAGGACAGAATGGCTAGATGCAGCAAAATCTTGAAGTGGGGAGATGAGACTAATGAAGGAGCTGAGTATGTAAACGAGGAAAGCGAAAGTGAACGTAGTGGAAGGAGTGATGAGAATGTAGAAGAAAGAGTGCAGCAAGTGGAAGATAGAGAAGAGGAAGACGGTGCAAGAGGAAGAACGAGGAGCGGGGGCAAGGAAGAAAGCAATGAGGAGGTGACGGACAGAGAAAGAGGAGGCGCAGGCAAATGGTCGGGAGAAAAGAAGCCGGGAGAAGAAGGAGGAGGATTACAAACAGTGAGCGACCCAGAATACCCTTGAGGGCTTGGGAGATAATGATAGAAGGGTGAGAGTGCCTTCAAGGGAATTTGTTTACATAAACTTAAGTTATTTGAACCAAAATTGGAGGGATAAATAAATAGTCCCTGTGTGAATTCAATCTTTCTATGAATACAACAACTCACATAACATAAAACAAATCAAAGCTACATCAAAACACAAAGACTGACAAGGTGTATAGACAAAAAGTTTTTATCAAAAAATAATTGAATCAATATATACAGTAAAACAAAGGTCTGAAGGTCTATAAATGATAAAGATATATAACACAACAGAACCTAAGAGCACCTATCCAATACAGTACAATAAATGATACAAAATCCTTTATAGACCTTGTATGTAAACAAATTCCCTTGAAGGCACTCTCACCCTTCTATCATTATCTGGGAGAAGAAGGAAGCATTGAAGTGGTGAGAACCAGAGTGGGAAGGAGTGTAAAGGTACCAGAGAAGTTCAAGGACTATGACATGAACTGGAAGTAAGGACTGCAAAGTGCATTGTTTTGTTATTGCATAAAGGGGGGAGATATGTAGTAGCGGTCTAGTGTTCCGTCCCCGGAACAGGAAGTGCGGGGACGGGAAGCGGAAGGCGGCCATGTTAATTATCGGCGCCGACCGCTGAGAGTAGGACGCAGCTCCCGGCGCTCCGGAATAAAGAGTTTAAAATACTTACCTGTTGTCAGTGCAGTGCTTAGTAAAATCATTACATGCCGCATTTCAGCTTTGTCTGACTCATGCGAACCGTCGGTAGTCTGGCTGAAGTGGGCTTGCCCATCTGGGCAATATTTTGGTGGTGCAAGTCGCCCAGGTTTGCCAGTCTGTGCCCAAAGTGGGTTACCTTTATTGGATGGAGTGGAATGCCTTTTGTTGGTCTCCACGTTCAGAAGCAAGTTGTCCACTTTTGACATGCTTTCTGAACCAACCCAAATGCTCAAATTTTCCCCCATTGCATAAGCAATTTCTTTTATAGAATCCAGATCATTCATTCTTTTCTTTTTTTGCCAAAATGTAAGCCGCATTCCAGAACAGTTTCCAATTCTGTGGTAAAAATGTAACAGATTCTTTTTTTAATGAAATGCAAATAGGTTGGATATCGAAATTCTTGCAAATGTTTGCAAAATCATGCAATGGTTGTGTGAGTGCAATTCATTGATTTAACACTACAGCAGGCTTCCACCATGCTTTGGAAAGCGACATAGGCTTCTTTAGGTTGGAATATGTATGCCATTTGGAAGAGGAAAGCTCTTGCCTTCGTCAGGATTAGGCCTTCCAGCTTGAAGTCTTGCAGCATTCTCAGATAACAGCTTGTTTTTTTTCAAGCAGCATGTAAAGAAGAGTAAACCACTGCAGGGAAACTACGCTTGTTTGCTTTTTGTGCTGGCGGGACTACTCCGAACTGGACGTTGGTTGCTGAGAAATGTGGTGCTCTGTAAGTCCTCGCGTTTTGGGTCAGTTTGTTATTTCTACTGTTTTCCTCTTCTGTGCCATCAATGTTGCTCCTTTCTGTGGCTGCTGTTTTGCACATTTTACTATTCTCTTTCCGTCCTACAACCGAACCTGCTCCTCGTGTCACTCGGAATTCCTGCTCTTTTTCTCACTCTCCTGTCAGCCTGCGAGCCCGGCTCACCGGCCACTGGCACTGCGCTCCTCCCTCCTCCAAAGACCTACTTATTGTTACTGCAGCCCAGACATGTAGTAAATGTGCTTTTGGTGCGCTAAAGGCAAGCCTGCGTGCACCTGTCCAAGTCGGGAGCGCGCACAGCGCCAGAAACCCTGGTCTTTTCTGGCCCACTGCCACCCCACCTCGTTCCTCTCAGCCCTCAACCCCAGTGACCGTCGCCACACTGCTGCCGCATTACACCACACAAAACGGAAGGGTATTTTACCTGTACCTCCTACCACTTCATCTGCACATCACAAAGGCTACTCCAACACTCACTATGGCCACACCAACAGTACCCAATACCCAACCCACTCAAACACCCTCACACCAACACTCACCCGCATAACACACTCCATATCATGCATGCATGAGAGAGGTGTGGGACCAGCTGGACGACTATGCCCCAGACCACCTGTTATTCATAGGAACATGGCTGACAGCAGCAACCACACCAGACATTGCCTCAGTTATCATCACCGGATACAGCATTGTCACGAAAGACTGGCAAAATCAACCCGGGGAATGAATCACCATTATCTTCAAGGACAACATCAGCTGCACACATCTGAACCAACTGCATAGAATATCAACTTCAAACTCCAAATCACAGTCAACTTCACCCTGGGCAGAATCCTGGCCTACCGACCTCCGGGACTCTGCACAAACTTCCCCAACATCACGAACGTTGTGGCGCCATTAGTCATCGATTCCAATGCCTACATCCTGCTAGGAGACCTCAACTTTCACCTAGAAGCCCTCAATGACCCCAACTTAGTTGCACTCCTTGAAATTCTCAGACACCTCAAATTTACCCAACTCATCTCAAGCCTACACTCACACCGCCCGACACATCCAGAACCTCATCTTCAGTCACAATTAACATACCCATACCTTCACCTGGGCCAACCACACTATTGTTAGTTTCACATTCAAAACCTCCCTCCTCGCAAAGGAACCACCACCAGAGGCCCAACCCGCCAATGATGGGACAACATAACTGGGGTGGATTGAGCTTCTACCCTCCACAAGAACCAACTAGAGCACACAGGCCACCTATGAATCGATATTAGCATCTTTAATGACTGGCTCACAACCTGCAGCGTTACTCGAGCTACCGCAAACAAGGCCAATTGGCAAGAACACAAACACTAGTCAACTGATGCACTCAAGAACTCAGGTTGACCAAATAGCACTGCAAGCCACTAGAATGGAGGTAGAAAGTGAGCCAGGAAGAAATGGAAAAGGACCAGTTCAAATTCACCTTGAGGCACTATCATCAGAAAATCTAGAAAACTAAGAGACAGGCCGCAGACAAACACATAGATGTCAGCTCCAACAGCAGCCCCAAAAATGTCCTATACATCAAGGACTTTACCACGCCCGCAGCAACTACCAGCAAAATCACCCCAACTAAAGAACTGTCTAACGGACACTCAGATTATTCTTCAGCTAAATCATAGCCATATATGACACCTTTGACCTATATATACATGGTTATCACAACCGGACCCTAGCAACCTCGCAACACGTCTACTAATGTCGAACTAAGGAAACAACCTGACCATATGAAAAACTATCAGCACAGAGAAAACTGTACACTCCTAAAGACCATACATTCCGGAGCCCTGTCAGATCCATGCCCCACCATGGGCTCCACCCCAATCAGCAAAGCTCGCATCCTCAACACCTCTGGAATTCGGGAAGCATGCAAGTCAACGCCCTCCTGAAGAAGCACACAGCAGACCCAGCCAAGTCCACAAACCAGCACCCGATCTTAGAATTCAGACTAAACCATAATAGTGGACGGCCCTGAACGCAGCAGCTGGTGACATCCAGATGATCCGTGGCAGAGGAAAAACTGCAGCCCTCATCAAAGTATGCATGCCTTGTCTAAATAGTAAAAGTCAAAGCTTGCTAGACTGGTTGGAGGAGTGTGTGGATAAAGGACAGACTAGATGGAGAGTGCATGATCTCTTCGGTGAGGCTCTAAGGATGCTAGGCGGATCATGCATGGACGTATGCTACTGTGTGCTTAGGTCTAGAAAAGAAGATCACAGATGCTATATTTTGTAGCGTACTCAGGGTAAGTTATGCGTAGTTAGTGAATTGAAAGCTTATACTTGACTCTGGTGAGGAGTGTCATTGAAGTTTGAAGCCATCCTAGTTATCTAGATCAGTAAGCTAGTTGAGAAACAAACGCTTCTTATTAAGAAGAGGAATTCGTCTGTATCTGAGAAGAGGTGGTTTGGAGGTAGTGCTTTCACTCTGCTCTGTAAATTCGGATGTAACTGAATACAATCTCGGTCCTTAGGTTATCTCTTGGATACTATGCTATAGTTAGACCTGGATCAAGGTAATGGATTAACAGCAAGTAGTAGCGAAGGCCCATTATCAATTGAAGCTGTCTGTAGCCAACTAACAGAACCGAAAATCCTGTGTTGTTGCAATAAGATATTGCTCATAACTTCCTAACAATATTCAGATTTTCCAAATTAGAATGCAAAGAAAACTACCCCTAAAGATTTCAAGCTTTCTGGTGCAGCAAGGGGGAGTCACAAGAGGAATGCAAAGGACACTTCGACTTGCCTGGCAACTTCGTATCGAACCTGAATAGTCAAGGCAGGAGTTAATAGAATCAGTAACTGGTTCTTAATTTCGCTATTACTTAAAGAGTCAAGGAAAAGGGGGCACGAATGACCACAGCCAGTGAACCTCTTGCTTCCACTACACCACTTAAGAATGCTACGTAGGGGGGGAGGAGCCAAGCTCGCGATCGTAATGGTCGCTCTGTAGCTCGGCTCCGTCAGCCTTCCAGCCTGACTCGCAAATCCTGCCATATATCCTGCCCCGGGACGATGCACTCGAGCAGAGATTGAAACGCAACGTGTTGCTCTTACTGACCGTCTGACCTGGAGGCTCCTACGTGCCGCGACTCCGAAGTTGTGCCCCCTGAGGAACCAGGGCCTCCGCGGTGATGAAGCCGGGGCCTCGCCTATTGGACCCAGCCTGGCATTGTTGTACGCGTCGGCCCCGGCCGAGAGCATGAGCCGCTGGCGGGAGACCGTTGTGCGAACATTCCGGTGGTCCTGATCCGGACTTGCCTTGGCGGCCGTGGAGCTGGTGTGGGGCACGGTGCACCGAGGGCTGCTCGTGTGAAGGGGGCCCCCCTGCCGCGGCTCCGTCCATCCATCCTGGAGCCTCGCGCCCGGGATCTGCTCTTCGACCACGCCAAAGGTATTGCAGGCTGCAACCCGACTTTGGCGGCTCTCCTTTCTGCACCAAGGCTGCCATAGCGGGACGCCCTTGGTTTCTGTGGAGGTCAGCATCTGAGGCCCTGATCCGGGTGTCGTGGGAGGTGGTGACGAGCCTGACTCCACAAAATGGCGGCCATCGAGATAGACCGTGGATATCCTCCGGACGGCGGACCTGGACTACTGGACTGCACGGGGGCCTGGACATGTGTGCGCGAGCCTACAATCGGCGACGTTCTGGAAGCACTGCGGTCCTTGCATGCGGCCTTGACCCCCATTGCCTCTGGGGTATCGGTGCGGTCCGCCGCCATCTTAGAGGGCCGGTCTCTCACGGTCCCCTCTCGTCTCGGTGATGCTTCTGCCTCACCCCCCTCGGCCGCGCTGAGAACTACTGCCACTGGCCGTCGACAGGTATGCGAACGATTGGCTTCTGAACCTCCTGCGCTTCACTGTTTGGAGTTTGGGGGCCCGGATGTCGTTCTGGGGTCGGATCCTACTCGAGTGTCCGAGAAACATGATGGCTTGCTACATCTATTTGCCTTGATGAAGTCGTGTTTCTGCTCTGCAGGGGAACCCCCGCTTTCCCGAGCGGCGAGACTGTACTCCTGTCTTTTCCTGCCCCTGTTAACATTGTTGGGACACTTGCACTGTATACCCGGACTTTTGATCTTTTGCTTATGGATTGCCCTCCCTGGCCTACGTCTTCATCGGACTATTTTTTGTTCGTGTGATTGCCTTGCACCGAGTTGTTCGCTTCTCGCTGTCGTATGGTGGGAGTTGCATGTAGCTAAGAAAGGCCTGGGGTGAGATACATTGCTTCCGGTGGATTGCTGGTATACATATCCATGGCGAGCTTTCCAGTGTGCATAGTGCGGTGGGTGACCCCCTTGCACGTTTTATGATGCTCGAGTTGTATCGCTTTCGTCTACACGTATTACGATTGACTGGTTGGGCGGAGGGCTGAGGCCGACCATTTTGTTTTTACTTCTTCACTCCTCCCTCACATCTTTTTTGTCTTCTTATTCTTCTTTTTGTCTCCTTATTCTTTTTCTCTTTCGTGTTTCCTACATTTCGGGATTAGGGCGACAGGCACGCTGCTGGGGGGGTAGGCCGTAGCCTTCTGCAGGGGAGCTGGGTGGGATGGGTTTTCTTTCCCGGTTTATTTTCCTTTGTTCTATGGCCCTTTTGTATCCCTTTATAGGAGCGCCGCGGCTGTCCCTGCCTCCCGTGGTATTATAGGGATGGGGTCTGGATTGCTGCTTCCCTCCTTTTGTGGCTATGCTGCGTTTCAGTGCCGACTCCCATCCCTTCCTTGTTGCTAATACTCCTGCTCTTTCTGTGTCCTTACTACGGGATGCTTGTCTCGGCGCGACGCTCTTCTCTTTCAGTCTGTATTTTTCTTTTTCCCCCTTTTCTTTCCCCTCCCCTTCTCTTTCTCTCTCTCCCTAGGGTTAGTATGACGGGTTGGCTTTAGTGATGTTAGTGTTCCGGTTCCATCGTCCTATCTCTGCTGTGCTATTGGGTGGTAGAGGTGCACACGATGAGTCTACTTGTATGTTGATTTGAATTAACCGCATCTGCTTTCGTACTGATGTAGACTGTAGTGATAATTTTCCGCATTGCTGCCCCTTTAGTTTTCTTATGGCCAATAGTTGCCTCTGGGAACCTGGATTCATTTATACTGTATCCGAGCCTGTTATACTCCTTATTGTAATATTATAAAAATTAACCTTCCTTCTTCCTGTTTGTGGGCCGTCCAGATTCTCCCCCCCCCTTCCTTTTTCGAACTGTATTGACTGCATATTATCCTGACTGTATCTGTATATTTTTCTTCTGTATTTTTTGGATTGCTCTATTGTATCGTGGCCGGCCGGTCTGGTTGTAGGCCCAGATTTGTATTTCCTTTTTGTACAAATAAAGGTTTACAAAAAAAAAAAGAAGAATGCTACGTAGGCATTGGAGCTGTACCTAGATCAGGTTTTCATTCACGGAAGGAGAACCAGCGAGCTTCAGCCCAGCAAGGCATACAATAATGGGTACGATGCTGAGGAAAGATAGTGAGATCTTTCTCTCCAGGATGGAATTTTTGATGTTGTGGTGTCTCTTATCTGCTATTGCAAAGCACATTCTGTCCTTTGTGCAGCCGGGCTATGCCGGCACAAAGTGAAGAGCCCTTGAATCCATCTCAAGAGCCACCCATTTAAGCAGCAGACAGAGAGGAGGGGCTCATGCTTATGCCATCCTTTGATAAGCAGGACAGAATGAATCCTCAAAGACAAACATTCATTAGGTAGATTACTTAGCTAATTAGCACATGCACAGAATTGACACAGGGTACACCCAGGAGGCCACCTGGCAACACTTTGGAGCGAAGACCTTGCCAGATCTCCTCCTCCAAGAAGCCCACTGCACACTTGGCCCAGCGCTGAGAAGTCATTCTCGAAAGGGAAGAAATGCTCAGGAGAATGCCACCACTGTTATTTAAACTTCAGTGCCGAGGAGACATTGCAAACAAACATGGTACGATAATTGTCATTTATAAAACATCAGCGCTTGATACCTCATTAGAACTTGACCTGCAATGATGTTTGCTAAGTCCGAGAATGGAGTTCTTCACTAAGTAAACTTGAAGTACTACTTGGATCAAATATGTTGAGTACTATTATTTAGCTTTGGAAAGGGATCTAGAGAGTAGGGTGGATCAAATGGGTAACAAATACAGACACCTAACTTTATGTCTACGTAGCAGTCCTTTACTGTTATACTGTCTCAATATGAAAAACAAGCAATGGAAAGACAACAGGTCTGGCTTGAATGTGATAATACATACAAACAGCATATGTGCACTCTTGTATTTGTGTGAATTAGTACATTAAAGCTATATCTATTGGCATTGATGTTTTCCCTCTTTAGATCTGTGTTGTGAAGTATTTCACATCTCTATGCGGAAAATATAAATATTTCAGAGATGCTTTGAGAAGGGCATTGGTATATCGATGCATACACTTGCTAGGTCTCTGGAAAGTGCTAAAACCTATACTTATAAGTATTTCACAGGGTCTAGAAGAGGATGTATGCTTTACTTATCTCAGAGAATACGTTGCTGAAATGAATTGTTTTTCACTTCAACCGATGTGTTTTTACACTGATCACGTCTATCGATGTTTTGTATTTGTTACTTTTATGCCACATCATTCTGTTAATTTGAAATAGATTTTAAGGATGTTTTGCAGACAAACAGAAAATTCATACTGCATTTAATTAACTGCTGGCTTTGCCGTGTATTCGGAGATTTTAGTCTTGCAAATTGGTCCATTCTGCAACGATGCATTTGAAACTCGTTTAAAACAGAAAAGCCTTCTGTAGTGCTTTGTTCTTTGCATGCCATCAGTGGTTTTAAAAACCTTCATACATGTCCATACACTCCCGATGAAGGAAGGCAACTCTGAAATATATTGGTTGATCTAAAATTCACTTTTCAGGACAAGAGATTTTTTTTAATTTTTTTAATTTTATTATAAAGGTTTTACATACCGCTAGCTAGACCCAGTGGTATCAGAGCGCTTTACAGAATCAAGAGCAAGGCCATAATCAATTGGAACAATGGTCACATACAATTAACAATAAGGGAAATGAAAGTCTAACAGAGGAACACGCATTAATATATACAAAGAAACATTTGTAGGAACATGAAGGATGGAATTACTGACACGAGGTCCAAACAATTAACAATTATGGGGCCATAAAGCGTTGGCTAGGCTAGAGTCAGAAGTAATGGAGCGCAGTACAGAAGCAGGCAAGGTAGTAATCATAGGATATAGATAAATAAGATAGGGGGAAGTAAAAAAATTACAGAGGAGCACACATTACTGTTTACATAGAAACAATTTTAAGGTCATGGAGGGTGGAAAATTACATAAATTAGTCAAATCAAAAATAAATACATTTTAAATTCAAATTAAAAAAATCAATAGAGAAACAAATTCTCAACTGGAACAATTGAAGAATTTAATGATTTTATTTGAAATTATTTTTGTCAGCCAACAAAAGAAATAATAAAACAATTCAATTAACTGTAAATACTAGTGCACAATTTATACAAAGATATTGGATGCAAAGAGATGGAACATTCAGTAAGAATGGATCTTGTCTTTCCCCAATATGATATTTTCACTAGTAAAGCTGTGAAGAGAAAAGGCGAGCAAGCACATTTTCAGTGCATCATAACTATGTACAGTATAAATTAAACAAGGAGTTTCGAACGAAAAATATAGTTGATTTACATTCAATATTCCCGCAGCATGCATGTCCCTCTAAGGATCAAATCTCCTTGCCATGATGCAATTACATGAATCGGTATTCTAGGCACACATATAATACAGTAGCATTCATCAATACTCGTCTCTGCAATTGACAGCTTTATCAACACTATGGGGCAGATTGACAAACATACAATTCCTCATATACAAAACAAGCATTCACTCACAACCTGCTCCACTGTAATCAGGTGTTGCAGCACACCCTGATGACGCTAGGTCATTAGGGTGGACCCCGATGATGAAGCATGTCATCACTAGGTGATGAGTGAGGGGTTTCTAACAAAAGGAGACTTTCTTCCTTTTGTCTAAACCTTCCACCCCAATAGGAATCTGTGATTTCTTGCTGGTGGTACTCCTTTTGTTTTCTAGAATTACCTAGGAGACCAGAGAAGCAAGTATCTGCACTTTGTAGAGGACTTAGAATGAGGAATTACCGACAGGATCAGAGAAGCAGCTAGCAGCACTGTCCAAGTCTTAGAAAGAGGAATTACTGACAGGATCAGAGAAGCAGCTAGCAGCACTGTCTAGCGGAATTAGAATGAGGAATTACAGATGAGACCAGAGACGCAGCTGCAGCACTGTCTAGAGGACTCAGAATGAGAAATTACCACTGGGACCAAAGATGTAGCTGCAGCACTGCCTAGAGGGCAAAGAATGAGGAATTACCAATGGGGCAGAGACGCAGCTGCAACACAACCTAGAGGACTAAGTATAAGGAATTACCACTGGGGCCAGAGTAGCAGCTGCAGCACTGTCTAGAGGACTGAGAATAAGGAATTACCACTGTGACCAGAGACACAGCTGCATCACTGCCTAGAGGATTTATAATGGGGTAGTTAATGACAGGACCAGAGAAGCAGCTGCAGCACTGTCTTGAGGACTAAGAATGAGGAATTACTACTGGGACAAGAGAAGCAGCTAGCAGCACTGGCTAGAGGACTAAGAATGAGGAATTGCCACCGGGAAGAGAGATGCAGCTGCAGCACTGCCTAGAGGACTTAGATGAGGAATTACCCCTCGGAACAGAGACGCAGCTGCCACATTTGTGACCAGATAAAGAACAAGATTCACAGCCCTGTTTACAGAAACAAAGCAACAGACCTTGGAGCAAGTAAACATAATTAATGCTAAAAACAAAAGATTGAGTGAAAGCGAGCTAGCAAGTAAAGTCAAATTTCTAACATTCTAACTTTGTGACTGCTTAACTCGATCTTCAGTGACTCAGACTCTGTAGATCGGAAGTGAAAGCTGAGGTGCGAAAAAACAAACTATTAAAAACGAGTTTAAGCTATTGGCATTGTAAATAACAATCCCTTTTATTTATTTGTTTTAAAAACCAAAACATAAATAAAAGGCATTGTCATTTACAATGCCAATAGCTCAAACTCAAGTAAATGCGAGACCTATTGCATTGCAAATACTTGTTTTTTACTGTCGCCACCAGGAGCAAGTAACAACAGGAACAGAGGAAATTTTGGGAAAACCTCACACTGGGTAGCAAGTTTCACAGTTTGTTCAGACTTGACCTAGCACTTGATTACTACCTGTGGCCTTAAGAAAATCTGGAAAAACAATAATATTTCTTAAGAAGCCACTGCACAGGTGCTTGGGAAAAACACGTATTTTATTCTGTTCATGTTAATTACACCGTTTTAAATTCGATTCAGCTTGCCAGGGACAAATGTCTTATTTTTTCAGAGTACTAAAACTCCAATTTACTCTTTTCTTTTGGACATTACCCAGGTTAACACTCTAATTGCATGTTGTGCACAGACACAGATATTCATTATATCACACAAGTTCCTGCAGGGTGGCAGATTTCACAATGCCCGGCAAGGAATGAACAACTCTCATTGCCCTGCCAAGCTTAACGATTCACACGCCACGTCACAGAAGCTCCAAAATGCAAAAACATATTTTAACCGCTTCCGTGCGGCGCCGATTCCGCCCCTGTGTTGGACATTCCAGAACAGGGTGCGGTTGTGACGGAACCGTTTCGTCATCAGCACAGCTCAGCCGTGACTGATGACGGAACGGTTCCGTCACAAGCATCGAAGGGGTTAAAGTGTTTCACACGTGGATCTAAGTGTTTGTAAATACTTCACCTCAAATGTTCCCTCATCTTGCTGACAGTTTTTCTCGCAAAGCGGCACACCGTCCCTTCTCGATACCAGAGGCTCTTGCATCGCGAATATTAAGATGCTGAGGTTTATGCATTTATAACTTATCACATCACACAATTATTTGGAAGCAGACAGTTTTACTAGCTTAATCACTACACAGCAAAAATCTGCAAAGCAGCAGGCTGACAAGTAAAAATGAATGAGAACTTCACTAAATAAACACAGTAGATCTGCAGCGCAGGAGCGGCTATACACATCCAGGTGATTCTCCCGTCAGGACTCCTGTGGTAGCGAGGCGCGCGAGACATCAACAGGCCTGCGCACGCAGCTGGACCCCTCAAATCCAATGAGCTTAGACTGCAAAACCATGAAACGAGACCCAGGAAAAAGGTGAAGCCCCCGAGCCTCTAGCAGGCAATGCTGTACCGTCCTGGCTCAAGCCACAGGGGGATAGAGCGGTGCGCACATGCACAGGCTCACTACCGGGTGGGGACGCACAAGTCTTGCCACGACCAGCCGGGCACCAATTACCGGGAGCAGTGCTCCAGCTACAAACATCCCGCGCTGAGTCACCATCTTTATTATAAAACAATTAATCAAAATGGGAACAGCATCAAAATGCCAGGGCGTGCTAAATGACAGAATTAAAACATAAATAACTAGGGAAAAAAACAGGTGCTTAGAATAGAGTCACTTCTTGTTTGCAGGGCACAATATCTACCCGCGGCCTGCTGTCCCCATGTGTGAGCGCCCAGCAAAATCCATTTGAGTAGCTGAACTGACGGCCAATCCTTCGCTTTAATGTGCAGCATGCGTTACGCATTATATATTTAATTACCAGTCATGAAATCACCACCGAGCCGGCGTGCATTCATCTGGTGATATCGCATCCGCCTCGGGGATGCCGTCAGCTCGGTGAGTCAGCTGATGCTTTTGTCAGCGGGCTGTTTAAAACTCAAATTACCTCTCTGATCGCTATTGTAAACAAGAATGTGTGCCTTTTTGCACAACACGAGATATGCAGCCCTCCGTTTCACTAGGAAAAGAAACGACTTTTGTTGCTTCCGTGTGAAATGGATCCAAAAATAAAGAAGAAGCGCGAGCGCGCGCCACTACAAGCCATGTGTTTCTATTATCGCGCCTGTGTGGGCACGCTAATAGAAACCACGTGACGGCCTATTGGTGTGTATTACGCGCACCAAGCGTGTAATAGACACCAATAGGCCGTGGGCGGAGCAACGCGCCCGCCTTTGGCCAATTGCGTGCAGTGTTTTATAAAAAGACGCACGCAAAGGCCAATGAGGTAGCACAAAAGGAATCGCACACGCACGAGCGTGTGCGATTCCTAGGTCAGTGCTAAAACCTCGTTTTTCGATTACAAAATGCCTCGCGCTGCGAAGGTCGCGAGACCTAAAAAGCAAATGGCCTGTCAGAAATGTGCGAGTGCATCTCCTTAATGTCCTGATCCCCCTTCACCTTCATGCTGGAGCAGCACTAGTGAACATTATTTTTTCTGGCGGATAAGCTCTTCTTGTGGCAGTACTTGTTTAGCATAAGAATCCTCTCTAACAGTGCAACTTGTTTGCATGTCACTACTTATGACATCGTATTTCTGCTGTGGCATAGTGGTTCAGAATGAGAAATTCTGAAATTATAACTACAGAGCACAAATGTTACTAATGGGAATATAGATGATGTGGAGCTACAGAGCAGTAATACATCTAAGGGTGTGTTGATCATTGTCAAATATGATGTCATAAAATACGTTTATTTTTGTAGGGGATGGAGCTTTGAGAACACATGGACAATGGATAAGAAACTGAACAGTGAGAACTATTACACCTTCACCCACGGAACTAGGCAAATTAATTATTTTTCCAAACTGCGGTCTCAATAGCACATTTCCCTCCCCCATTTTAGCCAAAGATTCTTTGCTCAGACCCTTAAATAATGGAAGGTTTGAAGAAATTGGCCATTGCAGTTTGCCCTAGCATTGCCTCTGATCACTAATCAAGACATTCTAATGTGCCAAACAGGTAAGGAGGTCTTTGTGTTGAGGCACACTAACAACGGTTGTGGCAAAGCACACCAAACATGAATCCTTTGCGACTATCTGACCCATTTCACATATTGACATGGCCCAGGAGAAGCTGGGCTGCACCCTTTTCACTTAGAGATGAAAGGCTGATAGCGCAGTATCTCTTCCTGTTTAGACAACACTATTCTCTAGATTAGCTTTGAAGCAGAAAACCTTCATAAGTTGTGAAAGAGCAGGAGCTATCTCTTCCTCACTTAAAACAGAGTGGGTGCTCCAGTGGTTGTTTCTCGGTTTTCAGTTGTACAAATGTGTCATTTATTTAGACTACTTTTACAATAAATGGCATTATGCAGCGCTGCTGGTGTATATGTGTGCACATGCTATCCAAGATCCACCACCGTCCCCACCTTCTGCTGCTACGGGCTTTATTAAAATTAGCATGAGATTCCGGCTAGCATCCCCACACATAATCCAGCTATTCAAAGCTCTGTGGTCTGAATAAGTAATAATAGTATCTGTTGGCCCAAAACTTCGTGGAGATCCTTTTTCCGGGCCAAGTTAACTGGCCCATTTCGGATTCCATTATTTTACTACCTGCTTTGAGCCATCGGTAAGTGAGTCATTTGGAGTGCAGGAGGAATGTTGCGGATCTGTAGCAGGAGGTTGGGGTTAATTTGGGATATCGGGGACTTCTGGTGACCGTTGCTAGGTTGGTGGGGCGAAGTATTCCATGCTCTTGTAGGGGAATGGCAAGTATCAGGTGGCGGCCCGGTCAGGCGACTACGTGCAGTGGCTAAGGTCAGTTTGGTTAATCATCTGGAAGAATGGGTAACGGTGAAGTGGGAGTGGCGAGTCATGCAGCGTCTGCTGTTTTACAAACTGGGGCTCTCCACCAGAAAAACCATTCCGAGTTTTACCTCATCCGGAATAACTGGGTGTGGTAAAACCGTGCCCAGTAGTGAGGGAATACTGGGAGAATTGCAGAATTTCTTAAGAGTGTTATTGCTCAAGGCAACTTGTACAGAGGGCCTCAAAACGATATACTCCTTTGGTACCCTCTCACTTCAAGTAGCAGCATCCCCTCCCTAAAACTGGCCGAATACTGGGACGGGAGGCGCTAAAGAGCCAGCTGCAAGATGGCTGCCTAACCCTGAGGCTCTGCTTACTTGAATAATTAATCCAGTATTTATCCTGTCTATCTGGCTGCATCGGTGCTTGAAGGACTAGGACCATGCCCTTTGGGCTCCGCCACACACTACTGCCCGTTTTTGCTCCCCGGATTTATTTATTTATTTGAAAGTTTTATACAGCGCGAACAAAACCCTTACGGGTATCAGCGCTTTACAAGGTAAGTGTCTTAGATACATAGGTACATGGTAAATAACAAAGCTCCATGATAGTCAATGATAGTGTAAACACCTTATCATAGATATATAGGTATATGGTGCATAACAAAACGTTCCATGTAAATCAAGCCTAATATAGATACAATATCCAGGATACATGGATGGACAGTAAACACTATATAGTTCCATGTGGAACATATGTTGGGTCGCATAATAACAGTAGTCCATGCTCAAATGAATTTAGCCATGAGAAGCGATTTCACTTCTTTTTTTTAAAGATGCAGTAGAGGGTTTAAGTCTAGTTTCTGAGGGCAGAGCATTCTAAATTTTGGGCGCCATCCCTGAAAAGGTTTGGTTGTATGTTTTCTTCTTGTTGAATCTTTGCGGTTTCAGTAAGAGGTTTTTAGCACTTCCTGAAGATCTGATCCCACATGAGGGCGCCAGTTTCTGTGCCAGATAGCTGGGTGCATTGTGATGAATGGCTTTATGTTTCATACATGCTATTTTTAGATGAATTCTGGCTTCAAAAGGTAGCCAATTAAGGGATTTTAGATCAGGGGATATGTGGGAGCTTCTTTTGGAGGCAGTGATAAGTCTCGCTGCGGCATTGATTGAGGCGCTTAGAGGGGCCATTGAAGCTCTGGGCAGGCCGCAGAGAGAGAGACACGCCCGTATTCCACTCTTGGGGATTGAGGGAGAGAGCGTGGAAACCTGCCCGCCTGCGCAGGAGTTCTGTGCCAAGGGCCGCGATACTGCGGCGGGCCTCAAGACGTCACTGGGATTGCTGCCAAGGCCATGCCAACTGCCACAGAGGTCATGTTGGCCTTGCCTTACACTCCCACCTCCACCCTGAGCTGGAGCGGGCAATACCACAAGTGCCCCTATGGTGAATGCCATCTGGAGGGTGGGCGGCCCAGGGGCTGAGCGCCGAACAGCTGGGAGCAACCGCCCGACATACATTTGAGAAGGCCTGTGCCCCAGAGGGGAGCTCAGAGTCGAGGAGGCTGTGAAGTGGCCTGGAATTGGAGAGGAGAGGGGAATGCCTATTTAGCTACAACACTGCGTGTCAGTTGACCTGCGCTCCTACTATGCGGCTGCCTGGGTGGTGTAAGGCGCTGATGTGGGTAAGAAGTACAGCCTACGACTCCTCGCAGGATATTGTGCTGCCGACCTCTTGGGGTCCCTGGATACCTGACACCGTCCGGTTCTGGGCCTCCAGGCACTGTTGGGCCCACCGAATGGCGCCTCGCACTGGCCCTTGAATCTTGACTCTGGCTGGCATGGAGACACTGAGATGTGCATTGGATGGGCCTAGAGTGAAGACCTTGTTAACAGCTGGAGATGCTGCAGGGTGCATAGGCCTGCTCCTGCCCCCAAGAGGAGCTGGGGAAAGGCCGGGTCTGGAAACTGGGGAGCCAGCTTTCATTGCGGACTCTGGGAATACAAATTTGTTCACTGCAGGCACTGACAGCCCACCTGGGCAGCATTCACACCTGAGGGAGGAGGTGTCAGTGACAGTCTGCTCGTGCCTCTCTATTAACTGAAAGTAGAGGTGACCCAGGACCCTGGGGGAGACCCGGTGACAGACCCGTACCTGCAAATAACTGTTGTACATTGAAATAGCCTGAAGTGACTAGTTGGCGACAGCCTGGTTAGGGAAAGCTGATAATAAACAAGCTAAACACTCCTTGGAAAAACGCAGACAGACGCACACGATGCCCCCCCCTAACGAGGACCCCATGCCTTGCTGGAGCAGCAAGGATGGTCCGGCCCCGGATATTCGCTCTATGTTCCTAGACTTGAAACCAAGCCTAAATGCCAGAAATACTAAAATGGACCTCCTTGTGGACAGATTTGGCAGACTCAAAGAAAAAGTGGACACGCATGATGACAGCATAGAGCAGCTTGAATGTCGCACCTCGGATGTTGAAGAGGGCCAATCTGCAGATAGAGAGAAGCTCCTGTGCATAGAGAAGGTGCTAGAAGTTATCTGCAATAAGAATGAGGCCTGCTCGAGACAGAACAACCTTTGACACTTGAGGTACTGGAGTCGATGGGTGTCGCAAGGAGGGTGGGTTGGTGTAAATTAGCCTGATTGAGGGGCTGAGGTGGGGGAGAATGCATGGTTGACACAGTTATTCGCAGCCCTTTGGCTGCCTAATGTTTTTCCTTCCCTTTCCCTTAGAACCACTCAGCGCGCAGATTTAAGCTTACACGGCTGGTGCTTGATCATTAGGCAGCTGGAACCCCGGTTCCTATTCCTCACTATCCATGCAGTCAGTTAAGGTCTTAACCTGGAACGTCTGGCAAGGCGTGACATGTCCTCGATTACTTGCAGAGACACTGTGGATATGTGCTTGCCGCCGGAGCTGCATCTCACAGAAAGTAACCAGGTGTGGCTGCGGGCAGAATGGGTGAGAGAAAGCCTGCAGTGGCACACATGTCATGTAGTTCGCAACGCACAAGGATGCTATGTTTTGCTTTCTGGAATATTGCAGGCCCACCCAATCAAGCTTCCTGCAGTGTATGGGCCCAATGTTGATTACCCCCAGTTCTTTGCGGAGGCGTTGCAAGTGGCGAACTCCCTAGGTCCTTGCACAATTTTGATGGACAAAGATTTCAATGTAGTCTTCTACCGTACGGCAGACCGATTAAGTGAATCTAGATGCCTGTACCAAAGGGAAGCAGCCCAGCTCTTTACCCTGCTACTGCGCCTTGGAACGAGTTCCCGATTTATATGGTTGATTGGACTTCTGTACGGTCAACTTGTGGCCAGGCTGCAGGTCAATGGGAGGATTACGACCCCCTTTCCGGTGACAACGGGGACTCGAAAGGGCTGCCCTCTGTCATCCATATTATTTTCTATAGCTATGACGTCACTGGCAGCCCGGCTGAGACAGCCCGGCTGAGACCGCACCATGTGCATCGAAGCCTGCCATTCACATCCGCAGGATTGTAAATACGTATATATGTATGCTGACAATGTCACCCTCTATCTCAGAGATCCACAGTCCAACTTGAACCCACTAATGAGGGCATTCACCAGATTTGGGGATCTGTCAGGGGTCGTTACCATCAATTGAGAGAAGCCTGTCCTGTTCCCCTTGACGGAAGTGACAACCCCCAAATCACCCTCCCTCACCCCCACCCCGCTGTGCATATTTATTTATTTATTATTTAAGTTTATTAAGCGCGACAGCTACCGAAAAAGGATTTTCCAGTGCTGGTTGCTTATAGTCCCCATATCAACAGCAACTGAGATTATTTATTGAAAAGCCAGGTTTTAATAGCGCTGCGAAAGTGAACATAGCTAGTTTCAGTTCGAATGTACAAAGGCAGGGAATTCCAAAGAGTGGGGCCTAACTGAGCAAAAGACCTACCACCCATTCTGGCAAGTCTAGTTCTGGGCACAACGAAGTAGTTCAAATGGAAGGATCTCAGATTACGTGAGGGAGTGTGAGTCTGGACAAGCGATTTCAGATAAAGCGGAGCTGAGCCAGCTTTAATTTTAAACATGTAGCTCAGGGTCTTGAATTTGATACGACTCTCGACCCTGAGCCAATGAAGATCACGGAGAGGACTTGAAATGTGACTAGATCTGGGTATTTTGCACAGCAATCTCGCTGCGGCGTTTTGTACAAATTGTAAACGCCTTGTCACTGACTTATTTGCCCCTAAGAAAAGAACATTCCCGTAGTCCAGGCGGGAGGTTATGAGAGCGTGGACTATGGATTTTTGGGTGTCGCAAGGCAACATCCAGACGATTTTCTTCAGCCAACGCAGTATAGTAAAACAGGTGGCCGAAACCTTGTTTACTTGTTGTTGCATTGTCAGAGCGTTGTCGATGACAAAGCCCAGATTGCGGACGTGATCGGATGGGACAGGAAGGGGTCCCATTTCAGACGGCCAGTGCTTGGTGCACCAAAGATCGTGTTATCGGCCCAATTTTAACACCTCTGTTTTGTCGCCGTTTAGTTTTAAAAAATTAAGATTCATCCAGTCAGCAATTTTCCTCAACCCTGACTGCAGGAGAGATGTAGAATCCTGGTCAGCGTTCGAGAGGGAAAATGCGATCTGGGAATCATCGGCGTAGGTGAAGAGTGTAAGGCCTTCTCGTTCTGCTATGTACGATAAAGGTTTAACATAGAGATTGAAGAGAAGCGGGCTTAGTACCGAGCCCAGGGGGACACCATAAGGAGCAGTATAGGTATGAGAAGTTGCAGTATTGGAAAATGTTTGAAACGTGCGTTGAGATAGAAATGAGACCAGCCAGCCTAAGGCAGAACCACCAACACCCATAGAGGCTAGAGTCTCTGAGTATATGACTTCACACTCGAATGGGTGGACGTACCAGTAAAATAACTCAGGATAAGGCTTAGTAGAGGTATTGATTATCTCTGGAGGACGAACAATGGGCGCTTTATGATGTTGCTGGAAGAACATGTGGAAAGCTGTCATAGGCTCCCGCTGTTTCCAACAGGGAGGCTGGCAATTGCGAAAATGGTGATCCTTCCAAAAATCCAATACCAGTTTATTAACCTGCCACTTTCCTTGTCGCTTTACTTCCGTCTGCTGCTCCATTTGTGCTTGGTGTCCCTTGCTTGGGCCGGTGGCCAGCCCCGGATTGCTTGGCAAATACTGCCACTTCCTTTCGAACAAGGGGGACTGCGGGGTCCAAATATGGACCTATACTATTATAGTGCTCATATGCAGGATGCACACCATTGGTTCTTCCCTACACAATTCCAGGCCCACACGGCTCCTGAACACGATCAGGCTGCGCCGTGCCCCCTGCCAATGGCACGCTTTCTGGCCCCAAAGCACCCGAGGGCGCAAATAGACACAGTCCCAGGTACAGTATGGGAATGGAGAAAGCTCCGGTGGAGGGCCCATCTGGAACAACTATTTGCCCTATCGGTGTCCCGGATAGGACAACTCTTGCTTCCCATTACCCTCGATACTCACTCGCATTAGATTACGAAACATGCGGTTGACATCCATGGGATCGATCTACCCAGAAGGGAACTTTATATCACAGCAACAGCCGCTGCAGGGTCCCGACATCACTATCTTAGGCACTTTCACATATTATCAACCACAAGCTGCTGTCAGTGCGACCCAACACTCATTCCCGGAGGCACCACCTGTCTTTCAAGTCCTTGCAGCGACCTTCACCTCCACCTCCCTCTCCCCTGCAGAATAATGACGCGGCTGTATCCTGGGATTCAGGGGATCACGCCGATACGCATCTCTATCTGCCGAAGTGCATGGGAAGCAGACGTAACGCCTCCCCTTAACTGATGGATGATCAAGGGCAGTATTGTTGTACCGAGTCGCTTGCAGTCTCCCCCAACTATAGACTGCGCCTTGTACATTTTCAATACCTGCACAGGTTATACCGGACAGGAAGCACAGAATAGGTCTGATTGTTGATGCGTGCACTGTGCGAGGCCCTGCACCGACCTCTAGCATGAGACTGCCTGGGCGTGTAGCGATTTTGGGGCGCAGTCTCGGAGGTGCTGGAGCACTCCCCAGGCGTTGTTGCAGAGGCCGCCAACGAAGGGGGCCTCGGGGCCGGCGCCATAACGGACACCAGAGCCCGGGAAGGATCCGGTTCTAGATGGCAGGAAGCACCCTTAAGCAGAAGGGGCACTCTCATCGCGGCAAAACTCGCGCCAGGACGGCGTCTATTCACCTAGCCAATGGGGGGGCCAGGTGAGGTTTGACCCTCCCCCAAATGGCAGCAACCGCCCGTTCATGGCGGGAAATTGTTCCAGACAGGCCCTCCAAACACCACAAGAGGATAAAGCTGGCGAGGAGTGCTGCAGCGAGGCCCAGCGGGGGCTGCGGAGTCGGCAAAGCATGCTGAACCGGTTGAGAGCCCGGACAAGCCCTTGGCACTGGCGTAGCTCCCAGGTCGGTGAGGGGAAGCGCGCCACCTCAGGTCCACTGCCGCCTCCCGCCTCAGATGCATCCCGAGGTGGGTTGGGGCCTCCAGCGACCGAGGCAAGTGAACCGAGGACAAGAAAAGGGGGGCCAAATTGGCCCCCACGCATGCATGGCGGGGCCCGGCCCCTCCCATAACCCGGTCCCTTCTTGGTCGCTTGCCCCCCGCCCTCGCCCCGGAAGTAGTTGTGCACTTCCGGGGCGAGGGGGCGGGGCCGCGACGACAAAGGGGTTAAGAGCCTGGGGAGCGCGGCAAGCGACCTCTTTGTGCCCGCGCTCCTCAGGCTCGCTCCTCGCCCCACCGTGGGGCTGTGTAATTTTCTCCTTTTCTCTTTTTAGGTCTGCCTCGTAGGCACCAAGGACAAAGGAGACGACGCGAGTTCGTGGCGGAGCGGGAGTAGCAGCCAGTGACCGGAGATCGGGCGTAGCGGAGGAGCCGACGCGAGTTCGTGGTGGAGCGGTAGTAGCGGCAAGCGACCTGAGATCGGGCGTATTGGCGGAGGGACCCTGTGAACCCAGCGAGGCCGGGGAGAGCGCACCGCCGAGCGGCAGTTTTCGGGACTCGACTGGGCAAGGACACCTACGGGACGCTTCCGCACGGAGGACACAAGGTATTTTGCGGGGCGGGCGGGGCTCGGCAGCGGCACATAAAAACCGGCCACAACGAGCGGGGATAAGCGGATGTAATCAGAATACAGTGAGTCTTGTGCGCTGTCCGTTCGGGGGGGAGATTTGTGGCTCCTCGTTTGGGCTGAGTCGAGAGGCTTTGATTCGCAATCAGCGGTAATAATTGTCCTTGTGCAGCCGTTCTTAGCGCAGTAGGCAGCGCGTCAGTCTTGTAATCTGAAGGTCCTGAGTTCGATCCTCAGAGAGTGCATTTTATTTTCCTCCTTTTCAACGAACTTGGGGCAGGCTCGGCTCTTGCTTTCTCTTTACCCGCCAAATTTTTGCAAATGTTAAGCAGGGACAGCTAGGGCAGAGAGTGGAGGGGAGACCAGAGAAGGTTTCTTCGTGTACAATCGTTTTGAGAACCAACAAGGTATTGGAGTGCAAGTAAGAAGGTGAATGTGTCTTCATGTAAGGCAACTGGTGCTATGTAAAGTGCTCTGATACCGTAAAATGAATATATGATCGATGGGTGTTTGCACAAACAAGCAAATTTATTGTATCAAAATTTTAATGTTGTTTTAATTTTATAGGGGGCTCTACCTTATTGCAGGCTACCAGGGTGCGCATGGGCTCTACGTCTGGGAGTGTTTAAATATACATTTGGGGGCAATTTATGATGTTATAGCTGGATTACGGTGGAGATCGTTATTTCCTTATGAACTTCAACAGTGATTGGACAGTCAAGTAAATAAGTCAGTTATAGCTGGGAAGAGTCTCCCATGCATTAACAGCCACAATTGGAAATTTAACGTATTTTCTATTTCAGGGGGACAAAGTCTAGGATCTCTGTCTTGTGGATCTCAGCGCGGGCGCCTTTCAACTAGGTCAGGTACGGAGCACGGTGTGCTCATAAGTGAAATTTTGTGCAGCCCTAAGGGAAGAGCATTATGTCTGCAAGACGGGGGCATGGGAATGCGAGTGTGGGTTTAATGTTTCAAAAAATGATGCGCAGAATGTCTGCAATGGATAAACGACTGGGCAAGGTGGACAAAATAGGTAAGACCGTAGCGGAATTGGGAGCGAGGGTAGATGCTCAGGCCGGTCCATCTGGTAGACCTAAGCGGACAATAGTACCGCCCAAACCAAGGGGCGTATTTGAGACACCACCCAAGCGGGCGAGAACTAAGAGGGTGGGGGGTCGTCCACTGAGCCCAACCCCCAATGTACCCCCATCTGCACCTATCCCGCCACCTCAGGCCCCGTTGGGCGTCCCGGCGCCGGTACCTCAGCTGCCAGTGGCAGTGCCAGTAGTGCCGGCCATTCCAGTGGCGGCACCGGTAGCGCCAGTGGCCCCACCGCCCACTCCGGTTCCCGTGGGGGGCCCGGTACCAAGTGCGGTCCCTAATCCTCTGCCCGCGTCGGGTCCAGTGCCTGCAGAACTGGCAGCCCAGATAGCAGCTGTCCTGCCCTGGTTAGGTGGGGGAGCGCTGCCAGCCAACACGAACCTCACAGCAGAACAGCAAACATTGGTTACTCAGATATTGTTGGCTAGTGGTCGGGGCAGCACGCCACCTGCACCAGTTTCTCCCCAAACAGGTCCAGCGAACAATGAAGGTGCAGCCAAGACCGTGGAAGCGACGTTACTCAACGGCACTGGTAAGGAAATTGCATTGCCACTGCTGGGCGAGGGCGCGATGCCCTCCAGGGGAGAGTGCCTAGCGCAACATGTGTCACAAAGTGTGAAAGAGATGATTTGGGCTGATAAATATGTTAATATTTTTTCATTACTGATAGATAACAGGGAATGGGAATATGCAAAATCACAGAAGGATATGATGTTGCCTAGTGAATTGAGAACAAAATTGTACAAATTTAGGGTGGAAGAAACCATCATTAATTGGGTAAGGGCTTTTGCGGTGTACAGTGCAGTAATTGGTGAACGTTTTCCAGGAATGCAATCAGTTATGAGCTGCTATCAGAGTAGAATCACAATGTACCATGAGAATCATGTGGGGGATGTCTGGAAAGAATATGATATAGCCTTCAGAAAGTCTAGGGAGTTCGATAAGTCTTTGGCATGGGACAAGGTGGATTCTATTTCCTGGCACTCGCAATTCGAGAAGGGTCAGGGCGCAAGCACTAGCACTGCCTGGAACAAAAGTTATTCTCCCAGGCCACAACAGCCATTCCAGCAGCCCTTCTGATCAGCGCAGGGGGGGGAGACAGGCCAAAAAACGAGAGGCAATGGAGGTACGAAGGGGGTATGCTGGGATTTCAACAGACGGACATGCAACAGGGCACCGGGCACTTGTAAGTTCAGGCACGCGTGCAACCTATGCGGCCACTCTTCCCACCCAGAGGCGACATGCCGGAATAAAGGCAATGGGTCCGGTAATAGGGGAAGGAAGAAACCTGAATAGTAAGATCCATCCCATTATAGCACATTCACCCATTCTGTTGTCGGCTATGATCCCCTGGCTTAATAGGTACCCCAATCACACTTCTGCTAGACTGTTGCAAGAGGGTTTCACCCATGGTTTCCGAATTCCAGCTGGGGGTTATGTCGGGACACCACAGTGCAGAAATCAGCTGTCAGTTCTTTCCAATCCCACACTGGTGGCGACCAAAATAGGAAAGGAGGTGCGTTTAGGTAGGGTAGCGGGACCTTTTCATGTCATTCCTACTCAGAATTTTGTATGCTCTCCTTTGGGGGTGGTACCAAAGGAGGAGAAGGGAGAGTATAGGCTCATCCACAACTTGTCTGCACCTAGGGGCCTATCCTTAAATGATGCTATTGATGAATCAGTTTGCAGCGTTAAATATGCGTCCTTCGATCAGGCAGCGGACATGCTGAGAGGCTTGGGCGCGGGAACACTGATGGCTAAATCAGATATTGAGTCAGCCTTTAGACTGCTCCCTGTTCACCCGGAGGACCAGCACCTCTTAGGTTTCTCTTTTGAAGGGAAGTACTACATGGATAAGTGTATGCCCATGGGCTGTTCAATTTCATGTGCATATTTCGAATAGTTCAGCTCTTTCCTGGAATGGGCCCTAAGGCAATGTACGGGTCACCAGTGGGTCATGCACTACCTGGACGATTTTCTTTTTCTGGGTCCGGCGGGTTCACGGGAGTGTGCGTCAGCATTGCAGGAATTTTGCGTGCTCATGCGCTCTTTCGGGGTCCCGCTGGCGCAGGGGAAGACAGTCGGGCCAGTAACGTGCCTGGAATTTTTAGGAATTGAACTGGATTCAGTGGAGGGCTGTTTTAGACTACCAATGGAGAAGATACAAAGATTCAAGAATACCCTAGGACTATGCTTACAAGCTAAGAAAGTGACTCTACAAATGTTGCAGCAGACAGTGGGGCAGCTAAACTTTGCATTGCGAGTAATACCCATGGCACGCCCTTTTTCACGCTCGATTGCACAGGCCATGAGGGGTCTTCGGGAGAAACATCACCGGACACGGCTATCTGCTGAGGTTCGCCAGGACATGCGGATATGGATCGCATTCCTGGAGGACTTCAATGGCAGAGTGCTGTGGGGTGCACCCACGCTGTCCTCGGAGGACCTGGGTTTGTGGACTGATGCGGCAGGCAGTATTGGGTTTGGTGCAATTCTTGGTAGGAAATGGGTGGCACAAAAATGGCCCGCCTGGTGGGAGGAGAGCGGGCTGACGGTGAACATTGGTTTCCTCGAGCTCTTCCCAATCTGGGTGGCATTGAAAGTGTGGCCTGAGGATCTGGCCAACAGATCTGTAATCTTCTGGTCAGATAATATGACAGTGGTGCAATGCATCAACCAACAAGCTGCAAGGTGTCCATTCATACTACGCCTGATGAAGGAAATTGTGCTGTGTTGCATGACATTGAATATACTTTTCAGGGCGAAACATGTCCCGGGGGTGTTAAACAATGCAGCTGATTTGATTTGATTTGATTTGATTTTGGGTTTTATAGAGCGCATAGCTACCCTAGGGCATCCCAGCGCTAGCGACCACTGTCCTGAGGGGTGAGGAGGCAAGAGGGAAGGGCTCAGGGGAAGAGTAGGGTCTTTAGTTGTTTCCTGAACCTGAGGTGATTGTGTTCTTGCCTCAGGGAGAGAGGAAGGGCATTCCATAGTCTGGGGGCGTTGTACGAGAATAGGCGACCGCCTGTTCTGGACTTCCTGATTCTGGGGACGTTTGCAAGGGAAAGGGAGTTTGATCTTAATTGTCTACTAGACTGTTGTTTTGTCACAAGTGGCCTAAGGATGGAAGGGCCTTCGTTGTGCATAATTCTATGAGCTATGCACAGGGATTTGAAGTTGACCCGTTCCTTTACCGGGAGCCAGTGCAAGCTTCTAAGGGCTGGTTTGGCCGAGCTCCTTGCGGCGGTTCCTGTGAGGATGCCCTTTCTCGCTTTAAGATGCAGGTTTTCAGGGATCACTTGCCGGAGGCAGAGGCAACCCCGGCCCATTTCCCGTCGACTCTCTGGCAGATTGGTGCCCCCAACTACATGACCTCGTGGCAGCCAGCCTAGCACCCAAGACAAGGACAGCATACGAAGGGGCGTTCAGGTCTTACTGTCACTTTCTGGGCCAGGGCTGGGAGAGTGGGTGGACTCTGGAAGCTAGCTTCAATAGGTACATAAGCACCTTACACAAAGAAGGGCGCACGGCGGCGACAGCCAGTAGGCACAAGGCGGCTATCTCCTTTTTTGCACGTGCAAAAGGGGTGAGGGACCCTACAAACAGCTTCCTAGCTCAGAAGGCATTGAAGGGATGGCGGCGCATGCAGGCACCTTCCACAGATTCTAGGAAACCAATAGGTTTTGAACGCTTGTCGGCAGTTCTCCTCGCTCTGCCTGACACATGTAGCTCTGCGTCCGAGGTGGGCCTCTTTAAAGCGGCATTTTCTTTAGCCTTTTATGGGGCCTTCAGGGTAGGCGAACTGGTGGCGGCCAACAAAGGTGATAGGGTAGGCGGCCTTCAGCTGCGTGATGTCAGCATAAGGAGCGACACAATGTGGATTATAATCAGGAAATCAAAAACTGATCAGGAAGCTAGGGGTCAAAGCTTGGTGTTACATCGGGCGCGGAACAATCTCTGCTGCCCGGTGACACATGTCGAGGAACTGATAAGACAGCGGGCGCAAGAGTGTGGGGGGCCACTGCTGATGCATAGGGATGGGACACCGTTGACCAGATTTCAGTTCCAGAGGGTACTAGCCATGAGTACGGCCAGGGCTGGTTATAACCACAAAAAGTTTGGGACGCACTCCTTCCGGATAGGGGCAGCCACAGAAGCAACGGCCAGGGGTTTGAACACAACTAGTGTGAAAAGGATTGGGAGATGGTCCTCGAATGCCTATAAACGTTATGTGCGGTTGCACATGTTGTGAGAGCTGTCACCATTTGGAGTTTTCTAACACCTGCTGTTTTTCTGGTTATTTACAGTTTCTCGGGCCTGCAACGCAGGACGGAAACTACCCGTAGATCATCACATCAACTCATCAACATCACGGAAGTACCAGGAGGACAAACAGAAGACAGTGGTAGTTTGGGTGGTGGGACATTCGTATGTCAAGCGTGCTAATCCTATTTTTCTTGCAGGATCGGGTAGACAGAGGGTGGAGAGCGGGGGGTCCGCCTCAGTCAGTTCAGGGAATATATGTCGGACTTATTAAGAAGACATACTGCACCTCCTTCGGCGGTGATCCTTCATCTGGGGGGGAATGATCTGACAGGTCTGGGTAGAAGGGTCCTCCTCGAAGAGATTATATCAGCAGCAGGGTGGCTGGCGAAGCGGTTACCGGGGAGCGTGATAGTATGGTCACAGCTGATACCGAGAATGCAATGGAGAGGAGGGGACTCAGTCAGCGCATTGAATAACTCGGTAAAGAGGGTCAACAACAAGCTGGACAAGTTGTTTAGGACTCCGGTCTTACAGACCATACCGCACGGGTGCATTTGGGGAGAGCACTTCTACCTGCGGGACGGGGTCCATTTAACAGAGGCGGGGAATGCCCTTTTTTATAAGGAATATCTTGGCATGGGTTGAAGTCTTTGCAGGGAGATTATGACCTTTCTACAGGATGGTGTGGGGGGGGGCCAGATAGTCGGTCAACTACACTGGCCTGTGGCGGTAAGGTCATAATCGGTGAGCAGCATTTTAAGGTCCTTAGGGGGGGCGGGCCCATTCACGAAAGGGGCCGCCCGTCGGGAGGGGCCATTGGTCTCTCCCAGAACTTCAGGGGCAGGATATGATATCCATTACTTAGAAGGGTGCGGGGGAGGGAGTCTACGCTTTCCTCAGGCTGGTAGCCACCCCTCACAGACACTATGACGTCATCAAGGTGCGCGAGTGTCAGGGCCCTCCTGTTATGGTTAAATGGAGTTCAGGGAGTGCACGTGGGTGAAACGTGCCCTGGGTTGCGCATGCGCATCTCGAACGTGAGAGCGTAGCTGTAAAAGGATCTGACACCGGTTAGCGACCTTGCCGTACGACTTAATTATTAGAATGCAGTTTAATTTTCAGGATGTTAGATTCGGTTAGGAAACACGCTGTACTAGATATTTGTTAAGGTTAGCCCATCATACCATGTCAAACGAATGTTAATCTAATGTTCTGAAAATGTGCATTTAATAATTGTCTAAATGTTTATTTTATTAAAATTTTAATTTTGCTTTTATATTTTAATAAATACGGCCAGGGGGGGGCCTGACCCCCTGACTTCCAAAGACCCCTGTGTTGAATGGTTGAATTAAGTAATGCAGTCGTTGTATTAAGGAGGGGGGTGGCCGGTAGTCCCAGACCATGAGAAAAGGGGGGGCCAATCGGCCCCCACGCATGCATGGCGGGGCCCGGCCCCTCCCATAACCCGGTCCCTTCTTGGTCGCTTGCCCCCCGTCCTCGCCCCGGAAGTAGTTGTGCACTTCCAGGGCGAGGGGGCGGGGCCGCGACGACGAAGGGGTTAAGAGCCTGGGGAGCGCGGCAAGCGGCCTCTTTGTGCCCGCGCTCCTCAGGCTCGCTCCTCGCCCCACCGTGGGGCTGTGTAATTTTCCCCACCCTCCATCCCCTTGATTAGCGGAACTTGGGTACAGTCAATGGTAGGTATACTGTCTAGCGATGTGCAGGATCATAGGAATAACATGCTTGCTTCATTAGGCCTTTTTCCCGTTTACAGGAAATATGCCCGTTTACAGGAAGAATGTACATATGTAGATGTTTTGTGCTTTGCTGTGGTTGTTTAATTAATTTTCTCCTTAGGCCTTTTTTCCCGTTTACAGGAAAATGTACATATGTATATGTTTTGTGCTTTGCTGTGTGGTAACTGATTTTCTCCTTAGGCCTTTTTTCCCTTTTAGTATAGCAATGTCGTATTTATTATGTGGGTCTGGCGGTAAGGTCATAATCGGTGAGCAGCATTTTAAGGTCCTTAGAGGGGGGGCGGGCCCATTCACGAAAGGGGCCGCCCGTCGGGAGGGGCCATTGGTCTCTCCCAGAACTTCAGGGGCAGGATATGATATCCATTACTTAGAAGGGTGCGGGGGAGGGAGTCTACGCTTTCCTCAGGCTGGTAGCCACCCCTCACAGACACTACGACGTCATCAAGGTGCGCGAGTGTCAGGGCCCTCCTGTTATGGTTAAATGGAGTTCAGGGAGCGCACGTGGGTGAAACGTGCCCTGGGTTGCGCATGCGCATCTCGAACGTGAGAGCGTAGCTGTAAAAGGATCTGACACCGGTTAGCGACCTTGCCGTACGACTTAATTATTAGAATGCAGTTTAATTTTCAGGATGTTAGATTCGGTTAGGAAACACGCTGTACTAGATATTTGTTAAGGTTAGCCCATCATACCATGTCAAACGAATGTTAATCTAATGTTCTGAAAATGTGCATTTAATAATTGTCTAAATGTTTATTTTATTAAAATTTTAATTTTGCTTTTATATTTTAATAAATACGGCCAGGGGGGCCCTGACCCCCTGACTTCCAAAGACCCCTGTGTTGAATGGTTGAATTAAGTAATGCAGTCGTTGTATTAAGGAGGGGGGTGGCCGGTAGTCCCAGACCATGCTGCTTCAACCTGTGAGAAAAGATGGTGCCCGATCACCCCCCTCAGACTTGGGGGGGCGGCTAAGGCAGCCAAGCGACGGCGGTTTAAGGCCTGAGTCAAAGAACATGATTCCCCTCGCCACCCAGGGGCAGAGGGAAGCTGGATGGCGGAAGACAGCAGTGGTGGCAGTAATGTAACTCTTCAAGGCCAGACACGAGGAGCCAGTGATTTTGGTGCTGCCGAATTCCCGCGGTCCGAAAAGGAAGCTGAGCCCAGCTGCCCACGATGGAAACTTTCGAAAGGCGGACGGCGACAAAGGCGAGGTGAGCACTGGCCTGGATCAGGCGTGGAAGGTAATGGGGGAGCGTTGGGTGCTAGTGTTATGATGCTCCATATTGAGTTTTGGCCTTCCATCCCGGGGTAAATTGTTTGCAATGCATAGATACTGGCGCTGGCAGAACCGGGGCCATAACAGGCACAGCGCGCAATCGATTGCCAACAGAGAGATCCGGGCGGGCCTCACATTGGCCCTGTAGGGCCAGTGATAGCTGTGTAATTTCCGAAAACACTTCCTAAAAGAAGGGATGGAGTGTCCACCGAGGCAAGGGCTCTTCGTTCTCTCTGCAATGTTGCAAAAATGATTAGGAGCATGGTTTAAGCATTGAATAGATTTTGCTGCACCATTCTATAGCGCTTGTGCCAGGCCTCGAATGGGCCTCAAACACTATTTACAGGCGGTAAAGAAAGTAAGCCTTTTTGTGGCACATGGTGAGTATGATTGGGGGTCAAGGAATCCCAGGCTTAGAGCGATAGGCAAATGCCAGTAGAGGAATAATTCATACTAAAGGGAGTTGAAGTACGGTTGCTGATAACCTTGTTTTGTGTGTAAGGGCAACAAGGAGGAGCGCGCCCGAGTTGAGAAAAAGGTAAAAGATAACTTCAGTTAGGTTGGACAGGAAATAGGCGTATCTAGTAGTGTTACCAGGTGGCTTCAGGTATCTGAGATCCAGACAGGGTCTTTGATTTTACTAGAAAATGCACCCGTGGATCGGGTCACCTTCCGCTCGTTGAGGTAATTTGAACGAAAGTGTCCTTCCTTGCAAATCCCCGGGCGCGACCTGCTAGATACATTTTGATTAGGGTTAATTGATGACTCAAGGGATAGGGGGAATTACCTCCTCAACCTCACCCCGCTGTAAAGGTGCCCCAAAAGAAAGCCCAGCATTCAGGTGTGCAGCTGCAGACTAAAATGCCTTCGTGTGGCAATATGCCCCCTGGTGGGACCAAATGCAGCGCGTTGCAGACGTGTTTAAAAAAAATAAAAAATCACACCGCATAAGATTGAGTAACCTGAAGCAGCTGGCTGCCTAGGAGGGCTGTAGACGGACCTTTCCCTCTGTATCACAGGAGTTTGCGGTTACCACAGACTTATTTTCACGAGGGCTTCTCTTGCAAAGAGCAGGTGGTATGTAGCACTGAGGTTCGGGTAATGATATGGTAACATTGGTTCAGGTAACAAACAAAACAAGCACCCGGGGCGCATAACTATGCAAATAGGTCTGCTGTGCTAATGGATCTAAGTAAGTAGAAAGTGAGTAGCATGCTTGGCGATGGCAGTGAATGTCGGGGTACTTCCTGGAACAGGGCGGGCTGGTGCGTGAACAGGGTGAGCTCTGACCGCCACAAAGGCGCACGCGCCTTCACACATGGCCAGCCCATTAAGTTACCAGTGCCGGAGACAACATTGCTGGGGGCTGTAAGTACGGGTTACAAAGTGAAGCTCAAGCAGGCAGGATCGGAGGGGAATGTCGTACCCGCAATTTTTTTTAAAAAAAAGAATTGCTTCTCTACTGACATGGGAAGACAGGCAGTGCGGGGCCGGTTTAACAAATGCGGCTGCTGAACGTCAGTCAGGGACACTCAGGTGTAACTCTAGTTTACCCGTGATTGCAAACTTGTATCTATAACAATAAACACCTGTTACATAGTGCCGAGATATCCTGGGGTGAACGTGCACTTTACAAATACGTAACCCAGGGTGGCCTACTCGTGATGCCAGATTACCAGGTACGGAATAAGCCCTGACGAGCAGGGGGGTATGCGGACGTAAGATGTCCTATGAAACCAAATACCACAATATGACCCATGCTCAAATGTGCAGGAGGGACAGGGGTAATTGCGAGTTGACAACCAAACCTACGTGTAGGAGGAATGGAGTCCCTTGAAGCAGTGGAAACAAAAAGCCGTTCTACGCCAAACACCGCTGCCATGCGAGGAGATCCTTGTCGCGGCAGACAATACATTTGCGGTGTGAGAGGGGGGGCTCGTATGGAGCTGAGACCTTTTCATCAAAACTGACAGATGGACCCAGGCAGCCTGTATTAGAAGCGGCGATTCAAACTCAGAGCAGTGTTCCAAAGGCAAATTGTATTGAGCCGTAGCCCCGGCATGGTCACATGCCACGCTCCTGATTCAAGAGACGGGAGATTGATGGAGTGCCGAAGTAAGGCCCTCTGTATCAAAAGGACTTGGAGGTCGTACCAGCAATGTTTACGGCAAGGTATAGTGCAGAATGCACGGTTTCCCCAGCCTTTGCATCCTAACGCTGAAGGTAAAGGTAAACTTGGGCAGAAATCCATTCCGATGACTCACAGGGGCCTTAGTGCAAGGTATAGTGCAGAACGCACGGTTTCCCCAGTCTTCGTATCCTAACGCTGTAGGTTAAGGTAAACTCAGGTAGAAACCAATTCAGATGACTCACAGGGGCTCCAACAATGGTGCTGCCTCTAGAGCATGATTTCTAATGCTCCAGAACAGCGGAATGGGGTTACTTGCTGACATGCTGTGTTGAACTAAAAGGGGCAGCTTGGCGGCAGCCATTTTCTATATAACGCTAGGCTTACACACTGACATTCAAGGTACAGGTTATGGCTCGCGAGTGTGGGGAAGCACACAGGGACGAGCAGCTGGAGAGATACCAGAACCCACAAGCCTCTTGCTGAAGTCCAAGCTGTTTTGCTTTTGTGATCAATTGCACATGCGCATTGAATAAACGTGCAGGAGTAAGTGGCATTTATGGCAAGGTGAGGGCTGCGGGCCAACGTCCAGCTGCCACGTCTTAGCCGGTGAGTCAGTGCTGGGAGCCCGTAAGGGGCAGTGATGAAGTGGGTGAGGTTACTTAGCGCTGGCCGCTTTATCAGGCCTCCATAAGCTGTGTTTGACTGTCTCCCAAACTTTTGCTTTCATGTTTGGCGGCGAGCTGAGACGACGCCAATGAAGCTGGATGGTGAGCAAGAGTACCGCTTTACGATGGCAAGGAGGGAGCAGGGCACACCATTGACAGCAGGCTGCATATGAAGGGCAGCAGAAGGAAATTACGAGCATCACAGAGAAGGGTGAGCCGCAGGAAGACCTAAGCCTCCCTCGCGGCGTGGCGGATAAGAGAGGTACAGCGGATGGTTATGGAGACACACCGACGGGGAGTTGTGTAGAAGGAGGGCCACTCACTCTGGGATGCCGAACGGCAGGGTGAGTAGGCCTGACAAAAGGTGGTAGCAAACGGAGACGGGGTTCGCAGACCAGACCCAGCCGGACGGCAGGGCACAAAAAGAGACTAGCAAGGTAGCGAGTCGGGGCCTAAATCTGGGGAGAGGCTACTCCACACACGCAGAGGGGCGTGGAAACCAACAGAACAAGTTGGACCCCAAAAGTCCCAAAAAAGGCGATACGCCTAGAAGAATTCAGAGTAAAGAACTGTCAGGGTGATTCACGATTTTATGAGATGCAAAGGAGGCATGACAAGCAAATGATTTATGACCAAGATGCAGGATGACAAATGATTTATGACAATATAACGCAAATGATTTATGACGTCCAAGCCATGACACAAATGATTTATGGTACACAAATGAGTTATGACACATGCTGTATGATCCTCCGATATGCAAATAAGTGATGACAGACAAATGATTTATGACCAACAAATGATTCATGACAAACGACGCTAATCATTTATGACGTCCAATTTATCATGACACAAATGATTTATGACATAAGGATGATGTATGGCACATGATTTATGATAAGCCATGATAATGATTTATGGCCCTGGCCACAAAAAGTTATGCCCGGGGGTCAGAGAAATGAGTTGGTATATAATGGTAATAAAACTGAGGCCAACAACGACCACAACAAACTACAACTCGTGTTGGCTGTGTTTTTGGTAATACATCCGCAAGGATGTCTGCAGGTCATCCGGGAGTGGGCCCTGTGCGGGAGTTATGCTCCTGGGACATATGAATAATGTACTGCCGGAGGGAGCAGTTCACAGTGATGCTTCTCCTGCTTGCGAAGCGCCGGCTGGTGATGCGCTCGGGCCGCGATTGGCTCAAAGATGCCGCGTATTGCCAGGAGCAACGGAATGCCCATTGGGGGGTTGATGTTGGTGCGTGCCCGTCTCAAATATACCTGGTTCCCTTTGGAGACGTATCTTAATGCCCAGTCGGCACTGGGAAAGGCTGAGAATGCGGAGGGCGAGGCAGCGCTGCTTGAGCCCACTGCTGCAGAAGTGTAGGCCCCACAAGGGTCTCTGTTTGACCCGGGGTAACTGTTGACCGCTCAACGGCCAGATCTGTCCATCTACAGCGCTGTGGCGGTCTCACTACTCCACTAGCTGTGTGGCCCCATGCCGTTACCTTCTGTTTTCTCGGTCTCCCTATAGTTCCACTAAGTGGAGACTGCAACAGTGAATATTGATTGTACCAGTGAAAATGTAGCAATGTAACATTATGTACTGCATTTGCTGTACACGGTGCATGTATGTTTTGTTTGAAATACAATTAATAAAAAATTAAACTGGCCCGATACCACTGACTAACTGAAAATGATTGGGTTAAATGAACTCACTTTACGCCCTGCGTGCACGTAAAGCATGCTCTCGGCTCTGCAGTGAACCATAACAGCCCATCATGACACGGCCCTCATGAGCGGATGCCATTTTGTTTTAACCTCCTTCTGAATATTTCAATTCGTTGTAACTGAACAAGCTCAGCCCTGTCAGCATCGAAACAGCCTGGAAGCCAAGATCCACGCGACACCGGGCTGGAACCAGAAAACACACTGTCTCTTATAAGCCAGCATCAAAGCACCCAAACCCAAGGAGGGCATCTGAATGGGTACTCTTTATATTCAATAACCCCAAGCACGGGTGCGAGCACCGCTATCATGAACAAAAGTCACCGCACCTTAAGCACTGCCCCGAGGCCCCAGGCTGGCGTTCCTCGGAAGCGCTGCACAGCGACATAGTTCACACGGTTTCAGGAAATCAGGCCTAGAACGTGTAACGCTGCATGGCATAAATGGCTCGTTGCGACCAGGAAAAATGGCACCAGAACGCTCCTTCGCTGGACACAACTAAAAGCAAGAATTCCCTTTTATAACTTGCACTACACAGGGAGGGCGAAGGGGCGGGATTGGAGGAGACCATTCCATTTTAAATTTATGATAAACTGTTCACCTACTTTTTGCGAACAAAGAACGTCCCGGAAGGGCTAATTCCGATCATGTAATACTTCATTTAATACCTGTGCTGAGAAACGCCCCCACCTCTTACAATCGAGGCTTCTGGTAACAAGAGGCAAAAGGAAAATGTGCAAGGAAATGCCTGGCAAGCGGGGCACCACCACTGCTCTGCAGTGGCACTGCCCAGCTGCCTGTGCCACCCAGCAGAATCTGATCATTTTCCCTAGGTTTGTTTACCACTGGAGGTCGCTCTTGCCATAGGAACAAGGACATATTTCGTTCACCGGGGATAGGTCTGAGCAGTGTTAATAGCAGTGTAAATGTTTGTGAATCTGCAAGATAGATGCTCACCTTTGATTTTAATGTGTGAAGACGCTGGCGTGTATAGTGCACATAAGGCGGTCGCGTAGCCTGCCAGCAAGAGCTCACACTGGGGTGCCGGGTTCGGATATCACCCGGCCTCGGCTCAACATCCGCGGAGTCTGGGCAAAGCAGTTCACCTCCCTAAGACTCAAATGCGCTCATTATGAACTCTGGACCGACAGCCCTCTCAGCCAGAGGTGGAGGTGATGTGGCAGCCCCAAAGCCCTCTGCAGCGCTCCTGGAAGCGCTTTTTTAAGTTGATCACCCCAGGTAAGCGCAGCAGCAGTCACGGCACACCACACCTACTGAATGAAGCCTTCAGAAGCAGCTCTCGGGAACGCTCGAACAGCAAGCAGAACCCAGTAAACAAAGATCCCGCACTCAGTAAAAGGGGCCCAGAGATGCATGGAAATCAAACTCTGGAACACCAGGCCAAAGACCTTCCACCCAATCATACTAAAATGTGCAAGAAAGGAACATACATAAGGCAGGCCTAGGATACGAACAGCATCCCTACTTACAAAAGAAATACGTCAACCTCCAATTCAGGAAGAAGCGAAGCCTCATTTCTTCGCCATGACGCCCACAGAACAGCGCCCGCTCCCTGCTGCTCTGTAAACACAGCTGCGCTGTCCTCCTTCTATGCCGTGCTGTGTTCCAGCGAGGTACACTATATCCAAATCCGCTCACATACACACAGGAGCACAGAATGCCCTTCGGGGCTCGGATACGGAGACACAATGTTTCTCCTTTACTGCACCAGTATTTTCTCGTCAAAGAGAAAGACAGACCCATAGGCGTCTCAGTGTCATTTCACTCTGTCTCCTGATTACGAATACGCTCTAAGGCTTCAGTAGGAGTCACTCATGACGGAACGATCTCGACCTAAGTCAAACTAAAGGTCAAACTTACCTGTCTGAGCCCATTTCTATTACTTTGCCCTTTTCTGAAAGGTTAACACATGGAATGGACTGCATGGCGGTTTAGGCATTAACTGCGGCCTCTACCATCTACTGTCCTTAGTAAGCCGAATCAACACTCTACTTACGGGCTGAAGACAGCAGTGAGAATTAGAGCACGTCTGAGGTGCGAGTGAGCGAGCGGTTCTTTATAAAATAAGCAACATTTTCCATACTGGTCGCAGAGGAGGTTCAGACTCCGACTAAAGCGAATAGATCCGGCTTGTAAAGAGGGAGCAATGCAATGCAGGAGTGTCTGGGGGTAGGAAGAGCGGCCAGGCCTGCGTGCAGACATTCCCAGGAAGCTCTTTTGAGTCTGGCTAGAAACCTAGTCCATGAAGAGAATGAGATCATTGTGGAAGCTGTAGTAACGTAAGACACGGTCTAGTGTCTCAGTTCTTTCTGTAACTGCACACCTAACACCCACCCACCACCAGGCGTCACAGGTCATGTGACACTGGCCAATAAAGGGGCCGAGCGCACGTGCTCTGGGGCCCATTCACCCATCTGTTACCACTGTGTCGGTGTCTGCCTCATTGTGTGTTTGCTGCGTCATGAGGGCCTAGCGCCCCTCACCTCAGATCACGACAATGGCGACGAGGGTGGGTATGTGCGCCCATGCGTGCCACTACCCAAATCTAATGAAAAGGGGAGAGAGCTGCCGGGCGACATCGCGACCCCCCCCCTTCCCCCCACAGGATCGGCGCCTGCCTTCCGTGAGGCCCGCGGGGCGTGAGCCAAGCCCCGGGCCGACACGACCGAGGAGATGACCGGGAGCCGACCCCGCACCTCATATGCACATCGGGAGCTGCCCCCCCCCTGCGTGGGATAAATAGAGGGCTGCGCGGATCCCACCTGCAGCCGCTAAAACTGGGCCGCGACTGAGCCCCACCGTGAGGTGACCAACGCAGAGCCCACCCGCGTGGCAAGAGTGGCCCTGTGGCCGAAGGTAAGCCTACGCGCAGTGTGCCCCGAGTGCAAGAAGGCCAGCGGAGCCCACCCGCGGCCTGCCTGAAGCGTCCCCTGTCCTCGCCGCGCAGCGTGTGTGGTGAAAGGCTGCGGCGGCGGCGTGAATGAACTGAGGAGACCACTGCGGAGCCTACCCGCGTGGCAGAAGAGGGCCGCCAAGCATAAAGGGGTGCCCCAGGGCGAAGCGTTTCGAGCGGAGCCTACCCGCGTCAACCGCGACTGCCCCTGAACAAATAAGCGGCAGCGGTGACTGAGCGCCCTGAGGGAAAAATGAAAGGACCACGCGGTGCTCACCCGCGTGGTTGAAGAGGTCCGCCGGCAGGTGAGAAGCGACCCCGAGTGTCCCTGTCCCCGCCGCGTAGCGTGTGAGTGGAGGCCGCGGCGGCGGGGCGAAGAATCTACAAAAGAAGTGCCCGCAGCGTGTAGGAGAGTTGCCGGGCGGGAGAGCATCGCAAGCGGAGCCCGCCCGCATTTTGAGGAGAGGCTGACGGCGCCACCACACCCCCGGCAGCGCGTGAGTGAAGGAGCTGCTGCGGGGGGAGGAAAAGTGTAAAGTGAAGGGAAGCGGGCAGAAGGTGAGCCCGCACAGCAATGGGGCAGTGAGGCCGCTGGGAAAACAGTGGAGAGTGGAGTAGCTACCCACTCCTCCACACCCGTCAAGGAAAGCGCCAACTCCAGCACCCCCCCCCCCACCCCCCCCCCCCCAGCACTGAATGGGCGTCGTGCGAGACTGGGGATAAAAAGAAATAAAGGACTTGCCGGGAATTCAGAGGCAGCGAGGCTGTCTGATGATGTGCCCGCCCAGGGGGTAATGACTGCAAGGCCGTCAGGAGCAAGCTGCACAAGGCCTGCGCGTTTCCGGGGTGAAGACCGGGAGGTGCCTCGGAGAACCAAAATAACTCGGAGCGAGTGAAAGCAAAGGCGGCAGGCAGCCAGTTCGAGATACACTGCCACCCAGTGGCCAACAAGCAACACTGCAGCCTGCAAGACAAACTTTCCCCCAAGACGATGCAAGGCATACAGATATGCCAGAAGGGTGCAAGGACACTACCCAGTTTGGGGTGACTGAAGGACACTACTGTACCCCCGCAGTGAAATGCTATGGCACCTACTCACATGCCATAGAGAGTCAGAGACTAACAAGGACAATTGTACAGCACACAAAAGGGGCTCAGGGGAAAGTAGTGCCCTCAGGTGCAGCTGCAGGGAAAAGACTACAAATTGCCACACTCGACCGGCAATCACGTCCAGGGTAGATTGCAAACCGCTACACACCCGAAACAAAGAAGCAAACAAGCATTGCACAAGCCTAGGAACGGCCAGCAACAGCACAAGACTGTAGCAGCAGGTGAAGGCGCGGGAACGCGCCAGAAAGGCAAAAATACGCCAAGCACGCAGAATTAACGCACCAGGAGAAGGAGTGAGGTAACTCCACGCACGAAGGAGGGCGCAAGGACTGACGCTCGCAAGCAGTGACCAGGAGCAGGAGACAAAACGGAAGCGCAGACCACCTGACGCACAGGGGACAAGCAGAGACCAACTGCCAGCGGAGCGGCACCTGATGGCCACAGGTTGTCGTTGCAACAGCAGGGAAGGAACTGCAGCTCCGTCACCACGGGAACAGAACAGAGGTCCCAAGACTCCCCAGCAAGCAAGTACGACACAGGGAGGAAGCGCGACGACCGTCAACACTGCTCCAAGGTCTCAGAAGAAAAGCAAGCACACCCGTGACGTAACGGGGAGCTGACCTAACACAAAGAAGCTTGGAGTGGCGGCGTAACCCTCCGCACAGAAATGCAGCACAGGAAGAGCGCGGACGAAAGCGCGCCAATGCTCACGCACCGGAACGGAGCGAAGAGTGACCCAATTGAAAACAGCGAAGCGTGGGGACTCACGCAGAAGACCACCCCGTCTGGTCGCAGAGAAGGAAAAGCCGACCCCTCAGACGGTCGCACGAAGAACACAGACGGTCGCACGAAGAACACAGACAGTCACACACGTGCCACACTCAAGAAGCCGGCCAGCCAGATGGCTGCACCAAAAACTGACCCACCGGCGGTCGCAAAAGGAGGTGACCGAAGCAAGGGTCAACAAACCGTAACACAGCAAGTATCCCACAAGAGGACCGAAGATAGCCTGCCAGCATCGGCAGAGTGGACCGGCAGAGGTCCAAGAAGTTCGAACACCAAGACACAGTCCATGATCAGCGACTAACGAACTTCGACAACCACAATTCAACATGTAACGTCTAAAGAGAGAGAGAAGATCGTAACGCCCGGTCCATTTACAGACTGACGAGAGAAGACAGTGTCCGTGAACCAGGACAGGACCGGATGGAAGCAGGTGGAGTGCACGCTGCCTGGAGAAGTCTGGTTAGGAAGATGTAACAGCAAGGTGACCAGACCGCGTTGCGAAGTAGATGGAGAAAGGAGAAGAAGTCTGAGTGGCATGACGTCACCAAAGAAGGAGAAAGGAGAAGAGGTCTGAGTGGCACGTTTGCCACCACCGAAGAGAAGAAAAGGAAAAGAGGTCAGAAGCACGACGACAGGACGACAAGAGAATGGAGGATAACCAAGAGGAGTGTGGACCAAAACACCACGACACTCAAAAGGGGAAACACCGAGGAGAACGTGAGAGGTGCACGACAGTCCACAAGCACGACCGGGACAAGTAACATCACTGGAAGGAAGCATCCACGTGCGAACCCGACAGTCATCCATGGAAGGACAGAAGAGAGCACGCCAGTCTGTTGGCAACACCCACCTCTGGGATGGAACGGACGAAAGGGCCGCGGAAATCCAGGGGCAGAGGCCTCAGGGACACCGGTGGCAGCGGGTCCCCAACGAGAGACGGACGGTTGAAGCTCACGCTGAAGATCCTGGAAGACCGAAGGTCGCACAAGACTGAACCAGTGCCAACAACACCCTTTCAGGTGGAACTCGGACACGGAGAAGATGACCCGTAGCGACGTCCTTCAACATGTTGAAGAGGCAAGGCGGCATGCACACCGGTCCAGTGGAAGCCTGGCAGAAGGGCCTCCGGGTCGTCCAGTGAGAGGGGACACCCACGAGAGAGGGGCATCCGTGAGAGGGATGACCTGCAGCTGAAAGTCCAGTCAGGAACAGACACCAGTTTCAACCAAGCACTTTGAACAGGACGGTCCAGCGAAAAGTAACACACTTGGGACTCAATGTATATTTATACTTCTGCACGTTCACAGGATGTGAAACAGAGCGAGAGAGACTGTAAAGCCCACTTACAAGCTGCAAGTCTGCCAAGGCAAAAGAAAAGACATTGCCAGCAATCAACTGAACCAGCAGTAAAGACCACCACGTGGGAATCGTCGTGTAAATCATAGGTTTTGTTTGAACTGTATTTTTCCCCGCAGGTTGAACTCTAGTTAGGGTAATTTGCTTAACTAAGGTTGGGAGGGATGTAGTAACGTAAGACACGGTCTAGTGTCTCAGTTCTTTCTGTAACTGCACACCTAACACCCACCCACCACCAGGCGTCACAGGTCATGTGACACTGGCCAATAAAGGGGCCGAGCGCACGTGCTCTGGGGCCCATTCACCCATCTGTTACCACTGTGTCGGTGTCTGCCTCATTGTGTGCTTGCTGCGTCATGAGGGCCTAGCGCCCCTCACCTCAAATCACGACAGAAGCTAGAAACTGAAAAGCCTTGGACTGCAGCCAAACTGCTAACATATGGATGCAAGAATGCTTCCGATAGAGTAGGACTGCCCTTGTGCGAGGAGGGGGAATGTGCAGTTGGCATTTAAGCTGTTCTGCTTTTCTAGGGTATCCCTTATGTTTCCCATGAGGCCATAGCTTTCTGGTTCTTGCCTTGGAGTCTGTGGTTTGCGCTGGGGCAGCTATGCGCATTACAAATTCGACAAATAAACAAATAAAATAGCTGAAGACACACTGTACTTTCTTAACGATGGACACGTCTTTCTTATGAAACAACACAGCCGCAATCACTCTTAAGCAGAGCCCTCATCCTGGGCTTGTGATGATTTCCTTCCATTAACGAGGCTCCTCAAAGCCTGACGGGAGGGGGCTTTCATGACCCGGCCTCTATCATTATTTTTCAAGAACCCTTGCCCTGAACTGCTGGCAGACTGCCGGGGCACACCAGCCCCCACTGCACCAATCACTGACCCCTAAATCAGGTGCACGCACAGTTGTGTTTCCTTTACAAGGTTGATGGGAGCAGCTGGTTCACAACCAGCAGGCGCACAATACTACACTTGAACTGTAGAGCACATAGTCCCATATGGGCCCAAGAGTGCCATACTCCTGCACTAAACAGACTAGCTAGCACACGGTCATGACCCACCGGGGCAGAGGGGCGGCAGGCAGTGATCAAGGCTATACAGAAGGTGATCACCCCTGGCGCCTAACCAGGGAGCACACAACCGCTGCTTGACCATTTGTTTACTAAGGCACGCACAGCCACACACACTACCCAGCAGCATACTACATACATCACCACATCAGTAGGTTTGCCATAGTAGCCATCTTAGGAGGACGGAATACACAGATCGTCATGGCACACTGTACCAGTTCTGCTGCTGCTGGTACACATGGTAGCAGCAGCACCCCTGCATGTGCTACAGCAGGGGTGTTCACAGAGATTAGCAGTAGCAGGGCTGGTTTCTTCTAGATAATGAGAAATAACAATGCACCACCAACGTAGTGTATGTAGTAATCTGGACCCTGAATCGGAGAGTTTACTTGGCTCAGATTGTGACAATT
Source organism: Lissotriton helveticus (assembly GCF_964261635.1). Classification (NCBI taxonomy): domain Eukaryota; kingdom Metazoa; phylum Chordata; class Amphibia; order Caudata; family Salamandridae; genus Lissotriton; species Lissotriton helveticus. The sequence continues at coordinate 218,283,893 of NC_136061.1, read as the reverse complement.
TAGGTATTTTATGCCCTCAATCGGCCGCCTTGCTGAAAGACCCAAATGAGCATCAGTTCCACTAGTGAAGCGCACCCCCTTGGACACTCGCCCTCTGTTCAAGCTTGGCAGCAGTTACCAGCAACTGGTCTTGACCCATAGGGAAGTGAGGCAGAGCAGGCACAGCCTACCCAGCGAGGTGGTGTAAGTTACAAACTCAGAACTCAGCAAAAAATAAGCAATACTGAATAAATCAAGATCAAGTCATTGCTTCTGAAAATAACATTTCCTTTAATGCATACACAACTACATCCTAAACATAAAATACATATATACTCAATGAAAAACAGACCTCTCAAACCTCTCCTTAACTAGAGATCTTTGTAGGAAGGTGATTGGCACAAATTCATCAGGCACACCTTTTCCAACTTTGCTGAATTGTATATCAAAGCCCATTTGCACCGAAAGTCAAGGTTCGGGCCTGGTAACACCATGATGATACACAGAATGAGCATGCTATGTAGAGAACGATTCAGAATGAGCATGCTAGGTAGAGAACAATCTGATTATGTAATGTGCTTACAAGAACTAAAGTGATTATTGACACAATGGCTGCAACTGTTCTTAATCCGATCGATGGTTCAGCCTCACCTGTAACAGACGTATATTTTTTTTCCACATTTGGCTACAGACTTACATTTTTTAATGTGAAATTTAGCATTGCTAAATAAACTTTTTTTATTGCAATACATTTAATTATTTTTGTAGACGTGAATTACAATGGCAAAAATACCAACCATGCAACACACTGCCAGTTCTCATTTGAGTTAGCTGGGTCATACAGGGATGGAACGTCTCCTATAGTCACACATTTCTAGCTTTGGGTGTATATTATGCTGCCTGTGGTCCTTCGCTCGTCGCCCTTTGGCATAACACCCTAATCACACACACCATCAAATTTGTTTGAAACAACATCATATATCGTTGCAACCAAATCCAAAATCATATCTTCTCAGCTTAACACCCGTTTCTCTTTAAATATATGAAATTTGCAAATACAATCTATCAGCTAGTGCAGTGGTTCTTAAGCCTTTGACTTACATGGACCCCTATTTAATCACTGCTGGAACCCAGGGGCTCCCATTGAGTCAGTACTAAAAGACACGACTCGGCATAAGCATTTTCGATTATTTGAACCACAAACACCACACAAAGAAGTAGATGGAACTTTTCCAAATTCAATGGTGTCCACTCATCAAAACTATATTCTGTTTGATGCTTTTGCACCGCTTCCACGAATCACTCAGAGGATACTAATGACATTTTTTGCCTCCAATCTTGAATTCCCTAACATTTAAAGAATGTTTTGTAATTTGTAATTGTACCCGTTGCTCCTTTATTTATATACACTTCATTAATTGTTTAATATTTAAATTTTCTAAGCAGTCGCAGAACCCTGGAGTAAGCTTCGTGTACACCAAAGGGTTACCGGACCACAAGTTTAGAATCACTGAGTTAGCGTATACTTCTTCCCCGCTTCTATCTAAACAATTTCCCTACAATCCCAAATATAGTATAGCTCTACGAGCTGTCAACGTGCATCCACTTTCACAAGTTAAAATTCCATCCGAAGCTTATGATCCTATCTCACTATAAACTTCCTACCTCTAATATAACTCTGGAAATGTTTAACATTTCTTAAACAGGCTAGTTGCAACTTCTGGGTTACTGGCTATCTGCTTTTGCTAGCGTTCAATGTTGGAGAAGCTAAGGACGCATTCTACCCATCTTGCCAGATCTTGGCTTGCATAAACTGTAATGATACATGTCTTCCATATACAAATTGGTTTTAAGGAGCTTCAAATAAACGTCTTTCTTGATTTTCTCAAATGCAGCTTATTATTCACTGTTTAAGTCAAATGTAGCATGGCATCGTTCCTTCTGAAAGACTCAATTTCTACAGCAAAAGTCAGGGAAAACCTGCTACTACACTAACACAATCTGGTGACAGAAAAGTTGATCTTCAGGAACTGGCGATGACACACATTTAACATCTTTAAACAATGAAGATTTAGGAACAAGTCGTTCACTAAAAAAGCATGATCTAAGCATGCCACATTTTCGTGGCACAGTCTGCACTTATCTATTTTCAAAGTTAAAGCAAACATGTGCATGCGAGTATCCTCATTTTTTGAAGAAAAAAAAAGGGGGGGGGGGAGGACCTTGTCCTGAATCATCATCCCGACAAATGCCAACGACCGAGGGGCAGTTAAAATGCTGAAACATGTTGATGAACACAATATTAACGGGTACAAGGTATTAATATTCCATATATATACCAGACTGACATTTTTGAACCCTGACAAGAGGGGCCTGGAATAAAATTAGGGGCAAACTCTCTTAAGTAGTTTTAGAATTTTTGTGTTTGGACGATCCCATTTTTTTATAGGGCTACTTTTGTCCTTGGAAAAATACAGTTTTTTGCGCCACTCTTAGCATTGGTCTATGCCAGTGTCAAAGGGGCGGCTCCTCCGTAATGATGGAGGAGTGTCGCCCCATTCGTTTACTGATTCTGACAAGCGTGCCGGCAAGCGGGTGGTGGAACTTATACGTGTGCATGTATGCCTGCCAAACATACATGCACACTTCTATTTCTCCAACCAAGCTGTGTTTACAGCCGGGTTGGAGAAATGCAGCAGACTCACAAGCAGTGTCTGAGCAGCAGAGCAGGTCACTCAGACCAATCCTGGCACTGCTCTCCTAGCAGGAGAGCAGTTACAGGATTGGCTGAGCAGCCTCTACCTTCTCAGAGACTTCTGTGAGAGCTCTGGAGGCTATGGAGAAAATGTACGTTATATTAAATTAGTTTTCCTTCCCAGTCTGCCCCCCCCTCTGCCCCCCAACACCCTCCGTCCGTCCTTCCCTCGCCCCCTTCCCACCGTTGTGTTGTGGCGACTGCCACTGGTGTTGTAGCACGCCCTATGATGAAGCATGACACTATTTAGAGTGCTAGTGCAGTCTTAATACCATTGAGGGCTTCCCATGAAGCAGTGAGACTGATCTGATTTTCCTCTTACCTTTTTTGGTGTGAGTTGTATACTTAGGGTGATGCCATAAGAGTATTTCTACTACATCTATAGCAAACAAAAGTCTTATCCATTTCTCTGTTTGCCATCATCTAATCTACGCTACGAATATTGACACTGAACACCTTCTCTTTTCAACTTTTGCTTGGGTTACACACCCTACCCCAGTTTCCAACTGTTCTATAGCCTTGGCACTAATTAGTGCTTCCTGAATTATCGGGTTAAGACCCTGCCTACTTTTATTCCTCACATCAACAATGATTTGATCCTTAATCTTCTCATGCTTCAAAGCTTCCAAAATTGCACATCACAGACGACAATGTTAAACTATTCAAAAAGGTGTCAAAAGATTCCCTCCCATTTTGAGCATGTGAATACTTTTAAAATGTAATTTTTGCTTAGCGCTTAAAATACATTTCAAGTCTCATAGAGGCTTCTTCAAATTCACTGATATCCCCTAGTTCTTGTTCTGGCATAACTTTCGGAAGGGTTCTGAAAACGTTCTGCCTTCAGATTCGAAACAATGTATTAGCAAGTGTTTTCGCCAATCAACAAACATTTCAAAAGTTAAAACAGTCATGTAATTCACAAATTACTAATTTTCATTCCATCTTACACCTTGTTGTTGTTTGAGTTGATGCCCTAAGTGCGGCGGGTCTGACGCAAGTCCAATGCTCACTTGGGGACTAGAACCAAGCTATACCTGGTTGATGAGTCCTAATCAGGGCAAAACCGGTCTAGAGTTTCCTGTGTTTCAGATCAGGAAAGGCCAAGCCTGGCAGTTGAGACTGGGCTGCGCCTATTGGAGCAGGGTCAAGACTGATTTGGATATGGCTGGGTTCAAACTGAGGTGGCATGGTGGGCGAAAAATGATGGATTGGGATGCAGCCTGTGTGATTGCCAGTGGCTGAGATGAATTAGAGCATTGCATTCATCACCATGCTTCCTTGAACAAGAGGCTGGCCTGCTCATCAGTCTCAGCATCCATCTTAACTAACCTGCCTCTACCTTGGTAGCGAGCTCTCAGAGGGTTTAGGGAAGGAGTGGGGAGTGAATAGGTCAGAGGAATGCTTGTTTTAGGGGTGCAAGGGAGTTTAAATCCATATATTGCCTGGTGCACATGTAGGGCGTTGTGGTGCTGGAGGTGGGACAGCATACTTATGCCATTAGGAAGTCAGATATTCTACCATGCTCAAAGCCGCTAACATTATTTCTACAATATCTGAAGACACAGACTCCGAGAGGGGTTCAGGTCCTATTACAAAAGGCATTTATAATCCCAGAATAGACCAGAGAGGGGAATTGTATTCCATTATATTTTTTGTTTTAAACGTCAGGTGAAATCCGACCTACCCATTTTCAAATGTTCCGCTATTAATGCCTATTTTGCTCAAATGGAATTCACCTAGACATTCCTCCAAATGGTAGCTACCATAAATGTTTTTTATATCTCATCTTTTCAGATCCCCATTCAGTGGTTGAAGTTGAGATTTGTTGCTGATTTCATTGCCAGGGGCTTCCATTCAGCCTGAAATCTGCCAAACCTGCGTTCATCGCAGGCATTCAATTTATCATTTCACAGAGTAGTGGCTGGTTCTCTCCTCAGTATACCAGCAAGCCTTCAGAGATTCTCAAACTGTGTACAAGTGGCTGGGTGATTTACCCTCATGTTTGCGCATTCTCTTACTCTCCCCCACGTCATCTCTGCACTTTGCTCTGGGTTTTCTGAACAGGTAGGTAGTGCATGGAAACATTGGATATGTATTGCTACTTAGAATCTACGCTTGAAGGAGGAGTTTTGATATTAGTCAGGTGCAGGTAACTGGGAGGCCTCGCCCCATTAATCTACTGACTGCAACTATGAAGAGCTAGTTTATGTGTAATAGGGAATATCAATAGATATTAGGTAGAATAAACCAATCAAACCTTGCAGCTTCATCAAGAGAAAGAACGACGATGTAAAAGTAATGCAAAATAATACACTTCTTGTCAAAATAACAACTATTCTGTTGCCATGTATGAAAGTGTAGGTAATCTCATGTCTTGACGATTCTCGCTGCCTCCCATTTTGAAAGATGCGTAATAATTTGTAGTATATCCTCAAAAGGTATTAATCTCAATCTTGAACACTTTGGTTAGAACGAAACGCCAGGTAGCTCCCATGGTCAGGGCAGAGCAATACTACCATTGAATTATGAGATGTTCTTTCAGTTTGACGCTGGATTTATTGAATATTTATAGACGAGAAAGTACACAAAGGTAATAACATGGCATAGGAAAGACCCAGAATGCCTCACCAGTGACGAGGTAGTACTGTACCGGGTTTAAGTACTCATTTCAATCTGCGTCAAAGACCTCACAAATCTGAACAAATGAACGTATTCTGTGTTAAACTGTGAGCATCAAGCTTCTTCCACATTAACATATGGGAATGAATCGTTCTTGTATACGTAATAAGGCCAGAAACCTTAGCAGACACCTTTGCAGCAGTTATACAACAATAACACCTTGTCATCAATTAAAACTCATACCAGTAAATATCAGTTAAGCACTAATGCCATTTTATCAAAGTGTATGGGGTATCCGTCATTTAAAAGTTCAGTTTAAGCACTGTACCAATTCATTCGTCATCTACTGTTGCTTTTTGCCCTAGGATGATTATGTTGTTAAAAAACATTTGAAATGTATTCAAGTAAATCATACCATGCCTTTAAGTGCAAAAGTAGACACACTTTTAAAAAAAATAAACGTAAATATGTAAAACAAAAATTGTGTCTCACAGGGTCACGATACTTTTTTAATGATTATTAAAATTCTGGTCAGAAGAGAATTATGCAGGATTAAAATAAGAAAGGTAATGGTAAGGCAATTATACATTCTATCCCACAATTATAAGGTGTCTGACAAAATGCTGCACTTACGTTGTTGTTTGGATTTTGGGGAAGTCCGGAATCTCTTCCTTCTTCTTTCGGAAAAAGAGCCAATAGGTGAGCAGTCCAACAATCAGAGAGAAGAGAAACATGTCGGCCATGCTAAACAAGGCCTCCTCTTGCGAGCTGCTGCCATCATCCGATGGTGTGATGTTTGGGTCTATTCCGGAGTCGCCCATGTTCATCTGTGACACTAAGAGAGAAAAACAACAAATAATTCAAGATGTAACGCTGTACAAAGGTATGGCAAATCATGACGGGACTCATCACCACGGATCAAGCTCAGTGTGAAACTCCACACGAATGACAGACAGCAAGGAACGTTTGACATTTCGTGAAATATGGTAACATGGATTTACAAAATACAACACCCCAAACGCTACAAGTACACTACTTGCAGAGACGTGACCTTCACTCAGAATCAGAAGAGACATCTATTGTATAGGGCTGTAGTCAGTGTTCCTCTTCACATACTAAACACAACTCAACAAGCAGCAAAAGGAAGGAAGTCTACAACAAGCAATGGGGAATCGGAGAGGAACATCACAACTATGCAAAAGAGCCACTCTTTCAGTCAGTGATGCTGTGTCTGCCTTCAGTGGACAATCATGAGGATTGCATAAATGACCGCCTGTTCCTTAATTCTGACGGATATCTGAATAAAACAAAAACTGCATCTTGGTGCCGATTACATACTTCCCTACCATTCCAGGATCTCTGTAAGGTCAATCAATACACAGTGTAGGTGACAACATGGAAGTGTAGTCTTCCCCTTCAAATAATCCAGTGGGGCTGCTGTGCTAGGGTGTATGCATTGCAAAGATGCTTCATTGTGCGTTAATAATGCTGAGAGAGATAAGGGTAACAAAGATAAGTCCCAGTTCACAAATCAGTTCAGTTGGTGATGCAGGGATCAGGGCATCGGCTGAAGTAATGCTGAGGCTCAGGGCTTAACGAGGCACCAATCATCAGAGATGGTGCGGTTCAGACGGTTCCCTACACTCCATGACATTAAGTCACCGGTTCATAGCACGTCACCTTTTAGGGTCCACCCCTCACCCCAACTGTCCGGTCCTAGAACACTCCTGAGAACAGCCACCAATATTTTAATAAGTTATGAAACAAGGTTCTACCAATGAGGGAGGATAACGTGCGGAAGAGTCAAGAAGAGAAATAAGGAACATAACAATTACATTACAGCAGCACTCTTCCCAGCAACTGTGGCGCGCAATCCTCGCCCTTTAAAAGATGGTAAAGATGGGGCATCCTAAAATAACAAGCCGCAACTGATGAAGAGCCTACCATGGCATTGTTCATCGCTGGGACACAAAAGCTGCATTCGCTGCCCATCTCTAAAACCAGGAGCACTAACCCAAACCAGGTGACCCTTTAATTCTCACATTTCTTAGAGGCTAAACTTGAGAAATTCCATTGTGGCAAAGATGTCAATGTTAGATCAGTTTGTTAAGCGTACTCCTGAAGGATCCGTGAAATGCATTTTGTGCTTAGTAAATGCCAGGCAAGAAAATAGAGAAACATCCATTTAAATTCATTTTTGCAAAGAGGAACTTATTTTTCGAATGCTGCGCGAAATTTCAAACTGGCAATTGGAGTTCCCAGTAAGCATGACACTTTTCAAAGGTTGTTTCTACGTGACTGTAGGTCGCAGTGAATAGTATTTCACAAAGCAACTCTTCATTTATGAGCGGATGCTGATAATCACATTCTATTGTAGAATATCTTTTATTACGTTTAATATACTGAGGTTTTGAAGAATGAGTGAAACTTTATCTCGTATCCTAGTGCTGAGATACCTGTGCAGGAGCGTATTTAAAGACTTCTTGTAAATGCAGAGCATAGCCAACGCATTTGATACCCAGTGCTTAAAGAAGTAATCAAAATGATCAGTGACCTCAGCAGCACCCATCACAGAAGGGGGCCTGGTGGGTTGGAGAGTGGACAAGTAAATCATGGAGAATCCCCAGCTCTTTCCTATCTCTATTTGGTCCTGCGAGAGTTACAAGATTAGTTTATGTTATGCTTTCTCACCTATAAAACAGTCAGGGTCAATTTTAATGAATCTCACTCCAGCCTGTCTCAGGCAAGAAGGATATGTAACTTCACATATTTCTCTGCTGTTTACGGCCTGAGTCTGAGACAGTTTTGCTGTTTGTGAACTGAGCGCGAGTACTGTAACGTGACAGCTCTGCTACCTTGAGTCTCAACTTTTATATTTTATAGCTTATAGCTGAAGCTATGCTTCTGACTGTTGCTAGAGTGTGATCTGTGTGTGAAGTGACCACCAGTCCTGCTCTCGAAGTCATAGGATGGTAAGTGCTGAATATCCTGAGACATCTGCTGCCCATCGCCTTTGATCCAGTAAATGCTCTGTCACCTGAGAAATAGTTTGGGTGCATACAACTAGAATCTTTGGGTCTAGGGTCATTTTGCAATTCTTCGACTGTGCCGCCCTAAAGCACCGAGTGGTCTGTAAGATCTGCGTAACTCAGAGAATCTATTTGGAGTACATAAGAGAAGTAGAATGTAGGACCGAAGAAAGATTTAACCTACAGTTTAAATATGAACGATTGCATAAACAGCATAACCAGAGACTCGCCTTTTTAGTCAGTAGTATGGAGCTTGTACTGAAGAAGACCCAATTCTTGTGTTGTCCTAGAGTGTGAAAAGCCAAATCAAAAATGGGTGGAGTGGGGGTTGGGGGTGGGATCTTCCTGAGCACACCATGAAAGTAGTGAAAGGTGTCAGGAGAGCTCCCTCATAGCCCAATGCTTTAGAGAGATATGCAAAAAATGATGCTGTTCAGTTCACTCTTTGGCGCCATTTTATCAATATGTTCTCCATAGAGGAGGGGAAATCCTTATCTACGGAATTAGAACTTGTAGATTTAGCTTGTGTACTTGGTGCAATTCATGGGGAGTCTTTATGCCCCACCACTTTCGAAACTCTCCACCCGCCATGTGTGGAAAACTCAAAAATGCTTCACTATGCAAAGGTTTGGTTTTCACTCTAGTGAGCTTTGCAGCACAATACTTCAATCCTATTTATATGTTCCAGCCAGTTGACTTGCAAAAGTGGTTGAGTTAATTCCGATAAATTGGCATGCAAACAAATGCAGCTAATTTGCATGGTATTCAACAGCTACGTTTGATGATACATAATATAGCAGAGGGTCCAGCAGAACAAAAACTAGTTATCCAAACTAGTTCCCAGAAGACAACTGAATACAGTATTCAAAAGTGTAATTGTTCCTAAATAGTGGAGCCAATTAATTGAAACAACTCCTCTGATGAAAAAGAAAGTCAGGAGTGGTAAGAGAGTGCATCTGCCAATAAATGTGTTTTCTCTCTTTACTGGTCCTTTAGATTCTAACCATGTTTGAATCCAAGGCTGACCAACCAGAAATAAGCATGCTAGCCTCAAGTTGTATGATGCTTCACAAAAATAGAGTATATTTCTGCAGAAGCAGACACTCTTGCCACCTAAACTGTACAATCACTCCCCTGAGGAACTCCACAATAGATCAGTGTCTGGTTCAATTAGTTACCCCTTTGTGTGTACTGATGCGCATGCATGTGTATCCAAAAAAGAAAGAAACATACATGGAGCTGGCAGCCACCCCTGGTTTCCTTTCGAATAGTACTTTATTTCCTTTGGTTTGTTACAGAGTTTCATGCATGAACAGTCAAACACTGAAAAAGAGTAAGAGAATGTTTGTTTTGATGTTGAGCGCTCTTAGTATGCTGTAACTAGTGGACCGGTGCGAATTAGGACACCTTCAGCAGTTAGTAGTCATGGAATGAGCTCAGAAAAATTGTTAACGAGTAACTTTGGTCATTTAGTGGATGGAACTATGAAAATTGCTAAAAGATGCATGGGTCTGACCGATGAAACAACAATGGACAATCTCTTTGAGTACAGTTACTCACTCCCTGCAAGTGCACATTTTCTTCAATCCCTTGGTTACAAGAATATTGTTACGGATAATGAGATAGGCCAGAAGATTTCAGACCGGTAAGAACACTCAGAAGAGGAGTTCTGCCTGAGAATACCAACTGTACACCCGGTCCGTGCGAGCTACCAGTGAACAACTGGTGAGCCTGCATCATGCACAAAGTGGAACAGTCTACCAAACAACCTTGGAACAGCCTCCAGGACAAGGGCAGGTACAAGAAGCCTGGTGCCGTCTTGGATACACAGCTCGCAACAAAACCTCAAGCAAATCTAGTAACTAAAACCGCCCTCAACAAACTCAGAATCCTGAGGCACGTCTGCCCACACCTACGGTGTCCTCGGTGAGACTAGGAATAAATCCAAACACTGCGCAAAACTTCTACGGACTACCTTAGTCAGACATCTTAGTCAAACGAATCTACGATGCATGATCTGCAACCCTTTGTGCAACCCCAAGCTTGCTTATAAAAGGATGTACATATATATAGAAAATTTAAAAAAGAAAATAAACTCATGCATATAACAGTGTATGTTTATTTAATGATTACATTTATAGGCATCTACGACTATGTAAATATTACATGTATATACATGTGGATATATATTTATTTACTGAATAAGCAACAGTTACGATGGCTGTATAGTTTGGTGTAGGAATAGGGCACAAGTTAATGTTAAAAGAAAACCACTGAAATACACCACCTGTAGTTTAGCGAACTAACTAGAACTTGCACCCCATTATTTACTTCTTCTGACCTCACATATTACATCACTCAGAATATCACATTTTATTCTGAAATTACTGAGGATGACAGTGAGAAAATATAGAAAATGTGCCTTCATTTTAGCTTCTGGAGCACCTTTCATAATTTCTATGAGAAAATAATGAAACACTGAAAAATACATTAAACCGCTAAAAACAACTTCTAGCAGCTTAAAAACAGCATATGCAGACGATTTGGCAAATTTTTCTACAAATCCTTTGGAAGCTGTCCCTGCTATTGAGAGAGCGGCAATTAAATTTGGATTAGTCTCAGGATACAAATTAAACATCAACAAGACACAGGTGCTTCTCAATTTTGAACCGAGCTCACCGATTTTGGGGAGTTGTACCTCAGCCACGTATCTGGGGGTCAAAATTTCTGCTAAAAGCGGTCAAATATTATCTTTAAATTACACTCCTTTATTAACCGAAACTGCCAAAATCCTAAAGAAATGGCATAAACTCCCCACAGGGCTTATGGGGCGATGTAATCTAGTAAAGATGAAAATACTACCTACATTTTTATATTTGTTCAGGTCCATTCCTCTACGTCTTTCGAACACTTTTTAAAAAAAATTGGACGGGATACTGAGCAGCTTTATTTGGGGGTTCAAAAAAGCCCGCCGGGCTATCGACTTGCTTAAACTACACTATAAACAAGGGGGTCTGGGGCTACCAGATTTCAGATATTAATTGGTCATCGTTTGCTAGACGATTTTGCATCCTGTTAAGGATAGATCAGAGGGACACTCTATATCAATTAATCTTGGGGGAGGACAGTTTATTTTTTTTATATCGCATTAGCGACCCGAATTACTTTAAGCGTGTTAAATTCAAGACCATTAGAGATTGTGTTTTTATATTACACAGGCTTTGGGTAATATTGGTGATTCAGTCCATTCTGTGAGTCTACAATTACAACAATTCCGCACAATTGGCATGCTGTATTATACACCTGAAAGGATTAGCAGATTGGCAGGGGATAATAATAAAGGAGAAAAGACTAAATGCCCTAAATGTGGGACCGACCCAAGCTGTAAATTTAATACATATGTTTATAGAATGCCCGAAATTACAACTTTATTGGCAGAAGATTGGTACAGCGATCTATAGCAAACTTGGAATCGGACCTACTTTTACTACTCTGGAAATTATGCTGGGGTTTAGGGTAGATAAACCTGCTGTAGCACAACTATTTTCCATCATGATGGCAGCAGCTAGGTTGGCTATTGCCCGGGAGTGGGTTTCTCCGTTACCCCCAGCAATGTATCACCGGTGGTCTATTATTAAATTGACGTATGGCATGGAATTTGCATTGGCTAAAACTAGGGGTACAACCTCTATGGTCAAGAATGCAAAAATATGGGGCCCTATGGATTTTTAGATATAGAGTATTATTCTTTAATAAAGAAAGTATTATTATCTAGGAATCTGAATGTCCCAGATCAGGATGATTAACCACTTTGGAGGGGTTTGTTTACCCCCTTTTTTTATGACTTGTTTTTACTTTCTGTTTGTGATGATGTTTATGCATATAATTGGATTTATGGCATGTATTTCGGTATATTACCCTTATGTGATGTCTATAAAAATATTTAGTTTTTAAAAGAGAAAATAATAAAATAAAGTTTCCTCTCAAACATGGTTCATGCAACCCCAGCAGAGGACTAGCATTTTCCATAGGGTAAAATGATCTGACAACTAACCAGAATACTTAAAATGAGTAAAACACCAACAAATGATTTATATTGAGATTAAAATCTGTCTTTGCTCTTTTTATGTTTTTTTGATAGCCTCAAAAACTGCCATTCACTACAAAGCAGTGCAATAAGGACCATGTCCCAGAGTCCTTTAATGGCTGTCCTTTTAAAAAGGCTAAATCGGAGCTTATCTGGACACCAGTGGTCCAGATAGATCTTACTTTTTAACCCATTCAAGCCCAACCTGAGCCCCTCTTAAAAAGCTGTTTCTCTTCAACGGTCAAACCTATTTTCAACAAACCACAGACAGCACACTTTCTGCTTACAGTTCTAACTCCTCAGTAGCCCCATACATCACAGATGTATAACCGGACATAACTTGTTAGCGCCTCATCATAGTTCAGGTGAATCAATTGCACGTTATCATATAACCTTTCCGATCATATACTTGCTCATACTCCGTGTTGTTTTTGATGAAGTGGTTACATAGTGCATTCAGATTTTTGTTAGACATACAATACAATACCATATAATACAATACCGTACTGAGACACACAAGTGAAATTGCGCTGGTTACGATCAAGTTAACTGGCCAAGTTCACACTGCCTATTGGTGTGCTTCATCTCGGTCATTCCCGCTCCACTTTGAAGCTTCATGGGAATTGCAGTCCTGATGGTCGTTGGTCAGGCCGTTCTTAGTTGAAACTCGCATGTTTTTTGGTATACATATTTAGGCAAAAACGAACAAGATTTCAGGACTAATTATCATTATATACTACAAGGAATTATGCTTTCAAGTCGTACTAGGAGCTGTTTGGAGTATTCAAATTTGAGTTTAACTTTTCATGGCAGATTGGGCACTTTACTTGACAAATGCTTGCTTTAAGCCAAAATGTGTGGTCGTGCACCTAATAGACGGGTGTTTCTGTACTAGAGTGCCATCTTTTGCAGAGGTGTAGGAGGGAGGGGCCTGTGTGTGTGTATCTCTCAGAGTGGGGGGAAAGGAGACATGAAATGTGTGTTTTTTTACTTTATATATATTTATGTATTACATAAATGTATAGATATGTACAAAACAAATAAAAGAAAAAGAAAAAAATTGCAGGTATCATTTTTCCTCACTCTGTCTTAGGCTTCTCCAATGAGTAGCTCGTGAGCTACTGATAGCTCTCCAGCTACCTGTGAGTAGCTCTCCCATGTTCAGCCCAGCCTACTAAGTTCGATCCTTTTGCTTGAATGAATTAGTATATGTATACCAAAATTAAAAAGGGTGTGTTGAAGATGAAATCGCCGACGTTTGGAGAAAGACAGTAGAACTTCCAAAGTATATTTAAAGATGAAATTTGAGTGATAAATCAGATAGCGCAGAGGAGGCTTTACTTATTACTCGTGATATAACCTTAGTGTCTGGGCATTGCAGCTAGGGCTGGTATGTATTACCCATGTACAGGCATTCCAAGTTGATAAACCTCTTTTGCATTACTGCTGGAGACCCTGATGCACAGAAGTGAACACTGTGATCAAACCTACACGAGATGGGGGGCGTGGCCAACAGCATGCCGTGCTAGACGTGTGGTCCGGGAGCTCCCGGCCGACTGAATCAATATCCGACTTTTATTACGGACACGGTCCACCAACTAGACGGGAACCGTGTAACATACTGCCTGGAGCAGACAGGGCACGGCGGCCAGTGGGGTGAGCGACCCCGGAACCTGCACACGAGAGTTTGGCCGGCAGTTGAAAGGCGATCCAGTGAGGCAACATGGCGGCCTCGGGCTGCGAACGGCGTCCGTGAGGTAGCAGAGAAGGACACAAAAGAAGACACACCCGTTCAATCCTGGGCAGCAACGGACCGGGAACACAGAGGAACTGAGAAGCGGCGCGGAGACTGGCGATCCCCTGACAGGGCAAGGCACCGGAGCACGGCGGCTTCCAAGCATGATGGCGGACTGACTGGGAGACCGGACGCGGCAGACCGGAGGCCGCTGGAGATCTCTACTGCAGTCACCGAGCCGGTCACCAGTAAGCGGTCACCAGTAAGCGGAGCACCCGGGGCGACCAGTGGGGGTAAATTTGAGTAAGACCACGGATTCCAGGAAGAACACAGTCACCCCCTACAGTGCGCCGGCGGCCGGGGAAACTTTACCAAGATGGCGGACTGACCCGATACCGGCGCTCAAGACAGGGAGAGACCCCGGCAGAGGCGAACGGAGGCACGGCCACAGCTTTGACGGTGAGAAACACCCGACTGGTGCTTTTAATATACCGGCGATAGGGGCGGGGGAGCCCCCCTCCCCCTTCTAGAAGCCCTGGCGACCGTTACACAAAGATGGCGGCTGTGGCGCTCTGCCGATAACTAGGCCAGCGTCAAGGGAGGGTCTGGCCGGAGGACACTCAGCGCGACCCAGAGCAGCCGGAGCAGAGGCGATGCGCCGCCTACACACACACGCACATAACCGCCGCTAGTGGGATTGTGAGGAGAGGTGGTAGGCGGTGTACAACAGGGGCGCTCCCCAAACGGCACTGTTCGACCCCGGCCACGAGGGCAGGCGGGACCCGGAGAAGGTGGCACCAGAGTGGGAGACGCACTGAGTGGTGGTTGCAGAGTTAGAAGACCGGGGCACGGCGGGTCGTTCCCACACACCCGGAGAAGCCTACTGAGCACAATGAAAAAGGCTGAGCACATGCCAAGTACTGTAACCGGCTGGATTGCCCTGAAGTCGGGTCCCCGGGGCACACGCAACAATAGATTGGACAGCGGCCCTGGACTCCAGCGGTGCCAAGAGGGGGATGGGCCTGAGATCACTGCACCCAGGGTACTACTGAGGCGTCACCACGCCAACCCACATCCTGAGGAGACAGTTGCGGGAGCGCATACCGACACAGGCCGGAATCCACAACCAGCGGGAGAACGACTGGCACGGAAGAGACCAGTGAAGAGCGGCACGAGGCGGCACTACCTCTCACTGGGTACCTATGGGGTATTCTGCCCGGTAACAGACCGAGAAGACTGGACCTAAGGCGGCAGCAGTAAGAGTGTGCGTGGGGGTATCGTTGAGCCCGGGCGGAGAAAGGCACGCACGAGGACTCGAAACCGGAGGTCGCTGGGCACACCCTGGGGCCGAGGGGACCGGACGGGGGCTCACCCCCACGACGGCGCTGACAGTGCAAGACACCCACGACTGCAGCCTGGTAGCACGGATCCACGCCAGCGAAAATGGGGAAAAATAATCCGCCACCCAGACCACCGAAACAGGGCCCCATGGACAATTTTGCAGCGCCACGACAGGCCAAGGGGAACCCAGACACGACATCAGAAGGGCACATAGACACAGGAACATTGCTGGCAGCAATCCAGGCGTCAAGAACAGACATTCAAGAATCCCGGGCGGCACTGGAAGTGAAAATCGGCGAAGTGGGATCCGAGGTCACCCTCCTGCGCCAGGATTTCAGGAACCTCGCAGCCAGAGTAACGGAGACGGAATCACGCATCGGGGAAGCTGAGGACGCGATCACAACGATCCGGAAAGACATGGCAGAACTACAAGCATCTCACAGACAGTTGCTGTGGAAGGTTGATGATGCCGAAAACAGGGCACGCCGCAACAACCTACGATTTGTGGGATTTAGGGAAGGAATGGAAGGGAACGACATGGCGGCTTTCCTCCACACATGGCATAAGGAAACCTTCCCGGGGGCGAAATTCTCATCGTGCTTTGTAATTGAAAGAGCGCACAGAGCATTGCTGGCGAAACCTCCGGAGGGTGCAAGACCGAGACCGGTGATCGCACGTTTCCTCAATTATGCGGACAGAGACTTGATACTACGGGAAGCAAGGAAGATGGGCGACATCCGGCTGGAAAACGCCAATATCATGATCTTCCCGAATTATAGTCAGGAGGTGCAGAAGCAGCGAAGATCTTTTGATTCGGTAAAAGCTAAACTCCGATCCATGCACATCACCTACATGTTACTCTTTCCAGCAAAACTTAAAGTCATCTATAAAGACAAAGCTATTTTCTTCAACCACCCGGAGGATGCATGGCAGTGGCTCGAAGAGAGACCGATCTTAAATGGCAGGGAAACTGCAGGTCGAGAGGAAATGGAGAGAACAGTGAGAGAAAAGACGCAATGGGGCCCCCCGAAACAACAAAGACGGTCTTCCAGAAGGATTGGCGCCCGCACTACGGGCACCCCTTATCGACCTCCCGCAGCGACAGGAGGTAGGAGGGGGAGGTCGGAGTCTCCCGGGACCTCTGGCGCAGCGGGCCTGCGACGGCTTGGGTCACGGAATCAGACGTGCTCAGAAGGCGATGGTGAGGAAGAGGCAGAACTTGGAGACTCGGGAGCTGAGGAAGTGGAAATGGACGACCCTCAGAACTCCGTCCATCCCTTGGTGACTGCGATACGCGACATGGAGCATGATACCTCCGACAGGAACAGTGGGACAGAAACGGCTACACAAGACTCTCACTCTTGAACATTGTTGAAGCGGACCAGATGAGAAGTCGGTCGGGACGACCGGTGACACGCAAGTTGTCAACACCCCCCTTGTTTTGCTTTTAATCTTTCATTCTTCTTTTATTTTCTTTGCTTTGGGAATCTGTAGACAGCTTAAGTCTTTTTCAAGTTTCGTAGTTTGGTTGGAGTTGCGCCTGGGTACATAACCTGGCGACACTGTTATACCTGATCCTGCCGAGGCGGGAACAGTGCGTTATTTCTGAATAGCGGGAGGGAGAGGGCGGGCGACAGACCGACTCCTACTGAAAGCTCCATCCTCTGCGGGGATGAGTCTGGAAGGGGAGGGAGGTGGGGGGGGGGGGGACAGCCACAATCAGTCGAGTTGCAACACAGCTACTGGCACCTATCTCAGACGCCGACAGAACATGGGGACCACTCTACACTATGGCAGGTACACTAACTGAACCACGACGGGAGGACAGGGGGGTGTCAATCCTAACGTGGAATGTAAACGGCATGGGATCCAAAATAAAGAGGGGACTAGTGAACGCGTACATCAAGAGGGTGGCGCCGGACTTTGTCCTCCTGCAGGAGACACACCTCCAGGGGAAAAATGTACATTTATAGCAAGAGGGAGGTATGCGGTCCTGGCGCACGCGGGGTACACGCAAGACTCAAGAGGAGCAGCTGTATTGCTAAACAAAGCGTTTCCGTTCACCACAATACGCACATGGCAGGACCCGCAGGGCACCTATGCAGGAGTGCAGGGGGTGTGGAGGAGGCAAACATACACAGTAATCTCGGTGTATGCTCCACCGAAACTCCAGACACGCGCACACAAGGCGATCGCCTCCATCCTCCTAGAAACGGCGGACACAATACAAATAGTGGGGGGAGACTTTAACGACGTTATGTCGGAGGAACTAGACCGCACAGGGCCAACACGTAGGGGCGTGGCGAGAACAGCTTTGTCACAACACATGGCCAACCTTGGCCTCACAGATATATGGCGATGGCGACACCCTGCCCGCGAGGCATACTCCTTTTACTCTGGGGCACAGAGTATTTTCACGACTGGATTACATCTTCATAGCCAGACAATACCTCACGGCGGGGGACGAGGTGACCTATAAAGCGAGGGGAATCTCAGATCACTCGCAGCTATATGCAAAGGTGGGGGCGGACGCAGTGAGGAAAGGTTCGGAATGGCGCCTGGCAGCGTGGGATCTCCAGAAGCCAGAGATACTAAGAGGACTTAGGGCTGACGTCAGGATTTACGTGGCGGAGAACGAAGGTATGGTGGACTCCGGAATAACATTTTGGGAGGCAATGAAACCGGTTCTGCGGGATAGGGCACAGAGTAGATTACGGGAAGAACGCAGGAAACAACAGGCAGCGATAGCGGATTTGGAAGCCAAAATCTTAAACTTAGAAGACGAATATCAGACACGCAGGGAAGAAGGTGTTTTGAGGAACTTGATAGACAAGCAACGGGAATTTAGAGAGATTGTTTCTGACGAAGCACGGACACAAGCACTGGCGACCCTCCATCGTCTATACGATGTGGGCGACAAATCGGGTAAACTCCTAGCCTGGTTGAGCAGGAAGGAAAGGGCAGCGAGATGGGTGGAAAGGATTAGACGGGTAGATGGCGACATGGTGTGCACCGAGCAGGAGATAGCAGATGCTTTTGCGTCCCACTATGAAAGCTTTTATGCGGCGAGAGACCTCGGGACGGACGAAGAGGCGCTACAATACATGGGAGGGGTGGATCTACCCACGTTAGCCACTGAATCTAGCATGGCATTGGAGGCAGACATCACGCTCGATGAGATCTCCGAGGCCGTGACTAAACTGAAACCAGGGAAGACACCGGGGCCTAATGGATTCCCAGCGGAATTCTTTAAGCGAACAGCGGATCTGCTGACGCGCCACCTCAAAACCCTGTACACCGAGTCCTACCAGGAAGGACGCCTCCCGCCAGACCTCGCCCGGGCCACCATTGTCCCGATTCACAAACAGGGCAAACCTACTGAGGACTGTGCATCGTATCGCCCCATTTCACTCCTCAACATTGAAGTGAAGATACTGGCAACGGTATTGGCGACTCGTCTGAGGTCGGTGATTCCAGATCTCATCCATGCGGACCAATCCGGATTCTTGCCTGACAGGGCGACTAAGCTAAACCTGAGACGCACACACAACTGGCTACAAGTAGTCAAAGACAGAGTGGAGCCCCACTGGTTTCTATCCTTAGACGCGGAAAAAGCGTTTGATGCAGTGCACTGGCCGTTTCTTATGGCGGCGCTCCGACGGTTCGGCCTGGGCCCAAAATTCCAGGGATGGGTAGAGCTACTATACACGGCTCCGACAGCCCGCGTGCGGGTGAATGGCAGGCTGTCACGAGAATTCCGGGTCTCCAGAGGCACGAGACAGGGGTGCCCACTATCTCCCCTACTGTTCACACTCACGATTGAGGTCCTGGCGGCCATGATTAGACAAAACCCGGACATACATGGCTTCTCCTGGGGGGATCCCGGGGGCACACAAGAAAAAATATCGCTGTATGCAGACGATGTGCTGCTATACATAACTGAGCCCGAGAGCTCGGTCCCGGAACTATTCAGGGAATTGGAAGGCTTTGGTGCAAGGGCGGGTCACACCATCAACTGGAATAAATCAATACTCTACGATCCACTAGGGGCCGACACCTGGGGGACCCTACCTGAACAACTGCTCACCACTACTGAGGGGTTTCAATACCTGGGGGTGTATGTCACACTAGACAGGGCGCTCTCGTTCGGCGGAAATGTGGAGAGAGTCCTGAACGAAGCCGTAGAGGACATGAACATATGGAGGCAACTGCCGCTCACCCTGTTAGGCAGGGCGGCAATGTATAAGATGATCACACTCCCCAAGCTCCTCTATGCTCTCCAAAATGAGTACTACCCACTCCCGGCCACTGCACTTCCCAGAATGCATGCAGACTTACGTTCTTTCCTGTGGTTGGGGAAACATCCACGTATTGCCCTCCTGACACTCCAACGACACCAATATAGTGGGGGGATCTCCCTGCCCAATCTAGAGGCGTACTACTGGGCGGAGCACCTGACACCCATAAACGACTGGATCCACGCCCCGGCTGACCACCCAACGTACGCACTGGAACGGCAAACGTTATCACCCCGTAATGTATTCCATTATCTATATGGGGGGAAGGTGCGGAGGTCGCTCCTACCGGCGACGTTGATCACATTGCAGGCGTGGACTCGAGCGACAAAACGCATGGGATGGGAGAGGAGACCGACAAGACAGACGCCGTTGTGGCATTGCCATTGGTTGACGGAATTAAACAAACTCAAGGGGTTCCAAAGATGGGACGACATCGGCATCTCACATATAGAGGATGTCATATGTAAGGGTGAACTGAAATCGTTCAACATGCTACAGGCGGAATATGGTCTACACCACTCGCAACTTTTCAAACATACACAATTAGCGCATGCATGGAGAGCCCAACACATCACACTTACGGACCTCCCAGAATACGCGCCGCTGGAGGGCAGACTCCTGCAGGAACAGGTAACGCACCAGGCGGTCTCACTCACATACAAGACACTGACGAATAATATGCTAGGAGACTTGGCTAAACTAAGAGGATTGTGGGAGGCGGATGTGGGCGAGATGGCAGATTTAGATAGCGAACTAGTCCTGATGCACCCACGGGAGGTGGCGATTAAGTCAAGGTTGAGGCTTATTCAGTTGAACGTACTTCACAGGACATACTTTGATAGAGCACGGCTCCTCAAAACAGGGAAAATAACTGACCCCACGTGTCTCAGATGTCGACAACAAGTAGGGGATTTTGACCACACTATCTGGTCCTGCGATAATATACAAAGATACTGGTCACTCATTTTCACGGAATTGGGAGATGTCCTAGGGGTGGACATAGCGCAAGATCCAAAACTGGCATTGTTGGGCATGACGAACGACGTGGACCTGCCGCGCTACCAACTCATATTCCTGGTGCTAGCGCTAGTGGTGGCCAAACGGGACATAGCGAAACACTGGGGGGCCGCAGAGACACCAGACATAGAGGAATGGCGAAGGGGACTAGATCTCTACATGGTGGCGGAAAGGGTCACTTATAAGGCGAGAGGGTGCCCCAAAAAGTTCCGGAGGGTCTGGGCAAAGTGGAGACATTATCATGGACTTGAGGGAGGGCAATGAGATGGGATAGGCCGGGTAGGGTGGGCAATTGGCAGGTTTGAAACCGAATCTGACCCGGCAAAGTCAGAGTGTGGAGGTCCATAGCATCAAGGAGAAAATGTACAGAATGGACTGAGAAGGGAATGTTCTGTTGGGAAGCGTCGGAGGGGGGGAGGCGGTGTTGAGTGAGACTCCGACAGTCGAAAGGAAGTAGCAAAAGTGTGGTGCTAACAGGATAAGAAGTGGCGAATTTTTTGGTTGGGGTATGTTATCTCAGTTACAGTGGGCACAGTTGGGGGGTGAGGGGGGGTCCTATACAATAAAATGCAGGTTGTCGACTTGTTATGGACAGCCCGAAATGATGACCATATAGAATGTGCGATTGCTTGATCAACTTTGCGCCGCCCAGCCTCCGGGATGTGGGCTGATGGGCCGTGAAAACAGTTGTAACTTACGTAAGTGTATACTCGGCGGATTGGAAATACAGTCCGTGGGCTGGTGTTACCCGTGTGCTTACTGCTACAAAAATAAAGTTTATAAAAAAATTTAAAAAACCTACACGAGATGGCCACTAATGTAATCATGTCTTATGTGGTCACTATACAACACGAATAATAGCAGTAGCTCCGCATGATTTTCATTAAACATAGGTTGCTCGTATTACCGAAAAGGATGAAGACCCCTCAACCCAAACCTTTCAGGCTACTTTGAACTCCCATACATGGTTCCAAACTTCTATCTACCTACGCCTCCAACTAACAGGCACAGGTCACATGTCCACCACTCCCAATAACATTTCAAATCTACCCTTTACTAATCCATTTCAATTAATCTACACCTATTCAAAACAATAGAGCAATGCATGAGATCTCAAGAGCACAAACTTAACGCAACTAATCCTACGAAGAAAAAGAAGCCCATTTTACTTATTATTCTACTCTCCATTTAC
Source organism: Lissotriton helveticus (assembly GCF_964261635.1). Classification (NCBI taxonomy): domain Eukaryota; kingdom Metazoa; phylum Chordata; class Amphibia; order Caudata; family Salamandridae; genus Lissotriton; species Lissotriton helveticus. The sequence goes on along the minus strand of NC_136061.1, from coordinate 218,261,841 downwards.
CTCTATAACCTTGGGTTCACTGTAGTGTGCTATGCACTGCAAAGTGCTTCTTCACCTCGTCAGTGGTAGTAAGTGCTACATGAATACAATTTCCAATTATAAATGGCAGGTTTCTTTAATCCCAAGGGTCGTCCTGCCAGAACAAACACGCATTAGCACACAATCACCGAATCAACCGGAAATCTTCAGTGACAAGACATTTCAATTTGCCGTGGCAGAACTGAAGCAATCCTCTGATCCACACACACAACACCAAACGTTTTCCATGCAGGTCACACGCCAACCATTCACTGCATCACAGTGCACTCTACCTTGCAGCAAAAGAGAAAAGGGCTGTACACCACTTAGGGAGCCACACTAGTGCAGTGGATATATTACAGCCTTCCTGAAGTGCCAGAAGCTGGCAGGTATTTGGAGAGGAGGCGGCATAGGGTAAGAGGGAGTGAAAGGCGCAGTGGGTATCAAGGACCAGTTATGGGAAGACAGTGAGTGACAGGGGAAAAGTAGAAGTAATGTGCAGTGAGTGATTGGAGAGCTCAGGTGACTGCTGGGGGACCAGACTGAAAATAGAGAGACGATATGCTAGGTAGCTAGCAGGAGGCCATCAGAGACGTGGGCATCAATAGAGGAGATGGTCCCTGATGGAGTGGATGGGTAGTGACGGAAAAGGTTGACACTGGAGGCAGAGGGGCAGTGACAGGAGATCTGGACACTGATGGGAAAGGTGCTCAGTGGCAGAATAGGTGGACACTGGCATGCGATGTGTATGCATTTGAAAGACGTTAAAAGTGCCATGAGAGATGGACAGTGAGAGGGGCAGTTTTAAAATCCGATCAGTGATAGGACAGGCAGGCATGATTCGAATTGGTGCTCTGGCCAGAAGAAGTCAGCCTGGGGCAATGAGCGACAAGACACAAAAAGTAGCAATGACACGATGGGAAGGGCTTAGTCATTTATTCCAAGTACCCAAACAGCGTTTAAGCCAACGTTTTAATACAGATTCATCACCACATCGTCATCTGCCCCCACACACACATACGCCTATTTTTATGGGGGTTCACCGACAATATTATCTTGTGAAGGGCTCAGCCTTACGAAGTTTGAAGACCACTACAACAGTGGCAACAAAGCACGGCAGATATGATGAAAAATTACAGCGGAAACAATAGTTAAAGGCAAATCGGCTTAGAATGTATTTTCTTTAGATTTTAAACTCGCAATGTTCTGTCTGGGACAGAAAGCACAGCAGCAGAGAACAGAGATTCAAATTGCCATATTTTTCCTTTGAAGATAAAAACAAGCATTTGCAATGCAATAGGTCTTGCATTATAAACGTTTGAGCAGTTGGCATTGCTAATAATAATGCAACACTAGCACCTGAATGCCTCAAACTAACTACACAAAATAAAACAGACCACGGTTCTTCAAATCAGCCACAATACCTGAAACTGTTCAAAGTACGTGAAACTAACTGCAGTACGATATCTGAAACTGACCACAACCCTTGAAACAAGCATATGTGGCACTGAGTGGTATTATGGCGAGTGTAGTTATGTTGTATTGAGTAGAGTGTAAATATGTGCTGTGTAATTATGTGGTATTGAGTGTTATGATGTGGAGAGCATTTATGTTGCATTGATTAGTGTGTAAATATGTGGTTTGTAATTGTATGGTACTGAGTGGTATGAGGGGTGTATTTATGTTGCATTGAGTAAGTACATAACTACACTCAACATAATACCACTCAGTACCACATAATTACACATCACATAATTACACTGTATTCAATACAACATAAATACACTCCACAAACAACTCAGTACTACATAATTGCACGCCACATAATTACTCTCTACTTAATGCAACATAAATACACTCCACACAATACCAATCTGTGCCACATAACACAAAACATAATTACACTGTACTCAAGGCAACATAAATACACACCTTTCACTCAAGTTCGCGCTATATTAATAAAAAAAAAACAACTGCAACGCAATTGGTCTCACATTACTGAATCTTTGAGCTGCTAGTGTTGCATTATTATTAGCAATGCAAACAGCTCAAGCCTTTATAATGCGAGACCTATTGTATTGCAAATGCTTGTTCTCCCTTGGTGTCTATCCATCCTCTGTGTATTCAAAACAGATACAGAGCTTGCCTTAGGAGGATGCATTGGGAAACATCAGTTTCCACTGCCATCACCTCATAGATGCAATATCTGACCTTCTATCTAGCAAGGGGAAGCACTATCAGAGTGAGGTGAGGCAACTGCCGTGCCCTAGTAACGACACTTACTAGATCTGCACTTTAACCACAGTCACTTTATAGCACTGCTTTTCCACTGATTTGCATAGTGGAGGGTGCCCTACCAATAAAAGGGCACGGTCAATCGGGCTAGTCATCTGGCCTGGAAACATGGCTTAATAGACCTGACCTCGACAATCCCAAACTATGATCCCCTTAGCTACCCTATTCATCAGGGATGCACAACATCTAAAAACTCTCAAAATTCCTTTAGGGCTGTGAAGAAGGAAAAAACTAGGAGGGGTGTCATCGGTGTCCGGCACCTTTAATGTATTCTACTTTCATATAATGACGTCTGAGCCTCTCCTTCATTTCTGTAAGGGGGTTAGTGTAGAAGGGGCTCTTTCCTGCAGCTTGAGTGGGCGCAGTGTGAGAGGTACTGAATCTAATCTTGAGGGGTGGGCTGTGAAGAAGTAGCACTGGACCCGTTGCCACATGAACAATGGTTTGGGAGAGGCACACACTGCAGAATGGGTACAGTATGGAAGTAAAATGTGCCATACTTAGCTGCTACTGAGTGAAAGAAGAAGCCCTGAGAAAGGACTCACCCTTCTTATACCGATCTGAGTGATGTATGATGTAGGAAGTGGCACTCCCCTTGCTGCCATACTCAGAGGGGATAGAGTGAGAGTGGCATTCGCGCTACTCTCACCCAATGAATGGAGATTGGTTTGGTAATGGCACTTGCCGTCAGATGAGTGGTAAATTATGAGGAGGCGGTAGTCAGTTTGCTCTCCTGAACTTTCTTTCACCAGCACTACACTAAGGTAAGGTCACAAAAAAAATACAGGATTCTGTTGGTGTGGGGGGAGGTGGTGGGTGTTGATCATTCTTCCTAAAGAGCTACACTGAAAACACCACAAGCTTCTCCTGAAAAGATGCACTTTTATGTGCTATATTCCATCACACACAGCATTCACACAATATACAACGTGTCTTATGCTCACAGACACATGCTATTGCTATACATATGCAATGTACGCGCATGTTGCGCTCCACAAGAAACCTGAATAAGAAGAAATATTGAGGTCTTACACGTTTGAACAACCTTGGAAAAATCCACTACCCTGAGGCAAGTGCACTACTACAAATCCATCCAAACATGTAGAAGTTTGACTGCAATTACCTTCTGCATTTTTCTACTAATCTGGTTCAAGTAATGTGACCTTTTAAGAAGTAGGCGAAACAGTTCAGCTGAAACACACAGCAAAAAGCCCAAAGCTGGTCTAGGAATGTAATGATTAAAAACAAAACAAATGTGCCAACTAACCCTGCAAACTGCTGGGTAAGAACGTAAGACAACAAAATCAAAAATATGAATATATACATAGAACTAAAGAATCGCATATATGGCGCTAACTAAACACATCTTCAGAATCTCCTTTGATGGTGGATTCCAGTTAAAGCAAAAAGATCAATATAGAATATTTAGGGCAGTTTGGATGGACTATTGACAGTTTCTTTTCTACAGCACTTTAAAAGGCACTTCGCTGCTTTCCCAACCCAGCAAATCATCAAGCTTCAGTAGCCTCAAAACGTCCTCAAGTGAGGGGAACGGGGTAGATTTGTTCTACTATACATGTGCTCTGCATGTTGCTCGTTGCTGTAAGGATAGATATGGGTATACAAACATACATTTTGAGAAGAAGTTGGGCGGAGGAGCTAAAGGGAACGAAGGCTGTGTTTGTCTCTTGTTGCTGTGGTGGGATACAAGAACGATGGACAAGTTAGAAGGCTTTGGAAAAGACAGGGTTTTGGCTACTTCAATATCATTAGCTAGATGAATTGTGTGTCAGGCTTTATTATAATTTTTTGTGTGTCTGTTGGGCAAGAATGAGAATGTCATTAAGGATGAACTGACACAGGGAGAATGGACAGTTCTGACACCTACTGTTTACAAAATAGGTTGTGCTTACACAAGTATTCCTATAAGAAACTCTGTTCATACGAATTTCTGCAGGACCCAATGTTGTGTCATCATTATTCCTTGGGAGGAGGATAAAACCCAAGTGGCCCAAGAAACCAAAAAGGTCGAGTGTGATGGGCTCAAATGGCTGATGGTATGCATACTGATCTGGGTGAACTTGGCGAAATCGTGTCTGTGATTGATTAACATCGTTGAGCTATGTCAGTCTACTTTGCAAAATAATGCTTAAACTAGCTCCGATTGAAATTGCGGTTTTAATCCAAGAAGCGAATGGAAAACAGCGGACACACATACAGGCTCTGCCTCAGATCAGGCTTAAATGGCTGACATTGGAGTAACGGGAAGGGTTCAAGACAAGACTATGGGACTTAGAAATATAGAAACGAGAAGCATGTCATGATGGAGCACAACACACGAGGGACTGCAAAGAACACTGAGGCACACATGCTAACTTGCCCTATTTAAGAGGTACACTACAGCTACGAGAACGAAACCAAACGCTCTCTGTAACGACTGTTACGTTTTGCATCCTTCTCTCATCCACTGTCCTGACGGACTTCAATGGAAGTCAGTGGGCTGGCGAAGGAAAAACCAATGTTTCATCATCAAATAAACCACTGTGAGAATTTGAAATGCTGACAGTAAATTAATGTCAGAGCTAGAGACTCTTTATGTACCCTCATTTGGAGAATCAAACCTAATCTCATGCGCGTGATTAAAAAACAAAAGACCGTGATTAAAAAACAAAAGACCGTTTTTCTATGGTACCTCTCCAAAACACTTGTCCAGTCCGATCAACGGCAACGGATAATTCACAACGACTCAGTATTTAAAAATCCAAAGACTTAATTTACCCTTTCTAGGAGGAGAGTCACCGGAGCCACTCAAACAGGGGAAGCGGGCACCTCTCCTGAGGAGGAGCTGCACGTGAGCCCAGCTCCACGTTCAGCACACGGGGACCGCAGCATGTGAGAAGCACGCCGCCCTGGGAGATGCGAGAGAATGAACAACCGGGAAAACTGAGGCGAGCAGCTCACCTGTAGAGAAGGGGTGAAATCCTGAACTAGACGGAGCCGCTGCTCACCGAGTCCAGAGGCAGGGATGGCAGCACAGGCTCCTCCTCACCGGGGCACTTGGTAGGAAACCTGGCCTGGAATCCCAAAGGGGAGGCGGGATAGCCAAGAGGACGGAGCCGCGGACTTCAAGCCCGGGCCCTCCTTCCACTGACCCTGCCCTGTGTGTGGCGCCAGGCCTGGGATGTGAAGCGCTGAAAGCGAGTAGACAATAAGAGTGAGAGGGAGTATCAGCGGGGTCGGTCCGTATAGGTAGATGCAGGGCTTTAAGTGAGATTAAAAAAAATGCAGCGTACAAGTGCACATGTGAGCACAAGCCGTGAGTGTGCACATCAGCGTGAGCGAAAGTGAAAGTCTGGGGAGCGCAAGAACAGACTCTGCTAACACCGCCATACACGCTCACAGCTCATGTCTCCAAAAGCGCGCGTTCACAGCGCATGTCTCTAATGTTTTTCCACACTCGTGAACCCCTCCTGTCCCACTTCGCTAAGCTACCCAGCAACAATAAATCTCGCTTACACGAGCAGCGCATGGCACTGCATCGGTACGAGAGGCCTAAAAAAAAAAATAGTCAAAACTGTGGCTCCTGGGTCTCCATATTCAACAAATGGCTGATCTCAAAGAGATCAGGCATCGTTGCCTGTAGTTTCAAGTTTCAATAAACAGCTGGTGTTACTGTTTAAGACTGTTATTAGTCTATTAGTCTGTGGGCATGTCATATATTCAGTCCCAAACCGTGATTGCGCCGGGAAACCCTTTTTGGGTAGCTGTTGCGCAATATAAATGCAAAAAATAAATAAATAAATAATAAATAAAATTGAGCGATAACAACTCAAGGCCCTGCAGAATTCTCATCTCATCCTGTTCATTTAGATGTTAACTCCGGGTCTTTTGTACAGCTCCAACATGTTGATTTTTGGCTTCTGGGCGCTATAAGTGGCATCTGGGAGAAGAAGAAGAAAGATCCGGTTCAGGGAAAAGTAGGGAGACCGGGTGTGGAGGGGAGAGCGCGACGACTGGGAGAAACTAGGAGAAGGAGCGAAATGCAGGGCAAGAAGGAGGGAAAAACAAGGCTATTGGAAAAGAAGAGCAGGGGACAGAGCAAGGCTTTTAAAGAGTTTGTTGCGCCTTTCTACGGGGTGCCGCGCACGACAAGACCAAAACCTGCGAATGCCTCTGGCAATCCATGGCCTCGCACGAGACAAACGAGACAGAAAACTGAAACAAACCTGCAGCTGCTTGTGTTCCTGTGAAGAAGGGGCGCGGCCTAATAACTCGTGCTGGGCGGCTTCATTTGGAGTAGGGCCTAGGCTGCGCTGGGGCAGATCGTCAGAGCATCAAGTGTGTGTATGGATCGCAGACCCGGCAGTAATTAAAACTCTAATTGAATCAGGCTCTAATATTCATGGTCTCAACTATACAGGCAAAAACTTGGATCGATTTATGAATAATAACTGTAAAAATAGCGAAGGTAGCCCGCATCCGCAATGTAGTTCCTTCCGGTTTACTATTGACATGTTTTACTTAACTCTTGCATTCTCTAAAAGTGTTTGCTTTTCCCAGGAACGCGTTTCTGTGTGACATTCGTGCGGCATATTACTCATGTATAGCCAGGGCCGGTTCTAGAGCGGTGCGATTAGTGCCACCGCACCTGGTGCTGACTTGAGGTGGGGCGCCATGTTCGTCGTTTTAAAAAGCAACTGATGCCACGTACATTGTCCCTGCAATTTTCCAGCATCAGGAAAACTGACAACTCCGGTGATTGATGTTCTTCCTGGAGAGAATGGAGCTTTGTCTAGTGACAGTGTTGACTCATCATAGCAAGAAGGTTAATGGAGAAGTGTGGCTCACTGGTTAGAAGCGGCAGACCCTGAAGCAGAGGTCGGCCCGGGACCAGGGTTCAATTCCCGACGCGGCAGGGTCTTGGGTCAATGTCCGCGGACTCGATAATTCTCGCCTAGGTGCCTCCGCTAACCATGGTCCCACTCTGCAACTCTGGGCAATAGCTTGCTTAATCTCCACAACGGCCCTAGCAGCGCCGGGGATGCCTGGCTTCACCTTGGGGGTGCCCTCTCACAGGGAAAGCCAGGACGGGTTCCCCAGCGGTATACAGCGCCAGGACGCCACGTAACAAGGTAACAGTGCGCTTTACAAGTATACATACATTACAATGTGCCTGCTGCAAAGTACGTGTCCCATTCACATCACAAAGTGCATATAATAGAAATAGGTCAATGGATTACCGCTTTTGTCAGAGATCCTTTTGTTATTTGCATTTTATAAGTTAAAATCCTAATGGTGAGCTATTAACTGCCATCAAGGAGCTGCATGCAAACTGCTAGAAAAATATTAGATCTTTAATTTTTTTTGCCCAATCTTTCAATGTCCTAATATTGTAAAAGGGGTTCATTTGGGTGGAAATCAATTCTTATAATTAAAGGAAAGCCCTAATAATGTGGTTACATTTTAAATTCCAGATTTTTGTGCTTTTCCAGTCCAACCACTCTTAAACTATACTTCCTACCAGTATGGATGAAATGTGACTCCTACTCCCTGTAGGCCCCTGTCTTATGTAACTTTTCCTATACACTGATTCACGCAGTGATGATGGATTGTCTCTATGCAATGCGAATGTGATGTAAAGTGCTCTGACCCCCTACACTGGTATGGGTGGCGCTTTAAAACTAAATGGGGCTTATTTACAAGCCCCTTGCGCCACCCGTACGTCACTTTTCCATGTTAAAAATGACGCAAAAATGGGGCAATGCGCTTGTAAACAAGCTCCAATGAATCTAAGAGACAGTGGTTATGGAGACTTGAGGGGCACTGTCAAATGGTGGTAGTGAAGGAATCCGTGGCGGAGATGGTCATTGGGGGTGGGGGCACCAACATACATTTTAGCAGAGGGCGTCACTAGTGTCGGCCCTGTGTATAGCACTTTCTGTGAACAGAGTCTCCTCTAAGCATTTGTGTGAGTCGAGGTTGTTGACGAGTACATACATATACTGTGAGCCACGTTTGAGAGCTCCGACGGCTGAAGGCAGTGCGAGTTTCTACAGTGCCCCTCAGTGGAACATAAAGGTGTTCAGAATACATGCACATTAAATTATTGGTATGCCAATTGCAATTGTGATTCTATGCGAAAGTGTGCGAAGAATGTACACAGATGGGTGAAATATTGATGGTGAAAGTAAAATTAAATGCAGAGCTCACGGGTGACAGGGTACGTTGTGTATAAAGGGGGGTGGTGGAGTGTAGGAGATGCAAGGGAGTATATGCAGAAGGGAACAAGAGTGCTGAAGAGGAAAGAGATGAGGCGTGAACTGTGCAGATGGAGGATTTCAGAAAGAAGCAGGGAGTAAAAGGGCATAGACACTGAAGAGGAAAGTGATGTGAATGGAAGTACGTGAGTGAGAGGCACTCCAAGACCACCTACCTACCCCTTCCACAGACCTTATAATGGTTACCCAACAGTTTCATATTTAAGAATTAAACCAGTTTCGATTATAATTATTCACAACAAAATCATTTTTGTTATTTATCTATCTAATCCAGATGAAAAGCACTAGCAAAGCCAACAGGTATGGCCTGTTTTAAGTACCTGTAAGCACTGAAATACTGGTTTGGTAGTGTGATATGGGTAGCACAGGTTGTTAGTTTAAAACAAATTAGATCTGACTGGTCTATCCATTACACTTTCAAAGACAGCCTCAGGGATCATGTCTTCCCAAAAATCTTTTGATGACAAAGAACATGTTTCTCCATATGCAATATACCAACGAATTAATTTAGAATTACCAAATAACATTATCACTGAGCTCCATACTTCAGTTTAACCCAGTTTTAGATGATTAATCATATCTGACAACCATGAATCAACAGTTGACAAAGCATGATAAATGCTTTCCCACAGTCAGCTATCACTGTTTCACAAGTTTTCGCTTCCTCGGGGCGTAAATTTGGATAATTGATGTATGAAGACAGGTGTTAGCGGTCGCATAACCCAGAATGACATTTTGATGCCAATTTGGACCCTCCCGACTTCTCCATTCCATACAGTGCCACAGCAAACACCTCAACTCTGCTCGACATATATACAAGGAATCGAAAATCCACGAAATGATTTCCGATGTTCTGTTCCTCTGATATTTGTATCTTTGTACACATTTGTTATTGTTCCTCCGACCTTTCATCTATGGTCGTTAACTCAAGGGCATCTACTCTGCATCCCAGCTATACAACATCTACTCTGTTGATCGGTTTCTCGATCTCCTTCAAGCAGATTTTGAGGTCTTGTTAGACAGAGTTGACTTGGATTTAGTCTGTTGGAAAAAATGTTCCATGTTGTTTTATGGCATTATTGAACCGAACTCATGTTTGTAACGCACAAGGCAGTTGTCTCAACAGGCCATGGTTAAAGTCCTCTCTTGAGAAGCTTGAAGCAATGTTTTTCAATTCAAGAAGCAGGGGCACGATAAAGTATTCATTCTACCTTTACATAGATCCATTGGGGCATGCAGAACAGTTCTCAGGCGTTTCCGCTGACCTTGTAGTGTAAGTAAGAGCTTATTTAGTCGGACACACTTGCATGATATCTTGTCTGCATCCCGCCCCGAGACCACTGCCCACTACTACGGCTGCAACACCCCCCCCCCCTAGCGCGCTGACTGGCGCTTTCGCTTTCTCTCTCTCCTTCTTTTGCTATCCCCCCACTGTTCTGGTTCATGTATTTGTTCATTCATTGGTCACGTCCCCCGACCAGGCCTTCTATTACTGTTGATGAAGACACTATACACGCTATAACTGTGTTACTGGACACCACGTTCCTGTTGACACCACACGTTCCCATTGCAGTAACATGACACGACCTCCTACACACATGGTCTGCGGGGCACAACCGGGACAGATACCTTTTGGAACCGGACGACCGAGCCTGGGCGAAGCTTTTTGCCCCTGGCATTCATACCTGCATTACCATCATTGGAGGGTTCCACACATGGCAGGTCGCCAGCCGCATTGACCTCGGCTACGACGGTCCCTGCCTGACGCCACCGGCCACATGAGACTACTCCCTTGCCTTAGTGAGCTATACCATTACATACCTGTTACCATCATAGTGGCATCTGAGATGAATGATTCTCAGTTCCTCTATCGCCTGTCCACGCAGTAACTAAGGGAAGTAACGACTAGCTGGCTCTCACGGTGGACATGGACTATTGCACATACGGTACGGTTGCCAGGGACACATTGATACACCTAAAATTAAAAAAAATCCACAGGCCTGCTTACTTGACGTGCTGTGTATTATGAGATGTCTGCATGTTCTTACTATATTACGCCGCCGGACCCCAGGGTTGCCGGCTGAATGGCTGTGTCATCTCACCAGTATTACATTTGATTGCCATCCTTTGCTGCCGGCCCCAGAGGGTTGTAGGCTATAAGCTGTACGAAAGATGTCTTGTACAATAAAGGTCTTTAAATATTTTTTTTTAAAAATGATTTCTTGTCTGAAACCAGTTGAGACTATACCTGATCATTGTGCTCGCTCTTCAATATAGCCAAATAAGACTACTTCTTTCACAGGTGGGCTACCTCTGTACTTCGTTTTTTCATGGATAATATGTTTAAACTGTGCTGGAACTCCTTTCTGTACCAGCACAATTTAATAGAAAGGTAACCTCAGCCTCCCTCGTTTTCTATAGCCCCAAATCATGCAAGCAACATAGTCTTAATTAATGGCACCCCTCATATCAGCCCACACAGAGTTAAGTACAGGGGAGATGTATGATGGAGACAGCAGCGGGGAACACTCTCTGGCGTCATGTGCCACTTGACCTGTATAGTCTAGGTCTGCCAAAGACCAGCCACTTGGGAGGCAGTGGCCCTGGAGTAGTGCCTTCCATCGTATTACAAACCTCCATTACTAATGGGGTACTTTTACTATAGAATCATTAAAGAGGCAAGAAGGGCAGGCTTCAAGCAACTGCACATAGATGGGTTTGAACCTCATTTCCAGGTCAACAGTATCCTGTGTGGCTTCCAATAGCTAGAACGTTGGGGTAATTCTTCTCTTCCCCTCATCCCCATTTAGCTAAGACTCTCTCTGCTGGGAGACACCCTATCTTTCTGCTGGACGATGGTCAGGGCCTCTTGATCTGGGACTTAATTAAAATTTCTCTCTTGGACCAGGTACGAAGTGACTGGGACAGCCCTACTCACATAGACTGATCACAGACTACTCACGCAGTGAACAAGCAGGAAATACGCCCAGGTTTGGAGGAGCACTTAGGATGCAAAAGTAGCAGACTCTGTGATTGGATTAGCTGCCACTTAGGGAATCATAAAAGCCTGGCTTCACCGACCAGTTGGTTATTCAATACTGTTCTCTTTTCTGACAAGGCACCCACCTGGGGGTCACCAAGGAAGCGGAGATCCTGGAGTGGATTCCAAAGGTGGGTTTGCTATTCTCCTTTCAGACCCGAGAAAAGTGTTTGAACTAGAGATGGTGTCTCTGACTGATTACCAGTGAAAGGAATTTGCCGGTCTGACGGAAGGAAATGGGCTGCAGATTGTCGGGCTGGGCACTGGAGCAGAGATAGTGGTGTCTGAGGCTTGTGGATGCTATTCAGTCCTTCTGAACAGAAGGAGACTTCATATAGGTCCTCAAGATAAGGAAACTTGCTGCAAATCAACATTGAGGGAGAAGGGGGAAGCTCCATGTTGTAATTGAAGGTGAGACTAATTTGTCCATGACACTTCCCCTGTGCTTTGAGAGCCTGTGGGTGCTTCCAGTTACCATCGTAGCTGGCGGAAGAGTGCGCCGTTAAAGAACATGCCATTTCAACCCTTGGTAACTGTCCCAGGACTTGCAGTCTCCAGCTTTGTCCTTCCTTGTGTTGCACTAGTAGCACAGTCACCAGTGGTTGCCCTACTATTAAAAAATCTAGACTCCGACCAGTGGGCTCTTTGATATAGGTGCCTCAAACTCTTGGGTCATCTGAGGTTATCAGAGTGGACTGGCACCAGGGCAAGCCACTACCCTTATCTCCTCTCCTGTCCTATTTTTTAGCTGGCTGGGGCAATTGGACTAGTGGGACTCAATTAACTGTGCCAAGACACCAGACACACCTATCCAGACCCCAGACACCACCAGAACTGTGTACTCGCCAAGGGAGAGTGGGCACTTCCATTGCTTTGCGTGGTGGGCCAGTGGGTGGACCAGGAACATTTGATTTCATATCAACTGCTCAAAACCTAGTTCTGCAATACATTTATTGGTACCATGACTCTAGCTTTGAAGAGTAGCCCGGAGCAACACAGTTTGTACAATGCCATGTTGACTGTGTGTTTTGTAGTGCTTAGTGTCTAGGCGCTATATTCAGGTATGGGGTAAGAATTCTGGCTCCGAGGGTTGTAGAGACTTCTTATTTCCATTGTGTATCTTAGTTTTGTATGCAGTAAATTTTTCTTTTATAAAGTAAAGCACTGACTGGACATTGATCTTATTAGCTGGTTTTACAGTGTAAACTGTATTCTCAATGTCTAACCCACCTCCGCTCCTTCAGTAAGCCCTGGTCTGCTCGGTCTCGCTACCCTGAGAGAGTCAAATGTTAAAGAGGAGTACTTGGTTATCCAGTTTGGAGTCCAATGATACTGTGACACCAGCGGTGAACTGCTCCAATTGATGCAAATAGAGCCCAGTAACCCCTTACTGCCCCAGGCACCTGATCGTCACAGGCTGTACAATTGCCGTACGCCAGAGAACAGTTTGAAGGCTACAAGCCTTAGAGAAAAGGATATGTTGAAACATTAATTTCCAAAATAATTTCCATCTCAAGTTCAGGACAGACAAAATAGACAAAGGGTTTAAATATGTTGTGCATGTACAGTTTAAGTGAAAAACACTCTGCGTCATATTATCAGGTTTCCTTGGCGTTCTTATTTATAGACCAATCCAAATAACTGGCCAAGGCTAGCCTATGAAAGTGGAGTTCATGCTTTCGTGATCCCATGGTACATCTTAAAGTGGAGTCAAGGTTACCAACCCGGGTGACGCACATGACATTCTGTTTGCACGTACAGTGAAGCACTGCATCCTTCAAACAAAATGTAATAAGCACCAAAACAGGCTACTCATAGTCACAGAAAACATTTTGGTGGGCATGTCACATAACAGCAGAGCACATGTATTATTACAGGACGACAATACTAGTACTTTAAAAATCAGTAGGTCTGTATGCCAACGAGGACGAAGGTTTGTATATCTAAACGTATCGGATTGAGCAAGCTAATCTCACTGAAACACACACACTGAAACACACACACACTGAACACACACACACACACACACACTGAACACACACACACACACACACTGAACACACACTGAACACACACACACACACACACACACACTGAACACACACACACACACACAGATACCAGACTAATTTAGCTAAGAGTGGTACGATTACTTCAAACATGTGCGACAGGTTGAGGTACTGATGAAGACTGAAGGTATTTAGCAAAGTATTAGTGACAGAAAAACAAGTATTGGCAAAGCCAATAGGTCTCACTTACGTGGGAGCTATTGACTTTCTTAATGTGTTTCTTGTCATGTTGGACAGCAGCGCAAAAATGGGAAAAAGCTTTTTTAAATTTACATTCAAACATGCTGCACAGCAGCTGCGGTGTTATACAACACGGCTAAAGAAAACAACGACAAAGCCAACAGCTCTAGAGAATACCCAGTATGATCAAATGTTTTGGTGAAATTCATAATCACTTATTTTTCCACTCTCTATAATTTTGTTGCATTGCTAAGTGGGTGTACAATTTTACTGAAAATCAAATATCAGGTGCCTGAAAATCAGATGCTCCGGTTTATTTTTATCCCAGCGCCCAAAGTTTCCTCTCCACTCATCTGGTCACAAGTTTACATGTACTGCAGACTGAGGAGAAACAAACATTGCAAAGCCAATAGGTCTTGCTTCTGGCTTTGTCAATATGTTTTAGCCATGTTGTACACCAGTGTGGCTGCTGTTCAGCATGGCTAAAAGTTAGTGGGTTAAAGGAGAGTGGCGGGAGTGTTGTAGAGGGGAGTGTTATGTAGTTGCGTGACATAGAGTGGAGCAACATAGAGTGGAGTGTCGTGGAGTGTCATGGAGTGGTGTGGAGTGAGTGCAGTATCATATAGTGGAAGGGCGTAGAGTGGAGTACAGTTGAGTGGAGTGACAGTGCTGCGTAGAGTGTTGCAAAGTTGAGTGGTAGAGTGGTGTAGAGCAGAGTGGAGTAACGCAGAGGGTTTTGCGTAGAGTGTCGTAGTGTAGAGTGGCCTAGACCGGAATAGTTTGTCACAGAATGCAGTGGCACACAGTGAAGTAGTGTAGGAAAGTGGTATGGATAGAATGGAGTAGAGTAGCATAGAGTATAGTGGAGTGGCACAGAGGGTCACAGAGTGAAGTGGCACAGAGCGGTTTAGAGTTTGACGCAGTAGATCATCATACAGTGGAGTAGAGTATAGTGTAGTATAGAGTGCAGAGAGGTTAGGGCAATGGTGTAGAATGGTGTGGCGTGCAGTGAAGTTGTGCAGAGTTGAGTTCAGCGGCAGAGGGTGCAGTCTTTCAGAGTAGAGTGGGGCAGAGTGAAGTGGTGTAGAGTGCAGTGGCGCAGAAGAGACTACAGTGGCAAATAGTGCAGTGTCAGAGCGCAATGGTATACAGTGGCATAGCATCCAGTCGCGGAGTAGATCGGCTGGAAATTCAATGACGGAGAATATAGGCTTGCGGAGTCCAATGTCAGAGTGCAGTGGCGCACAGAGCAGCATAGAATGGAGTTGCATAGAGTTCAGTGATGTAGAGTGTTGCAGTGTATAGTGGTGTAGAGTGCAGTGGCTTACAGTGCATTGGTTTCGAGTAAAGTGGTGTAGAGTGCATTAGCCTAGAGTGCAGTGGTTCAGAGTAGAGTGGCATAGAGTACAGTGGTTTAGAGTAGACTGGCAGATTCCAGTGGTTTAGAGTAGAGTGGCATAGGGGGAAGTGGCTTAGATTAGTGCGGTGTAGAGTGGTGCAGAGGCATAGAGTGCAGTGGCATAGAGTAGATTGTTTATGAGTAGAGTGAAGTGGCGTAGGGTTGAGTGGTGCAGGGTAGAGTGCAGTGGAATAGAGTAGTGGTGTAGAGTGAAGTGGCATTGAATGCAGTGTTGTGGAGTGGCGTGGAGCGGTGCGGAGTGGAGTGGTGCAGAGTAAAGTGGAGTGGCGAAGAGTGCAGTGGTGCATAGTAGGTTAGAGTTGCATGGAGTGCTTAGCCATAGAGTGGTGCAGTGCAGAGGTGCGGAAGAGAATGCTGTAGAGTGCAGTGGTGTACAGTAGAATGACAGAGTGCATTGGGATAGAGTGCAGTGACAGAGTGTTGCAGAGTAAAGTGACAGAGTAAGATGGTGTAGAGTGGTGCAGAGTACAATGGCGTAGTGTTTTGCAGATTACAGTATAGTGGCGTACAATGCAGTGGTGCAGAGTAGATTGGTGTAGAGTATTGGTGTACAGTGCAGAGGCATAGCATGCATAGGTTGTGAGTAAAGTGGTGTAAAGTGCATTGGAATTGAGTGGAGCAGCATAGAGTGCAGCAGTGAGGAATAGAGCAGTGTGGAGATGCGCAGGATAGAATGCAGTAGCTTAGAGTGCAGTGGCATAGAGTGCATTGGTTTAGAGTAAAGTGGTGTAGAGTGCATTGGCGTAGAGTGCAGTGGCGCAGAGTCGAATGGAGTGGCGTGGAGTGGTGCAAAGTAGTGGGCCGCAGAATGCAGTGCTGTTGAGTAGATTGTTTCAGAGTTGAGTGCGGTGTTGCAGAGTGCAGTGGCATAAAGTGCAGTGGCGCGGAGCGGCGCAAAGTGGAGTGCAGTGACGCAATGTGGAGTGGTGCAGAGTAGAATTGAGTGGGGTAAAGCGGAGAATGGATTGTGTGATAGCGCACTGCCATTACAGACAACACATCTGCAATTGAAATGACTATTACATTTGGACAGACATACTGTTTTAGTGATAAAAATATACAGCGCGCAAAAGATAATGTGTAGAAATGTCACCACCTCAATGATATAAGATTTGTTTCCACCACACTTCAGAATTACCAAAACATTTGCTACATTTGTGCTTTTCTAATTCTGATATACCCTAAAATTTCAGTTAAGTTCATTTGCAGACATGTACATTTTGTTATGTGCTAGAAAAAAATTACATCATACAGCCTTAATCAAGCACATACCCACTAGCCAGCATAATTGTTACATAAATCCTCTCACTATGAAGTCTGAGAAAGAAAAGTAAACAACAAGCTGCCTGGAAGACAGAGCCTGACATTTGACCTCTGTCTTTGAATGCATAGCAAATGTGACAAGAGAAGAACCAGATTTAAAGGGCTGTTTACAGACAGCCAGTACTGGTGGAAGAATACAGTAAACACAGTTTGGGCAATAGAAGGAGCTATATAAAGCAGGACAGCCTAAAACAAATAGAGGCAGCAAATAGAAAGCAAGCAAATGTGAGTTACAAACCACAAAGCCAATGGAAAGCTGCGGGCGGAATACCTTCTGAGGGTAGCTTTCCTAATGTCCACAAGATATCATTAGCAAACCAGACAGCTGTGCTGTCTGGTAGGTTTCAACCTAAAAACTGCAAGCGAGCAAACAAACACGCACACAAAAACACACACACACCCTGCCAATCCCCCTCCCCGTCTCTCTTCCGTATTTCTACTAGCAGATGGCAGGGTCCTGGTCCCTTTTCCCATCCGACAAAGTTGACAGTAAGTTGTGCTTAATTGTTTCTGTGAAAGGAGTCGTCGAATTGGGGTTTGTTTGGGTTAAAAAAGACACTTCCATTCAGTAAGAAAGAGCATCACTGTCTCTCCTTGTTTAATATGCGAGAGCGGGGTACAAGGGTCACTTTAGTAGGTTTAACAGCTTGAGATGCGAAGTAAAGAATATACAGAAAATTAATATAAAAAAACTTGGCAGCATAAACATGGTTGGCTGTGAGCAACACACACAATGCATGTAAAAAGCATGCTATTACTCCACTGGAAAACAAAAACTAAACAAATATTTTTTTTGTAAAACGGGTGTGTCACAGGATAATGTGTTCACGTCAAACCTCTTGTTCAAAGTCCATTATTTTACATAAGCCATTGAGGAATTAAAGTCATAATTATCAAGAAAACACATTGAAAACAAGGACAACGGAAGGGAGGGTGGGAGGTAATGAGCAGCATGGACGAAGTGGCAATAGAATGGTTAAAAAGAAGCGCTATGAAGTGTCCATTGATGGTTGAATTATCTCTTATTTTTTCTTATGGTGAACGAGGGGCGACACAGACAAAGGGAGGGTGAGGGGTCGAAGGGGAGAACCAATATGGACAATCAGAGGTTGGAAGGTCGCGGTGGGAGGGGAAGAAGCAAAATGGACAAAGACAGGGAAAGAAGTAAATAGTATCCAAATCACAGCGCAAGCAGCAGAAGGACAATGATGAAGATGAAGCAATCAGTAGTTGGCCCATGCGCCACTCAAAAGAAGAGTAAGTGAAGCCAGCATGCACTGTCCAATGAGGGAGCAGCAATTAAGAGTGACAATGAAACCAACAAATGGTAAGCCAATGGCCAGGCTCTAAGCGCACTGTGTTATGCAAGACCTGACAAAGTAGATCAATTAAATTGACAAGAAGTTACAAGAAACTCATAGGACGATACAAGGTGTTGAATAGCACAAAACAGCATACAGTAAATTATTTTACTACACTGACCAAATACTTAATGGTTAAATAGTAAACAAATGCAGCCAAGCATACTGGTACAGGATGCCATTCATGCCACGTTCAAATTCCGTAGATGAAATGCATTCACTCAAGACTTGTGAGGAAAGAGCCATGACTCAACAATTTACAATAAACTTTTACTGGGATTCAACATTTTCTTTTACAAAGCCCATAACTGGGAGTCACCTAATGAAGTTTAACAAAAAAAAATAACATGATCAATATGTCAACCAACATTTACATGCTTTAAATATATCACACAAACATGTAGTGGACGTAAACATGGAGGGTGCAGAGAACTACATTATGAAGGTATGTTGAAGCATTTTAAGCTGCAGTCTCTCAAATACAAAAAAAGACACTAGTTTAGAAGTTCTCTCCTGCCAAGGGAACACTGGGGGTGAGGTGAGAGTGGAGGTGGCTGTGGTGGTTCGCCATCTACTCCCTCAAAGCATTCTTCTCAAAGGAAATATAAAACATATTTCCAACATGTGATGTGATTTGACAATGCAATGCAACTGGTTACAAGGATTATTACTAGCCGACTATGTCTCGTTTTGATTAAACTGTCTTTTTAGGACTTGCGCAATATAATACCTGGACTTAGGGCTCAAACTGCAGTAATTAAGCGGATTATTGTTATTTGGCCTTTTCCTGAATCCTTGCAGATGTAAGGCCAGCTAAAGGTATCATAGATACAACGTTGTGTGTCCCATAGATGTTGTACTAGGTCTGAGGCAAAAAGGTCAATTTCCAAAACTTTTTTTTGATGGTCAGTGGTAGGTGGACCGAGTAGACAAGGCCAAACTTGCGAGATGTGGGGTGAGCGTTATGTTAAATCCAGCATAATGCTTGCAAACACCACAAATCTCGATCCAGGTTTTTGCTGAACAACAAATAAACTCAAAAAGTGTACTTCGGATAAAAATTAAGAAAAAAAGACTGCTCGCATTAAGACTACTTCTACCAATGTAGTTAATGAAAATGGCCCCAGGATTGACCCTGTTATGCAGACTGCTTCTGGACACCACTTTTTTAGGGGTTTAAATATTATTACAACTCTGGTAACACTGACAGCCACACAAGAACTAGGGTTCTGGGTCACTAGAAAGTCACCCTCAGTGATGTGGTTAAAAGTCCGTCTAACCACTAAATGTTATTTTGAACTTGGATCTAAATTAGGCAAGGCATCGCACACTGACGTTTTGGTCCAGCCCAGGAACTCTGGGATCTGGGGACAATGGTGATGGGCAGGTGCTGGAATTTTGCATAGCCTAGCTGATTAGGGATGACATGTATCTCAGAGACATTCTTCAGCGAAGGAGCACCAAGGCTCAAGATTAGTGAACACTCATGCTTGCACAACCGTAGTGGCTTTGAAAGATCTATTCAAAAGACTGCAAGACGCAAAGTGAATGTTCTCTAACCATCCTAGATTCGCTAGCAAGATTTTAGGAAGCACTTGCAGACAGCACACTACAGCAGAAGCACAGAAAAAACTTCAGTCTTAGTGACAGCAGCTGTAATCTACCTTGCAAGAAGTTCAACACCTGGGAAGTACCATGGATTCACATAGGCAGAGCTTAGCAACTACTAACTAATTATAAACCCAGGTTTCACTACACTGGTTTCTTAAATTTGGAGTGAATCATTAGTTGAAATCCTCATTTGCTGGAAAATAAGCCAACAACTTACTACAATTCAGAGTAAATGCCGTGTTTAAACTGATGGTGCCAATCAATGAGGCTAGCTTTGGCTTTGCAGGCGTTCTGTAACAGTAGAGGGTCACAGATTGCCCTTGACTCACCTATGCATATTATCTAACCATTCCAGATATGAGAAAAAACAACCTCATAGAATGAGTTTTTCTGTCACTGTTGGAGAGGATACTGATTTCCTTCCTATACTTTTTAGGTCTCGCCTAGGCAGTGCTTGCGCTGTCTCTTTGAGACATGCTGTATATAGGATATGCAAAAGAGAGACAATTGATGGACGGAATGCAGAACAAATCAAAACATTCATCCCCCAGTCAAGAGATCTGGGTTAAATCCATCATTATTTTACTCACTATGCCACCCCAGTTTCCCATGAGGCACACGGTCAGACTGATTTTCATATGGCCATGTCTGAACTGGGGTGGCGGAGTGAGCTAAAGAATGATGATGGCTTAAGTGCTTGCAATGTTCAACACTCCATCCATCATCCCCTTTGGTTTTTGCTATGTTCGCCCTAAGTTGGCAGGGTATGCCCAGACGTGGGTCCCTTGCTCACTTTGCCACTGGATTCAAGCTATCCTGGCTGATGATGGCTGATCGCCAGAAACGGGTCCTAGGATGCTTGATTCCGGTCCAGGGAAGACATGGCTTGGCAATTCGAGCTGGACTGTTCCCATGAGGCACAGGGTCAAGACTGATTTGCATATGGCCATGTCTGAACTGGAGTGGCGTGGTGAGCAAAATAACGAGGGATTAAACCCAGATCTGTGACTGGGGGGGAATGTTTTGCCAATGTGCAACATTCCGTCCATCACTTTGTGTGTTTTGGTATTCAGGATATGGGCATAAAACTCCGCCTACTTTCCGTTCATTTTTTAATTGGATCCTGTCCCTGTTCTTTGTAAATGGTGGCTTTTCAATGGTCAATAGGCTTAGTAGTCCGCCTCATCTCTTCTTGTAACCCCCCCATGAGGACACACACTTACATGTGTTGTTACTCCCTAGGTTTTAATTACAGCCTCAAGGGACTATTTTCTGAAAAGGTTTCAGACAGGACACACACTTGGTCCTAATCTAGGCTGGCAGTGGTTACTGCACTCACTAGAACGTCTCACATTTATATGAGACAGTCTATAAATTTACCTTCATCACACCACCTAATCCAAAATTGATGTAATAATTCTTTTGTCACATTTCAAAGCTACTAATTTTATATATGGACACAGCTATTTGAATGTACTCATAGTACTGTCTTGCATGCAATGCATTATGAGTAGAGTGGATTTACCATATTTTATGCAGGTTGCAGTACCATATGTGACCAAAAGAGTTCCCTTTTTGGCCACATATAGTACTGCGCCCTGCAACATGGCTAGCTAAAAAACATTGCCATTTATAATGCCAATAACTCCAACTTGACGACATGCAGTGCTGGTGCCTTGCTCACTACGAACCTCTAGGAGTAGCTTGCAGTATTGCACCTAGACATGCAGTGGTGGTGCCTTGCTCACTAGGACCTCTAAGAGTAGCTTCCTGTACTGCACCTGGACATGCAATGCTGGTGCCTTGCTCACTAGGGACCTAAAGGAGCAGCTTGCGGTAATGCCCCCTAGATATGCAGTGCAGGTGCCTTGCTCAATAGGGACCTCTAGGGGCAGCTTGCGGTACTGCACCGAGACATGCAATGCTGGTGCCTTGCTCACTAGAAGCAGCTTGCGGTACAGCACCAAGACATGCAATGCTGGTGCCTTGCTCACTAGGGACCTCTAGGAGCAGCTTGCGGTACTGCACTGAGAATTACAATGCTGGTTCCTGGCTCACTACGCAAGCATTTGCGATGCACAAGGTCTGGCATTACTAAAAGTAAGAGCTATTGGCGTTGCACAATTATTTGCAACGTCAATACCTCAAACTATCAGTAATGGGAGACCTAATGCATTGCAAATATGTGTTTTAGAAAGCTGCCTGGACTAAAACGTGTGGACTGTACCTAGACAATTGCTCTAGAGTGGGAGTTGGGTGCAGGGTGCTGTTACAAACAAGCATTTACAATGCTATTG
The DNA here is from genome assembly GCF_964261635.1 of Lissotriton helveticus. Lineage (NCBI taxonomy): Eukaryota > Metazoa > Chordata > Amphibia > Caudata > Salamandridae > Lissotriton > Lissotriton helveticus. The sequence continues at coordinate 218,239,949 of NC_136061.1, read as the reverse complement.
GCGTTGCTAATAATAACGCAGCACAATAGCTCAAACTTTTAGTAATGCAAGAGCTATTGAATCAATCGCGGCACTTACGCTTTAGCTTTAAACATTTTAAGATAAAGCCCAGGTGCCGCAATAGCGTCAAAAGTGAAGAAATCAAAAAAATGTCAGCTGCATGCTGTCTTTCTATGCATTTACTTTTGTTACAATGGCGGCACCTGTGCTTTAGCTTTAAACATCCTAAGCTAAAGCGTGGGTGCCGTGATTACTTAAAAAGTAAAGAAATACAAAATAAATGCACATTTTTTGCACAGCTTTATGCCCATATCCTGAATACTGAAAACACCAGAGGGGATGGGCCCCTTAAATCAGTATGGCTGGGCCACCATAAATTATCACTCTAAAGAATGCCGAAACCGATTATCACTCAACACACATATTACTAATGAGCACTGTATTTAATGTTAGTCTTCTCCGAAGTGTCATGGGCAGAGCGGAGTCCCATCCGGCCCTCACGGATGAGACTGTTGACACAGCAAAAAATCCCCAGCACCCTGTAATAGTTTCCTTTTCATTCATAAAGGCAGAGCAGTGGGGTAGTGGGTGGGAGTGGGTCATTTCAGCATCGAGGAACAAACATAGGACATCAAAGTCTACTGCCAATGGTCCATCGTTAAAAAAAAGGGCCGTAGTTGTTTGTTGAAACAAGACAGGTTTGTTCCTAGTCCCGAGAATGCATGAAGAGGGAGGTGGGGTCTCGGACTCGTTTGAGGATATACTAAAGACAGTCACTGCGGCCACACCCTCGAAAGACTGGTGTTCCAAGGGTGCTGGGGCTGTCGCCTACTGAACACGTCCCGAACACCTTAAATCTCTGCTGCGTCTCCAACACGGTCTTTGCTTTCCTACTAAGATTTCGCACCTCACCCAGGTTTTCTAACTTCTGCTACCAATATTATCCGACACCGCTCCATGTTAATCTGTTTTAGTTTGGTAAAAGATTATGCTGATCCCCAGGGCATTAAGTGAGCCGGGTCCTGCCGGTGTTCAGTACTGGCAATTCTAAAAAGCAGGTGCTGAGACGAGTCCTTATTGGGCTCTCCATTTTTACCCTCAACCTCAGGATAAAAATAATAAATCTCAACTCTGCAGCAGTCCCACCCTTCACCGACCTTTCATGTTTCTTCAAAGAGACTCGTTACAGTTCTTTCAGTCTCACCATTTCAGAAAGGAAGCATTTTCCGCAAGCTATAATACAAGCCATGGTTCTTGCTTATTTATGTTATGCAACTAACAACGAGTGACAAAGGCAATAGTCAGGGTGTGTTGCAGGTGTAATGTTACTTGCTCTATTATATATCTGGATCTAATGACAGAAGTAGCAAAATACCAGTCGGGAGGTACAATAAGCTAAGCATAGATTTTCAGCTTAGGTCATTTTAAGTTGCGCCCTTAATGACATCGGTACCTTTGAGATAAACCCCCCAGTTATTTCACCTCACTTAAAGCCCTGCTGAACCCAAAACCCCTCTCCCCCCACAATCCCCATTTCCACCCCTTACCAAATGGTTCGCTTTGCTCTATGGCAACTTCTCCACCTCACTACGCTCCCCACCACACCAGACGTACATATCTCTAGCAAATAGTGTCACACGCCCATCAAGCACGTGGTAATTTGGATCCTGGTGTCTACTCCGAAAGCGCTACAGGACCATTAAATGGCCGCAATGAGTTCTACAAAACATGACGTAACATCCACGACCACCTTCGACGCTACAGAGGCTACCATCGTCCTCGCCATCGAAATTGCGATCAATTTCTGACTGGTTAAGCAGAAGTGAAATAATACAGTCCACAGATCTGACGCTAGACAAACCCACTGCACTGATTTCATTTTACTAAAAGGGATTCAAGTACAATTTTTTTTTTTTAAAGGACAAGCTCCAGTTAAAAACTAAATAGCTTCCGGCGCTATGTTTAAGCGGTTTCGCTCTTTCTGCTCGGTCATTGTTTACATTCAGTGACCTGCAAATCTGCATTTCCTGTGAATTTCAGTACAAGAAGCACTAGAATGCAACTTTAAACCCAATAAAGGACAGGCTGCTAACGGCAGCCTCTGTCTGACGCTTCCTCTGAAACACATAAATCATGTACATCGAGCAAGCATGGCCGCCGTGAGCAGAAGGTGGAACAGGCTGCAGGGCAATGCACAAGTGACCTGCGTCGAACTCTTACACAACTACATGCCTCGCTCCAGCATCAACCCCAGGGCCTCCTAAAATCCACAGAACTGCCAACACCAACACGAGAAAGCATGCTTGATTCGCACAGCAAGCTTGTATCCGCCCAAGGATTCCGGCAGTCCCAAGCGCCGATCCTCTTCCCAGAACCCAGTCCAACGCACATGTAGGCTGGGTTTGCTCGAGGTATTATAAATCATACTCAGCCAGAAGCGGAAGCAGAAATCAAATTATACTTTTCAAACTAGAAGATCCCACTATGAAGGATGGCCATACGTGCCCATGGATCAAGGAGTGATCTCCAAGATGTTTAACATACTTGTGCATCCTGGGTAAAATTGGGTAGTATAAATCCAATTGTGAATTAAGAACAGATCCCTGCCTAGCGCTAAGCAACAGGGTAGAGGAGAAACCAAATGTTACAAAAGGACGCCCTTCTGACATGAATCCAGAGCCACCCTCTCGACAACTTAGGTTGCTAGTAAACCACGTGGGCGCGCCAGCACAGTGAGATCAGGAACCTCCAGCAGAAAGCGTTCCACAACAGAAAGAAGAATAACAAAATTGCGACTTACAAGAAAGACCACCACATCGTTACGCTGGGTGATGGTGCTACACACTACAAAACAGTTGCCGCTTCAAGTGGTCAATCCATCAACATTATGATTGGTATTAAGGAATCTCTCCCCCTCTGTTTCCCAAGTTAAGTGGCAGAGGTTGTGTAATTTCTTCCAGTCTCCAAGTACAGGATTGTGCTGCACACCTAAGAGATTTCTGAGGTCCCTAGCCTAATCAACCCTTGGAATTCAGCTATGATTGTCCAAGGACCGAATGGGCTAGGGACCTCAAACGTCTCCTCAGTTGGTGGTCTTCCTTAAAGTGTGACGAAGTTTGTATTGGCAGGAAAAGAAATAGGCGAGAGTCACCTTCCAGCAGAAGGCCGTATATAAGGAAGCTTGCACTGTCGCACTAACTATAAAGATACTATGTACAGCTGCACAGTGTTTGGTGCACTCCTTGCAGATTTATGAGTTGAAGTGAAGCAAACAACTGCTGCTTATGCTACGCCCATTAATGGGTCTCTTGTATTACAGCGCTCCATGTAGTGCACAAGTGGGAAGCTTGCACTCATTCAGTGATGTGCACACAAGTGGAGTCTATATCAAAGTCCAGAGTTCTATGCTCACAAAGCATGCCTCTGCTGTAACTCCTTGTGACACGTACACAGTGTGTAGTGCTGTGCCGCTCACAGCCATGCGCACAAGGGAAAATTGATGAGACCTTCAAGGCGCTTTGGGCTCTGACGGGAAACCAGTACAGTGCGATAAAACAGCTTGCATCGATATTGCCTGAGCTACAACGACGGGTTCAAAAGTGCAGGGGCAAAGACGATCAGAATTTCTTTAAAAGCAGCTAAAAAAAAACGACTAAAAGAGGACAAAATGGTCCTTATTCAAAACTTGCTTAGAAGAGCCCAACTGAGAACCAATGCAACATGCCAGTGGAAAAATACATTCACAAAGTGGCAGTCATGATATGCGACTCACCCCACTATTTAAAACAAGAAGCACACAAGATGTCAGAGGTTCTTTCATTTTCTTGCTTCCCTGTGAAATGGATCCAAAAAAAGAACAAGCCTGCGAGTGGTGTGCTTGCGCCACAGCGAGACATGTGGCTTCAATTATCGCGCCCGGGCCTGGGCATGATAATTGAAACCATATGGCAGCGGTGCGCGTAATAGACACCAATAGGCCATGGGCGGAGCAATGCGCACGCCTTTGGCCAAATGCGTGCTGTCTTTAATAAAAAGACGCACACAAAGGCCAATAGTGTGGGCCAAAAGGAAAAGCACACGCACGACCGTGTGCGATTCCTAGGTCCGTTTTCAAACCCCCCTCAAGAGGTCTCTCGCTGCGCGAGCAATGCTGCACACTGCAACGCTGGCGCGAGACCTAGAAAGAGCTCCTGCATGAATCTGGTTCTGTCATGGCAGCGTGGGGCACCACAACAGAAATATATAACCAAATGGGGGTACTTGCAGAGGGTGAAGGTCTACCTTCAGTCATATACACACTTATAATATTGTCCCACAAGCAGTCTCGATTTCCAGGACCCAAACATGTACACAAGCAGCAGCCTCACACATTCTGGAAGAGGGAGTTCTCATTGTTGGGTCTGTTTGGGTTGCAGCCACATGGTACACAAAGAGAAGGCTAGGGAACAAATGTAAGTGAGACTATTGCTGAAGAGCAAGGGAAACCCTTTTAGAGCCGCAACCTTCTTATTGCAGAGAGATAATCTGCTGCTATGGTATTGCTGTAAAGTAGTCGCTTAAATTAGGAGTACCCAGACATGCCAACATTAATGTAACAAGCATTGGCATAGCCAATAATTCTTGCCCATGGGACCGTAAAAGTGTTTAGCGAGAGCTATAGGCTTTGTCAATGTGTTTAAGCTATGTTGTAGAGCCGTGTGGCTGCTGTGCAGCATGTTGAAAAGTTATGATAACATTTTATAAGCATTTTTGTTATATATAACCAAGTAAAAATTATCTACAAATGAACGACCCTATGAAACAAGCATCCACACCTGCCATTAAATATGCCAAGACACCCACACCGGTCTGTAAACATACTAAAATGCACACCTGTCTGTACACATACATAGATGCAAATCTTTTGGTGAGCATACCAAAAACACTACAACACACATCTGTAAACACACTAAGATGGACACATCTGTAAACAGAAAGATTCACACCATTCATTAATTTAAACATCCAAAGAGAACATATCAATCTGTTCAGGCATACTATCTAAGGCACGCACCCCACTCTGTAAACATGCACAAGGATCCGCATCTTTTAGTAAACATACCAAGAGAACCACAGCACAGCTTTGCAAACACTACAAGCTGTGCACCTGTCTGTAACCATACAGAGATCCACACCTGCCATTCAACATACCAAAAGACACATACCTCTCTGTAAACATACTGAGGGAACCACACGTGTGTGTAAACATTCAGAGAGATGCACAACTGTTGGTGAGGGTACCTAACACAAACAACCACACGTGTCTTAGTAAACACACACAGAGGTGCACACCTCTCTGTAAACTTTCAAAGAGATGCACGCAGACCACTCTGTAAAGATACAAATAAACCCATAGCCATCCAATGAAGCACAAATCCCCATAAACCTATGTGCATGCCGTTAATGTCTGGGCAGGGATGGCACTGGGGCGCTGCCAGGTCACAGACGGGCAGGGTGCGCGTGCCAGCAGCTCACACACGTCATGACTTCTTGAGCAGGCCTGCCTTTGTTCTTCGCAGTCACCACTGCTGCACCACCGGCAGCTTTGTGATTTCAGGAAAGCATTCAATGTCTCTCGGTGAGGGGTGTGTGGGCAACAGTTCTGCGTGTGCAACAGGAAGGGTTGGGAAGGAGAAACCGGGAAGAACGGAGGGGAGGTTACAGATGGAAAGAACTGACGGGAAGAGGAGAGCGAGGGGTGAGGGAGAGGAAAAGAAGATGTAAAAGAGAAGGGGAGGTTAGGGGGGAAGCAAAATCGAGTCAGAAGAGGGTGGGGGCGAAGAAGGAAGAGAAAGCCAGGGAGGTGGAGAGCGAGGGAGAGGCCTCAGGAGGAACAAAGGAGAGAGTGGAGGCAGGAGGAGACCAAGGAGAGACAGAGGAAAGCCAGATGGCGCCTGATTGCGCGCTGTAAAGGTGCTACGAGGAAAGCCAGATGGCGGCTGTACGCGTGTCCGCGCGTGTACCGTAAGCTTTAGGCCACAAGCAAAAGCTTGTGGTTGGATTTCTAAAGCCCACTCACTACATGGTTTGCCAGACCAGCGCATGCGCTGGCTGGGCAAGACCTAAAAAAAGGAAGACTTACGAAGAATACTCAACAAAAAGGTATGGAGAGACGATTCGTACAAACACCTGTAGATTATTGTCCATACAATGGATAAAAGCACCCACCTTTAATCATTACCTTCACACAAAGTGTCTTAGAAAACGTAAGCAAATAAAGGAGTTTAAAAGATTAGTAGATTTATTGGATAAGATTCTTGAGCAGGCCTGCCTTTGTTCTTCGCAGTCACCACTGCTGCACCACCGGCAGCTTTGTGATTTCAGGAAAACATTCAATGTCTCTCGGTGAGGGGTGTGTGGGCAACAGTTCTGCGTGTGCAACAGGAAGGGTTGGGAAGGAGAAACCGGGAAGAACGGAGGGGAGGTTACAGATGGAAAGAACTGACGGGAAGAGGAGAGCGAGGGGTGAGGGAGAGGAAAAGAAGATGTAAAAGAGAAGGGGAGGTTAGGGGGGAAGCAAAATCGAGTCAGAAGAGGGTGGGGGCGAAGAAGGAAGAGAAGGCCAGGGAGGTGGAGAGCGAGGGAGAGGCCTCAGGAGGAACAAAGGAGAGAGTGGAGGCAGGAGGAGACCAAGGAGAGACAGAGGAAAGCCAGATGGCGCCTTATTGCGCGCTGTAAAGGTGCCACGAGGAAAGCCAGATGGCGGCTGTACGCGTGTCCGCGCGTGTACCGTAAGCTTTAGGCCACAAGCAAAAGCTTGTGGTTGGATTTCTAAAGCCCACTCACTAAATGGTTTGCCAGACCAGCGCATGCGCTGCTGGGCAAGACCTAAAAAAAGGAAGACTTACGAAGAATACTCAACAAAAAGATATGGAGAGACGATTCGTACAAACACCTGTAGATTATTGTCCATACAATGGATAAAGGCACCCACCTTTAATCATTACCTTCACACAAAGTGTCTTAGAAAACGTACGCAAATAAAGGAGTTTAAAAGATTAGAAGATTTATTGGATAAGATTCTTGGGCGTCACAATAACTGCATGAAGAATAAAGGTATGAGTTAACTAGTGCATACCTCAGAGCTGCCATCATTTGCCCTTTTCTAGCAAGAACGAAGAAAGTTTCTACTCCAAAATTAAAAGTGCACTGCACCACAGACTCCACTTCCACCCTTTTAAAACGTGTATTTGCTGTTAGAGGCACCAAGGCTTCTTAAATATACATTAAAAGCAGAAAAGCTTTCTGTCGGAGTAGATGCAAACCTTAAGAAGGCTATTTCCTTAATGCATTTACTTGAATAATTTTCAGAAATTAGTTTAAGAAAACAGCTCAGCCTCTGGGAAACGAAACCCAAAACAGGAAGGTAAAGATGAGTCAGGAAACACTTAGCAACATTTCTGCTTTGGTAGCATGACTTGACAACTTGATTCTGGTTGGATTTACTGAGTCATTATACAAGTAGAACTCAGCAGTTTTATTACATGGAGTGGGCTACATTGAACACGTCACCTCTTCCTTCACAGGTACCTGAGGAGCATTGAATGGGTGTATAGAGTTAAACAAGCATTGTCAAAGCCAATAGGTCTCGGGCTATTGGCATTGCCAATGTGTTTTAGCCACGGATGTACACCAGCGTGGCTGCTGTTCAGCATGGCTAAAAGTTAGTGGCATAGAGGAGAGTCACGTAGAGTGGAATGGCGAAGAGTGGAGTAGTGTTGTGGAGTGGCAGAGTGTTGTGTAAGGGAGTGGCATAGTGTGGAGTTGCATAGAGTGGCATACACTGGAGTGAGTGGTGCGGCACAGAGCGGAGTGGAGCGATGCAGAGTGGGGCAGTCGAGTGAAAATGCAGGAGAGGAGAGTACAGAGTAGAGTTGAGTGGCATAGAGTAGAATAGCATGGAGTAGAATATAGTGCCGTGGAGTGAGGTGGCATAAAATGCAGTGCCATATAGTGGAGTAGCGCAGACTGGAGTAGAGTGCACTGTTGCAGAGTACAGTGATGCAGAGTAAAGTGCAGTGGCATGCAGTGCAGTGTCAGAGTATAGTTGTGTAGAGTGCATTGACGCAGAGTGCAGTGGTTAAAAGTAGAGTGGTGAAGAGTGCAGTGGCATAGAGTGGGAGGCATAGAGTGAAGTGGCGCAGAGTAGAGTGGCAGAGTAGATTGTGTCAGAGTGAGGTGGCATAGAGTGCAGAGTGTAGTGTAGTTGCATAGAGTGGTATAGAGTGTAAAGGCAGAGTTAAGTGGTGTAAAGTGCAGTGGCATGTGGTGCAGAGCAGATTAAATTGCCATACAGTGTATTGGTGTAGAGTGCAGGGACACAGAGCTGTGTGTTAGAGTAAAGTGCGTTGGCATAGAGTGTACTGGCACAGAGCGCAGTGGCGTAGAGTGCAGTGTTGCAGAGTGGCATAGAGTACAATGTTGTAGAGTAGTGTTGTGCAGAGTAGATGTGAGTGGCCTGGAGTGGTGCAGAGTGCAGTGGCAAAGAATGCAGTGGAGCAGAGTGGTGAAGAGAACATTGGAATAGAGTAGAGTGGTACAGGGTAGAGGAGAGAGGCATAGCATGAAGTGGTATAGAGTACCGATGTGTAGAGTGGAGTGATGCAGAGTGCATTGGCTTGGAGTGATATAAAGTGGAATGGTGCAGAGTAGAGTGCAGTGGTCTAGAGCAGAGTATGCATGGTATGGTAGTGCACTGCCATTACATACAGCACATATTCAATTGAAATGACCATTACATTTGCACAGACATACAGTTTTACTAATAAAACTATACAGTACACAAATTAAAATGTGTGGAAATTACATCACCTAGTGTAATGATTTGTTTTTATAATGTTAAAGTATTTGGTTCCAACATATTTCAGAAATAACAAAAAATGTGCTTCGGTGTTTTCCTAGTTCCGATATATTTGGAAATGCTTCCACGGTTCATTAAAATGTTTTTGTTTGCTAGAAAAAACTCTTTGCTACCTCCAGTATCTAGCAACAATTTCAAATAAATCATCTCACTTTGAAGACCTTTGAATGCACCTTTGAATGCACAGCATATGTGACAAAATCAGTACAAGATTTTAAAAACTGTTTACAGAAAGGGAGTTTGCGGAAGAATACAGTAAACACCGTTTAGGCAATGGGTGGGAGAAAACTAACCTGGAGAGCCGAAAGCAAATAAAGCCAGCAAACAGAAAGCCAGAAAATGCGAGTTACAAACCACAAAGCCAACGGTAATCAACTGACTGAATGCATTCCTAGGTCAACTTTCTGAAAGTCCCCAAGACATCTCTAGCAAACCAGACAGCTGCGCTTTCTTGCAGGCAGAGAGCATGGGCCCCTCAGGGATCGATTCCCGGCACCAGCTCAGCATCATGTGACTCTGAGCAATAGCTCACCTAATCTCCCCGATGGCCCCCAGTGCCATGTGATATGTGATAGGTTTACTCTTTACGAATAGGAATTGTTATTATTTATTATTATAATTATAAAAAGAGGCTGCCATATTTCCCTTCCACTAGGAGCATGCACAAGCAGGTCGGGCACCTAAAGCACAGATTTGAACAATACAAAAGGTCAGTACTTTCTGCAGTGGAGCAGTTGTCTGAACCCCCTCGCAAAGCTATCAGGCCCCGGACATCCATAGGTTCAGTATGCAAACAGATTTATGGGAAAACGTGCCAAAATGGGCATTATACGCGATCGTACAATAACACACATGCATATTACAGATTTTGGCATGTATGTTTCATTCAAAAATGGTATTTCAAGTCGAGCAAATGGTATTTTCCGTCCTCAGTTGAGATTTCAAGATATAGGGTAAGAAGGGCATTAAGTGGGCGTGGGGTGGTGTCTGAGCCCCCCCAGTTTTTTTGGGGGGCCTCGAAAGGGGGCTCTATTTTCAGGCCTCAAGGTTAGGGTGACCAGACGGCCCGGTTTTTGTTTGGTGTTACTAGTGTGGGTAACATGTCATGATAGTGAAATACTGCCAATTTCGTTTTTCACTATTGAAAGGCTATCTTGCCAATAGGATAACATGGGGAATGCTGTGTAACATGTTTACCTGCCTATCTTCCCATAACGGCAAGATAGTCATATGGAATCTGGTATCCCTGAACTCAGAATTTAATAACACATCCTTTAGTGAAGATGGTTTTTAAATTCTGAGTTTGGAAATAGCACTTTTAGAAAGTGGCTATTTTCCTGTTCAACCTTTGTGTGCCTCTGCCTGGTTCTGTATTGACTGTCTGGTTTGTGAGCGACAGGGGCTGGGGGTGGCTCCAAGAGGCTGGCTGAGTCAATACAAGGCTGAATAGACCCATCTGCATGTTGAGTAGTGGGAGGAGTAGCACCTGGGTCTCAATAGGGCTCTGCCTGCCTGCCACAATGCTGGCTCCACCTCCTGCTGTGCGTCTGGTGGCCCTGGCCCACACTCACAAAGGAAGAAGAGGTGCACTAGCAGAGTGCACCCAGAAATGGTTTAGATTGGGTCCAGGACCACTCAGACAAGAAGAACAAAGACTTTTGGAGTATAAAAGTAGGACTGGAGCCCCAGTAAAAATAGATTAGGAAACTTTATGATCAAGAAGGAATCCGTGCTGAGTGTCTGGGAGCTGACCTACAGTTGCTGTGATTGCTGAGGAAGAGAACCAAGGGACTGTGTGCTGTGTCCCCCTAACTTGACGAGGAGCTGTGCTGTGTACTTTGCCCCTCTGATTTTTACATGTTTTTTTTTAAAGTGTTTGGTATTTTATGGCTTATACTCAATAAATATGCTTTTTTGCCCATCTTATTATCCTTTGCTGGATGCAACTTTATGATTTTCTTAAGCACACAATGCTAGTTATCTTTATTTAGACCACACCCCTACTCGGATAGGCCACACCCCTTTAAGAAATTTGTCACGCCCCTTTTAGAGCACCACCAGTTTTTTTCCCACTTAAAGCCCTGAGGGTAAGCATACTCCACCCTCAACAATGACTGCTGATCAGTAATTGCAGGATGAAAAGAACACCACCTTCAGTTTTTAAACCCCAACAACCACAAAATAACTATTTGTATTCCCGAACTACAGCCACGTGCCAAGTAAAACAAAATCAGTCTTTTCACGTTGACCTCATGGGACACTGGTGTGGGTCTCAATCCTGCACTTAACTACAAAGTGCACCCAGCCTTAATGCACTTCAGTAGAAAAGTTGATTTCCAAGTCTGGTTCTATAAAGGCCACATTGGCAAAAATAAATCTTATAGTTCTCATTAATCAACACGGAGATGCAGATCACATACAATCCTATGCGAAACAGACCATTATTGATTTGCAAATAATGTGGACTGCATTCTCCCTCTAAGAAGGGAGTGGGATGCAAAAGCAGCCAAAGCTTGATGTGTACAGTTAAAATGACCCGGGGATGTAGAGTGCCTGTAGGATATAGGAATGCATGAGTGCATTTAATATACTAGTTCTTTTTTTTTTTTTTTTTTTTTTTTTTTTTTAAGTACTTGAGCCTTCCTCGCACACTTTTCAAACCACCCTGGAATAGATTTCCATTAAATAGGACGCAGTTGCATCCAAAACTCCAATCACATTACAATGGCATACATTTAGTAAATCAGCATGGATAAACTGGGCGTGAATTAAAATTCATCTTATGAGGGCTGGACAGGGCTGATTTGGGAGGGATTCTGCAAGAAAGAGAAGGGTCAGCAAGGTTCAGATCTCCCAATTTTGGTTTTTGCAACACACAGACCTCCCCACAAAGTGCCTTCCGAGGTAAGAGCACAAACAACAAGCATTGGCATAGCCAATAGGTCTCGTCTTTGGGACCTTATACGTTTTTAGACCTGTAGCACATTTTCCAGGGTGCTACAACATTTACTGTCCTTTAATGTGGAAGCTTTGACACTAATAAGCATATTATAGAACTGCACTGGGAAGTACTTATTTAAAGTGTTATTTTTGCATAACTGGTAGTCTGAACTCACATATATTGAAGAGCTTTCATATGCTCTATGAACTTGCTGCAATACCTGGTCCAGATATAGCAAACACAATTGCAACGCTGGCTATCGAGTCACACATGCAGGGTAGAACAAACATCACAGAGGCAATTTAGATTGTCAACAGGATCTTCTGTGCCTCTTGGCCTAAGCCTGGCACTCTGTTCATTGTGAAATCAGGATGGCGATTATATTGAGATACCGATGGGATTAAAATGTTGAAATGCAATACCAGAGGCCATTGTGAAAATTAGGGTGCAGTTGAACTCCGCAACAAATGCAAGTGATATGCCAGTTTCATACAAATAACTTCTGAGCACCTACATTCACAAAGAGGTCAAAATATTTCTGTACCGTAGCTAGAGACTTTCAGGTCGTAAAAATGTACCAGTGATTGTCCCTAACAAAAGAACCTGAATTTCCAAATGTTGCCTAGTCTGTCAGCCCAGTGTGTTTAAAATGAAGCGGTTTTCATCCATTCTGTTACAACTCCTTCAGGAAAACCCTAACTCCCTGTAAAGAATGTGTAGCTGATCCAAATGTTAGTGGGCTGTGGTGCATTATTGGCTAAATATGTGCCCAGAAAAGAATTTCCTTTCTTGCGCAGTGTGCAGTATGAGTGAAAGGACAACCGGAAGTAATTTTCCATGGGATTCTGAAGATAGCCTTGCCCCCAGTTTAAATTATTCCTCACCCCCTTAAGTTTGTGTCTAATTGCACCCCTGGCAACAGATGCAGTGCTGCAAACTCTTTTTATGCAAGGGTTGTGGATGAAAGCCTGTGTGCACATTAGTGTACACACACAAATCTAAAGATGCCACAAACTGCAGAGCTCTCTGGCCATGTAATCAACCTCGCCGCTCCCTGAAAGCGTCCATTGGTGCGGTGTCATCCCGTGTCACAAGTGAAGAATAAGCCACACGTGCACCAGCTGCCAGAAGGGAAGCCATTACTACAGAGGGTGAACAGCATGGACAATTATTTATAGCATCACAGTTATTAATGTGGGCAGAGGGAGAACACGCTGGAATGATGCTAATCAGAGCTCTGCAATGAGGACAGAGAGAGGCTAGTGGAATGGAGAAGGGTGCTGGAAGGGTGAGTGGGCAGGGAAGAAGGAGGGGTGTGTTCAGCCAGAGTGAGCCGGAGACAGCAGGTAAAGAGGAAGAGGGGAGTAGGTGTTTTTAGCGAGATAAGAAAGATGTAGTGGTGATGAGAAAGGGAAGAACATAAAAGGGGATGGGATTTCAGCAAGTTGGTGATAGCAGGATAAAGGCAGGGGTGAACAGATGGAGGAGAGGCAGAGTATAAGACGTGAAGCTGGCGAAAGAAATGGAGGGAGGTGGTGAAGGAAAATGGTGGGCGAATGAAAAGGGAGATTTCAGAGCAGGAACATAGAAGTGATGTTCGAGTGAAAGGGGGTTGAAAGTAGATCAAAGTAACTAGAGTGTGTGTAGAGGGGGCAAGGTAGAAAAACAGAGAACAAAGGAGATAAAAAAAAATCGGTTAGAGGTTTAGGCTGATGAAAAGGGGTGGATGATAGAGTGTGACTGGTATTACCACCTTAAAACCAGTGACTCTGACCCACCTAGTTCGCCAGCTTGTGGTACAGGCTCTCCAGGTAGAGTGAGGGGATCCCCATGGTGCTCAGCGCCAGTGCATGCAACCTGACGAAGTCGCTGAAGTTAATCTCTGGGCTCCAAGAGTGTTCTCCCTTTTCCATGTGGCCGACGTCAGCATGGTCTCCCGGACACGGTGAATAAAGTATGTCTACCACACAGGGGTTTCATGGAAAGCCACGCTGCCCCAAGGAGGCATCCGAAGACAAGTGGGCGGAGGGGGCAGGGAAGGTTCCTCTTCCAATGAGCACAGGAAGCACCACCAGCAGGCTGCACGTGTGTTTGATAGGCGGAAGGTGGGGCAGCGAAAGCCTGTATTTCTCCAATAAAAACAAGCCCGGAAGAGGTGCGCGTGCGAGCGCACTTGTGCCCGACGATGCAGGAGGAGACCGCCATCTGTTTCCAATTAACGGGCGCAATATTTGAAAACAGACGGCACTCATGCTCGCTCCCGAGGACCCTAGGCGAAAGAACAGAGAAGGCGGGACATGCACCCAATAGCAAGTGATAAAAAAAGCACGGGCACTAGCGTGTGTTTGGAATTTAAAAGCCCTTACTAAATGTCTGGCAGAGCAGCGCATGCGCGCTGGCTCATGTGAGACCTAAAAAGGTGATGAAGGTAATGCCTGATGTAATCTTAACCCCTGGTGATCGATCCCATAGGGCTGCATTCTAGGCCATCGTTTTACATACCTGTGCTGCTATAGACAGATACTCCCTTTCTGCAAATCAGTCTCTGTCCTGCTCCAATAGAAACAATGCAGCATGAACGGCCAGGCAAACTCTTCTCCATATGGGCCCACAAACAACCCCAGACCGGTTTTGATTTACTTCGGTCTCATCAGTGGGGGTATAGTTTCAGCTCTACTGCACAGTGAACATAGTTTTAGGACAGTGCCACTTCCTAGTAAAATGTTCTGAGTTATTTAACACACAAAAGTTGATGGGAGGAATGCTTGCAATTTGTCTAACCACTGCAAATCACTCTGGGTAGCATTGTAACCCATTGTTCATTTGCCCACCATGCCACATTGGATTAGATAGAGACACATGCAAATTAGCTTTGACCCTGTTCCCATAGGAGCAGTTCAGCTTCAACTGCCAAGCTAGGTCCTCTCTGAACCGGAACACAAGCAACCCAAGGCCAGGTTCACGCTGGACTGTTCCTAATGGAGCAAATAGGAGGGTCTGTAATGAGGTGGCATCGCGGGCAAAAGAACAATGGTAGGAATGATACTCTGAGTGATTGCCAGTGGTTCGATAAATTGCAACCAATCCTCCCATCACATTTTGTGTGTTTCATGTAACGCCCTAAGAGGCCAATGATATGCTCACTTGTGGAACCTGTGTTCGTGCCACTGGAACCAAGCCACACACAAATGAATATCGCAATCAGGGCAAAATCGGTCTTGGGTTGTGTGTGCTCCAGTGCAGGGAGGACCAGGCCTGGCAGTTCAGGTTGTACTATTCCTTTTGAAGCATGGCCAACACTGCATTTGCATTTGGCAGGGTTTAAACTGAGGTGGCACGGGGAGCAGGAGAGCAATGGGTTGGAATGCTATCTGAGCGACTGCCAGTGATTAGACTAATTACATGCATTTCTCCTGTCTTTTTGTGGCTAGTGTTTATTAATGACTGACAAACTAGAGTAAAACAAATGCTAGTACTTCAAGAGTTTGTGAACAAAGTGGCCAAGATCATGAATATAGGATGCAGTTCCAAGATACTCCATTTCTTTGAGGAAGACCGGATTACTGGTCAGTTTGATGACAAGGTCCCGGAAAGAAAAAAATACATAGGTGGGATAGTAACACTTGCCTACAAACAGAGCGGTCTATTTTCACAACGAATTGGGTTGCATAATTATTTATCACTAGCTTACCCGTCGCGTGTTGCTGCGATCTCCGAAGAAAGGAAATTCAAGGAAACTCGTTATGATAACATTCAATTTACATTGTGTCATTTTTATTGAAACGTATTCATTTTAATATGGAAAACATTTCAAAGTGTCGTTTTAATTCTATTTATTTATTCGAGTGCTTGTGGATACACAATTTTTTTGGTTTTTCCGTCTGGTGCGTACATAAGTATTCGAAAGATTATGAGGGCCCTGGGGGGGCGATATTTAAAAACGTTTTATGCCAGAAACCTTCACGGGAGTGTACTCAACAACTTCCCAAAGTTTCCTGGCGATCGGATGAATGCTGTTTTAATTCTATTTATTTATTTATTCGAGTGCTTGTGGATACACGATTTTTGTTTTTCCGTCTTGTGCGTACATCAGTATTCGAAAGATTATGAGGGCCCTGGGGGGCCGATATTTAAAAAAAATTATGCCAGAAACCTTCGTGGGAATGTACTCAACAGCTTCTCAAAGTTTCCTGGCGATCGGATGAATGCTGTTTTAATTCTATTTATTTATTCGAGTGCTTGTGGATACACGATTTTTTGTTTTTCCGTCTTGTGCGTACATCAGTATTCCAAAGATTATGAGGGCCCTGGGGGGGCCGATATTTAAAAGAAAATTATGCCAGAAACCTTCACGGGAGTGTACTCAACAACTTCCCAAAGTTTCATGGTGATCGGAAGAATGGTGTAGTAATGCATAAAGGACAGACAGACAAACCTTCTTTGGCACATCTATATATATAAAAACGAAAGTATGTCTAATGGGGAGAAATCTTTGATCTTTAGGCCTTGTATACTCAATCAGGCCAATTCAATTTGTATGTCAATTGTAGGTAGTGTTATTAATTTATTTATTTACTACATTCGTATGGCGCAACAGCTACCCTGAGGGTTTCCCGGCGCCTTGGAATTATGTTAGCTGAACCGAAGACAAACCGTGAACACTATTGGTTAAACAACCATGTTTTGACTCCCTTACGGAATTGGGGGTAGCTCGTTGTAGAGACCAAGATTGAGTGGAAGTGAATTCCAAAGGACCGGCGCCATATGAGTGAAAGAGCGGCCACCCAGGCGTGCCCGTTTGTATCGTGGGACGACAAATTTAGCCTGAGACAGGGATCGAAGTTTTCGTGAAGGGATATATCTCTGTACCAACTTACCTGTAATCTGTGGTTCTCCAGTATTGGTGTCTTTCATAGATTCACATGCCTGAATCATTCCCCGTCGTCGGAGTAGGAGTCCCACGGTATATAAAAAAGCAGTAATATGCCATTTGTACATAGCAAATAACAGTTATAATAAACCAGGAAGTAAAGTAGCCTCAGCTACCAATGAAAAACTTCCACCTTAGTGACCATCCAAGTCATTATGTTAGACCAAATTGCAGCCAATCAGGCCACAGCTCTCACCAAGGTATTCTCCCCAGAGACCCAGGCTGTCAGATTTTTGTAGCACTGGAGTGTACCAGAGTATATATAAATACATATAAATATCTTAACAGTCTGGGTGAGACTCTGAGGGGAGGTGGGTGGGTGCATGTGAATCTATGAAAGACACCAATACTGGAGAACAACAGATTACAGGTAAGTAACTATTGTTCTTCTCCAGTATTAGGGGTGTCTTTCATAGATTCACATGCCTGAATCCGAGTAGTTAGCAGTAATACAACATGTCGCTCTTAGACGCCCAAAGAACAGTTTCCATGCAGGAAAAAAAAAGCAATGCAACAACATATGAAAGCGTCAAAAGAGCAAAAGGAGGTGGGAGAGATCACCAGAGGCTCACCTTATTGAAAAAGATTACGCAGGACTGCTCTCCCCACCGAGGCATCGGTATCACTTGCAGAATCCAGACAGTAATGCCTCGTGAATGTGTGTCTGCTGGACCATGTTGCAGCTCTGCAAATATGCAGGAGAGGCACACCAGCAAACAAAGCAGTTGAAGAGGAGACTGCTCTCGTAGAATGCGCTCTAGGTAAGGTCTGTAAGGGTTTACCTGCTTGTTGATGGCAGAGCCCTATCGTGGATGAGACCCACCTGGCGATAGTCTGTTTTGTCACAGCGCAGCCTTGTCTTGGTCTGCCATGCGCTACAAATAGCTGATCTTTTTTTCTGATGGCAGCTGTTCTTGCAAGATAAAATTTAAGGCATCTCTTAATGTCTAAAGTGTGTAAAGTCCGCTCAGCTGGTGACTGCGGATTGGGGAAGAATGTCTTCAGTATCACTGGTTCATTTAAATGAAAATCCGACGGTACCTTGGGCATGTACTTCGGTTTGGTGCGCAGTATCACAGAGTCATGTGTGAATTGCAAGAAGGGTGGCTTAGATGTGAACGCTTGCATGTCACTCACCCTTCTGGCTGATGTTAATGCCAGCAGTAATGCAACCTTCCAAGTGATGAACTTGAGATCGACCTTATGGATAGGCTCAAAGGGATGGCGCATAAGCTGGGCCAGTACTAAATTCAAATGCCATGATGGAGGTGGTCGACGTATTGGTGGAAACATACGAAATAAACCTTTAAAGAATTGCTGGATTATTCTTGAGGAGTATAAAGAATTCGTACCATCCTGACGGTATCGTGATATGGCCGCTAAAAACACTTTAAGCGTTGAGTGCGCCAGACCTGATTTAGCCAACTGCAAAAAGAAAGGTAAGATCTTTTCTGGTTCCGCATTCATGGGATGTAAATTCATAGTTTGGCACCAAACACAAAAACGCTTCCACTTGAGTTTGTAAGTTTTGTTTGTTGAAGGCGCTCTAGCATTGGCCAGAACTTCTTGACAGTCTTGTGGAATGTTCAAGTGTGCAAATTCATGGTGTTGAGGAGCCAAGCCGATAATTTCAGAGAATGAGGGTCCGGATGATACACCCTGCCTTCTTGAATTGTCAGAAGATTCGGAATTTGAGGCAGTTGGACCGGTTCGCGCTCTGACAGAAGGAGAAGCTGTGTGAACCAATATTGTCGTGGCCACCGTGGAGCAATCAGAATTATTCGACACGGTTGTCTCCTCATTTTCTTGATGACCTTGGGAATTAACGGAATTGGCGGGAAGGCGTAGGCAAATATCCGTTCCCAATTCATTGACAGAGCATCCCCCGCAAGATTCTCTGTGGGGAATCAAGCTCGCAAAGTGGGTACATTTCTTGTTCTGATATGTTGCGAAAAGATCCAGATCGGGGTGACCCCATCTGTGGAAGATCCGATCCAGCGCTGGCTGATGCAGTTCCCATTCGTGAGTGCTGTTTTTGGATCTGCTCAGTGAATCTGCCAGGACATTGGCTACTCCTGGAACATGCACCGCTGACAAGTTGATGTCGTGATCCAGAGCCCAATTCCAGATCTCTTGAGCCTGTTGAGACAATCGGGCTGATCTTGTGCCCCCCTGCTTGTTCAGGTAATGCATGCTCGTTGTGTTGTCTGTTCGAATTAACACTGTCGAGCCTTCTAGAACTGCCTGAAAGGATTTTAAGGCGAGGAAAATGGCCCTTAATTCCAACAGATTGATGTGCCATTTCTTTTGTCGAGTGTCCCATTTGCCACGGATCGTCATCCCTTGAAGGTGAGCGCCCCAACCTTCTAGCGAGGCATCCGTGGTCACTATGAATCTGGGGACTTCTGCGAGGAAAGCACAACCCACTTGCAGGTGGTGTTTCTGACTCCACCATAGTAGGGTGTTCTTCATGCGAGGTGTTAAGGTGATGATATCCTCGAAGGAACCTCATACTTGCAACCATTGATGACTGAGATCTTCCTGCAAGGGTCTCATCCTCAGACGACAGTTTGGAGTGAGATGGATGCACGATGAGATCATCCCTAGGAAAGATTTTAATTTCCGAACAGAAACGCACTCTTTTCTGAGAAGTGTGGACGCCATCTTTCGGATCTTCTCCTGTCTTTCGCTTGAGATGAAGACCTGAGCGAGCTTGGAATCCAGCGTTGCGCCTAGGAAAGACTTCCTTTGCGATGGTATCAGATCTGATTTGTCCAAGTTTACTGAAAACCCCAGGCTTTGAAGCAGGCAAAGGCATTTCTGGACATGTTCGCTTGCTGTGCCATAGGAATTGGCCTTGATAAGGCAATCGTCCAGATACGGGTATATCTGAATACCCTGCAATCGTAAGTGGGCCGCTACCGGTGCCAAGATCTTTGTGAAGACCCTCGGGGCTGAACGTAGACCAAAGGGGAGCACCTTGAATTGGAAATCCCTGCCAGCCACTCTGAACCTTAGGAACTTTCTGTGTCTGGGGAAGATAGGTACGTGGAAGTAGGCATCCTGAAGGTCGAGTGTTGCCAAGTGGTCGCCTTCTGCCCAAAACTGGAGGATCTCTTGGAGAGTTAACATTCTGAACGTCAATTTTTTGATGTATTTGTTGAGGGCACGCAAATCTAGGATTGGGCGCCATTCCCCTGATTTTTTGCGTATCAAGAAAAAACGAGAGTAAAAGCCTGTTCCTCTCTGGTGTTGAGGTACTCTCTCGATTGCCCCCTTCCGAATCATTGTTTTGATTTGAAGGAATAGCTCTTTGAGATGTGCTGGGGGTGGCCCTTTTGGGGGTGAATTTGGAGGGGTCTTTACAAATTCCAATATGTGTCCCTTGGACACTACATCCAGCACCCATTTGTCTGTAGTAATCTTTGACCATTTTGAGCAATGTAGGGATATTCTTCCTCCAATTCGTTTTTGGCTGGGACACAGTGGCGGCAGGAAGTGATTCTCACTTTTTGTTGGCGTTGTCTCTGCCCCGATATGTGGTCTTCCCTCGGGGCTGTGAATAAGTATTTCGTCTTTGGCCATAAGCTTGTTGTTTGTATGGCTGGTACCTCTGGTTGTTTTGGTTGTTTGTATAGGAACGTGGTTGGTAATATCCTCCTCTATTGGAGAAGCTTCCTCTTCCTCTAGCGCCACGAAAGGAAGATTTGCGATACTGCAGAGTACCCAGTGATCGTGCAGTTTCTGTATCTTTTTTGATGGCCTGCAAAGCCTCATCCACGTGCGAGCCGAAGAGGTACTCGCCATCATAAGCCATGTTTAACACCTTGGCTTGCACCTCCTGCCTAAAGGATGTAGATTTCAACCATCCTTCTCTTCGAAGGACTGCGGCTCCTGCCAACTGTCTGAATCCTGTTGCTGCTACATCCACTGCAGCATCAATGATCTCTGATGAAGCACACTCTCCTTCTTGCAGGATTTTAATAGCCTCAGACCGGTCTGGTTCAGGCAGTTTTTTAATGTAAGGCGATATGTCCGACCACATTTGCCTGTCATACCTGCCAAGAATTGCCATAGAATTAGCAACCCTCACTGTGGTTGCTGCAATCGTTGATACCTTTTTTCCAATGGTATCGAGTCGTCTTCCGTCTCTGTCCGTTGGTGTGGAGATTTGAGACGACGGGTTCTTTGCTCTCTTTTGAGCTGCCTGCGCAATGACTGACTCCGTCTTGGCCTGTCCAATCAGGCAAGCAGGTGAAGAAGACGGTGCTCTGTACTTTTTTTCTACTCGAGGTAAAACTGCAGGTAAAGAATTTGGTGTGGCCATGATTTTTAGACCTTCTTTCCAAATAAAGTCTATGATAGGAATAGACCAACTTTGCCTCTGAGACAAACTCTTAAAGTTGTACAGGAAACATTCATCCTGTTTAGTCTCCATGGTAATGAGAAATCTCTTGGTAGCATTGTCCATAATTCTGTGGAAATTCGCAATATCCACCGGTGGTGAGTCAGCCTTTGGTTGTTCATCTGGAGAAGGTGAGTCAGCCTGATAATCTTCATACTCCGACGAATCTGATTCATCTAATTCACCTTCTTCCTGAGCTTCCCCCTCAGTATTATCATCCTCCGGTTGGTTGTAGGGCACCGGTATGGATGAAGTATGCCCCGTTTCTTCTGGTATATTAGGCATTGAATTCGGGGCCACTCTAGGCTGTGGGGAAGAGATTTGTGAATCGGCCGACTCTGAGGGCGGGAAACGGCGATAGTAATCGTCCAACATGGACATTACATTTCTAAATAGTTCCATAGGCATTTGCATCCCAGGTGGTGGTGCAGTATCCAACCTGGGCGGTTGTGTCACCTGCTCCTCTTCTTCCTGATCCTTTACTAGTATCAGCAAGTCAGATGGACTCTTGGCTGCTGGAAATAATTCATCACCAGAGCCCTCATCCTCGGAATCCAAGAGCCTGTCTGGCATTGTTAGTGGCGACATACATGTAGACTGGGTTGGGCGCTTTTGTAGTAGTGCCGCCGTGGTGGCTGGAGATGGCAACGATATCACGTTGCTTGCTGCTGAGCAGACCTGGATATCAGTGCAAGATGATAGTTTTGGTGTCATTGGATTCCCTTGATCCACTGGGAAGTCTTGTGGCGTTGACCTTGTTGTGAGCGATGAACTCGCCGTCGCTGATTGCGTCGTCGACAACTGTGGCTGGTGAGACTTCGTCGACGAGACGTTTTTCGTCGTCGACGACGACGGAACTATTTTCTTCGTCGACGGGGCCGCCGTCGACGGGGCCGTCGACGGAACCATCTTCTTCGTCGACGAGGCCGTCGTCGACGACTTCGTCGACAGGGTCTTCTTCGTCGACGTCTGGATGGTCGACGGGGTCTTCCTCGTCGACGATGGGATGGTCGACGGCTGAGTCGTCGACGGTGACGTCGTCGACGGTAAGGACTTCTTCGTCGACGGTAAAGTCGTCGTCGACGGAAAGGTTTTCGTCGACGCCGATGAGTGTTTCGTCGACGGAGGCTCGTCGACGGTTGGTGAAACTTTCTTCGTCGACGAGATGGGACGAACTTGGACATGCACAAAAGTTGGTGAGGACGCTGAGGACATCACCAAAGAGGTTTGTGGTGAGGAGAAAGTCATGGTAGTAGTCACTGTAGTGGCTGACTGACAGGAAACCGGCAGAGAAGTTGCTGCTTTGGTTACAGGCCTCTGAGGTGACAATAAAGACACAGTCTTTTTTGCTACAGGTGGCTTCACGGATTTTTCAGAGGTTTTCTTCACTTTTGAGGTAGAAGGCTCATCAGCGACAAGGGTGTGCTGGGCCTGTCTCGCCACCTTCGCCTTAGGGGTAGTCACCTGACCCTCAGCCATCCTTTTTCTAGATCCCATAGAAGACATAGAGGCCAAACTTCCTACCTCAGAGAGTGGCAAGTCCTTATCCTTATTTAGCTGTATCCACAGTAGCAGGCGACCCTCTCTGTCCCTGAGGGTTTTTGTGGGAAAAGTGCGACAAATCTTGCACTCCTTAGCCTGATGATCAGGATACAAGCAGTATATGCATAAAGTATGCGGGTCCTCCTTGAACAGTCTTGCTTTGCCACAAGATTCACAGGCCCTGAAAAGGGACTTAGATGTAGACATGTCTGAAAGTGAGAACTTTCAAGTGTAGAGAAAAAAACTGAGCAGAGCTCAGAGAGACTCCCTATCACACGACGTGCGGTAAAAAATCTGACAGCCTGGGTCTCTGGGGAGAATACCTTGGTGGGAGCTGTGGCCTGATTGGCTGCAATTTGGTCTAACATAATGACTTGGATGGTCACTAAGGTGGAAGTTTTTCATTGGTAGCTGAGGCTACTTTACTTCCTGGTTTATTATAACTGTTATTTGCTATGTACAAATGGCATATTACTGCTTTTTTATATACCGTGGGACTCCGACGACGGGGAATGATTCAGGCATGTGAATCTATGAAAGACACCCCTAATACTGGAGAAGTGGGAGCTTCCTTCTTGTCAATCCGAAACATGTAACAGAGTGCTTTAAATTTTACTCTGTTCACTATTTTTAACCAGTGCAATGTTTTCAGGTGTTCCGTCATGTTTGTGCGCCCAGGCAGACGGAGGAGCAACCTGGCTGCAGCGTTTTGTATGACCTGAAGTCGATTTAAAATGTCTTTGTTTGCTCCTAAATAAAGAATGTTTCCGTAGTCCAGTCTAGGACCTATCAGGGCTTGTACTACTGTTCTTTGTGCCCCTTCTGGGAGTTGCCACAAAATTTTCCTCAACCATTTGAGGATTACAAAGCATGTTGAGGCCATTTTGGCCGTTTGTGGTTGCATTTATAGCTTGTCATCAATTATTACCCCAAGGTTACGAGCGGATGGTACTGCAACCGGGGTCGGACCCATTTCTACTGGCCAATGGGAAGGGCCCCACAACTCCTTATGATTGCCTAAGAGGAGCAGTTCTGTTTTATGCCCATTCAATTTTAATTTCTTAGAATCCAACCAGTCTGCCATTCTCAAGAGGCCAGAGCGAAGGGGAGAGATGATCGATTTGTCGGTGGATGTTAGGGAGAACACAAGTTGAGTATCATCCGCATAGGAATAAATAGTGAGGCCCATTTCCTCTGCGATTGAGGCTAAAGGAGTAACATAAATATTAAACAGCAGTGGGCTCAAGATTGCTAGGGCAACCGAAGATAAAGTGCTTTACTGTAAACCAAATGTGACCAGTTTAGGCCAGTGTATTAAGAGGCAAACTAGAGATCGTGAAGTCACTTAAATACGAGAGATTAGTAAGAGCAGAGGCGGCAGGCACAGATAACAGAGCTTGAGGTCTAGATCTTTGATTTGGAACAGCTGGTGGGTGGCTCCAGATCTGGGGCAGCTGACCATCCATTGGAGATGGCGACAGCCAAATTGCGCAAGGTTTCACTAGAGGAGGCGCAGCAATGCGGGAGGGCATCTACTCTAAGAGTATACACCTCAACAGACAAAAATGGGCAAACTAATATACTGGCTGCTGACTCGGGAAGTTTCTATCAGGGTGATCCCATCAACTAGGGCGTTTTAAGTGAGGAACTACCTACAATTAGTCAAGCGTTTGCGACCTATTGTCAGAGACTGTATGCGTTATGCCCAACTCCTCAGTGAGCCACAGACATCTGGTCCTAGGTGCCTTGAGATGCTCCAACTAGGCATCGGGCTGGAGTGTGAATGCCAGCACATCGGTTCTGATGTTCTGGTAATGCAGTGGAACAACACTGGGGCCCTGACAGGACTCCTTCATGTACTTAGGAATGAAAATCTCTTGCTTCCCAGACCTGGCTTGGTCGCTTAAATTTCACCCTCTTGCGTCGATGCTGGACAGCGACTTGTGCAAGTTGAGCCGCCAGCAATTTAACCCAATAGACGGCATAGCTCTGTTAAAAATGTGTTTAGCTCGATAGCTCTATGTCCTAACAAATTACCATTCTATCATTTCCAGTAAGTGATTTCGCTCCTTCACTTTGAAATTGACATCCTTCATCTGGGCAGGTGGGCGACATGGCATGGCTTTTGTGTCGGCCACCAAATTGCTGCTTGATGGAGGCTTTGGCATTCCGGATCTCCACGGGTACTTTCTCGCAGCACACGTTAGTCCCTGTGAATGAATGGTTTACAGGAGCTAGGATGATTTCGCCTATTGTCTCAAACCACAACTTTTAGGCTTCTTGATCTATTCTATGGCGTTCCCATGCCCTCTACAGCACTGTCCTGCACTAGAGTGACGTTACTCTGTTGGAAACCTGCTCTGTGCCTCACTTGATGGACTCACTGCGTCCCAGACACGCCACCGCTGTTGCGTGGTACCTGGCTAGGCCAAGTAGCTGCGGGCTTTTCTCAGTAGGACCCCATAGGTATTACTTACCTGGGTGACCTTTGCCAACGGGGGCTCCAGGAACTACAGGACCAATACAGCCTCTCTCACAGATAATTCATGCATTATCTTAATCTGCGCCATACTATCCAGAGTCAAATCCCAGCGAGCGCACAGATCCCTGAATATAGCCCCCTTGAGGTGAAACTTTTGATTGGTCTTCTGGGCAAGAGTGAGATTTCTGTGCTCTATCGCTCCCTAATAATCAATGCACCAGATCTGTTCTTACAGCTCTGTTGCAAATGAGAGGGCTTGGTGGACAAGCTGGACGACAAGGACTGGCGAGAGGCATATCTGGCCGCAAGGAAATTGGCAATTTCCTCACGCTTGCAGTCCAGAATAACTATCCTCATGCAAAATATCTGTCCCCTCAGTGACTACAAAGGATGAGCCAGGTGGTATGTGCATGCTGCTTCAACCAGAATATTAACTTTTACCATGTAGCTTGGTCATGCCCACTCTTGACATCCTTTTGGAGTGGGGTGAGCCATTAAAATGTCTGTGGTCCTAGGCCACCGAATTGACTTGGGAGCTTGGAAGGCACTCTTGGTTTTCTTGGAGGGAGTTGGTGAATCCCGCTCAGAGAGGACCTTTACAAGGGTGGCATACTTGGTGGCCAAGCAGGACATTGCTCGCTGCTGGAAATGACCAGATCCCCTGGTGGTGTGGTGGAGGGGCGTGGATCGGTGTGCTTGCCAAGAACAACCAATATATAAAGATTGAGATTGTCCTCAAAAACATGAGAAAATATGTGGTGGTTAGTATATTTATCATGGACTGCGTATTTAAAATGAGTAATTATAATGGGAAACTGTCAGTATACAGTGGTCATATCCAGAAATATGATGTCACGTGCTTGTAACTATCTGTGGATAATTATGTGACCTGTTAAATCTAAAAAAAGTTGGATATTAAAAATACAAGCGATTAGTTCGGATTAAATTACCATGACAGCCCAAACTGAGCTCTGTTGGAATTCAGTGTCCGGATAGAATGAGAAATCTGGGTAAACTACAAAGATAACAGAAAAGTTTCATATAATGTTGGCATGGTTTCATTTGATTCCTAACATTCTGCTGTTTTTAACCATTTGTCGAGTCATGGATTTCCAAAATCTAAATCAGGGTTTCCCTACACCTCCTCAGAACGACTACCTGAGTTGGGGGGTACAGGGGGGACCATCTAATGCCCACACTTTCATGAACGAGAATAAATAATATTTTCTGCGTAATTCTGCACAGCAAAATCCATGCTGGTCCTGTAGTAGGGCTATTTGATCACGAGGGTCACCCCTGTGGTTCCAACTGTAGCTACTGGCATTAAGAAAGGAAGAGCTGATTAAGCACCTGGCCCAAAAGACATGCCGGCAAAACTAGAAGAATAAATAAATATTTATCTGGCTTCATGCACTATTCAACACCTGCTACTTCACGTGGCAGATCACATCGATTTTGGAAGGGCTTCATCCTCTGCCCAATATAAAAGGCTCCCATATATGCCAGGAGGAGTTCAGTATGATCCCTTTCCCGGACACAGAGGCCAAGCAGCAAGTTATCTCTTATATAATGATCTACAACTACGGGCGTAGGATCCAAAGCTCCTCCCATGGAGTCAAACAGGTTTAAGGAAACCCATGGCACTGCGTCCAACACAGTAAATCACAACAATTAGGACGCAAACTGGAAGGGTGATGTATTAGTAGCATTCTTTTGAGTGCTATACAGGTACGATACACAGACACATTGTTGTGTGTCAAAATGGGAGATGGGGCCTCTCTATCCAGGAGAATATATATGAGAAGTTTGAAACATCTGTGTCCTCGCCCAACTTAATTTTGTATCCGTATGGGGCTGATATGGATTTTAACCTCCATAACAGTGTGTGCCTCCCTAAACTGGAGGTGTGGGGGGAAAGGCTAGTCAATTCCTAATGTGCACGGACAATTCAGTAATGTTTAATTAACCAGAAATTGGCTTACAAAACCGAAGTATAAATCAGGAAAATGTTAAGGTTTTGCACATGGCAAAAGGCTTCGCTGGAGAGCCGGCTAGAGCATAAACAGCTAAACTATTGAATTTGCTGATTCCTATACATTTTTGGGCCTGAGAATCAATAGAAAAGGATCCCTCTCCAGGCACGCAGAGCACATTAAAGTAAAAGAGGGAACGCTGATGAAGGTCTTGAAGGCAGCCAACAACCCGTCGGAGCCCACTTTTAAACCTGTTCCAGGCAATTAAAAGTGAACCATATATGGCTTCCCTAAAGTATGGCTGGGAAAAGGCCCCATCTCACAGAATACTTATTTGGAAACGGCGCAGTGCACTCTCTTCCGAAGGCAATTTACCCTACCTCCATCAACATCTCAGGCCCAAATCAGACTAGAATGTTATTTGAAAAAACAACCACTAGATCAGGCAGGCCGACTACTTTCCCACTAGCACAGACAGCTGCAACAGGGACAGGAAAAGCTCCTTACAACGATCTCTATGGAAGGAACTCTGGCCATGCAGGTAACTCAAACATCCCCACCTAGAGCCCTTGGATAACTCAATCAACACGTCTAACATGGCTGAACTCTCAGCTATGCAAATCCTTAAGTAGGCAATACCAGTGTACCTGCTCGTTTGTATGAGATAACTCCCTTTGCTCCACTCTCAAGCACGCCAATCCCTCAGTACAAAACGCCACCGATGATTCACCGAGGCAATCTGTGAACGAGCATGGCGAAGTTTCAGCCCGTTTGGCTTGGGTGATATAAAGCAGGCCTGGAAATGTAGCCAGCCCCTCAAAAGATCGCCATTTTCCTCCTGTAAAAGGTAATTATTTGGCCCACGTATTTTGCTGCACCAAATGCTTTACTAAAGAGTGTTCCAAATGTAAATACCTTTTAAATAAGTAAACACCAAAACATGCAGAGTTGTCATAAAGGAATGCATCAACACCTCTGGCGTGCAACTCGCCAGTAGTGCAGTGGTTTTTAAAGCAATTCTAGTTACGGAATCTGCCCAATGAAGTTTTTGACAACTGAGTGAACGCCAGGTGGGAGGACCCTTTCCTCCAGAGACACGAATGCGAATGAAGTGCCAAGAAGTAGGAATCTAAACGGAGCCTTTCGGTCTGATCTTCTACTAGAACGATTGCCCTGCTTACGAAACGAGGGCTGGGCGCGCCCCGCCCAGGGCGCTTTTGGCCAGAGGGCAGAGTTCAGCGCGGGCACCTCTTCCGTGCCTTGGATGAACACTCTGTTCCGAGACAGCCCTGAACGCTCCGCCCTTCGCACGCACTTCAAAACGTAATGCTGTGAAGGCACTAGGTGAAAGGCAAGATAATATTCCAGCCTCAACGAACACGTTCAAGTAACAGCAGCTCAGAAAAGGCGTCAGCTTTGCACCCAGCCTTGTGCTGTGCCGATAAACAATAACTCTTTTAAACAATGCCATCCTGTCAAACACCGCTCTACCTCAGATAACTTGAAGTAAAACAATTGCACTCCTAAGTCCCAATTAGTGTAATACATAGGAATTCATGAGGTAAATAGCCACTTGCAATAATACATTCACGCCTACAACCAAAGCAATTTTAAAACAGATGCTTTTATAATGTACAACAATGTAGAGGATTAAACACCAACATACAAAACAAATACATAAAGAGCATAGCACAGAACCACAAGAAGTATACGTAACCTATTACAGAATATATGACTACATGTGTGTTACAAGTGACAATAACACAAAGAAACAAAAACCGTCCCTCGGCCTCAAAGTGACTCCATATTGTTTGTTTGTTACACTGTGTCGACCCGAAGGAGTGGGTGGCCGGGATGGGTAACACACGAGTAATAATATATTGTGTAATATGTTACCTATACCTCGTCCTGTGGTTCTGGGGCACGCCAGACTGGCAAGCCGGGCTAGCGGGCACCTGGACCACGAGGAGGCCGGTTCTGACACGTGGGGAACGGGTTTGGGCTACAGGAGAGGTGGTGCAAATCAAATCAAATTAAATATCTTTATTCGATTGTAAGCATTACAATCATAAAAGAACAGTTCATCAACAAACAATTAAAAACAGTCCGGATAATTCATTTATAAAGCACAAGTTTCTTCAGACAATGTAAAAGACAGAAGCAACAGGCAGCATAAACAATTTAAAAATATATAAATAGTTTCTATACAATAAAAAATTAAAAATGCCGAAGGCATTAGCAGCATAATTATCCCTCCATACTTTTCCTGAAGGTGATTGCACTTTATTTGTCTGTAGTTTCCTGAAACTAGCAATCGCATTTCAATAATTGAAGGTAATAAAGTGCTGGTTTTATCTGTGCAAAATTCAGTTTTTTAAGGCAAGGCTTTAAATATAGCTGCCGGGGTGTTATATAATAAGGACAGAAAAATAAAAAGTGTGCCAGGTCTTGCGGAGACTTTCCGTCGCAGCCGCAAGCTGGCAACACCTCACCCCGATGGGCCCCACTTGGTACTGCCAGTAGGAGATGAAACAGGTCAAAACGGAACCTTGTTAACAGATAACGTTCATAGCCGGTCATAGGCCATGATAGATATGGTTCCGTTTGTAGACAGGTTTTAAGTAAAACGTGTTTCCTTACACTGTCCTTCTGCAGCTCAACCTCCTCCCTGACAGTATATCTGGTTGTAATCATGGCATTTTTTACAAAAATAACATCAGATTTGGTAATGAGGTTTGGGGTTAAAAACAGATCTGGCCGGCCGATTGCAATCAGGCAATCATTTATGTACTTCAGCCATGGAACTTTAAACCTTCCATCCAATGTTAAGGCTTCTTTTAGTATTTCATGAGTGAGGGGTATGTCCTTGTTAAGCCAGCAATTCAGCCAGCACAATACGGGGTTCATTGCTATTCTGTCACTTAAATAGGGTACACCCAACTCCTCATGTACCGAGAAGTTTCCAGTTCCCCTTGGCAGCCTCAATATTTTCTTCAGGAAGTTATTTTCTGTGACCTCCAGGTCCTTCATCTTGTTATAACCCCAGAGCTCACTTCCGTAACAGGCAACAGCGACACTTTTTGCCTGATATAGTTTAAGCAAGGCTGCCACCGGGCTATTGCCAATTTTTTTCGCAAATCCAAGTATGGCCGCATTAACACGTGTTACCTCACCCTTCTTTTTGCAGACAGCAGGGCCCCAGGATAGCTTGTGATCAAGGAGGACCCCAAGGTATGAAAAAGTATTAGTGGTAGGAATTTTTTCCCCATTTATACAAAAAAGATTAGATTTTCGAGAACCCTGGCCTGTTTTCAAAACATAGGACTTAGAGTTATTTATGCTTAGGCCTCTTGACTCCATGAAGTCAAAGAAAGAATTTAAAAGTTTCTGGAGACCATTTGCTGTCCTAGAAATAAGGAGAGGTGGTGCAGGTTACGGGATCCCGACAACTTGAAAGGGTTGCTCCAGTTCAAGCGGGCATTATTATCATGTCTGCACAGGAGGGCTGAATTTATCATTTTGTCAAGTTTTAAGTTCCCAGTCCGGCCCTGTCTGGGGGTACTATGCACTTATTTGTTTTGTATGGTTGTCTTTTTTATTGGGGTTTAATCATGTACATTGTTGTACATTATGTTTTGAAGTGCTTTGATGGTTGGATGCATGGAATATTAATTGGCATCAGTTGCACGTGGCTATTTAGCCTCTAAATTTCTACTGATTCGACTATACGAGACCCAGGGGTGCAATTGTTGTTCGAGTTCATTAAATCACAATCCAATAACACTCCGCTCCAATCTCCTCTCATCTCCTGCTCTCAACCAAACTGTGATGCAGTTGCAGATTTCTTCATTGCAAAGGCCAGTTAGAATCAGATCTAAAGCCTGCCCTGACTCAGCTCTCACCCTCTCCTGACTCCTTCCTACCCGCGAGCCCTTTCACCCCTACTGGTCTCTCCCCTAAAAACATTGCCTTGTTCAGTCAATTCACTCCCAACACTGACACTTCCATCCTTGGCATACTCTCGACTCTAAAACCTTCTAACCACTTCAATGTCCCCTCCCCCCCCAAATTCTTTAAAGAAACAATAGGATCATTAATCCCGCTCTGGTCCAAGATCATCAGTGCCTCTTCACCAAGGTGAGATCCCTGA
Organism: Lissotriton helveticus; assembly: GCF_964261635.1. Taxonomy (NCBI): domain Eukaryota; kingdom Metazoa; phylum Chordata; class Amphibia; order Caudata; family Salamandridae; genus Lissotriton; species Lissotriton helveticus. Next base: position 218,208,627 of record NC_136061.1, on the reverse strand, counting down.
CTGCCTGAAGGTGGACCTAGTTCTCCCTATTCTCAAAGAACCCACAGCGGACCCTAAAGACCTGAATAACTATCGACCTATCACAAACATCCCCACACTGGCAAAACTACGTGAGAAATGTGTACATGAGCAACTGCGCAAACATTGAGCATTTCCAACTTCTCAACCAATTCCAATTGGGCTTCCGTTCAGGCCACAGCACTGAAACGGCCATCACTCATATAGTGGATGTCGCCCTCACTTTGCTTGCCCAGGATGAATCCTACTTTTTTTTTTTTTAAACCTTTATTGCACCATACATTCTTACACAGCTTCTGGCCTACAACCCAGGGGGCCGGCCGCTATACATTCGCGACAATAGTATATATATTGGACAACTCCGCACAGTGGCCTCCCTTTTCGGGGTTCGGCTGCTTTGCAATACAGTGACGGTACATCAATCTCAAGTAGTTTACTAATCTGATTAGGTTGTTTTTTTTGTTTTTTTAACAATAAACAATGTAAGAATCAACAAAGAAATCACATTTGGGTCATGAAGTGTGGAAGTGAATCTGCACTAATCGTGTCGTGGCAGGTTTCTGGAAAGTTTGTCTGCACATATGTCCGCAGAGTCATTCGCATCTTTTATTACTGAGGATACGTGTAAATGGGAATCTCTTCTGTGTCCCTGCCCTATTCGCCCCTCTGTCTCATCCCACCCGACTTCCAAGGTCTACCTCAATCCCTGTCCCTAATTCCACTCTTCTCATCCCCAAGTTCGCTAATCTTCCTCCCCCTCCTCGTCAGACGTTATTGGATCGTCTTCCGGTAAGGTTTCACAAATATCACCCCTGTATACGTTCCATGGGGTCCAGATCTTGTTCCATTTCCTCGGGCAAGCCCTGCTAGCGTACACCGCCCTTTCCGTGATCATTACCCTATCCATATTCTCACACGTGGAGAAGTGTGGCTCACTGGTTAGAGCAGGCAGACCCTGAAGCAGAAGTCAGACCCGGGACCAGGGTTCAATTCCAGACGCGGCAGGGTCTCGAGCTCGAATGTCCACGGACTCGATAATTCTCGCTTCGGTGCCTGACCTAATCATGGGTTCACACTCTGCAACTCTGGGCATTAAGCTTGCTTAATCTCCACAACGGCCCCCGCGGCGGGATGCCTGGCTTTCACCTTGGGGATGCCCTGTAGGGGCTATCTCACAGGGAAAAGCCAGGACGGGTTCCCAAGGAAAAGCGCTTAGAGACCCCTGGGTTATAAGCGCTATATAAATCCAAACATACATACATACATACACCATTGTGTTCTCGTCGGCACCTCTACTGCCCCCCATTTCTGTGCTATATCCCTCTTGGCGATTACCATGCCCAAAGTGACCCATTGTTGGCCATGCCTGGACAGCTCGTTGGGCCCCCACACATTGAGTATGCATTTTCGTGGCTCAGGGAAGTCCCCATAGTCTGTGATATTCTGCGCATTATTCGTCTCCAATACTCTTGAATGCGTGGGCAGTCCCATATCGTGTGGAAGAACGTCCCCTCCTCTCCACATCCTCGGAGACAGTATGGGTGCCAAGCGCGGCTTATGAGGTGTAAGGTCGTTCTCGTATAGTATACTCTATGCAGAATTTTAAGTTGTATGAGCCGGAATTTAGCTGAGATGCCTACTTCTTTGGGCGATGCCACTGCCTCATTCCACTCGTTTTCATCCATAGCGCTACGTCTCCCTCCCACTTGTCCTTAAGCTTGACCATGGGATCTGGCAAGTTGTTAATTAACTTACGGTATGTGAGCGAGGTTGCTCGCTCTGGCATAAAGTCCGTAAGTAGGCGATCCTCAAGCGGGGAGGCCTCTGGTACCTCCGACTCCGGGGGGATGGCTTTAAGCAGTGCGTGCCGAATCTGAGTATACCGGAACGATTCTCGTGGTCCCAGCTCATACTGTTCTTTCAACCGTTCAAAGGGAATCACCGTGCCCCGCTCCCATAAGTCTCCCACCGTAGATAGGCCTATCTCGTCCCAGTGTGAGAAACCCTTGCTATTCCGCAGGTTTCCCAGGGCCCGGGAGTCCCACAGAGAAGTGAGTTTGGTTATTCTCCCTTTCCAACCTAGTGACGCCAGTGCTATGTGCCATATCGTTGCTGTGAGTCTTGTGGGTCCCACCAGTTTGCGTACCACTCGCTGGTCGTACAGAGGGGCCAGTAAGGTATTTGTTCCTAGCTGTGTCCTGTCTGATCTGAATGCAGGGTCGTTTTGGGGGGCATGGATCCATTGATTTATGTTTTTCAACTGCGCTGCAAAGTAATACAATTTCAGATCTGGCAACGCAATCCCTCCATCATACCACCCCCTGTGCATTTTAGCCTGCGCAATGAGTGCCGGGCGGTTACTCCATAAAAGACCAGCCACCAACGCCGACACTTTCCCGAAGTATCCTGGTGCCACCGGGTATGGCGTATTCTCCAGAATGTATAAGAAACGGGGCAGTGACATCATTTTGTAAAGTGCTGCTTTACCCAGCATCGTCAGGGGCAGCCCGGCTCAAAATACAACGTCCTGCTTAAGCCGTTCTATGGGTGGCGTCACATTTTTCTGCGCAAATTCTATTGGATCCATGGTGACATGAATGCCCAGATATTTAAAGGACGAACCGGCCTCCTTCAGGGGGCAGTCTACGCTCAGTGTCGGGATTGGGCCCTTCAGAACATATAGTTCCGACTTATTCCAATTCAGCGTGTATCCCGAGACCTTCCCGTGCTCATCACACAGGGTCAGGAGCGCTGGAATACTAATACTATGCTCTGGATCTGTTAAGTACACCAGCATGTCATCAGCGTACAGGGAGACGCGATCTTCCCATCCCTCAGCCCAGGAAATCCCTCTAAGCAGTGGGGTCGACCGTATCAAGTTCGCTAATGGTTCTAAAGCGATTGCGAAAAGCAGTGGCGACAGGGGGCAACCCTGTCGGGTACCTCTCCCCAGGGGGAATGTTCACGAAATGTGGCCATTCGCCACCACTTGTGCCACCGGTCTCGTGTATAGCAGTCTGACCCATGCTAAGAATTTGGGTCTAAACCCCAAGTGTGCTAGGACCTCAAACAGGTAAGTCCATTCTACCAGATCGAATGCCATCTTTGCATCGATTGCCAATATAACCGCCGGTTCGGGGATCGAATCCGCTCTTGCCAACACTCCGTGTACCCTTCGCAAATTCAGTGCCGTGTTTCTGTGCGGCATAAACCCGGATTGGTCGGAATGTATGAGGTCCGGTAGGTGTGCCATTAATCGGGTAGCCAGGAGCTTGGCCAGAATTTGAACTTCTGCGTTGAGCGGGGATATGTGGCGGTAGGAAGTACAATCTTCCAGCGGTTTCCCTGGTTTAGGTATTGCGACGATGGTCGCTATTCTTTGGTCTGGTGGGAGTTCGCCCTTCGACAAGCAGTCTTTATACATGGCAAGTAGGTGTTTACTGAGCCTCTCCGATGAGGCCTGGTACCACTCTATCGGGATGCCGTTTGGTCCGAGCGCCTTACCGGGTTTTATCGCTCGTATCGCTATTTGGATTTCCTCCGCTGTTATGTTTGCTTCCAGTTCCGCTAACGCCTCTGGCTGCAGCTTCGGTGTTTGGATAGGTTCTAGCGCCGCCCTAGCCATTTCTACGGTTACCTCTCTATCAGATGTGTAAACACCCTCAAAAAGATCAGCGAGTGCTTCTACTATTTGCTCGGGGCTTGTGTGTACCATCCCCCTCTCGTCTCTGACCTGTTGGATACCTCTGGAACTCCGCCCCTTTTTGTCCAACCATGCCAACATCCTACCCGCTTTGTCTCCTATATCATAAATCCTGTTCTTTGTGTCAGTTACTTGCCCCCTCACCTGGTCCCGTAAATGTTCCGTGTATAAGTGTTGTTGGAGGTGCAGTGCATGGGATGTGTCCGGTGTGGGGTGCGTTTCATGTGTTACTGTTGCTTGTCGCAGTGCTAGCTCTATCTCGGCCAATTCAAGAGCTTTTTCCCTTCTATAGCCTGTAATTGTAGTTATTGCTTGCCCCCTCAACACCGCCTTGTATGCTTCCCACAGGGTTGCTGAGGACTGCACTGACTTAACATTCTCTTCAAAGTAATGCACCGTCGCCGTCTTAAGTGCCTTCCTGACCTTGGGCACCTTAAGGTACGCAGCCTGTATGGGGTAAATTCGTTTGCGCGTTTTCTCCTGGGTGGAAAGTGTCAAAATGATCGGGGAATGGTCTGATATGCCTCTAGATTGAATGTCTACGGTGTCCACGTGTTGTATGCAGTCTCCCAGAGCCAGGAAGTAATCTATCCTCGATAAGCTATTGTGTACAGTAGAGTGGAAGGTGTATTGTCTCAAATGAGGGTGGGCATGCCGCCATACATCAACTAGACCCATAGCTGTCAAGAAACGCTGAAGGCGTGAAGGACCCACGGTCGGACTTGTGGCTGGGAACCTGTCAGTTAGAGTGTCCACTGTGGCATTGAAATTGCCCCAAGTATAACATCTCCCTCCGGAAGGGTCAGGAGAAATTCCCCCAGTGCCGGAAGCATGACCGAATGAAGTGCCGGGGGAATGTACACCGAGACCACATTAATAAGTCTCCCCTCCCATTGTCCCTGTAGGGCCGCAAAGCATCCCTGCCCATCAGTCTTCGTACTCAATGGTATAAAGTGCGAGGACTTCTTAAGTAAAATGCCAGTTCCTCGAGAGGAATCCTACCTTTTAATACTACTTGATCTCTCATCTGCATTTGTCACTGTCAAACATGACAACCTACTTAATCTCTTGGAAGGTAGGATGGGGCTAGCTGGCACTGTATTAAAATGGTTTGCCTCTTTCCTCAACAACAGAGCACAGAGTCAAATCCAATGAAAATGTATCCTACTCCAGTCCCTGCACTCTGGGTGTCCCCCAAGGGTCCTCGCTCTCCCCCACGCTCTTCAACCTCTTCATTGTTCCACTTACGGTAATCCTCAAAACATCCAACACCACATGTACTCAGATGACACCCAACTGTACATGAAAGTCGCCTCTCCTGAAGACATCAATTCACTCAACGAAACCCTGCACAAAACTCTCAATTGGCTAACCTCGAACCACCTCAAACTAAACGCCCTTAAAACTGAATTCCTCCTCATCTCTCCCACTAGGCAAACCTCCACTGTCGAGAAATATCTAAGAAACCTCGCTGCCCTCAACTTACACACCATACGACATTGATTCATTGGGAATTGTGCTAGATAAGAACCTAAATATGCAAGATCATATCAGAGCTTCCACCAAAGGAGCGAACTTCCAACTTAGCATACTTAGAAAACCCAAACCCTACCTTCCGCATGATGACTTTTTATCTGCTGTTCAAGCACTAGCCATCTCAAGACTAGACTACGGCAGTGCTACGCTATGTGGACTTCCGAAACTCAGTTTAGCCCACCTCAGACCATCTCTGAATACCGCAACTAGGCTCATCACAGGCTCCAAGAAAACAAATCACATCTCTCCGGACCTCAAATCGCTTAACTGGCTTCCATTTGAATCAAGGATCCAACTAAAACTCGCCAGTATGACCCATAGAGCACTACACTTCAACACTCCTCTTTACCTGGTAAATGAGCTTGAACTTTCAGGAGGCTCACAGCCCTCAAGAGCACCAGCACATTGCTGCTCAAGCCGAAGAAATTCAAGAAGATGAAACCTACAAGCGGACATTCTTTGGTATTGCCCTGAGAATCTGGAACTCCCTCCCTGTGGAAACAAAACTGATCACCTCAACATTTGCCTTTAACAGGGAAGTGAAAGCACTACCGATGAAGACTGCACTGAACTAGATGACTTTCTCCTTTTATCCCCTTCTGGGATTAGTCGACCAATTTGCTACCTTCCATGTTTTACAGCCTCAGTCGCCAGTTATTATGTCGTTCTTTATGTATCTCTCATTCTATATGAATCTTATGCATTCTACCGGATGGCTTCCGCAACATGTATGTAAAGCGCTCTGATACCAGCTTGGGTCATGTTCACGCTATACAAAACTTTAAAACTAAATAAATAAATTGCTTTTTCTTTAACAGTTCTACCCTGGCCTCCCGGGTTTCTGGGATGCTGTTGTTGCTTTGAAAGATCTATCTTACACAGCCAGATACGTAGGGGCCACAACCCCTTCCCCCTTCGTTGTATGCAAAATAACGCTCTAGGGAGATACTGAAGTGCGGAGCTCACCACATACCCCTTTCCTTTGCACATCTCAAGGAATACCCAAGACATGATTACATCCACGCGCACAGAACGGAGTGAACAGAAGGCGACAGCTTCAGGGGTGGTACAGGTGCCCTAGACTCGTAGAGTGGGGAGAAGGTGACGGCTACACCGGTGGCACTTGACGCAACATGTCCAGCCGTGACACACGTGCCCTAGACTCGCAGGGTACCAGGCCCAGGTACGGCCGGCCCTCCTATACCTACAGATGTTGAACTCGGTGCAGGTCACTTATAGTGTAGCTTGTTTCTTGGTAGCAGCCGGCAGACAAAACAAAACTAAACTCCCTCCGATAAACAACCTTCAAACCTGATACTTTTCTGTAAAATATGTTCGTGGGGAATGTGCAAAATATACTGGAAAGTGTATTCCCCATATCTACTTTTTTGAACTTGTTTTTATTTTTCTCTCTCTTTTAAGTATTTTTTAATGGATTTTTTAGGATTTGCAATCACCTTTGAAACTTTAATTGTAAATGTAATTGTATTTTAATTGTATTTTATTGCTTATGAACTATGTACTGCTTTTATGGTTTTAATTAACCGAATAAAGTTATTTGACTGACTAACTGACTGACTGGCGGGGCTTTATTGAATTACAATGCTGTTCATTTAAACAGAAAACTAGGCCAGTACATAGGGTTTGTACGACGCCTTGGGGCGATCTGCACGTTCCCTATAGGTCACCTGTTCAGTTTTAAATGTAGTGATTGTTGTCAAAAGCACAATCAAATTAAAATAAAAGCAATTGAGTAGCAAAACACAGAGCACGGCACTTTCTGAGTTAAAGAAGAACATGTAAAACATACAAACTGTCATGTCAACATCTACATGAATTAGTCGGGAATCGAAATGTACGAAAAATTCTAAAGTCGTAGCAAAAAAGGTCCGCAATGAAGACATATGCTTAAATCAAAGGTAATGGAACATTTGGTTTGTTGTTACGTGTCCGTATGTGCAGCACGTCCTGTTACAAGATTCTACTCAACACTGATTCACATTAACACCGTACCTAGAGCAGTTGTGAGAAACAGCACCGTGAATTGTAAATGTAAGTGTACTTATGATAGGCTAACTACCCCGGAAAAGGCGTCGAAGCGCTTTTAGGTAAATAGCACGCTTCTCTGGAAACAAATAGGATTAGCAGTGTATTAGTTTAGGGAAACAGGAGTTAATTTGAGCGGAGGGCAGATTTACATGAATTTTCTCGAAAAAAACGTTAACTGTTGCCTCAAAAGAAATATAATATTTTTAACAATATTACATGGTCTCTGCAACCCTCCAATCACGGGCAGCTCAGACCATCGGGTTGGTTTCCCGGGCACAGGGCGCCTCAAGGCCCGTACAAACCTTGGAGGCCTGGGGCCAGCGGGTCGGTGAGGCCGGCGCGGGTTTCCTAACGAGGGAAGCGTTATCTAAGGGGTCGTGTTCGGGCTGGGTACAGTGCAGCTCACCTGGCGAATGTCTCTGCTCTCCTGCGGGTGGGGCCGGGTTCCCCTTCCAGGACCGCTCTTTCTGCAGCTGCCAGGCCTCGGTCTGCTTGGGACCTGCCCGGTCTGTAGCACTCCCCTGCCAACCTTTTTGTCTCCATGCATTCCACGCGAACGACAGCACTTACCAGCCTGGCCTAACCTCGATGTGTCGGTCGAACACACAGCTCCACATAGAACCCGCGCCCACGATACCTCTAGCAATTCCAAGACAGAGCACACCGCTAAGCACTCAGTGCACCTCTATCTGGGTACACAGAAGGCCTCTGCTGATGCAAGAAAGCGACCCTATCTTCAACCCCACGCCCCCAACTCCCCCAATCCATCTCTCCTAGAGGAACTGAGGCGTTCTGACGCACCTCTGTCAGAAGGCCTCAGTTCTGGCCTGGGTATCCCACCCTCTTCCAGCAGTGACCCACCACAGTTTTACCAAGAACACTTCAGTCCAGTCTGCAGCTCCACACACTGCGCATAGGTACAGGCACACACCTATCCCAGGAAGGGGGCTCCACAAGGCGTCTCTGCCACCGGGTCTCGGTTCCGACCTGCATCAGCCGCGGTTACTCTGCACCTGGGCCCTGCGGCTCTTTCGTGTGCACCTCATCTCATACCTGCAGGATCCCTTCCCGTCGTCATCGATTTCTGGAGATAAACGGTACCTTAGTTAATTCCCGTGACCAGGGTTTCAAGTAGCCACCTATTTACCAGGCAGCCAAACAAACTCCTAATACCATCATTTGAATAGTTTCAGGTCTTGGGCGGATCAGGGAGTGTTGTAAACTTGCATAACCTTTCTTAATCCCAATGGTAAACAGCACGGCCATCTCTCCTTACCTTTCCAGCCCCAGATCCAGTCATTCAAGACGGTTTGCAGTTTCATGGCGGCCTTTAGGAGTCCTCAGCTGCTGGAGAGGGAGAGGCGAAAGAGGCGATCTTGCTGGAGCTCGGATAATAAAAATATTCGCTAGCCAGAGATTGCCTCACCACACCAATCACATGCTGATTGCACAACTATCTGAAGAACAAGGTCTGCGAGGCCCGCCTCCCCCTGGCAGCTTCAGTGAGCTACGTGATGCAGAAAAGCACTACTGGAGCAGGAGGGTGGTCAGGGAGACAGACAAAGCTATGGTTATTAGGGGTCCTGGATTTTCACAGAATCCTTATTCCGAGTGGACCGAAAAAAATAAATCGGCCCTGGCAAACATGTTCCAGCCAGCACCGCACTGCAGGGGGTGGCTCCAAGAATGGGGCGACAGACCACCCTTGAGTCATGGAAGCCCTTCCAGTTTTGAAGCCCCAACATGCCAGGGTGGCAGAATGGCCAACGCTGTCGTGTTGTAGTCACTTTTCACGTCACTTGAGCCAACTGAAATAAAACAAGCATTAGCAAATCCAATAGGTCTCCTATGTGAGATATATTGGCTTTGCCAATGTTTCTTAGCCATGTTGAAACATGGCTAAAAGTAAAGAAAAAGCTGCATAACACAGCCAGCGTTAACCGCGTCATAGTGCTGCTGTACAATATGGCAAAAAAACAGAAAAGCCAATAGATCTCGCATAGGCGAGACCTATGGGCTTTGCCAAGGCTTGTTTTTTTAATAAAGGTTGCAATGGAGAACATGATAGCTTTGTAAAATATTGTATCTACGACCTTCTTAAAACCACATTCTTAAAATAGAAATGAAAAACACCAGTCGTTCCGGTGCACCGTTTACCTTGTTCGAATGGCTAAAATGCAGCTACTGCCTGTACTTTTGATATTCTGCAATACTTATTGTGGGAGCCCCATCTAAGAATATTTAAGGGCAAATTACCAAAACGAATATCACACATTTTTTAGAACACCATTTTGGGAGGGGAGGGGGGAGTGGGGGCGAGGGAGGAGGCTGCCTGGGCCTCCTTGGAAGATCTTGCAAATCTGAGCCTCACCCTGTGCGGATTCTGTGTCCTTTTGTATCTCATCACGCACATCAGTTAATTCTCCCCATTTTGTCACAGTATTTAAATGCCCTAAATATTGTACAGATTAGGGGCCTTTGTGGAGTCTTTTCAGCGCTCATAATTCGATTTGAATTGTTGACGACCTCTTCATTTTGTTTCAGAAGGGCCACAAAGAACATATGGCGATCACGGACAGAATTCATCTAAATATGAAAGTCACTATATTGGTCAGGTCTTGAAAAAAAGATTTTTAAAGGATCACAACAAATCATAACAATTTACTTGATGATGTGCACATTTTAAATATTTTTGCTGAAACCCAATTTTCATACATTATTTATTCACTATATAGGTTTATCAGCAAAACTACATGTTAGTGGCAATGTTTTGTGGACATTTCAAAGGAAAATGTGCTATCTGTAAATTACAGTGCACTCCCACATCATGCTTTAGTAAGATATGCATGAAAAGTGAGTTTTTAGAACCGAGATCCTCTGTTGTTGCCGCCTACAAGCCAGCCAGCCGTCCACCAGAATCTACGTCGCAGTGACGTACGCGGAAGTGCGCAGCCCAGGTCACGGACCGCGGCCCAGGATCGGAGCGGTCCACGGGACTACGGGCCGACAGGAGACCCCACTGGGACCCCTCCTTAAGCCAGACGAAGGTATTACAAAGCCCTCTGCCCTGCCTGCTTTGTCCTGCCCCAGGAAAGGCGAAGCGGACCGGCAGCGGGCGTAGTAGACTGTAAATCGCCCCTTGTAACAACAGGGTAATTTTATTCTATTTTTAGACTGGTGGTGACTATAATCCACTACCATCTCAGTCTTAGTTGCATTTGCGTTCATTTGTAGGGCTTACCCATGTGCTTTGACAGGGTTTAGTGCCTTTTATCGTTTCTGTGGGCCTATAGGCCCGAAAGCTAGAGAGAAGCCATTTTGTGCTTCTGCCTCGACTGTCCGAGGCGCTTGCAGGGTAAAGGTAATGTTTAGAGTTTAGCCTGTTTTCTGCTAGTAAGAAACCGGTCAAGACTGGCTCTTATCAGAGGAATGTATTTGTCTCCCCGGTTCTAGACGCAATACGCAGGTGGCCACTGTGGAAGGCGAAGGGAGCCGGGGACTGGTACAGGAATTTGGTGGGAGTCGGCCTAATACCGGAATTTTCCATAGAGAAAGAGAGCTCTATATTATCAAAGAGTGAGCAGTGAGATGAGAGAAAGTAACATGTGGAGTAGACAGAAGAAGTTGGTCCGAAGGCTGGTGCCGAGAGACTGATACCATGAGCTAATTGAAATCCTGAGACGAGGAAGGAAGGTGATCAAGGATCCCGTAGTGATATCATACGGGAGTGGCAGAGACTGAGTCCAGAAGAGGGTTCGAGTATTTCGGAACCATGGCAGTGTAGACGAGGCGTAGCGGTGCAGACCTGTATTCGTGAGCCATAGAGGGAGAGCAGAGTCCCGAGCCTATTGAAGACAAAGCAAGAGAGAGAGAGGGATCAGCTCCGCTGCTGAGATGGAAAGACGCACGCCTAAGGTGAGGCGTTCTGAGTTAGTGTAGAATTCATCTAATCACTTATTTTGCCCCCTTTTAGGTTATAGGTAGCGACTAAGCTAAATCATGTTTGTTTGGCTCATTCTGTCATGCTTAATTCTAGAATAAAGATTTAATGATAAATATCTTTGAATGTTGTTTTTATTAATGAGATTAACCTTTCCTTTTAACCAGGTGCTGACATACAGAAGGATGGGATATGCCCTTCTGAAAAGGTAACTGAGATGGGGGAGAGTGTGAATTTCATTTGGGAAATAACTTATAAAGGTGAACCCCCATTAGTGTAGATCGTCGGGTGACGTTAAAGATATCGTCGGGTGATGTTAAAGATATCGTCGGGTGACGTTAAAGATATCGTCGGGTGACGTTAAAGATAAAAGTCGGGAGACTATAAAGAATCGTCGGGTGACGTTAAAGACAAAAGTCGGGAGACTATAAAGAATCGTCGGGTGACGTTAAAGATAAAAGTCGGGAGACTATAAAGAATATGAGATGAGGTAATTATAGGATAAGACATGGAATCCATTTGATGTTAGCGGTATCTTTGATTGTACAGGCTTGTAAATAGCTTCGTTTCACCTTCTCAGGTGAGTCTTCTAGATATCTTGTAAATAGCGGCCTGAGAAGAGTGTGGTTACGTGACGACTGGGTTAGCTACGGTTGGTAGACTGCTTGGTCTGAGAACACAGTCGTTACACCCCTCAGCCTCGGTTTAGCAAAGCAGAGGAGGGAGACTTAAGCTGGGAACCCCGAGGGGGAAAACAAACAACGAGAACCCTGAAGGGAGCAGGAATAAGAGCCGGAGAGCGGCGCAGTCTTTGAAGTAGCAGCTTGATCAAGCCCCAGCAGTAAATTGGAAAGGAGAAAGGAGTAAAAGGAGGAGGCACAGGAATAGAGAATTGACAGAGCACTGCGGAGAAAGAAAATAGCTGGCAGGCTTGGTGGGCAAAGCACAACAGAGGTAAAGTGTGCGAGTGCGAGAATAAATGCAGAAACTCAATACCTAATAGCCAGAAAGGATCTTTTAATTGTGAATAGGTGGGGGAAAGTCAGAATTACGCCCCACTGTAATCCCAGAGACAAAGGGGTATTAACAAAAGGGAGTAGCCCCGAAGTAAAGGACGATGGCCCCAAAAAGGAAGCAAAAATCGCGCAAGGAGGCGTCAGAGGAAAGCCCAGGGAGGAGCGAGTTATTGGAGGGCTCTATGACTCTGGAAGAGAGTCAGGAAAGCCAGGCCTCCACTGAGGAGACTAACAAGGGAGTACGTAAGAAGAGGAAAAATAAAAGTCGCCAAAAAATCCCTGCAACTCCAAAATGGTAGCACCTCAACCACTAATTGTAAAGGCAGCGCCGCCACAATTAAATCCATAAAGGACTTTGTAGGTAAACATTATAAAGTTATAGAACAACCTGTAATAAACTTGGAAGCTGAGGAGGAACATCGGGTAGAGAGTGGCATGCAAGTCTCTCCAGAGTAGGAAATGGAGGATCCCTTATTAATAAACTATTCTCTCCTGAGTCAACATATACAAATAGCAGCACTACTTCTCTCATCATCACCAAAACTTTTTTCATTACAAGCTGCAGAGCTGGAGAACGCAGGGTCACTAGGAAACGAAAGCCAGGGCGCAAGTTATGTCTGGGGGGCCTCACCGAGACAATTATCACAACATCTAAATGAGCTAAAAAACTTAAACCAGCAGGATGTTTCAAGAACAGGAAGCCAAGCAGTTCCTGAGAAATACAGTCTACAGGACTCGGACATCTCAGCAACACCCTCATCATCTATGATGGACATTTTATTGATGTTACAGAAAACCCTTCAGGGGATTCTAGAAGTAACAATGCTGAATAATGGTGTCTTGAAGTCACAAAAGTTTTCCCTAAAAAAGATCGAAGAGGAGCTGGTAGAAATTAAAGGGCAAAGGCCCCTTATGTTAAAACCCGTAGATGCCCCCCTGCCCACAGAACAAAGTGTAGCTAGAGAGACTACGGAAGCACAAGATAACGTATACATATCTAAGCGCCCAATGCTGATAAAAAGAAGAAGGGATTATGCAAGTGTACATACTAGAGGTAAGACAAATAAGCGGGCACCAAAAACAGCAAGAAAGGAAAAAGGTAAGGAAAGGGAGGCAGAGGAAGAGTTAAGTTTAAATACCTCCGCCCTGACTTTCATGCCCATAAGGTCCCCGACAATCGAGAACGAAAGAAATGTCACTAGTGTACAAACAAAGGGTCAGAGCAGTAAGGGCCCGAAGGAGAAGTCATCGAAAATCAAACCCGTAAATCAGAGAGTAAACCCTCTATCAGGGGGACAACCCAGAAACCATCAGAGGGAGGTCAAAGAAGTACCTCAGCCCCAAAGAAAAGCAGAAGTGGGAAATACAATAGGGCTCTCTGGATGGGTAAAGGATAGACAGCCAAATTCAGAACCTCCAAAGAAAGAGTTAGAGGGGGATAGTAATAAATGGGTGTACCTGGAACCAGTGCAGTCAGGACAAAGGGGGAAGAACGTGAGGAAAATGAACCCACTAAACAGGGCGCAAATCCTGATCTCCTTCTCTAATTGCCCAAGCCTGAGTGGGATCTGCACTAAGGATCTGAAACTGGTGGGCTTCATAGAAAATATGAATGGTAAGGAAATAACAAAAGTATTATTGTATTCTGACCTGGTAAAAAAGGCCATTGAGAAAGCGGCGAATGAGATACTCCAGGTGGGAATAAGGTTAATCCCTGAAAGGGAACTAAAGAGAAATGCCCAATTAGGAAGCAGTTTCCTGAAGTGTCATGCAGGTCTTGGTAGGAGACAGGTGAGGTTACTGAGGGATAACGAAGAAGAGGGTAGCCGCATAAAGATAGTGGTAAATAACTCAGGAATGGAGGACTCCTGGGGTAATTGGAGTCAAAGAAGTAACATGGGAGAATCGCCCAAGAGGTATATGGAGGAAAGGGTTGAAGATGGTGGTCTAAGCGAGATGGAATAGGATGAAGGGGAGTCGCATAGCCTAAGTCTTTTGTCATGGAATATAAATGGCTTAGGCAACGAAATAAAACAAGAACAGGTAAAGAAATTAGTAAATAAAGTGGAAATTGCCTGCCTACAAGAGACTTGGCTATGCGACAAAACCCCAATTTTTGAGGGTTACTTACAATTTAACCGTGCTGCTAAGAAAAAAAGATTTGGACGTCCATCGGGGGGACTTATGACCCTCATTTCAACAAAAGTAATAAGAAATGCAACTTTTCTGAATGTGAAGTGCAAAAGGTTATTGGTATGTAGATTAGTTCACCTGACCCAGGATAAGAATTATGAAAATGTAATCCTCATAAATGTATACATGCATTGGGATGATGTGGCAGAGTATGGAATTGAGATGGGGAACTTTAAAGAAGACAGAGTTTTTATTAGAAAAATATGCTTTACATGTGTTTCTCATTTTAGGGGATTTCAACCATAAGCTGAACCCAAAGAAGATCGATATCTGGCACAGGGAACTGTTGGATGCCTATGGAATAAAACATGCCAGCTTCCCTGTGTGTGAACTCCAGAAACAAGACATAGAATTGGTAAATTACCTAGGAACGAAGGGTCTCTTTAGCTTGAACGGCAGATTTAGAACAGATTGCCCGGCAAAGAAGACCATTAAAATAGGCTCACAAAACTGCCCAATCGATTATGCCTTTATGCAAGCCTGGAATTTTCCACTAGTCTGGGAATTTACGATATCCCAAAGCGAAAGCAGCGACCACAATCCGTTGCTATTAAACATATACGGGGGAAGGAGGGAACACAGAAAGAAAGTGATACCTCAGGAGGTTGATTACCCCAAGCGAGTGACAACAAGACTGACAGAGGAGTATCTGGAAAAAATTAAATCCTTCCAACACAAGGTTCAACTGGAGGACTCTGGGGGAAAAAATCTGGAATGGTACGAGGAGAAGATAGCCCAAGTAGTACAATGCATACGGGTAGAATTAAAAAAAGGTAAAAGAAAGGGTACAATAACCCAGGTCAGCCGACTAAAATGGTTTTCCATCGACTGTCAAACTAAAACAAGCATTGAAAATGCAATAGGTCTCGCAATAGAAGAGTTTAACATTTTCCGTTTTGCAAATGGATGAGTGGCGTTGCATGGATGAGTGGCGTTGCGTGGGCGAGTGGCGTTGCGTGGGCGAGTGGCGTTGCGTGGGCGAGTGGCGTTGCGTGGGCGAGTGGCGTTGCGTGGGCGAGTGGCGTTGCGTGGGCGAGTGGCGTTGCGTGGGCGAGTGGCGTTGCGTGGGCGAGTGGCGTTGCGTGGGCGAGTGGCGTTGCGTGGGCGAGTGGCGTTGCGTGGGCGAGTGGCGTTGCGTGGGCGAGTGGCGTTGCGTGGGCGAGTGGCGTTGCGTGGGCGAGTGGCGTTGCGTGGGCGAGTGGCGTTGCGTGGGCGAGTGGCGTTGCGTGGGCGAGTGGCGTTGCGTGGGCGAGTGGCGTTGCGTGGGCGAGTGGCGTTGCGTGGGCGAGTGGCGTTGCGTGGGCGAGTGGCGTTGCATGTTCGAGTAAATGAAGGGAAGCGAAAGAGAGAGAGAGTTAAGGGAGGGAGGGAGAGAGAGAGAGAGAAAGAGAGAGAAGGGAGAGAGAGAGAGAGAGAGAGAGTTATGGGAGGGAGAGAGAGAGAGAGAAAGAAAGAGAAGGGGGAGAGAGAGAGAGAGAGAGAGAGAGTTATGGGAGGGAGAGAGAGAGAGAGAGAACAAGTGATACCAAAAAAAGTAAGCCATGCACGAGTGATTAACGAATGCTGATATTTTTAAGCCCACAGCAAATGTTACTTTGCCCAGTGGGAGAATATAAAAAATTGTTTGTAAAAAATTGACAGAGTGCGCAAACCACAGAGTTAATGGCCAATAAAAATAAATCCAAGAGCGACCATGTGAGTTTTAGGCAAAGGAGACGCTGAAGAGCCCCCGCTGCCTTGGTTTAAAACAAGCATTGAGAGCCTGGTGGGTGTTATTTATTATATTGCACACATTCTAAACGTAGTGTCCACAAGAGGTCTCGGATTCGACTCTCGAGTAAACCGATGCACGGTGAAGCAAAGTCATTTGACAACGATCACACATTTTGTCAAGCTGGGAACCTACGATGATTTGAGTGCAGTTTTCTTGATTAAATGTTGTTTTGTTGAGTCACTGGATAAATGTTGAGTCGGACACGCTGAAGAGCCCCCGCTGCCTTGGTTTAAAACAAGCATTGAGAGCCTGGTGGGGGGGGGGGAGGGGAGCCAGCGAGTGGGAGGGAAGGAGCATATGGGGATGGGGTGTGAGACGGTGGTCGTCCCTGGAAGGAGGGGGGGAGGAGGGGAGGAAGGGCTGGTGGCGCCAAGCAGAAAGCGGGAGAGTGTCAGCGTCTCAGCAGCAGCTGGCCTGCAGAAGTTACAGGGACTGCTCATGCAGTACACGGAAGCGGCCCAAAGTAATGGTTTTTAAACATTAACTTGACCCCACCTGCAATGTCCTGACAACATCGGCATGAGTGCGCCAAGGAAAGTCAGTGTGTCATGTTCACTGTATGTACAAGCAATATTGTGTATCTGGAGCAACTGTCTAGTCAGTCACTCACAATTGTTATTTATTATATTGCACACATTCTAAACGTAGTGTCCACAAGAGGTCGCGAAAAGCACAGGCTGGGTATTTATTTATTGATTGTTATGAAATGCTGTATTGATGGGGTGACCAGACGTCCCAGATTTCCCCAGACAGTTCCGGTCTCGGGAAAAGACGGGAAATTGAGTGTGAATGAGTGAAGAAGGGGTGAAATGGCGGGAGTGTCGTGGAGATGGGAGGTGAAAGATGAAAAGATAAGCAGAAGCGTGTAAAAGAGAGATAGGAAGAAAAGAAGGGGTGAAGAAAGAAGGTGAGGCTGCCAGCGACGAGGAGAGACTCTGGGGGCAGCGTGTAAGACATGGGCAGGAAAACCGAGTGCGAAGGAAGAAAAGTTTGTAGGGGCAACGTGAGCAAGAAGATGGAGAAGAGTAGGGCTGGAGATGGGTAAATATAGATAGGACGAAGTGTGAGGAAAAAAAGAAATGAGAGGAAAGGGGAAAAGACGGGAAATTGAGTGTGAATGAGTAAAGAAGGGGTGAAATGGCGGGAGTGTCGTAGTGAAGGGTAGAATTGTTTGAGGTGAGAGCACATAGAGGCTATAATAAGACGGAAAAGAAGGCGGGAGATCGGGTGTGAGTCAGAGGGGCAAAAAAAATGGAAAAAGCTGAAGTAAAATGGAAAGAGTGGGCGAGGAAAGAAGGAAAAAATATAAAAAGCAGATTGCGAGTGGAAGAAGCAGAAGAGAAAGAGCGAAGCGTATGTTTAATAAATAAAGAACAAGCGGGATCCTTGCGCTGAAAGTTAAAATAAAAAAAACAAGACGGAGGGCATTGCTGTGGGGAGGGGGTGGAGGAGAAATGCACACGGCGGGCAGGGGAGGGGGCGGAGCGGGGAGAGCGGCATGTGGGTGTGAAGAAGCCGGGGCCTTTGAAGTGAAGCTAAGCTTCACTTCAAAAGGTGTCGGAGGAATGCGGCTGAGGGAACAGACGGCGATTGCGGCTGAGGGAACTGATGTGCACGCGCTTTTAAGCTCAATGCACATGCGCATTGAGCTTAAAAGTCACGGGCACTGCAAGGAATCGCCACGATTCCTTGCTTGTTAGTTAAAGCGTGGTTAAGCCGCAATAGGCTCGCAAGCTCGATGCGCATGCGCATCGACAGGCGAGACCTAAAAAGGGAGATGGGTCAGTTTCAAGAAGTTTTAAGAAAAAGTTCAACCTAGAGAGGCAAAACTATCTTAGTAAGTTGAAAAAGGAGTTTAAACCGATGGTTACCGATGCAAAAAGGTCTTATAAAGAGAAATGTTGGTTAAACTTGCTAGAATCTATTGAAGCAAAAAACCTAAGACAATTTTGGATTCTGGTAAAAGCAGCATCCGCGCCCAACGCAGCAGGAGAAATGATATGTGTGGTAAGCGAGGAGGCCTGGGAGAAATATATAAGGGAACTGTATGGTCCGCGAGATTACCTAGGAGGTATAGAGCCACAGCACTGGCAGGAAATATCAGAAGAATTCAAATTAGACTTTACCGAACAGAAGGTAGAAAGCATAATAAGGAATTTGAAATTAACCCGAGCAGCAGGGCCAGACAATCTCCCAGCAATAATATTAAAGTCACAGTTAAAGTGGTGGGCAAGTTTTTTTTCCCAAATGTTCAAATTAATATTAGCAGATGGCTCCATGCCAATGATTTGGAAGGGCGCTGTAATCAGGCCAATCCATAAGAAAGGTAGCAAGGAGGCACCACAAAACGATAGATTGATTAATCTCCTAGACATAGGAGAAAAGGTATTTTCAAAAATAGTATTAAATAAGCTAAATGCGTGGGTCGATGAGTTCGCAATCATACCCACTGAACAGGGAGGCTTCAGAGAAGGGCATTCCACGATAGACCATTGCTTTGCATTATGGGCAATGGCGCGAAAGTCGACGTAACAAAACGGTAAACTCTGCTGTTGTTTCGTCGACTTTCGGGCAGCGTTTGATTCAGTGGATCGGAACTGTCTCTGGGAAACCCTAATAAAAACATACCGCAAGACCTGCTGGCTATAATAAAAGAATTACACCGGGGTAATTGGGCACAAGTAATTATGGACACAGAGGGGTCATTGACGCCAAAAATTCCAATTGAAAACGGCCTGAGACAGGGATGCGTACTTGCCCCGCAGCTATTCTCTAGTTTCCTATCTGATTTACCTGCTTGTTTAGAAGTAGAGGGTAGTGCAAGCACAAGAATAGATGGCAACAAGGTACCATGCCTTTTATACGCGGATGACTTGGTAATACTAGACCAGACCAAATTGGGCCTCCAAAGAAAGTTGAAATCTTTTAGTGAATATTGTGCAAAGAAATTTTTAACTGTAAATTTGGATAAGACAAAAATGTTATGCTTCGAAAAAAGGTAACTAGGTTTAACTGGTTTTTTGGAGATCTTAAATTGGAATCTGTAAATGAATATCGCTACCTAGGGATGTGGTTTGATAAGTCCCTAAAGTGGCAAATGCACTTGGAAGCTCAGAAAGCTAAGGCACATACATCAATCTCTGGACTAAAAATCTTTAATCGAGACTATGGGGATATGTCCCATCGTCCGCTGCTAAAAGCATTCAGTGCAATGTTACCACCACAAGTCCTCTATGGTGCAGAGATCCTTTATTTGAGCGGTAAAGGAGTCTGGGACAAGGAGGAAGGAAAATGCATGAAATCCCTTTTGTCCCTCCCAGCATCAACAATGGTTCAAGCAATAAGAATAGAATTAGGAACAATAGCTTGGGGGGGTTCAATCACAAATAGCAGTGAGTAGATTCTGGAAACGTTTGGAAAATGAAAAAGGCCAAAAAGTAGCACAATGGTGTAGAAAAGAGATCCAATACAGTAATCTAAAATGGTCAAAAGCAAGCCGGAAGAAACTGACGCAGGCTTGTGAGCATATAAAAGTGGTCATTTGCCGTGAATCCCTACGGGTAGAATGCACTAAAAGTGAGCTGAAGTTTAATGGGCAAGAACTGTCCAGAAGAACTGATATGGAATACCTGGCTAAGAAAAAAAAAAAAAAAAAAAAAAAAAAAAAAAAAAAAAAAATCGGTAGAGCATATGAGGAGTGCTTGGTTTAAGGATAATTGGTTTCCTTACCTCGATATCCTACCGAATTACTGGTATAGACAGGAGATACTAAGAATGCGAATTGGGATTAATCCGTGGCTGGTAAACAAAGATCTAAAATCAAAAATGTTGAACAACGAAGGGTGTTGCAAGTGCAGGCTGAGCACTAAAGGTGACATAGTGAACATCCTGTTAGATTGTACAACTATTATAGAACAGCGTAAACTATGTCTGCGTCCAATATTTCTAAAATATGACATAAGATCACGGACACAGGCTATAAATCTCCTGATGGAAATGGCTACCATTGAAATTGCGATTGTGCTAGGGAAGTACTTAAAGGTAGTGCAAAGATTACTAACAACCCATGAGTAACAATTTTTTAAACTGCCCAATAAATGAATTATAGAGCTCGTCGAAGAGAAAAGGTTGGGTATAATTGATAATTTTTAAGGGGTAAGGACCACCCAAAGAAAGTGATGATTTTATTGGTACCTTTTTAAAATATATGTATTGACTGTGTGAATGGTATAAATATTGTGGTAGAGTATTTTAACCTGTAATTATTTCTTTGTATTGTTGTAGAACATTTTAAAATTTAATCATTTCTCTGCACTTGTTTAAAGATTACGATCTAAATAAACATAACTTTGACTTGACTTGAGTTTTTAAACAAACTGGTAAATATTCCTGCTCCTGCCCAGATAACAATGATATTAGTGAACTAAGAGGCAACCCAGATTCCCCAACTGGCACCACTAGAACAGTAATTCAATCTTAATGTCCTCATGCTAACAAGAGCCGTTAATTTAGACATTTATACAAAAGTATGCCATGCATGATTTTCATTTTAAACATTTCAAGACATTATATTGGCAACATTTACCTACTCCAGAGGTACACAGACATCAGTGCATGAGGAAACAAGCATTTGCAATGCACTAGGTCTCGCATTCAAACAAATTTGAGCTATTGGCATTGTAAATGACAATACCTTTTATTTATGTTTTGGGTTTTAAAACAAACAAAAGGCATTGTCTTTTACAATACTAATAGCTTAAAGTCTTGCAAATGTGAGACCTATTGCATTGCAATAAAGGGCCTTCTTGACCGCTTGTTAGATTGTAAATATCAGAGGAAGAGACCGGCTTGCGAAATCTTCAAAGTAGAGATAAATAGTGCACTGAAGAAGATTTGTAAGTGTTGTAAATTACACAGACACAAAGTGTGAAGTGAGAGTTACATATGATCCAAACTATAAACACTAACAAAGCGCTCCAACACCTTTCTCTCTCTGATTACACTATCGCTGCTCAGGAGGAAGAGCGTGGGGGGGTCTATTTCCTGCCCTACCCATGATTTGAGTGTGCAGTGTGGCATTGCCTAATGTCATTGCTATCTTTGGCCTAATAAAAAAACACTACAGCTGTAGTATGGCCCTGGCTTCACCTCCTGGTGCAGGGCGGGCAGTGCTTAAAGGCAGGCATGGAGGGAGGGAGGGAGTGATGGTCTCAGCTGCAGCTCCAGCCTTGTACAGTGCCCCTGCTATTACTAGTGGGCGAGAGGCGCGGCGGTGGTGGTGGTGGTACTGGCATTGGTGGTGGTGGTATTGGTAGTGATGGTATTGGTGGTGATGGTATTAGTGGTGATGGTACTGGTGGAGGTGGTGATATTGGTGGCATTGATCCTGGTGGTGGTACTGGAATTGGTGGTAGTGTGGGTGGCATTGGGGTGGGGGTATTGATGGTGGTGGTACTGTTAATAAAACAGGCTTTTGAAAACAACCCATCAGGTGGCTTTAGTACAGATGACATGTAACACAAGTGCTGTTGTCAGCTTCAGCCCATTAGTACAGGATTATGTGCTACCTGGAATTCACATGACTTAATTCGCTAATCATTTCTAAATCCATTTTACTTGGGGGGTGTTGAAACAGACACAAGATAATGCCTGGTTAAAGTAACTGAAAGCAGGTGCCCGTGTTACGGGGGCGGCCGTGCTGCTTATAAAACACAAGCGGTTTCAGCTGAAGCAGCACATGTCCGGCCTGCAGTAAGAGAAACTCAATAAAGTAAATAGTGTTTACAGACTAAATAACAGGTTCCGTGAAACAACCGAAGTAAAGGGACCAGTTGCCATGGGAGGGTACAAATGAAGACAAGGCCGTACTAAGGAGGGACTAACAAGCCTATTAACAAATCCGAAGGTAGCATTCATGAAAAACAATGACAAGTCAATGAAAAATATGGGAGGAGAGTGGGCGTGGCTTCTCTCCCATACTTTACTACAGCAGTCTTGCAGAGCGAGCAGTGCATGCACGCTGCCGCTAGGCTAGACTTAAAAAATTAAATGAGAGAAGCTATTGACTTAAAATTGTATCACAGATCTGCTGTTTACTTAAAACAGGGACTCTTTTTGTTGCGCTGACTTTTGGTGGAATATTTGATGTTCACGTTGATTTTGAAAAACAATAAAACGAGTTATAAAAAAATAAAATAAAAACAGGGTCTCTCCAACAAACAAAAGAAGTAGCAATGTAAACTGGAAGCTGCAGCTCGTTTTCTGTAGTGGGTTAAGTTACAAAAACATTGAGATGTGGAACGATAAACAAAAACAAGTAAGCTGTGGTCAACTAACATTCTGTGGCACAAAAAAACCATAGTAAGAAAGAGGGCTATTAGTTGGAAAGGATGGGACTCTGCCACAAGCAATAAGTCTGCAACATTCCCTCTACTGGGAACGAAGTACCACATTGAAACACTTTGTCAGGGCACAGAGCAGTCCAAAGCCTAGTCAGGAAAAGTGGTGTGAACTATTACCCCAGTCCACGTGCATGCCTCAACCACCACCCAATAAATCACTGTTGCTTATAAAAAGAAAAAGTAGGTTATTAGATACAACGCACACCTCTCAATACACCACAATAATTTGAAAATATATACACATGATGGTAGGTGGAAATACCTATGATGGCATACTCCTAACAATTCACATCCCTAGAGAGCCTTGATTACCTCGGACAAACAATGGACACAAGACGTAGTTACCAAAAGGTAAGTTAATCCAGCACCGTGTAATTATTAAGGATGGTACCCTCGCACAATGACACATGCTAGGAATCTGACTCACGATTAACTTATTGATTCTCAATTGAGCATTTCAATGACCTTTAGTGATACATATAATGACTCCCTGGTAACTTCGCTACTGCCAATAAATAATTTCTATCATCAAATCATATGTGCAGGAGTCTTTCTTCTATTTTTAACACATGCTGGAACGCACGTTTATGACCCACAAGCCCTAGCTCCAGGACCGCTTGAGAATAGATAAAACGTCTCACGAATAGATAAAACGTCTAGGATCACTGATTTGACTCCCTGGAAGACTTGGGGTGAGACTTGGAAAAATTAATAAGGGGCTTCTGTGGGAGGCCCTCAAAACAACGCTGACCAATTGGTGGCGGCCCTGTCCTCTTTGGGACACAACCAAGAGAAAATATGCAGCTCTGTGAGCACTTACAAGGGCTTATGGGTTACTCAAATCAACTGTGGGGTAGGGGATAGCCTCATAATTCACTGCCTGAAGAGCTGAGTTGAGTGTCCCATGAGCATTTGTGCTTGACCCCAATTGGGCTCCCGCTGATGTTCTTGATGTGGGCTGCACGGAAGCCCCAACATCCAATTGACCTGTCAGCTCCCCACTAGGCCTAGGTGAAATCAAAAAAACGGTAGTGTAATTTTTTTAATTCAGTGTTACGCTCGTTATACACAATTCCGGAAATCAAGCCATTATGCTACTACACGCGAGTATGTGCCATTGATGAATTTTTTTTACTATGAAACTCAGCACTCACGGTAAAAATTTACAGTGAACGCATGTTAACAACAGAACGTGAGCAACTGTTGTTGGGAGTGCTTTTGTTCAAATATGTCCATGTGCCACAAATTGACAAGAGGACACATTTTGCATCAAATTAATAGCACAAAATTACATATTTGCATTTTTGGGAAATTTGGCATAATTACGCAAATGTAAATTATATGAATTTCACACACCCCTACTTCCCTGCATGCCTGGCACAGTCTGTGTGCCCGCTAATAACAAGTGCAGGCAGGAACAAAGCATCTTTTTCCTTCTCTGTGTAGGTCCCGGAGAACAAGGGGCCCATGGGGACAAAAACATAGTTGTGGAGGGTACCCAACGCACACCTTCTCTCATACTCTATCTTGTCTTGAACCAACCCCAGGGGCCCTTGGCAGTCCACAGTGGTATCTAGAAGATCCTGGAAGAGGATGCTAATCGTGTCCCCAGCCCGACTTGGTCCTACTTCTTCTGTTGTTTTCTTGGGCCCTGTTGGCCCGTTTCTGAGGTGGCTAAGTGTGTTTTGCTCCTGGTGACCAGTTCTAACCACTGCAAGCATGTACTTCAGGCCAATTTTCCCACTTTCTGGAAAGTTTGATTTTTAACACTCTCCCTCTTAGCACAGGACTGGTCCACCGTCTAGGTGGCCAGCACTTCTCTTAAGATATGGTCTTCCTCATCAGCACCCACGAGCCCCAAAGACACAGTGCCCTCCCTACCTGCATCCTCTCAGTTCGATGGCTGCCCTGCTGGCCATTATCAGAGCACCTACGGCAGCAAACGTCTGGGGACCCCCTCCTTCAAGATGTCACCATCCTGCATGGCAAGTTCACAGAAGATTCACGAGAGCCCCCCAGGGTCTACCCATAATGTCCATCCCTTTACTATACCCCAGAAGGCGATGGGAGGCCAGCATCATTGCCCTCGAGAAACAAATCCTAGTCCCCGAGTGCCACCTAAAATCAGGAGTCACTGAGTAGACTTTCTGCAGCAGGGGCTCAAGTGCCTTCTCTCTTCCAGTCGCTCATTTCTCTGGCATCACTTACCCCAGGCCCAGACTGTTCTTAAAAATATCCGACTTGCACAGGTGTTTTTGAGTGGAGGCGGAAAGGTCCAAAAGCATAACAGCAGCTTGGTCCCTTCCCTCCAAACTTCCAAGGGAAGTCCATTGAACGAATGGCTCCAGAGGTTTGGCTACCCTCTTATGTTTTTCTACGGTGGAGCCTTCCCAAGCCAGGTTCAGTGTTTAAAGTAATTAGCATATGCAAATTCCACCCTTATCTTTTATTCACCAAGGAGTAGGCCTAATCAGAGGCCAATAGCCCCATTGTGTGTGGGGCCTCGGATCTTCCAATTGACCAGCAGGTTAATTAATGAAGCCAAGAAGCGTGATTCCAAGTCCTGAGCCCAATATAAGTGGAGTAAGAAAAGAACTATAAATTCCTAAGTGCCACACGGTAAGAAGGTATCTGGCAATTAATGTCAGATCTGCATTCAGGATACTTACCTATAATACTGGAGCATCAGCAGAGTCTCTAGGCATAACTATGACGACACTGTAGTTTTGTGCATATTTCACCAATAGTGTATAATTGAGTAAAACACTCTATATGAATGAATGAATGAAGGATTATTTATAATGCACGAACTTAGCCCAAAGGGCATCAAGGCGCAGACTAAAACATAAGGAATATATAAAATAAATAAACAGAAAATAGAGTAAATAATAAGCCTGAGAGAAGGGCCCGGTCTTCAAAAACTTCCGGAAAGTAATCAAAGAAGGTTGGTTTGAAAGCTCGGGGGGGGGGGGGGTTATTCCACAATTTGGGGGCCAGAGTGGAAAAGGCTCTTCCTCCCCATTTCACTTTTTTAAATCTGGGGACCGCAAGCAGATTTCTTGAAGATGAGCGAAGGGTTCTCTTGGGAGAATAGGGACTGACCAGAGTATTTATACCATCATGGCCAGAGCCGAACACGGCCCTGTGGGCCAGACATATGAGTTTAAAGGAAATCCTGACATGTATGGGTAGCCAATGGAGATCCTTCGTGGCCTGAGGTGCAGATGATAGCCTTGGAAGGTTTAGGACCATCCTAGCAGCAGAGTTTTTAACCATCTGAAGACGATGGAGGGCTTTCTTGTTTATGCCCCCATACAGCGCATTGCAATAGTCAAGCCTGGAAGATACCAGAGCAATAGTTGACTGCTTGCGAGCGTCAGTTGACAAGTAGGGGGCAATCTTTTTTATCATGCGGATGGTATTACAGCAGGTGGATACAGTTCTATTTACCTGAAGGTCAAAGGAGAGGGCCGGGTCAAAGAGAACGCCAAGGTTCCTGGCCGAATTGGTGGGTTGGGGACAATCTCCCAAAGAGGAAGGCCACCAGTCTTTGGACCAGATGTCATGGTTTCCTCCAAAGACTAGGACCTCAGTCTTCTCGCCGTTGAGTTTCAGGTAATTGCGCACCATCCATTGAGAGACCGCTTCCATACAAGTTCGAAATTTGGAAGCGGCCTCCATGGTCGGTGAGGTGGTAGAGATAATAATTTGGGTATCGTCTGCATAAGACAATATTTGGTACCCAAAAGATCTTATCACCTTGGCAAGTGGGGTTACACAGATGTTGAATAACAGGGGACTCAGGGCAGAGCCCTGAGGAACCCCACATTGCACATCTTGGGAAGAAGACAGAAAGCCTGAACCCTTTGCTGTCTCTGAGAAAGAAAGGAAGACAGGAGACTCAGGGCACTTCCCCTCACCCCTATCCCCTTCAGCCGGTCGACCAGGATAGAAGGGGATAGGGTATCAAAAGCTGCTGTAAGATCGAGGAGCACCAGTAAAGTGGTCCGCCCTCTGTCCACCTCAGTGCGGATGTTATTAGCCACGACAGTGAGGGCGGACTCGGTGCTATGAGCAGCACAGAACCCATGCTGGGAAATGTCAAGAAGACCCATCTTTTCTAAATATATAGTCAGATGATAATTAAGGTGGGCCTCGAGCATCTTTGCCGGGGCTGGAAGCAGAGATATTGGCCGGAAGTTTTTTAAGACTTCAGGATTAAGAGAAGGTTTCTTTAGGAGGGGCTTAACAACTGCCGATTTCGAAGGAATTGGAAAGGATCCCTCATCAATGGCCATATTCATGACCTGCAGAAGGGGAGGGAGAACGGTCTCTTTGCAGGCCTTCAAGATTTTTAGTGGACAGGGATCAAGAGGCGAACAAGATTTAGTGGCCTCGAGAAGGCGATTTAGTTCCTCATGCGACAGGTGAGGGAAATTGGGGAAATTTGGCAGGGAATCAGAATCAGTGGTTTCCGTATATGAGGGGGGAGGGCAAGGATGTACTGTTGACGTCTAGTGAGGTATTAAGGGATTTGAGAGAGATGTAAATATCCGAGATTTTACAGTGGAAGAATCCTGCGATATCGTCGCAAAGCTCTTGCGACTCATTCACTGATTCAATCGTTTTAGGTGTGGCCAAGGTGTCAATTTTAAAAAGTTCCCTAGAGGATTTCAGTGAGGTGGTAATTTTATTGAAGTCGTTTTTTTTCCTTCATCTATAGCTTTTTTGTACTCTCTCAGGGCGGATTTGTGTAAGTTTTTCCTCAGGGTGTCAGGACAGGCATACCATGCGCTTTCCTTCTGTCTACATTTCTGCCGTAGGGATCTTAGATGCTCCGAGAACCAGGGTGACGAGGGGCTTTTCCTGGCCGAGTAGTGTTTTTAGGGCTCGCCTGCTGATGCGCTTGCGCATAGCTGGCGAAGCTCTATAGTGGCTTATCCAGAGTTTAACCACTGGCGATTCCATGCAGTGCATGTGCGCTTTTTAGGTCATTGCGCAAGCGCAAGCCCTAAAAAGCGCGTGCACAATGCCACCAGCCGCCTGCCTGTCTGCACATCTGCCAAGCCATCTGCCGCCAGCAATTTCACTTGGGATCCGCTCCGCCCCCTGCTGCACACATCACAGCGATCAGCCTCCCTCCCACGGGCAGCTTGGCCTCAGGCATTCACCCCAGCGCGACTTCTTCTCCCCCCTAATTACATCCCTGCTGTTTACTTCTTTCACGGCCGCGAGGCCGTGCTTCAAATGGATCCGCCCCCTGCTTGAATTACATTAGCTTAGTTTTGGTGATTTTGGTTAATAAAATCTCGTTCTTTCACGGATTCCACACACATCCTTCAAGATTACAGCGAACGTTTCCCAGAGCCCTAAACAGAACGAAGCGAGACTGCCACTTTTTCACAACTTTGAGGAATGTGCTAATGTTGCTGGCATAGCTGACATAATCACACTTATAGTGCCATTGCGCCCTTCCTTCGTGTAGTCTTCTATTTCCCTTCAGCTCCGGATTAATTATGCAGACCATGTCAGTGACTACACCAGAATCTATTCTGCTTTTCATCTACTAAATATATCGGTATATAGAATGATGTTAAATCTACATATTGAAAAAATGCATAAATATTTCTCTGTGCTAAAGCATCCCGTTACGTTGTAATTGTTCTCTTTCTGCAAAATTCTCACTCTATCTTTCTGGTCTATCTCTGTCTCTGCTCTCCTCCCCCTGTTCGCCTCCCTGTCGTCTGTCTCTGCATCTCCCGCTCTCTCTCTGCTGCCCTCTGTCCTTGCAATCCTCCATCCCTCTCGCTGCCCCTGCTGCTGTTTCCCTTTCTCTGCATCTCACCTGCTCTCTGGCTGTCTCCAGTGACGTGACCCGGTCTCTCTCTCTGCCACACTTAGGCTGCTCTCTGACTGTCTTCAGTGACCTCGCTCTGTCGCTGCTCGCCCCTCTCTCAGCCGCCCTCTGTCTGTCTAGGCTGCTCTCTGACTGTCTCCAGTGGCATCTGTCCGTCTCTGGTCACCCCTCCTCACCATCACACACCCTCACATCCACTCACCCTCACCCTCACCCAACCTCACATCCTCACCCACCCTCACACCCCCTCACCCTCACTCACCCTCACACACCCTCACTCACCCTCACACCCTCACCCCCTCACAACCCTCTCACCCTCACTCACCCTCACACCCCCTCACCCTCACCCCTCTCACCCTCACACACCCTTACCCTCACCCCCTCACCCTGACACACCCGGTCACCCTCACACCCTCACCCTCACACCCCCTCACCCTCACCCTCCCTCACTCACCCTCACACCCCCTCACTCACCCTCACACCCCCTCACCCACCCTCACACACCTTCACACCCCCTCATACACCCACTCCCCCTCACACACCCTTACCCTCACCCTCACACTTCCTCACCATCACACACCCTCACATCCTCTCACCGTCACACACCCTCACTCATCCTCACACCCCCACTCCCCCTCAAACCCCTTCACCCTCACACCCTCATCCTCACACACCCTCACTCACCCTCACACCCTCACCCCATCATCCTCACACACCCTCACTCACCCTCACACCCTCACCCCCTCATCCTCACACACCCTCACTCACCCTCTCACCCTCACTCACCCTCACACCCCCTCACCCACCCTTACCCTCACCCCCCTCACCCTGACACACCCTGTCACCCTCACACCCTGTCACCCTCACACCCCCTCACTCACCCTCACACCCCCTCACTCACCCTCACACCCCCTCACTCACCCTCACACCCCCACACCCCCTCTCACCCTCACACCCCCTCTCACCCTCACCCTCACACCCCTCACCCACCCTCACACACCTTCGCACCCCCTCACACACCCACTCACCCTCACACACCCTCACACCACTCACCCTCACACCACTCACCCTCACACCACTCACCCTCACACCATTCACCCTCACACCATTCACCCTCACACCATTCACCCTCACACCACTCACCCTCACACCACTCACCCTCACACCCCTCACGACCCTCTCACCCTCACGACCCTCTCACCCTCACGACCCTCTCACCCTCACACACCCTCACCCTCACACACCCTCACCCTCACACACCCTCACCCTCACACACCCTCACACACCCTCACCCTCACACACCCTCACCCTCACACACCCTCACCCTCACACACCCTCACCCTCACACACCCTCACCCTCACACACCCTCACTCACCCTCACACACCCTCACCAGCATAGCATAACAAAACCTAGCATAGCAAAACATAGCATAACAAAGCATAGGATAGCAAAACAAAACCTAGCATAACAAAACAAGAAATAGCATAGCAAAACACAACATAGCATAGCATAACAACACAAAGCTTAGCATAACATAACAAAACATAGCATAACAAACATAGCATAACAAAACATAGCATAACAAAACATAGCATAACAAAACAAAACATAGCATAACAAAACATAGCATAGCAACACAAAGCATAGCATAATAAAACACAACAAAACATTGCAACACACTCAACACAATACCACTCAGTGCCACATAATTACATGCCACATAATTACACTGCACTGAATGCAACATACACTCCAAATACCACTCAGTGCCACATAATTACACTCTACTGAATGCAAGACACACTCCACACAATACCACTCAGTGCCACATAATTATGTTACATAATTACACTGCACTCAATGCAACATACACTCCAAACAATACCACTCAGTGTCACATAATTACACACCACACAATGACACTCTACTGAATACCTCAAACACTCCACGCAATACCACTCAGTGCCACATAATGATATGCTACATAATTACACTGCACTCAATGCAACATACACTCCAAATACCACTCAGTGCCACATAGTTATATGCCACATAATTACACTGCACTCAATGCAACATACACTCCAAATACCACTCAGTGCCACATAATTACACGCAACATAATTACACTGCACTCAATGCAACATACACTCCAAATACCACTCAGTGCCATATAATTGCACACCACTTAATTACACTGCACTCAATGCAACATACACTCCAAATCCCACTCAGTGCCACATAATTACACGCCACATAATTACACTGCACTCAATGCAACATACACTCCAAATACCACTCAGTGCAACATAATTACACGCCACATAATTACACTACGCTCAATGCAACATACACTCCAAATACCACTCAGTGCCATAGAATTACACAGCACATAATTACACTGCGCTCAATGCAACATACACTCCAAATGCCACTCAGCGCCACATAATTACACGCCACAAAATTACACTCTACTGACTACAACATACACTCCAAATCCCACTCAGTGCCACATAATTACACACCACATAATTACACTAAACTCAATGCAACATACTCCAAATCCCACTCAGTGCCACATAATTATACGCCACATAATTACACAGCACTCAATGCAACATACACTCCAAATACCACTCAGTGCTACAACACATATTGTGTTACAATAGGTGTCACATTTGCGAAAGATAAAACTATTGGCATTGTAAATAACAAAGCTATTAATTTCGTTATTTTTAAAACAAGCACATAAATAAAAAATGTGTCATTTACAATACCAATAGCTCCAACTTTCCTAATGCGAGACCTATTGCATTGCAAATGCTTGTTTAAGGGGTGCTAGCGAGTCCAGGGCATTAGTAAGAGCGGCCGAAAGAGCCATAGCAGCCTCGTTTGCATCAGGCAGAGAGAGGGGATGAATGTCTATCATGAAAGGGGCGAGTGTAGTATTAGAAATGTTATTGTAGTTCCTCCTAGTCTCCCATCCTTTTTTATTGGTTAGATCAGAACCAGGGGGAGTAATAGTGAAATAGAAAGGAATTGCAGAGTGGTCAGACCAGGACAGGGGGAATCGGAATACCGATCCACAGTCTGGTATCGTTGGAAAAAATGCCATCTAGGGTGTGCCCAGCAGAATGAGTAGGACCATCAACTAGTTGGTTCATTCCACAGGAAGTTAGACCCTCTATTAGAACTTTAGTGTTGTTATCCTCTAGTAATTCCAGATGAAAATTAAAATCACCTAGGAGAGTAAACTTAGGCTTACTAATGAATTGTTCTAGTAAAGTGAGCAAATTGTGACAGAAATTAGTCCTTGGGCCTGGTTGCCTATAGCAAAGGTTACCAGCAAAGGAAACAGAGGGAGCTAACTGAATGGTGAAATGTAGTGCCTCATAATTCTCTGTAGGGGATGAGAGGGGATCAATACGGCAGGTAAAACAATCTTTGCACAATATTCCCAGTCCTCCAGCCGTACGGTCGGTATGGTCCATTCTAGTCAAGGCATAGCCATCAGGAATCGCCTCTACTAGATCAGGGCCGGCCGAGGTAGAACCCCAGGTCTCTGTAATGAAGACCCAGGAAGGCTTCCTCTGTACTACAAAATCATTGAAAGCAATTATGTTTTTAATCAGAGATCTGGCATTGATAAGAAAGCCAGTTAAGTTTTCCAGATGTTCAGAGGACTTCGCCTTGGCCTGACTTTTTCTAGATGATTTAGGACGGGCGAGTGGGGAGGAATTACAGCCACATTTGGTGAGAGATATACCCTCTGGTGATAATGTGTGATGACATGGCAGTGAGGGAGGTCTTAATGAGAGGAAGGTGGTGAGAATACCTGAATCTTGATTGGTGAGAGAGCAGGAGAGACCGTCCAGCCAGTCCTGCAGCCCGTCCTCAGCGCGGACGGGCGCAGACGGGCTGGACTCTGGCGTGACTCCGGCGGTGGTCCGGTGCGTCCGCAGCGTGCTTCCGCTTCGCGGTGGCATCACTGTTTCTTTTATGGGCTTGGCGACTAGAGCGCTTCTAGAGAATCCTCCCACCCACCTAAATGGCCGCCGCTAATCTAAAGGTCCGTTGTGCCTCAGCCCCAAATCGGCTGGGCACCAGTGATATTATTAGGTAAGATAGCGGTTTTGGGAAGCTGGCTGGTAGGCAGCAGGGCGGGACGGTAGCTGGCTTTCAGAATCGTTTTTTACTTCATTTAAATACCACAGATGTACATACTTAGGACTATCAATGCCTATTCACATTATACGGATTGCCAGATCAGCACCCTGAAGGGTCCCCTTCTGTGACAGGTTATCTGTGTGCAGATACTGGGCTCAGTTAGATGTAATCTCACATGCTCAACCTCTACACATGAGCAGACATGTGGGGATGCTAGTTATTCAGAGGCTCTCAGGGGTGGTCGGCTTTCCGACTGAAATAGAGAGCAAGGTAAACTTGTTGGGCCCTTATCTTGCCAGAGGTGCTAAAATACCAATTAACCTTGGTGTCATTGAGAAACGTGTAGCATAGATGAATACTGGCGGGTAGAGTTGCCACCTGGCTGGTTTTATACTGGCATGACTGGTATTTTAATGTTGTTCAGATACAAAAATTAGCAAAATCACCTAAAGCCAGTCTTTTTTCCTCCATCAATAACATACTTTAGACAGTAAATTTTAGAAGAATACACTTTAAAATGTGCTCTACAGCTGCCCTAATGTCCCTGACTGATGATTAAAGTAAACAAAGACCCAAAGGCCATGTTAAGAATGACAACAACTTCATACAAAATTCTACTTAAGAATCATGCCCGGGCTTTGCATAATCTTAAAATGTGAAAAGATGGCCGGTATTTTTCTCTGGGAAAGATGGCAACCCTATTGGTGGGCCACAGCAGCAGCACCATTGCAATAATGACTAGGAAGGAGGAGTGGATAGGTGTTCTTTGATTGAAAGACTAATCTAAACAAATGAGGGGATGTCAGCGCAAACACCATACAATCTGGTGTCCTTGGGGGCAACACATTTGTATTGCACTAAAGAAATTCTATTAACATCAATTTTTTTTATGTTATTCCCAAATGTAGCCAATAATATCACCCACAGCACATTATTAAGTTATGGGTCTTCAAGGTGGGTGGTGCCAGGCTCCGGCCAAAAAAAGCATTATGATGATAAGCTGTTTGTTTTCAGCAGAAAATAAATGAGCGGCAGTAAGGCGCTCGCTCTGTACGGGGTCATCACCAACATCTTTTGTCATTTAAATACTGGCTGGGAGAAGTTGTCGGAAGGGATTCCAAATATTCTTCAAAATCCCCACCCCCATATATAATCATCACACTGTGGATACTTCTACAGATAGTAAGTAAGGCATGCCTGACCAGAATAGTATGTTTGGCAATCATGTATTAGATTGCATTTTTAAAACGGGAACAGAACCTAAACTTCAAACACTTAAATAAGTCAAGACATATTTAAACATTGCAAATGTAATATACTAAATGTGAAAAATTCTGAAGAGGGGCTCCCGATTTTTTTTTTCCACTGGGGGGCAGAGGGACGCGTCATTACAATGTTTGAAGACCGCTACTTTAGGTTGTTGGCTCACAGCCCAAATTGAGATGTGTGGCAAAAGTAGTTGTGTGCTACTTGAGATACAAATATGAACAATGTCTTTGACTGTCTCGCATCAGTGGTTATAAAAGACTAGTGGTTTTCTACAATGTAACTAAACTGTAATACCTAAAAAATATAAAACAGCTTCTCCCTGTTATGTTGGATACAGCAGTCTGGCACAAACATCCCAATGGAAAAAGATTATATTAGCAGGTCTAAATATCAACCACTTACCATCCTAGTGAAGTGAACTGTTATGCGCAACAACATTCAAGATGATTGAGTATTTCCTTCTGGCATTTCCAAATAAGACTTTACACTGGTCACCCTAATTATCAAATTCTTTTTTTAATTTTTTTTTTAGTGGCCAGACACTTTAATCAATGTTTACATTATATATCCCAGATATGTTCTCAAGTACTTGAAGTACATCAATCATGAAACAGGAAGGGGACATGAAAGTCCATTTACAAAAAACACTCCAAATCTGTTGGTTGGAGGTTGTAGACAAAATACCTCTGAGAAGATTAAATGACTCCGAAGCCTTGCCTTGTTTCTTGCAAATCTGTTACTTACTATTAACTGCAGGGGAAAAAAACCACACAAGCTAATGAGAGGAATCTCAGCAAGATAATTATCAATATTGGACCTGGAGAGGATTCTGCTTTATGCCATGGCAAACCCGTATTTCTAAGTACCTGGGTAAAAATACAGTAAGGAATACGGTGGTTCCTACGGAGTTATTCAATATGTACCTTTGACACTTAATTGGGATCCATACATGCATTCCCAATACAAACATGTTACAGAAAAAGTCAGACAAAAATGTACATGCAAATATGAAAAGTTTATAGAAAAGTTTTCAAAAAATATATGTGGCACTCTAAAAGGAAATGAGACGGAATGGGGCACGTAAATAATGATCAAGTGACTGAAGAAATAAAAACTCTTAGTATCCGTGGTATTGGCTGAAATCTACAATAACAGTTTTAAAAAAGTAATTATTCACCTTCATTGTTCCTCTACAATGCAGATGTTAGCCCAAAACTAAGGTTTGTTGATGTTTCCACCCCAAATTAATTTAAAATGAGAGTCTTTATCAGGACATGGGCCTGCCTCAGTTACTGAATCGGATACCAAGATAACGTTTGAGTCAACGAAATTCATTATAACTCTACTAACAATGTGTTGAGAAGTAAATATGCAGATTCTTCTACTCCTCTTGGCGGCATACATTCCAGAAGGTGCAGGCACTATGTCCTTCTGTCCTTAAACATTGCAGAACAAGCCCAAGCAGACATAAAACTGCTTTTCAATGATTAGCTTCTCTACAAGACACAAGATAAGAACCCTTTGGTGTTACAAATTTTATTTGGAATATAAGAGGTGTACAAAGGTATTAGAAGACAGGCGATTTGGAACAAACCGGGAGAAGGCCATGAGCAGTTCAAGCAGTTGGAATGAATTTCTAGATGACCAGGTTTAGATTGAAGACAAGGGCCTTAAGTTAGTGCCTGAAAATCAAACGGTCTTAAACAATACAGACTGACATTAAGGCTGGTGCCGGGTAGCAAGTTTAAAGGGTTGGTTTGCTTCTGATGGATCATAAAGACATATGAGAATGGATTTTCACAAGGTGTGAGGCCTATCTAGTTTACAGGCTAGATATCAAAACTGCCGATTTCATTTATACTTATGAGTCATTCACATGTGCTGATGCACTGCGATGCTCAGCCAGGTACTTATCTTTTTCAACAGGATCATGTACAATTTTAAAAGTATTAGGGTCCTGTTACAGATGCTATTGGCCGTGAAGTGTTTTATTTGGAAGCCTCCTTCCTTAACAACAGTGTCAGACCTATCAGCAAGGAGGACATAATTAAACACCCCTTTTCTCAGTCCCATGTAAAGAATAAGTATGTGGATTATGGGCAATTTTAGAGAAAAACCCAGTAGGACATGAATAGGATTAACAAAGAGCCGGAAACAACATTGTCAACTATTTTGAGGGTGGCTTTTCATAGGATGCCTTTCAAAGCTTTAACTTGAGGACTAAGGGTGTCTGCAAAGTAAGATCTGCTAAACAAAGTGCCTTCTGCAGTAAAATATTTTCCTTTAGTGTCATTTATGTTTTATTTAACAAACTGTGTATCATTACATGCTTCCATGTTTTTTTCAGTGTGATCTTGGATGGAGGTAAATAACTCCGGAGTTAGAGCCACATTCAGTGTACAACCGCCTTTTGACTGAAGTAATCAGTGCTGCTTGTCCTTCTGCTACACTTCACCACTTTACCAGTTGCCCGAATCCCTTCTCCTACTTGAGAAAAGGCTCACCTTTAGCACTCTAAGAAGACTAACCACATAACCTCAACTTGGGAAAAACACATGGACAAGACCAAGCTATATAAATGTGGTCACTTGTTAACAGCTACCATTAAATAAGATGATGAATACGAAGAGGAACACATCTGGATGTGATTCCGTTCTCATCTACATATAAAGTTACAAACAGGAGCCTTTGGGATATCAAATGGAAATGAGAACTCGATGCATTCTTTAATATGTTGGCTTGTTCTGATGTGCTTGTTTGCTTTATGAACATCAGTCACCATTAGCTACTATTAAATGTAATACACTGGGCAAGGTAGTCCCTTTGGTTGGAACACAAATATCAGGGAATCACATGCACGCATCTATTATTTGCTGGTAGGTGACGTTGCAAACGATACCACTTACTGTGTTTAATGTCAGGAGGCTGTGTTGATCTCATATGGGAATGACGAAAAGACAAAATGTTCCAACAATATTAGTACAGGAAAAAATAAGCGTACAACTCATTTGATCCATTATATTTATCAACTGCTATGCCTACATTCCATGTGGCCGTGGTGTCGTTTTGCAACAGTAGTATAACAGGCATCTAAATCTTTCCAAGTAAACCAACCAACTGCTCTTCACTGTCTTGTAGCAGAAAAAAAGAAACTTTATTCTGTAGCCCACAACATTTTGTTAGGAATATGCAGCTGTTGAAGTTGTCCAAATTAAAACTAAACAGAAGGCGGATCACATGGAAAACAATACTGAGGAGAATGGATGGTACTGTGGGTACAGCTTTAGGTCATGATGCCAATGAGGATCAAAAAAGCGGACATTTAACATAATTAAACGAGGTGGAAATTGCATCATGGAGTATCCAAGAAAGAAATTTGGAAGACGACCAACTATCAGCTTATTGACAGACCTCCTGGTGTGGACAGCAAACTGCCTCAGAAACTTTGAACAGGATTATTTTTTAATGCAGCATTTAAGACTCTAGGTGTACCAGCAAAAGTCTTTTTATAATGTCACGTAGCCTCAAAATGATTATGTCTAAAACATTTTTATGGGCGATTGGCGCATATAGAATTTTTTTATTTTTTTATTATCTATGTATATTACTGGATACAAGTGAAAGCTGAGGTAAAGTAATACCCCAAAGAGCACAGAAAATGGAGGCGGCAGGGGATGCTATATTTAAATTTGATAAAAGACTGGGTCAAAAGCAAATCCGGGAGATGCTTCTGTTATACAAAAGCAAATATTTATCAGTAGGCACCTACGGAGCTGGAGTCTGGGACTGTGTTTCCTCAGGGAAATGACATGTTGCTGAAAACTGTTTCTTGTGTAGACTGTTGCTTTTTTGACGGTTTTTTGGTTGTTGCAAAATCTATTGCGAGCCTTTTAGCACACATGGAACTAGACTTAGGTTTTATTGAAGATCAAATTAACAGTTAGAGCATAAGACTGCCATTCCATGGCTGGTCTAGGCAAAAAAAAAAAACTTTTTGTAGCCTGAGTCCTAGTAGACTCTTTGACCATCCCGAAAACATTGACCGCAGATCGGAAGAGTTAATCAGAGGGGCGTTTAGATCATTTAGAGAGGAAATCAGATTGAAGAAGCTGTTACATATGCCACCTGTTACTAAGCATATGCACATTTCTGTATCTGTGGGCCAGGAGCTAGCTATCCATCTCTGGATATAGATTTTACCTTACCAGGATGAGATGGAACAAAGTCCATTTTCTTGTGGCCTTTCCTAGGTAATGCACTTGGCATGCATCTCCCCCTTGTTACCCATGTGATGCAGTTACAGCCCAGCCTACTGAACATTGTTTGCTTTTTAATACCTTGTATGAATCTTTTAGATTGTGCTTTTTAGGCCCAAGTTTTTAAAGGAATTATATATTTTATAGGGAGGGGCTAATGTATTTACAAAATTGAAGGCTGCATGGTGGCGCCGATAGGTTCTCAAGAATATGGATATAATTGATCTATTTTAAAAGCCGTAGGACCATGAGCATTGGCCGATTATTAATTTTGGTGCCTTGTGATATTAGCTGTTTTATTGTACATTGTTTATTTTAATGTGTATTGTTCGCATTTGCAGTGTGCACTGTTATGGTTTTATTTGAGCAAAATAAAGTGTATTGTTGATTGATACTGATAGACTACGGGGTACAGGTAAGTAGTACAAGCTGTTAGGACACCCATAATAATTAAAACTTCATATGTAATGCAGTGATCACTAGACATAGATTTAGTATTATTATACAATCACCAGAATAAAAGCAAAACAGTTTCATAAATATGGGCTTGTAAAAAGAAAAAACGTTGAAGAGAAACGTCCGTATACAAGCAGCACTCTTGAAACCCCAGGATTTTTTGGGGGGATGCAATTCCTGACTTCCTGCAGCCTTCTATACACGCAGCACAAACAGCAAAGAACAACTGAGGATCCCAAAGTATGCTTATGTTCAAGCTTCCTTGACTTTGCACACTCTTGTACCTTTAAGCTCCAACTTGCATTGTAGTTTTAAGCCTTCATGTGCATGGGCCAGCCACAGGCCACATTCATATGCATAGGATTGACATCTAGAACACCAGGTTTGGAGAGGGGTAATGCGTAAAGTAACCCAAGTTTGCAGCAAACATCTACTTCTGATGAGATAATAAAACGATTTGGGTTTAGTAAAACTTTCAATGTGTATGAAACATCTGTTGCTAAAAAGTACTAACAATAATAGGTCTTTGAAATATACTACTGATAGCCACAAGGTACAGCCAAGAACTATATTGAGCTCTTTGAAACTGCTAAAAAGCATGATTCCGAAGGGCAGTACAGCTCAGTCAGTCTTGCCCAATGTTTCCAAGTATAACCTACCCTACACCAAGACCAAGGGACTAAAGCAAAAATAATTTCATATACCGAGACATCCTGTGATATGCAAACGAAAGTATTCAAGATTCATGGAAACGATTTTACCAAACAAGTATTTGAATGGTTCCATTTTGTTACCATCTATGGTTTAAACAACAGCACAGTGAATACACTTATTCAACAGAGTAACATATTACAGCGTTAGAGACTGAGAAATACAGCACACAATTTGCAGTATTTGAAGTAGCTCTAACCCCCTTCCCCACTGAATACGCTCAACCCTACCCAAAAAAAAGAAGGAAAAAAAAGAATCTGATGAGGACAATTTACTGTTGCCATCTTCAGTCCTTGAACATTTGAGAGCCACACTTAACACTTATTCCACAAATACAAGTTTTTAGTAAGGACATTTTCAAAACGCATTGTTTTACACGAATGTTTCTATAAACCTTCTGAATAAGGAGGCTATCCGGCCACACAGCTTTTATCATGTGTAATTTTAATTAAAAGATGCACCTCGTGAAATATAATCATACCAATGTTAAGAAGCTAGTTACAGTTGGAGAAATTATACCACAGTCTGCATCCTTCCCCATCTAACTCCCCTGGTTTGCCTGCACGTGGTCATCTGGACTAAGATTTTGGTTTAGGGTATACTTTGCCTGATTCAATACTAGCATCATTCCCCCTTCATTCTAGTCTTTGTAGCAGGGACTACTTACACAGCAAGGTATAACAGCTAGACTTAGTTTTCCACAGAGTGAACTAACGAGGCCATCTGTACAAACCATCACTATTAAAGAACCACTAAACAATGCTGAATTACAAGCTTTTACTTCTCAGAGGAAGCCACATCGGAACTTCTTCTATCTGCATATAAATGGGAGGAAATAAAAAGCTTTCAAGTAAGACAGCAGTGGCGTCTGGTACTGTAATGCCTGGGCTGATTAGACAGCAGCACATGTTAACAGCTAGAAAGGTACATCACAAAATTCCACAGTGAAGGTCTACCTACAAATAGCTATGTATGAACTTATTAATCTACACCTACCCATTACCCCCAACATCAGCTCCCTTCCGCATTGAAAGGGGTAACAGAAACAGGGCTATGAATATCATTTGATTTGTTTTTTCCAAAATATGTTTACAAGCCCAATCAATCATTTGTAAAGCGCACTACATAGCCGCGAGGGTCTCAAGGAGCTGGGGGGGCCGCTACTGGGAGAAGGATCTCTCACCGGTTGTTCTTCGGATGCGCGGGACAGTGGTGAGTGAGAGGTCGGCGGAGCGGAGCTGGCCGTTGGGGATGTGAAAGGAGAGCAGTCTGTTAAGGTAGGCTGGGCCAGACTTGTGGAGAGCCTTGTGTGCGTGGGTGAGGAGCTTGAAGGATATCCTCTTGTTGACAGGGAGCCACTGCAGGTTTCTCAGGTGGGGGGTGATGTGGCCGTGGCGTGGTACGTCGAGGATCAGTTGTGCCCAGGTTGTTTTGGATGCGTTGTAGTCGTTTGATGAGCTTGGTCGGGGCTCCCGTGTAGAGGGCGTTTCCATAGTCGAGTCTGCTGCTGACGAGGGCCTGGGTGACTGTCTTTCTTGTATCTGTCGGGATCCATATGTAGATCTTGCGGAGCATGCGGAGGGTGTTAAAGCAGGAGGAGGAGACGGCGTTGACTTGCTTAGTCATTGAGAGCGTTGAGTCGAGGATGATTCCCAGGTTGCGTGCGTGGTCAGTGGGTGTCGGGGTTGCCCCCGTGCAGTCGGCCACCAGGAGTCGTCCTAGGCTGAAGGGTTGGAGCAGAGGATGAGGACCTCCGTCTTTGTCCGAGTTCAGCTTCAGACGGCTGGTCTTCATCCAGTCGGCGATGGCCTTCATTCCTTCGTGAGGTTGGCTTTGGCTGTGATGGGGTCATGGGTGAGGGAGAGGATCAGCGGAGTGTCGTCGGCGTAGGAGATTATGTTGAGGTCGTGCTGTTGGGCTACGTGTACTAGCGGGTCCATATAAATGTTGAACAGCGTCGGGCTGAGGGAGGATCCCTGGGGTATGCCTCAGATTATCTCGGAGGCTTTGGAACTGAATGGGGGGGGAGGCGGACGCTCTGGGTTATGCCGGAGCGGAAGGAGGTGGTCCAATCCAGAGCCTTGTCTCGGATCCCTGTGGCGTGGAGGCGTGTGCGTAGTGTGCGGTGGCAGACGGTGTCGAAATCAACAGGGAGGTCTAGGAGGATGAGTGCTGCATCTCGCCGTTATCCAGCAGGGTCCTGATGTCGACGGTGGCGGCGATGAAGGCAGTCTCGATGCTGTGGTTGCTGCGGAACCCTGACTGGGAAGGGTCCAGGATTCTGTTTACTTCAAGGTATCGGGTTAGCTGTCTGTTGACGGTTTTCTCGATGACCTTGGCCTGGAAGGGGAGCAGAGAGATGGGCCGGAAGTTCTTGAGGTCTTTTGGGTCTGCCTAAGGGTCTGCCTTAAGTTTTTTTAGTAGGGCGTTGATCTCAGCGTGTTTCCAGATCTCTGGGAAGGTCACGGTCTCGAGGGAGAGATTGATGACGTTGCGCAGGTGGGGTGCGATGGTGCCGCTTGCTCTGTTGAAGACGTGGAATGGGTCCGACGGAGAGCCGCAGTGGATTGAGCGCATGGTCTTGATGGAGTCATCGATGCTCACGCTGGCCCAGGCTAGCAGGGTGTCATGGTCGATGGTGTAGGTCTGTTGTGTTGCTGTCTGTTGGGGCTGTCTGGGTGTTGAAGCTGTTGTGGATGTCTGCTATCTTGCGGCGGAAGAAGGTGGCGAGGGAGTCGCACAGGGCTTGCAACGGCGGGATATCGTTGGTGTTGGAGCTAGGGTTGGAGAGTTCCTTCACGATGTTGAAGAGCTCCTTTGTATTGTGTGCGTTGTTGTCGAGGTGGTCTTTGAAGGAGGTCCTCTTGGCCACCCTGATGAGGTGGTGGTGGTTGCGGATGGCGTTCACTGTGCCATTTCTTCTCTAGTTTCCGGCAGGCTTGCTTGGAGGCTAGGAGTTCTGGCCACTCTCATACAGGATAAGAGAATGGAAAATGGGAAGTCAAGCTTTGGTCGATGGACCCATCTACAATCTTTGATACAGTATGTCATTTTCCCTAGGTTCTCAAAGAAGTGTATGCCTATTCTGTCTGTCGTGCATCAGTGCTGCACCATCTCTCTTCACTTGCTCAAACCATACTTCAGTCCCGGTTCTTCCCATGACCTCACCTGCTAAAACTAAAGAAAGGATCTGGAAATTAATGTCACTCCAAGACCCGTGGCCAGATGCTTTTATTTTGCAAATTACAGCTCACTAATATCTCTTTTTTGGGCCACAACGTAATAAACAGGTCTATGACAAGTGCATGACTTGCTGCGATGTTAAGTCACCACTATATCACATAAGATAACCTCCACCCATGAACATTCCAAACACACACCTGCATTCTAGACGGCAATGAAATATCACTATGAACAAACACCAGTGGCAGCTAGGTACTATAAAAACTGGGTACTATAAAAATAGGAGCGAAAATAGCATATTAGCTCTTGCAAGGTCCAAAGATAGTTCTCTGCATTCGCTTACTAGCAAGGGAATTGCACTGCGGTGTTGCCACAGACTACTCCAAGAATCTTTAACAAACAACTTGTTTAAGTAAACACAAAAGGAATAACCATGTTTTTTTTTATTCCAATAGAACAGTTACCTCAAACGATCTGATTTACTTTTCCACATACAGGCTGATGGTCTAATAGAGGCGGATATTTTTGCATGTACCAATAACTTGCGGTCAGAATAACAGTATTTTCGCATGCAAGTTGGCATGGTAGTCTACACAGGTGTTGCATGTAAGAACTATTCCATGTGCAGTTTTTGTTTAATATCTGGCATGTGTGGACCAAGTTGAACACCTCCCCAAAATGATTTTACTGCATTTTTCTATAAAATCTTTTCCATAGGCTATTTTTCGTTATTTTTTAAAGCCTTACTCATCAACTATTCATTTGCCCTTTTGAGCAATTGTAAGTATGCCTCCTACTTTATAGTTTGCCTCGTACAATCATACACAAGACAATTTTTTCAATAAATCGAATATCCCAAATACTCCATTGAAAAATCACACTGGAATACTTAGTGCAAATCTATTTTGACAGGACATTAGTGTCAATCGCCATAAAACCACCATATTAGAAAACCTACAGAACTGCAGCAAGCACTAGTAAGTGCTATCGTGCTTCCAAACCACACCCAAAGATGACACTACTGCAGGAGAAAGATTAACTTTGTCGAAAAATGTTCATCACTCTATGGCTCCAAAGATAAACTTAGTAGTAACTAAAGATGCACGCGTAGTGATAAAGAGGTATTTAGGTAATCAGCACAAACAAAAATAATTTGCAGATATGTATTGTTCATAAAAGATGTAGATCAGCCTTATGAATGATGCACATAATACGTGTGGTAACAATTTGAGCAGGATGTTGTGAATAACAAAGTATTTTATAACTGACAAAAAGTTTACTGTATTCCCAAAAATCAACAGAATTCCGAAAACATAGCTCCGCCTCGGGGAAAACTGAATGATGATGTAATATTTGAGGCCAGTTTGATCTTTAGTATGTACACCTATACTATACAATTCATAAAGCAACTGAAAATTGGTCACCAAGGAAGGCTGCTAATAATTGCAACAAAATGAGGACACTTGCTACCATTTTCATATTCGAAGTCAAAAACTCGCCATAACTTCACAGAGCTAACCATTCACTAACTAGCACTCTCTAAAATACAAGGATCAATATATTCCCAATAGATGTGTGTACACAGAATGCAACAACATAAAAAGTCTACAAAGCTGGTTTATCTTTCAATCAATGCACCTGATAAGTCTTGTTTTCTAGCTTCGCCCCAAACTGTAACTGCCTTCAGTAAAAGAGCAGGGGTTTCAGCTCACTCCCATTTCATGCTACTCCAAAACCAAACAAACTCCTGTCTGCAAGTCCTCCTTGGGTTACTACTCTAGAGGAGGTGCAGCCTACAAACCAAAACCCACCATCGGATTTTGGATCTAGGTAATTTGGCTGTCGAGTGCTTGATCAATCCATTTTCCGATTCCAGTTGTCCTAGTCTTCAATGCAGCCTTTACGAAGAGTACTGACAACAGTAGCCTGTTCCATACCTATTCTTATAAATGTGACACTGAAAACTGTTTATCAAACATAGCAAGAATTATGGGTCTAGAGGAATGACAGCGAGATGAACTTGTTCTGTTTTATTCCCTACCAAGTTGATGCCTTTACAGTATCCAGGTGGCAGGAAAGGGTATCACATGATATTTTAAGCGCTTGACCTCCTCCAGGACATTTTTATTGGTGAAGTACCACACTGACATCTGCTCCATCACCCCAGGCCGTATCCCTTTGGTATCGACCACAGAACTGGGGTGTACCAGAAAATGTTTCACTAGGGCAAGGAATCCTGTAGGGGCAGTGCTTCCCATTCCGTGCCCTCCCACCACTACACACACACTACAGAAATTGTTTTATCAGCCTTGTCTGCAAGACCTATTGTTAACATTTCTTTAAAATAGGCACAGGATGGGCTTTAGCTGCACGTAGATTAGTATTTCTCTATGCCATCCTGATATCGGCTGTTTGGTGTATCATTTTGCTTCCCATGTGATTCT
Source organism: Lissotriton helveticus (assembly GCF_964261635.1). Taxonomy (NCBI): domain Eukaryota; kingdom Metazoa; phylum Chordata; class Amphibia; order Caudata; family Salamandridae; genus Lissotriton; species Lissotriton helveticus. The sequence goes on along the minus strand of NC_136061.1, from coordinate 218,163,652 downwards.
CCCATTGCAATTCATGGGGGACTAATTGACATCTCAAAAGTAAACTGCATCATCACACATTGAATCCATTAACTAATTTATGCGTTGTACACAGAAAACAATAACTGACATTTCTGCACTACACATTTTTTCTAATGTTTTTAGTCGGGAATCATTTGTGAGGTACACATACATTTAAATCGGTTTAGACACACCCACACCTAGGCATGAGTGTGCATAATTCAGATTCTTAAAAACATTAAAAAATGCAATAGGTCTGACTTTACTAAGGTTAAATATGGTGACAAAGGCCAGTACAAAAGCAGTTTACATGCATTAGCACATCAGGGTCAGACCTACTTGCTTCACCAACGCCAGTTTCTGAGTGCTGCAAGCAACTACTTTTTAAACACCGGTGCACAAGTAACCTTGCTCCACTTCTGACATTTCCTCTGCTCCCAAGTTAGCACTCATCTGGCACAAATGATATTATGTTATAAAACACATATAATATTATATAACATATATGTCACTTATTACCAGTGAGAATTCATCAGCCACTTTCAAAGCTGTTCAAACAGCTCAGCAGCAAATAATGATTCCCTTCCACAAATTCCACGTCCAGCCACGAATAGTTAAACAGCAGCCATCCTGCATGGTCTCCATAGCTCGAATCACAAAGATGAAAACTTCAGCTGCAGTTATCTTTTGAAACGAGTGACCGAGGAACTTTTTTTTTCCCCCACTCACTTCATAGCATCTTTGGGTGCAATATACGGATTAGTGTGGTTTTGCAAACAGAGAACACACTTGCATGGGGGTCAAGGGCTTCGCGTCGGAAACAAGTTTTGTAGTGTATTCCCCAAAATCAAATGCTTTTTTTCCATACTCAGGAGTGCTTTAAGAAGAAATAGAATATTTATATCTTTCCTGTTGTAATAAAATCAGGAAATCGTGCTGTGCTCCATTACCAATGCATGTGGTCACCTTTTTAGAGGGAGATTTACAGGGCTGCTAGGTGACTTAAGGTCAAAATTGGTTGTTTGCAAAATGGGTGAGGCGATGCTCAACGACAAGTAAAAACAAGCATTTGCAATGCAATAGGTTTCTCATTTATGCAAGTGTAAGCTATTGGGATGGTAAATGACACTGCCTTTTATTAATGTTTTAACAACAAAAATAAAAAGCATTGTTATTTGCAAAGTTATAGCTCAAACTCGCGTAAATACGAGACCCATTGCATTGCAAATGCTTGTTAATATTGTAATGCAGCAGCAGTAGGCTAGCGTTAGGGCAAATATTCTCCAACACCCTCCCAATTCTCATATGCGAGGTCCTGTTTTAATGTAAAAAACTTTTTTATGGATGTTGCACGAAACAAACAATATTTCCCTGCAAAATGTCCACAATACACTCACACATCACCCATATTACCAAGCATTTGCAATGCAATAGGTCTCGCATTTATGCAAGTTTGAGCTATCAATCAATCAATCAGTCCATTTATAGAGCGTGCTACTCACCCACGAGGGTCTCAAGGCGCTGAAGGGGGGTTACTGCTGCTCGAAGAGCCAGGTAGGGCGGAGCTGCAGCGGTGGGGAAGCGACCTACCCAAGGGTCAAGGTCTCTCTTGACATTATAAATGACAATGCCTTTTATTTTCTGTTTTAATTTTTAAAACATAAAAAGGCATTGTCATTTACAATGCCAATAGCTTAAACTTGCATAAATGCGAGACCTATTGTATTGAAAATGCTTGTTATACAGAAGCAAGTTAGAGGTGCACAATCAAGTGACTCACAAAGGCCAACACCCCACCCCCCTCCCATCATAAGGTGGGGCTCCTTACCAAAGAAAAGTAAAAAAAAAACAGGCGCACACAGAGCAGCAGCTTGAAACTGGAATAGGGATCTGTATTGGCCTGCTGAGAACGAGTGTGCATGCCATTGGTGTCGCGGACAGTTAGGGGTGGGAGATGGGGTAAAGCAAGCTGACGTGCAGGTGTACGAGTCAGAGACCTGGTAGCGGCGTATTCTGGTGTCTTCGAGACAGCAGTGCACAGCACATCAAGAGAACTAAGTCGCCAGGAAAACCCTGTGGTACCCCAACCGTTAGCAGACCTATCTGCGGCTTCTTTAGTGTGAATCTAACGGTTAACAGTAGCACGTGTGGGGCGATGTGGGAATCCATATATGAACAGAAACATCACAAAGTACAGACACCACCCGTGTTCCTCAGAATTACTATTTACATGCCACTCCGTGCCCGTCTAGATCCAGAGGAAGTCAAATTAGCAAAACATTATCCAGATGCACTGCATGTAAAGATAGTTGAAAGGAAATGAGTCTGCACATTAGTGCTGTTGGTTACCAAATTTACAGCTCACTAAGTGTTTGAAAGTTTGTGAGACTATCAGTTAACGCCTAGTACAAAATCCATAATACTTTAATGGGTGGTCGTATTTAGTTTTTAGGTCTCGCCTGTCGATGCGCATGCGCATCGAGCTTGCGAGACTATGGGGGCTTAAACAGTCTTTAACCAACTTGCAAGGAATCGTGGCGATTCCTTGCAGTGCCCGTGAAATTCAAGCTCAATGCGCATGCGCATTGAGCTTAAAAGCGAGTGCACATGCCCCCAGCCGCCTGCCTTGCATGTATTTTCCCTCAGGCGCACTCCTCCCACACCCCCGCTCCGCCCCCTCCCCTGCCTGCCGTGTCGCATTTCTTCAGTTCCCTCAGACGCACTCCAGGCCCCTGCTGCTTTCACACCCTCGCCCCGCTCCGCCCCCTCCCCTGCCCGCCGTGTCGCATTTCTCCTCCCCCCTCCCCTTCTCTGCCTTCCCTCCGTCTTGTCTCTTTTGGTCTTATTCTTGTTTTAACTTTTTTTTCATCTTGGTTTGCCTTTCTTCACTTTCTACTGCAGTAACACACTCAGTTTGTCCCTTCACGCGACAGCATCTCTCAAATTGCAGTAAGTCTACAGCGGGTTCTTTTTGATGCTCTACTTCGTTGCAGTTTGTATTTTAAATTTGCACACTTTTGATGCGGCCGCTGCTTTCACTTTTGCGTGCACAGGGACGAGTCCTCTTCACATCCACCCCCTACAAGTGGTGCCTCCCGCTCACGTGCTGCTGGGTGGCTCTTGTTTACCCCACACTACCCAACCCCCGATCTTCGGGCCACTGCACTGTCTCGCCCGCCAGATTTGCATTTTGTCTAGCACCCTCGCCTTCAGTTCTCGTTGACAGTAAATAATAAAGCGTTTCCGCTATGCCGGCTCTGCAGTGCATGGCCATGAACCATGTATGATAACATCACCCAAAGTCGCCATTCACATACCGTCTATACTACCGACTTTCAAAGGCCCTCATGCTTGTCTGGCTCCTCCCTAAGTAAAGCAATCCAGAAGTACAACTCTGAATCAAAGACTCTCTGCCTCATCACCATTTGCCAGCATGCGGAGACTTCAAAGACTTCAAGCTGTGGCCATAATCAGGCCCCCTGCTTGCCATAACCCCTCCCTTTTCCCCCTCCCTCCTGGCCACTCACACACGCAACGCCACTCACACACGCAACGCCACTCACACACGCAACGCCACTCACACACGCAACGCCACTCATCCACGCAACGCCACTCACACACGCAACGCCACTCACACACGCAACGCCACTCACACACGCAACGCCACTCACACACGCAACGCCACTCATCCACGCAACGCCACTCATCCACGCAACGCCACTCATCCACGCAACGCCACTCATCCACGCAACGCCACTCATCCACGCAACGCCACTCATCCACGCAACGCCACTCATCCATTTGCAAAACGAAAAAGGTCAAACTCTTCTATTGCGAGACCTATTGCATTTTCAATGCTTGTTACCTATGGAGCCCGGTGCCACCCAGCTGGTATAAAAATGCATTTTTTATTTCTACTCCAAATGAGGGACACTGGCTTTTATATGATGAACGCTTCTATGAACATGAGGGCACCAGCGTCTGCAGTCAGACGGAAGGGTCAATTGTTGTCGACTGCCAAAAACCATTGATGAACCGGGCAGAGTTAACAGGGTTGGGGCTTAGATGTCAGATGAAGGCCTCCGTCACGTGGGGGTACATTATTGGTCCTTGATGCGCACTGCTCTGGGTCACCCACGTGTCAGAAGGAAGTCCTTGTTAGCAGAGCGACTGAAAATTTACAGCTGACCCGACCTGGCCTGTGGTCACCGGAAACCAGACTGCGCACACTGGGCTCCCTTCGAGCGCACCCAGGGCGGGAGCGGCGAGGGATGTGCATGGAGAGCTGCTTCCACATGGGGCCTGCCGAGATATGACCCCTGCAGACTGTAATCGCCATCCAGGTATTGGCACCAAGTCCGAGATATTAGATCCTAAGCAAAGATGCTTCAGACGGGCACTTGAATCCACCTTCGGCTGCGCAAACTCTGGTTAGTGCGAAGCAGCTCTTCGGCTGCGTCCTGGCTGGCGGCTCGGAATTCTGTTGCGGCATCTCAGCTGCGGCACATGTTGAACCACATCATTAAACAAGCATTGGCCGCGAAAGTGAAAGAAAACAAGCGCTGCCCATGATGAGAGAGGAAAGCCAGATGGCGCTTCTGCACGTGCCTGTGCGCGTAACCGCACGCTCGAGGCCACACAGAAAGGATGTGGCAGGATTTTTGAATGCCCACTCACTAAATGTCTCGCCAGAGCAACGCATGCGCTGGCTCAGGCAAGACCTAAAAATAAATAAAGGTAAAACGGTATTTTAAACCATCTATCGTCAGGGTAAGCCTCTTTGCAGAACAGAGCTGGCTCTATCAGGGGCCCCCTGAAAGGTAGGGGCCCCAGACCAGAGCCCACTTTGCCCATGCCTCAAGGCGTCTCTGGTGGCCGCCATAAACTGATCTCACATTCAGTAAACACAGCAGGTCTCCACCCTCCAAAACCCGAGCACCCGATAATATACAATAAAGGAGTGCCCAGGAAGGAAAGGACACGGAAAGAAGCGCTGTGCTCTTCTACTCCTCCCCCGGCCTTTTCTGCCTCTGCAGCCCCCACACGGCCTGCGGAGGAAACACACTGCAATGTATCAGCGTCGCTGCTTCCATCCATGCTGGTGTCTGTTCACCCAACATGACCGTCTCGTGCCAGACTTCCCCACAGTGAGGGGCAGAGTGAGTGTATGACATGGGTAGTGACACACTTCATACACCATGAGAAATACCATTGAAGGTATACAGGATTTAGAGTTCTGAAAGCATTAAAGACAGACGGGGCACATGCAAGGGACCTAAGAAATTAGGGCCTGATTCACATAACTAACTTAAGACAAAATCCTAAAATTACTACCATTTTGCTATTTACAGAAGGCACTTACTCATTTTGGTATTCACTGAAGGCACTTACTCATTTCGGTATTCACAGAAGTTAGGAGTCCTAACTTTAGGACTCCTAAATGCCTTCTGTGAATACCGAAAGTCTTAAAGTTATGATTTCTCTCAGTTTAGGAGTCCTAGAGAAAAATCCTAACTTTAAGACTTTTGATATTCACAGAAGGCATTTAGGAGTCCTAAAGTTAGGGCTCCTAACTTCTGTGAATATCGAAACGAGTAAGTACTTTCTGTGAATACCAAAATGGTAGTAAGTTTAGGATTTTGTCTTAAGTTAGTTTGGTGAATCGGGCCCTTAGTGTATTCAATGAGATCGAACAGGTGGTTTTCAGATTTCTCTTAAACGATGACCAGTAGGTTCTCACAGAGCCCGAAGTTTTCTAAACGGTTTAAACGAACAATTGCTGGGAGCGTGGGTTGTGTCTCCTCAGATTACGTTGTGTCTTTATCTGGACGTGTTGTAGTGAGTAAGGAAGGGGGTTCTGCTGTAACCAGGCCAATTTTACTCAGGGGAGAAAAGCAACGACCAGCTCCAAGTGCAAGGGGTTCAGAAAAGGGCCCTTAATTGAGAAGCATTTCCAAGAATGTGTGCAAGAAGCCCCTTCACATCCAGGGAGGTTCTATGAATGCAGGGTCGGAGAAAAGAGGTGAGAAGAGGCGAGTGCAGCTGTGAGAGTGGGTGAAAGGTCATCTAGGACTTAGTTGGGGCGGGAGATACACCCAAGCTGGGTGTGGGGTGGTTCAGTGCTCCCTCTGCGAGGTTGCTCTGTCCCTGAAACTGCCCACAAGCTTTGCATCTGGAATAAATCTGCTCATGTGTACCTTCCAAAAGAGGTCCATTAGACAGTTCGAATCTATGGCGGGGGAGGGAGGGTGAACAAAAAGAAGAGAGGTACCCCAATCATCAGAAGTCTGTTCTTTCATCTCCTGAAAAAGACATCTTAGGGTCAACAAAGTGTATGGCAGGTCAGACCTTCACATACATGAAGCCACCGGGATTTAAGTGACCTCGGCTGTACCTTCCCAAACTTTGGATGAGGCACTTGGAGAGCCCAGCTCAATGGGGCACACTTCTGTGATGAACACAAACACACCCTATACAGGAATGGCACAGACTAGACTCATTTGACACAGTGCAACACTCACTAGCACTTACATTCAGCCCCTTCAGGTTGTGCCACTCTTTTTCTGCCCCCCCCCCCCCCAACCCCTTTTTCAATACTTGGATATAGCCCGATACAATACTGGGATTTTGGGCAGGTGGGAGAGGGGGGGGTTGGCTCCTCCTTTTCTTAACGAACAGTTGTCCTTTTTCACAAATGACAATTTACGCCACCTTAACCCTTTCCATGCTCATGACAGCTCCACGCTGTCATGAGCCATGGGCGGCGTGTGCTCATAACGGCGTGGAGCCGTCATGCAACTGCCGCTCGCCCACGCTCTGCCTACGCGGCACTAATTCCTGCCTATGCGGGCGAATTAGTGAGTGGGCGGGGTCATGATGGCTCCACACCGTCATGAGCATACGCCGCCCGTGACTCATGATGGCGTGGAGCCGTCATGAGTAAGGGAGAACCAATATTGTAACCTAGTTCCAAACTGTGTTACATTCCGTTGCACCTCCTACCGATTGAATGGTTTCAAATTTGGGGCTGTATTTCCTTTAAAAAGATAAAATCTTAAGCGACCTTTCCCAGTCCTACAGCCCTAGTAAAGATCTATTGTGTATTTTGCGAATGAGCAGAAGTTGTATCAAGGTTTGTGCAGCAAACTTTGTTCCAAAATACGATGTGTGCCTGGTCAATCGTGCACAGTATTGTTCTATATAAGAGCTTCAGATAGAACACATCTTGGTATCCAGCTGCATCTTCCATGGTAGGTGGATTTGGCTCTTCCACTCCTCCCCAGGCAGCCCACTCTGCATTCAACATGGAGTGGGAGGTCTGGACACCTGAAGGGGTTGAGCAGGGGATTAAAGAAAGAAAGGCGGAAGCAGATCTAATCTAAAGAGTGTATAATGGGGGCACAGTACAAGTGAAGCCTCTTTTCGAAGCCTGATCACAGACTGCAGAGGAGACGGACGTGAATCTGGGACAGAGGGAAACACGGAGTCCACATCTTCAGACAACCTTTCAACGGAGAGATCTCACAACCCAAGAAGGCTCAACTCAGCCTCTCTCAGGAAACACACACGTGGACGTCAGTGCTGAAGGAAATGGACGTTACATCCGAAGGCACCTCTTGCACTATCTAGCCTTTCCCTCAACTGCACATGGTAGCAGAGGCAATAACACTGGGTAATTGTCTCCTGAGGCGGAAGCCGGGAGCAGTGATTTCTTATAATTCACGCCACACTTTGTCTTTTTAAATTTGCACGTAAAATTCATACCTGCACTGTTTGACATTCTTCAGTCCCTGGAGGTGCTGGGTTTTTGGAGGGACAATACTCCCTCACACCACCACAGGAGCGGGCAGACATCTTGTGGGGGCGGGAGGGAGAAGCACGAGCAGCCTCTAGTGTTTGCTCCTCGGGCTCTATTAAAGAGGATGCGTTCACGCACGTGCGCAGCGGGCGCGCCAAAGTCAAGCTCGTCTGCACCCGTACGAGCCCAAAGGCCAGAGATGCTGCATCTCTCAAGGTAAACCTTTGCCATCCAGCCCCATACACTATTCATCTGAATCCTTAATCGAAATCAAAACTTTGGCGGACGTTAATAATCACTCTTATGCTAACTGTCCTAAGAAGCTCCCGCCCTTTTTACGCCAGTAACCTGTAACCACTGTCAATTCCAAATGGCAACACTAGTAGGGGATCTTCAACCCCCTGGGGTAAAAGTAGAGCCTGCCACTATGAGTCAGAAACATATTCTGTGCAATGTTAGAGCCCTTGCTAAACACCCACTTGAAATTTGGGACAAGATTGTCTCGCATGACCCTGCTGTCTGTTTTTTCACCGAAACATGGTTGTGCCCCTCTAACCATCCCATAATTACCCTGGCCATACCAGAAAATTATAAATGTATCCATCTGGACAGAAAGACTAAAGCAGGTGGAGGTTTTGCCATTGCCTTCAAAAAGCATCTGGCAGTGAACTGGGTTTCTACGGTCAGGAATGACTGTTTAGAATTAGGAATCTTTAAAGTCTCCTCGTCCGCCTCAGACAGTTGGTATGGCACCTTAGTTTATCGGCCCCCTGCCCCCAGAGTCAAATTTATAGATTTTCTGGTGGAACATCTTGCGTTACATGTACTCGCTGCAAACAAATTTCTCTTGCTTGGAGATTTTTTACTTCCATGGAGAGAATTCTACCGATCCCGAGGTCAATAAACTTTTCGCCTTCCTTGAATTAATGGGACTTAACAAAGGGTTGAAGGCGCCACTCATAGAGCAGGTCACCTATTAGATCTGGTCTTCGCCAACACAGATCAGTTGAGATGTGACCCTTCAGACCCTCTTTCCTGGATAGACCACTATGATCTCGATCCATACTAAGGAGTCGTGTCCGAAGAGCTCTAAATGCCCTATTAGACAGAATCCTATACTGAGCAGGACTTGGCGCAACTTCTCTTTAGAGGCATTCAACAAGGTCCTCTCCCCAGATTCGGTAACTTACTCTATGGAAGTTTCCAAAAAGCTAAAGGCATTCAATACTGCCGTAGAAACCGACCTAGATGCTGTGATACCAAAAAAGAAACTGCGATCTACTCAACGGCGGCCCTCCACCCCTTGGTATACGGTGGAAATTGAAGCAGAAAAAGCCAGCAGCAGGCTTCTGGAAAGAACATGGCGCTCCAACAAGACCCACCAAAACAGACTCCTCTATAGACAGGCTCTATCTAAATACCATCTCAACTTAAAAGAGGCTAGACGTAGGTTTATCATTAACCATATTGATAACGCCAGTAACTCTTCAAAAACACTGTTTGGTATAGTGCGGGATTTTGTATCTCCTAAAGTTTGCAGTCAAGCGCCAATTGAATCTCAGGATTTATGCAACTCCTTGGCATCTCATTTTCAAGAGAAAATATCAAACATTTATGAGAACTTTTCTTCATCAGTTTCTCGTGATGCTGCACCCTCTACTATATCAGAGGAGCATAATAATACGGTAGTCTGTTGCTTAAACAGCTTTGAACTGATCACAACGAAGGAGGTCATGAAAGGCCTTGCTTCCGCCAAATCCGGATCACCGTCAGATCTTTGCCCGCCAAAAATAATGGGGCTGCTAGCCACAAGCTGTGCTCTGGTAATCCGAGATATGTTTAATCAGTCGATCCACACTGACAATATTCCAGCCACTTGGAAGGAGGCATTTGTTCGCCCAATATTTAAAAAAATCATGGCTGATCCTTCATTTCTTGGTAACTACCGTCCTATTTATTTGCTACTACTGCTGGGCAAAATATTGGAAGGTATTATTAACAGACAATTAAGCTCTTACTTGGAGGCTAATCATCTGCTGGATCCTTCGCAGTCTGGTTTCCGGACAGGCTTTAGCACAGAGACCGCTATTCTAGCCGTGACAGACAGACTATAGAAGCAGGAGGCTCAGTAATTCTGATCCTCCTAAATCTCTCCGGGGGTTTTGACACCATCTCACATTCTAAGCTGGCAGAGAGATTTCTTGCCGGTGGCATCAAGGAGGTAGCACTCAAGTGTCAATCACTTTCTGTCTGAGAGAACGCTGGGTCCTTATATCTCGGCAAAAATGCATCTTGACAAGGGTGTTCCGGAGGACTCTGGCTTAAGCCCAACTCTTTTCAACTTATACATGGCTCCGTTGGCAGGGCTAGTCGAGCGGCTGGATTTTGAGATCATCTCGTATGCTGATGATATGCAGCTTATGTTTACCATCGGACAAAACCCAGAGCTCGACAAAAACCGTTTTGCCACTGGTACGCTTGCCATCTCTAAATGGATGACAGCAAATAGTCTCCAGTTAAATCCAGAAAAAAAACGGAGGTCATGTTAATGGGTAAAGTCTCTGACATTTTGTCGGAGGACTGGTGGCCCACTAAGTTGGGCTTGGCCCCCTCCCCTAAACAGTCAGTAAAAAAATCTGGGTCTAAAATTGGACCGGGCCCTGACTACGAAGGATTACATTGCGGCCAACACAAGCTTGTGCTATTATGGTCTCCAGCTTCTTAGGAAAATTCTTCCCTATTTGCCTACCCCCCACCGCAGAACAGTAGTCCAGGCAATGGTAATCAGTCGCCTCGACTATGGCAATGCTTTGTTGGCTGAAGTGGGAGACAAACTCCAAGTAGTACAAAACACTGCAGCAAGAATGATTTTAAATCGTCCTTCGGGCTCATCTTTGGCCCCCCTGCTAAGGGAACTGCATTGGCTGTCAGTGAAGAAGAGATCCTTTTTTAAGATTTGCTGCCTTACATACAACGCACTGAACGGAAGATGTCCCCTATATTTGCAGAAAAAAACTATTAAAATATTCCCCTTGCAGGAATCTTAGATCTAGCACTCAGGATCTTCTTCAGGTCCCTCAAATTTGCCTCGTCCGCACGGGGGCAGAGCCTTCTCCTAGCTTGCGCCAAGATATTGCAATGAGCTCCCTCCCTTTTTACGCAAAATCCCAAGCTACAGCATTTTCAGGAAACAGCTGAAAGCTTTTCTCTTCTAATAAAGTAACCCAAATTATACCAGCCCATTTCAATCTTTCAGGACAATCTCCTAGTTAGCGCCGAGATGCCCCAGGGCGATTTCAGCACTTTATAAATATTTAACATAACATTACTGATGGAAGAGCGAGTTTGCTGCAGTACTTGGATCGGGTGCAAGCCCAGAGTCTGCGGAAATCCCTTTTCCTCCCCATGACCCCGTGCGCCTCTGAGCTCCGTGCCTGCTTCACAGCTGTTGTGAAGACTTTTCTTATCTTCTTGGTAAATAAACAAGCAGATAAGATAAGTCTTCCTTACATGGGGGAAGCAGGCAATCCAGTCCGGACAGGCCGGACCAAAAAGCCAAAGGGACGCAACCCAGATAGCTCATTTCTAATGGCAGGCCACCGTTTAGCATAAACGGTGACGCCAGCCAATGGAAATGAGGGGCGGGGCTTAAAGCCCTTTTCTGAAACTACTTCTTAATAATAAATCTCGCAAGGCGCGCAGCGCATGCGCTGCCACGCGAGATCTAAAAAAAATGGCGGGGATTTCGGGAGTGTTCATACGAGAGACGACCGTTCCGGCGCAATGGTATTTGTAGCTCACAAAGCAGCAGCATGGAAAACGGAAGCTGATGGCAGTAAAGAACCCATTTTAAAAACCTTAATATGCTGGAAAGCAACATTTAGAATTTGTTTTTAAAATTAGGAACACAGAAAAATCAGACTTTTGAATTAAGGAACGTTCTAGGAGACTTGAAATATTACAAGAGGCTTCTATGGAGAAATGAGACTGAAATTGCTTCTTATCTCTCTATGAAACGTACGTCAGAGCAGGAAACGTTCCATACACAGACTAAACAGATGCCACATAAGATGAGAATACACTTTTCAAACGTAGTAAAAAGAAACTCGTAATGATATATGGATCAAAACAATGTTTATGGTAATTTGTGAGACTAAAATACAACTTACAATACCAAAACAATACTCAGTATAAAGTCACTAATTCTAAACGATAGGGCATTAAAGACACCAGACACTTGACTGGAGAAACAGGCAACCGAAAAGTTGGGGTGAAAATCTGGGGAAAACAGATAGGCAGGACAATGCTAGCTATAGAATTGCAGCAGTTTTGCAAAAACATTTTTTAAAAATGCAACTCAAATCCCTGCTACGTTTTGTGAACATTAAGATTACCCTCATGGCTCAAGAATCCTATGCAGATCGTGTAGAACTGAGATACTGATAACTTGCTTGCAGCAAGAGACTCACCCACAAACGTGAAGGGGCGCATCTAATACAAGCGGGATACATATGTCTCAACTACAAGCCAGATTTCCTAAAATGTAGGGACTGCAGGATACTTCGTCTCCAAGACATATCCCTGCATATGAATCATTTAACAGTCAGGTTATACTGCACATGATCTCACTGGACTGAACGTTTTCCCTCCCTTAATGAGGGGCGATGCTAAGATCTGATGAGCTCAAGAAATGTCCATACTAATCATGGACTGATAACATCTTGTAATTGAATAACTCCCAACAGCTACTTCAGAAGCACAAAAACAAAAGTATGCTCTTTTTCGGGCTCAAAGTCAAACTGGACTTCGAGTTAATATTTCAAGTAAACTTCGAAAGGATCTTACTAACTCCCATTCCACACTGCTGTATACTGCAATCTTCATTAAAAACCATAAGTCAAGCATTCATGCCCAGCTTCAAAGAAGCAGTCCAGGGGTGTTAATTAATGTTAGTATGACTCAAAAGTCCAAATATGATCTGTATTTTGCACAATCCATCTTTACCTTTGTCTTCTCTGTTATTTGATCACTCACATTCCCACAAAGGAGGCAAGCAAATTATTAGCTGTGAGTAATGTCAAACGCTTCTGTCTTAACTAGAATAAATAACCCTACATTAGCATGCCAAAAGAGCAATACAGCCTCCAATTGGTACAAAACTCAGCAGCCAGACTGGCAAATGAAAGTAAATCCAGGAACTTAAACTTGCCAATATTGAAGTCACTTTGCAAGCTCCAATTCAATACGCATACTTAGGAAGACTCCACCACATCAGCACCAAATTTCACAACATCCAAAGATGGACCTATACTAACCCGATAAAAACCTATGACAGATTTGCTGATTATGATACAGCTCAAAAATAAGAAAATTACTTTAGACTTCATTAACTCAGGTCTGGAGTGTGCCATCATGATCATCGGCTAACTTTGTACATCTCGCTTGTAAAATGAGACTTTTCTTTCTCCAGAATACCACCCCAGTCTCCATGAGGCAGGAAGACTGGAGGAGATTCAGTTTGCAAACCAGTACCTAAGAAGGAAAGGGACAACACCAGGGAACAAAGTTCATAAAAATGGATGTATATAGGATTATATTGTAAGTCTTCAAAGCTGCATAAAAATAAACTCAAACATTTTGTTGCAAAATTAAAGGACAAAGACCGAAAAGGAAGGCACGGTACTTGTTAAATGTTATTACCAGAACTGATGATTGCTCTCATTATCCTGATTAAGACTGGAAAAAACACACAACATTTCAACACCGGCCTTTTAATTAAATGGCAGTCTGAATACTGAACCAAACTGAACTGTCCAGTTTGAGATTGTAAAAATAAAAACTATTAAATAAATTATAATTACAAGTATGAGAAAAGCAACTGTAGTTTTTTTTGGAATTATGTTTGTTAAACTATTAATTTATACGAATTGGGAAGAGTCAATGTGCATATTAAAATGAGTTTCCAAAGTTGAGAGCCATGTAAAATCAGATTGTGCCCCCCCAAGAGGACAATGGGAGCATGAAGCTCCAAGCGTCTTGCTGGTTTGTCCTTAGGGTGAGAGAAGCAAACCAGTAGCAGCCTGAATCCAACACTTAGGAATGAGATTGTAGAACCCCATGTTTATTTCTGAAAAAGTGACCAATGACTATGTAAAAGGGTAGGCGCCGATGTATTGAATACGGAAAATGTGGTCAGGGTGGCATCCTTCATCACATTTACCTACATATTTATTAAGCATGACCCAGTTCACCTCTTCTTCCTCTGGCTGATATGGTTTGGTTAGGGTCCTGCCACAATGATATCAAATTCTTATGATGGGTGGCAAATACTTTTGCCTCTTTACAGTCTCCTTCCCAAAATTGCTGCCTGTTAATATTCACCTCAGTGACAATTATCTGGGATAGAGAAAGGCGATCAGTGCGTGGCTGAAGCAAAATTGTGACTTCTCCCTCACTCACACTTGACTTTGGGAGTGGACTATAAAATCTGCAGCAGGGAGATCCACAAACATGACAAACTGAACAAGAGCTGCAATGACGAGCCATAGTCACTAGCTCCAGACTCTTAGCCCCAGACAGCAACCCTGGCTCTGGAAAAGAGGCCAGGCACACAAATTGCTTTAGTAGAGCCACAGTCACAAAGCCAGCTCAGACAGCAATGCCCATATGTATACAAAATGTGGTCTATCATGGAAACCAATATACCACTTGAACTGCAAGCTGCAGACCAAATGTCAACCCTGACACAGAGCCCCGGAATCAACCCACTGTCTACAAAACAAAGCCACATCCCCCATCTCAAAAACTTTTCAGACACAAACCACCTGGCTCTAAAGGGCCCACAGACAGCCGCCCCTTTCTCCTCTGAGACTGAATTCCTAAACAACCAATCCCCCACCCCCACAAAGCACAAAATGCACCCTCCATGGTGAGCACCACACACAAATCTCCAGGACCTAATGTATTTGATTCTGATAACTAGTAAGACACAGAAACCATTGAAATTGATATCCATTCATATAACCCAAAATCTGAAAGGTAGAGCAATCTCTCTGCCCCCTACTCCAATATAACCTTTCACAATGTACCAATCCATTGCACCAAAAACAAGTACATTCATTTTTATAAATGATAGCTGGGAGTCGAGTGCACTTTAACACCATATTCCAAATACAGTAGCACACTGAACACGAGTTCATGTTTTAAAAGACCGACATACTAGCCTCTATTTTATGCAACTATATTTTATTTGATCAAATAATAGTCTTGATGGAGAACCTTGAAAGGCTAGGGGACGTTAGATAACTTATGCCAAGAAATGTTGAACCTGTTAGTTGTCATAATATTTCCCAAAGAGGTGCTGACAAGGTTGTGCCAAAGTCCACAAGGAAAGTAACAATGCCTGTAATTTATGTTGATTACTTTTCACGGTGATTGGACAGGAAAATATTCAGCCAATCCGAGCAATGAGACAGATGCTTTATAGATACTCATGGTTAACTGCAGTGATTGTATGCATTGAGGTAAAGCCTTTATAAATCGATACCAGACTTGCTGCAGTGTTAGTCCATTGCAAACCCTGTGATGGCCCCTCAAGCACAGTTAGAGGAGAAAGTAACAAAGGTAGATCTAGAAGCTGGCAGTGAGCCAGGGAGGAATATGAAATAGATCAAACGTCCTTCTGTCCGCAGTATTGGCCGTTACCCCGGAAATGTTCCAATTTGGGAAAAGAGGGTACTAGTCTAATTATGCTCATACTTTAATTAAGGATCGGGTAAAAGACAAACAGATAAAGTATGTTTCCGTATGCCCTCGGTTGTCAACGCTGCTCCTTTGCCGCCCCCACTTCACACAGAGAATTCATGATTAAAGTGTCCCACAATCTGATCCTCTTCACAAAGTCAAGAAGTCAGTCAACCGGTCCACTCCCCCGAGTAGTCATGTGTCAGAGCCACCATCCATTACAGAGGTCGTTAACCATTACATCTGTGGAAATGCGGCAAGTGTCGTACTCCATGGCAAAGGGTTTGAGATAAACCTCCAAGATTAGATGGCATGAAGCACACACCTGGGGACCTCTGTGCCTCCCCCGGATCGGACTCTGACAAAACCCCCGCCTCCATCAAAACCCCTTTCAAGCGAGCAAACAGCTCCGATTACATAATTCACTTACTCCAAAAGGGAAGGAGTTAAACTACTACCCCACAGTCAGCAGTCCTCCACTGTCCGTTCTTAGTGTCAACCGTCAGGAAAAAAAAAACTTAAAGGTCAAGGGGGCCGACCCCATGCTTCCGGTGAGAGAAGTGCCCACAGTCTCACCCTCAGGCCAGGTGACGGCAGTTACTCGCCGGCCTCAGAAGGGGCTCTACAGTAGTTGTCAACATCCACATTATAAACTCGTTAGCCAGATCCATTGTTAGCCTCAAAGTCGAGGCGTAAAGTTGACCCATTCTCCCTTCATTAGTACAGGTGTGCTTCGGGTCCTCGGCAGGTACCATGCTCATGGCGGCCATGTACCGGCACCACTGCTTGACGCCTGGTTCTTCTTTTCATGAAAAACCCGTCCCGGTCACTAACTGTCTCTCGTCTTCTCCATTGAGCGTCACGCATTGTCGCGGCAAGTGTCCCCCTCCCCTGACTAGCGCTCACCTTCAGGCCGTGGCGGCGGCGGCGGCAGCACTCTCAGTCTCTTCCTATCTCCGTGGACGCTCCGGTCAGAGAGGACAGAAGGAGCAGTGTTTCCCGATCAAAAATTCAAAGCAAGCACAATCTCCCTTGAAAAGAAGCCCAAACATGTGTCAATCCTACCAAAAAACAGCCCAGTAGAAGCTCAACAGCAAAAAAATCAACGAAAATACCGTAAATATTACAAATCTACGTGTTTTGTTTATTTATTTAATGCGATTTTCTATAGCGCGAACATTACCCAAAGGTGTCAGAGCGCTTTACAAAAGACCCAGTTGCGATACATAAGGTTGAAAGTTTTAAAACAAAAATGATGGTCTAATTGGTAGACTCGACTTGAATGTGAGATATTCATATACTCATCAAAAAGTGTACTTGTGGTATCTCCCTCTTCTGCCTCCCCCGGCGGCTCTGCGTGTGATGGTGCTGCTCGCGGTGACATCATTTAGAATGTCACCGCGACCAGCGTTCCAAGGCGAGCGCCGGGGACACTAGTTGAGGTGACAGCTCCAGGTCAAACAGGATTACTTTAGAAGCCATTCCAGATTCATTGGATGATCATTCAACTACACTAGAAGTCATTTTCACATCATCAAGCTCTTGAAGTCATCAGCAGAGCTGAGAAAAGTGAGCCTGATGATTTGAGGATGATTTGAAAATGAGTATCTGATGACGCCAAAAAATGTGATTATTCCTGATGAACAGAGGATAAGCAGTTGATGACTTCTCAAGATGAGATGCTTCCTGATGATTTGAGGATGCTTTAAAGATGACTATCTCTTTACTTCATAGGCACTCACAACATTAAACTGGGCCTGGTTTTTTGAGGAGGGCTTGCTTATTACTTTCTCTGAAATGGTTTAATTTTTGTTACAAAAAATAAAGCCTTATAGATAATTTCAGAATTATTTGTTTATTAGTGAACAACGAATACTGTTTAGATATTTCACAAGTATTCATTTCCATACAAATAAATGGTGCTTCATACTAATAGGTTCTTCACACACCAGTAAGTAGAGTGTAGCATGCTGCCTTATTGAAAGTGGTTATTTAATATTAACATTGAACATTTATGACAAGTCACTAATGGGCAGTCTCCCTACCCTAACTTTTACTCTGATATTCTTTCTTTGCTTATCTCTACTCTTTTTTCTGTTTTATTCCGTAGCTTCATTGCTGAGTTCATTTATCATCACACAATGTTTTCTCTTCTGGAATGAGGTCTTTTGAAGCTTCAAAAGGAATAAAAGGGTGATAAGCATCTGGCCTCACAGCGCTATTTCTTTAGTCCAAATGCTGTACTTTTGCACGGTATTACACAGTCGATGGCAGTTTGTTTGCAAAACTTTCTATAAGAAATAGGTGCAAATACCTAGAATTATTTTTTCCTGAGCAGGTGCAGGGGGTTTCTTTGGTTTGTTCCCAGTGAAGAAGCTGGCTCAGAAAGAACCAATTATGCTACAGAGGGACCCCAATGCTGTGGGCTAGCACCGCCTTACCCCATTGCATCAATACTTTGTTTTCCCTTAGCTGTGGGAAAAGAGAGCTCTGTGGCTTAGAGGGACACACATGTCTGATTGTCATGGTGCATTAGACTGCTGCAGGCTATTGGTAGGCTGGAATGGCATGCTACTCATAGCACACTTCCATACATCGGAAAATTGCCTGTCACTGCAGTCGCATCAAAAGGAGGCACAGGCTGCACCATGGCTGCATTGAATTCCTTTCCTCAGTCCTTGCCAATGAGCCACTCCGCGCCCAACATGTAACCCTATACTGACTCACGGCAGGCTTAGGGTTCCATACTGATAACTAATTGCCCGACAGCAGCAGAATCTCAAAGTCGGATGTTTACAATCAATCAGCAGGCAAGTGATTAGGCTCGAAATAGGAAGGGCTGGCATAAATGTATTTCCACTCAAGTAAAGAGCCCCAATATCTTTGGGACAAGTTTATGCTATATAAATAACTGGAAACACAGGGATATTGACCTCTGCCTGTCTTTTGGTACAGAAATGTCATCAGAGCGAGGCAGAATTGTTAATCGGTTTATGTTTTAAAACTTTCACTTTTAAAAGATAATAAATAATACGATTCACTAAGGTAAATCTATTCAGCCTCTAAAAAAATACATTCACTTGAACTATATGACACAATATTTTATTATATCATGATATTTCTTGTCTGCTAACATACAATTAAAGATTGCAGAGAAGCACTGCTGAAGAGGCCGGAGGTGAGGATGCAGTTGAAGAAGCGGGTGCTCTTTACAGCCTGCCAGCACTCTGCTGCATTAATGAATTCTGCCACAGCCTCAGCAGTGTGTGTGCAGACCTTGCAGCAAGCGAAAGTCGCTCCCGGTAAGTACTACTATTACGGTGTGCTGACCGCGTGTGTAGGCAGTGGCCACAGTAAGTTCCATTCATAATTCTAATATCAGACTGATTGACATGTCTGCTGACTCATCCTAAGACTCGTGCCGTGGTGTGCTGGGCTCAGCTGACTGCACTAGCAGCTGAGACCCTGCCACACCGGCTGCCTCGATCTGTGACTGACCTGGTCAGTGGCCTGCAGACTTCCGTGCACTGACAGAACTGTTGGGGGGGACGCACCTTCTTCTTTCATTCATTTTACGGCACCTTCCGCCATAGCATCGCACTGTGCGCCAGTTTCTGTCTCACCTCACTGGACCGATCTGTGCAGTTTAAGAAGCGTTCTTCAGTGTACACTGTACACGTTTGTTGCGCATGACTGTCCCACACTCCGTACCCTTTGCAGTCATGCGCTTCTGGCCCCCCGCACTCCCCTTGCTATTAATCCTCGGGAGACGGCACACAAACTAACGCCATTAAAACCTTATAGTGTCTAATGAGAAACAATTAGGTAGCAGAAGCACTCGGATTGGTTTGTGGACAGTGTGGCCGTCGGCGCTGATAAGTTTCATTTTAGCGCATCGCTGCTCAAGGATATTTAGAATGTGCACTACCATGACGATGGAATCTGTCTGTCTCGCAGCCTAACTATTGATCTAACAATGTCTCTGTCTGTAAATCAGTCTCTTTCTATGTCTCCTCATTAATCCATCTCTGCCCATTATTGCCCGTCGATCTGTCAGTCCCGATTGTGTAATAAGGTAAACACAACTACAAGTCCCAGAATGCAATGTTGAAGTGCCTTGTTATGCACTTCCGTTGGCGCCGGAAGTGATGTCATGTCGGAGCGTCGGGCACTCGTTGGGTCAACACGCATGGGTCAGCAAGATATTTACAAAGTGGACATGGCGCCTGTTAAACCTCTTCCTCTAGATTATTGCAGATGCCTTCAGTGCTTCTCGACCATTTGCATGTTTGTGTGGGAGAAACCTTTATCGGGACAGGAGTAAGATCGAATTACTGCTTCACAGGTAATTGAGGGACATGTGTTTTTGATGGTTCAGGAAGGTTTCGCTTTGTTTAAATCAGCCCTCTAATGAACAAGCATTGGCATAGCCAATAGGTCTCGCCTTTGGGACCTTATAACTATTTCTTTATGGCTAAACCCTTATAAGGTCCCAAAGGCGAGACCTATTGGCTATGCCAATGCTTCTTTTAATTCCGGGTGCTTTTTTATTGTGAATGGTTGCCATGCTTTTTAATTAATCGTGGAAATTGAAATAACCTTAAACTTACAAACTTCTGAGCGAGGTATTTTTTTTGTTTTGATCTCACATTCATTTTTTCCAATTACATTCTTTTTCATCTCTATGCGTGGAATTGTTCTGGTAATACATTATTTTTCATGTTGTAAGCAATGCTCCAGGTGTCATTACAGTTTGGCCTGAGAATGGGCTTGGTGGCCTCTGAATTAATGGGACCCTTAATTTGTATAAATGTAATTGATGAGTAATCTAGTGAATACTTGCTTTTATGATTTTATAACGTTGCAATTTGAACTCTCGTTGAATTCCGTGCTTTTAATTTACTTTCCATCACATTCATAGATGCTTGCTCAATTTCTTCTGAAAGCTGCTGTAAAAGGCACTGTTTGGTGTCACCATTCTAAGATTTTATTGGAGCGGAGCCAACTTCGGGGTGTGTAAGGGGTATAATTTGCCTTCCCCAGCTATAAGCGAGAGCCGGTCCCACACACACAGGGCCTCAAGCTTGGTCGGGGTTGGGTGGAGGAGGCCTTAGGAGGAGCAGAGTGGGTTGTTAGGGCGGGGGATAATGCAGGACTCTCCTCTGGGAAGGGGTTAAGGGGGCATCAAAGGTAGTGAGTTCGATGGGATACCACTCCCCGATACCAGCAGTCTATGAGGGTCCCTCTCAGGCCCTTGCAGCACCTGGAGTAGCAAGAAGGACTGCTGTGATGCCCCCTTTGTACCTCAAACTGTGAAAGCTTCTGTGTATTTAAGGTTCTGCACGTTCTAAAAATGTACAAAAGTAGTGAACTGGATTACTTTTTAAATACACACAACCCTAACACTACAGCAAACAACGAAGTATCCTTTGTAGCTCAAACCGGATTGGAATATATCCTAAGAGACCTGGCAGCACTGCATGTGAACACGAGGCTTGATTGCCTTCTCTTTGGAAAACTGCAGCCCAGGGACCTCTTAGGCACGCTGGTTTCAGACTTTGTCCTATGAAGATGCAAAGCACATCCCTCCAGAGGAAGCTTGGCCTCATTGTAACAGGTGTATTTTCAATGCACTGCATGGATTGTACCAAAGCTCACAAGAGCTGAAACTAGTTGTAGCACAAAATATACAGAGGCATAAATTATCGGTGGTGCACATGGTGCATCGGCACCAGGGCCTAGAGGTTGTGGGGGGAGGGCTGCCTATCGTGCACTGGTTGCTACAAAGTCAAATGTCCCCAGTGCTACTGATGACACAGAAGACAAGGGTGTAGCTACCAGTTGTGCAGACTGCGCTGTGGTACCAAGGCCTAGCGGGGTGTGTGTGTGTGGGGAGGGGGGGGGGGGGAGGGGCTACCCAGTACTTGTTGCAGATAGACTACAGGCCACTTGCTCTGAATGACAAACACTTGACCTGCACTATATTCAGTCTTGGGGTGGAAAAGTGAAAGGGTTAGGGAGGACAAAACCGAGGATAATCAAGAAATAGACCGATTCAAAGAGAAAGGAAAACATGAAAGGAAAGGAAATGGTGAAAGAAAAAAAGGAGGGCAATAAGTAACAGAAAGGGAGGACAAAAGGGTTAGCAAAAAAGGAGAAGGAAGAGAAAGGGCCCACAAATAATGAGGTCAGAGAGAGAGCAAGAGGAAGAAGATGGAAAATGGAGAGCGAAGCAAATAAAAGATAGATAAAAAAGTACCAAAATACACATACAACAATAGGTGAGTAGGAGAATGAGAACAGGTAGATTAAGAGGAAGTTGGCGCGAGAAAGGTATGATGCACGTTGAAGACTGAGAATATAGGCGGCTTAGGGTGGAGAGTAAAAGGAAAAAGAAAAGAATGGATTTAAGGGGAGCGAGGAAAGAAAGTGAGAGAAGGCAATAAGGATAAATGTGAATCTGGAGAAAAATAGAGGAATGCATAGGCAGCTGAAAGGGTGAAAAGATAATGCGAGAGGACTGAAGATAGGAAAGAGGAAATGGCAAACAGAATTACTTGGAGACTCGACCCTAACATTAGTGCAGCAGGTACAGTGACACCAGGGTCCAAGGATGTGATGGGCCTTTTGCACCCAAATTATGTCACACAGCTCTACCTATGCACCTCAGTCCTGGCCTGCAGCAACCACCCCCACACACAGCTCTACCGATGCACCTCAGTCCTGGCCTGTAGCACTCTATCTATCGCCCCTCACTCTATCTATCTATCGCCCCTCACTCTCTCTATCTATCGCCCCTCACTCTATCTATCTATCGCCCCTCACTCTATCTATCTATCGCCTCTCACTCTATCTATCTATCGCCCCATACTCTCTCTATCTATCGCCCCTCACTCTCTCTATCTATCGCCCCTCACTCTCTCTATCACCCCTCACTCTCTCTATCTATCGCCCCTCACTCTATCTATCTATCGCCCCTCACTATCTATCGCCCCTCACTCTATCGCCCTCACTCTATCTATCGCCCCTCACTCTATTTATCTATCGCCCTCACTCTGTCTGTCGCCCCTCACTCTATCTATCTATCGCTCTCACTCTATCACCCTCACTCTATCTATGACCCTCACTCTATCTATCTATCGCCCTCACTTATCTATCGCCCTCTCTCTATCGCCATCACTCTATCTATGTATCGATTGCCCTCACTCTATCTATCTGTCTATATGTATATCGCCCTCACTCGATCTATCTATCTATCACCCTCACTCGATCTATCTATCACCCTCACTCGATCTATCTATCACCCTCACTCGATCTATCTATCACCCTCACTCGATCTATCTATCACCCTCACTCGATCTATCTATCACCCTCACTCGATCTATCTCTCATTCGATCTATCTATCGCCATCACTCGATCTATCGCCCTCACTCGATCTATCGCCCTCACTCGATCTATCTTTTGCCCTCACTCGATCTATCTATCGCATCACCACAGCATCACTCAGCACCACCAGAGCATCACTCAGGGGCACCACAACATCACTTTGCGCTACCACAGCATCACTGAACCCCACAGCATCACTCAGCTTCACCACAGCATCAATCTGTGCAATCATTCAACAACAACTGGTTCAAATATGTTCTCTCAATGTTTCAAGCTGTATTACAAATGTCACAAAAAGATGTTAATATTTCACTTCTGTTGTATTTTCGTCACAATAAAATACACTGAACATAATCTTCACAAAAGTTATTTACAAAAGTTTAAGCTATTGCCATTAGAAATTACAATAGCCTTTATTAAAGTATTAATTATAAATAAAAAAAAAGCTATTGTTATTTGTAATATCAATACATCTAAGTCCCGTAAATACAACGCATATTGCATTGCAAATGCTATAGGTGTCCCATTTGCAAAAGTTAAAACTATTGGCATTGTAAATGACAAAGCTATTAATTTCGCTATTTTCAAAACCAACACATAAATACAAAATGTGTCATTTACAATACCAATAGCTCAAACTTTCCTAATGTGCCACTTATTGCATTGTAAATGCTTGTTTTTGTTAGGCAGGGTGAGATTAAGTGATTTGCCCAGAATCACAGGATGTTGAGAGTCTTGCCGAGACTCGAACCCGGTTCCCCAGTTTCAAGATCGACCGCTCTAGCCGTAAGGCTACATCCTCTAAGTCTAAGGATATATTATGTAGTGGTGATAACGATTATTTTGTTTGCATATATAAATAAATGAATGTTGATAACTGCAGCCTGTCCTAATAAAGGAGCCTTTTATTGCTATAACACGCTTGTGGTTGGCTCTTTATTGCACGAGGAGTATAGTTCCGGCACAAACCAAGGCGCCAGAGCAGAAAACGATTTGGGCCAGATAAGGCTAAACATCCTGCTCTCCCACCACTAGAACCTGCACTTCTTTGTTTGGGCTTCCTTAAATCCTAAACATGGATTCGGGATCACTAGCGCCTAGAAGTGGGTTTAGTCTCCAGCAGCACCTCGATGCAGGTTTCCAGAGGTATAGACAGATAGATGGGCATTTCTGCAGAAGGATGCTCGGGAGTCTTGCTGTGTAAATGAGCCTTACCTACTGTATAAACTACACCATGAATGCTCCGCATTGCACAACCTCTGGGATTGTTTAATAAGTACTGACATTCAGTGTTCCTCAAATATGTAAAGCGCTCCGACACCTTTTCCCAGAGCCAAAGCGTTACCTAAAGAATAAATAAATAGCGACCATCAAGGGACTCTGGCCTGGCTGCGCCTCGTAGTGACAGGAACCGGTTCGACCAGTCCTTCCCCGGTGAAAGGTCAGAAAGAGTGGTTGGCCGTGAGTTGCCAGAAAACAAGCAGAAGCCCCAATAAACTGCCTGTAAGCCAGATAGTGCCAGCAAGTACCTGTTGAGCTGCTTTTACCGCACATTCAAAGGCTGTACCAAAGCCAGCCAAGATAAAACCACAAGGAAAACTGGCATTATAGCAGCGACTGGCATGGAGAAGAGTCATAAAATAGAGGGAACATGCCTTCACGGCGCACGCACCATTTGTCAGCCTGAGTGATCACTTTCACGGCTGCTTTGATGTTTTCAGTGAGCCGCACAGCCACTGAGAACATCAAAGCGGCAGCGAAAGTGATCACACACACCCTGTACTGCCCCCCCTCTCTAGCCTGTTCCTTCTTCCTCCCCATTCCCTTTGTTGCTTCCCACGACCAAGACCCACGCCCTCCTTCTCTCTAGCCTGTTGTTCTCCCTCCCACTCCACCCTTTGTGTTACTTCTGCCTTCCCAACCCGGCCCTCTGTTGCTCAACCGCATCAGTGAATCAATTGAAAAAAAAAAACATTGTTTATGCCATTTTGTAGGCTGGCGTATGTGGAATGCTTGCTTACACTAAGACGCAACCGTTAAGACATAATGCCATTGAAACATATATGCAGCAGCCTGAATCACAGAAACATCTGTGTTGCAGCCTGTACCAGGCAAACATCTGTACTGCAGCCTCAACCCCTTAAACATATGTGCTGCAGTCTGCACCCTGAAACATGTGCTCAGCAACACCGATAAATGCGTCTCCCCACCTAGTGACATGTCACTACCATGACCCCCCACTAGCCTCGCTCACAAACCTCCTGTCCACAATACCTGGACTGTATCCAGGGCCACTGGAATAATGCGGAAGAGGAGGGTCAAATCATGCGGCAGGGTTGAGTAACTTATGCAGAAAGAAAAGGCAAACTGTGAAGCTTAATGGGGCACATTTTGTAACGGTATTACTTGATTATTTCGTAATTTATGAGTCGAGTCTGGGCAGTGCATGCGCTGCTCTGTGAGGCATGCTGTATTCGGGGACTGGAAGCTCCACACATTTTTAATTGGTTTGTGTCATTGTTTACTGTAAACTGTGGCTGTTCATTGGTCAATAGGCATCGTATCCCTCCCGATCTTCCCTGTTATATGTGTTGTTACTCTGTAGGCTTTAATTACTGTCTCCGAACACTAATTTCGACATGCTCTCTCCTAACTTTTTTTCTTTTTTTATAGCATGGGCTCTGGCATTGGAATTCAATAGGTCTCGCATTTGTGACAATTTAAGCTATTGGCATTGTAAATGACTGCCTTTTATTGATCTGTTTTAAAAACAACACATAAATAAAAGGCATTTTCATTTACAATGCCAATAGCTCTAACTCTCGTAAATATGAGATCTATTGCATTGCAAATGCTTGTTAATACATCCAGTCTTCTTCAGCCTCGCCTCTTCTCCCTTTCTGTGCTTCTCATACCCTTTCCGTTCATCTCCCAATTTTGCTTACTTCATCTACTTAACTGCTGTGACAAACCCCAGCAAAATCGACACAATGGTTATCATCGATGGTTTTGGGAAATCCTGCAATATATTTCTACATAATGTAAATCATTTGTATATTTTTTATAAAGTGTTTGTTTTTTATTTCGTATGGTTAATAAATATGCATTTTTGGTTGGGCTTTGCAGCGCGCAAGCGTTGCTGCAAGCAAGACCTTCTGTAATCGATACAACTGCTTTATTCCTGGCTACAATTGGTTTATTCGAGCGTTTAACTTCTTTGCTGACTCCTGTCTTGTGTTCACAGTCAATGCCTCACCTCCTTTCCTCTTTATATCCAGCCCGTGTTAAATAAGGCAAACAAAAGAATAACAGTAGTTTTTCCACTCTCTGTGGATCCGATAAATCAGATAAGTAACTGTCCTCCTAACCATATATAACATCATCATCCTACCATATATCTGACAGATGAGGATTCTGTGGTCAAATATATCTTTCTTCTCTCATTGTATTCTGTACAGGACGAGAGGCTGAAGAAACTCTGGCGTGAAGAAACAGAGCTAAACAAGCAGGTACCTCCAGCGAGTGAACATGGATGCGGACAGGAACTCTGAAGAAGAGATCAACGACCTGTAAAAGGAAGACCCGCGTGAAGGAGCCGTAACATGTCAGAGACGTCCAATCAAGGTACCATGAATTCCCGACTGCGGGACAACAGGACCCAAGGGGGTAAGTTGACAACACAAAGGGAGTGCGGGAAATGCTAAGCAGATCTGTGACTGAACGTGAACCACGTTCTTGTCACTGACTGACAAATTTATCCACACTTGACTCCACCCAGCTCCCTGTCTGCAATAGGAGCTGGCTTGACTGACAATGCCTGCACCCTGCTCTCCTTGAGCCTTGTTCTGTCTAATGCTGGGTGTTTAGGGCCTTGGTTTTTGTGAACCAGCTTTTGCGTAATAGATTATGGTCATCTTAAGTATTACCTGTTTTAGATGTTGAAAGGAGGATGTAGAATGGCTCCTTGTTCAACGAATTTGAAATGCTTTGATAGTTATGGAACAGATAGATCACTGGTATCCTGGAAAAGCTATCAATCTGCCCTGATAGTATTTCCAGAGGCATATTTGTTTGAATGAGTGTGAAGGGGCTTGGTGCCACAGCCATGCAACTGTAAAGGGACAACATTGAATCAGTCAACTGTTAAATGCCAAACGTGTCACTTCCCCAAGCTGGAAAAGAACACATAGGATATCTCTCTCCTGTCTGGATGTCTTGGACGTCTATTTCCGACCTGCACCATCACTTGGCTATGTGAAAGCCACTGCAACCGTGGCTGTGCATTGAGATTCAGTCTTACAAAAATGTTTGAACCCTTGCAGCGATATTACCTTTTTTATGCTACCTTAGCAAAAATAATAAAGTATGTCCATGTGCTAATCTATAGTGAACTCCTAGTTTTTCCAGGTTTTTCTCAGCCAGTAAGACTAAGCAACTTACAACCTGAAAAAAGAAATGGCAACTGGTGACCTGACATTATATATCCATTGTCCATGGTCTGGAACACAGAGCTGTGCCCTGTTCCTTACGATCATGAGTCCATTAAGTTATGTGGTGAGTGCCCCATTCCGCATGGCGGTGAACAATGCCATGGGGCAAACTTGCCTTGTTTTGCTCTTACTAAGCATGGCCTCATGGCTCTGTTTGCACTTGTCAACTGGTATTGGAGCATTCTGTTGCCCAAGCATAACCACACTCATCCACTACTGCCACTATTTCCACTCTGATTGATTTAGGACTATGAAAATGCATGAATATACATACAGTGTTAAAATGTATGTTTGCATATGGGGTCCTGGTTCATATTATTGTACACGGGCTCCTTCACACTTAACAGCCATCTGCAAAAGAGCAATGGGGGAGGAGTTGTAACTCATTGAGAATTTGCGCAACAAATTACATGCAAATCTGGCGCTTAGCCTTGAGTTGGGATTTAATTTCAGCTCTCCCAATAATTTGATCAGTTGCCCATTTCCTAGCATTAGGTTGTAAGCTCCTATTTGGATTTCTGGTCAGTATGGTCATTTTTTAGACTGCTTTCCAAATAAGAATACTGTAATAAGTAGAGTTCCGGCTCTACATGGCTGCCTCCATTATGGTTTTGTAAATTAAATCTGGTATTGATTGCTTTCTGTTTGCAGATGAAGCGTGACAGCGTCTGGTGAACAGCGTCAGTTGCTTCACTTGGACAGGTGAGTCTTCTTTCTTTACCTCCTTCCCACCTCTTCATCAATGCCTTGCTCTCACCATCACCTCATTGACCAAGTAACTGTAATGTTAAACTTAGGAACCCTTGAAACCATATCTCATCGGGCACTCTATATGAAATAAAAGGATTGGAACATTTTATTGGCAGCCCTGTCCTATTAAAAACCTAAAATAGTGGTGTTAACATGATACTTATGTATTTTAATTTCTTTTTCCTCCAGACTCTATGAAGTCTATGTGCAGGGATGAAGGCTGGCCATCACTGGACAACAGAACTATGAGAAGGAAGCTGGCTATAATGATTTGCAATACTGGAAGAGGACTAAAGAAAACTCTGAATCTAAAAACAAAAATTGAAGTTGCTGGCTTTCATTAAGCCTTTTTGTTCTTTTTTGTATTATTCTGGCATTTTTCCCCTCTTGAACAGTGTCCTGGACTTTCTCTATGTTCTCTTGTTCAGTATCCTGGCTCCTATGAGGCCAAAGGTGTGTTTTAGATCAATAAAATTACATCTTAACACATCCCCTTTGATGCTTTTTCATTTAACCATTACTTTTTTCAGTCTTTTGCCACTGGTCACCACATTAAACAGCTTCAGCTATGCTCTGTACCTCAAAGTAAGGCAAGTCCCAGTGAGTCAGGAGTATGGGAGTAGCTGCACAAGTTGTTAATCTTATCTGAATGCAAAATATAACATTGTTGAAGCCACAACATTTGTATGCATATGGTCTTGCTACAGCACAAAGCTAGCCAGAAGGAATCTTTCTAAGATTTATTTTGTACAGTGCACCCATCTCGCAGTAGAGTTTAAAAAATAATCTTTCCAGAGTAGGAGAATATGGATGTTATAATTGGGACCAGATTTATGGAAGTATTGTTTTTGGTTTGCTTACGCTTTATAATGCGGACTTGACACACAATCTTTTCAGGATTTATAAACCAGAGAAAATTGGTATTTGTTACAACACTCATCCACATGGGAAAAGTTTTCAGGTTTTTCTAGGCATAGTATTTTTTGTACTGCAAGGGTGCCCTTCCAGTAAAAAACCTAAGCTAGACACCTTTGCACCATAGTGCAAACACATGTGCATGGTGCTCGACTGCCTAATGGTGCAGTGGTGCAAGGGAGAGGGGTAGACATGGCACTTTCCTGCTCTCTCCCTGTGATGCAACGCAGCAAATTTGGGTGTTGTGCTGCATTAAGTGACACTTTTGTAAATCTAGGCCTTACTTTAGAACTCATGGCATTGCAAATAATTCATGGTATTGTATAAAGAGGGCATATTGCATCCAAGAGGCCTGTTTTTGACAGGAAGGTTCATTGAGGAGGTGATACTCTAAATATTTCCCTACCACCAAATCCATATTCCTAAACTAATAGTGGGACCCTGCAAGGGAATACTGGCAGTCGGCTAATGTGCTTGTAACATGGAATTTTTAAGGTGTAATCCAGCCGTAATCATTCATTATTGATCCACAGCCACTCTAAGTTATTCATTAAATCACCTGGGAGCTATCTACACTTGGCCTGCCGTTGGTATAAAAACCGGCAAGAGTTTTTCATAGCCATCTTAAAGCCCTTATGTAGTCATTGTCTAGTAATCCACGCTCATTCTGTAGTTGTCCTAATATAATCCTAAATAATCTATGCTCATTTTTGAGTTATCATTACATTTTATCCTTGAGTAATCCACATTCATCCTGAAATTATCATGGGGTAATTCCAGAGTAAACCACTTCCATCCTAAAGCGGTAATAGGATCATCCAGGAATAATCCACAATCATCCTTAAATTGTCTGGAGCCCATCCTGGAGTAATTCACACTCATCCTAAAGTTGTCAATTAGTATTCGTGGAGTTGTAAAAGGTAATCACTCCCTGCCAGTGGAAGTCATCAGAACACCATCCTAGGATAGTTTTTGTGATTACAGTAAGAGAGTCATCAGAACACCATCCTAGGATAGTTTTTGTGATTACAGTAAGAGAGTCATCAGAACACCATCCTAGAATAGTTTTTGTGATTACAGTAAGAGTCATCACGTTTACATTTTTTCCCCTGTGGGCAGACTTCAGGATGGTTTGGGATGACGTCCCCAGATAATTGCAGGAGAAGTCATCCAATGACTTCAGAATCACTCCAGGATGATCTTCCTTTTTGACCAGGGATATGCATATCGGCAGGCTGTGGCTGAGGTCGCAGTGTTGGTACTACTTGAATAAATCCTTTTTGTTCACTTACACCACGGCTCCGTCTGTCATTTGAGCCGTTACCACACTGGCGACGAGGGTGACCTTCTGCGACCTCAACACGCTGGAAAACAATCAGGAAGAACAGCTGACCCGAGGAGACGCAGCCGGCTGACTCAGAAGATTATCGGGTTGCGGAGCACTGACTGCGACTCGGAGTACAGACTGACGGAACAAGCAGCCCAGGGTGGAAAAGTATTCGTCTTACACTCGAGGAAGGTGCGGAGGGAGAGAAGGTGGCCCGGAGAAGAACGCGTGTGGGGGCAGTTGCAGGTCGGTGTGGAGTTTTGTCTGACAGTCTCTCGTGAAGCAAGGTACGCCTGCCTGTCATCCCTGCGCGCTTCCCCGACCCTTCGCCTGTGTCCCGTGTGGCGAGCTCCGTCATCTGCTAGTGTAAAAGTGCAAAGACATCCTGTGTTTGCCGGAGCCTGACCAGCGGATAATCTCAGCGCCGACTGGATTGAGTGTGTAGGCGAGAGCAAGGCGTGCGGTCACAGGGTAATTGGAGCCTGTCATCTAAATTATCGGAACTGGTAACTGGCTAGAATAACGCTGTGGGAGACGGCCTAGGACCCCTTACTTATTGTTGGAGCGAAGGCAGGTGACGTGAGAACTTCACGTGAGGGGGCACGCGCTGCACTACTTGTAGGGGTCAAGAGCATAAGACAGCTGTTTAGTCCTGTGGATTGTCATCGGCGAAAGTAAAGGACATACATAGACTGGCATTAGACGTATTTTGAAGCGTTTCTCATCACCTAATGAAGGTTTTGCCGTTTGGGAAATAACTTTGCCGAGCGTGTGTGTGTATGGCAGTTTCTTCTGGTCACCACAAGGGGGCGTGTGTGATCTCAACACGACGGAGGAGACGTGCACGTGAAAGTGGTGCGCTGCCAGTTACTAGAGGAGAATAAACCAGCTTTTGTTACTAACTGTTAGCAATTTCAGCGCTGTGGAGTAGACGCTAATCAGGAAGTGTTTTGCCGCTATTTCAAACTTGCTGGTAAAACTGCTCTAGCAGTATATGAAAACCATCTGTTTAAGCACATCGAGCATTGCCTTTCCAAGGACAAGCCTAGCGTGGATTTCAACCAGCCTTCGGGTGTATGGACGGTGCTAACAGGGAAAATATTAATCTTTGTGTGTTGGTTTTTTACATTCTCACTGCATGGTCTCTTCACTGATTCTTGTATCTGTAAAACCTCCTGTATCTCAGTAGTCTATGCTGCAGCAAGTCATTTGCTCTGTAACCCTTGCTACAGGGAGTGAGAGCCGTACAGGGGCCTTTTCACCTTAATTTTTGTCTTTAGTTTTGATTAGAGGTACCCCATATCCTTAGTGTCTTCACTAGTAGCTTTTCTAGACGCACTTACCCTGGCATTGACCATAAGGTTTTTCCCCACATTTATAAGTTTGCAGTGGATTTTGTGCACTCTACCAGGTTGTAATTCATATCTTGACCTTGAGATATAAGTATGCAAAGTGTTACCCCTCCACCTTTTTTCTTAACCAGCCCAGGTGATCCCACCATCCTGTGGAAAAAGTGGAAAAAAGTGTTCTTAAATTACGCTACTGTGTGTGGGCCTAACCTAGGATTGGAAAGGAAAGTTGCATTGCTAGCCTATTACCTAGGCGCAGAGGGAGAGGAAGTTCTAGACCACCTTCCAGACTTAGGGGCGCAGGAAGCGAGAGGTCTGAATGAGTTTGAAGTAAGTCTGAAAAAATTAGATTTGCACTACCTCCCTAAGACAAGCACAATCATGGAGCGGTACCACTTTGGGAAGAGAGCACAGAAGGAAGGGGAGTCTATAGAAGATTTTGTGTCTGAGTTGAGGAAACTTGCCGCCACTTGCAAGTTTGGTGGAGCGAGTGAGGAGAGAATTAGGGACCAGTTTGTCTTGACTTGCAGGATGGAGCGAGTGCGTGAAGAGCTATGGCTTAAAGATGACCCGCCATTGAGAGAGGTCCTCATCATAGCCAAGCAAGTAGAGCACATGGTGCAGTGCGTCAAGGAGATTAAGCAAGACGCAGGGGAGAAGAAGAATGATGACAAGACCAGTGTCAGTGAGGTGGTGTCCGAATGCGAGACTGTGTCCGTAGTAAGAGGTCAGAAGGTGGTGGGCAGAGAACAGAAGGAAGGCAAGCCGGGAGGAACATTCAAAGGTACTTGCTACAGGTGTGGTAAGCAAGGGCACCTAGCCAACGACAAGGAGTGTCCCGCCCTCAGATTCACATGTAACAAATGTGGTAAGAAAGGCCATTTCAAGCAATATTGCAAGAGTGGGCAGGGGGTCAGTAGGCAGACTAGAGACAGAACGAATGTGGTGTGCGACGAGATTGTAGTGCAAATACAAGAGTTGAAGACACAAAGTCCTGAAAACCCCACGTGTGCGGAAATTGCAGTGAAGGAAGACGAAGGTCAAGTCAGTAGCCCAAAAGACGTCATAAAAGTAGGGAAGGTTGATCTAGAAGCATTGTTTGACTCTTGTTCTAGAATAACAATTATTAATGCTAAGGAGTTCTCACGTGTGTCTAAGGGGAAGATAACCTTGAAGAGGTTAGACTTAAGGCCAGGAGGGTATGCGGGGCGTCCCATCTCCATGAAAGGATATTTTCTGAGTAAAATTGAGTACAGGAATAGGACTACAGTGTCTAAAATATATGTATCCACAGTAGGAGACAACATCTTGGGGTGGCAAGCTCAGAAGGGTTTAGGTGTGTATCTCAATCCCAATAGCAATCCCCAGATTTTAATACAGGAGATACAGGAACACAAGACTGACATCACAACGGAGTTCGAAGAGGTGTTTAGGGAAGGGCTTGGATGCTTGAAGAACTACAGTCACAAAATAAAATTGAAGGTGAACGCCAAGCCCGTCGTGGCAAAAGTTAGGAAGCTCCCCATAGCCATTCAGGAGGAGGTCAGATCCGAATTGGAGAAACTGTGCAAGGCTGGAGTCATCGAACCTGTGGAAGCGACCGAGTGGTTGGCACCCATCGTGGCAGCGAAGAAGAAGGATGGGTCAGTCCAACTCTGCATTGATTTAAGGGCACTGAATAAGGAGGTCGTTGTTGACCGATACCCCTTGCCGAACATCACCCAAATTATGAGCATGCTAGAGGGTGCCAAGGTGTTTTCCACCCTCGATCTCACCTCGACCTATTTCCAGATAAAACTACACGAGGAGTCTCAGGAACTCACTGCTTTTGTGACACCTATGGGCGCATACAAGTTTAAAAGGATGCCTTTTGGGTTAGTCTCGGCGGCTGCCGTGTTCCAAAGAATCATGGGCAACATCCTAAAAGGCATCCCAGGCGTCATGTGTTACCAGGATGACGTGCTTGTTTTCGCAAAGAACCAAGTTGAGCATGATGAGAGACTGAGATGTGTATTGAGGAGGTTTTTGTCCCAAGGCCTTACCGTAAAGAAGAACAAATGTGTATTTAGCTGTGCAGAGCTGGATTTCCTGGGTCACAAGGTAACGACGGAAGGCATACGTCCCAAGGCCGAACTGCAAAACACCATCGTGAATCTGTCCCCCCCCCAAAAGCAAGGACGAGATCAAATCATTCATGGGGATGTTGGAGTTCTATGGGAAGTTCATTAGAAACTTGGCAGGCAGGACTTACGCCATCAGGCTTCTGTTAAAAAGGGAAAACGAGTTCAAATGGTGCCAGGAATGCCAGAGGGAGTTCGAGGATGTAAAGAGAGCGCTTGCAGAAGCCCCCAGTTTGAAGTCATACGTGCCCAACCGGGCAACGATCCTCACCACTGATGCAAGCGCGAAAGGGTTGGGAGCTGTCCTCACCCAAAAAGGCGTGGAAGGAGAAGAAACCATAGCCTTTGCCTCAAGGTCGCTCCAGAAGTCTGAGAACAACTACTCAGTTATCGAAAAAGAGGCATTGGCGGTATCATGGGCAGTAGGAAAATTCAGAGACTTCCTGTGGGGTACGCAGTTCACCCTCCGAACCGACCACAAGCCGCTGGTAGAAGTATTCAGCAAGAAAGGTTTGGATGCCATCTCCAGCAGGATAAGGCGTTGGGTGGTCAGTCTCCAGGAGTACACGTTCAACGTCGAGTACGTCCCAGGAACGCAAAACCTTGCAGCTGACTGCCTATCCAGACTCGTCAGTGAAGTAGAAGCAAGAGAAATGCAAGAAAAAACGGATGAAGAAGAAGAGGGATACATGGTAGAGAATGTCTGCACCATCCAGAAGGCGTTGGGAGAAGAAACGTGGAGAAAGGCACAGGATGAGGACAAGATACTGGAGGAAATTTGCAGAAGAGTGAGGGATGGATGGAAGCACAGCGACAAACGAGATGAAGACCTACGGCCTTTCCAGGCTGTTAAGGACGAGTTGACCATTGTTGACGGATGCCTGTTCAGGGGAACAAGGCTTGTGCCACCAGCAACCGTGAGGGACAACCTGGTCGAGATAGCCCACGAAGGGCACTTGGGTATCACCAAAACCAAGCAAAGACTCAGGGAGAGTTATTGGTGGCCGAACATGGACCTAGTCACCGAAAGGAGAATCAGGGAGTGCATCCCATGCAGCAACAGCGACAAGGTCCTGAAGCAACAGACACCACCCATGGTGTGTAGACCACCCCCGTCAGGACCATGGGATGAGTTGGCATTAGACATCGTGGGCCCGATGTCTGGGGAACTGCGGACGCCTTACATCTTGGTGCTCGTGGATTTGTATTCTCCGTGGCCAGAGATAAAACTCGTCAGTGAAGTCACGACAAAGACTGTCATCGGATTCTTACAGGAGGTGTTTATCCGAGAGGGGCTCCCCAGCAACATCCTCACTGACAACGGAGTACAACTATGCTCGAAAGAGATGGAAGACTTTCTGGAAGAAAGAGGCATCAGACACAAGCGATGCGCATTATACCACCCCGAAACCAATGGCATGGTCGAACGTTTTAACAAAACCCTCAAGGAGAGCATCCAGCTGGCCAAAGCCAGTGGCATAAGCTGGAAAGAAGAGGTGTGGAGGCGTTTGGAAGCATACAGGTTCACGCCACATCAGACGACGGGTGTTACCCCGTTCGAATTGCTCCGCGCAAGGACACCCAACACTAAGCTTACCCCAGGGTGGATGGAATGGCACAAGGGGTGGTCGGACCGAACCAAAGAAAAGGATAGCCTGAGGAAGCATGAACAAGCCATGAAGGTGAGGAAAGAAGGATACGACCAGCGCAAAGCCACACGGGAGGTCGAATTCAAAGTAGGTGACAACATCAAAATCAAAGCTCCCACAGGCAGGGCAAGCTGGTCAGGGTACAGCAGTCCTACCAAAATCACAAAGCTTTTCAAGAATGCAGTCAAAACTCAAGAAGGGAAAATATGGAACCTAGGGAGAGTTGTAAAATATCACCCTCCAGTAGAAGTCCCTGAAAGTGCAAGGGGGGGGGGAGAGTGGTCCAAGACTAGACAGTAGTTCCACCACCATGAGGCAGTCAGGTGTCCCTCACCCAGGCCACAGGCCCAACAGGAGAGTGACCAAACCACCCAGGCACTTTGATCAATATGTAATGATGTAACTATTGCCATTCCGCCTACTGTTAGTTTTCACCCCTTGTCTTCTTTCTGCTCATTGTTATATTTTATGTTTTCAAGTTCTGCAGGGAAGGGGGATGTGTGGTATCTCCCTCTTCTGCCTCCCCCGGCGGCTCTGCGTGTGATGGTGCTGCTCGCGGTGACATCATTTAGAATGTCACCGCGACCAGCGTTCCAAGGCGAGCGCCGGGGACACTAGTTGAGGTGACAGCATATCGGCAGGCTGTGGCTGAGGTCGCAGTGTTGGTACTACTTGAATAAATCCTTTTTGTTCACTTACACCACGTCTCCGTCTGTCATTTGAGCCGTTACCACAGTACTCTTAGTGACTTATCGCCTCTCGCATTTTGCCTATAGGCAGTGATTTTCAGGTCCAGCCTGCGTGAGCACGCTCTCTCGCTTGAAGATTTATGTGTTCAGTAATGGCCTTGGACCCTTCATATCGTTTACCATTAGTTGCATCATTCATAGTAACTTTCTTTGCTGCTTAAGTGGGCAGCATTCTTGCCACACATCACTTCCTTTTTTCAGTGAAGTATGGACCAAGCACAGATTAATTAAGTCTGATATGTGTCCCTCTGCTGCTCACGTTGTGATTTAGGTACCATTCTGAAAAAAACAGAAAGTGATATCACCTGGTTGTGTCATAGCACTTTTTTTACCTTCTCCTTACCCATCTCAGTTTCATCTTTCCCCACCCGTACAAGTTTTTTCCCAGGGCTTAAAATGGAAAAATAGAACTGCAGATACTGTGTAACAGAGTACATGCTTGTTTCTGAGAAGCGCCAGTACTCTTCAATGAAACATATTAGGTTTTTCTTTAGAAGTGCAGGTACTCCTCCTCTCAAAATAAAAAAAGTGCCAGTACTCAGTACCAGAGAGTACCGGCCCATTTAAAGCAGTTTTTTCTCCACGCCGACCTGCTCCCATCCTGTTTCTTCTTCTCTCTCTAGTCAAGTGGTCTTTAAACTTTTTAATGCCATGCCCTCATATTTTTTTACAATCATTTTATTAAATTGGCAATGTTTAAATAGGTCTATATATATTTAAACACTGCAGTTACGTTATGTTACTGTTTTAAAAATGCAATCAAATACATGATTGCCAAACATACTATTCTGGTCAGGCAGGTCTTACTAACACGTACAAGTATCCACAATGTGACTATTAGGAGTAGGGGTGGGGGAGTTTGAAGAATATTTATTTATTTATTTATTTATTTATTTTATATGCTTATAAAGCGCCAGACTAGACTCCCGAAGGGGTATCTCCGCGCTATAACTGCAGATGTGAGTGAGAGTAAGAGGTGTAGCCAGATGTAATATGATCATTAGTTGGTAGGGAACAGGTAAGTTTTTAGATTTCTTCTAAAGTTCATATGGTTGGTAATGGACCTTAGGTCCAGCGGCAGTGTGTTCCAGAGTGTGGGTCCGGTATGAGCCAATGCACGGCCACCCTGCCTGGCTTTCTTAACTCTGGGCACCTTCAGCAATTGCTGATTGCTGGATCGCAGAGAGCGTCCTGGGATATAGGGCTGAAAGATGTCAATGAAATATTTGGGGCCCATCCCTATTAGGCTCTTATGTATAGTACATAAGGTCTTGAACTGAACTCGCTTCTTCACAGGAAGCCAGTGTAAATGAGTCAGTAGGGGGCCGGAAGGTGTCCTAGGTGGGGCATTCATGACAATCCTTGCTGCAGTGTTTTGAATAACCTGTAGTTTCTTGATTTGCTCCAAGGAGCAAACCATTGCAGTAGTCTACCCTACTGATAACAAGAGCCTGGACCAGTGTTTTTCTGTAGTGGTCTGGTAGATAGGGGAAGACACGCCTTAGCATCCCGATAGCCCGGAAGCAGGTACCAGCTACTTGATTGATGTGATCCTTGAAAGTGAGTTGTTGGTCAAATAGTACTCCTAAGTTTTTGGCCTTGCTATTAGGGGTGGGGACAGGACCTAGTTCTTGGGGCCACCAATCCGATGACCAAAGTGCCGTCGCTTGACCGAACAACATAACTTCGGTTTTCCCGACATTACACTGCAGACAGTTTGATGACATCCAGTCTGCAATGGCACTCATGCCATCTGTAAAAGATTTTTTTATTGCAGGTGTAAGATTTTTAAAAGGAAAAAGGAGTTGGGTGTCGTCAGCGTACGATACGGGGGTGAACCCGAAAGATCTTGCTAGGTTGGCTAGGGGGGCCACATATATATTGAAGAGTGTGGGGCTCAGACAAGAGCCCTGTGGCACCCCCTTATTGAGCTCCCTGTGGGTGGATTTATGGGAGCCCAGCGTTACCTCTTGGGAACGCCCGGACAGAAAACTCTCCAACCACGCCAAAGCCTCTCCTTCTATTCCTACCTCCCTTAGGCGATGGAGAAGCACCTTGTGAGACACCGTATCAAAAGCGGCGGAAAGATCCAACAGCACCAGAATCATAGAGCAACCATCATCCAGTGCCATTTTGATGTTGTTGGTCACTGTTTGAAGTGCTGATTCTGTGCTGTGGTTCGGCCTGAACCCAGATTGAGAATAGTCCAGGCCTTCCGTCGCTTCAAGATGTTGAGAGAGATAGGTGTTCACGTGCTTCTCCGTGATCTTGCCCAGGTAAGGTAGGAGAGAGATAGGACGTAGGTTGGAAAGGTCTGTCCAGGGAGATGATGTATTTTTCCTTATCGGGTTCACCACTGCCTTTTTCCAATCTGCCGGGACCTGGCCTGTCCTGAGGGAGATGTTGACCACTTCAAGTATATGAGGGCCTAATAAAGGGATCAGAGGACCAACCATTTTAGCTGGAACTAGGTCATTAGGGGAACCTGTTTTTATATGGTTGCAAAGAGTAAGGAGCTCTGTGTGATCAATAGAAGGGAAAGACGTCAGAGAAGGTTCATTATATGTGGAGGGGGTTGTAATTGAACAAGTTTTGGTGTTATTTTTGCGGATGTCATTAGCTACTACTATTCTCTCATAGATGATGTTAATTTTATCTTCAAAATATAGAGAGATTTTGTCACACAAATCCTGTGAGAAGTCGTCAGAACTTTCACATGCCGTGGGCTTTATAAAGTTTTGCAGAATATGAAAAAGTTCCTTAGAGCTGTTGCCTGCTTCAGCTATTTGTTGTGTTAATTGTTGTTTTCTGGCCAGCTTTATGTTTTTATAGTACTCTGCTTGAGCATTTAGAAAAATTTTCCGACTATCCTCGGATTTTGTTTTCCGCCAAGCTTTCTCAGCTCGTCGGCATTTTTGTTTCTCTGCTCTCAGTTCCTTCGTATACCATTTTTCTTGTTTTGACACTGGGTGTTGTTTATGTCTTTTTAGAGGAGCTATAGTGTCAATGGCTTTTTTGATAGACTCATTCAGCTTGGCTAGAGCTATGTCTGCTGTGTCGGATTCCAGAAAATTGGGGTCTGTCCATGCTTCTTGAGCTGTATTAAAATTAACTTTATGCCATTGACGTCTCCAAGAGGGGGGGGAGGGAGCATTCTTTGTGGGTCTTACAGGGGTTGTTAGTGTGAATTCCAACAAAGAGTGATCTGTCCAGGATATGCTTTTAGCCGGTGAGCAGAATATTTTGGTAGAATTTAAGAAAATTAAATCCAGCATATGTCCTCCTACATGAGTAGGCCCATGATTTTTCAATTCTAGGCCCAGGTTCGATAGATCTGTAATTAGAGTCATGGATTCGGTCAGCATAGGCTTGTCTGCATGTATATTAAAATCACCTAGAAGTAAAAAGTCTTCTTTGGATTTTATGTGCGGGGCTAGTATTTCTTGAAGAGTAAGTGCAAAATTAGGGTTTACTCCTGGGGGGCGATAGACCAAGGCACCCTTCCAGGTGAGAAGATTAGTGAGGTGAATTTTAAAAAGTAGTATTTCTAGCTGCGAGTTTGAGTGTTGTTCAATAATAGTAAGTTGAATATGGTCCCTATATATAATAGCCAATCCACCTCCCGTTTTGATGTCCCTGTCTAGGTGTTTAATTTTATAGCCAGAGGGAATCCCCATTGCAATGGCTGTAATTGTATGGGGTTTTAACCAGGTTTCCACAAGGAAACATATGTCTGGTTGAATGGAATGTATTGCGTCCCAAACCTGATGTTGATGTTTGGGTAGGGAGCGTACATTTAGCAGAAAGCTCTTCAAACCCTTAATTGAAGTGTAGGAATCGGGAGAGGGCGCAATGACGTTAGAAAGGCGCAGACATTGAGGACAGGAATAGGCATCCTCAATACAGTGCCAGGGTATGACTGTACTGCAGCATGTAGGTGGTCTAAGGCTATGTAGTGTAAGAGCGGAGTAGGAGAGAAATTGGTTGCCCTTACCAGTACAAGCTCGTGTAGAGGGACCAGGGTCCATCGCCACTCGCCCCGTCCTGTCGCGGACGGGCGCAGACGGGCTTTTCTTCGGCGCTTCTTAGGCGCGCTCGAAGGCGCCCCCTGCGCGCAACCGCTGCGCGCTTGAAGGAGGGGCGTGGCTAAATAGCCCCGAGTGAGGTAGCCACTAGAGCGCTAACCTCAGCTCGGGCGAAACCGGAAGTGCAGCCTGGCTCTTGCCTGTCCGCCCTCCGCACAACGGCACTACTTGCCGAGTCGGACCGAGGCGGGCAGGCTGAAATATCGAGCCCAGGTGTAACAGTAAGTGGGAGAGAATGCAAGTGTTTTAAAACACTTTGGAGGCCCTTCCCTTTTGACACCTTCTCCCAGCCAGGATATAAATAGCAAAAGATGTTAGTGATGGCCCATTACAGAGCGGCCTGGTACCACAAATTTTTTTTATCTTAAAACAAAGTACGTTTATCAGTACAATGCTGGCAAGCGACCCCCCCCCCCCGCCCGCCCCGGGATCGCTATAGGCCCCGCTATAGGTACCTGCACCCTAGTTTGAAGACCCCTGCTCTACTCTGTTTATTCTCCCTCCTCCCACCCGACCACCCATTCCTATTTCTTCTACTCCCCACACTCATCTGTCTCTGTTTATTCTTCCCACTGACAAAAGGGGAAAAAACGCTATGAAGCTTCCATCGCTGGCCGCTTCATATCACTTTTTTAACCATCCTATTATCCACCCGACCTGGCAGAGTGGGCTAAAGAACGGTGATGGATTAAACCCAGATCTTTTGACTGGGTGTGAGTGTTTGATTGATTCAGATGCTCCGTCCATCACCACCCCCTTTTGTACCGCTTTTGGCCGCCATAAGTGTGGCAGGGTATGCTCAGACGTGAGTCCCTTGCTCACTTTGCCACTGGATTCAAGCAAGCCGGGCTGAAGACGGCTGGAATGCCAGAAACCGGTCCTCGGAAGCTTGTTTCCGGTCCAGGGAAGGCATGGCTTGGCAGTTCGGACTGGACTGTTCCCATGAGGCACAGGGTCAGACTGATTTGCATATAGCCATGTCCGAACTGGGGTGGCAGAGTGGGCTAAAGAACGGTGATGGATCAAACCCAGATCTTTTGACTGGGTGTGAGTGTTTGATTGGTTCAGATGCTCCGTCCATCACCACCCCCTTTTCTACTGGATGAAACTAAAGGCAGCTCCTTCTCTGAAGCAGAGGAGCTTCACCCCACTGCTTTTCAGCACTGCCAAAAAGGAAAAATAAATTGATAATAACACAATGTTATTATCATTTTATTTTTTTGCTGAAGCCAGTTTTGGGGCGTAGCGGGAGCAGGGCTGGGCTTGGCTGTCATCCCTGTCAGCAGGGGGAGGAGTGGTGAGTGCACTTCAGTGCGCATGACGGTTTGCCGGCCGTCTTATGCCGGCCAAACAGTCACACGCACTTTGCATGTTCTCCACCCGGCTGTATTGCACAGTCTGGGTGGAGAACATGCACAGGCTCCCATTCCCCATCTGAGCGCCGAACCAGGACACTCAGACCAATCATGATGCTGCTGTCATGCTGGTGACAGCAGCGTTGTGATTGGCTAGGGGAGTCTGGGTGCCTGCGTGGTTCCGGTGCATAGAAGGAGAGGATGGAGAGGAGGCGGCGGCCGGACAGCCTTCAGGTAAGTGATTTTTTTCTTCTTTTTTTTTCTTTACTTCTTTTTTATTTAAACCCCCACCTCCACACATCAGCACTACCACCTGGGAGCAGCCAACACTGGATGAAACTTTATTGGTGAGCACACATACTTCCTGACTTCGGCTGGTAGATAAAATACTGTCCTTAAGATCCTGTTTAGACAGACACAGTGGGGTAACACAGGCCCCAGCAGCCACCCTAGTGCGGGGGGGGGGCTCAAGCTCCAAGGGGCCCCCACAGCACAGTACTCTGGCCTGAGAGCTCTGGATTCAATCTGGACTGTGGGCCCCTCCATGTACCTTGCAGGAAGGCCCCCTCAAGTTTTGTTACGCATGTGCACACAAATGTCCTGCTTGCCCTCCAGTACACAATAATAATAGCCAGTTATTTACATAGTGCGTCACCCACAGGTCTAAAATGTTTGATCATGGTAGAATAACAGAGATTATTCTATTAATAAAGATAAGTCAAGGAACTAAGGAAGCAATTTTTTGTGACACATGGCATAGCCGACATCCCTGTCTCAAATGTAAAACCGTCTGCAAGTAGGATCTTCAAATCAGAAGATGATGAACCGGAACGCTGTGAACTCTTAGCTATGTCTGTATATGATAAACCTGACGGAAGTGTAAAGAAGGGATAGCGCATGAAGGGAAAGAGAGGGAAAAAGGATACAAAATGGGTAAACAGATAGAAAATATGGCACACATCCTGCAACTTAAAAAAAAATGAAATGTGCTGTTTTGTCAAAGTATAATTCAACATAATGGAGGAATGGTAAGCTTAATATTAAGCATAAGATAGCAATCACAATACAGAGAAATAAATACAATACTCTCTGTCCTCATTGTAAATAATAATGGGCGGTGTACATCAAAGCACAACCTCAATCTGGAGAAATTCTTCAGTACGGTTTTATTGGTCTGCCAAAGATTTGTCCCATGTCTGCAACTGTCTATTAGACGCTACACTACTTTCTGAACTGAAATCCACTAAGTGGTCCTGGTTACTTATATCTGTCTCATTGTAAGCAGGAGCAAAGTTCTTCGTCAGGAGCAGACTCTGGTAGGAAAAGATGCCACAGGAGATGACTACATAAAATCTAATTGTATATCTTCTGGTTCAAGACCCTCTATCTCCTTTCTGGTTTTAATCTTTCTGCACTTCACCACTCTCCTCATGTTCTAACACCTACTATCCTTTGCCCTACACTTCTTTTGCTAAAATTCATGACTTTAGTGGAATTACATGTGTTGGGATGTCCAGAAGATAACATTTCCACCCAGTCGCCCACCCTTATATCAATGTTTCTTGCATTATTCGTAGTATGATACTTCACTTTTCATATACTTTGGGACAGATGTATCAACATCCTGATTTGCAAATCTAAAATAGCGATTTTTTAGAAATCGCTATTTGAGATTTGCAAATAGGGATGTATGTAGAAAATCGCAATTTTTTAGCGATTACTTAAAATTCCTTAATTGCGATTAGCAAATTGCGAATCACAATTAAGGAATAATTTCCCATTTATTTCAATGGGCCAGGAGGCCCATAGGAATGAATGGGAAGTTATTCTCAATTTGCGATTCGCAATTTGAGAATCGCAAATTGAGAATAATTTCAAGGGTGCAAGGGTGTCATAAGGACACCCTGATGCACCCCTGAAATGTACATGTGTGCGCATATGGCACACATACATGCCCTAAGGGCATGTATGTGGGCCATATGGCACCTTCACAAATGCCAAAAAGTGCATTTGTGAAAAAAATCGCAAATTACCACTAATTTGAAGTTGGTGGTAATTTGCGATTTCTTAAGGAGAATTCGCAAAAATGAAATGCTTGTTGCATAGCATTTAAGGAATCGCAATTTGCGATTCCTTAAATACTTACACAAAATTAAGGAATCTCACATTTTGCAATTCCTTAATTTTGCGATGTGATTTCCCTGATACATACCATTTTGCGAATTTTTTGTCGCAAATGCTTATTTTTTGCGAATGGCAGAGTTTGTGACTAAAAACTGCGTTGATACATCTGCCCCTAAGTTCCTTATTTCCTCTTTCTCTTCTATGGAGACACACTGCACTCAGATGCGTTTGTTTCCTTATTTACTAGGGACATACTTATGACGACGGTGTTCTACCCCTTTGAAGCTAGAATGAACTAGCACCTGTAACTGTCGAGGTGTGATTCTGTAAGACCACAACCTTTCTCATACAAACTGGGAAAATTTGGTTTGAAAGGTCAGTTGCAGGTTTTCCTTCAGATTGAAGCATTTCATCTGGACATTTCATTGGGTCTCATGTATACATTGTATGTGGTATTTCATAAGAACATTGGTCATATCGCCTGAAAGAAGCTGGGTACCATTGTCAGTTATCAGAGTTCCCGGAAAAAAACCTAGCTGAACACTTGCACGATAACATTATTGAGTGAAGAAGTGTCTGTCCTCACTACAAATTCGATTTCTGACTATTTGGAGAGATAGTGAGTGAATACCAAAGCAAAATGCACGTGTGTTGGTAACATATATTGGAAGGCCCTCGAAAATCAACTGCCCGTTTCTGCAATGCGCATGATTCACAAGCAAGGAAATGTTTTTGAGATTCTTGTCAATGGTCTTGAAAACTTCGCATATCTTTATCCAACTGCCTGCCTCGCAATCCATGATGCATCATTACCAAAAGCAACTCTAAAGTAAGCCCATAAGGGGTAACATACACTTGTGACTATGGAGCACACACATCATAATAGGTTTGCAAATGCGTTTCAGGGCCAGACATTTGTGACTTAGTACAAGAAATGTCCATACCACACTCAGTTGACCGCGTGCAACCCAAAAATGGAAGGTAA
Organism: Lissotriton helveticus; assembly: GCF_964261635.1. Lineage (NCBI taxonomy): Eukaryota > Metazoa > Chordata > Amphibia > Caudata > Salamandridae > Lissotriton > Lissotriton helveticus. The sequence continues at coordinate 218,118,826 of NC_136061.1, read as the reverse complement.
GAGTCCCTCTGAGCTCATTCCAGAACGCCGCCAACCCATCATCACAAATTTTCTGACAAGTTTCAGTGGCTTATACTTTCAGTAAGTACTGAACCACTGTTCCTAAAAACCCTCACAGAACGACTGGTTCGAAATTTCATGTAGAGCGGTAATTACATCTGTTTCTACACATTAAGAATCTGGTTGAACAAATGGTGGGATTAAGGCGGACCCGAGAGGCTGTCTGGAACCTGATTGTTTAACTAAGGAACACCCATTATATCAAAACAATATTCCTGCATTTTGGAACTTAAATGAGGAATACATTTGGTTGAAGTAAGCCCCCATGATTAGACAAAATGTTGACCATTGGCTTGTGGCCAGTCCTCAACACAAACCTGTCACCCCAATTGGAATGTCGGAAGTGGTCAAGGACCCAAACACCGGCCAGGAGCTCTACTTGAGTCAGTACTTTAAATGAACAGGTATTGTTAGGTCCGGGATACCTGCTCCTCTTTAAATCGTCTGCAATGCAGCACTTTTAATTGGAAAGTATTGGCACTTCTCATTAGCAAACATACTCAAGGATAGTGAGTGCCTGTATCTCTACATTTGCATTTCAATCACTGTTAAGAGTCGTGGAAGCAAAGGTAACATTTCCTTCCTGGTCAGGTGTTTGTGGAGACCCACCACTAAGCCATATTTCTCACATCAACAGTTATATGTATGACATGCCTACACAGAAAGGCAATGAAGTGCAAGCTGAGAGAATTGCTTTTATCTTAACTAGGTCAATAGCTTTTAGTTCGTCTTTACCCATCTGAAGACGTGTCCTCTCTATTTTCCTAAGTTGTTCCATGACTTCCACAAGGGCCTTGACAAATATGCTTCAGACGTCACAAAGTCCTGCGAAGGACAACAAAGTGTCTTTTGGCACAATGCTTTTCTCAGAAATGGAATGTAGCAGGTAACTCACTTTGGATTGGAACTGGAACACATTGCACTTGTCAGCAAGCCAGAAAAAGCAAACTACTGTCGGTCGGGAACTCTAATGTCCTGCTTGAGCGCCTGCACATAATACTAATTTTATTTATTTATTTATTTAAAGAGTTTTATATAGCGCTGGCTAGACCCGAAGGTATCAGAGCGCTTTACAAAAGAATCAACAATGTAACAGAAAAAGATCAAAAATTACATAATACATCAAGAAATAGGCAATACAATTAGGAGAGGAGAGAAAAGAGAGAGAAAAGTAGTGGATGGGCTAATAATAATAACAACAATAACAATCATAATAATAATGTTGGTTTTATTTATCACACTTCTTGAATTACTAAGCAAGGTAAAATGGTGGTTTGCTCAAATAAAGAAGATATTTGTAGGTATTTTTTACGCCGTTTATTCATGTGCCGTGCAAATGAGAGGACATGCTGGTCCCACATTGACTGTAGGCAAATACAATCTTCAGGCCAGGAGGTTCTGGGCTGTAAGTGGCAACCATCTCAATAGTACTAACTTGAACATAATGGACGTCTGCAGGGCCCTTTTGTTATTTCAACAGCAAGCCCCCTGCTGTGCCACTCCTGGACATGTCGCGAGTCTGATGATGCCTAAAAGGGGGGAGGGAGAGGTTGTGGTGCCTCAGAGCAGCCTGTGACAGTCCTCGAGCTCTGGTGTCAAATGTCAGGCCAGCATGGTTGGATGGTCTTCGTAGGCTTTGATAACACACTGAACCTTTGTTCTGTGATTTTCTTCTCCTCTGTCTGCGTCAGGCTGCGATGATACGTCTGTTCTGAGGTAGAAGCTATTATTTCTTCTGCAAGAGGGCAGTCCCTAGCCATCTGACTCCCCTGATTCTCAGATTAGTGCAGACCAGTGACTCTCCTCTGATGTCACTTTAAGGGATGCCTAATTGTTGTGCTACAAAGCTGGGCTGTTGATGATGGGTCTCCACAGAGTTCCCTTTGGATATTGGCCTCTTAGACAGAGCTAAATACAGGGTCAGGTCACCTGTGCCTGGGTGTATAGGGTCTGGGCTGACATCTCTGGGTTGCAAGTTCACAGCCACCTTAATGAACCTAATGCATTTTACCCCATGACCTCCTACCTGCAAAGTCATTGGGGTGCTCCTATAAAAAGGGAAGGGCGTTATAAAAAAGCAAATATCTGGGTGTTTTCTCTTGGGATTGTGTAAGCTATTGTCAGGCCTAAGGGGTCAAGGGGAGTTCGAAGGGCAAGTGGGTTCCCGCTTGCACATGCAAAGTCAGTAAAATCTCAAGCAGGAAGATGCAAAAGGAAAGGCTGGCCAGAGAAAGATGTCCGTTAAGGCCCATACGTTAGCATTCTAGCTTTTACACACAAGTTATGCCTTGGAATTACTTTCTTTATTACAAGGGCCTGACTTCATGGTTAGAGGTTTGTCAGTGGCACAAGAGAGCAAGGCAGATACTTCGTCAGCACTTGCCAAGTGTGTAAAGTTCTTTCAGGGATGGCTCCTTCGTTGGGGCGGAAGAGCTTAGCCCCACTTAAAATCCCCCCAAAAACCCCATTAAAAATAAAATGGTAATTTATAACCATTTTGTTTTTCAGCCCTGTCCCGAGCCAAGCGTTTGGATGGGGGCGGGGTCACTGCTGAGTGACAGCAGCAGGGAGGAGGGTGGGCTGTCTAAGCACTTATGTTTAAAGTGCGCATGTCTTTTTGGCATGCTGTCTTGTGATGGCCAGCCACACATGCGCACTTTAAACATCTTGTAAGACATCTGGCATAGAGTCAGTGCAGACCTCCAAAGCGCTGTGGAGCGCAGAGTGAGGCTGCTCCCTCCAATCAGAGGATTGAATTCACAGAATGAGAGCAGTGCCCTGAATGGTCAACGGAGTTCCAGGCTTCAGCTCCCAGTAGTTCCTGTGGAGGTCCAGAGGACGTTGAGTTCCCTGTTAATTTTTTCAAAATATATACTTTTTTGCACTACCATCTGCCCCTTTCTCCCCGTAGATGCCAGCTGCAACGGAGTATCTTGCTCCCGCCATAGTTTATCTCCTGGCCTTTCTGTCCCTCACATTTATTATGTTCTTCCTTTTGTTCAGTTCCCTTGCTTTTCAGACCCTTTGCTGTTAGAGGGTTAAGATTCTGTCCTTGCTCTTCTGCAGAGCCACATCTCCTTTTTACTCGTTGCATGGAAGACTGCCTCAGTGTTCCTCCACGATCATCAAAGCACCAGGGCAGTAAGGGCTGGTAAGACACAGCTATCTAGTGTAATATTTTAGCTGTGACATTATGATGTTATATCTGAAACTAAGTTCCTATGTTATTCTGGAGGTGGTTGTGCTTTCACTTTTATATACTTACCTTCCTGGTTCCTTCAGTAACTCAAGGCTTCAAGTACTGAGTACCCAGCTGTGACAAGAAGACCGTACTGTGCCTGCAGTGTGTTTTTACCTTCTCTAAGTCCCAAATTTGTCTCTAATTGTTGCACTCATCTACCTTACGCTTGGCAACAGAGAAGGGAGGACAGGGAGTCACAATGGATTCAACACCAGCCAGAAATCCGGTAGCTGCAAACTTTTTCACAATGATTATTGGCACTTCAAGCTCTTTGTTGCCCACCACCAGTGTATCCTTCTGGGTGTGATGTTCAGCCTTCAGAGCTCTGTATGCTGACATATTCTCCACTGTAATAGAATCAGGCCTGCTGATGATGGGGGGAGTCTGAGTGGGGGAAGGCGGCTGACTTACTCCCCTTCACTGGCGCTGCTTCCATGTCTCGAAGAGACCTTGCAGTCAATGATCTCATCTGAAACACCAGACACCATGGAATTTCCAACTACTCAAAGGCCCTGTAGCCCTGCCCAGGGGTGATGCTTGGTCACCCTAAGTGAACACGCTGTCAACAACCTGTTATGGGATGTGGTCTCCATGGAGAAAATCCTCTAGGAACAGGTGACTGACTAGGTCCTTCAGTGTACACTCCTCTTCTCATGAGCTGTTCTTGTGAGGTTTAGCTGGGGGTGGAGGGGTGGGGGGGGGGGGTAGACTGGCCACTCCTAATGTACCCATGTAAAAACTTGAAAATAACAGCCCTTTTAGCAGTTTCAGAGTTTCACCACACTCTCTTGCAAGGACTGGCGAGGGTACAAATTGAAATGTTGTAGCTCACTAACATCTCAAGGGTGTCAGGTCATTGAAAAATGTGACTACCCCAGGGTTCTCCAACCTTTTCTGCAAAACTACTTATCTTCAGTGGAAATTATCGAGAGCTACAGATATGACTACTGTTGTAATAGTGACTACATCAGAAAAGATACCATTAGTAGCCATAATATGCAAGATTACTACCAGTGATAACCTCAGTGCATCAGGAATGATTGCAAACAATAATGTATAAAAGCGTTAGTCAATATAAAGTACCTCTACATGGGTAATACATAACAATCAGAGCTGCAGTGCCTCGCGCACCAAGGTAGTAACATTTATAAAACATTTTCCAATGACACATTATTTATGACTCAAATATCACCTTTAAATATGTTTTGGAAATTCAGCCATTTTTTCTAAATATCTGCTTATGAGTTTTAGAAATAATTTTTTTTTATCTCCACTATACCCTAGTCTAAATGTTGGTATATATATTAATTCAACCAAATAAAGGCTTCTAATTTAGTAGTCGGTGTTGCACATAGTAGAGCTACTTACAGGTGCTTGAAGAGCTACTAGTAGCACGTGAGCTACTCTTGGAGAAGCCTGTACTACACCATGACTGACTATCACTCTTGAAAAACAGAAAACGGTGCCTCTCATCCATTCGCATGATTAACACTCCCCTGTCCATGCAAACCTCCACAACTAAATAAATAAGACATTTCAGAAGTGCAGGCAAACTCAGTGGTTCCTCTGTTTGTAGTTTCGTTTCAGTCATAGCACCACCAACACTGGATGCAAATGCAGTGCGTAAAAATAATGACGATGTGCTAATTTTACGTGTGCTGCAGAATGCCACACATGTAGAAGTAACAGGTCGCCATTATTGATTGTTTGTGTGCAGGAAAGGGCACTTTCCTGCACATAAACAATCATTCTCTGCAACACAGGCACTATGGCGCAAGGGTGTCTGTGTTGGGGCTAGGTAGATTTTTTTAGCGCCAGCGCTAGGGAAAATATAGGGGTGCGGTGTATTGTTGTAAGTACGGCACATCCCTGCGTTTTGCAAATTTTGCCACAGGTCCGCGCTCCGCCATTTCTTTGTAAATATTCCCTTTTAGTGTGGGAACATTTCGAAGGTTCCACTGCATTCAGCGTGACTAGGCCCAAATTGTAGAAATAAGAGCATTTTCCATCTGGAATCCTGGGTATTACTCTACTACGTAGAACACAAAGAGCAGCGATGTGAAGAAGCCCAAGCTAAATTTAATAACTCAATGCCCATTGCCCATCGCTCTTCCTTGAAAACAAAAAATGAAACCTTGGCATGCAGCTAAATCTTACTCATGAAATGCAGAAGGCAAAAATATCATACACAGTTCACTGGAGATTTGTGGCGGGGAAGGTAGTTTGTCAATCTTAACTGTAAGCTATCCCTATATTCTTATTAGTGGTATGACAAGACCAGCCTATAGCATACTTAAGCCACCTCAATGCTAAAGAATATAATGCTCTTTTCACTTTCCCCCAATGCAGTCAATACACCAATGCCCAAACTAGTTAGGAATCCTTGTTGTTTAGCTACCCTTGTAGCAGCACACGTGTATGTTTAATGTATTGTGGCCCCAGCATCCATGGTTGCACACTGTTCCTTCAAATCAAGAAAGGCAGCATTCCTCCTCTGTTTACTGCCAGCTGCGACCTAGATGCTCCCAGGCCCGGGGGAGAAGCAAGCAGCACTTATTTATCCCTAGCTTCACTGACTGCCTGCAAGCTCAACCTCCAATGGTGCGAATGTGAGTCCCTGCACTCTAAAGTTCTGAAGGGGGTGAAGGGGGCACCGAAGACCTCCCTTACTTGTTCATGTTGTGGGGAGGGAAATGCTTGTAACTGGATCTTCATCTGGCCATAAAAGAAAGACGTGCTGCCCAGTAGTCGAAAAGGGGGGAAAAAGTAGGGAAACTGTGGGCAGAGTATCAGGGGGCGGGAATAACCAGAGGATTGGGTAAGAGGGCAGAGTCCGAGGTATTGCTAGAAAGAACAAAACATACCAATTCTTTGTATGTTTGGCATTTCACTGACCAGTTACAGCTTATAACGTTATTTAATACAACCAATAGAGAGGCACGTTTTTTTTAGGTTAAATATATCAGTTATTGACATTAAAATACATTTGCAATGTGGGATACGTTTTCAATCACAGAATGTCCCAAATACGTTTATGAGTGGAATCATAGGCCATTTGCCTCCGAGCCATACATTTCTTTCATCAGCACTTCTACTCCCTTTTTCTAAACATTTCTAAACATAAAATTCGTTTTTTTTTATTCTATGACAAGAGGCCGCACTTGTTGGGGAGCACTGTTGAATACATCATTCTGTGCCCCTCGGTCATTGCAAAATTGTAGTCCTACGTTTTTTATGTGCTTCACGCAACACGTCATGAAGCCAGCATTAGATGCCTCCTATTATCCTGGTATTGTATGTAGACATAGCACTCGAAAATGAGTAAATACACGTAAAACAACCCAGACCTGTTGATTTTGCAGATGCATGTAGCAGTATCAGATGAATGAGATACAACTATTATATTAGTAGTTTGTGTAATTACTACTCAAGTTAGTTAGCAACGAGAATTGCAAATGTATCAATTATGAAATTATGACATTCAAAAATTGGCAGAGTAAGGAATGGGTAGTGGTCCTCAGATTATCTCATTCAGTTATTTTCTCCCCTTCAGATTACTATCCTCTGCAATCACTATTAGACACCTTCATCATATGTCTTTCCACGGGCACTGTAAGAGTCTAGAAAAACCACCCAACAGAGACTGCATGAGGGATGTTCAAACATAAATGGCAAAACATCCTAGTCTGCAAATGTTTTCCACATATCTATAGCTCTGACACAGTTGCCACATAATACACCATCTGCTCCATTATCTGATGGTTTTTACTAAAAAATTGTAGTTCGAATGGATCAAAACAACGTGCTTTGTGTTGCTGTGAAGTGGAGGGCCCTTTACAAAGGTTGGCTGATCACCATTCTCACTGCTGCACTTGTATGTTAAACTGGTATTAATGAGGCGAAAGCTTTGCAGAGAATGTCAAAATAAGAAAGTATCAGCAAATGTACTACATTCTTCTGCCGCCTTTCGTTGCTGCATAAATTAGTCAACTAAAACATGCTTGTCCTCCATTGCTGCATAATTGCAGTGGCCCCAAAGCAGGTAGCACATGTTTAAAATGCTTGTTTCAAGTGATCTGTATGGTACACGTTCTTTGCAGCAGGCATATTAACCCTCGGTGCTAGCATGTACATCGTCGGCCTCAGTTTCAAGTTTTTCTTTGCACAAAAGTCTGGTTGAGTTGATGCAAAGTGAAAGAGGCCATCATCTGCAGGCCCAGACTCACCCTGACTTGCAGACAAGGGTAACTTCAGATGTTCCAAATGTCTGTGGTAGATGTTGTCATCATGGGCATAGAAATTGTGAAGAAGAGGGTAGAAGAGGCTTTTATTGTTGAAGTGCCTGTGGTGAGGCTTGTTGTTGATGTTGATGTTGAGGCGCCCACACAATCTGAAGACATTGACTGTCACAATGTAATTGAATGCAAATTTGGATATCTGAAAGGCCAGTTAAGATGTCTGTATTGTATACAAGGTGCATTACATTATGCACCTGATAACGCTTTCAAAATAACTCTGGTATGCTCCTGCCTGTAAATGATGAATATGGAGATGATGATTATCCAGATGATGCTTCTATGTCACATTAACACATCCAACATTAGCATGATGGAGATGGTGCAACCATCAAAATGATCTCCTAAACAACTACTTTCAAAGGAGAGTTGTTATGCACCTTACCATGCATTTGCAATTGCGGCCCGTGTAGGGAGTTCCGTGGGGCGGTAAGGAGGGGCGGGGAAGGGGCAGGGTGGGTGTAGTAAACACCAGAATATGGATGATTGCAGGTAAGTAAACAATTACATGAATAAAACGAATTTCATAGTGCGCTGCGTCGCATTGTGCATTTGTTAATAATCTTTGAAACGATGTTTAACCCGTTGTATGCTCATGACGAGCTCAGCTCGTCATGGCATACACCTCTCGGGTGCTCATGACGAGCTGAGCTCGTCATGGCCCGTGGAACGCTCAGGTGCTGGGAGAATTTCCCTGCTGTGCTGAGCGTTCCACGGGAGCCAATGCACCTGTGACGAGCTCAGCTCGTCATGAGCATGCGGGAGGTGTATGCCATGAAGAGCTGAGCTCGTCATGAGCATGCGGGCGCAGTGCGCGCCCCCCTCCCCCAAGCACAGCAGGGGAATGGAGCCAGCAGGGAAGGGGTTAAAAAAAATAATTTGGAAAAACCAATCACAATTAGAAAAAAGTAGAACAATGACCCCCACACCCTGGAAGAAAACTTCCAGGGTGTCAGGGTCATTTATTTTTATAGACAAACAAAAAGCAAAATAGGAAATGTTAAAATGTTTTCTATGTTTGATGTTTAAAGCATTTGTTTAGTACGTACTTGTTTTTGTATTTTTGTGCATTGTTTTGAGGTTCAAATTATAGAATTTTCTTGGGCCGGGGGCCCTAGCTTCCAATAATGACTTAGTGAGGGTCCACGGATTCCTGTAATGATTCATTGGGGGTTCACAGAAGTAAAAAGGTTAAGAACCGCTGCTCTAAATTAATCCCTCTATCTTTAAGGAACTACTTGAGAGTGTAGCTTAAAATGAGTTGAGTAAGCTTTGAAACTGCATTATAGGCACTTCTGTGTCCTAAACTAAAATTCAGAATTTCTAGACAAAGTTAAAGAAAGTCTGGATTTTAATTAATGATATGGAGGCTAGTATTATCCCACCCTTCAGAAAAAAGGAGGAAAGCAGGAAGACCCCCAGCAGGCCACCATCCCTGTGATGGTTGCGAATCAGAGTGGCCCGCAATTTGTGAACTACCTCATTAATATCCAAGAGGTAGGTTGAATTGCTACCCGCCATGATTCAGTATTTTGTGATCCAACCTAGTAGTACATAGGTGGGTTTGAAAAATTCCACTCTGGTCACAAAAATACTCTTCGCAAATTGCAAACACTATTTTGTGACCTTTGCTTTCTACATCTGGCACAAAATATTAACATAACTTCAAGGGTGATGAACACGAGTTCTCCTTGGAGGGATGCATAGTTGGTCCTGATTGCAGCTTACTGCAAGTCTTGACAGTTACCCCCACTGATAGGGGAATGTCACTGGAGGCAGAAGCGGACCAGGTTATCAATTTACCAGCAACAGTGAAAACGTCTTATGGCAGTGTGATGACAAAAAATGTTCTCCTTCATTAGCTGTAGCCCCCTTGTTCCAAGGCGTATCTCCCCCATACCTCCAGTGAGCCACAGCTGTAATGTCTCGAGTGCTGGTCTTCCCTACTACCAATGTATGATAACTGGACTCATCTGTTTGAGTCTGATTCCTGTGGCCAGTGTATTTAATTGCTCAATGTTTGGTCCTCTTAAATACATCTCAATAGTTGTGGGGGTGGAGGGCCACCAAAAAAGCATGACTTTACAACCAATCAAAGAAGCTAGCACTTTTCATCACACTCAAACGTTCATATTCTATCTTCTATCTTTAAATTCTATCTTCAACATCGAACCCACCAAATTAAAATTCAAGACTGTCTATCTAACCCCACTCCGGTCTCCCTAGGAGTCCCCCAGGGATCTATTCTCTCACGCTCTCTCTTTAATCTCTTTATGGAAACCCTCACCCTCATTCTTAAACAAGCTGGTATCGACTACCACCTTTATGCCGACGACATCCAACTCTACTATAAGATCAAAACCCACGCCAACATCATACACCTTAATAACACCCTCATTAAAATCCAATCCTGGTTCCACCTTAATCATCTCAAACTCAACCCCCAAAAAACTGAAATCATTCTCTTCTCCCCTAAAACCTGGATCTCTGACCTCAATGCCCTCAACTGCTCTCTCTCCTTGTCCAGCTCAGTAAAATCTCTTGGTATCTCCATCGATAACATCAACCTCAATGTCCACATCAAAAATTCGGTTAAAGGAGCCCTCTTCACTCTCCGTCATCTGAAGAAAATCAAACCCTTTCTCCCAACTGAAGATTTTAACTTAGTAGTTTAATCCCTGGTCCTTTCGCGAATTGATTACGGCAATGCCATCGTCACCGGAATCCCCACGGTCCACCTAGCTCCACTCAAATCTGTACTCTACCTTGCATCCAGGCTCATCCCCGACTGTAAACGGTTCAACCACATTTCCCAGCCCTCAAAACTCTTAAATGGCTCCCCATCGAAGGCAGATCCGCCTACAAAAACGCATGCATCACATACAAAGCCCTCCACCAAAATGTTCCCTCATACCTCGCCAATAAACTCGGCAAAGCGGGCAGCACACAACCTCCGAAAAGCACCTACGCCCTCCTCCTTGTCCCACACCTGCTAAAAAAGAAGTCCACACAATCCTGCTCCTTCTCCAGAAATGCCCCCTACATCTGGAACTGCCCTCCCCAAAGACCTACAGTGCAACCCCTCCTACACCTGCTTTAAAAAAGACCTCAAAATGCACCTGCTCAACAAAAATTGGGGGTCTCTATCTACACCTTAAACTCGATCTACCATATCTAATAGGTATTTAACTCTTTACTCTGACTATAGGTTTACATGATATGTATAATCTCAAGTTGTTCTCTCTTCTGTTTTACCTGCTGTTATTCCATGATGTTGTAATTTTGTTTTACCGTTACTAGCTCTGTCGTGTAAAGCGCTCTGATGTTTTGTTATTCCATGATGCTGTAATTTGTTTCTGACCGTAACTAGCTCTATCATGTAAAACACTCTGATACCTCCGGGTCCAGCCAGCGCTATATAAAACCTCTAATATAAAAAAATTTAAAAATATTCTCACCTGCTCAGATAGCTGACGATCCTTATTCCAGTGTACTCTTGTTTACATTGGAATTTTGAGGGGCCATCAGGATATACTGAATAGAGTAAACATTGTAAAACTGTTACATTCATACCCAAGCCAACATAGAAAAAATTGATTTATAAAACAAGACCAACTTTGCACATACAAACTGACAAATCGAGCGTGGTCTACGTCAGTCGTGCCCACTGCAGTTTGGAATCACAGGTCATTTTTTGCTTCCTGCGGTATCTATCTAACTAAGTACTTGCGTCCAAGATATCCAACTCCATTTTTCAAAGAACTGAAATCTGGTGGCACTACACCAACTGGGGTGTGTTTAGGCCATAGGTGAGCCAAAGGTGGCTATGCTTCTCCCACCGCTTCAATGAATCCGCTACAAATTGACTGGAGGAGCTCTCTCGGTGGAGGGAGTTTCTTCCCCTAGGGGGTGAACTCTCCATGCACCAAGGAGGTGTACTGGAGTTGGTTGGCTTCAACATTGGACATCGGTAATGCGAAGTACAAATAGCAAGACAAATGCCTTTATCCCCCTTGTTTTCGAACCATGACCATAGGGTCTTACTGCTCTCACTGAATGTGGCCGGTCTATCTCGAATACTCAAAGATGGGGGTAGATAAAACTTTTTGTTAAAAAGTGAAATTAATTGCATTGAAGTATCCTGTGCGTGCGACTCTATGTGGATCCTTGACAACTGCTTTCAATATGCAAATGCTTCTAGACCTAAATAGAGGGGCAAAGCTAAAGGTGGACTTGGGATCTATATTTCGAGTGCCCTGAACTGCCATGTTCAGTTTTTAGACATTGGGACAAGATTTCCTTCAGGAGTAAAGATCAGATACAAAGAAAACTTGGGCCAAATTGGTACAGTCTTATTGCTGAATGTCAAACAAAAAATGTAATGTTCAAAATTTGATGTAATCCATAAGTCTACTTTCTACAGGCCAAAACAATATGTGCATTTTAACTCATGATGTTAATCTTAATATGACACTTAAGCTATCTGATGACGAGGCAGTTGTTTATGCTAATAGTGTGCGGGGCGTTCCTCTAGCGCAAACAACATTTCAATGTAGGAACATCTTGGGGTGTAAATCAATATTGCTAATTTGCGATCATTAGATGGAAAACCTCTCACTGACATCACAATGAGATATGCCCACATTTCTACGCAAAAAAGGTAGTTCCTGGATACTCGTTTGTTACAGTTCACCTGTTCTGATATTTTTCTTAATTTGTCATTTTATTTAGAATAGAGAGCGATCACTGTGCCAAGCCAGTAACCCTTGCAAAAAAGTCCATAAGGCATCAGATGGGAAAACCTAATGGCCTTCAGCAGTTGAAACATATATGCAAAGGTTCGCCCACTGTTCCAAAATGGATGACACCAGAATCCTGTTGTGAACAGTGTTCCATCCGGACCCAAATACTAAATGATTTGATCCATTACAGTAATCAAAATTCAAAGTGAGGCCTTCATCATTCATCTTAAGTAGTGGCAAAGAATGGGTGGTTTATGCTAAAAAATACATTAAAGAACAGAGGAGAACACTGAACAGAAGTTTGAAGAAGCCCAGCATACTTGCACTAGCAGAAAAAATGTAAGTAACTTAAGAAAAGTTACACGCAAGGGGTGTGGTAAGCGTAAATGGCACTGGATTATAGTTGCCAACATTTGCAGACTCAGGCATCTCAGAAATATTCTACAATTTATAAATAAATTCTTTCAGGTTAGTAATGTAACTCCATTCCAGAGTAGGCATGGATCGCTCATATAATAAGGTGCTTTAAGTTGATGAGGTAGGTTGCACCGACAGATCAGCATTCCGTCCTCTTCTCGATGCACAATAGAAAGAGACATTATCATCAAGAACATTAAAACGTTTAGATCAGATAGTGCTGCTGGCACAAAGAGCCCCCCAAACACTATTGTTAAGGCTGATCCTGACTTCTGATTACTTTTGTTCTTTCCTTTTTATACCAATGAACAAGCATCGGCTTGGTCTGCCATGTTGGCAAGGATCACTTTTTTCATCATCTCCACAAGAAGGGCAGCCTCATATAGTATCAGATTATAGATTGGGCGTGCTCATAGACATGGAAGCCAAGTATTATGCGTGCATACTTCTCAATGAGCTAAAAGAACTGGCCAAAGAAAAGGGCTTAATTCAGCCTAATATTAATTGCAATGCCACTGATAACATTTTGGCATTGTTGATGCGAATCCACAACATCGTCAGAGTGAAAAATGCAGACTGTCGACTTCATATATTATCATACAGTGTTGGTGTGGACTGCGCAGTGTTTTGGAAATGCTGACCAAGTGAGCAATTTCCTCCAATTTGCTTTGTGAAATCCAATATTTATATTAGACCATGTGGGTCCAAGTTAAACTGGTGCACAGTGGCAACATATCTTTGCAACCTCCATACAGCTGACCTCGTTGCTGGTATCTCTGCGGAAGGGTGTATCCCCCCAAATGAGAAAATATTTATTTTCCTGTGCCGCGGTATGCAGATGATAATGTAAGCACCTACTCTTGACCACAGAGTATTTGGTCTCCAGAAATGTTTGCGGTGTTAAACATCTACAAAGCACAAACAAGTTGGTGCTAAATGCAACAAAAATTGGCAAAGCCAAAAGGTTTTGCCTATGAAAGATCTATTGGCTTTGTCAATTGTTTTTAGGCATGTTGTGCTATGTGGCTTAAAGTAAAAAAATATAAGTGCTGTGACGTGGCCAACGTTGACCGCGTCGTAGCATTTCTTTTTCCTTTAAGTTATGTTGCACATCAACTCGCGCTTCTGTGCAATATATGTAAAAAGACCAGGGGGGGCAAGCTAACACAACGGAGCTGCAGCGGAGGCGAAAGGTAACAAAAACAAGGACCAGTGGGAGGAGGGTGAGGGAAAGCCACAAATTAATGCACTATCCTCAACAACGCACTATGTGTTAAAAACCATTCGTAAAGTTCTACCATTCCTGGCGGAAGAACATAGGAAAACAGTGGTAACAGGATTGGTGTTGTCCCGATTAGATTACTGCAACAGCCTCCTGCTGAATTCCCAACAGGGACTACTAAACAAACTCCAGATCCTGCAGAATGCAGCAGCTCGCCTGATCACGGGTACCCCTAAGTTTGCCTCGGTAGCACAGGATCTGGTGAAGCTACACTGGTTACCAGTTCGCAAAAGAATAGTCTTCAAAGCACTCTGCGTGGTCTTTAAGGCACTGCACGGCCTAGGCCCCCAATGTATGAAGCTGCTCTTCCATTGGTACAAGCCTGTAAGATCCCTAAGGTCAGCTGAGCAGGCGCTGGTGACAGTCCCAAGAGTTAGGAAAGTGCGTTGGGGGGGCAGGAGCTTCTCCTTGGGCGCTGCGAAAGCATGGAACAGACTGCCGCTAAACCTCAGACAGATGTCTGACCTGTTATCTTTCAGAAGAGCTTTAAAGACCTGGCTCTTTACGCACTAAGGTCTCAGCTCGCACGCACTATGGTCAGACAGTCAGCGCCAGGACACCTCCGGGTAACAGTGCGCTCTAAAAATGTGAAAAATAAATAAATAAAGAAAGAAAGAAAGAAACAACGGGCAGTGGGGGATAAGAAGCAACAGACAGGCAGAGGAAGGCAGGGAGAGAAACAATGGACAGCCGGAAGAGGCCGGGGGTTGGAAAAGGAATAATGGACAGCAGGAGGATTTGGGGGAAGCAACAACAGACAGCGGGAGTGCGCCAGGACATCTCCGGGTAACAGTGCGCTCTAAAAATTTGAAAAATAAAGAAAGAAATAAAGAAACAACGGGCAGTGGGGGATAAGAAGCATCAGACAGGCAGAGGAAGGCAGGGAGAGAAACAATGGACAGCCGGAAGAGGCCGGGGGTTGGGAAAGGAATAATGGACAGCAGGAGGATTTGGGGGAAGCAACAACAGACAGTGGGAGTGGGGCAGGGGAAGGGAGAGGCAGTGCAGAGACATGCATTCTAAAAGTGTGCATGTAGAAAAGTAAGAAAAAAAGGGTATCTTCAGGAGTGGAAGGACACAGGCCACAGGAAGGAAACTGTGCTTGGTCCATGCTCCACAGCAGAGACACACACGAAGTCCCAGACGGAAGCTGAGGTGAGGGGGAAGTTCTGACCAATAAGAAGCAAGGAAACAAGAGTTTCATTGGAGCCAACTAATAGTAAGTAATGGAAAGTAAGGGGCGGACTCTTAATCCATCTTAAGCTTTTGTTTTTGTAAACAAGAGATTTTACAGACAGCGTGTATGCTATCCGGGTCAAACCTAAAAATGAAGGATTCAGTCTTTAGCGGTAAAGTTTGTTAGGTAACGAAATGGCCTATTGGCAACATTTGTATTCTGTGGAAAGATCTAAATGAATACAATTGTGTTATCGTTTTGCTAGAGGAGGGTGGAATGGCCAATTTATTCTTGGCTGCAATGACATATAAAGTTGCATCATTGATTTGTTGGCCCAGATTTATAAAAGTGTCAAGTGACACAGCATAGCAGCCAAAAATGCTGCACTGTGCTGTGTAACAGGAAGAGAGCACCATATCTACAGAGATATAGCACTCTTCTCCTCTCTCCTTAGCCCCACTGCAGAATTTTGCTGCAGAGCGCCAGGCACACACCTTTGTGCCATAGTGCAAAGGTGTGTGCGTGAGCCTGGTTTAGGCTTTGAACTGGAAGGATTCCCTTCCAGTACAAAATACCATGCTTATACAACTTTTGAACCTTTTCCTACTTTGTATGTGTGCTGTACAGTCAGCACACATGCGAAGTCGTAAAAAAAGGAGAAATGAAAAAATGTCTCCATTCAACGCCTGCTTTCAAGTGGTGTTAATGTTTTATGCAAAACCCAATCTACTTTTGTTAGTAGATAGAGATTTGCATAAAAATCCATTGGTGGTACCACTGTAATGCCTATGTGCCACTCATGGAATGCCCAATTGACGCAGAGTAACGCAAAGCAGCACTTTACTATGATTTGTGTTACTTTTACTTATAAACCAATGCAAATACCAATTTGTGTTGGTTTGTAAATACCCAAAAAGATTTTCAGTCGGTCTGCGTTAAAAAAGTTGCACAAACCTTGCGCAAAACCTTTCCAAATCCAGGCTGCGATCTACAGGGAGAGGGGGTGCGGGTGCGCTAAAATAATATATTTAAAAATATAAAACTTACCAGAACTCGGTGACGTCCTGGCTCTGGAACTCTTCTCTCTGCACAGGAACCAAAAGCAGCAATTCCCTTGGTCAATCCTAGGGCTTCTCTCACCTGAATAAGTGCAAAAACAACAGTTAATGGACAGAATGCAGAACAATGTCATACATTCACCCCAGTACAGAGATCTGGGCCTAAATCCATCGTTTTTTTGCACTCCACACCACCCCAGTTCAGACATGGCCATATGCAAATTAGCCTTGACCCTGTGCCTCATGGGAACAGTCCAGCCCGAACTGCCAGCCATGTCTTTCCTGGACCGGAATCCAGCATCCTAGGACCGGTTTCTGGCTATCAGCCGTCTTCAGCCAGGATAGCTTGACTCCAGTGGTGTGGAGAGCATGGGACTCACGTCTGAGCATACCCATCCCACTCGGGGTGACAAATGCAAAAACAACAGTTGATGGACAGAATGCAGAACAATGTCATACATTCACCCCAGTACAGAGTTCTGTGCCTAAATCCATCATTTTTTTGCACTCCACACCACCCCAGTTCGGACATGGCCATATGCAAATCAGCCTTGACCCTGTGCCTCATGGGAACAGTCCAGCCCGAACTGGCCAGCCATGTCTTTCCTGGACCGGAATCAAGCATCCTAGGACCGGTTTCTGGCTATCAGCCTTCTTCAGCCAGGATAGCTTGACTCCAGTGGTGTGGAGAGCATGGGACTCACGTCTGAGCATACCCATCCCACTCGGGGTGACAAATGCAAAAACAACAGTTGATGGACAGAATGCAGAACAATGTCATACATTCACCCCAGTACAGAGATCTGGGCCTAAATCCATCGTTTTTTTGCACTCCACACCACCTCAGTTCAGACATGGCCATATGCAAATCAGCCTTGACCATGTGCCTCATGGGAACAGTCCAGCCCGAACTGGCCAGCCATGTCTTTCCTGGACCGGAATCAAGCATCCTAGGACCGGTTTCTGGCTATCAGCCTTCTTCAGCCAGGATAGCTTGACTCCAGTGGTGTGGAGAGCATGGGACTCACGTCTGAGCATACCCATCCCACTCGGAGTGACAAATGCAAAAACAACAGTTGATGGACAGAATGCAGAACAATGTCATACCCTATGTAGGAAGGGTATGCCCAGACGTGGGTCCCGTGCTCACTAAGCCATTGGAGTCAAGCTATCCTGGCTGAAGACGGCTGATAGCCAGAAACCGGTCCTAGGATGCTTGATTCCGGTCCAGGGAAGACATGGCTTGGCAGTTCGGGCTGGACTGTTCCCATGAGGCACAGGGTTGAAACTGATTTGCATATGGCCATGTCTGAACTGGGGTGGCTTGGTGAGCAAAATAACGATGGATTAAACCCATATCTGTGACTGGGGGTGAATGTTTTGCCATTGTGCAACATTCCGTCCATCATCTTGTGTGTTTTGCTGTTCACCCTATGTAGGAAGGGTATGCCTAGACGTGGGTCCCGTCCTAACTAAGCTATTGGAGTCAAGCTATCCTGGCTGAAGACGGCTGATAGCCAGAAACCGGTCCTAGGATGCTTGATTCCGGTCCAGGGAAGACATGGCTTGGCAGTTCGGGCTGGACTGTTCCCATGAGGCACAGGGTCGAAACTGATTTGCATATGGCCATGTCTGAACTGGGGTGGCTTGGTGAGCAAAATAAAGATGGATTATACCCAGATCTGTGACTGGGGGTGAATGTTTTGCCATTGTGCAACATTCCGTCCATCATCTTGTGTATTTTGCTGCTCACCAGAATGAGAGCAGCCCTAGGATTGGTGGGAGCGGCCTCTCTCAGCTCTCTTCAGTGATCTAGAGGCTTTGGCTTCTCTAGAGCAGCTATCTTAAGACAGCTGGGTTAAAGAGGTTTAAAGTGTGCATGAGTGGCTGGCTGTCGTCGTAAAATGGCTGGCCAAAAACACATGCTCACTTTAAACAGTGCAATACCAGCCCCGCCCGCCACCCCCTTGCTGAGGGACACGCTTCTGTCATTCAGCAGCAGTTTCCCCCCGTCCTGACGCTCGGCTCGGGACAGGGGATGAAAAATAATATGGCAATTAATTACCATTTTATTTTTCATCTTTAGGGGAATTTTTTAAGTGGGGCGACGCTCCTCCGCTCAAACGGAGAAGCCGCCTCTATCTAAATCTGTCCTGTTGTATCCACAGTAGCGAACCAAAGGAGCCATGGTCCATTGGCAATGGTGCAAGCATGGGAAATGGCCCATTCGAACGCCTTTGGGGTCATAAAATGCAGCAATTGTCAGGGTTCATTGTGTCCCTCAGGTTTCTGGCCAACGTGTCACTGCACCTGTTGCACTAATGGTAAATACATCCTTGGATATCCACCGTCTTTAGAACAATCTTTACGCCATATCCATTGCTGCAAAATCATTGCCATCTCCTCATTACATCCTCACTACATTTACTGGAAAAGCGAGTCACTCCTTAACGACGCAGAGGCCTTTGGAACAGCCTGTCAGGCTCTTGGCAGCCGCATGGGCATGCTTTGCAATCACTTTGGCACCTTCCCTATCACAGGAGATTAGGCATCGGTTTATGGGCATCCACTTTTTATTACTGCCCTTGATCGAACTTAGATCTTCATGGCCATGTTTTGGAAGTAGCATTAAAAGCTGCTGCCTACGTGGCTCTTTACTGGGTCATCAACTGATGTCTGTGCGCCTGCTGGGGACCGATCCTGGATCCACGCAGGTGGCTGGGGCACTCTTTATCACGAGGGGCTTTGGTCGAGCCTCTGTAGCCATGGGGTACTCCCTTAATGGCTATAAGATGACAATGACTGCTAACACTGTGCAAACAAAATCTTAAAAATAATCTAAACATGTTTCTATCACCTAATAATAGACATTACTATGTTTTAATTTAGTGCGTATTTTTATGACTTGCACGATTGGAGTTAAACTGGCCAGTTTCAATGTCTTACCCTGTTTTTCTGGTACCGGTGAATTAAGCTTTATCATTGGTTTACTATAGTTTATTACATTTAAGTGTTTGCTTTTCTTAGATTTTTTATAACTCATGTGGAGGTTTTATAAAAGACACTTTAACGCTCTTTTTTGTTTATGTCGTTAGAGGGTTGTTTGACACGCCCTCATGTGACGTTTATAAAAACAAGCTTTGCGTTTTAGTCTTTCTTTCATGGTATCATTTTATCTCATCGACAATAAACGGTTAAACTGCCTTGAGTCTATGCAGGGATGGCTTGGAAAGTGAATGGACTCATCAAGAGTTGTGTGCAGAGGGCTGGGGATTTGAAGAGACCACTAGAGCGTGTACTTTAAGGAACGTTATGGGTTCTTAGACAAGTATCCAAATGTGTAACTCAAATCTTGCCCTATCTTAGTCTGAAAGGATGTCTGCCAGGTAAGATATTGAACTCTTTGTGACTGTAGTATGGGTCAAGGAAGAGAAGATAAAAAGAACTTCAGGGAACATTAAAGAACGTCAAAGGAAAAACTAATGTTGGTTTGACAAGACACAGAAGGTAAATCATTTTCTAAATTTTTTTTTAAATTGAAGTAGAAAATTCAATATCTAGAAAAAAAGATACAATCATGGTTCGAGTCAAAATAACTTAATTATAACAGTTGAAACAATTCATTATAGAAAAAGGAAGTCGATGTCACTCATCCAGGCATTTCCAAATTTTCAACAATCTGTTTAAGGATAGAAGGAGGGTGTGAGCACACTGTCTCACATCCCAGCACTCAACCAATGCATCATGCTAAATGCAGTGAATGATTAGACTTACTTCAGTAGCAGGCTTTCATTTTACACCCTTGTTGGTGCAGCCACACGTTTCTCTGGATTAATTCATTCATCAGTAGAGATGATCAACAAGTCGTTTTGGCGGTGGTGGAAATGGTGCCCAAAGTCTTCTCAGGTCTCTGTACCACTCACAGGGTGCAGATGCATCAACACAAGCTTGTTAGCTCAGTAGTTCAAGGGAGCCTTTTCAAACAGAAGGAGGGTGTTAATCTCTTTAAGGATCCTATTCTTGCCACGTACACATTTTCATGCATTTTAATCCTCATTATTTTTGCAAGCCATTAACTAAAAGTAGGAACATTAGTAGATTTCCAATTAATTAGCATGTAAGATTTAGCAATAAGAGTGGCTTTGAATAAAAAGAGATGTTGCCCAACAGGAATCTCTCGATGATGCAAGATTATGCCAATCCAAGCTCCAAGATATTGGGTACTAAACTTAATTTTAATGTTGGAGAATATCTCTTTCTAGAAATTATACAGTAAGAGATAAATAAAACAAATATGAAATCAATATCCCGTTTTATCTCTGCATCTAAAGCATGCAGATGAAACTGTGGGATGCATTTTATGGATAAACTGCAGAATGCATTACATCCGCCAGCTGAAAAGAGACATTTCCTTAGAATTCGCCATGTGAATAGCTTTGGAGCTCAATTGGTTGTCAAACGTCCATTGGGATGCATCAATCTTACAGCTTGTGGGGGGTGCGATTTTACTTGCAAAAGAGGGTACCACTTCCTTATATAGTTTCTGATGTAAGATATGATACCAATTGCCTGTGCCGTTTAGAGGTGATACAAAATAGGCTTTGCTATTACTTTTGGCTACATCCTTACATTTCTCTGTATAGCCACTGCAAAAATGTCTAATTTGAATAAAACTAAACCGTAAATTTAGACTTATATGGGGATAGAAACCCATCAGCTTGTTCCATTGAATAAAGGAGCCAGCATGAAAAACAATCCTTAAGCTTCCAACATCCCATTGGCTAATAGTAAGTGCATTCAAGTGTAGCCCTAGTTCAGTGCAATTGGCTAAATGAAAAGATAAATGGAATCTGAGAATGTTAAATTCCTAACAACAAAAGAACCGGGGGTCTATAACGGAGCTTCAAGTACTCCGAGCTGCTGCAAAACTCCTACATAAGTGAGTTAGGCGCTAATAGAGCTACATAAGTCTCTATATCAGAATGTGTGCCAGGAAAAACCTGTCGAAGGACCTACTGAGATTGTTGGTAAGACCCGTACAGAGATGTGTTGGATTCCCATCAAATAGGTATGTAGATCAAGTGTTCTCATTTGGTCATCCAAAAATGGGGTGGTATGTCTCTTGATCAATGAGACCCATCCATCGCCCTTACTCAATTGGGTCGCACCATCAATCGCTAAGGTACCCATGAACAAATGATAAAGATGGGATCGAGTGCAGTGCAAAAATCAAAAGATGTGTGAGTTAAAAACCTTCCACCAAGCTCGGGTCCTGCGATGAGACAACGCCGGACAGAGCGGGGCCTCCTTTTTCCTGAGCTGGGTTCCAGGAGAGGTGAGGTACACTCCCTGTACTATTCAGATGTAAGAGACACCGTTTGGTACAGAGGAACACGATTTTGGACTATTTATGTATATCCTTTACAGATTGTCGTTACGTTCACTTTATGTATGCAGTAGCTAATGCTTAGAACTCTGGCCCTGAAGAAAGCCATGGGATCTTGTCCCTACCGGCTGAAACATGTTGGCCTTGTAAATGCAGTCATATGTTTAGACTGCTTCCTCTGCATTGTTCTTGTTTGTTTGAGGGAAAGGACAAATTACATTAGAGTTTTTCGCCTATTGATCCTTTTACCCCTTGTTTTTAACTCACACATCTTTTGATTTTTGCACTGCACTCGATCCCATCTTTATCATTTGTTCATGGGTACCTTAGCGATTGATGGTGCGACCCAATTGAGTAAGGGCGATGGATGGGTCTCATTGATCAAGAGACATACCACCCCATTTTTGGATGACCAAATGAGAACACTTGATCTACATACCTATTTGATGGGAATCCAACACATCTCTGTACGGGTCTTACCAACAATCTCAGTAGGTCCTTCGACAGGTTTTTCCTGGCACACATTCTGATATAGAGACTTATGTAGCTCTATTAGCGCCTAACTCACTTATGTAGGAGTTTTGCAGCAGCTCGGAGTACTTGAAGCTCCGTTATAGACCCCCGGTTCTTTTGTTGTTAGGATTACAGTTAGGGGGATACGAACTGGGCAGGTCTTTAAATTTCCCTCAGACCCTTCTTCAATTGTTTGTGTTTTACAATGTTAAATTCCTGCCAAATAATACTAAATCTACTAATCATAGAAGAGTGGGAACCAATTCACAAGGGATAGTGTTCTGAGAAATCTAAATTAGCTAACGATATTTGGGTGGATAATATGCGGCTTAATTTAGAGGAATTTCTGGAGAAAAATATATGTACAAACCCTCTTCTGTCTCTGTTTGGGGAGTTTTAAAGGCGTTTATTTAGAGTCAAGGTAATCTCCTTTAAAGCTAAGCAGACTCAACAAGAGAAGGTGAAGCTTAAGCAATAACAAATCTCATTAGATCTGTCAGCTCACGCTTTCATTACACACAAACCCTCAGTTGCAAAGCTAAAGCTAGGCCAAGCAAGACAAAATCAAAAAGACTTTTTTATAGTCGGTGAAATAGTCAATCGAAATATATATTTACAAAAAAGTTAAGGGGAACGTGAACATATGGGCAAATGTTTAGCCTGGCCGGTAAGACAGAAAATTAATAAAAACCGGATAAAATCTATTCCCGACTCACTGCCAACGTAGTCACTCAAAAAGATTATATTGCAGTAGCTTTTTTGAAACATTCCTCAAAACTGTGTTCCGATCGGCCAAACCACGCACCTGGGCCTATTCATAACTGTCTGGAAGGTATTGCCTTACCAACCCTGACAAGGAGAAGCAAGCAATTATTGCTGCACCAATTACTTTAGCAGAAGTGGAAAATGTAATCAATCCCACTTCTAATTTAAAAGCCTGCAGAAGTGATGACGTACCATCTGAGGTGTATAAAATGTTTCTGCACCAATTAAGTAAGATTTTATGTACTTTGCTCAGAAATCCTCACAGGCAACAGTACCCCCAATGCATTCACTGATGTTGTTATAGTTAATTGTATGCAAAAAAGAGAAGTCATCCGAGAATCTGAATTCTTAAAGCCCAATTGCTTATTAAAAGTGACTATAAATTCTTTACAAAAATCTTAGCAAGCAGACTGGCCCCATTAGCTCAAGTCATGATCCATGAAGATCAGAATGGATTCATACCAGGTAGATTGATTTCTATTAATACCAAATATCTAGCAAGATCGATTTTTATTCTGCTAACAACATCAAGGCAGCAATTATTATGATTGACGCAAAAAAAAACCTTTGAGGTGGGCTAGTGCGAAGTGCTATTCGCAATCATGACCAGATTTAAGTTTCCAACCAGCCTGGTACAACTATTGAGAAATCTATATACAAATGCTGAAGCAAAAATCATAATTAATTCAAAACTAGCCAGATCAATTGTCACGAGTCGAGCGACTTGACGGGGTTGCCCTATGTCTACCATCCTTTTTTCCTTATATGCCAGACCTTTGGCTTGTGCAATTAGCCACGACAATAGCATTCTATCTCCGGTCACTGGAGCAGCAAAACTGAAATTGTTTGTGGATGACATGATACCATTTTGGCTGTGGAAAAAAAAGAATATAAAAAATGTAATCTCCAAAATAGAAGGATTCACTGCTATAACGGGGTATAAAATTAATCATTCAAAGTCAGAGGCCCTTTTATTTAATAGTACCCTGAAGGTTTTACCTATAGGAATGCGAGACCATTACTCACCCATTGTTAGATACCTGGGTATTTTTGTTAAAAACTGTTTTGTTGATTTGTTTTGCCTAAACGATGTCCTAATACTAGTGAAGGTGCGTAAGCTACTGAATCAATAACAGCTGGTACTGTTAACTATTCTTGGTCCAGTCGCATGATCATAATGGTCTTTTCCAATGTGATGATTAAAGTGCAGCAATCTTTATTTTATGAAATAGATTAAATATTACGACATATTATATAGCAGGGAAAAAAAACACAGATCACTTTACAGACGCTGCAATTAGATCGGGAAGGAGGGCTGAGGGTTCCCAGAATAAAAATGTATCACCAGGCGGTTCTTTTGGAAATGTTAACTTAAGATGCTACCATCAATAATGCTCACAACCGTTTACCCTTAGATAGGATGATTAGAGAAGAAGGAGCCAAGATTTTCACGTTTTTAAAACTACGCTGCCTCTCGAAAAGATCTTGATATAAGATGCCACATCTAATAACAACAGAAGGTCAATCAAGTGGCAAGTGGACGGTAAGGTGATGGTAAAGAAACCTAGATTTGTGAAAAAAGGACTCTGAAATTTCTAGGGACCTTTCGAAATGGTGGACGTCAGAAGGAATGCAGTAGTAGAAACTGTTGATGTATGGAGCATATCTAGACTGGTGGTATCTAGGGTGGGTGATGTACATTTCTGTGGAAGTGGGCAGCTCACTGGATGCAATAATTCTGGATGGGGCTTCTGGATGTACAGTCTATCTCCAGGCATAACATGAAAACTCTAGTTCAGATGATGGTTTATCTGGGTCCGTGTTATCATGGAGGATACCTCCCCTTGCAGCACAGGGATAGGTTACTATGTGGTAAGCAACTCTGTTGTCTTGCATAACACTCAAGAGCTCGGGGTGTTGACATTTACACCATCAAAGTCATTTTGTTTTCCGGTGCAGCTGTTATTTCAGCTTGTAGTGCTCCTTCTTTATCATTTCAAGTTAATAAAAATCTGTATGTGATCAGCAGAATGTACCCTGGAAGTACTAGAGTGTACTAGTTAATTTGGAGAAAGCTGCCTTCCTGCCTGTTCCTTTGGTGATTGATCTGTGGACCAATAAACTCTTCAACAAGCTTATGGACTTTGTTCTCATGTAGGGGAGAAAACTTATTTGGAACATTGATTAGGCATACATATTGTTTGAAACCATTTAATGGGGCGTGGACAAGATGGCAACCGAGTGAGACGTCTCTCCCCGTCTCTCCGGCGCCACTGATTATTGCCACCATCCATGGCTTTTCAGCCCCACCATCATCTCCACATGATTGGCAGAGATCGGAGATCAGCACACCAAGCCCTCAACATGGATTCCAGCCCCTGACGGGCGTCGGGAACCCAGATAGCTGCAGAGCACTGGAGTGGCCCAATACTGCTGAGTGTGACACCACAGCCACGCTCTTCAGTGACAGCCGAAATGGCAGAGCATAGCGGACCCTGCCCGAGACTCACCAGTGCTGGAGAGCTACAGCTAAGATCAGCGGGTGTCCCAGAGGGGCAGCTTTGTCGGTCGTGGAGGAGTCCCGAAACTCCGGGGAGCGACAACGCTAAGGGGCTGAGGTGGAAGAGGCCTGGAGGTCGGATGGGGCGGGACGTAGGGTCGGCATTGAGTCGGAGCAGTGACCTAGTGGGGCTTACGGGAAACAACCTTTACAACGAAACTTTTACAACGAACTACCATTACAACGCAATTTTTACAACGCAAACTATTACAACGCATTGCTCTGGGGGGCGCACCTAGGATAGGGAATAGGTTAATTTACTATCCAATAACCTTCCCTACTATTCACGGGGACTGGAGTTGGAATAGTAAATTAAACTATTCACTATCCAGCGCCTAAAAGCATTATGCGTTGTAATGGTATGCGTAGTAAAAGTTGCGATGTAAAGGTAGGCGTTGTAAAAGTATGCGTTGTAACGTCATACATCCGGGGCTTACCTTTGGATGCCGGCACCAATTGGAGAAGGTTCTGAACAGACTTTGAATTGGTGCCTGCACAACCCCAAGTGGGATGGGAGGCCGTCACGAGACCGAGGCCACATGGAGCCGCAGAAATAGCAGGAGACTGGAACACTGGCGCACAGGGTATCACATGTGCATAACCCCCTTCACGGATCTCAAAGAGCAGGGCACTTCAGCGGGCCCCACTGATCGGACTGTAATATTTAAATGCTGGTGCAGCACGGATAAGAGGGGAGAGAGCGGTTTCTGGAGAAGAGCCTCATATGGAGGGCGATATTAATCTTGCACCAGACAAAAACAAGACAAATCCCCGGAACCATATGGATTTTCACCTCTCTTCTATAAGACTTTCTGCTCTAGTAGAGCGCCGATCTCGAATCAACTATATAACTCCTTTTCAACCCTGGGAACGATCCCGCCCTCAATGCTAATTGCCACAGTGATGGTGATTCCCAATCCTAGGAAAGATAAACAGCAGTGCAGCTCATACCGCCCAATATCCCTTTTAAATATAAATCTCAATCTTTTCAATAGTATATTGGCAGCGAGATAAGGTCCACATATGACATCTATTTTAGACCCGGACAAAACAGGCTTCATTCCCCAGAGACAAATGATCAAAAATACAAAACGGGTACTTCATATTATAGAAAAGGCTTCTTGTACATCGAGCAAGTTCCTGCTTCTAGCAATTGATGCCAAGAAAGCCTTCAAAAGGGTAATTTGGCCCTTTTTTAGAACAAGTGTTGACCCACTTTGGGGTGTCCAAAAGATTTCGAATCTGGGTTCTTAACTGTTATCATCTTCCCTCGGCATCGGTGAGAGTGAATGGAGGTATATCTACTCCCCTCTCCATTAATTGAGGCACGCATCATGGATGCCCACTGTCCCCACTGCTGTTCGCTTTATATATGGAGCCCTTCGCCCAGAGAGTGCAGGACAATCCGGATATCACTGACACTACCTTCAGGGGAGAACATCACAAGATCAGTCTACATGCCAACGATGTACTATTGACACTGGACAAACCGACCTCAGCCTTACCAGTCTTTCTCTCCGAGATAAAGGCGCTAAGCCTCGTATCGGGTTTTTGAATCTCCTTGCCCCCCAATATATTCTCCCAACTCGCTGCGCAATACCCTATACAATGGGCTGAAGAAGCAGTGTCATTTCTGGGGATTCGCTTAGCACTCTTTCTACAACAGACAGCCATAATCAATTAGCGATCTCTATACAGACATGTCAAATTAGAACTGGGGTGCTGGGGGTGCTTCTCGATTTTGTTGCTTGGAACAGTTGCGGCCATTAAAATGACCATTCTACCCAAAATCCTTTACTTATTTCAGGCACTCCCCCGCTTTGTGTGGGCTGGGAAGAAATCTCGAATATGGAGAGAACTAAGCTATCTCTGCACAACAGAAGTGCGATTGGGCATCCCGTACCTCCAACTCTACTTCCAGACTTCCCAATTATGATATCTGGCCGAGTGGTCCAAGAAAAAATCAGAAAGACACTGGCTTTTTCATGACCGAGCGGTAGCGGGAACCTTGCTATGGAAGGCACATGGACCCCCGAGTTTATACTTCTCACTTATCACTAAGACGACCATGGATGCCTGGGACAGGTGCAGCACTCGCTGCAGAACTGACATCCTTCCCCTTGCCACTGACATCTTTATTTGACAACCCAGACTTAACACCGGGGAATCACCCGGAGCATTCCCTAAGTGGCGTCAGACTAAATACTGTTCCATGGGGCACATGATAGATGAAGAAGGGATAATTCCCGTTCCACAATTGCGAGTGGACTTTGCCCTACCCGAGACAGAATTCTTAGAGTACCTGCAAATCCGACATTGGCTACTTCACCCAGACAATAAGGTTAACACCTAGAGACACCTCACTGACTATGAGAAGTGGCTGATTACGAAAATCTACAACAAAAGACTTAGCTCTGAATTATCCGTCTTTCTGCTTAAACCAATGATACATACACATAAGACAAATCAAACAAGATGGGAGAACAAATTGGGGAGGCAGCTTTTCTGCCCATCTCCTATTTAATCAGGAGCAGGGCGCGGACGCGCGCAGCGGCGCCTTAGACCCGAGGGCCATGCTGTTGTTTTAGTGTACATTCCGACATTGCATGTATGCATAGGTTGAAGTACCAAGTGACATCTTTGTTTTTACTCACTTTCTTGCACTTGTTTTTAATAATCTGCGTCGTACCACTGTTTCTACAGCCCTACACCCTTCCTGCCTTCTGTCACCGCTTCTGCAGTTTGTTACGTAGAGTCGGTCCTGGCGCTATCTACTTCCAGTTGCACTACCGGAAGTACCAACTAGCATTCTAGTCTTTTCCGCCCATCTCCTATTTAATCAGGAGCAGGGCGCGGACAGCGGCACGCCGAAGGCAAGCCCGTCTGCGCCCGTCCACGCCTGAACGCCGCCAGACGCCAGGATCCCTGCATTTTTCCCCTCCGATAACCTATTTTTGTCTTCTTCCTCTTCCTGATACATTTAATAATATAGCGAGCCTCAGGTATTCTAGTAAAGACTTAAAAGATATAAATACTCTCCAAACCAAACTCACCAAGGCACTAGCAATAGAAATAGGCAGGTTTCCTGAAATCTCTCGTCTAGTCCCCCCTTCTGACCAGTTTGTGAGCCCCGTACTTCCATGTCCAAGTCCGTCCAGCACCAAGGGCTCCAAAGAACTTCCTGCCATCTATTTTAATGCATGTTCCATTTCTAAACATGCGTTAGAAACATGGAACCTTCTTGACTCAGAAGCTCCGGATATTTGTTTTGTATCCGAGACCTGGCTGCACGAGAAAGCCACCTCTGATGTACATACTGACTTTCCTCCCAAGTACAAAATAACGTGACTTGACAGGAAAGACTCTAGAAGGGGTAGATTACTAATTGCAACCATCCACAATGTAAACGTTGTTAGCGTGGAAAACCTTGTTTCCAACCGTACTGAAATCATTGTGTTCAAGATAAAGGGACTCTCAAGCAGCGTCTGGAAAGGAGCTTTGCTCTACCCCCCGGTGCCAAGGGAGAGTTTGCAAACAAGCTGCTAGACATTATTGCCCCACATGTTTTGTCTTCTGACAAATTCCTCTTGGTAGGTGATTTCAATTAGTATGCGGAAATACAGTTGAACATGGATACCGAAAAGCTAATCTCCAACATGAATACCCTTGGTCAAGTTCAGAAGGTCACTGGCCCCACACATCAGGCTGGTCACACCCTTGACCTCCTCTTTTCAAATTCCGCTGATATTAAGGTAGACCCCCCCATTCCACTGCTCTGGACTGATCATTACCTTTTGAAATTTACTATTCCCGTCATTACAACCGAAGCAGCCTCTGATAACGAATCCATATTACGTAGGCCCTTGAAAAAAATTACACTACCCCTGTTTTCTAAACATTTCCATTCCGATTAGATCTCTTCTACCATGAGTGCTAGCTTAACAGCACACCATCTTGATAAAGCTATCGAGATAGCATTGGATAAAATTGCTCCGTGGAGTAAAGCCAAATGCAAGATCAGAACTGCCCCCTGGTTTACTGAGCAACTAAAAATCACCAAATCCTTAACCAGAGTCGCTGAGAAAAAATGGCGGAAAAGCAAAGAACAGGCTGATCACAAAGCATATAAAGCACTGCATACCAGTTATATGCATAACAAAGGGCAACACAGCGAGCATTTCTCACGGAGCGAATAAACGAAGCTGAAAATTCCTCCAAAGAACTGTATCAAATTTTAAGGGAGTTCACCACTTCTAGCAACCCGTTAGCAATACCTAACTCCCAAGAGTGGACTGACGCTCTTTCGGAATTCTTTGAGGAAAGAATTACTGCCATCAACCTCTCTTTTCCTTACCATCAAATTACAACACAACCCGAAGCTCTGGCAAATTTGTCATGTGATTCATCATATATCCTGAGTGAATTTGAGAAATTTGATAATGATGCAACCATGTCAGTTGGGCTGAAAATAAAGTCCGGGTCTCCCACCGATCATGTCTCCTCTAAACTTTTCTCCATACTAGCGCCGGCACTGGTGGAATGTCTGACCGGTCTCTTCAACAAATCCCTCTCGGAGGCAGACTTCCCTACAACATGGAAAGCAGCAATAATTAGACCAATATTAAAGAAACCCTTGGCCGACCCTAACATCCTTTTAAAGTATCGACCCATCTCATTACTCCCATATTTTGGGAAAATGCTTGAATGCTTTGTCAATAAGCAGCTTGTGAGCCATCTTGAAAACCAAGGGCTTTTAGACCCTTCTCAATCTGGTTTTCGGGCATCCCACAGTACGGAGACAGCGTTGGTTGAGGTTATGGACAATATCAGATTGGCTTTAGATAATCACCAATCAACCATCCTCGTCCTGCTCAACCTGTCTGCGGCCTTTGACACCATCTCCCATCGCATTTTAATTCAACGGCTTTGGGAGATTGGTGTCAGAGGAACCGCCCTAAAATGGTTCACCAGCTACCTATCTGATTGGGTAACAGCTGTTCAAATTGGCAAAAACATAGCAGGTGAAAGGCCTGTTAAGATGGGTGTTCCGCAGGGCTCCATTTTAAGTCCTACACTTTTTAATATTTATATGACACCATTGGCCAGAGTAATCAGAGCCTCTGGCTTTGATGTTCTGTCCTACGCCGATGATACCCAGATTCTAGTCACTCTGGGCCCGGATCCCAAATGAAACAAAACAGTGTTTCAATAATTGCATGATCCAGGTTGAGAAATAGATGAGCACCAATCATCTTCAATTAAACGGCAGCAAATCAGAAATTATGCTCTTTGGCAAAGCTGCAGAACACTGGGCACATGACTGGTGGCCAACCAACCTAGGCAACTGCCCAATGCCTACGGAATAAGTGCGGAACCTGAGTTTTTACATGGATAATAAATTATCCATGAAGAACCAAATCAATCACATCGCGGGCACTTGCTTTGGTTTGATGCGAAGCTTAAGAAAGGTCTTTAAGTGGATCCCCGCTGAGGCACGGAAACCCCTAGTTCAGGGTCTAATCATGAATAGAATGGACTATGGGAATGCGTTCCTACTAGCCATAAATGAGCACCATCTGAACAGGCTCCAGGTTCTTCAGAACACTGCAGCCAGGCTGGTCCTCAACTTACAGCGAAGATCCCCATCAGCCCCTTGTCTGAAAAGCCTTCACTGGCTCCCGGTGAAAAAGCGAATCCTAAAACCTTATGTTTGGTCCACAAACACATGTATGGAAATGGTCCAAAATAGTGGTCCCAAAAGCTAACAAGGTATCAGCCCGAAGAGAACTAAGATCTAGCAACGAGTCTCTGCTAACCCCCCTTAGAATACAAACCTCCAGAAATGGCGGTTGCGACTTTTCCTTTCTTGCCCCCGCCTCATGGAACAAAATGCCCTTCAACCTCCGTGTCATCTCCGAACACAGCTGCTTTTGCAAGAAGCTGAAGACTTGGATTTTTGCAAATTAAGCCTTTTCAACCCTCTCGTCAGTGCCATCTGCACGCGCCATGAGACTCTTTGGATGTGATATGTGTGTGTTACAAATGTTTTTGACTTGACTTGACTTGAGCTTTTCTTTTGGACATCTCAACAAAAGATGCTAGAAATGCCCTTTCTACCACCTGCTGGCAGTTTTGCCACTTCTGCATTCACCTTCCGCAGACTGAAAAAGGGAGTACTTCAGGAGAAATGTCCTGCAGTCAAGAATTCCTCATTGAGGTCATTGAGGAATGCAAAGAACAAGGTATTCTTATACCGCCAGGCACTGTAAAACACATTAACTTAATGTAATTACCATTATATTAATTACAATGCCTGGCCTCTGAGAGTGGTCCCTGAACCAGCAGCTCAGATCTAATTCCATTCCATAGACAGGAGCAAATATGCACAAAATTCATGCCTTTCTGCATAGGAATGTCACCCACTCTTAGTCCCAACTATTAGGTGGCATTTAACTGTTAAATTGTGGAATTTCCTGCCTTTGTGACTTTGTTTTATTTCTAATTATCTAGCATTTTGGAGGCAGTTACAAAAAATGACTTTTTAAACATTATTGTTATTTGTCTGGTGGTCTGAATTTTTGTCAGCACCAAGATTCCTTTCAAAATGGATATTTTATTAATTCATGTTGGTATTGTTTAACTCATACGTGCAATATTATAAAGGAACAATAATACGAGTTCCTCAATTATGTTATTTCAGCTCGGGGTGTTTCTCAATCTACTTTAAGTGAGGGCTGGCCAAAGGTGTCAACCTATGACATGGGGTGTCACATGCTACCTACTGATCTTATGATTTTTCATCCGGAAGCAATGACAAGAAACAACTACTTGTCTGCCCCTCAGCATTGCTAATCAGTTATTGAATATATAAGTAGTATAGCCTCATGACCCTTATATATGTGCAGGTATACATCCAGGAATATGGGTGACAACTGCAAATTGCAGGGCAGTTGACAGGTATGGTGGGAGAGGTCAAAGATTACATTTCAGGTTTGCAATTAAACATCATGTTGCCTCTGACTGTCACTGAGTTACAGGGATTGTCCTTATTGTCAGGTGAAGTGCGATGCATGTGGTCTCAGAAGGCACTCAAGGTGTAGTAATATACCATACCGAAGGACTCCTGCCTCATGGTCCTAATGACCTCTCTGCAGCCTTCAACGCTGTCAATCATGCAGTTTTGAGTAACACCCTGAAAACATGCATGGGGTTTTCAGGCACTGTCTATCAATGGTTCACATCCTATCCTCACTAACCAGCTCCAGCACGGACATAGAGGTGCCACAAGATCACAGATACACCCTATCTAATGTGGAGTACCCACAACGTCATCCTCTCGTATCATCTTTAACCTTTACATTGCACATTTTGGATCCATTCTGGCAGGAAACAGTATCAAAACCCATCGATACTCAGATGATTCTCTGCCTAATAATATCCTCAACCAATGACATAAAGAGACTCAAATCCTACCTCGAACTCATCCAGTCTTGGATGTTAATTAACTTTCTGAAGATAAACTTCACAGAGACTGAATATGTCAGGTTTGTGAACAGCACCAAACAATCCCAGTTTCGAGCCTACCTATCCTAGTAAAAACTACCAACCTTCTACAGAAAGTTATAAGGTTACGAGCTGATGTTTTTAAGCTCGCTATGTTTCTATTATGTCATTGTAAATATTGCATTATTGCAATGGAAGTCAGCAGTCTTGCTGTTACACAACTGACCATTATACTTTGCAATTGTCTTCTAAGAAACGTGGTAACTTTGCCTGCTGACCTAATAAAAATATGTTTTGAGAAAAAAAAACTGCCAACCTTCACAGCCCCTGCAAAATCTCTGTATTCACCTGTGACACAGACCTCTCATTTAAGAAGCATATTTCCAGGACGACCAAAACAGCTTGGTTCCAACTTTCCCTTTTGAAGAAAGTGAAGCAGTTTCCTATTGACATATTAACAACTGTACAAGCCTTAGTCCTCTCCCATCTGGATGGAGGCAATGCCCTGCTCAGCGGTCTCCCCAATACCACTCTTGTGCCTCTGAAAAGTATCCTGCATGGAGCAGCTTGGCTTTGCACAGGCTCAAAAAACGTGACCAAATCACCCCAACGTTGAAAAACCCACATTAGATCCCCATTCCAGCCTGAATCATCTTCAAGATCAGCTGCATCACTTATAAAGCCCTCAACAGTAAGATCTCCAGGTTTCTTGGGAAACAAAGTAATTGCATGGGGGAAAGGGGCAATGCTAAATCAGGAAGTGGCATATCAACAGAATGGACGCAAAGCATTTCAAGAAGGAAAAAAACCAGAAACGTGAACATAAATAGATGGTAGGAATAATAAGAACAAAGGTATTGGGCAGGTGGTGTCAGAATGTAAAGTGAGAAACGGGTCAACAAGGAATGGTAAAAAGAAGAAAATGTTGACATTTTAGGGAAAACACCACTGCCGATTGTTGAAGTTTATGTTCTGATATTGATTAATTAAGTGGCATCAAAAACATGATTTTGGAAGAAGAATTAATTTGGGTAGTTGGGGAGCGTAAGGTGGGGTTAGTGGAGTCTCAGTAAAGTAGCTAGATCTATGGCCGCCCGTGGCGGTCTCTGTGTTTGCCACCCCGTGGCTGCGCATGTAAGAGCGGGGTGATTCCTGTTTGCCACCCTCGACGACCCCCAACATTCATACTGCCCCCCCCCCCCTTACTACCCCATTGTGGAGCCTTGCAATAGCCTAGGAGCATATGCTTGTGGTATTGTGGGAGAACATTTGGCTAGCAAGGAGGTCAGAGTTTCAAAGCGCAGAAAACAGAGTGAATGATGTGATAGAAGAGTAGATGTTTCTCAAAGTGTTAAATAAATGATTGTGTTGTAAAGATGATTTCAATCATCAGATAAAATAAAACAAAGAGGATAAATCCTTTAGTCAGCAAAGTTATGTCCAATCTTCTATACCTGATAGAGACTGTGACTTACAAATTGGGCAGATTGCATTAGGAAGGAATAATAGAATCGACTGAGGCAATAGAGTGGTTTCCCTTGAGGCGATTGTCCCACAAAAAGTTCTGAGCAGTTTGTGTATCTACAGAGACCGAGTATGCGTATAATGGTTGACAATATTTCACTTCCATTTATAGACCTTCTCCCTATTCACAAAGGTACATTTACACGTCTAAATGTACTCATTTTAAACCTACTACTGCACCTAAGAGTAAATTTGTACCTTTTATTTTCATATGCACCATTTTGGAATGTAAAGTTACTCTTTGGTGCAGACTTACATGCCTCTACCACCTAGCAGAGTGTCCTCCACCAGGAAATAAGAGTGTAAAGTTGTCACTCATCAATTTTCCAACTTAGGTGGAGACCTCTGCCACTGTGGCGTAGATCTCCCTATCAGAAAGTGTAGAGGAAGATTTTTTTTTTTTAAGTATAACAATATCTTATTATAAAATATTAAAGTAAGTAATTATATTGAGTTATTTAAAAACTATAATTACTAAAATAAAATGTTACAGGCCATTAATTAAATGTGTATTTAATAATAAAAAATAATGTATTTAAATTTTAAATAATTTTTCTTAAAGAATAATTTAATGGTTATTTATAGAATTATTATAAAATGTTATAACAATATGATACACGTTTATTATACACACACAAACACATATATGTGTAAATGTGTGTGTGTATGTGTATATATTTATATATGCATATATATATATATAGATCAGTGATGCTATCAGCGATGTCATTTGAGATGTCAAATTATATTTTAGAATATGTCATGAGTGATGTCATATGCAAGGTCAGAAGCAGTGCATGACGAGGGAGCAAGTTATAGTTAGCTCTTCTAACCATAATTGGTGAATTTCTCATTATAGTTCAAAACGTTAATATTGTTACAGAGAAATTCACCTAACTATAATGTTACTTTAACCTTTATTTTTTTCAGTGAATGTCTAAGTTTAATAAAAAAAAATTCAGATCTTGTTATCACACCTAACTATAACATTCCTTTAACCTTTGTTTTTTCAGTGAATTTATTTTAAAGGTCAAAATTATTTTATTAAAAATTTCTTATAGGTGTCATTTAAAGTCCATTCTGCCAATGTTTTCTTTAGGAGTCAGTAGCCATTTATGATTCTGAACTCACTCCAAGGCTGGGGTGGGGAACATGTGCTACCATTTTGGAACCTTTTCAGCTGTACTAACTTTAGGAAGGTATTTTGTAAATAGCAATGGGCTTACTATTTGTTAGTGGATATATGTATTTGCACGTTCCTTCCTAAACCCATCCTTATGCTCTCTAAATCCCTCCAATTATGTTGTAAGTATTTCCCATTTCCCAGATACTCCCCCTGTCCTTCCCACATTTACTTTTAAAACATTCCCCAATTTTTGTGGAGACAGGAGACGGATGTCTGCTCACATAGGTTAGTGAATGGAATTTTGTAGAATGTGAAGTAGTACGATTTTAGCACTACTTCGCATATTACAAAATGCAGTTTATGTACATGCTTTTTGGTGTCCGCACAGATTGCTGTTTTAGAGACCGACAGAAGTCATTTTCATGGGTGTTAAGGGTGGAAAAG
The DNA here is from genome assembly GCF_964261635.1 of Lissotriton helveticus. NCBI lineage: Eukaryota > Metazoa > Chordata > Amphibia > Caudata > Salamandridae > Lissotriton > Lissotriton helveticus. Next base: position 218,082,733 of record NC_136061.1, on the reverse strand, counting down.
GGTGTGTTGATATCAGAAGAACATCTCAATTCATGTCAAAGATGTGAGGGAGCAAGAGGAAAGGTTGGATAGGTATTAAAAGTTCAGAAGAATGAAGGTTTACTTTGAGGAGCTGGTAGACCCTATGGTAAATAGTCTGGAGCAGAACACACATACCATTTAATAGCTTTATGGCAATGGTGAAACTGTAGTCTGAGGTACTGATTTGGAGTTTGGCGGAAGGGTACTCCATCCCAAACTTGACAGGATATCAGCCGCGGCCATTGCAGGTAAGAACGGTATGGCGGAAGGGCCGACTGGAGGGGGATTTCGAGAGACGAACACAAGGGTAAATTAAATAAATAATTCATTTTCCCTTGTGGTCGTCTCTCGAAATCCCCCCAGCCAGCCCCACCGCTCTTACCTGCAGAAGCCGCGGCTGCAGGATATCCTGTTCATCCTATTACAAGTGCCAAGGATATAATGTGTTTGTTATTTGTATTTATAAATATATTTTCATAAGCCAATCATAGTGAGGGATAGTGACAGAAACAGGTATGAAAAGGTTTAACAGCATCCAAATTAAGAAATATACAGCCGGTTACAATGATGCCAGTATACATAACGATCTGGCATCATTTTTTATTCCTCTCAACAAAGAAGCAACAAGTAGTAGCTTTACTTTCCAACTTAACTACTCCACTCCCCAAGTAAACGTACATCCGCCCAGAAGTAGTATAAGCAGAGAATCCCAGGTGCCAGTGTAACCTATCCGTGGAGTAAATATACTATTTACATTTAGGCAGACTCTGAAGTGTGGGAGAGTATATGTAAGAACATAATACATTGGTAACATTTGTTAGGAACAGATAATGGTTGTCAGGGTAATCTATGGTGGATGCTGATCATCCTTGTGATGGGCTTTTAGCACTTACAGCATTTTGTCCAAGTAATGCGCTATAAAGATTTGCCTCAGGCCTGCACTGCCCTATCTATGCATCTGTCTACTTTCAGTGGATACCTACATTTAAGATGATGTGTACCAATTTGTGACAGTAGGCATAGAAGAGCTTTCTCAGTTGATCATGAGATTACAGCATGACGTGAGCAGTGCAGGGTTAGCAATTCTGGGGCAAGGGAAAATAACAAGGACATTAGACTCAAGCATGTTGCTAGTTATTTGTGACAAGGCAGCAGCAATTTCCACCCAACATGGTAGTCAAGTTCTACATGACCACATCTTATAGGCAATATCTGCATCCTCAAGAGAAGCGGCAAGAACAGCTAGATTTGACTCCGGGATAAATCTTGCTGATCTTGCAAGTTCTGCAATAAGCTCTGTTTAGGATATTAAATTGAATATATTTAAAATGCGCATTGTGTGAGTCCTTGTATGCATACAGAAGTATTTTCTTCCATTACGAACTATGAAGAGTCCTAGAAATATCAGTCTCTCATTGTGCACTGAGTTTAAGCCTGAACCGATATTTGTACGGGAATCTGTTAAATCGCATTTTCGTATGATGTGTTTGCTAATGAAATGTTTTTTCCACCTGCACCTGAAATGTTGCACTCTTTTATTATGTGTTTTTAGAATTAGTTTTATGGAGTACTTTTTTGCATGTGAATTTGTTATGTTGCTTTTCTTGCTGATGTATTTTATCTAGGTATACTTTTATGATTGTTATTTAATAATCAAATAAGGTTTTAGCACTACTATTATTGAACAAATTCGAATTTTGAATATAGGCGTTATATACTGATTTAATTACATTTCTGCCACCTCTCATTGTTAAAAGTGTGTGGAGAAACACATGGAGATGGGGGGGGGTCTTCCAAATTAATGTGTCATAGTTTCAACAGTACATATTTAATTTGACCATAAGTCTGGAATGGACCAGCAGGGTTGTCATGTTCCTTTACAAGGGTTTCAAAATCCATCAATAGTCTGTTGACAAAGAGGTTGCCAACCGTGAGTATACCGCAGTCGGTCCAGGGGTGAAGCAGCCCTGCCCTCAATAAACTGGTGTGAGATGGAAAGTCCAATAATAGGATTCTCAGAGCACAGGGAAGAGCATATTTGGTGAGTGTTTCAGAGCACTTTCAACAAGACATCGCATTACCCATCACTGTTGGCAGAGGGAGGGGAGGGCAAGAAAAAGGGAACATAAATCTCTGCAAACTTATCTTATATGTATTAGTTGAGGGAGTTTGGTCTCGGATAGTGACTGAGGATACAATGCACTTGTATTAAGGCAGACAGGATATCCATCACGTTTGTGATAGAGTAACCCATTCACTAAACTCTAAAACAGGCCTTAACGTCTAATAATGCCAAAAAGATAGTGACTTTAAGGACTAATTTTAAGACAGGTGACAGGTGTCAGAATTTACTTCAATGGAGATATCTGATCAGGCTTAGGATAAGTCAGAATTGACTTAGGAGAATGGGGCAATAGAAACTGGGAAAAATCCAACACTAGAATGGCAACTTGATCACAGGTTGCAGGTTATGATGATTTCTTGGCTTTAAGCCACATTTAGAGGGTACAGTAGCCAAGGGTCTAGCCAACATGGAGACCATGCCAGGCAATGTGTTGTTATTGGTGGTGACTCTCCTCCAGGGGGACAGAGTAAATTACTCAGTCAACCTGACCGAGGTACTGTTCGCCAAATTTAGCAATGTCCGCTGGCCCAGTGACATTTCTAGCAGTGGGAGGAATTGCCATCCCAGCAATTACTGTCAATCTATTAGGAAGGCTCCATCAACATAACTGACCCCTACGGCAAACTTGTATTTCTTTTTTATTAAAAAAAAACAAAGCAGGATTTACTTATTGAACATAAAAAACTATGCCCCCCCCCAATAGTGGCTGCTACCGGACATGGGTGGTGGGGTGAGGTGAGGTGAGGGGGGGAATGAAAAAGAAAGAAAATATAACTTGCCTTTAACAGCCGGCTGCCACCTCTCCTTCGTCCTCGTCCGCTTCCGTCTTCCTGCAATTCCGGCCAGCAGCATGTAGCACCCGGGAACAGGCTCTCTTGAGCCAATAACAATGCTACAAACCAGCATTGTGATTGGTCTGAGTACCATGGTTCGGTGCTCAGATGAGGACAGGGAGCCTGTCGATGTTCCTCACCAGGCTGTGTAATAGAGCCTGGTGGGGAACAAGCAAAGTGTGCATGAACTGTTTGGCCCACACAAGAAGGCCGGCCAAACAATTAATGCGTACTTAGGGAGTGCAAACCACTTCTCTCGTGCTCTGGCCAGCCCCACCCGCCCAACCACTGACTGCAATAGGAAAATAAAATGATAACGATGTTATTATCATTATATTTTTCCTTTTGAGTAGTGGGGTAACGCTTCTTCACCTTAGCGGAGGAGCAACCACTGCTCCACCCCACTCCTTATCATGGGAGGAAACTGCTGACATTGGGGTTTGGGCTGTATGTCCGCCCACCAAATGTAGATAGGTGGACATCCGCCCGATTTTCGATGTCTGTCACTACCAGGATAAGACTGGTGGTAAGGAGCATTAAAAAGTGCTCAATGTCCACTTTGCCACGATGTCGAGTGAGACATTGAGCACTTTTCATACCCCTTACTGCCAGGATTTTCCTGGTCGGGACAGGCATTGAATATAGACTGTATGTCCCCCAATCTATATTTGATGGGCGGACATACTGCCAAAATTCCAACACCTTAGCTCCCTCAGGCCTTCGAAGTGGTTTGACCATGGCAAAGAAGGAGTAGTCTTCGCCGGTGTCAAACCTAAAGTCTGCCTGATTCTAAATCGGGCATGTGGACCATAATGTTGGCGGGGAGGAAACTGGTTTGTGACAGAATTCCCTCTCTACCAACAGTTATATCAGGGCAGTATACTCTTACAACTATTGAGAGATACCAGAAATGTATTGTTAGCTAGATTAATTGCATTCACTTAATTGACTGCAGGTAATGAAAGGCTGAGTGGACCCATTGCAACTGGAACCTGTGACTGTGGTGTGAAACACAGAGCTCTGAAGTGGATGCATTACTCCAATGAGCCACTAGAACCAATATGCGTGCAGCCGGTTTCTGTGATCTCTGCAACTGGTCCTTAAGACTTTGCATAAATCCAAGGAAAGCACCATAAGCCTAATCCAATCTAGATAACACCAAGAGCATACATGGCCAGACCAAACTGCAGAAATGTCCATACCTCACCTAATCTCATTATTTTCCTGATCTAGAAGTAAAGTCTGGCCAGGCCTGCAAGGTCTTTATGTATACATTACTCATAAAAAACTTTTTTTAAACTCTTTTTATTGTTATTTGTCTGGCACAAAACAATGAACATATGACAGTCACATATTGATAAAAGTGGCTCCTGAACTGCCACTGCCGGGCTGTTTATGTTGTGTCGTCACCTTTTTGGCTGCTCAGCGTCTTTTTGGCTGCTCAGCGTCTCCAGGACTCGTACAGCCAAGCTCACCTGTATCAGGATTATATGTGAAATTATTTTTACTATAAATTTTGATGAAACTTTGTGTTTTCTCTTTAAAAGAAAGAAGGGATCAAATCAATGGTTTTTATATTTTAATCATTTTTACTAAATATACTTTGTGTATTCAATTATCTAAATGGATTTATACAATTTTATATCATAATTAAAGATTATTTTTGATATCATTATTACTCTTTGCTCAATTTATATGTTGTTTGTGTGTGAATTCTGAAAAGTCTATTACATGTCCTAGAGAAAAGCCAGATTGTTTCTTGTGAGTCTGCCTGGGTGTTTATATTGCACAAAAAATGGTTTCCCTGACCCAGGAGTCATATCCCAATCAGGGGGTCCTTGATATAATACATAGTCATGTGTATTTGAATGCAGTATCTTCAGTCCATGACATGGTCTCTCCAGAAGAAATAGTTGGAAGTAATGTGGAACGAGTAGACATTCCAGTTCATGTTTAAAGATATCAGAAATATCTTTAAATATGTACGTGGATGCCTACTCTTCGGAGGGATTTGTGGTTAAAGCAGGAGAGATGGAATTCCAGGCTATAAGATTGTCTTCAAGTTTTAGAATTTGGAAGGTATGAGCTTCCCTTTAAAGAGCATCAGCACTTCTGAGTTAGAGCCTGCTCAGTCCTCTAAAGTTTGAGCCCTTCAAATCCAAGGAATCCTTCTCTTTGCAGATTCTATCTATCTGGGCTCCTGTGATGGGCCTACCACCAGCCCCAGTTAAGGTTATTCAAAAACGGAGGTTGATACTGATGCAAATCTCCCTGGAGAAGACCAAGTGACCCAAGTATTGAGCACATGTGTTTTTGCTGATTAAGATCCTCAGAAATGTAGTGGCTTTCACTGAGCTGTCAAATCCTGTGTCAGTAATCAAAGCCCTGCTTCAGTCTGGACTCAGGTTTTGTACCGCAACTTACCTGACCGCCCCAAAAATCACTCCATAAACTTTAACTAGTTCACAATCTGGTAACACTTAATTTTGGAGTCCTCCCACCTCAAGTGTATACTTCCAATTTTGCCAACCTTACATTGAATGGTCCCATCTGGAGACAGGGCATTCTCCAGGACAGCGGCCTAAGAATGAGTCTTCCCTCCACAGGCCCTTGTTTAATCCTAGGAAGATGCGAAAAACTCAACAATTGATTTTAGTCGATGAAAGGAAATTGGCGCCATCTCACATAGTGTTTTATTTATGTTTTAGTTATCTGTGTTCTTGGTCTCCTCTTTGTACCCACATGTAGGCTGTTGAGTTATATTTCACTTTGTGTTCAACTGTGCCAAGAAACTACGTTACGTTACGTTACGTTACGTTAAAACTATTTGTACCGCGCACATTCACCAACGGTTTCTTGGCGCTCATTGACAAAAAACGGTTACCAGGGAGGAAGGGTTACTCAAATGCTGACTGAAATAACAGTGTTTTTAGCAGTGTGCGAAAACACGCATAGTCGGAGCAGAGACGGAGGGCCATTGGAAGAGTGTTCCAGGTGGAGGAGGCCAAATAAGAGAAACTAAGTCCACCATGCTTTTTCCGTCTGTATCTGGGTACCTCAAGGTAATTGAGAGAAGTGGAGCGGAGAGCTCTGTGGGGGATGTATCGTGTCAGGCAGGAAGAAATGAAGGCAGGGGCTGAGTCAGAGAGGGCCTTGAAGACGGTGCATCCGAGTTTGAAGCTACAACGTTTGGAGACGGGGAGCCAGTGAAGGTTACGGAGAAGAGGAGTGACATGCTGATGTTTAGGCTGACGAAAGATCAAACGAGCAGCCTGGTCCTGCACTAGTTGCAATCGGTGGAGGTGGTAAGCTGGGATCCCAGCATACAGAATGTTAGCATAATCGAGTCTGGAGGTGATGAGAGCGATAATGACAAGAGTGAGGGCCTCTCTGGAGAGAAACCTACTAATCTTGCGAATCCGCCTAAGATGGAAAAAACAGGATGAGGTGACAGAGTTAATTTGTGGTCTCATGGACAGATCTTCAGAGATGATCACCCCCAGACTCTTCACTGTGCTCACCGGGGTAGGTGCCGTCCCCAGAGAAAGAGGCCAGAAGGCAGGGTTCCACGAGTTGGCAGAGTCACCCACCAATACTAGCTCTGTTTTTGTAGGGTTCAATTTTAATTGACTATGATACATCCATTCTGCAATGGCCATCATTGTGGACTGAAAATTAAGAGAGGAGGAGGGAAGGGAATCGATGGGGAAGATTAACTGAAGATCATCTGCGTAATTGAAAATAGTAACCGGGGTATTTCGGAGGGAAGCTAAAAGGGGTTGCAGATATAAATTAAATAATAAAGGTGACAACGCAGAGCCCTGAGGGACCCCGCAGGTTAAAGATAAAAGAGGTGCAGAAAAGGTGGATAAATGAACTGCCTGCGAGCGATTGTCCAGAAAAGATCTGAGCCAATTGAGGGCTACCCCCTGGATGCCAGCGTTGTTGACACGGTCGATCAGAATCACGTGATCGACCGTGTCAAATGCTGCTGACAGGTCCAGCAGGAGAAGGGCCTGGGAGATGTTTCTATCGGCACCTTTCCTGAGGGAATCCATGACGGCGACTATGACCGCCTCGGTGGAGTGGAGGGGTCTAGAGCCAGCTAGTTGGGCATCCAGGAAGGAAGAGCTCTCGATGAATGTACTGAGGCAACGGGTGACGTACGTCTCCAGGATCTTTCCTAGATAAGGGAGAAGGGAAATGGGTCTGTAGTTGCTTAAGATGGTGGGATCTGCATTAGTCTTTTTCAGGATCAGTACAACCGCTGCCTGTTTAAAGGAGCGGGGAACTTCTCCTGTAGCTAGGGAGTTATTGAGCAAGGCTAATGGGGGACCAGGGCAGGCCAGAAAGGCCTCTCTCAGAATCTGAGGGTGACATACGTCATTAGGTGAGCCTGAGCTGACTTTGTGAAGCAAAGAAGAGAATTCTTGTAATGAGATGGGTGGGAACTCTGTCAGCCGGCTAGAGTTCATAGGGGGAAGAGGAAGGGGTAGAGGGGATGAAGGAGCAGGAATATTCTTTTTGATAATAGTAATTTTTTCAGAAAAATAAGCGTTAAGAGAATCGCATAAGGATTGGGTTGGTTGGGGTTGGGGTTGGGGTGTGACCCTGTCAGGAAGGGAGAGCTCATTGACGATGGCAAAGATGTCTTTAGTTTTATTCGTGGAAGCCATTATTTTGTGAGAGAAATAGGCGGTTTTTGCTGCCAAGATCTAATTTTTGTAAGATTTAAGAGTTTCCACAAAAATACTTCTGAGCTGGGGATCGTAATTGCGTCTCCAACGGCGCTCAGCTTGACGGAGAGCAAGTTTATCCGCCTTGAGTTGGTCAGAGAACCATCGCTGGGCGTCGTGAGGACGCTTAGCCTTAATTGTTTTAAGAGGGGCAACTTTATCACATGCATGAAGTAGCCATTCTTCGAGGTGAACCACTTGATCGGCTATCGAGGTTGAAGTAGTAGGCGGGGAGGAGGCCAGTGCACCGTGAAAGTCAGCCAGATTTGCTTTTTTCCAATTACGAGCAACTAGATTCTTGACTGGGGGAGGGAGGCAAGCAATGTGAAGAGAAAGATGAAAAGATATAATGCAATGATCGGACCACGAACAGGGAAGGACAGAAGGAGGGGAAAGGTCAAGGTTAGATGTCCAGATTTGGTCCAAGATGTGACCCTTCTGATGAGTAGGAGTATGAACGTGCAGAGAAAAGTTCATACTGATTAAAAGCTCAGTGAACTCCGTAGAGGTCAGACTTTCGTGAGCATCAGATGGCCAGTAATTAAAGTCGCCGATAATCATGATGTGAGCATGATTGATCGCGAGTTGCGAAATATAATCACCAAAAAGTTTGGGAAAAAGAGGCATGTGTTCAGGAGGCCTGTAGACGAGAACACACACAAAAACGGATTTCGCTGAGGACAATTTGATAGATAAGCAGTCTGTTTTAGGGATGGGAGTCGCAGACATCTCTATGAATTTAAATTCCGAGCGGATAATAGCCGCCACACCGCCACCGGTCTTCCCGGCAGGGCGGTTGGCCGGCATGATGTAATATCCCGCAGGAATTGCTGCGAGGATGTCAGGGGCCGAGTCCTCTGTAATCCACGTTTCAGTAAGGAGGAGAATATCAATGACGCTCTGGTGTAATAGTTGGAAGATCTCTAACTGGTGGCGTACTAGGGAGCGAGTATTCAGATAGTGCACTGATAGTGAAGAGGAATTAAGAGAAGGGGAAGGGCCAGGGAAGGGGTCATCGAGGGGGAGGGTATCTAGGACCTGAGTGGCGGATGGAATCAATATACCACACTCGTGAGCAGCCCTCGCAGTGTGGGCAGAAATGGGCCATGTGGAGTTAACTTTCATGAGGTCAGCGGAGGAATAGGACATAAAATGGGCATTACGACAGGGCCCTGGGCCCGGTCGGCCGCGGACGGGCGCAGACGGGCTTGACTTGTGCGCGACTTTGGCGCGAAGTCGGCGCTCCCGCTGCGCTTCCGCCATGCCGCCATTATATACTGGTGGTGAGGGAGCACTAGACCGCTCACCTGCAATGAGTAGGTGCAGGGCGGAAGTGTTGTCGCCAGCAGGAAGTGACGCTCAGCTGACCCTCCGCACAAACGGCACAAGCCGGGGCGGAACGGGGCCACGAGCGACTAAAGTGCAGGTAAGAATGCGCTTGCAGTAATCGCAGCGGAACACATCAAAATAAAGTTTTTTAAAAGACGATTTCCAAACTGCTTTTAAATCAGCAATTTGTATTAAAACACAACAACATACTGTTTTAAAATAGACGATTTTTCAGAGTGCTCTTAATTCAGCAAATTCTGTTTGAGAGATTCTACAGCATCCTAACACACACATTCACAGCCTAGAATGCCGCGTTTGTCAATGGGCGGAGGCTGGACATGCGAGTTAAATACCCCCAGGCTCGGCAGCACTAGACCGCTCACCTGCAATGAGTAGGTGCAGGGTGGAAGTGTTGTCGCCAGCAGGAAGTGACGCTCAGCTGACCCTCCGCACAAACGGCACAAGCCGGGGCAGAACGGGGCCACGAGCGACTAAAGTGCAGGTAAGAATGCGCTTGCAGTAATCGCAGCGGAACACATCAAAATAAAGTTTTTTAAAAGACGATTTCCAAACTGCTTTTAAATCAGCAATTTGTATTAAAACACAACAACATACTGTTTTAAAATAGACGATTTTTCAGAGTGCTCTTAATTCAGCAAATTCTGTTTGAGAGATTCTACAGCATCCTAACACACACATTCACAGCCTAGAATGCCGCATTTGTCAATGGGCGGAGGCTGGACATGCGAGTTAAATACCCCCAGGCTCGGCAGCACTAGACCGCTCACCTGCAATGAGTAGGTGCAGGGCGGAAGTGTTGTCACCAGCAGGAAGTGACGCTCAGCTGACCCTCCGCACAAATGGCACAAGCCGGGGCGGAACGGGGCCACGAGCGACTAAAGTGCAGGTAAGAAGGCGCTTGCAGTAATCGCAGTGGAACACATCAAAATAAAATTTTTAAAAGACGATTTCCAAACTGCTTTTAAATCAGCAATTTGTATTAAAACACAACAACATACTGTTTTAAAATTGACGATTTTTCAGAGTGCTCTTAATTCAGCAAATTCTGTTTGAGAGATTCTACAGCATCCTAACACACACATTCACAGCCTAGAATGCCGCGTGCTCGATGAATAACATTAACATAACATAACCCAGTCAGTTGGTGGGCAAGACAGTTTGTAGTCCCAGTGAGAAGAAATGCATGAACTGTACAGGCCAGTTTATTCATATCCCTGAATTCAAAAGGCAGCCAATTAAGAGTAATCAGGACTAGAGTGAAGTGGTCAGATGTTCTGGATACTAGCCAAGAACAGTCGTGAAGGGCTATCCTTACAGACAGCAGGTAGATATTTGTGCAAGGCAAGAAGTATAGAGTTGTGGTGATCATGCCTTGCCAAGGCTACAGACTGAACTGCTAATCAGACGTTCTCCATTTAGATCAGGAATTTTATTTTACAGAGGAGTCTGATTTGGTATTGCGCTCCTTTGGCTAATGCATTAACGTGGGAATGTACATTCAGATGTTTGTCCAATGTGAAGCACAGGGAATTAAAGTAAATAATTGTTTGAAGTCAGTTAGTATTGGTGCAACAAACCAAGATTGTATTGGTATGGAGCAATAGAGGCAGGGGGCAGGTTGAGAATGCTGTTTTATGTAGGTTCAATCCGAGATGTTAAAATAATTCACAAATCTCAATTTCCCTTAGGATCTTACCATGGTAGACAATGTTGAGGACATTTGTACATAAAGCTGAATGTCAGTGGCCTATAGATGTTTAGAGCTGTAGGAGTGTCTCAAAAGTGACGCACGAGACAAAGAAGTGCATAAAAGAATGAACAGCTTAGCAGGCCTTCCCCATCTATGAACACAGGATCTGGAACAACATCTTTTTATCTAGCTGTACTGCCCAACCCTTTACCGATTTAAGGGAGGACTGAAGGCGCACCGTTTTAAAGAACACTATGTCACCATACATTAAGAGACCAGTTTTTTTCCCGGTAGCTAGCTACCACTCCAATCACTTGTTGGTTGTATCCTTGCCTGTGAGACTGTACAGCAATACACTGTCTTTTGACTAGGATCTCACTACAAAAATAAATATCCATACATAGAGATTCCATGTACAGATTGATCAGTGTCGGGAATTCGACAGAGTGAGTTTCTGTGTTCTCTGCAACACCCTTCTAAAGGCCCAAAGAGGTTCAACCTAATTCCAGCTTCTGAGACCCAGTGCCATGATTATACCTTTCTAAACTGTCAAAAAGTAAAAAGTGTCTACATTTGAGGTCACCTTTGAGCTTAAGTCCTATCTCAAAAACCCTCCTGTTCCACCCTACCGGACAGCCTGCTGCCCACCTTGCAGGGCACTAGAAAATAGTTGTCCATACCTAATGTGACAGCAGATACTGCTGCTGTCTGGTTTATGTTGTCCCTAGCAATGTGACCGTCGACACTGCTGCTGTACGGTTTATAGCGTGACGCTCCTAATAAACTCGTATAACCTGCAGTGCATGGTTCTTGCACACAGTGAGAGTGACCTTTCACAGTACTGTTCCTTATGCAATCATGTATCAATATTGACTTGAACTTGATTACTCCCTGCACCAATGATAGCACAGGTTCCTGCACTCCCTTCACCTTTTTGAGGTCACGTGATAAGCACTTTTGTACTGCCAGTGCTCTGTGGCAAAAAAGTCTTGCCTTTGTCCTGATTCCCTAGTCCCTGTAATCATCGACAACAAGTGGCCCCATGACCTGTGTGGTCATTTGATTGTTTGAAGATGTCTCAGTCACTGACAATCGTTCCAATGCAAACCGTCCACTCTGAACTGCCAGATTATGCCCCCTCTCGATCATCCGAGAATTTACAAAGCACAGCAAATCACCCGTGAAGGTCTCAAGGCGCTGGCTCGATGGGAACATGTGCATCCCCAGACTGTTTCGGCCTCGCTGTTTGTCATCTCAGTGAGGTGCATCTTGAGACCTCTGGCACATCAAGCATGGTGCCCAAGTCTGGCCATACCTATCGTACGCAGGGTGTCACCATGAAACTAAAGTTAATGAGTGGAATGACAGACAATCACCTAGGGCCTTATTCCACACCATAATTGTTTTCTCCCTATAACACTTAACACAGGAACCAGCCACATAAAATTCAGACTTGGTCCTGATCTAAAAAGAGGCGCCCATCCTGAACTGTAAGGCCGAGCAATCAAGTACTAATTTTGGCTTCTTTAGGCGTATATGAATTCAACCATTCCATCCATCACCTTTTGTGCTGTGTGAGTGAGTTGCCCCAAGGATCAGGAGCATGGACCCAGACATTGGTCCCGAGCTCACTGTGCTATCGGTCTCAGGCTGTGCCTCACTGATGAGGTTCAACAATGCATAAAAATGGCCCACTGCTGCTTTTGTTCCCATACTGTGATCTGGGGCAAGGCTTGTGGGGTGGGGTCAAGACTGGTTTGCATACGGGTTGTGTTAATAATGGCACAGATTAACTAAAAAAAAAGATCCATTGTTGTGCAGTCCAGAGTAATTATTTATTTATTTTATTTTTTCAACTTGTAGTGTGCAACAGATACCCAAAAAGGGTTTCCCGGCGCATAGGATGGATAAAGACGGAGAGCACACGTCGTTATGATGGTTATTCATCGAAAAGCCAAGTTTTTAAAGACTTTCAAAACTGTGTATAATTAGCTTCATTGTGGAGAATTGTAGGTAGCGAGTTCCAAATTGTGGGACCAAGGTATGAAAAGGCCTTCCCACCTATCCTGGCTCGTTTTAATTTTGGTACAATGAACCTCCCTTGGGTGGCAGAGCAGAGGTTTCGTGAGGGAAGGTAGGGGCTGACCAAAGACTGGAGATAACGAGGAGCACGGCCAGTTTTCATTTTGTGCATGTAGCTCAGTGCCTTGAATTTAATTCTGTTCTCAATTTTAAGCCAGTGTAGCTTTCGTCTATAGGTCAAGATGGAGGTGGCTTTTGGGACTTTGCACTGAAGTCTAATAGCAGCATTTTGAACCATCTGCAGCCTATGGATTACTGATTTGTTTGACCGTAGGTAAAAGAATGTTAACATAATCAAGTCTAGATGTTATTAGAGCATTGACTACAGTTTTTCTGGTGGATTCCGGTAGCATCCAACAGATTTTCCTTAACCATTTCAGAACGGTGAAGCAAGTAGCTGTTACTTTGACGGATTGTGGATACATGCTAAGTGAGTCATCAATTATGATGCCCAGATTTGTGACTTGGGAGGGCGGAGATGGAAGATTGCCCATTTCATTTGGCCAGTGTTGGGGGTTCCATAGCTCTTTATCCTTTCCCAATACCATTGGCTGAGATTAATTCAAGCATTCCATCCATCCCTTTCCGTGTTGCCCATCCTATATGTGCCACCTTCAGACAGTCCTGCCTTTTTAAACAACAATTGGCATGGTCACAGTGTTAAGCTCACTCATCTAATGTGAAAAGTGAAACTGCAAGTCCCAGAATGCATAGTGATGCTGGCTAAAAGCAAAGCCAAGACTATCTGAAAGTGGCACACATGACTCTCTACTACTAGGGGCAACATCCCACTCTCCCGCAGTAGCAGTGGAGGGAAAGCAGGTGATTTCCCTACAAGCCGTGGCTCCAACAGAACTGTGTGAAACTTAAAAAGTCATAGATGGCAGTCAACCAACTACAAGTGCCAACTGCTCATTTTTATGAGACGTTGTCTTCTGATTACGTTGTTCACAAGAGGAAGAACTCGAAATCCCTGCAGGCACTGGATGTCCAGAGTGCGGTCATGTCCGGGCGTGGTGAGTATTTCAACAATCCTGGTTTTAACTGATGCGTGCAGTTCTTTCAACTAGAAAAGCAGACCTGTAAATGCCAGAATGCAAAGTGAAAAAATCAGAAATGGAATCGTGTGTGACGTGGGCTTCTTGCTATCTCGGCGTGTCATCTTGAGAAGTCCAGAGGCCACCTCGCATACACTGCCCGGGGGTCCTAAAGAGCGCCGCGTTACATGCTTGTTATTGTTCTCTCTTCGCTTCCCATCAGTTCTTCCAGATTTCCGGCTGTAATAAACGATGTTCATATTTGGTGGGCACAATACAAACATCAGATTTTGGATCTTGGATATAATGCTGACAGATCACGGCAAAAAACATGGGTGCAAACACCACACCCGAACAATACTGAATATGGGGCTGAAAAGTATCGACTGACTGAAATTATTCAAGCACCTCGCGTTAGTTTTTTTTAATGCTTACCGTGATGCGATGCCCAATTGCTTAAAAAAAAGACTGAAACTGATGCTTTTTATTCATATTTTTCAAAGCTCTTAACATTTGCACTATGGTTGGTAGAGAAATCACCACCATGCCTTAATTTGTAACTGGGAAGCCATGTGCTTGCAAGTGATTGGCTTTCAGCCTTGCTCCATGGACTATTAATGATGGTGCCACTGGCGGGGCGGCGCCTGCAGCACGTGATGCACCTGTTTCAGGGCAGAGCACATTACCACTGTGTTGTTCGTCCTCGACTCTCATCAAAAGTGAGGATTGTCACCAATCAGAAGCAGGAAACCAAATAGGAAACACTTAACTAATCCCACCGAACCTCCGGCGGGGCTAGAAGAACTTATCCTTACCCGAGCACTTCCTATTTTGTTGCCTGTTTGGACTGGTTTCGAGAATGGGGGACGCTGAGGCATTTGCTTGGCTCTTGCCTCCATCAACGCGGTAGGGGGTCTCTTCCCTGCTGGGCTTGGGGAGATCTGTTCCTCTCCAAGTTGGATGCACTGTTCCGGTAGTTCTGTTTGAGAGTGAACAAACTGAGGGCTTAAAGCAGGGACTCTGTCATGGCCTCCTCTTCTCCTGCATGCTTTTTCTCCATGTCCTCTGATCCAGAGGTTTTTGGGGAAGGTCAGGCAGGAGGGGGTGCAGGTGGTAGCAGTTCTTCTCTTCTGGTCTTGGTTTCCTCTGTTGCAAAGTCTGGCAGAATTGCCTCTGTGGAGTCTGCCCTGGATTCCTTCTCCTCTGAAGTCTATAGACCTCTTTTTCTGGTTCTTCTAACCCTTGGGGTAAGAACAGAGAGCTTGGGAGAGCCAAGGACTTTTCCTCTCATGTGGCTTCAGTGGTAAAGGGGTCCAGGAGAGGTTCTACGCTCTTGGTCTATTCTAAGCACTGGGATACCTTTGGTACGTGATGTACCTCTCATGATGTATCCTCTGTCACTTGTACACTTTTGGTTTTCTCCAATTCTTTCTGGATGGTTCTGAGATGGGTTACTCTCTTTCAACTTTGAAAGGTCAATGGGTGGCAATTCAAACTTTCAGAGATTCTGTCTCTCTTTCTGCTGATGCAAATCTTTTGGTGTCCAGGTTGTTTCGAAGCCTTTCTCTTTCTTCTCCACCTGTGCTTCCTCCTATCCCATCTTGGGATCTTCCTTTGGTTCTCAAGGCTCTTCAGTCTTTTTAGTGGCTATTACTTCGGCAAGGCACTTGGACGAACTACCTGCCTTACGCTGTTGCCCTCCTTTTCTTCGCTTTCTCGAATCCAAGTGTAATACGATGTGGTATTACACTTGGATCACAGTTTCATTCAGAGGGTTCTATCAAAATGCCACTCTTCTCAAGACATGATTCTTCCTACTCTCTGTCTCCTTCTTCTGAGGCAGATTGCTTATTGCACTCTCTTGATGTGAAGTGTGCCTTATCTGTTTATCTCGACAGATCTGCTACCTTCTGGACTTCAGATTCTTTGCTTGTGACTTTTGATTTGTCTGGACATGGCAATAAGGAGTCTAAGGTTACAATCTGCTGGTGGATCAAAGATGCTATTAAAGTGGCTTATGAGGGTGCTGCTGTCCCTGTTCCTTCCACTGTGCAAGCTCGCTCCACCAGAGGGATTTCTGCTTCATGATCAGAGCTCAATGGTGTCCTTTTGGGAGAGATCTGCCGAACTGGCACGTGGGCATCTGAGCACACATGAGCGTACGTTTACCAAACATTATAGGTTGCATTGTGTTCTAACAGTGTGTAAGAACTCTGGTTCTGGTGTGTAACAATCATTGGTTCCAGATAACCTTGCCTGAACTCTGCTAGCTATTTCTGATATAGCATTATATCACATTGGGTGTGCATTTCCTTGCTGTATCAGCTTTCTTGGGTCAGATGGGGTTTGTTTCAAATGCCTTCATTTGGATATATATGCTCTTTGGTACACCTCATTTGTGATGACTGGGTCGAGGACGAGGGACCACCCACCCTTCCGGTATCAGGCATTTGTGGTGCTTGGTACAACAGGAAGTGCTCAGGCAAGGCTATGTTCTTATAGCCCTAGCTGGTGGGTGGGTAGCCAGGATTTGTTAAGCTTTTCCTGTTTTGTTTCCTGTTTCTGTTTGGTGACCATCATCATTTGTGAGGATTGGGTCGAGGACAAGTAGGACTAGGAGTAATGGGGATTACTGGTAAGTAATCAGGGTATCACAGTGAGGTTGTAGGCATTCTACTAAAATCACACCAACCTCTAGGCAGAGAACGGACTACAAAAGCGGTTGCCAGCACACTCAGTGCCTCTTCAGACACATTCAGATGCTGCTGCTTGTATTGTTCTGGTAAATATCTTCTTTTTAGCATTTGTTTTCCCTAGGAGTATTAATTTTAGCCCATTAACAGTGATAGGCGTGCATTTGCACTTGAAAAGCTATCTCTGCCCTCTAACCCATTGGCCTGTTTAACTAGTGATTGCCTTCTAGGAAAAAAGAGGCAGAACCGCAAGAACTAAATTTTACGAAGTTGTCGAGTCCATTTCAAAAACTGCTTGATTCACACATGAATCCAACTCTGCTCACATCATTTGAGATGGTTGACTCTTACATTCAGATCATGCATTAAAAAACAAGTACACTGTGGCAAATTGTTATGTCTTTTGTGCAGTGGAAACTTTTATGGTTCATATCTATTTTATTTATTTCAGAACGCAAACCAAAAACTCTCACCTACAACCAATGGATGATGAGGTAGCAATTAGGACAATAGGGAGGGAGAAAGGGGGGAAAGAAATAAGGAGCTACCGGGAGTATCTTGTCCATGTGAACTTGAGGGGGGTTTAGGTAATGAGGGTAGGTGGGGTTTGAGGTAGGTTGAGTCAGTTTCAAGGGTGCTTCTTGTCACAAACAATTTGATGGATCCAGCTGCGGAGAGTAACAGGTGACTGAGCCTAAGGTTCCACAAGCTGGGTTCATCCCATGTAGTTGTTGGCTCTGGTTAACCAGAACACATGTAGGTATGCCGTACGGGTCAGTTCACGAAACTCCGGTGCCAGAAACTGGACACATGGACCCTGTGTTTTGTCAAAGAGTGGGAGTTTGTCCTCAAGAAAGGCAGTCAATTGCTCCATGCCTAGTAGGTGCCAGAGTTTATGTGGTTTGGGGTGTTGTTCGTGCCCCATTTGGCAAGACTAACTTGTTGTTTTTGTTCACAAAGTGCCAAGGTAATGCCCCTACCTTTGTTGGAGGGCAGGGGGTAGGTCAAGCCATTCGAAAGTCCTAGTAAGACAGAGCTGGGCAAGTTTGGGATATCAGTTTGATTTGATAATATCTCATTAATGTCTGTCAAAAACTCTTCCCATTACCTTTTAAGTTAGGGCAGTGCCACAGTAAATAGATCAATGTTCCTGTTAGGCCACACCTGCACCAGCAGCTTCCAATCTTTTGCAGTCACCTTCGGACCAGTCTAGCCGGCATGTAGTACCAATAATGTACTATCTTAAGCATGTTCTCTTAGCCTGCAGGCTGCAGCACAATGGGGTGAAAACATGTTCTGTGTAGAGAGGATGTGCGGACACCGCCAGATATCAGGTGTGTGGAACCTTGTGTCTAGAGTCCAGGCATGTGCCCACTTGAGAGAGATAGACTCTGAGGGCCCCAGGAGGAAGCAAAGGAGATAGGGAAGCTTCGCAGTGTTCCCCGGCCGGGTCAAGCAGAGGGTCTGCTGGCAGGTGCCATTTTGTAGGAATGTCCAGCCCGGGCCTTTGCCAAATGCCGCCTCACTGGGGGTGTACAGAGACTCACTGGCCCTTCCCAGGCATCCTCCATCACCAGCAAGAGCTCCCCCACAGGGCTCTCGACTCGGCTCCTGGAAAAGTGTTGTGGGGCATCCGTTAGGTTGTGTCGGGCGGCAAAGCCTCAATTTGGAGCTCTTTACCAGGCTCAGGAGCCAAAGCGGGAGTCCCTCATCTTACTCGCCAGGAAGAGGAGAGGGTCGCCAATTACATCATCTGGGGAGCCCAGATATCATATAAGGCATGACGAGGAGCTGGATCGGCTTCTTTTTCTCCCCACTGCACACCAGCCATCATACCGCAGCAAGAAGGTCCCGGAGTTGTGCACGCCGGGGAACTATAGAGGTGGGCACATTAGATGGAGGGCGCAATGGAGGGGACTACCATGACCGTAGCCATAGATGCATTACAGTAATGCAATAGAGCAATAACTTTGCTGACTACGAGGAAATGGGGAAGTGCACCAAATATTTATTGCTGAATTTTTCGCTTCCCTTTTATATCTGTAGGATGCGCACCTCTCTAAGAGGGCGGCCACATGGTCCCAAAACATCGATGGACAGAAATTATGCTGTTAGGGAATAAGACCCCCTTACTCCCTCTGACTAGTTGGCCTAGCTGTATGGGAGAGCTCCCGAGCCCCAAAAAGGAGATCAAGAGCTTAGGGGTCTGGTTAGAGCAAGACCTGTCGCTTAGGACCCAGGCGAAAAAAACGGCAGGAGTCTGTTTTGGTCTTCTCAGGTCAGCACGTAAAGTCCTGCCTCTTCTTCCTTTGACATCAAGGAAGTTGCTTATTCAGGGGCTTATTACATCGAGACTTGATTATTGCAATGCTATTTTCTTGGGTGCCCCTGAAGCAACGTTTAATACACTCCAGCAGGTCCAAAATGCTGCTGCTAGGCTACTTATGGGCGTGCCTAGGATGCAGTCAGCTAAACTGGCCTTAAAGGCGCTGCACTGGCTCCCGGTGCGGGAAAGGGTGAAATTTAAGGCCCTCTGCACAGCCCATAAAATCCTGCAGGGGAAGGGCCCTCCCATACTGAGGAACTTAGCGGCGCCTTGTAAGGCTAACAGAGCGTTGCGCTCTGATCAGAAATATCTTCTCCAAGCTCCCAGAGTAAAAAGGGCCCGTACTGGTGGGAGAAGATTCTCGGTTAACACAGCTAGGCTGTGGAATGCGCTCCCTTTGAAGTTGCACTCTGAGACCTGCACTTTGCGGTTTCGCAAATGCCTCAAAACTTATCTGTTTCCTGCTTGATCGCACCTGAACTGGCCGGGGGTTAATTGGTGGTGTCTGGACAAGCGCTGGGATGCCCGAGGGTAACTGTGCGCTATATAAAATTTTAAATAAATAAATAAAGAGGTTAGGCCAGCCTGCGGCCGCAGCATGATGCACGTCAGAAGCTTCGGTGCCAGCGAACATGGTGGTATGCGATAGGATGATTATCTGCAGTTTCGCTTTATTTTAGCTGGATTTGTCTGGCCAGCTTGTTGGCATGACGAATAGAGGCAATGCTGGGTTCTTTGCTCGGTAGGCCCACCGGGGCAGGATTCCCTTGGGTGGTCCGCGTCCTGGCCAGCAGTCTGCAGGCTATGATCGGAAGATGCAGCAACTGGCGCAGAGCAGAGTTGGTTGTAGCATCAATAGGAGCAGAAAGTCAGAACATGCACAACAGCAGGAGCTCTCATATCCGTCTGTACCCGGAATTGGAAGTTAGAATTCAGGAACAATTGGCAAAGGCCTGGCAGGGGTCGCTGTGTTGCTGGCAACATGCCTGAAAAGGTACGTACTTTGCAATTGTGATCTTATTTTGCTTGGAAGGCACAAGCACCATAGGCTTTTTTGTTCCAGCATTCACTATGCAGTGTTTAGAATAACCTGGTGGCTCTCAGATCCAGTGACCATTTTTCCCTCTCCTCCACCGGCATGTTCCTCACAGAAAGGCGGCTGGCGTAATGATTTGGATGCAGTGCTGAAACGACTAAAGTGCGGAGTTGGATCCCCGCCCGTAGGATGCCTTTAACAACTGAGAGCCGCTAATATTGATTTGCCTTCCAGTGTTACCGAATGCTCTTGTGCAATACTTGAGCGGTTCTGCTGATCTTAGGTGCTGTATTCTCAGAACTAAAAATGGCTTGGACTGATCTTACTAGTGCATTCTGAAGTGTTGCGCTGTAAAGGGTGGAGACAACTGTTTTATTGCTTGCACAGTTGTTCAGCTGTTTTGCTGATCTTACATCCTGTAATCTCATAACAATGTCTTTGGCAGATCTTACTGTATTCTCATAACAATAACGTATGCTTAACTATAATTATAATTCCTCACTTTGGTTAAACCACATTAATTGCAGTTATCTATCTCATTGGGAGTCGTTCCAGTGGGTGGGGGGCGTTAAGTTGCACGTTGTGAGCCCATTATGACCAGGCACCCCCTGCAAATAGCCATGGGGTGCCTTTAGTCGCTCCATGAAAAGGAGCCAAAGACGGCATCCCTCATCTGTTTTTCCAGGAAGAGAAGAGTGTCACGAGTGACGTCACCTGGGCAGCATATAAGGCATCACGAGGTGAGCTATCTGCCTCTTTTTCTCTCCACAGCGCACCAGCCAGCATACCGCAGGAAACAACCACCCACACACTCTGGTAGGAAGGAAGAATTGGTGGAATTTCTTGCAGCAGAAAAAGGAGGCTATCCAAACTTTGGGCTGATTTACTGAACTTACACCATGGAGGGATGTTTTCTGTGGGCTCTTGGCAGGCAGGAGGGAGACTGGCCTGCTCTTTGTCCTGGACCTTTCTGTCCTACCCTGAGATGCCTGCAGTTGTAAATTTTGGGGTTTTTGCCTGGTGACAGGTACACCACCATTGATGGAGTGCTATGCTGTGCCCTGGTGTATGTGGAACTGCGGGTATTGCCCAAACCTCTGAGGGATGGAGGGGAAGTTGCCACAAAGTTATGCTCCGGATGCCCTGGGTTGAGGCATTCTGAAGTGGTGTCAACTGTTTTATTGCTTGAACAATTGTTGAGCGGTTTTGCTGATCTTACACCATGCATTCTCATAACAAGGTCTTTGGCCGATCTTACTGTAGTCTCATAACAATAATGTATGCTTAACCATGGTTATCATACCTCGCTGATGCGATGTGACTCAGTGAATATAAGGATACACCTTTGGTTAAACCAAACCCCACGGCGGTGCTCTCACTTGAGTGCCTTCTCGAACCCAACCAGTGGAAAGTTTTAAATAAGGCTTCACAACACTATGAATTACACATTTGTTACGCGCACAGCTACCCGTAGGCATCCCGGCGCCCTTTGCTCATTCATTCAAAAGTTAGGCAAACAGGTGAGTTTTCACTAGCCTCCTGAATTTTTATAATCTATAAAGATACAACATGGACAGCAGCAGTGCAACCTTCTCTATCACACAAAATTAGTAAATGACAGGTGGCAGTACCAGAAGAATATCCCACGGTGCCCCCACACACACTGAACAGGTACAACACAGCTTGCTTAGACACTAAAGAGGTAGGAAGAGGAGTTAAAGGGCCGTTGTATGCTGTTCATAAACAGACATAAACATGCAAGGAGTACGACGCTCCAGGAAGAAACAACCGAACATCTTTTGGAATTCCCATATATTCATGCACAAAAATAGGATGATGAGCACTCACCTAGTCTGGTATGCTTTATCAATGGGTTCCACATCTAGCACTGGGAAGTATCTGAGAGTACTACTGTTCATTAATTGTACATTCTCCTAGCTAAAGTTTGCACAGTTTGGGTGAGGGTATGTCCTTTATGTCGACATTGGGGTTCTCCCTTTGTTAGACTCCCAGACCTCCAATAAAATTGAATGAGCTAATAATGTTTTTATTGGGTCTCTCTACTACAAGATTAACAACAAAAGGGTCGAACAAAGGACCCTGCTTCTTTTTTCCTTCAACATGTTTCGGTGCTCGAATGTTTTATCTACAGGTTAAGGTGCCTTCCTCAGGACCATAAATATCTCATATATAAATAGTGCCTGGTTTAAAGGAGCATGTTATGCAACTGCATTTAATATAGCTTTCGTTTCATTATAAGATAGGACAACAGCAGTGGAAACATCCCTTCTTCATAAAACGTGTACACCTTGGCCAGAAACAGTATAAGCTTCCTTCCTTTAGAGAACAAGTACAGCAAAGCTTTTCCAATTTTGTGATAGGTGCAATTTAGACATCAGCAGAGCAAGCTTTCTTAGTCAAAGAAAAGGTACAGAAAAACATAAGCAAATGAATACTCCTTCTCTCACAACAGAATATTAGAGCATTCTTCGATTTCCTGCAGAACAGGCCCAACAGGGCTGATTAGTGAAAGCTTTCATTGCTTACTGCATATGTATCTTTAGACATGAGTGACATGTATTTTACTGATCACTGTTTCAGGTGCTTTACTCCCTCAGAGGAATGTGTAGGTGGATGAGTAAGTGAATATGTAAGTTCTGACATTCCAGATCAGCATTCTCAAAGTCCTGCTACTATCACTCAGAGAAATGATGTTGGTGTTGACTTTTTGGTTTTCCAAGTTTTTATACATATCCTAGTAGCAGCTCAGCCATAGTCTCAGTAACTATTCTCTTGGCAGGCACACAGATGCCAACCTATTCACAACCATTTTGAGAGCTCACACACCAGGTGCTGTACAGGCTCAGTCTTGTGTTCAAAATGTTGGGAGCCACCCCTGCCTGATGCTCAGTAGACACACAGTGATATGTGAAAAACGTGGTTTCACACACTGACATCTGTGTACGGTGTGTGCATACTCTAGAAAGGTAATAGTACAACACTGCCTAATATTATCTACACAGATGCTATAAAAGGTATTGCAGTGCATAACAAAACTATAAATAACAGCCTGATTCATAGGGGAGCAGTTCTGGAGAATCTGTAAAATAATTAATTGTAGGTTCCTAGTCTGAAGCTTGGCGGGGCGGTGCCCTGTTGACACCCTCATCACAAGCATTAAGGTGATGCAACCATAACCATAACTTAATGGTGGAATCAGAATTATGTGTGAGCTTTAGTGTTAAATGATATGTCCCCATAGGACATACAAAGCCAGTTTCAGCAACACTCTTGCAGTGAGCCCCTTTGTGTACAGTAAGTGTTGGACATGCCACTTGAAGTGACAACTGTAGCTACTCCCACAGTTTTGCCTTAGTACAGAATTTACTCTGTCAGATATGGTGGAAGAACAATAGCTACCATTTAACACAAGGCAAGTTTTTCCTGAAAATGTAAGTATAAGGTCTCTACCATTCTAGGGGTATGTTCTAGAACGGTATTATCATGACACTGATGATCTGGAAGAATCCATGTGCTCACACTTGCATGTGGAATTTCCACCAACATTTTTTTTTTAATTGAGAAAACGATATACACTGAAAACCTGTTCTCCGTGTACACACTACAATTCCTGGAAGGCAGTGTTCATTATGTGACATCAAGGCCCGCCAGAATATCTTCTCGAGCTCTTGGCGGCTCATAGATCTCGCCCCTGTAAGTGTTACTTGCGTCTATTTCTTTGAGCACCCCTTAGCTTCATAGATGGATCTTTCTGTCACCATGCACCAGTACAATTCGTTTGCAATTCTCGGCGGATGAATTTCCACCAACATTGATAGATAAGTGTAGAGTCTGACTTTAATGGTCTGTTTCTAGTCATTGATGAGGGCTTGACATTTTCTTCCTTACTAGGACACATGGGCTAGCCGTTAGTGATACTGTCAGATTGATATTTAGCGTCTGTATTGGCTGCCACGGCCAAGTGAAACAGCCTTCACATGAACTGGAAGACGTATGTCGTTCAAAAAGCTACCAGTGTTGAACATAACCTTTCGGAGTCTGAAATTGTTTAGCTATCAACTGGAGAATAAAAGAATACAATGTGCAAGGAATGTATTCAAAGACTGCCCTGTGCAGTGATTAAGCAGTGCAGGACAGGCCACGCTAGGCTTCATCTCCAAGATCAAGTGGTAGCTTTTTCATGAAGCCTCTCAGAGGCTCCTGTCCTTCTCTAAAGACGATGGAGAGTAAGCACCCATCACCACCAGCCTATGGGAAGCATGTTCATAGCTGCAGCAGAGCAAACAGAAGCAATCCCGACTATGAAGAGAAGGGCTTCCGGGGTCAGATTGACTCCCATCTAATCAATTTGGGGGAGAGCAGCAAATATATACCGTCAACCTCTGGTTTATGGAATTTTTACACAAAGGGTAAAAAATCGTGTTGCAGGGAATTATTCGGTATCCTGGAGCTTTACCTATGGCTTGTTGCAGGGACCCACATAAGAATATTATTAGGTCTGCAGTAATGATAAAGCGCTAGGCCAACCTTTTAATTGTCTTATGTCAATGGACCTATGTTGTAGCCTGAGAAGAGAAGGGGTTACTGACAAGTTTAGATCCATAAGCAGTGTGACCAAATGTGACCACACATTAAGAGTCAGAGTATGTATCTTAAAGTTGAAAATGATTTAACAAACTCAAATCCAAGGTAATATAAATCAGATGCAAAAACATACTATAAATATACAGAATTATTAAAGGAAGACCAAATTGATGTACATTATTGGTCTTTAACCCCTACCGTGCTGCCGTCGGCTATTGGCCGACGGCAGCACTACCTCCCCAGTGCTGCCGCGCCGGTTTTGCGGAAGTGTAGCACTGCCGCAAAATCGTGGCAGCGGTAAACTGGTTAACAACAAAGAACAAATCAAGATTTCCATAATTGCAATGCAAAAGATTTAGACAAAGTGTGCTGTGTGAAAAAATGGTTTCTATCCTTCCCCCAATACATGGGAAAGAACTGCAGTATCTAGCTATCGCTACACTAAACTAAGAGTTAGGGAAACCCTATTAATCGAGAAGCAAGAAAAGGTGTTAGCATCAGAACTTCTGTAGAAGTTCTATAAACAAAAGATGATGTATGGCATAAAACCACACAATCAGAAGTCAGGAGAGATCTGTACCTCTCGCAGTCTAAAAAGACATCTCTCTGACTACATGGTAAGTTCACTAACAAGAAATACACAGAAAGTTCACGACACTTGACCTCACATTATTCAACCTCATCATTTCAATTTACCATGAAATACTCCTATTTTCTAGTCTTCGTCTCCGAGGCGTCCTTGAATGCCTCCCTTTGACAGATATCGCCAACTGGTAGCACTCCCTTGATCTTCTCATTAAATTTAATTAACCTTGCCAGTTCTTCCTCGCTTCACAATCTTAAAATGCAATGTTTGGGGTTGTGGCCAAGATGGCGACCAAGTAGGACATGGATCTCGGTCTCTCCGTCCTCATTTCTTCCAAGCCTCCCCGTCAGCCTGAATAGCTTAGGTGGGGATACAGAGCGTGGAGTGGGGGGTTGCGGACAGACCTCGGCAGCCCGCGACAGCACTGCAGAGGAGTACAGAGGTCCTGATTCCTCCCAGCGGACAGAGAGAGGGGGAGGCCTGGGAGCTGTGCCCAGTGAGACGAGGCCTCCAGTGGCAACACCCAGTGAACGGGGAGAGATCGACCCTCGCCTGAGGTGGAACCTTGTGGCCTCAGGAGCCGCGGCGAATACAGTTGAGGGTATACTCGAGGTGGTATACTGGTGTCTGACCAGGGAGCTGAGGGGTTGGAGCGACAGTGACTGAGGCGCCAGAGTGACTTGGAGGGCTCCGTATCGAGAATGTAGGGAACCTGCGAGGGGACAGCAATACGCTGCCGGGCAGCAAGCAACCTATGGTGGCCTGAAAGCAGCTGGGCCCACTGGATAGTGGGTGCCAAGGCGTGGTAGTGTGGAAGAGGCAAATGCCATAGGCCAATATCGAAGATCCAGAGGCACCTGGAGGACCCACGTCGGAGATCAGTTGTGCCAGAGTGACACGGCAGGATTACCTCTGAGAGCTCCGTGTCGGGAGGTGGGAGTGGCGATGAAGAGACCCTAGATATCTGGATGCCTCTTGTGGTGCGTGAGAGGAAGGCATCAGAATCGACAAGGCTTGCAGACTGCTGAAGGTGGCCAGGCCTATTAGGGGTCACTGCAGTTCAGAGAGCAAGAGGAGACCATGCAGCAGGAGTGGTTTAGCCCTAGACACAAGCAGACTGGTTTGGAGCCCCTTGGGTATGAAA
Organism: Lissotriton helveticus; assembly: GCF_964261635.1. NCBI lineage: Eukaryota > Metazoa > Chordata > Amphibia > Caudata > Salamandridae > Lissotriton > Lissotriton helveticus. The sequence continues at coordinate 218,056,469 of NC_136061.1, read as the reverse complement.
ACAGAAGATGATCTTCTCCGCGAGACTCGGAAAGGTTGAGGCTACCATATTGAACGGACCCCAGGGGAGGACTTCGAGAAAGGGAGGCCCCTCGACACACCCCTTCTGACCCCGGAAGGAGGGGTAACAAAGTGGTTTATTAACGAGGAGAAGAACAAAGGCGGGGTGCAGCTTAGCCTGGAATGCTGTGGCTTAGGTGGGAGACACCTGGAAGAGAGGCCAGAGGGGGTTCCATTTTGATGCCAAGGAGGAGCAACCCAAGGTAAAGAGAGCGTATGGAGGGGAAAACAGACACCGTCAATCCAAAGGGGCAACCTTAAGCGGGCTCTGTCTTTCCCAACCGCGAAGCAAATGAAGAGGTGGCACCCCGATGGCGTCAGCACGGGCAAAAAAAGGAGGTACGCTCAAGGACATGTCCGCAAACACAGTGTCCCCTCAAGATGGGATCTCAAAAGGGCATTGGTAGAACTGTCTTGCTGACTGTAGAAGATATGGAGGCCCCAGTCACGGACTCTGTTCTCCTCTCAGCGATAGTCTCTGCAATCTGCAACACTTCAAGCAAGACGTTGTGGGTGAGGTACAATCAATCAGGAAGGAGGTGACCGATATCGGAGACAAGATGGATGCTCTGGAGGGTCGCAAGATCATTAGGCTCACAGACCAGCAACTAGACCTCCAGGCGCATACAGAAGATTTTGAGAATCGCTCCAGACGGAATAACATACAGATCAGGGTGGGCGCAGTGGGAGGTGGAAGAGGGAGATGTGGAGGCCTACGTCGCCAACCTGTTTGCCCAGATCTTAGGAGTCACGCTGGAGGTGGAAAAGGGAGATGTGGAGGCCTACATCGCCGACCTGTTTGCCCAGATCTTAGGAGACACTCCGGCAGCTGAGATCCTTCTATACAGGACTCACAGGGTGAACCGCTATAACTCCCGGCAACCACAGGCAGTGGACATCCTCACTTGTGTCCACAGCTTCCACCTGAAGGAACGGATCCTAAGAGAGGGAAGGGGATCATCACCAATAATCATTAGACGGCACACCTTGCAACTGTACCAAGACCTTGCAGCATCTACCCTTCAGAAGAAGAGGAAGTTCCGTCTGGTAACGGCCCTCCTGAGAGAGAAGAAGATTTCCTACTTATGGGGACATCCATTTAGGTTGATATTTCGGTGGCAGGATTGACTTCATCACCTCTGCTCTGTTGCCGAGGCATGCGAACTGTCACAGATACACACATGAGATCTAGCAGGAGAGGGACCGGAGAGGCGGAGTGGCAGAGAGTTGGAGACACCGGTGGAGACAAGTGCCCACCAGACCCGAGGCACCAAGCCAGACTTGGAGCTCATCGCATCACATCAGGGAGGTCTTTATAAAGAAGCTGTTAGGAGGATTCAGGGACTCAGGGGCTTGCCTGAAGATAAGCAGCATGTGGTTTAGGGAGGCCAGGTGGCAGGAGAGAGGGGTGAAGGAAACCAAACTCCCCTACTTCATTTTCTCCATTGGACTGGGACTAGGCCTTTACCCAAATTCTCAATCCAAAGACAATGGTAACTCTTTGTTTTTGTTAAGAGGAGTTTTATTTTTATGGGTGCTCAATGTGATCTTGCTACTCTCACACCACAATGGGTGAGACTCGTGGTGTGCAGTGTGGAGACAGGGTGCGAGGGCAACAGCGGGCTGCCCTCCCCTCTTCGCTCTATATCTGGAGCCATTCGCTCAGAAAGTTAGGGACAACCCGCGAAATTGAGGGTGCACTTCGGGGGATGAACATCTTATCTCCCTCTATGCAGACAACGTGCTGGTATCGTGACAAGATACAGGGAGATCACTTCCAAGTTTTGTGGATGTAGTGAGATGGTTTGGAGCGGTCTCGGGGTTCTACATAAACCTTTCCAAATCTCAAGCATTGCGACTTGGCGTGGTTCCTGAGGCCCGAGAAGGTCTATCCCTGGACCATTCAAATCAATGGGCTTCACGGTCCATTTCTTATTTGGGCCTCCAACTAGCCCTGACTATAGCAGAGGTGGCTACCTTGAATTATAGCACTTTGCTGGGGAGATTAAAGGTGGATCTTGCGCAATGGTGGCTTTATCAGCTATTCTGGATTGGGCGGAGGCAGCCATTAAAATGACGATCCTGCCCAAAATTCTAGACTTATTCCATACCCTCCCATTGCAGCCCCAAAAGGGGATATTAAAACAGCTACAAAGCGAGATACAGAACTTTGTGTGGGCCAGTAAATGCCCACGGATGAGCAGGAAGCGTAGCTGGTACATGCCACTCAGGGGCGGTTTGGGGATTCCGTGCCTGATGCATTTCTATCAGGCCTCGCAACTCGATACCTGGTTGCATGGACATGCTCTGAGTCTGAAAAGAGATGTTTATTTATAGATAGGTCATTAGCCTTGCAGAAGGTCCCTTTTCTAGCCCGCACTAATTTCCCAGAGAGTCTCTGCTAGTCCCTGGCTTCCTCGCCCACACTTCAAAACTGGGACTCGATGGTAAGTTGAAGAGGGCTTTCAACTTTCCCTTCCTCTTTCACCCCGGTGGAGGAAAATAGGAACTTTACACCAGGCCACAATGTCATCTTGTTTAAGGCTTGTCTGAGGCCAGAGTGTCGGTCAGCGAAGCATTTCTTTGATGAGAAGATACCGTCTAACACTATGCGGGCTGAACTCGTGATACCCGAGGGGGAGGGGTACCCTTACACTCAGATACGGTACTGGCTGATGCAGTCGATGGTGAGAGGCAACACAGCAGCCACTGACTCAGTTTGAGAGTTGGCTGTTGCGTAGGGACTCGGACAAGCGAATGATCACTGAGCTGTGCGGGTTCCTGCGAGACTGAGACTCGGATTCGAAGTCCCTGGCACAACTCAGAAGGGAACAGGAAGTGGGCAGACAACTTTCTGTGAAAGAGTGGCATGATATAATCTGTAGGGCGAGGCATACAGCCACGAAGGCCTTTAGTATGGAGACTGCTATGAAGATCGATACATACTGGTATTTGACACTGGAACGTCTAAATCGGGGGAAACCCGGAGCATAGTTACAGGTGCTTGAGAAGATGTGACTCACGGGTCCACATATTGTGGGAGTCTACCAAGGTTTCCCTCTTACACAGTGCTGGGGCTCTCCAATCCACTCACATTCCCGTTGAGATCTAGAAGAGGCAAACACACTCCATTAGCTTTGGGAGCTGCACACCAAGCGATACTAGCCCATGGGGCATAGAGAAAATCCCCATGCTTTTAAGTTGGCAACATAGACTATGGCACGTTTTGGGGATGGACAGAATCTCCCTGACTTTGACTCAGCAGGGAGACTTGTACTGGGAACTATCGTAATCGTTCCTTGGCCTCCTTTCACAGGAGTTCACAGAACTTTCATGCCCCATATAACTACGGCTGCTCCTGCTAACGGCTCCCCAGGAGTAAACACTCAGCGCATCTTACTGCACCGGAAGGTGGGGGTGGGAGGTTGGGTGGGGGGTTGGAAGTTGTCTTTTTTTGAGAGGTTGACTGTCATGTTAGTGGCAGCTGTAATGCTATAATAAATATGGTATTTGCCACTATTCACCTCTGCTTTTAAAAACAGATTTAAACCTAAAATTCAAAGTTCTCTCACTAACTAAAAATTAATTGGTCTGTACCTGCAAAAGGGTAAAACATATTGCAAGCTACTTTCATGTTAAATGTCCCTACTGTAAGGCTAAGCTCCACAGTCATGCTAACTTAGCAAGTTACTTTCAGAAGCATATAATTGTTAACACACATAAAATCCTGTAAATACATTAATCCATACTATGTTATTCATCTATATTGCACTTTCGCACATGAATATACTTTTATTTATTAGACCAACTACTCACCACGTTATAAGCACAACACCCACACTTTCAAGATTCATTCTTTTCCATCCTATGCAGAATGCACTGCATCTAATGCATTTTAGCGCATCCCCAGTACAATGTAAATGGAAATGTGTGGGACTTGTAAAGCGCACAGCTGCCCGTAAGCGTCCCGGCGCCGAAGACTGCTGGGGAACCCGTCCTGGCTTTCCCTGTGAGATGGTCCCTTCTGGGTATCTCCAAGGTGAAACCAGGCATCACCGGCGTCTGTGGGGGGCCATTGTAGAGATGAGGCAAGCTTACTGCCCAGAGTTGCCGGGTGTGATCCCTGGTTAGAGTAGGCACCAAGGCGAGAATTATCGAGTCCGCTGACCCTGGTCCACGACCCTGCCGCGTCGGGAATTGAACCCTGGTCCCGGGCCGTTTTCTGCTTCCGGGTCTGCCGCCTCTAACCAGTGAGCCACACCACTCCACTTAAATCTTAGGCTTTAGATACATTTTGTTGATGTTTGTTGAGTAGTACCTAAAGCAACAAGCATTTGCAATGCAATAGGTCTCGCATTAGGAAAGTTTGAGTTATTTGTCCTGTACATGACAAATTTGTTATTTATGTGTTATTTTTTAAAATTCTGAAATTAATAGCTTTGTCATTTACAATGGTAATACTTTTATTTTTTGACATTGTGACACCTATAGCATTTTTAATGCAACATGTTTTGTATTTACGTGACTTAGAAGTATTGATTTTACAAATAACAATGTTTTTTTTTTTTTAAATAATTCATACTTAAATAAAAGTTATTGTAATTTATAATGGCAATTGCTTAAACTGTTGTAAATAACTTTTGTGAAGATTATGTTCAGTGTATTTTATCGTGACTAAAATATAAGAACAGAAGTGAAATATAAACATTTTTTGTGACATTTGTAATAAAGCTTGAAACATTGAGAGAACATATTTGAACCAGTTGTTGTTGAATGTTTTCACAGATTGATACTGTGGTGGCGCTGAGTGATGTTGTGGTGGCGACAAGTGATGCTGTGGCGTTCAGTGATGCTGTGGTAGAGCATAGTGATGCTGTGGTGCCCCTGAGTGATGCTGTTGTTGTGCGATAGATAGATAGAGAGAGGGCGATAGATAGATAGAGTGAGGGCGATAGATAGATAGAGTTGGAGGGTGGAGTTGGAGGGCGGAGTTGGAGGGCGGAGTTGGAGGGCGGAGTTGGAGGGCAGAGTTGGAGGGTGGAGTTGGAGGGCGGAGTTGGAGGGCGGTGTTGGAGGGCGGTGTTGGAGGGCGGTGTTGGAGGGCGGTGTTGGAGGGTGGACTTGTAGTTGGATGATGTAGTTGGATGGTGGTTTTTGAGTGTTGACTTGGAGGGTGGAGTTAGAGGGCAACTACCGCCATTTTACATTTAAAATGGTAACATCCATGTGAAGCACTCAAATGGGGAGAGGATGTAGCCTACCAGCTGGGGCGGTCGATCTCAAATCTGGGGAACGGGTTAGAGTCTTGGCAATGACGCTCAACACCCTGTGATTCTGGGCAAATCACTTAATCTCCTCTTGCGTAACAAAAATGAATGTGTCCATCTGTAAGGAAACTGGTGCTCATGTACAGCGCTCTGATACCAGAAACCTTCGGGTCAAAGTGCGCTATATAAAACTACGAGGGAAAAAATCTTAAATAAACAAGATGGGCTGTAAAAGCCTCTACCAAGAGAGCAGGATATATGAACACTGTCTGCCTTGCCTCTACCTATGCCTGTGCATAAGTTTTAGAACACCTGTACCAGGGTGGGAGGCCAGTTCAATTAGTAAACGAAAAATCTGACTTTACAGGGTGCGACAGTTTTTCACACTACAGCCTGACACCCTCAAGAAACTAGCAGCACTTTCACTAAGAAGAGCATCTACCTAACAGCACTACTTGTAATAAGGTATTTCCTTCAAATAGTGAAGCAAAAAAAAAAATATATTTACAGACGTTATTAAATTTTACATGAGTGACAAAATTGTAACATTATACAGGTTAATCAATCTGTGAGCTCTTCATGGTGATTTGGAAATCTTTCACAACTGATTGGCAAGCAGGTCTGCTTTTTCTCCCAATCTAACCTGTGGTCATAGTAAGTATCACGTATCACCTGTGAAATTACTGCCCTCTTTTTTTAATCAACTCTATCACATACCAGCGAACAGAGGAACATATCACACACCTTAGAGTTGCAGAACCACGAACAATAAATGTCTTACTTAGTTTACTGCTCACGTTTAACCCCTTCCATGCGTCGGACGGCCGGCGGCCGTCAGACGTCACGGTGGCCGTGTGCGGACGACGGCCGGGGGCCGTCCGAACCACGCCCAGGTCATAAATCACCCGCACCGCGGCGGAATTACCGCCGCGGTGAAGGGGTTAAGAAACTTGTGCTTGTCGACAGTTTCTGCTTTGTTTGCCACACTGTACTATCAGAGCACACGTCTGGAGTACGTATCGGATGTGTTTTTTTATGTTTAAACCTGACCCTGAACATTTCCCTCATAATATCTCTCCATCTTATCTGCTCAGGTACCGGTGCAAGAAAAAGCAATATGTGACGAAAGCAGCAGACACAGGCAGCAGTACTGTGATTTCCGGGCTCTAGCATAAAGACAAAGTAGAGAGAAGAGAGCAGAGGGGATAGAGAATTAGATAGAGGCAGGATGAAACGGAGAGAGTAGAATGGGGGTGGGAGATGGCGGGGGTGTGGGAGGTGGGTGAAAAACACTGAAAAAATACACTCGAGAGACATGGGAGAAAAAAAAATCTCTGCGAGGGACGGGAAGTGTACCTTTGGGAAAGGGAGGCTGTGAAAGTAACACTGAAAGGAGGAGGAGAAAATAAATAATTGGGGGCTTGCAAAGAGAGAGAGAATGACTGGAAAGACGAGGAGACAGAAAAGGGCTACTGCTGGGAGAATGAGCAGAAAGAGTGGGGCAAATATTGCAGAGAGGTGGTAGAAAAAGTCACTCTAGAAGACATGCACTGTTTAGAAATGATTAATTAGAATAAAGTGTAGAATTTCGAGAGAGATATGGGAGAATGAAAGAGACATTCGCACCAGGAGAAGACTCAGAGAGACTGTAGAGAGATGGACAAAAATATGTATTGGAGAATGCAGTAGGAGAAAGAAACATAAGAGAAAGGACTTGTTGAAAGAGAAGGTGAAGAGACTAATCATTGAGAGCGGCAGATGGACAAAGTACAGCGCTGGGGAAAATTCACGCTTGAATGCCTGAAGTCGGAAGGGTGGGAGGGAACCTTTGAAGTGTGAAGCTCTCTCTGCATTGCTGTGGCGTGTCTGAAGCGCGTGCACGGGCACATGAACTGCATGTAATCCGAATCCGCGCTTGGTTCAAAGAGTTTGTTTCAGCTACAATAGATCGACATCTGCAATGCGCAAGCGCATTGGCAGAGGTCGACCTAAAAATAGTTAAATCACATACTCATTTAGAGCACTTCATTATTACACTCTTTACGCTAATGCACTACAAATACTGATTATAATTGTATACTGCGATTACATGAGGCCAAAAGTGCCCACATATACGTGGCCATATCAAGTTAAAAGAGTGGAGCAAAATTTGGCTACTCCAGTGAAATGGCAAGTATGTGTATTTCACTCAGAAACTTTGCCTCTCCCAGGTGAAATAAAAGGTATGAAATCCAGAATAACCTTAGCAGGCAATCTTGCTTTGCCAGAAACGTCCGACACACCACGGTCTGACAGGTCAGTGCTTGAGCAGGTCTGGTGGGTGGTTTTTTTTGTTGATTTCCCTGACATTGCCACAAACAATGTCAGCAAACATAAATGCATGCAGTCTCCCATATCCTGCAGAAAAACGAAACATAAATATATATAAATATATTCGTTAGTTCAGCTTACCAAATGGTTATATTATTCTATATTTAACATGCATATAGGTACTTCATAAATAAATACATTTGTGTCATAACTATTTATCTACAATTGCTTCACTATTGAATTACAATTTCTTTTTTAAATTATAAAAACAGATAAATTAGCAACATTTTAAAATGTGAGTTTATGAAATACAACAAAAATCTAGATATATTACCTTCCTTATAAATATATATTGTCAGTGTACTTATGGATCTTTATATTTATTACTTTACTCCTAATTCAGCATCTTAAATGCACTACCATATCTCACCCCATATCTATCTCAAAAAATCATCTACCTCCACACTCTGACTCATCCCAAACCTCATTCAACTACTCTCTCAATATACTACCCTATTTCTAACCCTTTACCTCTCTCAAATCGTCCTCTACCTCCACTTCCTTCTCATCCCACACCCCATTCTACTCATATGATGCCCAAAATAACTCTTCTAGTATCTTCCCCCTACCCTCCCTGCATTATCTTATACCTTTTTGACTATTCAGATCTCCCAAACAAGTCTTTCTAAACCCTTCTCCCATGTATTTTTCCTAGACTCATTCGATAACTTATCTTTCTCCTGAATCCACTTCTAGAGACTTTTCCCTTCTCAATCTCTCCCTTACTCATCCTAAACCACCTCCCACTATGATCTCCAAATAAACACTTTCTAGATCCTTCCCTCTACTGTCCCTCCACTATCCTTTTCAATCCAACTAACAGACTCACATATCCACTGCTCAAATTAATTAAATATTTCCCTATACTAGTTCACCACTAATCCCTTTTGTGTTCCAGAGTAGCATGCAACTCGTAAAAAAGCACTTCAAAAAAGCACTTCAACACCTTGTATAGGGTAGTAAGCGCTGTATAAATGCAATTAGAATGTACAAGTACCCCTGGTATAGTGCTGCGCCTTGGATTATGGTGGTAATGGAATGATTCTGGTCCCGTTTTTCAGTTTATGAAAATACGCACATGTACCACTATTATACATGCATAGAATGGCAGAAGAACATGTGAACACTTGATGAAAATGATAAATTGTCTGTATACTGAACATATATTTACTAAATATTCCAGGTCTAATTAGTTTTTTACATGATATATATAAACTTTTGTATGGGGCATATACATATATAGGGTGCGTTTCTTCACAAACTGAAAAGCTGGGGCAAAATTAACTACCACTGTCTGTAATATTAGTGTAACCCGTTTGCTGTCCGAACCTATAAGGTCTCCGTATCCATTTGACAACATTGCTGTGCGAGCCAGTAAAGTCTGTTTAGCTGTGATGTGTGGTCTGAGATTGAGAGATTTATGTATTTCTTTCTTTTTCCACCTTGCTCCGTCCAATGCTATTCTCATTCATAATGTTATATTTGCAAAGTAATTATAAGGGGCTTGATTGGAAAATGAAAGGAAATGAAATATTCTATGGCGAATTAAAAGCCCTGTGAAATTGAATTTTCCGAATACCAGTATCATCTTTGGCTTTCTTAACATTTATTAGATACATTGTGCTGAAAATGCAATAGTTTGCCACGTTCTCAAAATTAACTTGGGCCGGGTAAACCTGCAACATTCCTAGGGAGGGAGACTAGACCAATGCACCATGATAATAATAGAAAAGTTCAGGGTGTAAATAATTGTGAAACTTATGCTGTAATATCTGGGTGTGCATATTAAATATCGAAGTAAGAGTATCGATGGTACTAAATATCGATAAAAAATATTAACAGGTAAGTAAGGTTACATTTTCTATACCTACCTCTACTTTTATGTACCTACCCAGTAAATATAACTTCAAGGCATGTAGATGTTGGTCAAAGCGCCGGGACGCCCCTTCGCTGGGGCAGCTGTGCGCTATAGAAGTCCAATTAACATAACATAACATAACATGTGGAGCTAGGAATAGAAAACCTACTTCCCGATATCGATATGCACTTACCTTTCAGTATTCTGTGCCACGATATTCTGACCTTGACATCACTGTATGTTGATATTTATCATGATAATATTCAGTAGTACACTCTAAAATGTGCAGTAGGCATGTTGTCAGAAAATTCTCATGGGGACAATACACCCCAAACACTCTGCCAAGAAGTCAGTACTGCCGTCTGGGGCAGGTATTATGCTGCACCACTTTCAAAGATTACCAGCCAACCCTGCCAAAATCCAGCTCTAATCAAGCTTATTGAGCATAGTTTCGGAAATTCCTAATCACAGTTCAAGGAAACTGAATCCTTGTAATGCAAGGATTGAAAAGAAGAGGTAAATAGCTTGAGGTACTAAAAGAAACCTCAAGCCTTCAACACCAATGCACCGTTTTATTCATTCAGTGTGATTAGTATCCTTTAATAATCTGGTCTTGCAAGGTTCCCCATAAATTTGCAAAAGTGTGGCAACCATTAATTATTCACTTCAAGGGTTTTAGAGTTGTAAAGAGGCATTGGAAGAACCACAAATTGCCTTTCTGCAGCAGTAGCCATGGTAGAGTAGGTCAGTCGCTGTGGGGACTTTTTTTTACAATGATAGTGGGTTCATCAGTCTATTCCTCGGATCAAAATATGGACCAGGCACCCCCCGAAGTGAATGAAGTCAAGAACAACCATTAAAAGGCCTGCAGGACAGCCTGACGCCGGAGTGCAACATAATGTGATTAGTGACATTTGTCCTATGTTTCAATCCCGTAGGCCATAGAAGTATTTAAAATAGTCAGAAATTGGAGCTGCTCTCTCCCAAGTTTGATGAGAAGGGGGAATCGTTTAGGACTTCTGTGAGATGGCTAAAATGTATGTTTATACTTTTGCATAGCTGCACTTGCTGCTCATTTTGATCACTTAAAGTACAGTAGTGGAGGGGTCTTTGCATATATGCACTTCACTAGGAAATTGATATATTAAAAATAATTTCATTTAATGTGAATGGATTAAACAATGTGCGTACATTACGGGCCCATGATGTGCATCCTTATGCATAAGCCGGTTTTCACTTTGTTGCTAGGTTCTTTTAGTGGATGCAAGAAGGTCTTGGCCCTGGTGTCCTGGGAGAGGTTTTTTCTATAATAAAGTAGTTTGGTTTCCCTCCCAGTCACAAGGGTCTTAGGCAATCTCTATAGAATACTAAGGCCTGATTGATTTTAAATTCTTAAAGTATTGGCATTGTTATGGCTGATCATGGAATTTAACAAGGCTGCCCTCTATCCCCAATTTTATTTGCTATCTTTTGTAGAACCTTTGGACATCACAATTATAAATTATAAATATATAACCCACTCCTATACAGCAATGGCCAGAATGAAGCTTTATGCTGACTTTTTTTGAAGCCTGATAAGGAAATACAGGTGAGAATTTTACTTAGCAACTGTACCCCAGACCCTGTGGTTACTGAGGTGCGGGAGTCTTATAATAAAAGAGAAAAACATTATTTAGGGATTTAATGACATCCAATTTAGATGATTTATACAATTCAAATTACAGACCATTAATTTTTAAAGATAAATCTCTGGTTATAAGATTGAATTTGCTTCCTTCAATGATTCTGAGCAAAGTCCAATTAGAATGTCAGTTTTGCTTATGTCATATTTTATTTTTACAGCTGTTCCGTGCGTGTTATAGTCACTTTTCTTTAAAGAAAGAGCAAACATGTTCGCTTCATTTATTTGGGGTAACAGATCAAAGGTGTCAGGAGTTCTGTCAGGGGTGTCAGCAGCGCCAAGCACAATACGCCACTAACCTTAGGTACGGCCAGCAGGAACGATGCCGTGAAGATTAGTTCCCAACGTCCCTTAAACACTACTCTTACCACAATGCTATTACCACACTATGGGCAGAGAAGTATCCCAGGGAAAAGGGGAATGGGATAAAATAACAAAAGATATCCTATTCCGTCACAGGAGTTGGCAACCTTCTTGAAGCTTCCTCAGTGATCTCTGTATGTACGAGAAGGAAGAGCAGAATGAGTAGAACCACAACCATACACTATACAGGTAAGATGAAGGAAAACTGAGCTTTACACTTACAGAAAATAAACCAGGAAGTATCCCCACTTAGACTCGGCTGGGAAGCTATGCAGAAACACGCAAACCATTGAGCTAGAATTCACACTAGGCATGTATTACAATGTTAGCAGAGGTAAATTCCCCATTCATAAATGTGGAAGAAGTAGTAGGGCACCTAGAGAGGAGAGCGCCTTTACGCGCAGTCTCCGACTCTCTGAAGGACGACCCAATACCTGTGAGGGTGATGGTTCCAGTCGGAGATGAGGCAGGAAGACAGGCGGCTGAAAATGAGAGGAGAGCACCTTATGCGCAATCTCCGACTCTCATGTAGGAAACTCCACTCTAGGACTGTCTCTCCTTACTCCATGCGCTCAGTCTCCAAGGGGACTGCTGGATATCCGGGGAAGTTGTGAGTAGAGCCCCAGACACTCGTAATAGTGATACCTTACGTCAGGCGTCACTTGAGCCAGTCCAGCAGCCCTACACGCTCTTCGTGTCTTGTGCCCGAAAAATGAATATAAACGATGTCGGAAAACAACAGCGTTCTCCCGTTCGGATCTGGAACCGAGACGCGAGCACCCTCCTGACCCGGAGGTGCTTTGGGAAACCAGGGTGAAAGGTGACACAGCCGCGCTACTGAATAACGCGGTCACAGTACTTTCATAGACAGCTCTCCAGGCTGCAGCGTCTTCTTGCCACAAACGAGTGACGAAACTCTGGAAACACGGCAAGACAGGTCCGGTGAAAATGGCTCTGCAGGCAGTTTGTCAAGCCCCGTTACTAGAGTAGGCGGGGCTTAAGTAGGAGTTTGCTACTTCCTCCTTCCGGTGCATGCCCCTAAGCTTTGTGGGACATGTAGTTCCATGCCGATGTCTACCCTTACACATTCGTGTCATTCGAATCCGTGAAAGGTGAGGGATGCCTGCACTGTATGTACCCATAATCGTGAAAGAACCCCCTCTCGAGGACCGCCGACTCGGTGGTCGACTCGGCTTCCCCGGGTTGGCCAGATGGAACTGTTCCACCAGGTCGGGACAGTTTAGGTTCCCCACAGGTTCCCAGGTCCGGTCCTCTACTCCGAACCCCTTCCAGTCTACCAGATATCGTACCCTCCCACGTACCAGCCGGGAATCTAGGAGGGACTGCACTTCATACTCCTCCTGTCCTTCCACATCAATGGGGAGAGGTCTAACTGGCAGCCTCATACTAGGCGGACATGGCTGGAGAAGGGAGACATGGAAGACTGGATGGATGTGCCAGGACACCGGTAGGGACAGTTTCATGGACACAGGATTGATCACCTCTTCTATGCCATAGGGGCCTATGTATCGAGGTTTGAGTTTGTTCACCCCTTTTAGATGAAGGTTTTTTGTACACAACCAAACCTTATCTCCAACTTGATAGGAGGGTTCTGGGTTCCTCTTCTGATCTGCGTGATGTTTTTGTGCTTTTTGGGCCGAGAGCAAATGCGATCTTGCGCCTAATAACACGGCCTTGAGGTGAGCATGATGTTCATTTATGCTCGGCAGTTGGGAATGGATGGCCATTCGAACGGAAGCATATTAGGGTGATAGCCGTTGATACAAAAGAAAGGGGAGCAACCCAATGTGGAATGTTCCATGTTGTTGTAGGTGAACTCCGCAGTCCATAACAAATTATATCACTCTGTGGAATTCTGTAGGGAAAAGCAACGGAGGTACTGCTCAAGAGTTTGGTTCAAGCGTTCTGTTTTCCCATCCGTTTGAGGGTGATAGCTGCTTGAGAGTTTTGCTTCTATTTTCATGGATTTGCACAATGCTTTCCAGAAATGGGATGTAAATTGCGACCCTCTGTCAGTGATCAATACGCTCGGAATTCCATGAAGCCGAACGATGTTCTGCAGAAATACGAACGCCAGTTCAGAAGACGTGGGTAAACGTTTGAGCGGTATAAAATGGCCCATCTTTGATAAGTGGTCAAAGACAACCAAGATAGTTGTTAACCCTTCACAGGGTGGCATTTCAATGATGAAGTCCATTGAGACAGTATGCCATGGTTTGGGAGGAATGGGGAGAGGGTGCAGAAACCCTGCTACACGGAATTTCGGCTCCGGGGGTCAACTCAATCCTGCAATCGTATACCCTATGTGGGGGTAGTTGAGTGGCCAATTGTTTATCAAAAACCGTTCGGTAGTCTTCATATTCTCCTGGCAAGGAAGTACTACAACAGTAAGCGGGAGTAGGGCAAGCAGAGGCCATCAGTACGGCCATGGAGTCTTCGTGAAGCACCTCCGAGACCCCCTTCATGTGAGTACAATGTTCTTGACAATATAAGGAGTTCATCTGAACTGTGCGTTCTGCCCATCCTATGGCAGGGTTGTGCACGGTAAGCCAGGGCATGCCTGTATGAGGCGGAACTGTGGAGCATCTATAACATCGAATTGGATGGTCTCGTAATGGTGTTCTCCCAACCTTATGAGGAGAGGGACTGTGTGATACCAGACAGGCCCTGATGTGAGGGCTGTTCCATCCACAGCGTGTTCTTGAGTGGGTGCTTTCTTCTTTTGCCATTCCACCCCTAAGGTTCTGGAGTATTCCTGGTCAATACAATTGCCGGTTGCTCCCGAGTCCAACAATGCTGCCACTGCGATGTGATGGTTTTCTTCTAGGTATAAATGTACATTAACTGTGAGATGAGTAGCGGTACTTATGGGGGTACGTGCAATCACCGAAGAGATCGTCGTCCAGGCGCTTGTTGAACCAGTGACCTCCCCCTGATTCATGCCTGTTCGTTTTCCGACCCTTCCTTAGCCCTGATTGCAGCTTGTCCTTTTTGAGTCAGGTTTTGGGTAGGCAACTGGGCTCGGCATTCTTTAATGAAATGGCCTCCTTTTCCGCAATACATACAGAGCTTTAAATTCCTCCGTTTGTCCCGTTCTTCGGTAGTAAGGGGACCCCTGATTCCCCCTATCTGCATGGGTTCAGGTCTATCGCTCTGCTTAGAGGGTTCTTCAGGATGGGGTTTCGGTCTTGAAACCAAAAAACGGACATCAGTTTTCGATCGGTCTCCTTTCCGTTCTTGCAGACGGTGATCCAGTTGCACTGTTAAATCGATCATCTCTTCGCAGGTCGGGGGTAGTTGCACCACCTGTGATAGGACATCCTTTAGGTCACCCCGTAACCCTTGATAAAAGAGGGAGGTTCGTTTTTCTTGAGGCCAATCAGATTCCACTACTAGCCGGTTGAAGGTGGTGATGTATGAAAGGAGATCCTGAGAGCCCTGACGAAGGGTCAGTAATTCTCGGTCTAACGATAACATGTGTGACTTGCGATCAAACAGTTTCCGCATTTCCAAGCAGAAACCTGCAAAATTATGCCAGACAGGATCGTTGCGTTCCATTAGAGGAATAGTCCAGCTTGCCGCGTTTCCACCCAGGTATGACATTATAAACGCGGTCTTTGAAGCCTCCTCCTGAAACACTGCAGGTTTGCAGAGGAAATGCAAGCGACATTGGTTCAGAAAAGTTCCAAATTTTTTCGGATCTCCGTAAAACCGTTCTGGAGGGGCCAGGGGTATTCCCGTATTCTGCAGGACGTGCACGGTTGGGACCGAACCAGTAGCTGGAGGGAAGACTGGGCTGGTCGCGAAGAAACCTCCACCCTGCGTAGAGGTTTGGGGTTGCATGGTCTGTGAAGGAGAGGGCAGGAATGCGTCTCGTATATAGGACCTACCTCCTTGTCTAGAAATACCCGCCACCTCTCTTCTAATGGTACCCATCTCTTTCTTGAGTTCTTGGTTCTCTAGTCTGGAGGCTTGTACCTCCTGCTGCAAGGCATTGAAGCTTTCCAATAGCGAGGTTAATACTGCATTAGTATCCATCGCTCGGGTTGGCGATTAACTTGGGCTTGACAATCTGTCAGGAGTTCTGTCAGGGGTGTCAGCAGCGCCAAGCACAATACGCCACTAACCTTAGGTACGACCAGCAGGAACGATGCCGTGAAGAGTAGTTCCCAACGTCCCTTAAACCCTACTCTTACCACAATGCTATTACCACACTATGGGCAGAGAAGTATCCCAGGGAAAAGGGGAATGGGATAAAATAACAAAAGATATCCTGTTCCGTCACAGGAGTTGGTAACCTTCTTGAAGCTCCCTCAGGGATCTCTGTATGTACGAGAAGGAAGAGCAGAATGAGTAGAACCACAACCATACACTATACAGGTAAGATGAAGGAAAACTGAGCTTTCACTTACAGAAAATAAACCAGGAAGTATCCCCACTTAGACTCGGCTGGGAAGCTATGCAGAAACACACAAACCATTGAGCTAGAATTCACACTAGGCATGTATTACAATGTTAGCAGAGGTAAGTTCCCCAATCATAAATGTGGAAGAAGTAGTAGGGCGCCTAGAGAGGAGAGCGCCTTTACGCGCAGTCTCCGACTCTCTGAAGGACGACCCAATACCTGTGAGGGTGATGGTTCCAGTCGGAGATGAGGCAGGAAGACAGGCGGCTGAAAATGAGAGAAGAGTGCCTTATGCGCAATCTCCGACTCTCATGTAGGAAACTCCACTCTAGGACTGTCTCTCCTTACTCCATGCGCTTAGTCTCCAAGGGGTCTGCTGGATATCCGGGGAAGTTGTGAGTAGAGCCCCAGACACTCGTAATAGTGATACCTTACGTCGGGCGTCACTTGAGCCAGTCCAGCAGCCCTACACGCTCTTCGTGTCTTGTGCCCGAAAAATGAATATAAACGATGTCGGAAAACAACAGCGTTCTCCCGTTCGGATCTGGAACGGAGACGTGAGCACCCTCCTGACCCGGAGGTGCTTCGGGAAACCAGGGTGAAAGGTGACACAGCCGCGCTACTGGATAACGCGGTCACAGTACTTTCATAGACAGCTCTTCAGGCTGCAGCGTCTTCTTGCCGCAAACGAGTGACGAAACTCTGGAAACACGGCAAGACAGGTCCGGTGAAAATGGCTCTGCAGGCAGTTTGTCAAGCCCCGTTACTAGAGTAGGCGGGGCTTAAGTAGGAGTTTGCTACTTCCGCCTTCCGGTGCATGCCCCTAAGCTTTGTGGGACATATAGTTCCATGCCGATGTCTACCCTTACACATTCGTGTCATTCGAATCCGTGAAAGGTGAGAGATGCCTGCACTGTATGTACCCATAATCGTGACAACAGGGCATATTAGCTCTTCCAAACATAATTATTATTAAGGGAAATTTATAAAGTGCCTAATTACGCACAGATGGCGTGTCCCCGCGCTGTGGCGAGTGGGGTCAGCAGAGTCGTGCCGCAGGGTCAGCTCGGCTTACTGTGTGTAAAGGTGGGTTTTTAATTTCTTCCTGAAGCCGAGTTCAGATGGCTCCAGGCGAAGGTACAGTGGCAAGGCATTCCAGATTTTCGCGGCCAGGTATCTAAAAGACCTACCTCCCATGCGTGCCTTTTTTATCCTGGGGACCTTTAGTAGCCCTACACAGGAGGATCGCAGAGCACGCGCTGGCGTGTACCGGGTGATCAAACCCTGAAGGGGAGCTGGTGCCTTACCACCCAAGATGCGGTGGCATGTGCAAAGGGCCTTAAATTCGACCCTGCTCCTTACTGGGAGCCAGTGAAGGGCCTGAAGGGCTGCCTTGGATGCTGATCTCTTTGGGAATTTCAGAATCAGGTGAGCCGCTGCATTCTGCAGCACCTGGAGGCGGTTAATCACCTTACTGGTGGCTCCCAGATACAGCAGATTGCCATAATCCAGACGCGATGTGACGAGGGCATGCACCAGCGTCCTGCGGACTGACGTGGGGAGAAGATCTAATACCTTCCGCAGGCTTTTTAGGACGCTGAAGCAGACCCCCACCACACGGCCTATCTGAGGTCCAAAAGACAGGTCAACGTCAAGCCACACTCCCAGGTTCCTGGCTTCTTGACAGGGTATAGGGACCTCCCCTAGACATGATGGTCACCATGGCGATGACCAGACAGATGGGCTCCCCCCCGTCACGAGCACCTCAGTCTTGCTGCCATTTAGCTTAAGACAGTTGGTGGACATCCAGGTAGCCAGTTCCTGCACGCAGGCCCTGAATCTGTCCACCGCAAGACCGGGCGCGCGCGACAGGGAGATGACCAACTGCGTGTCATCGGCATAGGACACTATGTGCAGACCATGGCTTTCAGCGATGGGCGCCACCGGGGAGACATAGAGATTAAATAAGGTTGGGCTCAGGGACGAGCCCTGAGGCACGCCCTGGCCCAGGCCAATCTCCCTAGAGTCACAATCTCCCTGGCGAACCTGAAAACCTCTCCCTGTCAGGAAGGACTGGATCCATTCAAGTGCAGCTCCTGATATCCCACCACCATTCAGACACTGTAGCAAGGTGGTGTGAGCTACAGTGTCGAATGCTGCACTTAGGTCCAGTAGGATGAGAGCCATAGTCTGGCCCTCATCCACCCCCTGACGTAAGGTCTCCACTGCCATCAGATGCGCTGATTCAGTCGAGACCTACAGACAGCTTGTCCCTGGGAGAGAGTGAGGAACACGGACCTTACTGTGGCTTGATTACTTCATTCAGAAAACGGGCCAATTTTAACTGCCGGCCTGAACTGAGGCCAGTGACCGGCCGCTTCCCTCCCCGTGGTCTGCATAGCCAGACCTACACGCGCAAAAATAATGTGAGCCGCCCTGATACCCGCAAGCTTCTGAAGCCTGACACCACGCCTTAAGTCCTGCTCTGCGCCTATTGCAGGTGTGAACACGATATACCTACGACACGGCAATCTTTGTGCCCGCGTGCAGAATCTGTTTCCCAGTCCCTGTCCTGAAGAGAACCTTGAATACTTAGGTTCGAAACGCGTCGACAATACCACCCTGTGGCTACAACAAAGGGTGCCGCTAGGATGTAAATCATACCACCACTCTGTATCCTAGCCTCGCAACCCTATTTAACATTACACCACAGGCTTTCGTTGACAGGCAGGCTTGTTTTCGATCTCAACCCCGCCTGTCACTTGGTTTTTTCAATCTCTAGGACTGGTGCCCGTTTGTTTACTTATGGACTAATCTCTGCACTGTATATAATTGCAATTTATTTGAATTATTATACATATGTGATTGTCTTTTGGTGTGTCTAACCAATTTTTTGTTTGATTCTTTGTTGTAAATTTGTAAATGTGTGCATTTGTAGATACTGTATATATGAACCTTTTGAATTGACAGTGGTTTTGTTTGTGCTTGTGTTTCAAAAAATTGCTGATAAATGTAAAAAAGAAAAATAAACTTGTTTGGAAAATTAAATCCAGTGGTCACATGGTACAGATTGACTGTGTGTCTGGGGAATTGTTTCACGAATAATCCTGTCCAGCCACCTTGTTCTGTTTTTCCTATTGTTGAGATCCGGGTTGGTCAGATGTAGGATCCGATACCTTTACTGTTTCACAGATTCAGTCGAGTGGCGGGGACGGAAACCAAACTGGGTCTCGTGCAGGAGGGCAGCCTCTTCCACGAAATCCATCAGTTGTGTGTTTACATCATATTATTTTGCAACCTTTACTCATATCAATCAATCAATCAATCACAAGAATTTGTATAGCGCGCTACTCACCCGAAGGGGTCTCAAGGCGCTGAGGGGGGGAATGGTGGGAGGGAGTCGCTATTGCTCGAACAGCCAGGTCTTGAGTTGTTTCCTGAAGGAGAGGTGATCCAGGGTCAGCCGTAGGTGAGTGGGGAGGGAGTTCCAAGTCTTGGCTGCCAGGCAGGAGAAGGATCTTCCTCCGACGGTGGATTTCCGGATTCGTGGGACGGAAGCAAGGGCGAGGCTGGCGGATCGGAGCTGGCGGGTGGGTGTGTAGAATGTGAGGCGTCTGTTGAGGTACTTCGGGCCCGTGTCGTGGAGAGCCTTGTGTGCGTGGGTGAGGAGTCTGAACGTGATCCTCTTGTTGACGGGGAGCCAGTGCAGGT
The DNA here is from genome assembly GCF_964261635.1 of Lissotriton helveticus. Taxonomy (NCBI): domain Eukaryota; kingdom Metazoa; phylum Chordata; class Amphibia; order Caudata; family Salamandridae; genus Lissotriton; species Lissotriton helveticus. The sequence goes on along the minus strand of NC_136061.1, from coordinate 218,036,734 downwards.
CTTTCAGGTGGGCAGAGATATGGCTGTGGCGAGGGATGTCCAGGATGAGTCGTGCTGAGACATTCTGAATGCGCTGGAGTCTTTTCTGGCGTTTGGCTGTGGTTCCGGCGTAGAGGGTGTTCCCGTAGTCCAGACGGCTGGTGACGAGGGCCTGGGTGACCGTCTTCCTGGTTTCTGTGGGGATCCATCGGAAGATCTTTCGGAGCATGCGCAGGGTGTTGAAGCAGGATGATGAGACTGCGTTCACTTGCTTGGTCATCGTGAGGGAGGAGTCCAGGATGAATCCCAGGTTGCGTGCGTTGTCCGTTGGTTTGGGTGCGCTGCACAGGGCAGGGGGCCACCAGGAGTCGTCCCACGCGGAGGGAGATGGTCCGAGAATGAGGACTTCCGTCTTGTCTGAGTTCAGTTTAAGGCGGCTGATCTTCATCCATTCTGCGACGCCTCTCATTCCTTCCTGGAGGTTGGCTTTGGCGGTGTTGGGGTCGTTGGTGAGGGAGAGGATCAGCTGGGTGTCGTCGGCGTAGGAGATGATGTTGAGGTTGTGTCGGCGGGCGATGGCTGCGAGAGGGCTCATGTAGACGTTGAAGAGGGTTGGGCTGAGTGAGGATCCTTGCGGGACGCCGCAGATGACTTTGGTGGCCGCGGATCAGAACGGGGGGAGGCGGACTCTCTTGGTTCTTCCGGCGAGGAATGAGATGATCCACTCCAGGGCCGCTCCTTGGATTCCGGTGTTGCTGAGGCGCTGTATCAGGGTGCAGTGGCAGACGGTGTCGAAGGCTGCTGAGAGGTCCAGGAGGATGAGGGCAGCCGTTTCCCCGTTGTCGAGCAGGGACCTGATGTCGTCGGTGGCTGCGATGAGGGCGGTCTCGGTGCTGTGGTTTGCTCGGAAGCCGGACTATGAGGGGTCGAGGGCTCCGTTGGTCTCGAGGAAGGCGGAGAGTTGTCTGTTGACGATCTTCTCAATGACTTTGGATGGAAAGGGAAGGAGTGAGATGGGGCGGAAGTTCTTCAGGTCCGTGGGGTCCGCGGTGGAATTCTTGAGGAGGGCGCTCAGCTCGGCGTGTGTCCAGCTCTCCGGGAAGGTGGCGGATGCGAAGGAGCTGTTGATGATTTTCCGGAGTTGGGGTGCGATGATGGAGTCGGCTTTGTTGAAGATGTGGTGTGGGCATGGTTCGGTAGGGGAGCCGGAGTGGATGGTGTTCATCGTGCGGGTGGTCGTCTTCGGTGCTGACCGGGGTCCAGTTGCAGAGGGTGGTGGCTGGGGGTGCTGGTTCGGCGGTTGGGTGCGTGGTTTGTGCGCCGAAGCTGTTGTGAATGTCGGCGATCTTGCGGTGGAAGAACGAGGCGAGAGAGTCGCAGAGGTCTTGCGATGGAGTGATGTCGGTGTTGCAGGCGCTGGGATTTGAGAGCTCTTTGACGATGCAGAAGAGCTCCTTGCTGTTGTGGGTGTTGTTGTCTAGTCCTTCTTTGAATGCTGTCTTCTTGGTGGTGCGGATAAGCTGGTGGTGTTTGCCGGTGGCGTTCTTGAGGGCGGTCATTTGTTCTGTTGTCTGGTTGTGGCGCCAGGCTTTCTCGAGGGTGCGGCAGGTTTTCTTGGAGTTTTTGAGGTCGGTGGTAAACCGACCTGCTGCCGGGTCTGCTGGGGGGGTTCTTCAGTGGTGCGAGTTCGTCGGCGCAGTCGGTGAGCCACAGTGTGAGGTTGCCGGCTGCTTCGTTGGGGTCCGTTGTGTTGGCAAGAGGGTTCTGGCTGAGGGAGGTGGTGAGCTGGTCGGCGGTAATCTTGCTCCAGCTTCTGCGGGGAACCTGTTGCGGGTGGTGGTGGGTCGTGGTTCTCCTGAAGTTGAAGTCGACGCAGCTGTGGTCTGTCCAGTGTAGTCCGGTGGAGTGGCTGAAGGAGATGTGCTTGCTGGAGGAGAAGACGGGGTCAAGCGTGTGGCCGGCGTAGTGGGTGGGGGTGTTCACCAGTTGCTTGAGTCCGAGGTTGGCGAGGTTGTCCAGCAGGGCGGCGGTGTTGCAGTCCTTGTTGTTCTCCAGGTGGAAGTTGAGGTCCCCTAGGAGGATGTAGTCTGAGGAGGTGAGGGCGTGCGGGCTGATGAAGTCTGCGATGGCTTCGCTGAATTGAGTGCATGGTCCCGGGGGTCTGTAGATGAGAGTGCCTCTGAGGGTGGTCTTGGGGTTGGTGTGGATCTGGAAGTGAAGGTGTTCGGCGGCGGTGAGGGTGTCGTCGGAGTTGGTCGTGATGCGGATGGTGTTTCTGTGGAATATGGCAATGCCTCCTCCGGTTTGGTTGACGCGGTCCTTCCGGGTGATCTTGTAGCCCTCCGGGATGGCTATGGCGATGTCGGGGGCTAAAGAGGCGTTCATCCAGGTTTCCGTGAGGAAGGCGACGTCTGGTGAGGTTGTGTCGAGGAGGTTCCAGAGTTCCACGGCGTGCCGGTGGACGGAGCGGGTGTTGAGCAGGATGCACTTGAGGTGGTTATTGCTGGTGCTCGGCTTGGCGGGCGTGGTGCAGGTTCGGAGGCAGGTGAATCGGCAGGCTTGGCAGGTGAAGGGTCCGTGTGTGCGCCTCGGGGTAGCTCAGTAGCAGGCGGCGTTTTGGCCGGCGTTGAGTGCGTGGAGGGTGGCGGCGTCGTAGGTCCGTCGGGTGCGCTGGCATCGACGAGGACCAGGGGTTCTGGCACTGGGCGTGGTCCAGGCGCGGACGGGCGCAGACGGGCTTGCCTTTGGCGCGCCTTTGGCGCACAATCGGCGCACCCGCTGCACTCGTCCGCTGCGCGTTCGCCGTGCGGCCTCCATATGAGGGGCTGAGGGAGGGAGGAGCAGCTGGGAGGTGGGAGCGGGGTGGCGAATGGGAACGGCGGGGGGGGCGGGACCGCAGGGAGCAGCGGCGGGAAGCAGAGGGCGAGGCGGGAAGCTGGAGGGCACAGAAGGTAAAGGGGGAACGAGGGAAAAACCAATAAAACAGATAACAGAAGGCAAAAGGGGAACGAGGGGAAAACCAATAAAACAGATAACAGAAGGCAAAAGGGGAACGAGGGGAAAACCAATGTAACAGATAACAGAAGAAAAAGGGGAACGAGGGGAAAACCAATAAAACAGATAATAGAAGGCAAAAGGGGAGCGAGGGGAAAACCAATAAAACAGATAACAAAAGGCAAAGGGGAACGAGGGGTAAAAACGGCGAAATCACAGGCACAAAGGAAACGAGAGAAATACAGAAGGAAACAGCGGTCAGAGCGCAGCACACAGCACGGGGACGACCACGTGGTGGCTAGGGGGGTGACCTACCTCATATGTCTTTAAGATATACAAACATGCATTTTCTCATAGAAAATTTTGATATTGAGTCTTGAATTGCATGTGATTTTGAGATGAATACCATATATGTAACCTTATTGGTGTCCCTGCCACATTGTCTTATTTTACCGGTAATACCATTATGTCATGACTGTGCCTATAGTCGCCAAATTTTGATTGTCCATATACTGATTATATTTGTGTTAATAAAAAACAGTTTAAAAAAAAATGATATTAAATTAATGATTATTGTTCTTAATGAACATAGAAAAGACAATATAAATAGATGAAAATCTTAAGAAAGCTTAATATATGGTTTTGCAGTGGTTTTTAAACAAAAAGAGCAGTTTAAAAAAAATTGAAACCTTTTTTCATTCTAAATATCAATTCTGCAACTTGTAAAGATTTAAATATGATTTACCTTCTTTTTCTTAATAAAATAACAGTTTCTAAATTGCAAAACTAATGGCTTTGATAAATTGCCAGCTGTTGTTATCAATGGTGTTTGGCAAACATGGGCAAGTCTTGAATCACGGATAACAAATCATAAAGGTTGGTTGATATGGTTCTCTAATGCTATACATTGTTTTATTTCTTGTATTGATCCCCAAAATAAGGTCAGTTAACTCTTGAAAAACATATTTGGTTAGTTTAAAGTAAGAGGATGTCTTTCCTAGGATTCACCTAAATGGAAATCAGAGGAGAATGTCATTATTTTTCGGGATGTGTATAAAAATATAAACAAACTGAATTTTATTGTTTTGAGAAGGGCCAATTTTCATAGAATGCAAGTTTTCATTAAATGGGTAATATAGTGCATGCCAACGTTCTTGAACTGGATAAATTATGAACAATGATGACATTCTTTTTACCTGTCCATGTGAATTTGTATTGATTTATTTTTTTAATCGTGCTTGGTGTAGCTCCCTAATTTTCTCTGGAATAAAAAAGATATTCCAGCCGCACAACCCATAGCTTCACAGAGACAATCTGTCTACTTTCTTAATTTCAGCAATACTTCACTGTCTGACCTACTGAAGTAGATCTTTGGAATGTAACTGTTATGTACTGTGGGATAACCCTGCAATATATATTTGATGCCTGGGCTCTCCCTCCAAGACTTCTTCTTAAGTATCATACAGAGTATCCCATATATAAAATGATACCCGCTGCGGCTGTAATATGCACTGTGTTGATCTCTACGTGTAATCTTCACATGAAGGCAATGTGTGAGCATGCAACATCTACATGTCAAAAGCACAAGCAGCATCCCTTGTTAAAGATATATGAGGGACCTGATTCTTGTGGACTGGTATAACAGTTTCAAATGTGGGAGAGGCCAGTAGGTTACTTTCCCAAATCAGGCAACAAGGGAAAACGGCCTGCACAGCACTAGAATCATTTTGCTGCCATCTACTGCGTGCGGAGTTGACAGTAGTCTCCATTGGAGATGTACTTGGTGTGACCTCTCAATCACAGAACCCCACTCTTGGTCTCATCCCACAACACGGAAAGGTTTTAACACACACACATTATCATTGTGTGTGTTTTGAGATGGGAGTCAAAACACTACAGCTTCCTACGTGGATTTCAAATCAGGGCAATTCCTCTCTACAGGCATGCATACAACTTGCTTCATTCCAGCCAATATATTAGAGTTGTATAAAAAACGGTATTTTTGTTTTCAGTGCAAAGCGCAACTCTACCGTTACAGTTTTTGCATTCCAGGCAGTGCAAAGACCAAGTATGCTTCATTATTTAAATGTTGATAACCGGGGAATAACAACAATGACAAATCTCCCAAATCCGACAACAAGGAGCAAGTAGTCCTAAAGCTTTCCTGCGAAAATCCCTCTATGTATTACCTGGAAGAAATGACACCGGGAAACCAGTTCAGAAATTTGAACTGTGTGCTGTTGTATCTGTCGGTAACAACAAACCACACTTTATTCCCCATTCTGACCTGGAGAACTTGGGTTTGGGTGTTAAACCCGGTGGGGTAATCTTATAAATTTTCAGAATAGTGGGACTTATTTACAAGCGCCTTGCGCCGCTGGTGCGTCACTTTTAATATGGGGGGAAAGGGACGTTCCAGCGGCGCTAGGGGCTTGTAAATAAGCCCCAGTGTTTTTTCCTGGTTATTTCACTGCCAACACGGGCATGTGTTCACTTCTTGGTGCCTTTGTCTGGCATGATAGACACGAGGGAACTTAGATCTTCAACATATCCAATACATGTGCTTGCCCCAGTCTGTGTAAACTGCGCCCATTGACTGTATTTACTTCTTTATTTAAGCACTGTACATCATGTGATCCTTAGAGCTCCCAGGAAGGGGGAACAATAATACAAGCCATATACAGAGGTCTGTCCACCGTCTGTCCGATGGGGATCGGAGGAATAGTCCAAAGTTAAAGAGATGAAAAGGCCTTAGTGTTAGTCCATATGGGAGGTAATAGTTCCTTGGCTTCTGGTCGAAGAATGTTCTTTTATGATCTAAATAGCACCTTGTGTCAAGTTCATGGAAGCTCTCTATGCATGCAGCAAACTTCTCAGGCCAATATTACCTGCTCTTTTGATCTCGCCTGTAATAGCGCATGCGCAGCACGAGCTCTTGCTTGTGAAAGATATTGCATACAGCAAGGAACATGCAGCCTGCCCAGTGCTTAACATTTGTTGGCTTCATTGTCACTGCATTATAATTGGCCAGCACGAGCTGGATTCACATCTTCTTCTTTGGCTGAAGCAGGGATCAAGTAGTGATTGGTTGGTGTCTGATTGAGCTGTGATTGAGGTAGTTTCTCCCCTGTCGTCCTTGTTGAACCTCTTGCCATTTGTAGCTTTGTTTTACTCTGCCACATAGATTCCAAAGAAGCCTTTTTCTCTTTAGAACTGGTTGGTTATTCTGACAACAAATGCTTTTATTATGACAACTGATATTATCAGCTACCAAATGTATTTTCACTAAGACATGGATGCGATTACTTTCTTCACGCGATAGGATTTTTTGCCAAATATTATACGTTTTTTTGTCCACGCATGGGGAGAATAACTGATGTGCTCAGAAACACAAAGTGTTGCACCGAGGCCTAACAAGCACTGGCAAAGCCAATAGGTCTTGCCTTTGAGACTGTTGGCTCTGACATTGCCTTTGGTTCATGCTGTACACGCAGAGGTCTTCAATCTGTGGGGCGCGACCCCCAGGGGGGCCGTGGAGCCACAGGAAGGGGGGCGCGCATTCCCCAACCGAGCTCTGTGCCAGAGAGAGCCTCGCACTGCGAGATGCTCTGAAGAGCAATCCTATTGTGCGCACTTCACACCAACAGATGATGGAGGAAGGGTCTTGGCAACAACAACCATTAGGAGGCAGTCAGGCTCTGCAGGAGGCCAGTACTAGCTTAATTGACCTCGTGCTGGGTCTGTTATGCACTGCGTCTACAAGGGAAGGTGCGCTCTGGGTTTGGAGGGGGGGCTGGAGCAGGCCCTTCTCAGGGAGAGGAAAATGGGATGGAAATCAAAGGCCAGAACCACCCAACTTCAAACTATCCTTACCTTCTGCTATTTAGAAACTTGTCATTTTTCCTGTTTTTTTTCCACCTAGTCTACACAAATGCTTTCGCTTTTTTTTTTATTGTGGTGCATAAAAAACCTGTACTGTAAAGGCATTTGACACCTGGTGCTAGAATATTTATATTTCCTTTCAAATACATGTTTGAAGATTATTTGTAAGATTTATTTCTATTAACTTTTAATGTTTGATTATTTGCTCTCATTGAGGCATAATTCTGCCAAATGTTATATTTATACAGTGCAATTGCATGACCTTTCATGTATGAAGATGGTTTCCGCAGGGAAAGTACTGGCACACATATTTAAATAGCCATTCCCCTACTTTCTGGAAAAAGACAACCGGTTAATTCTCATAGTTAATATGCTTCAGCTGGAGTGTCATTCAAGGAGTGTCATGTGCCATGAAACGGAAGCCCGCAGACAGTTAACTCTCAGGGTGAAGCAGCTTGACTGAAAGAAATACAAACGTGTGCTAGGTGCAAATGTAAATAAAGGGTGCTTGAAAGCAGGTACTGATTTTAATTGATCGAATCAGTCAAAGCTTTGTGATGACACAGATGCATTATTTTTGAGTGGTAGTGCAAAGAGAACAATTGAGCTGTGAAGTGTGTGCTTTCAATTGAAATTGAATTTGAATAATGCTTACTACCCCCAAGAGGTGTTGAAGGGACAGTTTTGTAAAAAAAATATGTTCAATCTGGCTATTACTAAAATGCAAGTGTTAAATAATGACTTGCATATTCTCAGTGCTTTCTGTAACAAGCTGTAACCTTCTAGCACAAAAAATGCCCACGTCACTATTCTCCACTGCACCATCAAAGAATTCATTCTGTGGGTCCCTGTTTACACATAGACCTCTGAAGTGCATTAAACCAATAAAGGTGTCATAATATACTATTGGGCATTTCCCACTAAGTAACAACTTTTTAAATGTATTTTTCACTTAAACTACCAGTTATTTTATACGTAGCTACCTGGCCGTGAAAAACCTAAATATTTTTACAGAATACACTGTTTAATAATATTTCCCCACCATAAAAATGATTTGCCACAGGAATTAAGGGTGTGTATGGTTATTGATGGAGAGTAACAGGTTCTAGAATATTTTGTCAGGAGAGGGTCCTTACACCTAAAAACGTTTGAGGAGAGGGTCCCGATATCAAAAAGTTTGAAGACCTCTGCTGTACAGCATGGGCATTGCTGACATCGACAATGATTTGTAGCCATGCTGTATAGCAGCATGACTAAAAATAATAATAATAAAAAAGGACTATGATGCATCCAGCGTTAATGCTCTTTTCAAAAAAGTGCAATAGCCCTGGCTGCATCATAACACTTTTATAAATTAGTTTTAGCCACACTGCAAAGCATCTGTGCTACTGTATAGCATTGATACAAAGCATTGCCAAAGCCTAAAGCTCTTGTAGGCAAGATCCATTCGCTTTGCCAATGCTTGTTAAAAGAAGGCAGAGATTTTCACTCCAGGTTAAGTGCCACTTCCATGAATATTCTGCTTGTGCTTGGGCAAGGATGTCTTCAGAAGAGCGATCCGTGGTGAAATGACGAGCACACGTTAAGTGCACCAGTGCCTGTAAAAATCATTAAATTACAGCAGTAGACGCTGGTCCCCCTTGGAGCGAGGATGTGGTGTAATGGCCAGAGCTGCAGGCTTAGGAACTGGGGAAACAGATTTCAGTCTGGGCTTCGGCTCAATACATCCGGGGATTCTGGGAAATCACTTAATCTCCTTGTTCCTATAAAAAATGAATGTGTCCTTATGTAATGTAACTGGAGTCAGGAGCTCTCAGGCCAGGGGCCCGCAGGCCATGCACAGTGTTGTAGGGGCTCCCAGGCGTTGCGAGGGCTAATGTTGCGCAACTGGTGTTCAGGTCTATTAATTCTAAGAATTGAACCATTAGAACTATGTTTGCAATTTCTGAAAAGGTTTATGAACAATAAGGAGGGAGACGTCATTGCACGCAGGTGCCCCATTGTCAGTATTTGGCACTGTGGAAAAAGGTAACCGGAGACATGCATCGCTCCCACTAATGAATTAACTATTTCCTTCTCAGAGCCACTGCATAGCACAAATCCATACTTGCCAACTCGACACAGTGCCACCGTGTGACACACGATATCAGCTTCCATCACACAGTCACCTGGTGAGGAGCCGATATGACACGGTGACAGGGAAAACAAGCTGAAAACCACTGTAAACAGTGGTTTTCCAGCTCTTTTCCAAGGCTTTGAACTGCCGACGTACATTAAGGGGCGGGAAAACACCCCAGGATATCAGCAGCAGCCTCAGAAAGGTTTTTGACATTTTTTGGGGGGAGTAGGGGACTTGGGTGTGGGGTGGCTGCAAAATCGGCCCTGTACCAAAATCGTCCGAAACCGGCCCCGGCAAAGAGCTCGGCGGCACCTCCAACCCACCCGAGTGGGGAGGGGGATTGGGGGACGGCCAAGCACTTTGCCAGGGCCGGTTGTTGTTCCCAGGCCAGCCCTGCGGGGTGGGGTTCATAAGTGCCTTCGCGGTACTTCTTTTCATAAGGCACTGCCCCTTTCAAGGCCCCATACCCTCCTCACACTGGGGGATTGTTCTTCAAGTTGGCAGGTATGCAAATCTTACTGGTAGCCAGTCATGACACTGCAGCAAAATAGGCACTGGTGAACAAAACCCTGGCAGTAAGACACTGTAAAGTTTGCCTTCGGCTACAGGCCCAAGGCAGCCACTAAAATAGTAGAGTAAATGCTCAAATATTTGTTTCCACCCTCACCACAACATGGCGGTTGTTCTCAAGGTCAGACTGGGACAGAAATGATCAAGGAACCAAAATAAAAGTGGCACCAATTAGTGAATTAGACTGCTAAAAAAAAGTGGCCCATGTTGGCAAATTGTAGCAGTTTTCATCTTGTATAGACACTCTTTATAAGAGTTTTGCAAAGATATGGAAGACTGCATATATTCCAGCTTGCTTCAAGCAATGTTTGTTTTAATATCATTTTAATATCAGGGAAATCAACAGTAACAAGCAATGGCAAAGCCAATAGGTCTAGCCTATGCGAGATCTATTGGCTTTGCCAATTTGTTGTTTTTACCCATGTCGTAAGGCAATGCAGCTGAAAATGAAAAAAGCTTCATAGTGTTTTTTTAAAAAACGTTTAACCATGTATCACAGCATCTGCACGGCTGTAACATCGCTAAAAATACACCAACGAAGCAAAGTATCACTTGCACATACAAGAGCTATTTGGCTTTGTCAATGGTATTTTCTGTGGCAAGACGGGGTGGCAAGTAACACAGGACAGGCCAGAAGGCTTACAGTGGGCAAGCAACATTGTGGCAGGGTGCTGCGGGCTAAATAAAAAAAAATAAAAAAAATAAAGTTATGGGAAAAAACGCTATGTTACAGCCAGTGTGTTTTTGTTTTGTTATGGCAGGCGGGGACAGGCCAACAGACAGCAGGGGTATGGCAGGAGGGGGCAGGCAACACGAGGGGCAGTGGGAAGAGGGCAGGAGGAGCCTAGGAACACCACAGTCAGTGGGAGGAGAGTGGGATGGGGCAAGCAAGTGGGTTAGGAAGGATGGGAAAACACATACAAAGCGGTAGGGTGTTGGGAGGGACCAGGCAACAGCAACAACACCGGGCAGGCAACAACAACTGGGAAAGCAAGGACAATGGTCAAAGCAACTACGACGGCAAGCAACAAAAATAAAAAAATACCTGTAAAAGCACAAGCAGTGGAAGGACACAAATTCAAACAACAAAGAAGTACTTGAGCCTCGCTCCAGGGGAGGGACAATGTATTGCTTTGCCCACTTGCGTAATCTGAACTTACGCACACCACTTACTCACATAGAAACTCCAACACTCCACTGGAGGTAAAAATTAGCTTTATTAATATTGTAGGCAAAGGCAATAAGTCACTGAAACTAATAAATTCTTAGGCACCGAGTGACAGGCAATAGACAATGAATACTCCACACCATATACATAAATATGAAACTGTGAATACAGGTATATAAACAGTCAATGTACAAAGCACCTCACCAGATTCATTTGCAGCACCGGAGACTTCAACATCCCTGGGCCAAGCACTGAACACCAAGTCGGGAACCCTGTAGACCGGGGCCCAGGGAGTAATCTCTTCGTGCACCAAAGTTGTCCCGCGAGTGCGTCCACTCCAAGACTGAGTTCCTGAGCTCCACCCCACAGACACCGCTTTTTATAGTTTAAATCAATATGTTCGAGAAGCCTCTAGCAGGCTCTCTCGCCCATCGATTTGCAGGTGCTGGCCCCATCTCCGCATCAGACCCACCCAGACAGACCTGGCCAGATTCTGTTTGGGCGGTGCCGAGGCAAGACATTCCTTTCCCAATCTCCGGCCTTGGAGACTTGCACGGCCATCCTCCCTCTGTCCTAGCGATAAGTATGGAATGCATGAAAACACTCTGAAGGTACAACATAACCTCACAAGGCATCCTCACGAGATGCCTCGCACCTGCTTGTACTGGTTTACGTGAAAAACATGTTTGTTACTGCTGAAGTGTAACTCCCGGTCAAGGCAGCACAAAATGGAAGTGCGATGCAACAAAATGGAAGATCAGAGCATTGCATGGAATCGAGGTCAACATGTGATTTAGCACGTGTAAAATGGCAAATGCAGTACAGACAAACACACAAAGAGGTAGTTGAGCAATAGGCTACTCTAAGCCTCCTGCAAGCCAATAAAATGTCTTGCAAACAACTATTCACACACAGTCGTAGGCGAGACCTAAATGACATCCAGACCGTAAAACAGTCCCACAAACAGGCCAGAAAATATGGCCCACACACTTCAGGTAATATCTGATTGCCCTAAAGGCCAGTCCAACCCTAGCCTCACCAACAGGAAAGCCAGTAAATAAGCAGGTGGACCAGGAACAGGAAGGCCTTACATAAATGCTTCTCCCTGGAATAAAAACAAGCATTGGCAATTCCAATAGGTCTCAACGATGGGAGAACTATTGGCTGTGTCATTGGGGCGGAGTGGCTATAGGAGTGGGGCGGAGTGTAATGCATGTACATAACATGCGTACTGAGGCACGAGACATTTTTTATTTACCAATCTAACATGATGGGCAGCTATGTTAGAGCAAGTAGTACGAAAAATAAAAAAAATGTGCACACCTGTAAATAAATGAAGTGAACAGTCCAGCAGAAAGAAAGATGTGTGGGTGGTGTCAGACCAATAGGGAGAAGCCACAAGAAGCCTCGCAGAGCAACGCATGCACGGTATATATGTATTAACTTTGTATTATATATACATGCTGCTAGGCTCGTCCTAAAAACAAACAGTATAGGTAGAAAGAGAGACGGAGAGGAAGGTGGTGAGAGGATGAGGCAGACAGGTAGAGACAGAGATGATACAAAGTTATATATATGATTTCTTGCTAGCATAGACTTCCAGTGAGTTTTGCATACCTAGCAATGCATTTATTTGCCCATATTATACAGACCAGTGATTTCACTATGAAACAAATAATGCTGACATGGGCAGCAGCGCATTCAGAAATCAACAGAGCATACAAATGAGGGGATGTCCTGAATTTACAATGCTATAATTAAAATTAGTGAATCAATATGAACCAAAAAAACAGGCTGAAGACATTTTAGCTTCGCTGGGTGAACATCCTATCTACGATTCCCTTATTTCTAAGCACTCTTGTCGGTCCATTACAGGCGTTACACCAAACAGATTAAACGGCCCGCCACTATTCGTTCTCAACATTTTCTTAAACAACATTTCAGAGAATATGAAGTTTGACCACAACATTGTAAAGTCCTTGTTTCTAAATTCTCGTTTAGTTTTTATACTTCCGCTGTTGCTGACTGCCATGCTACACCTGGCATTCCCCTTGGGAAAGCTACCTGTGCGACGAGGGGAACGTTTCTGAGTAGAATTCCAATATGAAGACCAAAGAGGAAACGTTCTGCTCTTCAAACTGGCTGCCTTATCATACCCGAGGTGTGTGAGGATACAATATGTCCGCGTAACATGCAGTCTCGTGAAATTCAAAGCATTTAATACATTTTAAAAAATGGAGAGAAAAAATGAAACCAATACAATTTATTGTGTGGTTTTGATGGAGCGCATTGTTTCCGAGGAACATCAGATATCTCCCCAAACCCTTCATTAGAATGTTTCTAGACACATATTCCGATCAACAATTCACAATGTCACATTGTTGTTCCTCGACAAAACATTTAAACAAGCGTGGCCGCTAAAGTGAAAGCAACCGTGCTGGAAATAAAACAAGCACTTGCAAAAAAAAGCACAGCGGCTTGTGTTTAATTAGTAACCTGATCCAAGACAAGGAATGCAGCTTCCACCCTGCGCACCGCTTCTCGCTCGCAAGAACAAAAAAAATGAGTGAGAGTGATCATTAAAAAAGAGGTGGGACAAGCACCCGCCTTAGCCATTTGCATGCTTTCATTATTGAAAGACACATGCAAAAGCCAATCCTATGTGTGGGAGGAGTCAGACCCACACAGAGTAAACAGAAGAAGCCTTACAGAGTAGCGCATGCGTCCTGCTAGGCTCGACCTAATAAGGAGTCATACGGAGCACCATATTGAAGGTAGAAACATGTTTACAATAAAAACAGGTAACATTATTTAAAGATGGATTAGCATAGCCAATACATCTGGCATAGGCTGAGAGCATTTGCCACTAACAACGCTTGTTTTTTTTTTTTGTCATGTAGTTCGTGAAAATGTATTATTGGGTTAAAAAATACACAGTTCACTGTGGTCTTTTTTGGACCCAAAAATGATTCTGCTTTTAACCAATTATTTTTCAGTTTAGAATTTGGGCATTGTATGGACCTACTCTGGCTGTAGATGTGATTTTTGGGAAAGGGCAGGATGCTGTCACTCACGTGAAGTTAGCTAATGGCTAAAGTGGGCTGATCCACTGCCCCATGCTCTATGCAGTAGTGAGAAGGAAAATGTGAATGACTCAACAGCTGTCCAATGGATGAAGAGGGCTAACTGAAAGCCCTCAACAAGTAGGCATATTATACCTATAAATTTACCAATGTCAAAACACTAGACCTATAAACCATTAGCAAGGACAGTGGACAACAACAGACAGTGGGCAATTAACTGTGGGAATGTCGCTGACATTTCAGCCATAATTGACTTTGACCCCATCCTTACACCATCTTAGGAAATGGCTGACAAGACCTGAATCAGAAGGTTTAGTGTTCAATGCTCGCGGCGAACCTTTTGTGTTTGCTCACTGGAGCATCTGCTTTGATCACTGACACCCAACACTGGATTCCTTTTTGAGGGAGGGTGAGAACAACAAACAATTTGTTGGGAAAAGCGAGACAAAAATTGTAAAATGAATAAACGAAAAGGTAAGCGGTAAAAGCAGGAGCTCTTTCTTTAATGTGATACATATCAGAAATCGTCATCGTAGAATGCAGCCAATAATCTCCGAACATCAACAACCTCAGCATTCTATAGGTAGCTCCACAGAGTGGAAGCCATAGAAGGGGCCAGAAAACAAAATGCATTGTTCCGGGAGAGCTAGAATGGCAACAACTTGGAAAAATTGCAAGATAAAATGCAAAACGAGTATATTGCCATATTAGAGCAGTGAAAGGTGAGCACAGCAAGGATATAACTCATACCCCTTTGTCAAAGAAAGGAATGCTAGTTCAGTACTTCTGAATAACTTTCGAGGATGGAGATCTGACACCAGGGAGTACTTTACAGCTCATCAACTGAGCTTAATTCTCTCTGTGAAGAGCCAGACTTAATTGAACCTGGAAGTTCTGTTTCTTTCAGGTGCTAAGGAAGTAGGTGCTTCAGGTTGATAAAATATTTCTCCTTGTGGGGTTTGTCAATCTGATATTTGTGTGAAGGGGCCTGAAATATACTGAAATATACTGACTTTATGCAATGCATGGTAAGCCACTGAACATTATGCATAGGAGGAGTACAAGTTTAATTTGAGATGAAATGTGATGCCTTTGCTCACACAGCGCTTAGCTTCAATGTCCATTCCTAGCCACCAGAAATCATTTCCCAACATGTTTTTCAAATACGACATTCCTGTGTGCCCTTCGGTGACCTTCATTGATGAGTATTACTCTGATACCTTCCAGGGGAAAACACTTTTCTTTGCAAAAGACCAACTCTTCAATTACACTTAGTTCTTGTGCTACTTGGGCGAATGAATGGAGTGATCCCTTCAAGGTTTTAACCTTGGGCCACCCTTCAGATATGTATCTTTTGAATAGGGTCAATGCACGATCTTTCTCACTCTCAACAAACCACTTATCCTTATTCACACTTTCTCAATTAATTGTAATCGCATTTATATAGCGCTTATTACACCTGATGATGCGTTGAAGCACTTTCCAGCGAGTACCACACTACTACGGAACCTACAGTGGATTAGTGGTATGTTAGTATAGGGAAATCTAAGTTGTTAATTCAAGCTGTGGACATGAGTCTGTTTGATTGAATACGATAAAGGAGAGAAAGAGGAAGGAAACGCCTAGAAAGGGTTAATAGGGAGATCATAGTAGTAAAATGAGGTTTGGGAGGAGTCAAGGCCATTGCATATGGCAACAGACCACCCTGCATTAACAACATACCCGCTTGGTGGCAATGATGACATTCAAATGACCACTCTACATGGATGGGCATACGTGTGTGTCATGGCCTCCCCTTTGTCAGAAATAATAATTTAAGATGCCTCCTTTGACCATCGGAACGCTATTGAAAAATGCCCCCCTCCATTGTTTGATTGATATATATGTGTGTGTAGATATATATGTAGATATTGTAGTTTTCCTCCAAACATCCAGTACATAACGATAGAAGAATAGCGGACCCAAATAGTTCTTCGTGCCAAAAGTATTTATTTTAAAGCACCCAGCATCGCCGCCATGACGCGTTTCAGTCCCACCTGGACCTTGATCACATGACGCGTTGCGTAAGTGAAAAGCCATTTTTAAAGCACCCGTGCACCATTATTAACAACAGCTGTGCATTATATTCATAGAAAACGTAGACAGACTACAATGATCTTTCTAATGAGAACATGAAAGATGAAAAGTAAAAATGCAAAAATCTTTACAAATATTTACAATTCAAATACGCTGTCTGCTTAAATGCATTAACAACAAATACAATTTATAAATATATTGAATATAAATATATAATTAAATAAATATATATGTACACACTCTATATACAATAAAATATATAGTGCAATCATAGCAGAATTCTATAGGGCACAGTAATATACATGATGGGAAAGAAGTCATCAGTCCCATGATCTATACATAACCTCATATTAGAGAGGATGTACAAACGAGAAAATGCAATGAAACCACCTCTCGTTACCGTTGCCTCAAATAATTCAGCATATCATGATCTCATTGCTAAAAATAGTTAATCCATCATTCATGGTCTGTCAAGTAAGGAAACTACGATCCAACATAATTTCCTAAATGAAAATTAAGCCCAAGTGGGCATGCACAGTTGATTGGTAGGTGAGCTTTCCAAAAAAAGTCAAATAATCTATAATATCATCACCAGCCGGGGATGAGGAATAGATTCTATGTGGGGTGGAAATACACAAACATTATGGTGAATTTAAAACATAGTATCATAGATCTTAAGAAGGCGCACTTGATAATACAGATTTAAGTGAAATGGACAAAGGGAAGGAATCGTATTTTGCTCCGATAGCTACAAATGTAAATAGTGGTGGGCTTAAAGTTATAGTTCCAAAGAGGCAGTCCTGTCCATTACATCATATATCCTTATAAGTTAAAAAAAGGTATATATGTAACTACATCCAAGATAAATAGCCCTTTATAAACATGTGCATAAGTCTTCCGTTGCATTGAGACCTGTCGGGGACTTAGTGTTTAATTCCAGTATGTAGCGTGTTTCTAATAGGCGAAGCGCATTCTCACGATTGCCACATCTGCGTGATTGAGGTATATGATCAATTGCATAGTAACTCAGATGTTTAGGGTCACTATCATGGGCCACCTCAAAGTGCCGCGCCACTGGATATGCCTCGTCCTTGTTGGAGATTGCACGTATATGCTGAAGAATCCTCTTGTGCACTGGCAGCTTTGTGCTGCCAACATAACGTAGTGCACAAGGGCATTCTAAAACGTACACAACATAATCCATCTCGCATGTAATTCTTTTGTTGATACATACTGGATTGCGCAAAAATGGAGTAGTATTTTCCTTTTTATTTTTAGCAAACTTGCAAGCCTTACAAACTATGCATTTATAAAAGCCTTTTTGCGAGGACAGCCAATTAGTTGGAGGTTTAATTTCAGGGCTGTCCCTCACAAGGCAATTGCCCATGGATCTGGCTTTTCTAAAGGTCAAAAGCGATGTACGGCTATATGTAGCTAGATCTGTCCCCATTACTGGGTCATTTAAAATCAGGGCCCAGTTTCGTTTCAGAATACTCCTGATTTTTCTGTGTTGTCGATTATAAGTTAAAATGACCCAAACTTTAGGTGTTTCATTGATTGTCTGACTCACCCTTTATTTTTTAGGAACAAGTGCCTGGTCTCTAGTCAGTGCCTTGGTCTTATTGATTAACTAAAAAGCAATGTTCCTTAGGCAAATTATTTAAACTTGACTTCACAGTTAAAGAGTTGTCACTATAGTGAGCATGAATTTTGTATTGTTCAAGAGAAATACAAACAGTATATCTATTGTTTTTATTCGATCATATTCATCTCAAATCATAAGAATATGTATATACATCATGTATCAATCCACTTTCGGCAACAAAACGGTATACTGTTTACTCAGATTTTCGAAATATACAGTACCATATGACACTTTTGTAATGAATATGGATAGTATTCACATATCTTCCATATATACAAAAATTTTGCACAAACTATATACAAAATTACAATTCAGTTAATGCTGATGCTATTTACAAAGATGTGTCGTTGCGTCGATGTTTCGGTCTCATACAGTACAATATAGCGAGACCATCATCAGGACATGTGTTGCACCATGGACCTATAGTAAAACAATGTACATAGAATCATAACTCTGTCTGTAAATACTCTTGAAAACAAAGTCTAGATTGCCTGCCCACACCAAACCAAATGGTGAACATAGGAATAAATACATAAGAAGTGCCAACAAACTGTGCCAAGGGACTAAAATGTCCTATTTACAATTATATATATATATGGTGGCCATGTCCCAAAACGACATGCACCCACACCTGTAGTGCCACCGTGAAAAAGAACATACATCAGGAAAAATACTCACAAAAAACCAATGGAAGTGTCTCTAATCCTATTAGAAATAGAACGAAACAACAATAAGTCTAAAAAATGTCCGAATTATCAGTAACGAACGTACATAGCAGTAGCCACAGAATTGTGCGAGTCAGGCTACCTTGGGAATGTCAATGGAAAAATCAAGAAATTCGTACCTTTAGTTACTTTGAATTGAGCACTAATTCAGGGGCAATTCGTACAGCACTTCAGTCGGCTCCGTCGTATCTGTACAGGGACAGAACCACGAGGAACAATGAGGCACTGGTCATAAAGGCTCAAACTGGAGAAAATTATCCAGAATAATCCAAAATAAACCAAAATAAACGCGGTAGAACTTACTTATGTGCGAGTAAATCGCCACTAGTTTTCCAGCAACTGTCGGGGAAACGCGATCAGATTACAGCGTTTACCCAGCATACCAAGCTCAGACTTGCGATCACGTGGTAAGACGTGCAGCGTCTTGGTGGCCATATTGGGTCAGCGAATAGTGCCTGACTCTACATAGAGTTACTGTTAGGGGTCAGGCAAGTCGTCAACAAGTCAGTGTGTATAAACGACCTCGACAACAAGTTATCTGTATTGAAAAAGTACTTCGAGCCAAACGATATTTTGGAAAAAATGCTTAAAAGAATTATGTATATATATATTTGAAAAATATATATATATATATATATATATATATATATATATATATATATATATATATATTTATAGAGAAACAAAATCCCATAAGTTAGCACAGGGAACATCACATGTTTCTGCTAGACCAAGGATACTTGAAAGAACTTCAGCGAAGAGTCGCCGAGGCTGACCATACTGCAAATGAACACACCACAGCCCATATAACTGCTTAGACTAATGATACATAGCAGAACTTCAACGGAGAGTTGCCAAGACTTGCCATTCAACAAAAGAGTTTAGTCCCTTGGCCACAGTGTTAGCTGACCAAATCCACCTGTTTTCTTTCTGTGTGAGCAGGCGGTCAATGTCACATCTACGTTTTGACTGTTTAACACTTTCCAGAACAAACCATTGCATCTCACATGGAGAGTGTTGTTTGTGTAAATAGTGTTCAACCAAAGGTGCTGTTTCAATTTTACATCTTATTCTTGACTGATGTTGTGTGATTCTCTTCCTTACCTCTTGTGTGGTTTTGCCTATATAGTACAGGACACACGGACATTTGATGCAGTATATGACATTTTTTGTTAGACAATTTGTGTGGTTTCTTATGGTCCAGTTTTTTCCATTTATACAACAGGTCTTAGTTATTGTCGTTGTTTGGCATGCAACACATGAACCAGAGGGATAATGTCCCACTACAGGTGCCAGACCCCAGATGTTTTGAATGGTATTTACAGTTGGTTCTTTGTAGGCTTTTACTAAGTGGTCCCTTAGATTACGTGCCCTTTTGAATGCAAACCGTGTTAGTGGTAATTGTGGTTCGATCTTTTGGATCAGATGCCAATTTTTTGTTACTATTTTCTTGATACGATTGGATTCTGATCCAAAAGTGGTGATACATGTTACTAGATCATTCATAGGGTCTTGTTTAGTCTTTTCTTCTAGTAATGCCTGTCTGTTGTAGTACCACGCTCTTTTCATTGAACGTTTTACTAATCTGTAAGGGTAGCCTCTCATTGATAGTTTAGTTTGTAGCACCTTCGCTTCTTTAAAATAGTCACTACGCTTGGTGCAATTACGTTTTATCCTTAAAAACTGTCCAAACGGCAGATTATCACGTAAATTACGTGGATGGTGTCTAGTGTATTTTAGCAACGTATTGCGCGGCCATTGGTTTAGTGAAGAGACTAGCTGATAATTGTCCCTCGTCATCCCATATTTTGAGATCCAGAAAATGAATACATTCCTTGTCATATTCTATGGTGAATTGTAAATTGCTGTTTTGTAAATTCAACCATACATGAAAATCCTGTAACTTAGATAGCGGACCATCCCAAATTAGGCAGACGTCATCTATATATCGTAAATACTCTAGAATGTAGTTCTCAAATGGGTTATTGTTATAAATGACCTTTTCCTCGAATGCAGCAACATATAGATTGGCTATATCTGGGGCAAAAATTTCCCCCATTGCGACGCCCTTTATTTGGCCATAAAAAGCACCGTTGAAGATGAAATAATTATCATTTAGTGCAATTTTGGCACATTCAGTTATGAATTCAGTCGGGACTTGATGTGGACGTGGTCTATTGTTCAGCACATCTGTGATTACATTGAGAGCCTCTGTTTGTGGTATGTTAAGATACAGACTTTTAATGTCCATAGTAACTAGGACATTGGTCTGTCTGTCGTATTTTTTACCCTCTAGACGATTAATTACACTTGCACTATCTCTAGTGTAGGATTTAGTGAGTAATACGTCAGACTTTATAAAATGATCAACGTATTCAGCCAAAGGTTGTACCATCGATTGGTACCTGCTACAATGGGTCTACCAGGTGGTTTTTTATCGTCATTATGCACTTTGGGTAAAGTGTAAAAGGCTGGGATGGAATAATCGTTTTTGTTTAGATAATCGAATTCCTTCGAGTCTAACCATCCACCATGTGTTCCCTATTTGGTGAGACTTAAGATCCGTGATCTGATGTTGTCAGTAGGATCCGACGGTAGTTTTTTATAGTGTGAGGTATTGTGTAATTGTCTCAGGGCTTCGTCATCATAGGCTGTTTTATCCTGAACAATAATACTCCCACACTTGTCAGCCGGTTTGATAATAATATCGTCACGGCTGGCAAGGTTTTTAAGGGTCTCATGTTCGTCCTTTGAGAAGTTATATTTAATATATCTTCTCTCATCGAACATTTGGTCGATCTCGTTGAGTACCACATTTTCAAAGGTGATTAGGTCTTTGGGCATTAAATTAGTTGCCGGATAGAATGTTGAAGGGCAACGTAATCCAGTGATTGTTTTTTCAGGTGGAGGGGCATTATTGAAGAAACATTTTAGTCATATTGTTCTGAATAATCTGAACATTTCTACTTGTGTGTTGAAACGGCCATTCCTACATGTGGGTACGAATGAGAGCCCATGGCTTAGTGATGCTACCTATTGCAGAAATTATGGGCCTGCCCGGTGGCTTAACACTGTTTTTGTGTATTTTAGGTAAAAAATACAATGAAGGAATACTAGGGTGATCATTTTTTAAAAACCTGTACTCTTCTTCACAAATTAGGCCGCCACTCCTCCAGGCCATAAGTTTGCCATAAAAATAATTCCATGAAGCTTTAACCAAACGTATATTACTCAAGTTATAACAGGAAACATCATTCAATTGCAAGTGGGCCTCCTCCATATATAATGAGTGTGGCCACAGGACAACATTCCCCCCTTGTCAGATTGTCTCACAATGAGGTCATTGTTGCCCTGTAGTTTTTTCATTAATTGAATGTAACATTTTTGCTGATAATTGAGTTTATTTTCTGCAAAGTTAGTGGCTTTATACAGTTCTTTAAGATCATTAGTAACTTGTTCCTGAAACAAATCAAGGTTATCGTGCAACATTATTGGCTGGAACACAGATTTTGGTTTAAATGGAGTTTTAATTGTCCCACCAATATGGATATGTTCCAATCCCAAATCACTGATAGTAGTGTTCTGCTCATTCTGTAGTGATTTCAAATCATGGAACAAATTCACATCACCAGCTGTAAATAATGATGGATTAGAGTCTGCACTGACATCACTCACTGGGGCTTTCTTGGCCTTCAGTTTATGAAACTTCTGCAGCTTCAGCTTGCGTATAAATCTATAAAGGTCCATTCTAGTTTCTGAATAGCTGAAGCTGCTTTCAGGGCTATAAGATAGACCAAGCGCAAGAATCTGTGTTTCCGCTTTGCTCAATACAATGTCTGACAAGTTGATCACAGTATTGGCCACTATTTCTTCATCTACTTTGCTTTGCGATTCCATCTTCCTCTCGTTACTTTTTTGAAAGGCTTGCTTGCGCTGGCTAAAAAACGGTGATGGATCAAGCCCTGATCTGTTGACTGGGTAGGAGTGTTCTGATTAACTCAGATACTCTGTCCATCACCACCCCCTTTTTGAAATTAATTTGCTTGCGCTGGCGGCAGCACCGTCTCCTTGCGCTGCGTTTGATGTTTGCTCTCCTATTTTTTGTGGCGCTTTTCGATTCCGGGGTCTCAGGGTATCTCTCTTGTCCTGGCATGTAGATATATATATATATCTACACACTCACAGTCAGATTTTAACATTTTAAGCAAATAAAATAAAATAAAAAGTAGCCCAACGCCACAGAGAAAGCTGTTCAACTGCAGAGCATGCCTATGATTAAGGAGCTTGGGGCTCCGAAACCGGTCAGGCACGAATGAATGCGAGCATGTAAGTGCTGGCTCCCTCCAAATAAAATTTTCCTGCGGACACGTTGCTGTGGAGTGCGTCCTTAAGCGTTGGGCAACTTCAGAAAGGATATATATATATATATATAGACTGCTTTGGACTTGGGCCCTCAAAACGTACAGGGCCAAAGGTAACATCTGGTCCCATTCTTTGTTTTCTATTGCCAACATTTTTTTCAATGTGGCCTTGAGGGATCTGTTGTAGCGCTCTACAAGGCCGTCTGTCTGGGGGTGATAGGCTGAAGTGCGTATGTGCCGTAAGTCTAACGTGGCGCATACCTCTTTCATCATTTTTGAGACAAAGGGCATACCCTGATCAGGTCAGGATCTCCCTGGGGAACCCCACCCTTGAGAACAGCTCGATCAGTTTCTCGGTTATGTTTTTGGAGGTTGGGGAACTTAATGCGAAGGCCTCGGGGAGCCTGGTGTTGTAGTCCACCACCACTAGGGCATAAGTGTGACCTCTCGCGGTACGGGCCCGATGAGGTCCATCCCTACCCGTTCAAAGGGATTCCCTATAATAGGTAGGGGTTGTAGAGGGACCGATGGAGGTTTATACATATTTTTCTTCTGACATACTGCACATTGTTTGCAGTATACCTCTGCTTCCTTATATATGCCTGGCCAGAAGAAGTGCTTGACTATGTTTTGGGTGGTCTTCTCTGCCCCTGAGTGACCCGCGGTAAGGTGTGTATGAGCATAGAAGAGAATCTGCTCCCTGAACGTTTTTGGCACCACTAGTTGGGGGGTCATATTGGCCTTTCCTTCCCTATACAGGAGATTGTTTTGTATCAGGAAACGAGGGTAGGTACCAGAGGGTGTGTTCTGCTCTACATGTGCATACTCCCAGGCGTTAAGGAGGGTCGGATCGTTGGCCTGTGCGAATTTGAAGCTACGGTCCAGGACCCAAGGTTCGGAGGTTACATAGGTGTTATGTGGTTTCTTTTCCATTTCCTTGATTTCAGTTCGGAACATGGATAGGAAGTCCGGGTTATCCACCCCTATGATCAGTTCCTCCGGAAGGGAGTCCACAACTCCTATCCTGACTGTACAAGGGGTCCTGCCTACTGGTTGCAAAGCAAGGTGTGCTACTGGATATGGTTTCACATCTCCGTGCACACACCGTATGTGTACCAGGACCTTGGGAATTATTTGGGAGGGAAGAACTAGTCCCTTCTTTATGACTGATTGTCTGCACCCTGAGTCCAACAGGGCCTTAATACTATTCTGATTCACATATACCCGTACATAGAATGACGGTCCCATCTCTGCGGTGTACATCACCGCTTTGGGGATGTATCCGACTTCCATAGGTTCTTCTGGGCTTCGTTTTCTTGGACATAGCCGTGCGATGTGCCCCCACTCCCCACACTCGAAGCATTAGGGACCCCTTGCAGGAACCACATCCATCCGTACGGGTCTTAGCTTGGGGACCTCTGGACCAGGTCTGTTTTTCCTTTCTGGTTTCATAGAAGAGACGGACTTGGTGCCTTTGTCTGTATCTCAAGGAAAGGGACGTGTTTGCGCCCTCGCATAATTGGAGGCCATTTCTATGGCTTGTATTACTGTGAGACCTGCGTGCTGCCTCAGCCATCGCTGTGTTCCATAAGGTAATGCCTCCATGAACTGCTCAAGGTATATCTCTTCTTTGCTGCGACTTTCTGGTTTCAGCCATTTGTCAGCTGCCATTTTGAGACATAGAAATAGGGTCTTGGGGTTCTCGCCTGTCACCCCTCTCTCTTTTCTAAACCTTAGTCTATAGGCCTCTGCGTCTAACCCTAAGTGGTCCAGAATCACCCATTTTATCTCTAAATACGGGGTACCTCCTGCATGGTTTGCGACTTGGTCAGCCGCCTGTGCTTCCCCTGTCAGAAGCGGAGCCAGAAAATATGGCCATTTGTCCTTGGGCCACCCACAGGCCTGTGCGGCTCTTTCAAAGTTTGTGAGAAAAGCGTCTGGATCCTCCCCTTGCACATATTTCTGTAGGGACACCCCAGCAGGATGGGGGGCCATGCTTTGTCTCTCCAGGGGTGTAGGGGCAGAGGGGTTCTGGACAGCCTTTTATAATCCTTCGATCTGGGCGCTGAGGGTGTTTTTGAACATAGTTCTATCAGCGTCCGCCGTTGTCAACTGCTGGTTAACAGCCCATTCCAGTTTCTGTTGCCCCTCAAACAGGTGTTGGATAACCTGATCCATCTTGGGTATCTGGATGGAGGGGCCGGATCCCACTTCTGACACCAGTTGTAGCGTGGGTTGGTGGTCAGGAACAGACCGGAGACTTTTCTTGGGTAAACTGGGTTTTATTTTTAACAATGCTCTTCTGCTGCGTGAGGTCAGTCTTTCCCGGGTGAATCCGGATTGGTCCGTGGTTGCGGTGGATTAAGCTTGTTCTGGCACGGGGTACCCCTTCTGGCCATCGGCGGTCTTCAGGAGTCTTCTCCTTACCTCCCCTCGTCGTCCAGCCAAAACAGAACCAACAAGAGGGACCGCCGTTAGTTCAAGTATTTAACTCTGATTGCCCTTTTGGGGAAGACCGGAGTGCCGGGGACACCGCTGGTATGTGCTATACAGGCTATCTATAGTGATGGGGCAGCGTGAGGGAAGAGTGAAGGGAAAAATAAGGGAAGGGCAGGCAGGTAAGGGAGGGTAGGTACGCGGGGAGGTAGGGACACAGGAATGGAACGCGGGTACTGGGAAGACTATTGTCCCAGGGTCGGGGGAACAGCTATGTTAAGTTCGGGGGTCACTGGACTAACCAGGGGGGAAGACGTTAAGGGAGAGACGGGTCTTTCAATAGAGATTTCAAAGAGGGTTTTATTTTTATATAGCAGCGTCTCTGCCGACTAGTTATCCGTTCTCGGGCAAATGCTGCTGGGTCAAAGGGCGGCTTCCGCGGTGGCTCCAGTTTGCTGCACAGGATCCACGGGGCTGTCTTCGTCTCTCTTCGTCTCCAATCACGAGGGGTTTGCAAAAGAAAGAGAGAAACTGGGTCAGGCAGCCATACGCGACCATACAGTTCTTTAGGGCCGGGGGTGAGGAAAACAACCGGTGAAGGTGCTCAGCCTGTACAAGCGGTGTGGGAGTGCTCGTACAGGGAAAGGGTCTTGGAGGGGGCTAGTTTACAAGGGGCTGTACAGTTACTCAGTCGGCTGGATGTGTTGCGCCACCCAACCCGCTACGCGACCCCGTACCTGTTGTAGCCACGCCCCTCCCGTGGGTGCGTGGCGGGGCGAATTGTGGGTCCGTTGGTCTCCTGGCTTGGGGTCGGCTCCTCCGCTCCACGCCTCTCGTCTCCGTTCTCCTTCTCCCGACTCTCCTCTGCTCTCAGCTCTCGATTCACCTTTCTCCTCCAGGGAAACGCCGTCCGCTGTTTCCGGGGCAGGTCAGTCTTTTGATGTTCCCGGCCTGTTGATGGGCGGGGCTTCGTCTTTCTATGCCGAGAATTTAAAGGGACCGCCGTCCTCAGTCTCACTCGGCCAACATGCTTCCTGCTCTTCCGTCCATGTGGGGTCAGGCAGCTGTTGAGAATCAAAGGTAGTGGGTAATAGGGGAGTGGTGTCCCACCAATTGATGTTTCGCTCATTGTCCAGAGGACGGACCCCGTCACAACTATATACAGTGTCTACACAATATACACGGGAGGGCCACCTCTCCTCCCCACCCAGGCCGACAAACGCCTCCGTACCTGCTGAAGCCACACTCCTCCCTCGGGAGTGTGGCACGGCGATTCGTGGGGTCGTTGGCCTCCTGGCTGTCTCTCGCCGTCTTCACCTTCTCTCCTTCGCTCACGGGACTCCTCGCCTCCCCACTCACGGGACTCCTCGCCTCTCCACATGCTTTCCGGATTCCGAACTCCTCTCTCCTGACTCCGACCGCCTTCTTCCTCCGGGGTGACGTTGCACGACGTGTAGAGGACTTCCTGGCTCTTGTCCATTCCGGACTCCGGGACGTCATCAGGGGGCGTGGTCTCGTCTTCGTTGCCCAATTAAAGGCTCCTTCCTCCTTTTCGGCGTCAGTGTCGCTCTGCCAGGGCTCCCAGTCTCTCTGGAGGGAAGGAGAGGATTCAGCGTCAGTGACCCACCAGTCATCAGGGATCGGCTCCCTCCCCACCTCGCTACAGGGCAGGACACGCAGCGTGCGCAGATTTGTTTTATTCCACATGACCACGCGCGCCACCCCCCAGCATAACCGCTGCAGCTCACTGCTAACCAGGACTGCGGACATCAACTGTTGTTGAGTCATCCGCAGGCCGCCTGCGCTGCCCGAACTGCCCCCGACAAACAACGACGTTGAGGCTGAGGCTGAGCCTGAGGGCAGGGCAGCCTGTGTGCAGGGCAGGAAGGCAGGCATAGATGTGCAGTACTGTCTGGTGGTTCTGGTAGCATTGGGTAGCAAACAGCAGCAGTAGTGCACCAGGCCGCCTAATCGTAAAAAAAACAGCTATTCACTGAGGCGGACCGCCCACCACGAGTAACGGTAAGGATTGAAGTTAATTAAAACAGTGAGTTAGTAAGTTAGTAAAAACTACTGAGTGAGCAAACTATGTTTTATTGGACTAACTTGACAAATTACTGAATTACCGTAATTGATTGGATTTTAACAAGGATGTGTTGCATAGTGTTCCTTCCTGGCCATGTTCTTTCTTGTAAACTGGATATTGGAGTACCAAAATGACATTACAGCCCTGCTAGTCTGCTAAAATAATGATCTTTTTCAGTCTTACATTACTAAAGAGGTAGATGACGAAAACATTCATCACCAACAAAATAAGTCCATGCACAGACAGGGTGTCCACATCCTGTACCCCACTCAACACGCGAAAGAATAAAAACCAGGCCCGCCCATTTGGAGGTGCGCGCCAAGCTGCAGCAGCTGCCATGGCTGGTTCCGTGACGCGCTGCTTCTGCCTGCAGCAGCACTGGGCCAGCTGTAAAGCTAACTAAGCGGCTAAGCCAACAAACTACTAGCCATTCCAATACAGTGAACCAACGCTGTATTTTTATTTTTGGTAGTGTGAGTGAGGGACTGTCCATTTGTCAAAGTGAAATATGTTTTTATTGTTGTATTAAACACATCATCTGCGAAAAGATAGTGACACGGGCTGGCTTCAACATTCAGCCAGAGTCCGTACGGACCGCAACTTTTCATTTTCCAACGTGGCGTATCCACCCCCCAACCCCCCGTAACAGTGCAATTCAAACCCAAGCATGCTATAACTGCAACTCAGTGAGAAAAACAGCCCCCCCAACAACAGCTTCTGCCAGCCCGCCCCCCGCCCCCACCCCATCGTCCTTCCATCCTTTCTCAACGGAGTCAGCCCCCTTGAACCAACGCAGAGCAACTCCCCAGTACTGTTTAACAGGCTCGGACTCTTCCCCCCCTAAATTTGTGTATGCCTCTCTCATCTGGTGTAACAGTGCTTTCCTTTAGAACTCTAGTGTGTTCACTCTAGTCCGTGGTAAAGCCTCCATTTTGTCCATACTCTCCTGAACTTCTTTGGGCACCCTCTAGCCTTGTATGTCACTCTCTCCGCCGCCATGTAGAGGTCGAGCCCCCTCCTCCACTCCTCTAATTCTGGAGGCTCGGCCGCACCCCATCGCCTAGCGATGTCCCTCTTAGCCACCACTAGGGCTAGTAGTAGAAATATGGTCAGAGGGCGAGCCAAGTCGACTTCGGTCGTCAAGCCCAGCAGTGCTAGCTTGGGGTCATGTGGTAAAGTGGTCTCCAGGACCTCTTCCAGTTCTCCAAATACGTCCTCCCAGTACCTCTGTATGATTGCACATTTCCAAAGTGTGTGGTAGAAAGTTCCCTCTGGCTGGTGGCACCTAAGGCATGTCGTGTCAATGCCCTTCCCCATTTTAAACAGTCGCACCCTGTCGTAGTATACTCTATGGAGCACTTTCAGCTGAATGAGACGGTGTCTGGACTTAATTGCAACCTCACGGGGGTGCATGAGGACTAGCTCCCAGTCTAAGTCTTCCATCTCCCCTACATCTGCCTCCCATCTATTTCGCAGGTCCTGTAGTGTTCCTAATGTATTATTAGTCAGTGTTCTGTATGTTAGGGACACCGCCCCTCTCCCAATATGCTCCTGCAGTAACCTGCCCTCTAAGGGGGCGTATTCCGGGATGTCTGTCAGATCTATGTTTTGTGCCCTCCAGGCGTGTCTGAGCTGGGTATACCTGTAGCGCTGAGTGTCGTGCATGCTAAATTCCTCCTGTAGGGCGCGGAATGTTTTCAGTTCTCCCCCGGCAATCACGTCCCCGATAGTCGAGATGCCGATGGTGTCCCATTGTCTACAGCCCGTCAGTTTGTGGAGTTCGCCCAACCACCTACAGTGCCATAGCGGGGTCTGCCGGGTGGGCCGCTTGTCCCATCCCATGCGTTTAATTGCCCTGTTCCACGCCGCCAGTGTGATCTTGGTAGCCGGTAGGAAATGTCTCCCCGCTGGACCACCGTAGAGGTAGTACAGAAGGTTCGTGTGATACCATTTTGAATGTTCTAGCGCATATGTGGGGTGGTCCATTTGTGCGTGTAACCATTCATTTATCGGAGCGAGGTGTTCTGCCCAATAGTATGCCTCGAGGTTGGGAAGGGAGATCCCACCGCTGTACTGGTGGCGTTGCAGCGTGGTTAAGGCTACTCTTGGGTGTTTCCCCAACCATAAGAATGTTTGCAGATCCCCGTGTATGGTAGACAAGGTTGCGGGAGGGAGTGGATAGTATTCATTCTGCAGGGCATAGAGGAACTTTGGCAGCCGAACCATCTTATATAGCGCTGCACGTCCCAATATGGTGAGAGGAAGCTGCTTCCACCTGTCCATGTCTACTTTAGCACTCGCCACGACGCGTGTCACATTTTTGGTATAGGAGAGTGTTTCATCTAGTGTTATGAATATCCCCAGATACTGGAAACCCTCAGTGGTGTGAATGAGGAGTTCCGGCAGGCACTCCCTCCCCTCTCGGCAGTGTGGGTCATATAGAATCGATTTATGCCAATTTATGGTATGGCCCGCTCGCGCCCCAAAATCATCCAACTCTTTGAACAGGGCCGGAATCGTGGTCTCCGGTTCCGTCACAAACAGCAGGACGTCGTCCGCATATAGTGAGATTTTTTTCTGAGCAGACTCCGGGGTTCCCCAGGTAATCCCCCTGATCCCTTGATTCTGTCGGATCCGGATCGCTAGTATTTCTATCGTCAAAGTGAACAGTAGGGGGGACAGTGGGCACCCCTGGCGTGTTCCCCTGTTAATGTGGAATTCGCGGGACCGTCGTCCATTTACTCGCACTCGTGCCTTTGGACCCGAGTACAGGAGCCGAAGCCATTGCAAAAACTTAGGTCCAAAGCCGAACCTCTGCAACGTCACAAACAAGAAGGGCCAGTGTACCGCATCGAAGGCCTTCTCGGCATCTAACGAGAGGAACCAGTGGGGCTCGCTCCTCTCTCGGACTTCCTGGAGCCAGTTATGAGTGCGGCGGAGGTTTCGCTTGGTCGCCCTGTCTGGAAGGAACCCAGACTGATCTGCATGCACTAAGTCAGAGATGACCCCCCGTAAGCGCCTGGCTAATATCGTAGCCAGAATCTTTGTCTCCATATTAAGGAGAGAGATCGGGCGGTAGGAGGCACACCTGTCTCTAGGCTTACCCTCCTTATGTATAGGGACAATTGTGGCCATGGCTAGATCAGGTGGAAAGCGCTCCGCTTGGCGTGCCTCGGCAAATAGCTGTCTCATATGGCATTGCAGGAGGTCTGCTGTACGTTTAAAAAATTCTGCCGGGAAGCCATTAGGACCCGGCGTCTTCCCCGGCTTCAGGGACGTTATTGCGTCTCCTATTTCTTCGAGCGTGATCTCAGCCTCCAGTTCCGTAGCGTCTTCCTGAGACAGTTGCGGAACCTCCATGTCGCACAGATAGTGGTTAGCGTCTGTCTCGTCCCCCAAAGCCCTAGCTCTATAAAAGTCCTCGTAGTACGTTGCAAAGGCCTCCGCTATAGCCTCGTCTGTACAGGCTGTTATGCTCCCTGCCACTTCAATCCTGTCAACCCATCGCTCCGCCCTTTCTCTCTTGCTCAGCCACGCTAGGAGTTTTCCCGATTTGTCACCCACGTCATAGAGGCGGTGGATTGTCGCCAGGGCTTGTGTGCGTGCCTCCCCCGTGACCAGTTCTCTATAGTGTCTTTGTGTGTCTAGTAGTTTTCTAAGTGTCTTTTCTTCCTTTCCCTGGTGGTATTCTGATTCGAGGGCTAAGATCGTGGCCTCCTCTGTCGTAACCGCATGCTGTAATGCCCTCCTGGCAGTTCCCAGTCTGCTATTTATACGATCCCTAAGGACCGGCTTCATTGCTTCCCAAAGCGTGATCCTCGATTCTACTGAGCCCTCATTCTCAGCCATATAGACCTTTATGTCCGCTCTGATTCCCTTCAGTATATCTGGTGTTTGCAGATCCCATGCTGCGAGGCGCCATTCCCTAGTCGCTTCCCTTCTCCCTCTTCCCAAGTGTACATACAGGGGGGAGTGGTCCGAGATTCCCCGTGGTTTGTAGTCCGCTAAGTCATTAACCGTGATTTCTTGCCTAGAGGTAAATAGGTAATCTAGTCTGGAAAAGACCTTGTGAGCCCCGGAGTAAAAGGAGTAGGCCTCCCGTGTCGGATGGAGCCATCTCCAAACATCAGTGAGGCCCAAAGTGTGCATCTGTCTAGCCAGTGCCGTGCCATGTCCTGCTGTACGTGGGGACCCCGATCTATCTCTAGTAGTACACATTACATCGTTAAAGTCCCCCCCCACTATCTGAATCGTGTCTGCCGTTTCCAGAAGGATAGCCGTGACCGCAGTGAGGGTGCGTGCCTGCAGTTTTGGTGGGACATAAACTGAAACAATTGTGTATCTGCACCTCTTCCATGTTCCCTGCACTCCTGCAAATGTCCCCTGCGGGTCCAACCATGTGCGGGTGACGGCAAACGGTGTGGATTTTTTTACTAGGACTGCCGCCCCCCTGGAATCTGCCGTATAACCTGCGTGCGCCAGTACCATGTGCCTACCTCTAGCTATAAAAGCGCATTGAGTGCCTCTGAGATGCGTCTCCTGAAGTAATACTATGTCAGGCGCTAGCCTCCTAAGATATGCATTCACCAGACCCCTTTTAATCTTAGACCCAAGGCCATTCACATTCCAAGAGAGTATCGTGACGCCAGAGTCACCAGTGCGGTTGTGATCTAGTGGGTCTGCCATTGTGTGTTTCTTCCGTAGTTCCCCGAATGGCACTCGCAGTGACGTGGTGTAAGGAGCGTAATGGCATGCAGTCGCTGTTTCTCAACCTCCCCCCTCCCCCAACTCAAGAGAACTCTGGTCCCCCATGGACCCCCCCCCCTCCCCACCACCCTCCCCGTCCAGACTCATCCCCATATAGGACCGAGCTTTCAGCGGGAGACGGTCTGTCGCCCACCCTCTCTACCCCTTAACTCAACTAAACTCTTACCTTTCCCCCCAACTCGAAAGGCAGTGAGCGCACCCTGTCCAGTGTTTACCTAGTCCAATGCCTCAAACAAACCAGGAGAGAAAACATATACACTGAACAGGGGAATGACAACCAATACAAGGGAGGACTGGGAACTTGCTCCTCCTCGTGTCTCCCGGCCGTCTGCTTCAGTAAGTCACTCTGCAGTGTTCAGGAGTGTGAGTCTTGCGTGGCGGTGTCGGTCCCGCTCTGTTTGCCGGATGAGTCTAGTTCCAGATGGTAGGGACTGTCCATTTGTAAGATCACCGGTGTGTGGGGGGGGGGAATGGAGCCAATGGAGGAAGTGGGTGGAGCCAGAGAAAAGTAGGTGTGGCCTCTGACAAAGATTTGAGCACCTGCACTTCATAGTTTACAAATTAAGCACTGGGTCCCTAATTTATATCCCAAACTAGAGTGCCTCCCATCATGGAGGCTACCTCACTAATTGAAGACAAGACACTTTCTGAACTGTTCATACACAAATTGTTGTTTTCTGGTGCACCAGTTAAATTACATCAGATTAGGAAGTACACCAGGACAAGTCCAGGTTCAGTGTTGCCCATGACAGCTAGTGCTTGGCAGCATACTGTAGGTGCTATATCATGGAGGTGCTTATGTGAACCATATGGGGAGGAGATAATGCTTAATTAACTTGGATGTTCTTTGAAAAACTATGTTTTACAAGGGAGTGGGTGGACTGTTTCAGAGGGTTAGGACTGACCTTAGTAAGTAAGGCTGCAATGAGGAATACTTGAGTAATAAAACGTGATAAAGAGTACTGGTAAAACAAGGAGCCATGCAGGCCCTTAATCTAAGCCCAAGAAGATCTGATGGTGTTTAGACAAGGAAGCTGTTATCTCACAGATGAATCACGATAGCCTGGAACAAGCCGTAGCCTTCATCAGCTGGAGTCTCCTTTTCAAGGAATAAAGGTGGAGGGCAATTGAAAAGGAATCCTTTGCAGTGGCCTAGGCACTGAAGACTTTGAGACCATACCTGTTTGGGACTCACTTCTGGGTGCAGACGGACCACAGACCCCTCAGATTTCTGGTGCAAATGCGGAGTGAGGATACTAAACTATTGAGATGGTTCAGCTTCCTACTGGGTATGGACTTTATGGTGGAACATAGCCCTGGGAATGACCATGCCAATGCTGATGGTGTTTCCAGGATTTTCCTCCTTAGCAATGAGAAGTTCCATGGGGGTGGGAAGTTCTCCTCGCCTCCTGCTGGGGGGACCCTTCTTGGAAATGACCATCTTTAGAGTAATATCATTCTAGATTCTTGCCTTGGCTGTTTTTGCTGGCTATAGAATGCTGTGCACTTTACCCCTGCTAACTAAAGGTAAAGTACCTGTGCTACCCCTTTCAACATGATGAAATTGGCTTCCCCCTGATTGGCATATTTAACTTAAGTATAAGTCAGTAGTATATGGTACCACAGGCCCTGTAAGTTAAAGTTCATAAGTGGATTTGTGCACTCCACTATAGTGGCAATGTAAACAAGAATGCAGGTCTGCCACTAGTAGTTTTGCAGGTTTAAACTTCAAGTTTGACCTTTCAAATAACCCCTTTTGAGATACCTAAACCCTCTTTTTAAATATTACTAAGTCGCCCCATATTGGTCTTACATGCCTTTACGACCTGGTATTTAAAAGTAGGGCCTGTGACAGTTTAATGTTAAACATGACCTTACATAAGAGAAAGCCCTCAGTGCTATTTTAACTGTAGTAGGAGTTGCTGTTCTTTAGGAAAGCACTGAGATAATATATGCAATTTAATATTTGTTATCTATGCTTAGGAAAAGGGCTGCAGAGTTTATATTGTGGCTTTTTAAAATATGTATTACAATCACAATTCATTGATAAAGTTGGATTTGTAATAAATATTTTAGAACAGGTACTTTTAAAGAAGTTACCTGTTGCCTGCGTAACGCCTCTAGAAGCCCATTTGCATGGGAAACAACCTTTACACCATGGCTCAAACCACATTGTGCCTTAATAGCACGGTCCAAACCACAAATGCGTCTTTACAAATCATTCCTTTACCATCCAAGTCGCTACAATGATTTGCCTTAAGGAAAGCGTTGTTGGATTAATGTTGGACTTTAAGTTCAATACTTTCCCTACTGTTGCACAGACTGGAGTTGGAGTAGTAATTAATAGTAGCTCTCCCTAAGGCAAGTTGTTGTAAGGACTTGGGTGGTAACAGAATGCATTGTAAAGACACATTCGCTGTTCAGACCGTGTTATTAAGGCAGGCATGATTAACACCTGCATGGTTCCTACATACAACCTTTTGCACGAGCTACCAGTAGTTACCAGGGAGCTAAATAGCTCCGCTGATAAGGTGTGAAGTGGCTCCCAGATAGGTGACAAACGATTGAGTCTGGGGAGGTTTGCTGTTTCTCTGGCGTGCTCACCATCTGAGCTGCGCCAAGGAACTGAATTAACTGAATTAATATTTAAAGAGGCCTAACCTTTAACAGGCAGATGTAGCTCACATCCAGGTCTGCCTCTTTTCTTTGTCCACCTAGCCAGTCAGGCACCAAGGGCCAGATGTACAACCTTTTTATGCGCTCGCAAACAGGAGATCGGCCCGTTTGCAACTGCAAAAAAGGGTCATGGCATGTACCAACACTATTTTGCGAGTCACTGACTTATAAAATAGCATTTGCAACTCTCGCTATTAGGAAGGGGCGTCCCTTCCTAATAGCGTGACTTAATGCCATTTACTATTTTTATGCGACCGCATTTGCGGCTGCTAAACACTTGCAGTTTACCACCTACTTCAAGTAGGTGGTAAACCACTCACAAACGGGAAGGGGCCCAAGGGGACCACTTCCCCTTTGTGAATGGGTGTGTGAATATATTTTTAAGAGCAGGCAGTGGTACCAAGGACCAATGTCTGCCCTTAAAAAATAAAACTGAAAAGTTTCATTTTTTTTTTTTAAATGCATCCCGTTTTCCTCAAAGGAAAACGGGATGCATTGTAAAAAAAATCTGCTTTATTTAAAAAGCAGTCCCAGACATGGTGGGCTGGTGACCCCAGCAGGCCACCATCCCTGGGAGTGCTGGCCATTCCCAATGAGGTCTCAAATTGCGCTTGCCACATGAATATTATTGAGGCATGGAATTTACGGCCCCTTTTGGGAATCGCTAGTAGTATCTGAGACACTGTTATACATTCACTTTTGTGAGTCACACTGCAACGCAATTTGAGACTCGCAAAACTGAATGGTTGTACATCTGGCTGCAAGCCCCGTGGTAGAGGGGCAGCCTCCAGAATCAGTTTTGAGTAACTACAGAGGAGGGATTGCTAATTTCCATGCCCATACCTCTGGGGTGGGAACAGGAGCTCCGCATAAGGAAGAAAGGTTCTGCTATGTTGGTTTTGGACAGAGAGGGGCTCAGTGTGATTGTTTACAGTAAAACATACAGGATGTGCTGCAAAAGTGGATACGAACACCCTTGGGAACATTTACCACAATGGTTTGGGGGTAGCCAGGAGTTCCCCCCACCCACAGGCATTAGAGGCATCTCAGGTACTCTACTCAGATCACTTCTGGATCTGTGCAAGAACAGAAGAGAGCTGTACCTAATGTCTGTGACCTCAGATGAGCCTTGAAGACTGAACCTGCTCTCCTTCTTTTACCCAGGACAAAGAAGTTGGCTCCAACAGTCATACAGCTGATCTATTGTGGCTACAGGGACACAGCAAGCATCAAGAGGCCTATTCCTGTATTTTCAGCTGACCAGTTCCAGCTGGACCTGCCCAGCTGCCTGCTACTGACCTAAGCTGAAGTGAGCCTTGACCCACAAATGCTGTCCCCAAGGTCATGACCCTTGGCTGGTGTCACAGAGTACTCATCCTAACAAATCCTGAAACCTGAGACCTAGAAGCCTTTTGACAACTTTTTACTCTGAGAATCAATGGGGGACCGTGACCAAACTGCTAATCCGATCCTACGAAGGTGCATCACCATAGGGCCAAAGATTCAGGTTGCTCCTACTATGTTCCTTACAGCAGCAACTCTGATTCAGCCAGACCTCTCGGAGAAGATATCCGGCCTGTGCACCCCATTCGGCTATAGCCAGCAGTCTTGCCCCGTTAGAAGAATCCGAGCTCTAAAAACGTGACTACATCCGAAGGTAAAAATCTTCACTGGGCAAAGGCAGGACAAATATATGACCAGCAAAGCACCTTATCTGGACACAAAGCTCTAATTTCTCCTGCTCTGAG
The DNA here is from genome assembly GCF_964261635.1 of Lissotriton helveticus. Classification (NCBI taxonomy): domain Eukaryota; kingdom Metazoa; phylum Chordata; class Amphibia; order Caudata; family Salamandridae; genus Lissotriton; species Lissotriton helveticus. The sequence goes on along the minus strand of NC_136061.1, from coordinate 218,000,419 downwards.
CTTTCCTGCCAAATGTCTATCGCTTCACTGAGACCGCGATCAGCAACTATCCAACGACATGGAGCAATCCTCACCCACAATCTGCTGCATTTTTTACATCCATTGCTGAGATTAAATCCAAAGTTAAAATTGCTCACTGGGAAAAACCTGGTCCTTGTATCTGACCCACGCTCCATTACGGTCGGTTTTAAACCTTATCCATATCCTGGTCAAGAGCAAGTAGATGACCACTGTTGGCGTTTAATGCTTTTTGGAGCTATTTGGAACCATAAAGTTAAAAAATTCATATCTCCGGTACTACTTATTGGACGTTTGTTGTTGTTGTGTCATTTTATTTATTACAATTTAATCTGGTTTTCAAATTTTGTTTGGGATTTTTCTTGTGTTGTGTTTTGACTTTATCACTGTTTGAGTACTGCATAAATACTTTACACATTACCTTTAAGTTAAGCCTGTCAGCTCTGTGCCATAGCTACCTGGGGATTAGGATAAAGTAAATTAAAAAACTTTAGTGGTTCACCCTTACAAGGCATATGGATATTATTTGAGGTGGGTACTTACCCTCATCAACTAATACCACAATTTCTTACACAGAGAATTTACAATACAGTTTTCCATTTCTGACCAGCTACCCATAATCGTGGTCAGTGGGGAACAAAGGAAGTCTCACCCAGGGCTAAATTTGAGCTGGTGGTTATAGGTAGGTCCTACCAGTACTTATATTTCCCCTTCAGACTTTCACAGAGAAGAAGGAGGAAGCAAAAGGTGGGAAAACAGTGACAGAGGGAGGCATAATAATACTAATAATAATAATAATAATAATAATAAAAATAATAATAATAATAATACTAATACTGACATTTATAAAGCGCGAATAGCTACCTCCGATGGAGGTGTCCCGGCGCTGTAGCAACAGGTGGCCAAAACGGGTGGCACAGCAACATAACCCTCAAAATTTAACTAAGACTGAAGAGCCACGTTTTTGCCGTTTTCCTGAATACTGGTTCAGAGTCAATATGGCGCATGTGGTTCGGCAGAGAGTTGCATAATTTGGCTACCCCTGCTATGAAAGATCTGCCGCCGAGCTTTCCTAACTTGAGGAATGCAGAGCAGGTTGTGAGTGTTCGACCTCAGTAGGCGATTTTGCTTATAAGTACGAAGGCATTGTTTTAGGTAACTAGGACAGTTACCATGGAATGTCTGGAAGGCTAGGGTGAGGGTCAATTCTTTTTTCCACTGGCAGCCAGTGCAGTTCTTTAATATGTGGAGAAATATGGTGACGAAGTGGAACACGCCTAATCAATCTTGCAGCCGCATTCTGTATCATCTGTAATTTCCTGACAAGGTATGCTGGCAGGCCCAAATAAAGGACACTGGCATAGTCCAGCCTAGATGTCACAGTGGCATGGACTATGACCCGTCGGCATTTCTCTGGCAGCAGATGTAAAAACTTTAGCAAATTCCTCCATTTACTAAACGAGGAGGCTGCCACCTGCTGAATATGGGTCGCAAAAGAAAGATCCGCATCCCACTTTACTCCCAGATTTTTAACAGTGCCTGCCGGAATGGGAGGTAAGTCCATTTCTGCCGGACACCATAAATCCGGTGCTGGTGGCTGGATCTTACAAAAGAACATCCCTTCCGTCTTCTCTGCATTAAGCTTGAGTTTGTTGTTATTCATCCAAGAAGCAATGTCTTTGAAGCAGCCATTGAAGCATTTAAATGTGTCCTCCGAATAATCATTAAAAGAAAACACCAGCTGGGTATCGTCGGCGTAGGAAATAGCCTTCACACCCCAGTTAGCTATAAGTGAGAACAGTGGGGCCAGATAAATATTGAAAAGAAGAAACAATGCTAAAAAAAGAACCTGCAAGAGTCAGATGAAGAAGCAGGCAATTGTTTGGTGGTGAATGGAAGAGGCATAAGGGGGATTCATTACTACGCAGTCTTGGTATTCGTCACTCTGACCTTGGACACTGGTCGCAGGTTTCTGACTAACACTTTGGCTCCGGTGCTTATGATCTTATAAATTAAGCACTGGTCTCACTTAGGGTTCAAATTAAGCATCAGTAGGTTATGTTATGTTAATGTTCATTTATTTATTTATTTTAGTTACGATTTGACTATTTCTTTGCAAATATTGGGTGGAACAGTTGCTGTAATATAAATTAATTTTATGATTTAATATTTTTACAAGATGGTGCAGTGGAGAAGCATAGGAGACACAGGGAAAGCTACTGATGAGAGAAAGAGCAATATGGAGCGTGGGTGGTGGGTATTTGGCAGAGAAAGGTACCTGAGGGAGAGAGCTGGAAAACACATGCACTCTCATGAAGTTTTTAAACCCCAAAAAAGTTGTTCCCTGAAAGCGAGCAGTGGATGGATATAAATCAGCCAATCAAAAGGATGGTAAAAAAGCATGCTTTGTGGGAGGGCCAAACACGAAAATGTAGAGAAATTTTGAATAAAAAGCAAGCAAATGAGAGCAACAATAAATCTAACCAATTGTATGTAGTCTGTGCCCACTGTACATTTTTGGTAAGGACCTAAAAAATGAACGGTCCCAAAACTAAACATCATAAACGCACACCTGGCATTGGGGGCACACCCGGCATTGGGGGCACACCCAAATAAAGATATGGTTGAAGCATTGAAACACAAGCCATACTTAGAAAAAGTGAACTGGTTTTGCAGGGAAAACAGATCTGCTATTCTGGAACCTTTGGGTCTTATTTATGAGGCCATACCGGCACTTTTTTGAGATTCCGGTGGCGCAATGTGCCACTGCATATTTACAGGGCCACGTAAAGTCACTTTACATGGCTTTTCATGGCCTTATAAGTATGTGCCCCTTTCACACAGAACACTGCATGAAAGGGGCAGTCCATGTGTGTTGATGTGGGTGTTACCACAAAATCTGACACATTCCCAGATTTACAAGGCATCGTAAACCTGGGAATGCGTCAGAAACTAACGCCACCTCAGGGTGGCGTTAGGGAGGTGCAACAAGGAGAAATGTTTTCATTTTGCCTCATGCTTTCCTTTTTCTATGTGTGCTGCACTCAGCAGCACAATTAGAAAAAGGAAATCGCCTGAACTAATTGATTTTGTGCAGGAAACTGTCCCTTCCTGCACAAAATCAACCATCCCCGCAACACATGTACCTGTGGTGCACGGCAGCTGATTATGCACCGGTGCTGGGGAAAAGGACAGCAATGCGCTGAATCACATAGATACAGCGCATTCCTGCTCTTTAGTTTTTACCTAGGGCAGCGCATCCAGGTTAATTGCATGCTGCCCTACGTCAAAACCTCATAAATGAGGCCCTTTGTGTATACTGGCAGTCACATGGGCTTTAAATTACTTATTTGGCAAACATTGACTATAAAAAGTTGTGCTTAAGCCAAGGAGTTCCACCATGAATCACAACTCTGTGATTTATTGATTTCCTCAAACTCCTGGCACAATCAGGCCAGGACTGGCCGTTGCGGGCACCGGGCAATCCCCCGGTGCGCCAGAAGGGTGGGGGCCGGTTTTGGGCCCTGGGGCCCGTTTTTGTTACAGAGACATTTTTGCAGCATAGCTGCAAAATCGGCCCTGTAACAAAATCGGCCGAAAACCGGCCCGGCAAAAAGCTCGGTCGCACCCCCAGGGGGCCAGCCGAGCACTTTGCCAGGGCCGGTTTTGGTTCTCAGTCCGGCCCTGGGCACAATGCTGCCTGTCTCAATAGGCGGCCAAAAAAATAAATTCCATGCGGATTTAATAGATAGTTTCAGTTCAATTGTCTCAAATGGGACCTAATTGCATTCGCCTAGCACCCACCTCAACACTGGCACCTCCAGTGCATCAAGATCGATACTGCAAGAGGGAAAACATGTTGCCCTTTACCCACCCATACATGGAAACAGATAAAATCGTAGCCAGATATGCATTCCTGTATACTAGAACATATTAGCCACCATTGCTTTTGTTACGTCTACTGAGTGCCCCAGCAATAGCAACCACTGATTGCCTCTTGACGTCAAACATTGGGATCCATACTGGTCCTGGTCATGCCCAGATATTAATATGCAGCAACAACTTCAAGCTTGATGTCCAGCTGGGTATGGTGACTCATTTCACTAATACATCCACTCCAAAGATATGTGTTTGACCTCAGGGTCACAGGTTCAAATCCCACTTGGGTGCATTCAGCTGCTTATCCTTCAGCAAAGGCAAAGCAGAGTACCTTTGTTTTCAACAAGTTGATGATTAGTTTCTTTTTCTCAGAGTAGCATTTGTAAAATCATTGTCCCCACTGTACACCAAGCAGTGTCCTATCCATTAAAACAAATCCATCCGTATATAACAGTGATCCAACCTGCTTGCTATTCAGTTTCAGGAGGAATCTGACCCACCGCGCTTTCAAACAAGATCACTTAAATAGATGTTGTACAGTAGGGGCACCCATGCAGCCCGGTTTTACACTTAAATGACTGAAGATGGGTGGCAACCATATCTTTGTGCCGGTGCAGAGACATAATATTGAGTTGCACAAATATCGAGTCATTAATATCGTGGGTCAGAAATAGCGACAGCAGGAATATCATAGTCAAGAATATCGACTTGAGGGAATTAATATTGATTTTTAAAATATCAAAGTGTTTAATATCATTTGAAAAATATAGTTGTTAAAAATATAATTTTGTATTATTGTTATGTATTTTAATAGATATTTTATATGTATGTGATGTATTTATTTTGTATAAGAATTGTTTGTATTTTTAATATATGTTAAATACTTAGTAGTTATTAACCCGTTGACCGCGGCGCGAATTCTGCCGCGGTGCGGGTGATTTAATGAGTGGGATTGTTTCGGACGGCCCCTGGCCGTCCTCCGCACATGCCCACTGTGACTCCGGCCGGCCGGGGAACGTCCGATGTTCCGAATGGGTTAATTTACATTTGAATTTATTAATATTTGTTTAATTGCAATGTTATAGTGTTAAATGTGTAAAGTAATGTATTATTAATTAATAATTGGTTAATTGATTTTAATTAATTAATTGGTTATTCATTTTGGCTATTTTGTTATTAATTTTAGGTGTGTGTTGTGGTGTTTATAGGTGCAAAGGATAGGCAGTAATTTTTTTTGATTTATGAATTAATAATTGGTTGTTAATTAATTTTAAATAATTAGTAATTAATTTTGGCACTTGTGTAATTAATTTTAGGTGGGTGTTGTGGTTTTTATAGGTCTAAAGGGTGGGAAGTAATTTATTTTTAATTGATGAATCAATAATTGGTTGTTAGTTATTTTTAATACATTCATTGGTAATTAATTATGGTAAGGTTGTGGTGTTTACAGGAGTAAAGGGTGAGAAGTAATTTGTGTTTAATTAATTATATATAGTTGTTAATTATTTGATATTTATTTCGGGTCATTGTTTTATTTTTTTGTGTGTTCTTTTGCTTTTAAAGGGGTAAAGTGTGGGTATTAAATACATTTTCATTATTTAATTATTAGCTGTTAATAGTAATAGTTTTAAATTTTAAAATAAGTTTTAATTGTGTTTTATTATTGTATAATTTAATTTAGGTGTGTGTTGTGGATATCATAGTGTTAAAGTGTGTGTAGTTAATTAATGTTTATTAGTTGTATTAATAATATTTTATTAACTCATTATTAATTATGTTAATTGTGTAAATACATTTAATTAAAAATGTTGAAGTGTTTTGTTATTGGTGTGGTGTTATAGGGTAGGAAATAAAATAAATACCTTTATCTTTTAATTCATTTTTTTGTTTGTAAATATTTTCTAGTTTAAAAGAAATACTTTTTGTAAATGTATTTATTATTATATTTTATATAATATTTGTAGGTTTTTGTTATATGTAATTAGTATTATAATATGTGTTTTTTTATATGTTTAATATTTTGTATTTTTTACAAAAAATTCCAAGTGTTTGAGTGTGTATCCAACACTTTCCCTACTGTTGCATTCACTGGAGTGGGAAATGTAATTTTACCCCTCCGCTATCCTGCACTTTCCCTACTGTTGCACTCACTGGAGTGGGAATAGTAATTTATATCTCTCGCTATACTGCACTTTCCCAACTGTTGCACTCACTGGAGTTGGAATAGTAATTTTTACCCCTCCACTATCCAACACTTTCCCTGCTGTTGTACTCACTAAAGTGGGAATACATTTTTTTTACTCCTCCGCTATCCAACACTTATCCTACTGGTGCATTCAGTGGAGTGGGAATACTAATTTTTCCCCTTCCGCTATCCAACATTTTCCCTACTGTTGCACTCTTTGGAGTGGGATTAGTAATGTTTGCCCCTCCACTATCCAACACTTTCCCTACCATTGCTCTAACTGGAGTGGGAATAGTATATTGTACCCCTCCACTATCCAACACTTTCCCTACTGTTGAAGTCACTGGAGTTGTAATAGTAATATTTACCCTTCCGCTATCCAGTACTTTCCCTACTGTTGCACTCACTGGAGTGGGAATAGTAATGGTTTTTTTTGGTTTTTTTTGTCCTAATTTGCCTTAACCCCACTGAAAAAAAACAAAAAAGAAAAAGAACCTCCATCTTTCTTTTCATGTCCTGCTGATCTCGTTGTTTGCTACCGTCAGGCAGAGACGTTTAAATACCTGAAGGAGGATCGTGGGGAAGAGGTTTTTGCTCCACCTATGTTTTTGCAAACCTGCCGGACCATATTACTGGGAAACCCTTTCCGATAGTCCGAGGAGCATCAAAGGCATAATCATAGGACCCGGGGAAAAAAAAAAAAAAAAGAACCCCGGACTCCTACCTCCACAACTTCAATAGGTCCCAAAATGCAAGTTTATTCTTGTTACAGGATCTAGCCAAATCAACCTTAGACACTTCATACAACGAGGTCAGCCATTCTGAGTGGTTCGGCGCTGTTGACTCTACCCAATACTTGCATATTTGCCTTCTTGCCAAAAGAATTGCATAAAAAAGTAGAGATCTTGAAGGGCCCAAAATGTTGTCATCAAGGCTGAAGATGATTAACGATAAACTAATAGTCAATGGGACCTTTAGGATAGCTTCCATAGATATTATGACATTGTTCCAGAAATCGTGTATGAGGGGACAGTCCTTAAACATATGTACATCCGATGCTTCTGGCAATCCACATTTGTTACATACTTTCCCAGGCTGATGTTTCGATAGCTTGAGCGGAGGAAGGTACGCCCTATGAGCTGTAAAAATATGATTGCCCCTGAGCCAAGCAGGTTTGACTATTCTATACAGAGTGTTAAATGAATCCATCCACATCGAATCAGATTGTATATTCATCTGCTCTCACCATAACTCATCGGCAAGTTTAAATTCGCCATCCGCTTCCTCCCCAATAGCCCAATACCACATTAAGGGAATAGTAATGTTTACCCCTCCACCATCCAGCACTTTCCCTACAGTTGCACTCAGTGGAGTGAGAATAGTAATTTTTACCGTTCCTCTAACCAACACTTTCCCAACTGTTGTTCTTACTGGAATGGGAATAGTAATTTTTACCCCTCCGCTATCCAACACTTTCCCTACTGTTGCACTCATTGGAGTGGGAATAATAATTATTTCCCCTCCGCTATCCAACACTTTCCCTTCTGTTGCTCTCACTGGAGTGGGAATAGTAATTTTTACCCCTCTGCTATCCAACACTTTCCTTACCGTTGCACTCACTGGAGTTGGAACAGTAAATTTAATTATTTTGCTATCCAACACTTTGTCTACTGTTGCACTGATTGTATTGAGCAATTTAAGTTTAATTATTTTTTCATAGTTTTAATTTGTTCTAGAATTTTTTTTCTGTATTTTAAATTATTTATATATATATATGTATTTTATTTTTATATAATTTTAAAGTTTAATAATAAAATAAATAATTTATTATTTTTAAGTAATATATATATATATATATATATGTATACATTATGTTTGTGTCTATTTTTTAAATTAAGTTTATTTGTAATATTTTTTTAATGTATATTAAATAGAATTTATTTTGTTAAAATTAATCTTTAATATATGAAATATATATTATTTTATTTTATATATATTTAAATCAATATTTTTTACATCTATATTTTTTACATCAATATTTTTGTACTTACCTGTGTAGGTATGGGAGTCAATATTTTTGTAGGCTATATATTTTTTTCGATATTTTGAACATCAATATTCTATCAGTGTCTAAAACAGTTTGCATATAAATCCCTGGTCACAGACGCTGCTAAGGTGATGTTTCGTGAGCAACAAGGCAGATTGTACGATGTGGGTGATAAGGCGGGTAAACTCCTAGCGTGGTTGGACAAGAAGGAAAGAGTTAATCGTGTGGTGCCTGTGATTCAGTCTGCGAGTGGTGAGAATGTGACTGATCCGACTGCCATTGTTGATCGTTTTGCGGAATATTTCCGTGTTGTATATGCTCCCGTGTCTGAGAGGGACGTGGCTGACTCCCGCTTACTCTTGCGCGATATCACTTTGCCCTGTGTCACCGACCTGGACCGTATTGCTTTGGACTCCCCTTTTACGAATGATGAGATAGCGACTGCTATCCGTTCGGGCAAAGCGTTGGGCCCGAACGGGTTGCCCATTGAGTTGTACAAGCTACGCCCCGATAAGATGGCGCCGTATCTTCGCGCCATGTTTCTAGAATCTCGTGAACGTAACATCCTTCCCTATGATCAGCGCCTGGCGACAATTGTCGTCATCCCTAAAGATGGTAAACCACGTGACCTCTGTTCCTCATATAGACCCATATCCCTGTTGAATGTTGAACCCAAGGTTTTGGCAAAACTTTTGGCGACTCGTCTCCTTTCGGTTCTCGGGGATTTGGTCCATCCGGATCAGTCTGGCTTTATCCCGCATCGCAACACTGCTTTGAATCTGCGACGCCTTCACGGCGTGCTGGCGAGGGCGGGGCTTCTGACTGAGCCGGCCATTTTGGCGTCCCTGGATGCATCTATGGCCTTTGATACTGTGGAGTGGCCCTATCTATGGGCGACTCTTGAGAAATTCGGATTCGGGTGCGAGTTTATTAGCTGGATTCAGTTGTTGTACGCGGAACCTCTGGCACAAGTTGTGGTAAACGGTAGAGTGTCGGCTCCCTTCTCCTTGGGCAGGGGTACCCGTCAGGGTTGCCCCCTGTCCCCGTTGTTGTTTGCGCTCGCTCTTGAACCATTGGCGGCCTGGCTCCGGTGGGAACCGTCCCTTAAAGGGATTCGCTGGGCCCCGGACTTCGAAGACCGCGTCTCGCTTTATGCGGACGACATCCTTTTGTACCTTACTTCCCCTCGCAAGTCTTTAACTGTTTTATTTGACGTTCTTGTGTCCTTTGGCGCTAACTCAGGCCTCGTCATCAATTGGACTAAATCCTGTGTGTATGTTTTGTCTGGTGTCTTGCCTCCGTTGCCGAGCAGACTTCCTCTTCAGGTGGCCAGGGATGGCTTCAAATACTTGGGGGTTTTTGTTACCTTGGACTCGTCCCTTCGTTTTGATCGTAATCTCCTTCCCCCGTTACTTAGGCTACGTTTGGACGTTGCCCGTTGGCGCAGACTTCCCCTGTCTCCCCTGGGTCGGGCGGCCCTGTTTAAGATGATGTCATTGCCGCGGTTTCTCTATGCTCTCCAGAATTATTTTGATCCTATCCCTAAGTCCTATTTTCGGGAGATTGAGAGCCTTCAGAGGCAGCTTATTTGGGATGGGCGTCCGCGCATTGCTCTCGCGAAACTTTCCATCCCGTGGTATGATGGGGGCATGGCGCTCCCCGATATTAAGAGATATTACTGGGCTTCCCATCTGTCCGCTATCAATCACGCTATGTTTTCGCCAGGTCGTAATCCGGCGTTTGAAATGGATAAACTTCAGCTTCCGGGAGGTGACTTTAACAGAGTGCTTTATTCTCGCTCCGCTGGGCGCCATCTTGTGGGACCTACATTGACTGCTTTGACGGTGTGGCGTGCCGCGAATGTGAGCTTGGGCTGGGAGGATCGCTTGACGTTGGCGACGCCGCTTTATGCTTCAGAACGTCTGGGCGGTCTTTGGTCTTCCAAGGGTTTCGACCGTTGGGACATGATTGGGATTTCCAAGGTGGGGGATGTGTACTCTAAGGGTTCTGTGCGTTCGTTTCAGGCCCTCCAGGCTGACTATGGCCTGAGTGGTCGGGAATTCTTTCGTTATTTACAGCTCAGGCACGCCCTGGCTTCGGTGTTTGCTCCTGGTGAGATTCCACCTGACTCTTCCCCCCTTGAGGACCGTATCCTTGATGGACATCTTCCTGATAGCACTATCTCCCTGATCTATAAAAAGTTGATTAACAATCGGACCGACTTATTGGCCCGACTTCGGGAATTGTGGATGGGAGATGGGTTAGAACTTGATGATGAGGATTGGCAATCAGCCCTCTCCTCCCCGAAGGAGGTGGCTATTCCGGCTCGTCTCCGTCTGGTTCAATTGAAGATCCTTCATCGGGTGTACGTGACGGGACCGCGACTGGTGGTGATGGGCTTTTCCTCCGATGGATTGTGTAAGCGTGGGTGTGGTTTGCGTGCTACTTTCCTGCATATTCTCTGGGAGTGCCCGATGGTGGCTGCTTATTGGGCGGCCGTGCTTGAAGTGATGGCTGTGGTGACAGGTGTGTCCTTGTGTCCGGAACCTCGTCGATGTCTTTTGAATGTTTGGGAGCCCACGGACTATTCGGTGGCACAGACTAGATGGGCAACCCTGGGCTATATGGTTGCGAAGCGAGACATTGCACAACTCTGGGGGGCCTCCAGGCCCCCTGACCTCTCGAAATGGGAGGATAACATGGATTGGTCCATGTTCCGTGAGAAAACTGTCTATGTGGCCAGGGGCAGACCCAGGGCATGGGTGAAGATGTGGGGTCACTGGAACGACTACCGTGGCGACATTTGTACTCCTCCCCTTGTGGGCACTGTTGAGCTTGCCCTGTCTCCATAGGCAAGCGTTCTTGGAACCTTTCATATAGGGGTTGTGCTGGTGTCTCCGGCCCTCCCCCTCCCCTTTTTTGTACTGACTTCTGTGTCCCTCCCCCCCCCCCCTCCGAGCTCCTCAGTGCTTAGTGTTTTGCTACTGTACTTCTGTTGCTGTCCCCCCCCCTTACATCCATTGAGCTGACCTTCGGTACTATACTTTCGCCTTTTGTGTGTGTTTGTTCTTTCATATAAATAAAATCTGTTTTTGTCCTGTAAATAGTGCTGAGTATTGCATTGTTGATTGACTTTTACCTCTGCGGGCATATATGATATGTGTCTACTCCTCTTTTAGCGGCCGGCCCGTGTGGTTGTAGGCCCATCCTTGTACTTTTTTGCTTACTCAAATAAAGGTTTTTTTAAAAAAAAAAAAAAAAAAAAAAAAATATTCTATCAGTGAACGTTTGTGCCAGTGAACCTTAGTAAAGCCTACGTGTCACTGTATAGTTCTATGACCCTCAGTACAGCCCACGGGTCACTGTATAGATTTTTAATGCCCTCAGTACTGCCCACGTGTCACTGTATAGTTCTATGACCCTCAGCACAACTCACGTGTCACTGTATAATTCTATTACCATCAGTACAGCCCACGAGTAACGGTATAGTTCTACGACCCTCAGTACGATTCACATGTCACTGTATAGCTCTATGAAACTCAGTACAGCCCATGCATTCCTCTATAGCTCCTCCTCGGTGCTCTCCAACCTAACTTTTTCGCTGACATTTTGGCTTTCTTCACCGTGTCAAGAATCAAGCAAAAGTGCCAAAAAGGGGAGTAGAGCGCTCTGGCTTCTCCATGAACAGCATTAGCGGCCAACATTGCAAGAGCTGATACATTGCACACTGTGAACACCTGTACCAGGAACAGTTAGAACGTTTAAAAGGATTTTCGTTCATCTATCCATTTCATCAAATAGCTCTGGAGAACTTTGCTGAATATTTTAGCAGATGGACAAAACACTGATAGCAGGAGAAAACTGTATGCTAGGTTAAAATATCCTTCTTGTGTAATGGGATTAGCACTGCATGGTTCAATTTTTTAGGGACCGGGGCTGTTTTAAGAATTATATAAAATAATGATGTAAGGATCGGCACTCAGCTATATACCTACTGCTTATTCGATAATGTGGACAATCTTGTTCAGGATACAACTTGTAGGATTCCTAAGACCCAGAATAATCTCTCTACTAAGATCCTCTTCAAAAGTGGCATCTGGTGCAACATAAGGAGCTACTTAAAATAGACCTAACCTAATCATCCTGAGGTATCCCTGCATTACCCTGATTTGTTCCGTTTACCATCACAACCAGTATCAATTATCAGCCAAAACAACTTGTCCCATTCATGACTAATAATGGACACCATCTTGCACAATCTTTGTTTTTACAGTTTAAACTTGTACTTAAGAACTTTATCCTTAAATCCTTGAATTCCTGGGCTGCTCAGACTGATCATCTGCATCTGATGATTTCAGCTAAACAATGTACTCACATCTCCTTTACTTTAAGGTCAAATCATGGAGGATCTGAAAAGTTGTTATTAATTTGCTAAGCCCTACTGGAAGACTCAAAGGGGGTCATTAGGATGGCGGGCGGACTTAGTCCGCCCGCCATCCTATCGGGTATTGGGACCGCCCGCCATAAGGGCGGGGGTCCCGTGGGGGTATTAGGATGCGCCCACCACTGTGGCGGATACATCCTGCATTTTTAGCATTATGGCGGGCAGTGCTCTCAGTACCGCCCGCCACAATGCTAAAAATGCACGAATGTATTTGCATTAACAAAGCGGCAGTTACCGTGCGGTGCCTGCCGCTTTGTTAATGCAAATGGAGGGGGGTACCACAGGTACCCCCCGTGTGCACCCCCCACCTCTCCTTCACTCTGGGGGCCTCGCAGATCCAGCAGCGCATGCGCTGCAATGCTAGGCTCGATCTAAAAAAGGGTGGGGTGAAAGCATTTTTTCTTTTTAAAGCGAGCGGGGACACAACACCGGGATGGCAGTAGTACTCATTGCTTTCCCTCCCCAAACACACCCTTATCTCCCACCCAACGATTCTCCTCCCCACCTCCGTCCTCCCTCCGTTGCATGCTCACAAATATGCATCTCCCCCCCACTCCACATTGCTCTTTCACCCATTGCTCCTCCTCTGTTCTGCGCCAGACTTATTGCTCCTGCAAGGTGTTGCTCCCACCTATTTTTGCTCCCACTGAGAAGACCGTGAAGGACACAATCTAAGTTTTGAGCAGGGGTCTTCTAACTGAGGGGCGGGCCCGCCTGAGGTGCTTTAAGTGATCACAGGGGGCCAGTTTCTGGCCAAAAGCAGCACTATGCTAACAGTGTTTTGTTTTGTGAGGAAACCAATAAGCGGCAACAAGCCGCTCTGCAATGGGTCATCACTAACATCTTTATCATTTATATCCTGGCTGGGACAAGGTGTCAAAAGAGAAGGCACTCAAAATATGCTTTAAAACCCCACCCCATTTCTAATAATCACACTCTGGATACTTTTACTGCTTGGTAAGGCCTGCCCGACCAGAATGTATGTTTGCCTTATAAATATAAATAAATCATGTATGTATTTGATTCCATTTTTAAAACTGCAATGTTTAAATAAGTCTAGACATATTTAAACATTGGCAGGTTAAAAGAATTGTGAAAAATTTTGAGGAGGGGCCTGATGATTTTTTTCCCACCAGACCGGCATTACAATTTTTGGAGACCACTGAGTTAGAATAAAAAGGATGACGTCACTAAATGTGCAGTTCTTGCTTCAGAACGAGGCTACGCATACTAGGACAGTGTATTGTGCATTGTACAACACTGGATAAAAAAACGACGATGCATTTAAAATGTGTGGAAATGTGGAAAAAGTATATGGGTTTTGTGCCTGCTTTCAGCTGGCAATAACATATTCGAATTTTATTATACAAACAGATATGTTTCTGAAAATGTATGTGCTTAACCCTTTCCGTGCTGATGACGGAACCGCTCTGTCATCAGCCGTGGTGGCGCTGTGCTGATGACGGAGCGGCTCCGTCATGGCCCGCCCGACGCGCCTGCGCGGCGCTGATTTCGCACCTGCACGGTGCTGATTTCGCGCCTGCACGGCACGTTCTATTAAGCGGGCGGGGCCATGACGGAACCGCTCCGTCATGAGCACAGCTCAACCGCCCCCTTAGCAGCAATGAGGTTAATTTTTACTAGGTGATTGCGTTCTGATTTACAAATAAGGCCTATTTTGAGGCATTAGGGAAGTGTGTAGGGAGCGAGGTCCACAGCTAACCAGCAAGAGCTAAAAATATACCAAAATTGTAAAACTGCGCCTCACACCTCTCGCTCCTCACCTTGCCGTGCTCTATATGCTGTAGATGAACTTCAGTATTTTCTGCACGATAATCAGCAGTCAGCACAATAGTCCAGGATGAGTCCTCATTTAATGTAGCACCCAATGAAGGTCAATGGCCAAAATAGGCAATGCGTACACCGGCTCTCACTAGCCACACCGGTCAGTCAGTCAGTGGCGTAACGCAACTGATGAGACCCCTTCATGCAGAATGTGATGAGGGGTCCCTGAGTCTCCCATATAGCACAGATATTCATTGTCATTGGGCTGAAGGTTTGGGTACCTCCTGAAAGGTTGGAAGTCCACCTGCGCCGCATGACCCTGTTTTTTGCCTCTGCAGTCACCACCTTTTCCAGGGCAGACTGGGACTGGCCGTACCGTGCATCAGCTGTTTCATCAGGAAGCTGGAAGGGTGGAGGCCGGTTTTGCATTGGTGGGGGCTGGTTTTTTCAGTGGTGCTGCAATATTGGCCCCCAGTAACAAAAACTGCAAGGAAGCGTTTCAGGCAGTGCTTCCCAAGGGGCTGTCGGAGAAAACTGCCAGGGCTGCTTTGGGTTCCCAGTCCTGCCCTAACATTTCGTTTTGTAGTCTCCCATTACCCACTAACTACCATCTGCTCACCTTATCTTTTGTAGGGTTCTTTAGACTCATTTTGCCCACAAGTGGTTTTTTTCGAGTTCCTATGTACTATCCAAACACTAAACAAATGCATGTAAAACAAGCATTTAGCGTTTAGCCATGCAACTGTTGCATGGCTAAACACTTATAAGGTCCCAAAGGCAAGACCTATTGGCTATGCCAATGCTTGTTTTTTATAAACTTCAGTAACTTTTGTAAGTAAAAATGGCTCTGAAGTACTGGCAGCATTTTGACTTGCTCTCTTAAACAAAACCTCAAGGACTTCGTTCTTCATGGATTAGGTGTGAGAATTCCTTACCCCAGAGTATTCCTGCTTCTAACAAAAGAGCTCCCGCCTTACGACCGCTTATTTTGTAGGTGCCCACACCAAAAGCGCACTGGGGCAGCGGTCCAGTGGCTAGTAGCGCTTTACAAAAGCCGTTAATTAAAAAAACTAATAAAATATATTTGTGCATATGACAATAAACTACCTAGCGCTGTGCTACACAGATGTAAAACCCTCAAGTTAATTAAAAAACTAATGTCTGCCAGAGAGTTTAAAAACTCTAGCAAGGTACACGCAATTTACAGTACTAAAGCTGCAATTCCTCAGTTGCTTCTTTTCACATGAGCGATAAGTATGTCCTAAATCAGTTGCTTCTTTTCACATGAGCGATAAGTATGTAGTAAATATAAATTAGAGAGAAAACACTCGTACAATAAGGGCTCATAGTAAAGCAATTCCTCAGTTGCTTCTTTTCACATGAGCGATAAGTATGTCCTAAATATGAATTAGAGAGAAAGCACTCGTACAATAAGGGCTCATAGTAAAACACTACGAAAATAGAAGAAATGCCACCAGCAGTTCATGTCATGTGCACTGCTTAAATCATCATGTTTAAGGACCGCCACTTCCAATCCAACCGTGCGATTTCTTTTCGTTGGTAACTACATCGCAATAAACAGATTCCGTGATTTACTTTAGCAATTTGCAACGTTGGAATCGAAAAAGGGTGTCTTGTACCCCTGTCTGAGACGGGCCCTCCGCTTTGGAGCCAGAACTTCATCCCCTGGACCCCTGTACAATCAGATTAGAGTCATTACACTGCTTCTGAAACACCCAGACAAGAGGGTACGACACTAATGTAAAGCGCTCTGATATCCGCAAGGATCTTGTTCGCGCTCTATAAAACTTTTCAAATAAAATAATATAAATCTCCTTCACAGTGGAAGGCCAGGGTGGTCTGTGCCAGGCTGGGGGTCCTGCCCCTGTGGAGTAAAACAATATGATGGGCTCTCTTGCAGAATTTGAAGAGTGGCCCTTAGTCTCAAAGTTATTCATGGGCCTTGGGTTGAATGGGGAAACCCTGATGGGTTGGGGGTGTTAAAAGTGTGTGGGGGGGCTCGGTTCAGCAGGGCTGGAGTTACCCTCTCCTGTATCGGGGTAGCATGTTATAAACGAGTTGACAAGACCTCTGAAAGATGCAGTATAGATCACCAATATATCTGACCCCCGGTGGTCGGCAGTGAAAGTACTAAAATGAAGCTCCTATGAATTTTGGGGGCATTTGCTCAGTTGCTGCTGTCGCTCCAGATATGTGCCGCCGTCGCCCCCCAATCATCAGAGCATGGAATGTCTGCCTCTGAGGCATTAGAGGGGTGTTTAAGTGATTTGCACAGCACCACAGGATCTTTGTTCGAGGCTATATTCACCCCGTTGCAAGCTCGGCAGATCTGGCCGCTATGCGACATCCACCTTGTGTTCAACGACGTAAGAGGAGGCAATATTTTCTATTTTCTCACCACCCTGATTATTTTGGTTTCATTTTGAAACACGGAAAGACCAACCTCGGCAGACATATTATGCGAAGTTCACCTAGTTCCCTTTATAGCCTATAACGTCTCCAATGGGGTTGCAACTCATGTGCACATGCTCGGAAGGCCTGACGTGCCTGCAGCGATGGAAGACGAATGCATCATTTTCACTTTATGTCGCAGTGTTGCTGCTGTCACGGACCAGAGCCAGCGGCTCCAGGAGGGCAAAACTTTTCACAGAGCTGCATTTCGATCTGCCTTCCTGTCAGGCCTGCATCTGACAGGCGACGTTTACCAATTCAGGGAAAGTCTTGGATCTGCTACGGTGCGCTTAACCCGCAAAAGGTAAGGCTGCAAATGGACGAAACCCCTGCAATTGCTCTGGGTTGTACTCCAAAACGGGGCGACTGTGCCACTGCAACCAAGCTGCATGCCACCTACTGCCTGGGCCCAAATAGGCCACAACAATCTCATGTCCCTTTGCGGTGCAATAGGCCATGTATTAATGATTTGCACAAACCGCTGATGAAGTTATTCTTCGAAACGTTTTGGGGATTCGTAAAATTCAAAAGCATTAAGGAATACGTGTATTGAGGAAATGAAATTACTTGAGAGTAAAATGTAAAAAAAGTATGCGCGCCTCGTGCTGAAAAAGGAGGTGGCAGGAGGGGGAGGGAAGAGAGGAGGGGGCCCGCGCTTGTTTCCCTTGCGGGAGCGAGCAGGAAACATCTGTTTGTAATTATTAACAGATGGTTCCTGCTCGCTCCCACAAGGGAATCTCCAAACGTGCACGCGTTGCCATGGAAAGCAATGCAACGCGTGCACGTTTTTGTCAGAAAGAGGGAATCGATTGCTAAAGGTTTTTTTCCTATGCAGCGCATGCACACTGCGTAGGTGAGACCTAAAAAAGAGACAAACGCCAGGGAGAGAGGGTGGAGCAGCGGCAGTGGCGAAAAATTGGTGCAATCATCCAAGCAAGCACAACATCAAGTGACAAGAGCACAACCGGGTACTTTCATGAGGGTACTGAACACACAAGATGATGGACGGAATGTTGCACAATGGCAAAACATTCACCCCCAGTCACAGATCTGGGTGTAATCCATCGTTATTTTGCTCACCAAGCCACCCCAGTTATGACACGGCCATATGCAAATCAGTCTTGACCCTGTGCCTCATGGGAACAGTCCAGACCGAACTGCCAAGCCATGTCTTCCCTGGACCGGAATCAAGCATCCTAGGACCGGTTTCTGGCTATCAGCCGTCTTCAGCCAGGATAGCTTGACTCCAGTGGCTTAGTGAGCACGGGACCCACATCTGGGCATAGCCTTCCCACATAGGGTGAACAGCAAAACACACAAGATGATGGACGGAATGTTGCACAATGGCAAAACATTCACCCCCAGTCACAGATCTGGGTTTAATCCATCGTTATTTTGCTCACCAAGCCACCCCAGTTCAGACATGGCCATATGCAAATCAGTCTTGACACTGTGCCTCATGGGAACAGTCCAGACCGAACTGCCAAGCCATGTCTTCCCTGGACCGGAATCAAGCATCCTAGGACCGGGTTCTGGCTATGAGCACGGGACCCACTTCTGGGCATACCCTTCCCACATAGGGCGAACAGCAAAACACACGATGATGGACGGAATGTTGCACAATGGCAAAACATTCACCCCCAGTCACAGATCTGGATTTAATCCATCGTTATTTGGCTCACCAAGCCACCCCAGTTCAGACATGGCCATATGCAAATCAGTCTTGACCATGTGCCTCATGGGAACAGTCCAGACCGAACTGCCAAGCCATGTCTTCCCTGGACCGAATCAAGCATCCTAGGACCGGTTTCTGGCTATCAGCCGTCTTCAGCCAGGATAGCTTGACTCCAGTGGCTTAGTGAGCACGGGACCCACGTCTGGGCATACCCTTCCCACATAGGGTGAACAGCAAAACACACAAGATGATGGACGGAATGTTGCACAATGGCAAAACATTCACCCCCAGTCACAGATCTGGGTTTAATCCATCGTTATTTTGCTCACCAAGCCACCCCAGTTCAGACATGGCCATATGCAAATCAGTCTTGACCCTGTGCCTCATGGGAACATTCCAGACCGAACTGCCATCACACAGATCATGAAAGGAGCAGGGTGAAGAGTTGCTAAACTGCTCACAAAGCATACTTTATATACACTGTCACAAAGCCAATTAAAAAACTGGATATTGAAGAACAAGTCTAACTCCTTGAAAGCTAGTGATATAATAAATAAATAAACTGGTGGGACTCTAAGCTTATGTATGTCAACATACCTACATAGACAATGACTTCTGTATTGAGCATGACACTGCGAATGTGATGATACTGTGTGATTCTTTTCCGACCACTATTCTGTTATCTGTTGCCATGTCATGAGTTTCACCGTCACCATATTTGAAGTGTATTCTTTAGTCTGAGTTGCCAGTTGGACTGGCGACAACTTCTACCGCGAGCCAGATATCAAGTTCACTTTTTGTATCCAAGGTGTTGCAGTATCAGGAACTTTCCATCATCACTAAAATAAATTGCTCTTAGGCAACTTATTTTTCAATCAGTCAAAGTAAGCTTGCTGGGATTTATATATTTACTGTCATGAACTCCAAGTGTTAGCATGCAGATTGTGCGATAAATGAAGACTAGCTGAAAATCTCTCTCATAACTTTGAGTAAGTTGCTAGTTCTCCACCTTCCTTGAATCAGCGGTCCTTTCTAGACTATCAGAACAGAAAATGTGCTAAAACGTGCCACAATAGTGACACTCCCATACATTTTTCTCAGTTAGGCATCTTGGCAAACAATTGGATAAGGGATATGTAGAGAACCCAGGCAGCCTAGATGGATCCAGAGACACAGGTTAAACCCTGGATATCTATCATCTCGCTAAACTGGCTTCTACTTCATTCCAAGGTATTAGTGTGTCTCCGGAAGCCTGGCGCTTAATTCACAGCCCCTCACCCAATGGTCTGTACAGTGGCCGCAGCTTCTTGGCTCTAGGTAATGCTAACGGAGCACTGATTGCACAAACTGACCGGAAATTAGCCTGCTTCCGCCTTATTACAGTTAGGTTAGGCAACTGGCAGCCATCTACATCAATTTTCTTGAGGTTAATACAGTCAACATAGACTTTAAAAACCTATATTTGTTTTTCTAGACTCAGTCAAGATGCCCTATGCCAAGGAGCCTCAGGAATTGAGGTACTCTGTTGGCACAGTAATGGTCACTGGGAATATTACCAACATCTCTAATCCTAATGATCATCGTGAAAACAAAATCCAAAAGCTACCAGATTCTGGGGGCCACGAGCATCGGATGAACAAGAGATAAATGTCTCTGACTAAGGTAAGGCTTTGGGTTTCTGTTGACAGGAGAAATTCAGACATCTGGATGGGACCACACTGGACCTTAGTTAGCAAAAGAGGTAGAAGAGGAGTGACAGATTGTAGCTCAAGGTCAAAAGGGTAGAAAAGTGTCCTGTGGATCTCTGGTAATGAAGTAGTACAATGAAGGTGCAGATTGAGATAGCCCATACAGGATCAGTCCTCAAAGATCCTTAAGTGAAGGTAGTGACTGTTGTCGGTCAGTCATTGACTTTGTTGACCTCAAGCCCCATTTCCCTGTTCGCCCCACGGTGCACCTTCAAACATGTGCACTGTGTGCAAACAGGGACCATTTGCCCTGTTAGATTGAAGTGATTGCCCTCATGGCAGCTGCGAACTCGTGCTGTCCAGGGTGCAGTGCATTCAAGTGAAATATGGAGCGACTGCTCCTAAGCCGCTCTGTGCATTACTGTGCAGGCGGCACCCCCCTGCACTTTTAAGAGGGGAGAGAGATCTCCTTGCAGGCGGGTGGAGTGAATGACTGCACCTGCCTGCAAGGGGATGTTTAAGGGTCCATAGGACCGCTTGCCCCCACCAAAGGTTTGCCACCAGGGGGCGAACTGACCGTGCGCACAGTCAGTGCACCTCCTGACAGCTTCTTTACCTCTGCACCTGTGTCCATAATATGGCGCCATTGCAGAGGTAAAGAGATTCCCTCATTCGTATGGGCCACGCCTCCATGCAAATTAGGGGACACCCTCTTGAGGTAGCATTGGCGGAAAATGTGCACCAGCGCCATCTGTATTACAGCAGAGGGCGCACAATCTTCTGCAGCACCTTCTGTAATACTAAAGTGCCCAAGGGGCGCACAAAGCGGGCACAAACGCCTGTTCTGCCCCCGGAGCGCTTCAGTAATATGGGCCCTGGCCTACTCCACAGATTACTTGCTAAGCAGGCAAGCTGATCTTTACTGCTAGCTTAGTGTCTTCCCAGGTCAGGCCTTCAGACTAGCTTTTCTCGCTCATACGATAGGGCAAAGCTTTCTGCAGGACAATCATTCAGGCTTAGTCCTATCCTAGTTAAAATAATTGACCAAGTCTTCTTTCCAGAATCATAGTATTCACATTTGATATGTGGAGTCTCTTCCTGAGTTCAAACCTCCTTTCAAGTACTGGCTGTTGGTAGTCCAATATTTGTACAAAGGGGGGCCATGGCTGATTCCACCTGTATTACTGGGTGGCCCAACTACAAGTCATAAATACATGGTTGTGCAGGGGTGGGGGATTCAACATACCAGGGAGAACTGTCGCTACTTTTCCTAAACCGGGTGGTGGGGATCCTTTATGGGGCATTGGCTGGCACAGGTAGCATCTCTGTAAGACTTCCAGGGGTGGGACTATATCGGGATCTCTGGCCTACGATATGTTTGGGGGCGTGATCACCTTAGGTCCTTTCAGGACCTTTGTGCAGACTTCCAAATGCCCTCTTTGCAATTTGTTTGCTACCTATAATTTCGACATGCACTCCTAGGATACAAAGGAGAGGTGGAGGAAGTCCTCTAATATTGTCCACTCATGGGTCGCCTGCTTATGGGCCATGTGGGGAAAGGTGCTATCGCCCTGATTTACAAAACCCTGGTTTTACATTCTCCATAGTTGATGGGCTCACTGCGAAAGAAGTCGGAGTGCTGGGTGCGGGGAAGCTGATTGGAGGGATGATTGAATGGCCCCTCGCACACAGGCGATTTCGGCAAGGCTCTGGCCCGTACAATTTAAATTTCTTCAGCAGGTCTACTTACTACTCCTCTAGTTGTGGATGATGGGGACTCGCGCCTTGCCAGACTATGGTAGGTGTTGCGACCCTAGAGGTGACTTTGTCCACATGGTATGATTGTGTCTGGTTATCCAGGCTTACTGGAACAGTAGCATATTCACTAGCCAAGGTAGTGGCGATGCACCGGGAAACCCACTGCGGGTAGCTGTTGCGCGTTACAAGTTAAATAAAATATTGAAGTGTATCCTAGAAAGGCGCTAGAAAGGTGCTATTGGACATAATGGAGGAACTGGGGATTTACTGAGGGGATAGGATACTGATGAGCCGGGGTATGTCGTTGGTTAAACACAATATAACTAAAGAGTAGTTGTCTCCTGTCGCGCCAATGATAATGGCATGGAAATGTGGCATGGACTGGTATGTCAATATGGAAAAATCTATATATACAGGCTGGGCGTGTCCTCGTAAATATGAGAAGTTTTAGGTAGTCTTACCATGGACTAAATGGATAAAACAGGTGGGGTACATTGAGTGCCTCGATAGCAAGGGAAGTGTGGGAGGGGATGAGTGGGCGAGGGGTGGTGAGAACTTTCATGTACAGATTGTGTATTCAGAGTAAGCTACTGCTAGTATTTGTTCGCTATAGAGATTAAACTAAAAATGCTTTTATACAAAAAACAAATGTAACATAAGAGGACCATGTAAAATGTCATATGCCCTTAATGTTGGCCTTCCAATACTTTCAAAAAGAAGTGGCCCAGCAGATGCAAAGCCGACAGTGGCAAAACAAAGATTAGAAATAGGCAGGTTTTTTTGTATTTCAGAAGAATTTTATCAGGGTTTTGGGCTGATTTTAACGGCAAACTGCCTATGGAGGGGATATTTACCCATGTTATTTGTGCCAACATTTGCCAGACGCCGAAATTTGATGATTCAGAGCAGAGATTGAGTCTAAAAGCTGCCATTATTCAAACTAGAGGACACCGGTTTGGAGAGTCTTACGTGTAACAGTGGAGACTCGTTTGGTTTATGTGAGGATTATAAACGACTGAGTTGTACATAGTGCCTAAATTGTGGGTGCAACAACAATCGTCCTGAGGATGGTCTTGGTGAAATAACTTGGGAAAGACCGAAACGTCGACGCTGCTACGCCATTTATGTTTTCATGATGCCATTTTAGGAATCTAAATAATTTGAATAATATGAACTATTGCTGTATGGCTAATCAAATGTATTGGCCATAGTATATCAAAATTGTGGGGCTACTTCTTAACCCCACTCCAGTGGCGACAGCCTATTTACTCTGCATTTGCATCAATTTCTTCATTTGCTTATATTAATCTTCATTTTTAACCCATCTGCTTTGCGCAATATTTTGTTAAATAAACATCCTTCTTAATCCATCCTCAAGCAAGGAGCTGCAAATTTACAAAGTTTCTCATGCTTTGGTGGGCCAAACGAACCTCTCTCCCCAAAACACGCACTGAATCAAATGTATTGGCCATACCTTGGATCAAATGGTGTAAGAAACTACTGTAAAAAAAACGGCTGAATTTCAACAGTAGTGTTTTGTGTTGCCTTAGAGAAATGTGTTTAAACTGATGTATATGTTCCTCAATAATTGAGTTTCATATGAATGTAATGAAGTGGATGAATGAAAAATGAAATATTTTGATAAAAAATAACTCTTTTTCGCGTGTAGATAATTTATGAGTTCACTTTATGTGACAATTAATAATTAATAAGTACCACATTGAATAATTACTCAAGGTTCAATTTCTATGTTTTAGCCTTTACTTTTATGCTGAAATCACTTTCACTCTTGCATTTGTAGGCCCGAGTTTGTACTTGGAAAAAAAGAAACTGCACATTCGCAAAGTGTTTTTTTCTAAAAGGACTGATTTGCTGATAGTGGCATCCAAGCAAGGCCCTTTGACAGCTATTTGTATGAGAGTGTTTGTATCCACAGATATTTTATTTATTTATTTATAAAGTTTTATATAGCGCGATCCCTTGCCCTGACTAGAGTGGTGGTTTCTGCCTGGCTTTGGCGCAAGCCTTAGCCAACCAGAAAACCCATTTCGTGGAACGTTTGAGGCAAATGTACAACTATTTACATTTGAATTTTTTTTCAGACTGTTTTAAAAAAAATATCAACCTCTTTATTGAACGCAAACTCATTTAAAAAACAGAATTAAAACTGAAAATTACCTTTATCTTAAGTGAAGCTTTTTTATCCGTGCTAAAGGTCCTTGGCTGTTATTGCTGAGGTGTTTGCTGCTGTTTGGACCCTCTGACCTGCTGCTTGACTTTGAACCTATTTGCCTTTGCTTTGCTGTATTTATACCCGTGTCTGCATCTCTTTGGCCAGCGGCCATTGCAGTTCTTCAGTTTCTCTCCATTTTCCTGTGAAGTCACTTCCTGTAGTTTACTTCCAGTTGTGCTACCAACCGCTCTAAGGGGGTCAGTAAGACCCTGGTGTGCTGTAGTAAATTCTTTACTAGGAAGGCGGAGGGATGTAGTCTACTGCCCTTGCAAAGATACAGCCCACCATATTTAGACAGGGTTGGTTGGGAAGAAAATACTAGGCCCAGGCACCAAGATAATATCAGTCCTCATTAGCGAACCAGTTAGCCAAAACAAGTGGCCACATTTGCCAATCGGGGCAATTTTGAACTTGTAAAGGCAATCTGTATAGGTATTTTGCGAGGCATGAGAAAGAGTATGCATTTGTGCTTGCTGTAGGGTAATGTTTGTGGTAATATCAGGGAAATCAACAGTACAAACTGACCCTAAAACAGTGCCGCAAACAGTCAAAAAACAGGCCACACACTGACCTTTCAGACCAGCCCTTGGGCACTTCCAAATACCCACCTTTCTGACAGAGAACTCTATGCCTAGGAGGATCTCTGCCACGGCGCCTCTTCTGATGAGAACTCTACGCCTCTGAGGAGCTCTGCCATGGCGCCTCCTCTGATGAGAACTCTACGCCTCTGAGGAGCTCTGCCATGGCGCCTCCTCGGATGAGAACTCTACGCCTCAGAGCAGCTTAGCCATGGCGTCCTCCTCTGATGAGAACTCTATGCCTCTGAGGAGCTCTGCAATGGCGCCTCCTCTGATGAGAACTCTACGCCTCTGAGAAGCTCTGCAATGGCGCCTCCTCTGATGAGAAGTCTACGCCTCTGAGGAGCTCTGCCATGGCGCCTCCTCTGATGAGAACTCTACGCCTCTGAGGAGCTCTGCAATGGCGCCTCCTATGATGAGAACTCTACGCCTCTGAGGAGCTCTGCCATGGCGCCTCCTCTTATGAGAACTCTATGCCTCTGAGGAGCTCTGCCATGGCACCTCCTCTGATGAGAACTCTACGCCTCTGAGGAGCTCTGGCATGGCGCCTCCTCTGATGAGAACTCTACGCCTCTGAGGAGCTCTGGCATGGCACCTCCTCTGATGAGAACTGTACGCCTCAGTGCAGCTCTGCCATGGCACCTCCTCTGATGAGAACTCTACACCTCTGAGGAGCTCTGGCATGGCGCCTCCTCTGATGAGAACTCTACACCTCTGAGGAGCTCTGGCATGGCGCCTCCTCTGATGAGAACTCTACGCCTCTGAAAAGCTATGCCATGCTCCCTCCTCTGATGAGAACTCTACGCTTCAGAGGAACTCTGCCATGACGCCTCCTCTGATGAGAACTCTACCCCTCAGAGCAGCTCTGCCGAGGCGCCTCCTCTGAGCACTCTACGCCTCTGAGGAGCTCTGCCATGACACCTCCTCTGATGAGAACTCTATAACTAGGAGGATCTCTGCCATGGCGCCTCCTCTGTTGAGAACTCTACACCTCAGAGGAAATCTGCCATGGCGCCTCCTCTGATGAGAACTCTACACCTCTGAGGAGCTCTTCTGCCATGGCGCCTCCTCTGATGAGAGCTCTACGCCTGAGAGGAGCTCTGCCATGGCGCCTCCTCTGATAAGAACTCTACGCCTCTGAGCAGCTCAGCCATGGCGCCTCCTCTGATGAGAACTCTACCCCTCTGAGGGGTGCACAGACATAATATCGACTCCAAAATATCGTTTGGACAGAATATCGAGTCAAAAATATCGTTTGGACAAAATATCGACAGGACAGAATATAGACAGCCAAAATATCGTTTTTAAGGTAAGTGAAGTAATATCAACTGTAAATAATAAAGAAAGTGAAAATATGTAAGTATATAATATAGATAGTAAAAAAAATCGTTTTTATTTTTAGGGTTCAGGGTCAGTTTGGGGTTTTTGGGTAAAGGGGTATTTTTAGGGTTCAGGGTCAGTTTGGGGTTTTTGGGTAAAGGGGTATTTTTAGGGTTCAGGGTCAGTTTTCAGTTTTTGGGTAAAGGGGTATTTTTAGGGTTCAGGGTCAGTTTTCAGTTTTTGGGTAAAGGGGTATTTTTAGGGTTTAGGGTCAGTTTTCAGTTTGTGGGTAAAGGGGTATTTTTAGGGTTCAGGGTCAGTTTTGGGTTTTTGGGTAAAGGGGTATTTTTAGGGTTCAGGGTCAGTTTTCAGTTTTTGGGTATTATTTTATTATATTTTGTTACTATATATATATGTTTTAATAAATATGAAATAAAAAAATATTTATTTAACTTACATTAATTATTTAATTATTATAAGTTAATGTAAGTAATTTTAAGTATATTTTAGTAATTAATTATTAATATTAATTTAATTTAACACTGTTTTTAGTAAATACGATATTATTTACAACTATATTTTTGTAAACGATATTTTTAACTCGATATTTTTGTACTTACCTGTTTGTAGATAGAAACTCGATATTTTGACTGTCGATATTTTGTCAACGATATTTTTGATGGTCGATATTCTGTCCCTCGATATTATTTCAGTGATCCCTCTGAGGAGCTCTGCCATGGCGCCTCCTCTGATGAGAACTCTACGCCTCTTAGGAGCTCTGCAATGGCGCCTCCTCTGATGAGAAATCTACGCCTGAGAGGTGCTTTGCCATGGCACCTCCTCGGGTGAGAACTCTACGCCTCAGAGGAGCTCTGCCATGGCGCCTCCTCTGATGAGAACTCTACGCCTGAGAGGAGCTCTGCCATGGCGCCTCCTCGGATGAGAACTCTACGCCTTAGAGCAACTCAGCCATGGCGTCCTCCTCTGATGAGAACTCTACGCCTCTGAGGAGCTCTGCAATGGCGCCTCCACTGATGAGAACTCTACGCCTGAGAGGAGCTCTGCCATGGCGCCTCCTCGGATGAGAACTCTACGCCTCAGAGCAGCTCAGCCATGGGGCCTCCCCTGATGAGAACTCTACACCTCAGAGCAGCTCTGCCATGGGGCCTCCTCTGATGAGAACTCTGCGCCTGAGAGGAGCTCTGCCATGGCGCCTCCTCGGATGAGAACTCTACGCCTCAGAGCAGCTTAGCCATGGCGTCCTCCTCTGATGAGAACTCTATGCCTCTGAGGAGCTCTGCAATGGCGCCTCCTCTGATGAGAACTCTACGCCTCTGAGAAGCTCTGCAATGGCGCCTCCTCTGATGAGAAGTCTACGCCTCTGAGGAGCTCTGCCATGGCGCCTCCTCTGATGAGAACTCTACGCCTCTGAGGAGCTCTGCAATGGCGCCTCCTATGATGAGAACTCTACGCCTCTGAGGAGCTCTGCCATGGCGCCTCCTCTTATGAGAACTCTATGCCTCTGAGGAGCTCTGCCATGGCGCCTCCTCTGATGAGAACTCTATGCCTCAGTACAGCTCTGCCAGGGCGCCTCCTCTGATGAGAACTCTACGGCTCAGAGGAGCTCTGCCATGGTGCCTCCTCCAGGGCCGGACTGGCCGTTGCGGGCACCGGGCAATCCCTCGGTGCGTCGCAAGGGTGGGGGCCGGTTTTGGGCCCCTGGGGGCCGTTTTTGTTACAGGTCCGTTTATGCAGCATAGCTGCAAAATCGGCCCTGTAACAAAATCGGCCGAAAACCAGCCCCGGCAAAGAGCTCAGTCTCAGGGGGGCCGGCCGAGTACTTTGCCGGGGCCGGTTTTGGTCCCAGTCCAGCCCTGGCCTCCTCTGATGAGAACTCTACGTTTCTGAGGAGCTCTGCCATGGCACCTCCTCTGATGAGAACTCTACGCCTCAGAGCAGCTCAGCCATGACGCCTCCTCTGATGAGAAATCTACGCTTGAGAGGAGCTCTGCCATGGCGCCTCCTCTGATGAGAACTATACGCCTCTGAGGAGCTCTGCCATGGCGCCTCCTCTGATGAGAACTCTACGCCTCTGAGCAGCTCTGCCATGGCGCCTCCTCTGATGAGAACTCTACGCCTCAGAGGAGCTCTGCCATGGCGCCTCCTCTGATGAGAACTCTACACCTCAGAGCAGCTCTGCCATGGCGCCTCCTCTGATGAGAACTCTACGCTTCAGAGGAGCTCTGCCATGGCGCCTCCTCTGATGAGAACTTTACCCATCAGTGCAGCTCTGCCATGGCGCCTCCTCTGATGAGAACTCTAGGCCCGAGAGGAGCTCTGCCATGGCGCCTCCTCTGATGAGAACTGTACACCTCAGAGCAGCTCTGCCATGGCGCCTCCTCTGATGAAAACTCTACGCCTCTGAGGAGCTCTGCCATGGGGCCTCCTCTGATGAGAACTCTACGCCTCTGAGGAGCTCTGCCATGGGGCCTCCTCTGATGAGAACTCTACGCCTCTGAGGAGCTCTGCCATGGGGCCTCCTCTGATCAGAACTTTACCCATCAGTGCTGCTCTGCCATGGCGCCTCCTCTGTTTGTACTCCGATTTAGATCTTGGTGGAGAACGGGTTATTTCCAGGCGCGGCCGGCACAGGCAAGCACGGCAGGGTGGGGCGGGGCAGGGCAGGGGGGAAGTCGACAGACGACGGAATAGGATTTATTTTATTTTCCCTATTCTGTCGTCTGTCGACTTAGATTGCCCCCCACCCCCCTCCCACGCGCTTACCTCTGCCGGCGGCGCCTGGTTATTCCGTCACAACGGTGATGATATCCCGTCCACCGAAATAAAATCCCATTATATCATATGGGATTTCTATTTTGTCGGATGGAATATCTGTCACCGTTGTGACGGGCTAACTAACCACGCCCGCCTAGATGTAAATCAGGCCCTTAAGGTTTGCTGAGTCACCCCCATGTTACTCATGGTCCCTCTGTAAACTTTCTGGTTTTGCAAAAAAAAAACTCCCTAAAGGGGGAACTTTATTTTTGTCAAACAAAATCGAATGACCTTTTCCTGCACTTTTCTTTCTGTCTCTTTTTCATCTCTGTTGCTCTGCTCTCCTTTCTGTAGCAGATTTGACCGTTGCCAATGAAAACTGCTCCCAGTCTGTCTGAACCTTTTGCTGAATCATCGCTGGGTTTCTAGTTGTTCACCTGAGGCTTAAGTATTCAGTTTGTCCTGCTTTTGTTTTGTTCTGGTTTGTAACTCGATACTCCTGTCCAGCTTGCTTTCCCTTTCCATGGAACAGCGCCAAGCAGCACTTATGAAACAAGTTTGTTTGAGGCCTTGGCCCTTCAGAGAACTCGCTCTCAGTGTGGCTCAGAGCTCGGTGTATTCTCCCCTGTGTACTTTGTCGACTTTCATGTTGCTGTTTGTCTGCTATTAACCCTTTGTTTACACTTGCCTGTTGTGCTCATCTCATCTGATTAGAGATCTTACGAAAGTGTCTTTAGCTGAGTGTTGCCATCACGCTGCTGCAGTGTGCTCCCTGCCCCAGATGCACATTGCCAGCCCATGGCTTTTAAAAGAATCAATGCTTTCTGGAAGATGTAGGCTTCACTTGCAAGCAGTGAAGATTGCTTATTGATTTAATGCTTGCCAGTAACTACCACATGCAGTTTCTGTGTAGGACTGTGTGAATTTCAAAGCTGATGACATTTGCCATTTGTTCTTGCTCTTGAGAGCAGCGTCCCCAGCAGGGGAGCCAATATGGCCACCCTGGCACTCCAGCAGACAGGTGACACACACTGGCTGCCCTAATGGTGAAGTTTCCATCAAGTACTGTCAGTGGCAAGGCAGTATCATTACCTTATTGCAATTGCCATTAACGTTACTACAGTGCCCTGGCCCTCCTCAGCGTGGACCTCACAAGCATCCCTTGCTCTTCTCATTCCTCACTAGGAGGACCGAGGGACACTGGTGATGCCCATCCCTGCGCCTGTGACTATGGCCCTGCAAGAAGCCTGATTGATGTCAGTCGCCGTGCAGGGATGCGAGTATGCGACTTGCCGCTCTTTCATTGCATTCTCCTTTAACTAGAATGGTTTGCAGTGTCTGGGGAGGTCTTTTCTCTGACTTGTGTGTTTTTACAAGTGTGAATGATCCAGTTGCTTTTGCTTGGGCAGAGGCAGGGGCTAACTATTCTGCCACTCTGCCAGTTCCATGGTAGGCTGCTGGGTAGAGGGTTGATTTCAGGGTAGAGTGTCTGCCAAGACCTATGCATGAGACCATGGCCCCAGTCTCATAGTAGCCTCCTGCACCATGGGGCTGCTTGAATAATGTTGCCATGGCTGGGCCAGTCCGGCCCAGTTTTGGAAAATTCTAGCTGATCCTGTGATGACATAAGAGGCGTTGAAGCAGTTTGATCCATTCTTATATCAGTGTTTGAGATGGAAAGGGGAAGATGGGGGTGCTGAGGAATCCTTTCTAGCTTCAAAACCTACCTTTTTTAGAGGATAACATGTTTGTGTTTAGAGCACTACCCTGGGCCCCTCTCATGCTTATCAAGAGTGGGGTCCCTGACTCCTGGACTCAGACCCGGCCAGTCCAGCCACCCTTCTGTCAGTGGACCGCTGCGGTGAGAGGTAAACCTGATAATCATGGGAACATAATAAGCAACATTGGCTAAAGTATATCCTGTATCAGATGGAAGACAGACAGCAGGTAGAAAAGATGCTTTGAGTGAAAAAGGTAAGTAACAGTAGCCTCACGTAGTAAGTGGCACTGGGGAAAAGGTTAATCCAAGACCTTGAGGGGCAAAGTTAGGCTTTACCTTCCGCCCATCTTTAGGGGATTTGACATGTAATGTGTTCTGGTATTGGTGGCTTGAAAGGCCTCTTGGTCCCACAGGAAATACCCATAGAAACTCACACTATTATGGAGGTTAAACACAACCAGGTCACGGAAACTGTTAAAATGAAACATTAAACAAGACATTTTACTCCTGATATCCTGCAGCTGTGTCTACAGATGGACTTAAAACTGAGCATCAAGTACGGCATTAGTGACAATAGTGAATACAGTTACGCTGGTGTTACTCACAATGAATGATCCATCAACATTGGGAACGAAGTAGTGGAACAATTTCAAAACAAAAGTACTCAAACTTCGATTATGTTTTGAGTACTACACTGACAGTCAACAAGTTAAAACATCAATGTTTCGACCCCTGAACAAATTAAAGGTGGGTTGAGAATATAGTAAGTAGTTATACTTAGGAATTAGCTTCCATAGGA
This sequence comes from Lissotriton helveticus, assembly GCF_964261635.1. NCBI lineage: Eukaryota > Metazoa > Chordata > Amphibia > Caudata > Salamandridae > Lissotriton > Lissotriton helveticus. The sequence continues at coordinate 217,969,043 of NC_136061.1, read as the reverse complement.
ATAGCATCTTTTGACTTGGCTATAAGTTTGGCGTAGTTTGACCAATCTTCATGAAATTTTACAAAACAAATGCCAAAGTAAGTCCTGGTTGTCATGCAAAGTATGGGGGTGGCCCATGCAGTGGGGACCGAAAAATAGGGGCACAAGAAAAGCGTGTGTTTGTAATGTTAATTCCTATAGGAATGTGTTGTTGAACCTACAGCACGAACCTCTGGAAGGAATTACACCAAATTTGGCAGAAAGGTAGATATTGTTACAGAGATTGTGCTTTTTGTCATTTGGTGCAAATCCATCCAGTAGTTTTTAAGAAATGTAAGCTGAAAATTATAAATATATCTCAAGTCACGGATATTTCGCAGTGGTTTCACGATGAATCACATATCCATGCGCTAGCAGGAATTTCCGGTGCTGAAAATTTATGGGAACGCTAAAATAAAGGGTCAGGGCGAAGGTACTCTGACCCCATGTTTGAGAAATGGGTGTGATCATGATACAAGTTATGTGTCCTTAATAAAAAAAATGTAATTGTACACGATATTTGAGACAACCCCATGACCTCCGGTGCAGCCCCCCCGTGTGCCCTCGCAAGGATATTGAGAAGTCCATGCAAATATTGGTGAAAATGTATACAAAGAATTAGTGAATCATTAATGCGCATCTTTATAGAGATATTGAAATTCTGATAAATGTTTTATGGAGTTATTTAGACAGTGATTTATTTAGTGAGTGTGAGGCTTAGAATTAATTATATAGTCATAACTTTTTAATGTGATGGTGGCTATTGAATTCCTGCTTTTGCTTTCCGCTTTCGCAACATATTCACTGGGATTGCGAATACAGATGTCATTGCAATTTCCGGCCTCACTGCGAAAACGAAAATAGGTTTTAGAAATGGTTGTTCTAGAAATACACTAGAAAAACATGAGTTTGAAGTGTAGCCCCAGTGTGTAAAATACTGTAATGTGTGTTCATATATGTATTTTTCACTTTATGGAAAAGGCGTGATCATCACGGTTAACGGCGATGTCGCGACATCCTGAATAAAAACGGAAAATGGGTCTTATTTTTTTTTTTTTTAAACAATTTTTATTGCAGGGTTATGCATAACATACAGTGCTATTTCAAGTATCATATAGTACAGAGTTACCGTACATCTAATGCTTCTCAGTTGTGTTGGACACAGCCATGTAGCCCTCATCCCGGAGGCAGGGCGGCGTCTTTTCGCAATACAGTGCTCTCTTCGGGCCGCGCCCGTCACCAATGGAAAATGGGTCTTAAAGATGGATTTTATAGAAACTTAGCACCAAAACATGAGTTTAAAAATGTTTTTAAAGGATCACTGACATAATATAGAATGCCAAAATATCGAATTCCTATCTACAAACAGGTAAGTACAAAAATATCGAATCCAAAATATAGTCTGTAAAAAATATAGTCAGTCAAAATATCGAATTTTTTTAAATGTCTTAAAAGTAATTTAAAATTATTGAAATAATAAATATAATTAACTAAAACATGCTTAAAAATACTCAAATAACCTTAAAATTAAGATATAATTAATTTAAGTTATTAATAAGAAATGTACAATATTTTACCGTAGGATAGCAGGAGGGTAACATTTAATATTACCACTCCAGTGAGTGCAACAGTAGGGAAAGCGTTGGATAGCGTAGGGGTAAAAATTACTATTCCCACTCCAGAGAGTGCAACAGTAGGGAAAGCGTTGGATAGCGTAGGGGTAAAAAATACTATTCCCACTCCAGTGAGTGCAACAGTAGGGAAAGCGTTGGATAGCATAAGGGTAAAAATTACTATTCCAACTCCAGAGAGTGCAACAGTAGGGAAAGCGTTGGATAGCGTAGGGGTAAAAATTACTATTCCCACTCCAGAGAGTGCAACAGTAGGGAAAGCGTTGGATAGCGTAGGGATAAAAAATACTATTCCCACTCCAGTGAGTGCAACAGTAGGGAAAGCGTTGGATAGCATAAGGGTAAAAATTACTATTCCCACTCCAGAGAGTGCAACAGTAGGGAAAGCGTTGGATAGCGGGAGGGTAAAAATTACTATTCCAACTCCAGAAAGTGCAACAGTAGGGAAAGCGTTGGATAGCGTAGGGGTAAAAATTACTATTCCCACTCCAGAGAGTGCAACAGTAGGGAAAGCGTTGGATATTGGAAGGGTATAAATTACTATTTCCACTCCAGAGAGTACAACAGTAGGGAAAGCATTGGATAGCGTAGGGGTAGAAATTACTATTCCCACTCCAGAGAGTGCAACAGTAGGGAAAGCGTAGGATAGCGTAGGGGTAAAAAATACTATTCCTACTCCAGAGAGTGCAACAGTAGGGAAAGCGTTGGATACCCACAACTTGCTACAGAAAATAAATTTAGAAAATTAACATAATTAACAATTAATCAACGAATACAAATTAATTGGCAATTAATCAAAATTAATTACCAATTAAAAAATAACAATAAATTCAAAATGAATACCAATAAATACAAATATTTAATTAATTACAATTAAATTACTTCCCACCCTATTCCCCTATAAACCCACAACGCGCTACAGAACTAAAAAACTAAATTTAATTAAAAATTAATAATAATTGCTAAAAATTAATATTTAATTTAATATAATTAAATTACTTCCCATCCTATTCCCCTATAAACCCACAACCCGCTACAGAATTAAATTACGCAAAAATTAAATAACATAAAATTCATGACTTAAAATACATTAAACATACATTACAAAAATTATTATACACTTTTCACACATATACTAACATACAAAACACTTTTAAAAAAATGATATTATTAAAATAACCGATGTATTTAATGCCTATATTGTATACTTCGATATTTTGACTTCTATATTTTGATAATCGATATTACTTACCTTAAATTCGATATTTTTAACCACTATATTGTGTCCATTCGATATTTTGTCCATTCTATATTTTGGAATCGATATTATGACTGTTTACCGTTTTTAAAGAAGCATGTATATAGTAATATGTGTAGCTCAAGGGAGTTTGGCATACAAAAGTGTGAAGACAATTAAGGCATGCTGTGGTTAAGATGTCAAAGCTAATGAGAAAACACAGGATGGGACCTGTTCTAGTTATCGGCAACACTGGAACCTTAATCCACCCAAATGAAAACCACCATTCATCTAATTATAAAATTCAGCTGCATTTTGGTGAAGGTAGTGCTGATAAACATGTCGTTTTCAGTTTTTATATCTCAATCATAACCTACCTCAAGGTATGATTGTCAGTAAATATAGAGGGCCTTATTTACAAGATTTAGCAGTACGGCAGCACCGCAGACCTTCTTTCTGCACTGCCCTACAGCAAAAGAAAAGTGCAGGAATGCATCATATCTATCAGATACAGTGCATTCCTGTCTTTTCCCTGCGCTTGTACACAATGTGCTGCCTTGCGTCAAGGTTTATATAGCGCGGGGGGCGCTAGGAGGCGCACTGCGGAATGGCTGCCTGCTGAGACAGCTCCGCCGGTCGAGTCCGCATAATGCCCTTAATTAGTAGATAGAAGAGTAATTTCACCTATCAGCTGGCAGAAATGTACATCGGAAAGTGAGGAGATCGGAGGAGTAGCAGTAATTTTCAGTCACGGCGTGTCCATAAGGAGAAAATTGACCTCGGAGTGGCAAGACCAGGCTGCGAGTGACCCAGACAACATGGCGGCTGTCTGATGCGGGACCAGAAACGGCAGAGCGGAGAACAGCTAAATAAAGGATGCTATTACTGTTCCCTTGGAGGTATCGGAAACGAGCAGAATAACCCCCGAGAACCGGCGCACGCAGAATACTAACGGGACGTCTTGTCGGCAAGCATCAAGGGAGATCGGGAAAAAGTGTACGGACTACCCAGTGGCCGGGACACGTTAGCAAGTAAGAAAACGGTGAGCGGAGGCGGGCGGGAGTATCATAAAAGTAAGGCTTTCACTGGTTCCACTGTACTGATGTCCGCGAACTGCATCTGACGGGACAGCAAGAGAACATGATGCAGCCGCTCCGCAAAAACTGTCATTTTTAGATGAAAGCTCTAAGGCACAAAATGGCGGCCACAGCAAAATAGCGCAAAAATAGCGCGAAGTAACACATTGCCCAGGGAAGAAAGTAGCGTTATTACACAGCATGCGGGCTCAATGACACTAATCATAAAATGGCAGAGGCTGCCAAAGTGAGCATCGATAATGGCGCGAAATGAAGGGAATAGAATAAATATCGGACCTGCTCACGAAATGCATCAGAACATGTGATGGTGAGAGACACGCTGCATACTACGTTAATATACAACAGGAACATTAGGGATTACAAGCAATGCGGCATCACAACATAGTTTGATCGCGACCTACGGAAGAGGTGTCCTTAAAGGAAAGCAATCCAATCTGATTCGTGGCCTGAACAAGGAATACAATAACAAGTGCATATGGCGCTGTCGAATGTGAGGACCACAAACCCCCAAGATCGATGGCGGTGATGCGAAACCACATCTAACTACTGGCTTCATGCGACCACTGGATAACTTTACATAAGACTGGCCTTCCATACTTGCTCCGTGACGCATGTCAAGCTACGATAAAGGGGTAGGCCTGCTGATTTTCAGGGTTACCGACGCAACGCAACGGTGAAAATTCGCTACTATTAACAAACAAGGGCCCTGGCAAATATGGGTAAGCCAGATAAACAACAACCGAAACTCAATTTTGAATCGAGGAAACCACCAAAAGGCGCGGCGTCGCTATCAGACACAGAATTGGAACAGGGCCCTACGTCAAATGGTACAATGGAAGCTGTTCTAAAAGTGATTCAATCAAGCCTACAAGATATTAACGGGAAACTCGACCATCTAACTCAGCGAGTAGACTGTATGGCTGTGAAGCTAGACAAACAAGGGGAACGATTGGACATCGCAGAGGTCCGCATTGAGGTGGTAGAAGATGAAGCACACGCAACTGCAAGCAAATGCACAGGAATGGAAAAGGTGCTAGATGTAATAAAGAATAAGGCGGAGGACTTGGATGCTCGCTCGCGCCAAAACAATATTCGCATAGCAGGTGTGCCAGAATCCACAGACACTGGTCGGCTAGAGAAGTATGTGGAGGACATGCTACGATCAGTGTTTGGGGAAGATAGCTTCTCAAATGTTCTAATTGTGGAGCGAGCACACAGGTCCTTAGCGCCACGTCCACCCCCCAGTGCGACCCCGCGCCCAATTGTTGCGAGAATCTTAAACTACAGAGATAGGGACACAGCGCTCCGGTTGGCAAGAGAAAAGAAGTAAATCTCGTATCAAGGGAATAACCTGGAATTTTATCCGGATTTCACCATGGCAGTACAGCAAGCTCGAAAGGAATTTGCACAAGCCAAGGCCAAGCTGCGTGAGCTTAAGGTGGAATATGCCATGCTTTATCCTGCCCGGCTGAAGGTAACGTGGGAAGGGAAGGCGACGTTGCTACATACTCCAAAGGCAGCGCAGGAATTCATCAAGAAAATCACCTCTAAGCGCAGGGACCGTCGACGATAAGAACATAATCAGGATTCAGATTAGGACACCTTCTTTGCCTATGGCAGACTGAGTATTGCGACCTGAACTCGGAATCAGAAGAGGGTATCTTTTACTATGGGCATTGAGGTGAGAGGTTCCTACCCACTATCTGAAAACGGCATAATACTGCTAGCCTGCGACAGCAGTTGAGGAAAACAGAACCCCGCAGTAATAGTGTGGAATGAATGCTTATTGTTGCTGTCTTTTGAGGACGACACAAAGGTAATAGCAGGGGCACATGGCTGATTCTAATGGGATTCATCTACTGACTCTTAAATGCCAGGAAGGGTTCGTTTTAACATTACCATCTACTAATTTTTGCGCTACATTGATTTTGTTGACTTGACCACATCCACCATGGTGGATGGAGTTGTGAGCCACTAGCAGACCCTCCAATGGGAATTCCCCGACTTGGTTATGTTTCTGTTGTGGGAAATGCAGGGGTTTGTCTTTGGCATGTTTGGGGTGCTAAAGTGGGAGGCGGGTGGCGGGGAGTGGGCAGGTTATAAAGATCAGAGTGTTTAAGATGCAACGCCACATTCCTAGGCTGCTTTGAAACTAACTGTTGGAAGAATACCATTGCTACTAATTTGTGTACTGAGAGGAAAGTCGCCTTTGACTATATTATTGCATTGGGACAAAAGTTTAACATGCGGACATGGTTGAGGATAGATTAAGGCCGATAGCCTTGAATCTCTTAACGTGGAATGTCCGTGGCCTTAATAATCCAAAGAAGATAAGGCGCATGTTTGCATATCTGGATAGGATGCATGTTGATATTGTTATGCTTCAGGAAACTCATCTAGCTCCGGGTTCTCCCTGTAAGCTGGGACATAGGTGGGCGGAATCCTGCTATCATTCAAGGTATTCTTCCTATGCCAGGGGGGTGACCATACTGATAAAAAAGGCACGAATTTCTCAGTTGAAATAGCTGTGGAGGATTTGGTGGGACGATATGTCATTCTTATCGGGGTGTTACGAGGGCAGAGGGTGGTTCTTATTAATATATATGGTCCAAATACAGATGCACCTGAGTTCTTTCATGAAATTTGGCAGCAATTGCATGATGTGGCAGATAGGACGATCATATGGGGAGGGGATTTCAATTTGGTGTTGCATGAGAACCTAGATAGATCGGGTACGGCTGTGGAACCACACAAGAAAGCTATGCGTAAAATGAATGACATAATGACAGAACTTGCGTTGCATGACATATGGCGTACGAAGAATCCGATGGGTGCAGAAGCAACGCATGTCTCTGCTGTGCACAACAGTTGGTCCCGCCTAGATTACTGGATAATTTACAACAAGGGGTGGTGATGGACAGAGTCTCTGAATTAAGCAGAGTACTCTCACCCAGTCAAGAGATCAGGACTAGATCCAACACCGTTTTTTAGCTCATTGCACCATCCCAGTTTCAGAACCTGGCTGTATGCAAATTAGTCTGTCCCTGGCCCAGTGCATCATGGGAACAGGGCAGACCAGACTACAAAAGCCAATTCTTACACTGGGAAGGAAACAAGCTTCCGGGGATGAGCTGGGACGGGGCAGTGAGCTAAATAACGGTGATGGATCAAGCCCTGATCTTTGGACTGGGTAAGAGTGGTCTGCTTAATTCAGACACTCTGTTCATCACCACCCCCTTTTCTGAATCGTTTTTGGCCACTATAGGAGTGGCAGGGTATACTCAGACATGAGTCCCTTGCTCACTGCTCCATCAGGATTCAAGCAAGCCGGGCCGACGACGCCTGAAATGGCAGAAACCGGTCCCCGGAAGCTTGTCTCCTTTCTGGTGAAGAATTGGCTTGGTAGTTTGGTCTGCCCTGTTCCCATGATGCACTGGGCCAGGAACAGACTAATTTGCATATAGCCAGGTTCTGAGCTGGGATGGGGCAGTGAGCTAAATAACGGTGATGGATCAAGCCCTGATCTTTGGACTGGGTAAGAGTGGTCTGCTTAATTTAGACACTCTGTTCATCACCACCCCCTTTTCTGAATCGTTTTTGGCCACTATAGGTGTGGCAGGGTATACTCAGACATGAGTCCCTTGCTCACTGCTCCATCAGGATTCAAGCAAGCCGGGCCGACGACGCCTGAAATGGCAGAAACCGGTCCCCGGAACCTTGTCTCCTTTCTGGTGAAGAATTGGCTTGGTAGTTTGGTCTGCCCTGTTCCCATGATGCACTGGGTCAGGAACAGACTAATTTGCATATAGCCAGGTTCTGAGCTGGGATGGGGCAGTGAGCTAAATAACGGTGATGGATCAAGCCCTGATCTTTGGACTGGGTAAGAGTGGTCTGCTTAATTCAGACACTCTGTTCATCACCACCCCCTTTTCTGAATCGTTTTTGGCCACTATAGGTGTGGCAGGGTATACTCAGACATGAGTCCCTTGCTCACTGCTCCATCAGGATTCAAGCAAGCCGGCCCGACGACGCCTGAAATGGCAGAAACCGGTCCCCGGAAGCTTGTCTCCTTTCTGGTGAAGAATTGGCTTGGTAGTTTGGTCTGCCCTGTTCCTATGATGCACTGGGCCAGGAACAGACTAATTTGCATATAGCCAGGTTCTGAGCTGGGATGGGGCAGTGAGCTAAATAACGGGGATGGATCAAGCCCTGATCTTTGGACTGGGTAAGAGTGGTCTGCTTAATTCAGACACTCTGTTCATCACCACCCCCTTTTCTGAATAGATTACTGGATAGGCTCCAAAAATGTGTTACACTGGACTACCGATGTAAAACACTTTCCAAAGACATTATCGGACCATAAACCTGTATTTCTATCGATCACACTACCCCACTGTTTACCCCCACCGTATAGCTGGCGCTTTAATGCGAAGGCACTAACTGACACAGTATACATGGATATGCTCACAAATGCAATAACTGAATTCTTCCTCCTCAATGAACCCACCCCGGACGACCCGGGACTACTATGGGGGGCCTTTAAGGCAACTTTACGGGGAGTATGCTTGAGCACCACTGCAGGTATCTTAAAAGATATTCGCCGACAATTAACTTTAAGTGAGAACAAATTAAGAGATTTGGAGCGTGCATATGAGCGATCCCAAAACCCGCATCTCCTGGGAGATATAAGAGAGGCGATGACCGAACATCAATCACTAGCTGAGGATGAACTACGGTATAGATCGAAATGTGCTAAAGCTAGAATTTTTGGTGAGGGGGGGAGACCTGGGAGGGTGTTGGCATCAAAAATATGCGAGGGCCGTGCTGCGCAGGCAGTGCTGCAGGTGGAGAGTCAGGATGGGGAGATGCAAACCACTACTGAGGGTATACTGCGAGAATTTGTTACAACGTACAGTACACTTTATAAATCGCGACACACTGCAACCCCAGAAGAGATAATGACATATATGGAAGATGTAGCCATTGCGTAGCTTTCAGACACTAAGAGGCAGTACCTATCTCTTCCGATAACAGTAGAGGAAGTCACGGAGGTTATTAAATCGTTACCCAATGGGAAGGCACCAGGCCCTGACGGGTTTACATGTGAATTTTATAAAACATTCGTGGACTTGCTAGCACCACATTTAGTGGCTATGTATGGGGACGCATTTGAAAAGGCAATTCTCCCACCTACCCTCCGTGAAGCAATACTGATAGCGCTATTAAAACCGGCGAAAAGCCCTATATACTGTGAGTCATACCGGCCGCTGTCACTAATAAATGTAGACTCCAAAATATTAGCCAAATTACTGGCGGTACGCTTACAACCTCTCATGACAGCCCTGGTATTGCCGGACCAATATGGATTCATACCGAACAGGTCCACGACTCATAATACTAGAACGCTTTTTGCATTAGCACATTATCTAATGCCATCCACTAAAGCAGCGGCAGTGATGTTGGATGCGGCCAAAGCGTTCGACTCCATAGAATGGCCGTACCTCCTGACAGTCCTTAAGAGAATGGGGTTCCCTCCAATCTTCCAGAAGTGGGTCCAGTGACTTTACACCAAACCCATAGCCCGAGTTCGCATTAATAACTATGTCTCTGACATCATCCCAATAGAACGTGGAACGAGACAGGGATGTCCACTGTCACCGCTATTATTCACGTTGGCACTGGAGCCCCTGGCTTGTAAAATTAGGCAAGGGTACCACTATTCGGCTGTGCAATTTCTAGAGCGACCGTTCCACATATCTATGTACACGGACGACATGCTACTCTACGTACGGGATCCTGAGTGCAATTTAGCCCCATTGCTGAGACAATACATTAAGTTTGGACGGCATTCTGGGCTCCAAATAAATTGGGACAAATCGATTATAATACCCCTCACAGATAGCACAACACCACACACCACGGACTTCCCTCTTGAATGGCAGCAAGACCCAGTACGATATTTGGGTGTATGGTTTCATAGAGACCCAGAACTAGTTATACGTGAAAACTATGGCAAAGCGGTCAGCAATATAACCACCAAAATTGAACGTTGGGTCTAACTGCCTATATTGTTAGCCGACAAGCTAGCGATTGTCAAAATGGTAGAGCTACCAAAATTCCTTTACCTGTTTAATAATATCCCTATCACCCCACCTGCTGAAGTGTTCTGACAGATACAATCGTTACTCATCAAATTAATATGGGCAGGTAAACAAGCGAGGATTGAGATACGGGCTTTGACACTACCATACTCCAGGGGAGGCTTTAAAGTACCAGATCTTCACCTATACTATCTATGCGCACAGGCCAAACATGCCTACCATTGGTACCATTGGACCCCCTACCTAACACACACTGCAATTGAGGAGAGTGATACACACCCGATCCCACTACAAGCGGTAATAACACATAAGAAACCCCCACTACACAGTAAGGATATCAACACAGTGGACACCACAAATGCTGCGTGGTCTCAAATAGGAAAAATGGCAAATAAAGCCCCTATATACGCACCTGCACTTCCATTACAATATCATCCCAACTTATCTGTTACTCAAGAAAAGGTGGGTATGGGTCTACTGCGACAGGTGGGAATTGAAGGGATGTTCAAACAACTGCATGATTATGACTATGTAAGAAATCAAACACTCTTATTCCAATTCACCTTTTATAGACTCCAAAGAGCGATCAAACAGCATTACCCTACTTATCCAGCGGAACCTCCGCAATTAAATGCACTGCAACTAATCATCACATCATCGAATGATAAAAAGCTCATATCCCGTCTCTATACAACGGTTCAAGATGAGATAGCAGACACGACACATAGAGCATGCGCGAGGTGGAATGAGGTTTTAGATACTCCACTTTCAGAGGAGGAATGGCAGACAGCCTGTTTGATAACTGAAATGTTAACACCTAACGGTAATCTGAGAATCTTACATTATAAATATTTGCATCAAACCTACCACACACCAACTCGACTTCATAAGTATGATTTAAGGCCAGATGCACGGTGCAAAAGATGTGGGTGCGAATCTGCAGATTTTATACATTTGGCATGGAACTGTCCACTTGTGCTAAAATACTGGGGGAAGGTTATAAAAATGTTAAGTGATATCGTTGGGATATCCATTGATTGTACAGTTCGTACGTGTCTACTAGGCCTCTTATGTAATGTCCGGGCTACAAAACGCAAATTTTGTTTAATTGCAATATTGCTGGCCAAAAGGCGAATATCACTGTCTTGGGATAGTAAAACTATGCCACAAACAAGCCAATGGCTACGGGACATGGCGTACTGTCATGAAAAACTACTTACATATGAAGAGGAACTGCCGTCAGGATCACGTCCAAGAGATTATTGGTCGTATTTGGTTGCATATATGCATAATAATACCAATGTATAAATACAGGCGATAACACTCTCTGTACATGACGATGTTGTATATTTGGACTCGTAATGGTATCTTATCTATACTACGTAAGACAATGAGTATGATGTCAGGATGTGGGATGCGGTAACATGATGATCTGTATGTTCTTTTACTTGAATATGTTATACTTGAAACGACCAATAAAAAGAATTTTTAAAAAAGTTTTATATAGCGCAAACTCGATCTGAAGGTATCTGAGCGCTTTACATGAGCACAAGTTGCGTTACATACAGACATATTCATTATTTGTTAGGCACTGGGAGATAGAGGGCCAGATGTAGGAGCCCAAATACCGGTCGGTAACGGCCGATTTCGGCCGTTACCGACCGGTATTTAGGAATTGGCATGTAGGGGCCAGAATATTACCGATTCTGTAAAATACCGAATCGGTAATTTTACCGATTCGGTAAATCCAAATGTAGGTGACACTCCTGAGAGTGTCACAGGCCCTTAAGAGTCGGTATTTTACCACCCAATCCTATTGGGTGGTAAAATACCGAATCCAGGTGTGCACCTTAGGGCATGTATGTGTGCCACATGTCACACATGCCTTTACTTCGGGTGCTAGAGGGTGTCAAAGTGACACCCCGTGCACCCTTGCAACATTCGGTATTTACCGATTCGGTAAATACCGAATCGGTATTTCCCATTGATTCCTATGGGCTTCACAGTCCATAGGAATCAATAGGAAATACCGATTCGGTATTTACCGAATCGGTAAATACCGAATGTTACTGATTCGGTATTTCTATTTTAAAAATTAGCTACATCTCCCCCCTTCATATTTACCGATTCATTAATACCGAATCGGTAAAATTCGGTATTTATGAGTCGGTAAATGTCCCTCACCTACATCTGGCCCTAAGTGATTTGCCCAGAATCACAGGATGCTGAGCTTCTCTGCCGAGTCTCCAACTCGGTTCCCCAGCTTCGAGGTTGACCGCTCCAGCCGTTAGGCCACATCCTTGCAGGGAAGATTGTTTTTGTGCAGGAAGTGAAATCTTCCTACAAAAAAACAATCACAAGAGGCTTTCTTCCTCTTTCTGTGTGTGCTGCAGAATGCAGCGCACATAGAAAAAAGAAAAAGGGGGAGAAGTAAAGGTACTTCTCCCCGTTGTGCCTCAGAATTACGATTCCTCGTAAATCTGGGGCAGTGTCAAAAAGCCATGGGTGCTGCTGGGAACGCCAACAGCAACACCCATTGCATGTCCCTTTAACGCGGAAAACTTTGTTAAAGGGCACACTATTTACAAGGCTGCATTAAGTCACGCAAAGTGGCTTAATGGTGCCTGGTGATATGGAGCAGAACCACGCTCCACCCGAGTGTCGCAAAAAGTGATGCTCCCGAAGCGCAACCTTATTGTGAAAAAGTCCTATAGGTTTATGTACGGCTAATGATAAAAACATGTTATTTAGAGCAAGTATAGTAATAAAAAAAGGCTCACATGTTTATTATTACAGAGCAAACGTCAAATTCCATAAAATAGCAGGCCATAACCCATATATCCAGGTCAGGGGAGAGACCGGTTCTTCTGGTTGAGGGAGGCGAGAAGCATCAGGGCCTGCTGGAGTATTCAACTCTCCACAGTCAGAGCCGCTCCCAGCTCACACCCCACAGTGATAAGCAAGTGCAGGGAGCAGTGCAAGTAAACTAAATACCTTCACATTAACTGAATGCAAAGCCATCGTTGATCACCTCAAATGTCTCGTTTCGAACCTGTGCTTATCCCACTTTAGTTGCAAACAATGATTTGCTCCCGATTAGAAATCACAACAGATGTGAAAATACCACACTTTTTGCCCGCGTACATTTCTAACAGTAAAATATGGAGGAATTTGTGCGGAGGAACCACAGCCACGTTCTGTTTTCTTTGTAGCATTAATCGGGAAAACAGTGCTGGCTTTAGGGTGGTATGCTGGGCAAGGCGCGGGGATGCCACTTAAAGATATGAATGGCGGGGAGGACAGAGCAGACAGGTGAAGTGAGACAAGATCAGCCTGCAGAGATCTTTGTGTGCCCAGCAATCTTCAAGGGAGGGTAACAGTAAGATGACTCTGTGTGTGCTGGAGAGGTTTGTGTTTTTTCTAGTCACCGTTTTGAATCATCATAAAGTAGCACAGCATGTTAATGCGCCTGCTGTAAAGCACAACCTGTAACATGCAGATCACTGATACGTTTTATGTAGATAGCTCAGTGGGGTACTTCTTTTGTCACAGGGATACTTTTGTTACTTGTAATTAATAAGATACAGTCCTTCAAAAGCAGCACAGTAAGCTATAATCCAGCATCAAAGAGCTGCATGCAGACTGCAAGGCTGAGGTTTAGAACCTGATTGCTTTTCCTTAATCTTTCATTATTTTAAGGTTGCTTAAAAGGGGTCCTTTGGGTAATAATATATGCTTTTGTTAAAAAACTTTTTTGGGCATTTTAATAAGAAGACACGATACAGAAGGAAACAAGTAGGGAGAAGAAAAGGTTAAATAAAGTCATGAACAACTGCATGATGTGTACATCAACGTAACACTTATGTTTGCTGTCAACAGCATTTGTAGAATGTCGTTAGCTGTAGGCCATACCCAGAGAGTGTTGCGTAAGATCGAAGCCTCAATGTATGGGGGAAGTTGTGAGTCTAGAGAAATGCACACAGAAAAATATGTAAAATGCACACATCTCCACAAGTGTGTCTGAAGCCATATCTAAGGTGAAGTGGGTAGGGGACAGGAGGGGGGGAGGTGGAGTCATGAGATTCATTATGAGTGGTGGCAAAAACCTAAGTAGTGCTTACAAGGGTAGAACCTATGGCCAGGGTAGAGATTTGGAGGATTTCCCTTTAGGGGTGTGTGCTGTGAATATAATCAATCAAGCGTATCACAAATACGCTGGGAGGTTACCGGGCAATCTATGTTACTAGATTGGGGTATGTGTGTAGTTAGATAAGAAACCCAGGCCCACCAAGTAGGGCAAGATTCATTGTTACTAGATTTCCAATGAATCAGTATTACTTTGATAGCAATGGAGAGTAAAAGGTCAAGGAGGAAGAGACCCGTGTCTGGGAGATCAATTGGGGGGTCTGCCAGATAAGGTCCTAGTAAGATTATTGTAAGGGATAATGAAATAGTTATTCTAAAAATGTTTTGTAGCTGTAGGGAGACATCGTGCCGGTAGGTTTGTAGGTGAGGGCAAGAGAAGCACATATGTTCTTTGTCGCCAAGGGATGAGTCGCATGCCCCGCATGTGTTGGCGTCCTTCAGTTTTAATCAAAACAATTTTGCATGGGTTCAGTACATCTAGTTTGCGGCAAACAATTTGGTCTGGGTTAAGGAGTTACAATCCCTTTAGCTGCCCATATCGGCCCAATGGTGAGAGAGTTATGAATATGTAGTTTCTAATTAAGCCATAGTGATGTCAGAGTTGATTTACAAATATTGGTTGCCAGTGCGCATGCGCCGAAAGTATTGCGGATATATTATCTTTAATGATTGGCCAGGATTGGTTAAAGGGTATTGTGACATAGTCAGAAAGGACAGGAGTGGAAATTGGTGGCAGATGGAAGATTCCATGTCGGAGCCAAATTATTTTTTTGAAAGAATTAGTTACAGACCACTGATAGCATGGGAGGCCAGGTAGGCCATTTGGAAAGAGATCCAATTGGGGAATTTGCAGTCATCAACTTTCGTGGGCATCCTCAGTTTTTTAAGGCTAATTCTGGGCGTTGTATTCTCCCAAAGAAAGAGTGAAACAGCTGTATCTACTTTAAGGAAGAAATCTGGGGAAAGTCGGGTTGGTAACATACTCTATAAGAAGTTAGCCAAGGGTGAAACCATCATTTTCATAATCTACCCCACCTAGATATATGCTTCAGTGACCATGTTAACAATAGGTCTTTTATTTTATGTAGGGGTGTATTTTAATTAATAAAAACAGATTCAGAAATGGCAATATATTCTTATTAGTATATACAACCCCAACCACTGTGTTGCTTTTCAAATCCTGAGTTTGTATTTGTCCAAAACAAGCACTCTTAACATACAATGCCTACATCTTGCAGCCCTTGAACACTTAAATAAAAAAATATGTGTATTGATTTACACAAGTGTATGATTCTTTGTCTCTGTATAATATGACTATGATGTAAAGCGCTCTGATGCCCTACACTGGGAGTGCTGTGTTATAAAAGAAATAAATGTGAGAGAAGTACTATGAAGCCATAAGGTGCAACGTTGGAGTGTGGTAGTGTGGGAACCTGTGGAGAAGGTGGCTGGAACTCAGAATTAGGAAGTAATTCGACTCCCAGTAAGTCCTGCAGCAGACGTAATTGGTATTGCCTCCCAAAAGATTGTTTCTGGATATGGCTGGTTAATGGCATTATAATGTGTTTTCAAACCGGCCAAGCTGGTTCACTCTTGAAGGAATTGACAACCATGTCACCTTTCTCCATGCAATTTTAGGATTAGTTTGTCACACCTGAATAGGTGTCAAATACCGGTGCTAAAGCGGCTGATTCAAAGTTCAGGGAGAACATGGCAGCCTCTGGATAGTATATAGAAAGGTTGCAGAGAACTGTAACACCACAACAGTAGTATCACTGCTTGAACCCCAGGGGCCTTTCTGCTAAAACATGGCTGCCAAGTAACTCAATCTAATGCGTGAAACCTTCATCCAGTCCTGGTGTTTTAGCCAGCTTCTGCCTTCTTTATAATTTTACAAGTGTAGCTGGAATGTACCATCATGCAAAGGGCTGTAGGCAAAAAAGTGAAGAGAAGCTGTAGTTGTCACTCATGACTTGGGGTGATGGCAGGTATTGTATGCTACTTTACCAGCAGACCACTGAGTGTAAGCTTTAAGTGTTATTCAGAGGATTACATTTCTTATGAAAGTCTCAACTAATGCCACACCACTGACATGCTGAGATTCGAAACCGGGATAGGACAAACAAAGGAGGATACAGGGTCATAGTTGTGAGCGAACCCATGAGGGCCTGGCCAGCCTATATTGAGGGTTGCCCCCCTCCCCAAATTTACCTTGTCAGCTGGCAATGCTGCTAGTTCTAATTGGTGTTGTAATGCCACTGCAATCAGAGGAAAAGCAGACCTGCTCTTTTGTAACAATAATTTCTAGCAAATAAGACTGTTGTGTTCCTTCACACTGAAGGATCAATACAGCTGCTTTGCAAGGTCAGCTGACATAATAATCTTGGAATGGGGATCTAAATATGGTAACACAGGAGTATGCTCTGTTTCTATAATATATGCCTAAAGCAGTTTTTGTCCTACTTACATATGACATTTCCAGGATGAAAGTTTGGATATGCGATTTTGTCATTTTCAATTTAGAAATTATTCACAAAGGCATAAAATCAAGTCTAAGTGGTTGCTGTGATATATGTGTGGACCATAAAAGGCCCTCTGGCATGTAAGTTATACACACACAGTGCTTTCATAGACAAGCAAAACTATGGTCATTTAGGCTTTGCTAGTTTCCTTCTATAGTTTTGCATAGATTTTCACATTTTATAAAAGTCCCAAAAATCGTTCCTTAGAAGTATGCATGGATATTTAAATAAATGTTTATTTAGTAGTTCATTTATATGGGCAAAAAGGTTGAAAAACACTATACGTGAGCTATTACTTTGTGGGTGTTCACCCTATTCCCAATATCAAATCCTGAGTCCATTACATGGAACACACGACATGAGAATCTATTCCGCTTGCAGATTCTTGATTCTAAGAAGGTAATAAAAACAATTTCCAATCTATGATTAATTTTTTCGAATGCGTGAAATTTGCTTACATTTGGTTTGGAAAACAGGTCTAACTCCGTTTCTTTTAATCTACCAGTAACATATGCCTATTTATTCCTACATGTGGAAGGTATGACTGCAGAAGTTAGATAGATAATGGGCAAACCTAACACTCACAAAAAGGCCTAATCTCTTCATTTTGTAAGTTATGATTCATGTGGCAATACATGCCACATTGACTAATAGTGCAAGTGTTTGATTCCATCGTTGAAATTACAAAAAGTGTGTCTCCTCATCCCTCACTTGGATGGCATTTCATTACTTTAAGAGCACTGAGATGTGCCCACAGAAAATGAAATATGTAAGTGAACATTAGCCCTTCAGCAGAATGCAAGCACAGAGCTCTTATTTTCTTCTCTTTTACATTTGTGCAATGATGAGTATTTAATTACTTATTAGTCACATAATATCTGCCTTCAGGTAAGAAGTGAATGTATGGTCTCAAGGAAAACCACCTGTTGGGAAGTGATGATAATGCTCCAAACAGCCCTTTGAAAAGTGGGAGTCTAATTCATGAAAGTATTCAAGGAAATATAGTGTTGATGATCAGATGTGTTGTTACTGTCCATGAAGGAATAGGTGCTCTGCTGAGAAATAGTGGGCGCGGCTCTCTTGTTGAAGCGTGCAAGATAGACCAGAAATCTCTTACAATGTGGTGTGGTCTGCAGGTCACAAGATCAAATCCTGGAAATGTCACGTCAGGCTTTCATAATTCAAAGAATGTGATATTGTTTAGAGTTAAATTGGGTAAAAGTAACATCTGTCATTAATAGCACTGAGAAACAACAAACATTGGGCTCTGGTATTAAGAGGCAAGAATTGTATTATATTACATTGTAACATTTCTCTAGCGCATACTACCTGTATGTGGGCCACTGAAGCACTTGGACGCATATGTTATGATAGTGACGCGTGTCGCAGCCCCACTGAGAAATGTTAGTGGTGTGTCCTATTGCAGCTATTAATACCGCACCACTGCCATGACAAGGTAGGTAGCCGTGCTGAGAAGAGTTTGTGGTAGCAGCCCTTCTACAAATGTTGATATTGTCCAACCAAATGTCGGCAGTCCTGCTGATGGTGTTACTGGCCTGTGAGATTAACCAACATTTCTGTAGGACTGCTGGATCTGGGGTTGGTTTGGATGCCCCACAGTGCTGATGGCCAACGTGAATAGGAGAGCAGGGGATATCAGGGATTTATGAGAAGGCCACAGCCTCTACTATTGTTCCAATCCCAGTGCTTAAGTGTTTAACCCCTTAGGCGCGGCCGCGATTCTGCGCCTGTGCGGCGTTTTTCGTAGTGGGCGGGTTCATGACGCCCCCAGCCATCATCAGCACACGCCCACTGCGGTGCATGACAGCACCGAAGCGGTTAATACTCCACTAGCTCCTGGTCTTCACTCTGGTCCCACTCAGTTTGATAGAGTGAAAGGTGACTGTCCTCTTGAATAATTAAAGATGGGTTTCGGGGGGGATGAGCAGAGGCTACGGCGATGCTCATGCCAAATTAAAAGACTGCGGGTCAGATTTTCTAGGTTCTCATGCAGAGCAGTGCAGCAGCAGTAAATGCAGTGCTGCGCTGTGTGAGAAGGCGAGATAGCAGGACAGCATCAAATTGACTGAAATACAGCATTCTCCTCCCCCTCCCTAGCTCCGGCACTGAAACCAGCTGCCGTACACCACAGAGACACCTTTGAACCATGGTGCAAGGGTGTATATGTGAATCTAGCATAGGCTTTGTACTGGAAGGATACCCTTCAAGTACAAAATACCATGCATAGACTGGCTTCATCCCTTTTCCGACTTTGTATGTGAAGCACAGGTACAAAGTCGGAAAAGGAAGGAGAGATTAAAGCATTTCTCCTTCTTTGCGCCTACTTTAAAAGGGCACCGTTTTCTGACCCTATCCCCTGTCTACTTTGTTTAGTAAATTGAATTTAGTATCAGAAACGTTGTGTGATTGCATGGGGACGCTCATGCTCTGCCCATGGTACGGCCCCTTGGCGCTATGTAATGATAGCGATGCTTTGTGTTACTTTCATATTATGTACAGTGCTAAACAAGTTTAGCGCTGGAAAGTAAATCCCCCAAAAAGATTTTGCGCTAATTTGTGTCACCTTTGGGATGCAAACACAGGGTAAAACCTTATTACATCTCCCCCTGAGAGTAGAATCTGCTCTTCTGTCGTTCTCTGCTAGTCCACGCCACCCCAGGTACAATAAGGAGATACAGGAGAGAGAGAACGGGGGGGGAGAAATAAGCGGAGATAGAAGAACATGAGACAGACAATGAGAAAGAGGAGGTTCAGGAGAAGGTATATATATATATAAAACTGACAAGGTAGTGGGATATTAAACAAGGGAAGGGTGCATTGGTGGTATTGGTGCTTTACATGGTGTTAATAAGAAACTGATAAATGAATTAAACTTTATGTCCTTGGAGGAGCCAATAAAATATTTAAAAAATAAGGGATAGGAGATAAAAAGCTTAAACGTTTGTGCTTTACATGCAGGGAAAATGTGAAATTGACAATGGCATAACAATATCTGATTTGTATGTTGTGACGAAATTCTGACATTTCAGTGTATGTTTCACACTGATGCAATTAAAGGTAATGCATAAAATACAAATAGCATGGCACCATTAGCAACTGCCCTGGCATCTAGGGCAGTGAGGAATCCACACCACCTCCTGCACCATCACACAGTGAGCAATCTCCTTGTACAATAAGCAAACCCGTCACATTTAGCATTAGTAATCACTCAATACATCCTGACTCACTGAACCAACCTCTGACATATTTGACAACTGACACTTAGAGCACTGAACATCCTATTATTAGTAGCACCTTGAAATGTTAAAATAACACCCACATATATTTTGGTTGCGGCCTTATATATAATGTTTTTCTTCAATTCTGATGGTAATTTCCGGTACAGAGAATCTAATGGGCTATTAACTGCTACCGGAACAGCAAGGAGAATTTTGTCCTTGCATATTGATATTATTTTTCTGTGCATGAGATTTTCCTGATAGCCACTGTTTTTTCTGCTGCGCACTTATATTCACCTGCTACACGTTCAGCTTTTTTCATGTGTTCAGTTTTTTTCACAGGGCTTACATGACGTGCTTCTAGCAACAAATAGTATTTCAGAGTACTGTTTAGGACTCTGCAGTTATAGACAATTTCATTAGTTCCCCTTGAAAATTGTCAGCCAAACCTAGGTATTTTAGACATAATGGGCCTGATTCACAAAGATTTGGCTCTAGGTGGGAGTGACTTACTGTTGTAGCACTCTCAGTTTACTGTTGAAATCAAGGCATAAGGCAGGGGAACACCTGTCTTCAGAATTCCAGGAATAAGGCAGGAGTACTAAAAGAGTTTATCTATATACACATATCCCGGCACTCCAAAAATTAACTTTTGCAGTCTATATTTAAAGCAAAATACTCTATGTGTTACCCCAAATATCACTGGCAATAAACAAAGTTAGGTTCTCAAAATAAAGTGAATTTTAATTCAAAGCTGTATTTGAGACATCATATTTTCAAAGATATCCACAATACAATTTTCAAAAGAATTCAAAGAAGATGGACCAAGTAAGGACATATATCCCCCAATAACATTGAAAAGGCTAAGAACAGTAGTTATGTCCTTTTCATCCTGGTCCACGATAAGAAACAGCCGACACGTGTTTCGTCACATTAGGTGACTTTCTCAAGGCTTTAACCCTAATTCCAAAGGGTATTGGATACGACGAGGTTTCTAGAGTTTGCAAGATCATCAAACGTCTAAGGCAGTAGCCCAAACTTTAGCAATAATATATTAGAGTCCTCCCAAATGTTATATAGATGCCTGTACACACGATCCAGTCAGTGGTGTAACGAAACTTGAGGGGGCCCCCCTGCAAAGCACATGGAGGGGGGGCCCCCCACCCCCGGCGGCACGGCCCACCATGTACCACTTTGGGCATGTGACAAACTCAGCCAGGGTTGGCTTTTCAGACAACAGCAGTTTCCATTGTAGGATTTTGAAGCTCATGTTTATGATGTGAAAACGAACCTGCAAGTGTAAAAAAGCATATTGAGGTAGCTTAAAAGCCAAGACTGGCAGAAGGTGTAACATTGACACGGGGGCCATGTGGCAGCTAAACCTGTGATGACATGGGCCCACTTGACACCTAGCCTGGGATTCTCTGGTCCGAATTCTCAGCAGTACAAGTTTGGGTGCATTGTACTCTCTCTGCTCATCCTTTAGCTTTTCACACTAAACTTTAAAGAAAGACGAAGTAAGGGGCCAATGTACTAATACCTGTTCACAAACCTGAAAGTGCCAATTCCACATCAACTAGTTTGCAAATAGCCAAGCAATATGCTATGCGAATTGTGTTCAAAGATGTGGTATTGTAAATTAGCCATTTAGTTGCAAAGTGGCCTTTCTAATGAACGTAAATAAGGCTGTTTGTAATTTGCATCTCACTGTGATGAGCTGCAAACGCAGATATGGTGGCCTGCAAGAAACGGCAACCTCTGTCCCTGCTGCTACATTTCGAAAAGGAGAAACATTTTTAAGAGCCATCTTCCATTAAAGGGACAAGTCCTGTTTACCAAAATAAAAGACACTCGCCTTTGAGAATCAAATACCAGCACAACTGTAAGCGTGAGTGTGGATATCTGATCATTGGTTATCGACCACAATTGAGGTTACAAACCACTGATACATGTGAGAAGGAACTCCCGTGTCATGCTATTCATAATTGCGATATGGAATCAGTCTCAAAAACATTTTAGTGAATCGGAAAGGTATTTCTGGTTTGCCAAAGTGTTTTTGTATATCCTAAAATAATCAATCGATCCCGAAAACCTTTATACGTTTTCACACATTGAAGGTGTTTGATGCACACTTGTGAAGCACAAACCTAGCTACAAAGCAAAGGAGCACTGTACATAAAGGGGGTACAAGCCAAGAGGATTGGCAGGGCAATAGTGAAAGATAGGGAGACACATGGAGGAGAGAGAGAAAGGTGCATAGATTGTTATTTATTTGTATGGGGAAAATTATAGTTTGGACTGACAATCTACAATTTTTAAAACAAATCTTACAACTTGTCTCATTCAAAAGCCGCAAAAAATACACGTTCCACCAGTGACTTCTAATTACTTCATGTCAGCAGGACACACCATGTCTCCAGCTAAGGGCTTTTACTTGCCACCATAAGTCGGTCTGGCTGTTAAGATTTGTTTTAGTCCAACGGAACCAATGATTTGCCTAAAAAAAAGTCCATGGGCACGAAGCGACCTGGAAACCTGAGGCATCTCATCACTCTAAAACAGGATGACGTTATTTTCTCCATAATGGGTTTTTATCGGTCTTATGCTCACCAGTGTTAGTGTTCTTTTTTTATACAATTGTAAAGATTTTACTCATACAACAGTATTACCTTCTGGCACCCATCGTAATATAAGGCTGACCCCCTAATGGCGAGGTTGTCTCCCGATGCCCCTGCTGGTCTAATGCTGTCTCCACATCACAACCCATTGCACCTGACAGCACTAGGCACATATCCGTAGTGGGGTTAATGGACACCCCAGAGCATCTTGGGTATTAGTATAGAGCGTATACCAGTCCTGGGGAAATTTGAGGGCCCACAAACAACTCAGAGTACCCCTAGCACATATGTATATGGCTGTTTGTAATTATTCAAGAATTTGGAATCATGTTAGTCTTAAGAATTTTTAATGAATTTTTAAAATACTTTTTTACTTTTTACAAAATTGAGGCTGGACAGGTGTCCACTACTTATAAAGGATATGCACTTTTAACATGAGCTGATAAGCACTGACAATCCATCGGTTAAGATTATTGCATTTGGTACCTTATATAGTTTAGGACTTTTTTTCCCCTAATTGTGATAAAATCTAATTATATGGAATAGGATATAGTTTAGGAGCTGCCCAGCCCCTGCAATATGCCAAGTACATCTCCCGGCATGCTTAGCGGTACAGACATGTCTCACATGACGCGCTTGCAGCGCTTAGTAACTGCGACCGCCCAGCGGCATGAGGCAGCACTATGGAGGAACTGCCCTAGGTGCAAGACTTGGGAGCAAATTTCATCTTTTTTTAATCTTTTTAGATTTTCCCCGCGGTCTCGTTTTTTTACAACCATGCCATTCCTACCCTTTTGTAATGGAAGATGAGAGACACAGTTCATCTCTCAGAGGTGGCAGGCCACGGGCGGAATGCGGGATATTATTTATTTGATCCTCCACCGTGAGCGCCTTAGTAGATAATGACCTGAATTGTACGGGGTTTGGAGGGCACCGGGGCAGATTAGTTTGATTGACATTGAGAGATGAGTGTGCTCCATGATGTATCATTGTAGTTTAGATCTCTCATAGACTATGTGACACGGGTTGAGTGATATACTTGCAACTACGCCCTGCTGACTGTGTATGCTTCGCCAGATAATCACTACACCTGAACGGGGTCGGGGGCACGGGGTCATATTTCTGTAAGGCATTTTGTAGCTGTGTGATAAGTCTATAGACGTGATTTTGCTTTGCACACCTAGGGACCGTGGTGCTGGACCCATGTGGAGTAAAGGAAACACACGTGGATGGTTATGTTAACAGTTAGAGACCATAAAATCCCCACCGAATCTTGGGGGTGTGAATAGGTGAACTGCGGCAAAGGCGGTAGTCTCAGTATAGTCAGGCACAACTGAGGAATTTACCCATGAGGCTTCAGCATCTCCTCCTTTCAATGTGGTTTGTGTGAAGCTCAAGGAGGTGCTTTAGTGGCTCATTTTCCACAGCAACAGGTGCATACGGGAAGCTAGGAAGAGATTCCCTAACATCTGGTCTCATGATCATCCTTTTCTCCCAAAGAGCACAGACTAGGCCTCGGGCATGATTTTCTGGGAGAAAACGACAAAGGGAGACAGACATTTGCACAGCAGTGGTGAAGAGCAGCACTTTATTCAGGGTGCTGTGATTACTGCTACCAATAAATCTAGCCTCTCACTGAACATCTGCAGACATGTTTATTAGCACCTAAGCCTTAAAACTACTAAATCACAGACCCAAATATATACATATTTGATCTGAAGTAGCTCACACTGAAGTTGCCACCAATGTCAATTCAACTACAAAATACCCCATTCAGTGCATCTGTGGCCAAATGTTTTGATACAAAATATTATTTTTCTCACACAAACATAGGACATTCCGGAAGGGGGAGCACCCTGTTTCCCATACCAGCACACACTTCAACAGCAGACCACAGCTCCAAAAGTGACTATTTCATGTTAATGACCACACATTTATACATGTAGGTCCATCTCCAACAACCAAAGTACAGCGAAGTCCCCAGCAGGCGTCTGTTCTTACTCTTCTGAGAAAATCCCTTCTGGCAGCAATGGGAATGCCTACACTTTACTACTAATTCTATAAACCTCCTGTTTGACTGAACTTTTGGGTAAGGGTTGTGATTGCTAGCCAGAAATGGAATTTCAATGAGGTGCCCTAGACTTTGGCGGTAATTAATACCATTAACACAACTGCTCCTCTGCTTTGGAGGCTAGATTCGAACAACATTCTAGTCTAGACCTTACTCAAAGGAAGAATGAAAATATATTTGAAGATTCTCTTTACTGGTGTCAGAATTCGAAAAGTTATATATTGCTTCAGTCAGCTGCAGGTACTCAATACTGACGGGGAGAGAGTTTAGAGAGAAAAACATCAATATTATAACAGACTGGGATGCAAGGCATAATTCAGCAGCAAATATGCCCCTCATGACAAAGGAAAAGGCACACAAGTACAGGGAACTGGAAAACAAAAATCTGAATCAGAACCCACTCCACTCTTCGATGGGCTTAAAGCGGCTGCTGGTAGACATTCAACACAGACTTGAATGTTTGGCTTCATATAGAAGTCCTTATTCTCCCTGACAGAAAACAACAATAGCCAAGACTGTTTTGTTAGGGTTCACATAGGAGCAGCCGCACACAGTGCTTGGTGTAACAGTCACTACCTAGAGCTTAACTTGTGACAAATTTGGACCAGTTTTAGGGTTCAATCACCATAATAAAACCAACATGCAGCAGCTTGGATACAGGATTAGGCAAACAGGTATGCTACGTGTCATACAACAAGAGCAGTACACACTACCTAGGCTAACAAGTGCCATAAGATAAATAGAAAAGTGAGTTACTACTAATAGTTATAGTGATCTTTCTTGAACGTTAACATTTCCTCCTACAAGGATCAAGAAATGTACATAATGGAACATTTTCCGATTCTTAAATGAATTTTACTGAGAAAACATGCAAATCCACAAGCTGTGGGTACTGTTTGTAAAAATCCAATTAAACTCACACTTTGATGGTAAAGAGCCTAAAAGATGAGAAAGCAGGAAATAAATTAAATTCTAATGAGAAAAGTGTGTAATTGTCACTTTAAAGCACCAATGAGTAGCATTGTACTAGAATACAGAGTGGTATCAGTTTAGCCAGTTCATAAGGTCAGAGTGGGGTAAAATCTACTAATTTTGTGCAATGCTTCCACTTGAATGGGGACTTGGGCGGTGTGCTTGTGAATTCAAAGAAAATACCCATAACGAGAAAGCTAGTATTACAAGTACACATTGTTGTCTACATCATAGTTGTCTCCATCATGGGGTCTTCTCTGATTGATAATCAGGCATATCAAATAAGTGCAGCTAGCTTTGCCTGGTAAGATAAGGGTAAAACAAAGCCACACGACAAGCAAGAAATCAATTAAGGAAATACGCTGAGCAGAGAGATCTACAAAGCTGCTAGCCTTAAACCAAGAATCCAAACAATAACTAGCCTCTTCATACTTTGTGGGTTGGAAAATTCCTCAAGCGAGCAATGACTGTCTCACCTCTCATTGAATGAGCCCTGAGTATTCCAGAATGTGAGCCTCACGTTTTTACACTGTAACTATTATAGGCTTGCCCAGTCTGCTTGCTTGCTTCAGCTGCGTACTGCGTCTTCCTCAGTCCTCTGCTGAGAGTGAGGGGACCCTGCCTGGAGGAGTGTGGGGGCCCCCTGTGGAGGCCTATGTTAATACGCCCCTATATAATTAATAGTTAAATTGCAGCCCATCACCTTCAACGTCAGTGGCGTGCCGTGCGCGCACTGTTTTAACCTCTACCGCGCTACCGCGTTTTCCCGCTGTGCGCTGGAATTTCAAAAATGCGCGGTTTGTGACAAAGCCAGCTCGTCATCCGCGTAGCGCAGCTAACGCCCATGATGAGCTGGCTTTGTCATCAGCGCTGAAGGGGTTAATAGGCCTGGTTTGCTGTCTTCCTCTGCCGAGGGTGAGCGAGGGGGCCCCTGGAGCATGGGGGGCCCCTGCAGGGGCCTGTGTTAATACCCCCTGTTATTTAATGTTTAAATAGATCCCGTCACCGTCCGTGGCGTGAGAGCACACTGTTTAATTTTGGTTTGCTGCCTTGCTTGCAGCAGCAGCCGTCTTCCTCTGCTGAGGGGCCCCTGGAGCGTGAGGGGCCCCCCGCACCGCGGGGGCTGCGGGGTCCTGTGTTACGCCCCTGGATCCAGTATGCCTCACGTTCGAGCATTCTATCGTTTAAACTCAGTCCTGCCAAGTTGGCTATGACGAGGCCTATCATAGCCAACTTGGCTTTTCTAAACGTTCACTTTGTACAGTAATATCGTTTCCACACGGATGGAAAAACCTTCACATCATACTAATCATGGCGAAACTTTGAGCCAGTCTTTGAATCTCCTGAGCCTTTTAACAAATAATATACGATTTGACTAAGTTTAAATGATAGAATTAGGGTTAAAGCCTTGAGAAAGTCACCTGATGGTACTAAACACGTGTCGGCTGTTTCTTATCGTGGACCAGGATGAAAAGGACATAACTACTGTTCTTAATCTTTTGAATGTTATTGGGGGATATATGTCCTTTCTTGGTCCATCTTCTTTGAATTCTTTTGAAAATTGTATTGTATGTTTGGATATCTTTGAAAATATGATATCTCAAATACAGCTTCGAATTAAAATTCACTTTATTTTGAGAACCTATCTTTGTTTATTGCCAGTGATATTTGGGGTAACACATAGAGTATTTTGCTTTAAATATAGACTACAAAAGTTAATATTTGGAGTGCCGGGATATGTGTATTTAGATATTGTGTTTCAAAGTGAATGCTTTGGCAGGACCTGTGAACTTGAGCATCCAGGTAGTAGGGTGCATATTTATCCCGAGTGGCACCAACCCTAAATGGTTTTTTTATTTCTAAAGTGACCTTTGAACACATTACTTTCTGACCCGATCTGATTTTACATGTGTGTGAGGTGCGCCTCCTTTGCATTACTACCAGTAAGTGTTGTTTCACTAAAAGAGTTTATCCCACTTTCTCAAAGCCATTTTGTTGTTAATTTGGCCCAGAATTTGAAAATATATGCTGTAATAGACACATTCCTTGAAACGAGATGGAGCAAAACCAAAATACAATCGGGATGATGATACCATGTAATTCATGGCCAAAAGGGAATTACCATCAGTACATCTGCCTGATCTTACTATATCTATAGAGTACTGTCAGGAAGAACACGGATGGGGACTGCGTACCACACAATCGGGGGCTCGACCCTCGCCTGATGAAGAGAAAGGAGCTGGCATCCATAGGGTTAACGAATTTCTCACACCCTCTCCTCTGCAGGATGACGCAGAAAGCGTCGAGGCCGACCACCAATCACGGACAAGGGAGGCGTGGAAAAAGGACTCCTCGCTAGAATACGGTGCGAACCCCGAAGCCATCGAGGACAGAGGACACGAGGACGCCAAGGAGGAAAAGCGGGAAGAAACCAGGACACCGGGCCTCCCTGTGGAGCTGGACGAGGAAACCTCAAGGACCGACCACATCTCAAGCGCTGCCGAAGAACCGGAGACGTGGAGTGAGGACTGGTGGATACCCCCGGGAGACACGAGTTTGCCACCGTAACTCTGGAGAGTTACGGCTGTGGCAGTGAGTAAAACAGTAACCGGGGATATTAAGTGGGAGAAAAGTGGAGGAGGGGGCGAACGTTGGGTTGAAAGTGAGACAAACCCAGGCGGGGTGTTGTGAGTTGTGATGGAATGGTCCCTGCTTATGCCTATGATTTTTTTTGTTTTTTTGTTAGTGTTTGTCGCCTCGTGAGCTTTACGGGATGCTTATCGTTTCTCTCATTTATGCCTTAAGTTCTGATAAATATTGATGTGGCACAGACCCACAACCCCAAGCCTACCACAATTCTTAGATTTAAAGGAAATGCTTGCATCTTCACTCAGATTTTTTCTTTCGTTGACCCGTTCTATACCTGCACTCCTCTCCCTCACGTGTCCCACCTTCCTCTCTACTGTACAGCACCCTGAGCACACAGAACGGTGAAAGGTATCAGGAGGTGCTCTATAGCGCAGCAAACTTACCGCCACTTGTATCTTGTTTTCCTTTGAGTATCCTGGGGAATCACAAGTGGACATGGAAGAATCCTATATCTGAAGGCGAAGGTCCTCTACTCACGACAGACCAACCATATCCACATCTGGAAGGACTGTACCACAGATTCAAAACCCCAGCAGCGTATCAAACGTTTTTTTTTTGTTTCGTTTTTTTCAATCACCAAAGTGTCTATACTATGAACCGCAATATATACCTTATCACAATTGCACATCCAATACGGCCCCCTAGTTTTCATTTCCGACCCTCCCTCCGAAAAGTACCTTGATTATTCACAGAACTGGAGGAAAGGCATATAACAGTTCCAGAACACAGGGAAAGAGCATCTGCCCCTCTACCTCCAGCTTTTGGAGATTGAGGTCCCGATTTAGTTGCTTGCGGTCAGGCCGTCCTCTGCCTCCTCCGCCAGGGCAACAGAGTATTTTACTCTGTCACTCTGGAAGAGGCCCCGACTGCCAAATTAATAAATGTTTGTTTGGCCAGCAGACATTTAATGCATTGACAGGAACCGCTGTCAAGGCGGTACCTATCAATGCATTGTAACTTTGCCGTACAGCTCCGTTAAACATGACAAGACATTACAGGGCTCATTACGAAACTGGGCAGAAGTCCATCCGACAGCTTGTCCATGGCTGTCCACCTGACATCTGAAGCATCTATCCGACCGCCATATTAGGATAGGCAGTCCGACCAATACCTACAGGGGGAATCCACCCGCCTCTGACAGGCGCAAGGAGCCTGTCATGGCGGCGGGTGGATCAAAATATCTAAAATGGATGTGGTGCTCAGGCACTGCCGTGGGGATTACAATATACCTTTCCGACAGCCTTTTCATGTTGGTGCCCCCATAAACATCCAGGCACCGTTTGGCAGGCACTCTACCGTATAGTGCCTGCTACATGGTGTATGGATGTTTCAAAAGTGTATTTGTCTTATTGCGGCTTGCCGTGAAGTTGGTCGCATCCAAATAATGGTGGTGGGATTGCCAACTCCTTGTTGGGCTGTCCCGTTTCCATTATGATGACGGTCGGACGCTCATCTGATTGGCATCGTAATGAGGCCCTACAATCTTTTTTTTTTTTTTTATACAATGCCCCCCTTACAATGGGAGTTATCAACAATTTTTTTGTTTCTACTGCCCCTTACTGCAACGGTTTTCCTGGCAGTGGTGGGCAGTGAAAACTGACATGTATGTCTGCCCATCTAAATTAGGTGGGCGGACATACAGGTCAACCTCTGTGGTCCTCACTTCACCGGGCCGTCTGAAGATTCTAACTACTGCGGAGACAAAATAGGATCTGAAGTTGTTACACCAAAGGTCCACCCACTTTTAAATCTGGCGGGCGGACCATTATATTTGCGGGAAGTGTACTCCATTGCCGTTATGAAGGAGTACCCTTTCTGCCAATGTATAAATCAGGCCCTAAATCAGTCTGCCAAAGTTGGGAGGAAATGTGTTCTTTGTGAGCAGAACAATATCCAGCCATGGTGCTCCAACTCTTTCCACAAGGTGACTTAGTCAAAGACAAGAAGAAAAGATCTAACTTTGGTTGTTTGCAGGCGCACTCTACCCCTCAGGAAGGTACGTTTAAAGTAAAAGATTGGATATACGTCCCCACCGAAAGGCAAATCTTCTGGACTCACTGAGATAACATGTTCCTTGCTGGTGATTGACATAAGACCCGACAACTTGGTTGGCATTCTGAAACTTTACCCCCTGACGTTTCCCAAAGGAAAAGAACTGGAGAGAGTGAACTGCTTTAGCTCTCTCCAGTTGGATGACGTGGCACTCTCTTCTGTATCCAACAGACCATGGGTTGACATGTCACACAGTGTGCCCTCCAGCTACTATCTCACACTGCTGACATTTGTGGTCACCACCACCTGCAGAGAGCACCTCAAAGGGAGACCTCTGTTTAGACTGCTCCAGCTACTGTTGGAGAGTCTGCCTCAAGAAATCTGTTACCGAATCCCAAAAAAAGACAGAAGGCGATGTACCAATGGCTATAGGTGTAGACGTGCCTAGAATAGAAAAGTTAGTATAGACATTGAATCCTTAACCAGTCCTGAGGTTGAAAATTGCATGCGATAGTTGGATCTCACGGTCTCTTGTCCCCATTTGTCTGCATTAGAGCTCTCCCAAATTTTGTGAAAAGCGTGAGTCTTCCTCCTATCGGTACTTCCTGAAACTTCAAGGCATAATCATTCTTTTGGAGGGGCGGGTTTGAAGACCCCTTGGCAATAACCTTTTCCTCGATGAGGCTGGAATGAAACCTTTTAAACTGCCAGAGGACCAAACAACCTTTTCAAACCATATCCCTGCCTCCTTGCTGAAGGACAAATCGGAATCATTAGTTTCCTGTCTTCTACTGACCTTTTCAGTGAATCCTCTCATTGCAGACAAACAGGTTGACTCTTAGAAAAGCAAGTTTATCAACGTAGCTTTTGGAAATGCACCAGCCTTTCAAAACCTCATCCCTAAACGGCATCAGACCCTGAAGCTGCAGCTGCGACACAAGTCTGCTGTTTCATCACTGATGAAGTACAAAAAATCTGCTCAGAAAGTGGCCTGCCAGCAACTGAAAGCCTCATAAAAGTGACTGAATCAAAGTTTTTATAGGTTCAGTTCAATGGAGCCATCAGAACTTGAATAGGACCTCTTCTCTGCAGAATCCACTTTTCTATCAACTGGATACACGGAGATGATGACACCTTGTGGTGGTAACCCTAACATCAGTGAATTTACTTTGCGCATAGAAGGAAATTCTTCAGAAACATTTTGAAAAGGATGTTCCCTTATGAAAATTCTGGTCAGGGAATGGCTCTCCATAAACTTCCATTCATGTATTGAGACTTTATGTACAATATTGTGACGAGGTAGATACTCCAGTTCCTTCCTTTGATACTATCCCAAAAAACAAACTTTTAAAGAAGTTGCTGGTTCAGGGAATCATACATTATCTTTTAGATGAGATATAAATTCTGAAAATTCTCTCCCTTGAATATAGAGCTCCAGGATTTTTTCTTCAGCATCTAGCTCATCAAAGTGTTCATAGTAACTAGGAGCTACTTTCAGGACCTTAGGTACAGATGCCTATTTTGCTTGAGAAGCAGAAGCAACAGTTTTCTTTACAATCTGCATATCTTGCGGACAAGTGGCATTTAAAAAAAAATCTTTTTATTGGCATTTCAGATTGCAATACAAACCAGGCCACAGCCTCATCAACTACTGTAGGCAGTTAAGTGGGAAGAGAGAAGGGAGGGAAAAGGAAAGGGGGAGGGTGAAAGAGAGATGCAAGAGTAGAGGAAGAAATACATTTGTCATGTAGAGGTTATTTCATAGAATCCAAAGTTGGCTATCCTGCCAAACACCGTTATTACTGACATTTCACAAGCAAAGTAAATACTCATTAGAGTCATCTTTATGAAGGCACTATCATAAGCTTTGTTGAAGCCATGTGCTTTCTCCACCGGAGTCTGCAGAGCAAAGGACCAGTTATCTCCATGATATTCTTGTACCCCATACGCCGATGCGTCACCTCAGGTCAACTGGGGCACACTTGGTTAAAGTCGCTAAAATCCAAAGAGCAAAAATGGATGCGAGTTCATTTGGTTATTTGGCAGCCAAAATACTGGAATCCATTACCTCTTTTTCTTCGAGTAGAGCCATTGGAGAATGCTTTCCGAAAAAGTTTGAAAACTTGGCTCTTCCATCTCTGAGGTTTTGTGCCCGTATTGCCCGGGTTTCACTCTTTTTTCCCCTTCAGCCGTCTCTTTTACGTAGTGGTTCCTAGCGCGGAGACACATCAGCTGGTGTAACCAGGCACTTTATAAATGGTTTATTATTATATATTATTATTATTACGTTGGGGCTCACATCTCAATAACGGGCCCACTATACAGCCTGTGCTGAGCTACTCTATTTGAGACTTCCCTAGAACTATCAAACTGTCCTGGTGGTGTTGAGACGTCCCTCGATCTAAAGTACATCAAAAGAGGCTCCCATATATCTTTGGCGTGGGTCATAGATGGCAGCAGTTCCCAATAAGCAGCTAATTGTTCCTGACAGGAACCTGCATCTTGCAGCTAGTGTTCAGCTCGAGAAGCGCCCATCCCAATCAATGCTTAGCTTTTTGGCGCTTAGCCAGTATAGAAGCAAATCGGTCAAACATCTATATTCCAGTGGTACCTCTTTAACATACTTCAGGAGGCTCACTATTGGTGCCTGTGTTAAGGGATGACCAGTGATTTGTTGTAGGGTGTGATGCACTGTGTTCCAGTAATCCACAATTTTGGAACATTCCCAAGCAAGATGCAAGAAAGAAGCCTCGGGCATCAGGCAATATAAACATTTCGCCTCTTCTCTCAGCCACATGTGGTGTAGTTGTATAGGTGTGCGGTATATTCTGTGGAGGAATTTAAAATCTATGAGACGTAGTCTATAGTTGGATGAAAGAGCTGTGGTTTGTTCGCAGCAATATACCCATAGTTCCGTCATTATGGGTGGGTCAGTGTCTGCCATCCATTGAGTCTGAGCTCTGGGGACACATATCAGCGCCTTGTCTTTCATGATGGTGTATAGGCGTGTAATCAGCTTATGATGTGTGGCATTGGTTAATGGATGTTCCAGGGAGTCTAATATGGGTGGTGATTTCGGGAATGTGCTCTGTAGTGCTTGACATGTAGCTTGCAGCTGTTGGTATAGAAGGACATGCATAACCGTTGTATGAGGGTCATCAGGCTGCGTAGGTGTGGGAGGAAAGTGACCCTTTGGGTATAGGTCCGCGAATGTGTTCAATGTTCACTTGTGTGCTTTGGGGTTTGCACCTAATTTCAGCATTGCCGGTATCATTGGGTTGTTGGCTAACGGAATGGAAGGGTCATACATGCATGAAGCTTAGCGTGGCATCTCAGTCCATACCAAGCCCATCGCACACAATCCACTGCAGTAACCCCCACAAGTGCAAGTTTGTATGGGTAGAATAATGACGTGGACAGAGGGTTCAATCAGTTTCAACTGCCACATGTGGTTGAAATTTGGTAGGATTTAACCAAAAAGGAGTATGTTGTGATTGGGCAAATATAGTGCACATCAGGTGCATTAAGCCCACCCTGTCGTAGAGGGAGCGTGAATATCTCCCACACTATTCTGGGTTGTTTACCGAACCATGTAAGTGAAATCAGTTGTGAAAAAGTAGGTGGAAGAAATAGGCAGGAAGTGGCATTGGATATTTATAAATAAATATAAGAATTTTGTCTGAACCACCCGTTTTAGCCATTGTTACTCTTCCTGATAGGGGAAGATGATTCCATACTGGAATTCTGTCCTCTAAGGGACAAGGAGCATTTCATGCAGCCGCTTGATGTTCTGCAGCAGAGAAGCATGAAGAGTGCTCATCCGGCTGTCTGTACTTCCTGGAAGATTTGAGGTTTTTCAATTGCGGAGATTAAGCCACTCAAAATGCAAACACCAAGCACTAGTTCCTCAGTACAAGCCAAACATTTTCTATTTTGGCCTGATGCTAGAAAAAAAAAGATGTCACGCTTTTGTGAAGTCTTGCTGGACTACAGATATCATTAGATAAGGCAAACTGGCAGCCACATTCACCAACAACGCGTTACCTCAATCCGCCAACATGAACCAACTTAAACACCACCAGCAAAAGTCTAAAGGAAGGGGAATATAAAAAAAAATGTCTCGACAAGAACAGCTACAACATGTCCAACAATATGATCCATTAAAATATTTTCATAACTTTTTAGAAGGATCTAGTGGATCTATAGACTAAAGCATCCACCTTCAGCGATATGTGTTTGGCCCCATTGGCAGATTCAAAAAGCCTTTCATTCTTCTACAGACAATAGAATAAGGACCAATGAGTTGGGGAAAAATAAACATCTATCAGTCAATAGTGTCAGAGACCTCCAGAGGGGTGAATGCACACTCTGCAAATTCTCTGTAATATAATGTTTACTTGCTTCTGAGAATGACCCATAACTTGCTCTCTTTGAACACATCTGTTTAAAACCCTTATCACTCCTATCAAATGCCTTTTTCCGTGTGAACTCTGACATGACAAACTTCTATGTCTTCTACTTTATATTAAAGTGTTTAGTAGTCAGATGCCTGGGCTAGGTTCAGACAGGGACCAAGCGTTCATAAAAGCTATTAAACCAGCTCTATATTGCAAGTGTTGCAAACAAGCCTGACCCTCCCTACAGATCTTTGGTCGGGTGGGTCTAACCTCAAAATGTTCGAAAAACTGTTGAATCCAAAATGTGCCTTTTACACCACATATTTTCACTTTCTGGGCACAATTCACAAAGTTAAGGCTGTGAATAAGTATTCTTTTATTACACCTGGCTTACTCCTGGAATTCCAAAGAAAGACAAGATTACCCCTGTCACACTCCTCGATTTCAAGAATACGCTGAGAGTGCCACAACAGTAAATCACTCCCACCTATAACCAAAGCTTTGTGAATCAGACCAATTGCGTCTAAAAAAAACTAGATTTGGCTGACGATCCTCAAGGGTAACTCATGAAAATCTCTGTGACTGCAGAGTCTTACACACTGCTCTGAAATACTATTTCCTGCTAGCAATACATCATGTATGTTCCTGTGAGAAAACTGTGAACACAATAGAAAACGCTACATTTATAGCAGATAATTGGATTTGTGCAGCGGGAAAAGCAGTGGCTATCTGGACAATTACATGCACAGAAAAATAACACCAATTTTAAATATTGTGCAAGGACATTTTATCTATTGTTTTGTCCTATACTAGTCAATAGCCCCTCAGAATTTCTGTACCAGAAATTAAAATATGGTCAGAACTGAGGCAAGCTATTGTATGTCAGGCCACATCCAAAATATATGTGGGTGTTGTTCTAACATTTCAACATGCTACTAATAATAGGATGTTCAGTGCTCAAAGTGTCAGTTGTCAAATTTATCAGAGGTTTGTTCAGTGAGACAAATGTAACGGGTTTGCTTACGGTACAAGGAGTTTTCTCACTGTGTGATGGGGCAGGAGGAAGTGTGGGTGTTGCTCAGTGCCACAAATGTCATAGCAGTTAATCATGGTGCTAAGGCCTTTTCATTTTATGTATGTTTGCATGTATGCATTGGTATTTAGATAGCACAAACGTAGTTGTGAAGCAGTGGCACACTGTACATTACATGAGGGTTTTGAAGATGATCTACAAGATTGTGTACATCAAGTGAGGATAACACACAATAACATTTAGGCTAGGGGAGACTAAGTCATTTGCCAGGTTTCAAAGGTCGTGTTTCAAAGGTTCCAAAGATGGCCACTCAAGCAGCTAAGCCACATGTCCTCCTCTCCTTTATTCATTACCATTATGTTATTCATTATATAGCCTCAATTTTAGAGACGTTATGTAAAACAAACTGACATGTCAGCATTTCTCTACATGCCCCTACTATATTAAAAACACATTTTATTAATTCCACATTTTCCTGTATGTAAAGCACAAATGTCCTAGCCATTTATTTTGGATCCCTTCTTTTTAAATCTTTATTGGCTGCTCCAAGGTCATGAAATACTATTCATATGCCAGTTTTTTATTGACACCAGTATGTAAGGCGCCAGTACCACAGACACGCCCTTCCCTCATTTAAAACCCCACTGCCATGACAAATTTCTATATAGCCCTTGCCCTGCTACTTCCACTCCTCTTTATCATGCGCATCTATCATCTCCACTTCCTTCTTTCGCCCTTCTCTGTTCTCTCCTCTCCCTCGTCATTGTACCTACAATGGTGGAGGAATAAGCAGATTCTACTGAAAAGCTCTTAATTTGATATTAGCAAGGACATCCCTGTCGAATGCCACAACATTTATTATAGTTACAGTTAAGATAGTTTGGAACTTGACCCTTTCAAAGAAAATAACTGCACTACTTACCAGTTCAAAACTCAGTGAAGAGCTGAACGAACTCTGGAAAAATCAATTGAAAGGATGGCTGGCGGACAGAGACATGGGAATAAGAAATGAAAACCATCAGCGATCACTTATTATCACGAACTCTCAGAACTAAGCGTTTACCTTGTGGCAAACAGTTTTCCTACAATCCATTTAGCAAAATAGTAAGTTTAAAGAAAACATTCCGGAGATCCTTGCAACATTTACTCACTACTCCATAAAGCACAGATTGTTCTAAAGCCATTAAGATACTGAAGGCAAACTGTTAAAAAACTGTTATGAAACTTAAAATTGCTGAAGCTGATAAAAAATGGGCCATACTGCAATGGTAACTAATGACGTGAAAAAAGTTTGACACTTAGGTGGAACCGGCTACGATTATGACATTCCATCAGACAAATAGGAAATTTATCCTAAGGCCTACTTTATGAGCCACGATTTTCCAACATACACATCATCATTATATGTCTATAAAGGAATAGAGACATCACAGAAGGAGCTGGCAGTTTTAATAACTCAAAGTAAGGACTTAAATAAGCTGGATAGCACCGCTAAGGCAATATTGAAAATGGTCTCAAGCAAGGCTGTGTCTTAGCCCCTTTGCTTTTCTCTTTATATATTTCTGATTTAGGCATTGTCATACAAAAATTAGAACACATTCCACCAAAGCTCAGAAACTGCTTTGTTAGGTAGCTTGCATATGCCGATGACCTCTTAATTTGCTCCCAAACCCTAGTGGATTTACAGCACCAACTAGCAGCCTGAAGTGGATTAAATCAGAACAACAGCATATCGGCGTATATTAAGAACACAACAATCATACACTTTGGCTAGAAACCATTAAAATATAATTGAACGGTGGGTCATCCTACAGGAGAGATAGTACACTTGTATGTTTACTTGGGGTTCTAGTTGGATAAGCAACTATCTATGGTACACCACATGAACAATATAACAACAAAATTCTCCAAAATAATTTGCACAAACCTATGGAGGACGAGCCATTAGGCCAACTCTAAAAGGTTTTAGGGCAATATTGGTCCCACTTCTGTCTCATGCTTCAATAATAATAAATGAGAAGAAGATGGATAAACTAAACACAATATTTTCCAAAATGTTCAACTTCTATTTAACCTAAGAGGCTAATCACTGCAAACAATAATTTGACTTGAATTAAATCTGCATGCAATCCAGGGGGATTTTTTGTCTTAAATTTTTTTTTTTTTCTGGGACTGCGTGGGTCTCAATGACATTCAGGCTCTTTGTGCGAGGAATGGCAAGCAAGGGAACCCCTTGTTTCCACCGGAAGACTTTACGTAAGGCTCAGCAAGCACACAAGCAAAACCCCACAGCAAGGTACGCTGCGGTGGTTAAGTATATATATAAATGTTGCAATACAGGAGCTAATGATTGTTAAGGATCAAAAGGAATGGTCTAACATCTTCCTAATCCTTAAGGAAAACAACTAGGCCCATTTTTGGGAACATATTAACAAACTAAAAAACTGTAAAATCACAAAGGAAAACGGAGTCTCGGAGGGGGCATGGGTAAGACCGGACCCTGGCACTCTATCACACTGCATTGTCAGCAGCAGCAAATCTAAACCCAGCTTCAACGCCAGAACTAACAACTGCTGACATTGTCATTAAAATAATCAGGCATATGAAAAAATGGAGCGCTTGGGCCAAATGGCCTTCAGCTAGAATATTTCAATATGCCCCGTAAGCATGGTTTAGACTTTTAACCCCTCTCTTTAATCACTCCTTTCTAACAGCAACGGTACCGGATGCATGAAGGGGGTCTATCCTGTGCCCTATATACAAGAAATGTGACCATACCAAAGTTTCAAAATACCACCTAATTGCGCTTTTGGATCTGGAGATTAAAGCCTATGCTCGTGCCTTACTTAAACATCTGGAGGCATGGGTCTTAGAAAATGAAATCCTGCCTTTTTTCCAGTCAATAACAGAACATAAGTGATCCTTGAGGATTCATTTAACTTTGTTTTACGTTTTAAATTCGTCACATAAGTTAACACAATTCCATAGAACTCAAGAAGTTTTTATCAAAAAGGTTGTTTTTAATCTTAGACTTAATCTTAAAGCATATTCAAATACCTTTTCACAATAGAACATAGGATAATATTCCATAAATCACATCATGTATGGCAACCAAATGACTACTGCCTCATTCTTTACAACATATACAGTAGTGTCTGACACCTTTTGTACAAAAATACATGGACAATATAAACACTCAGCCATATATTGCAATTAATTCATTTGTATAAATGCAGTTCAATAAGCATTCACTGATAGTTATATAAACAAAAGAAGTGTCGTTGCTTCAACGTTTCGGTCTCATACACGGTAAATCAAGTCCACAAGACCAACCTCAGGACATATTTGCACCATGAATCTAGCATAAAACATACAATATTTACATATTCAGAAAACATATTTTATAAAAACTTTGAGTTCAAAATATGTATCGTCTGCCTCCACCCAAAGTGAAAATTAGGCGCTCCTATGTGTACAAGACACCAGAACTAGTAAATTCCACCTATAGCTCAGTGTGGTAAACCAAGGATCACTTATGTTCTGTTATTGAATATACCCAGTTCCTTAGGGAATAGTGGGTTGCCCTATTGTTGTGTTGGATTTGAAGCGCAGACGCTGTCTGCAAGGCCCTTTATAAAACAAGTTGTTTGTTGTTTATGTATTAGTCTGTATATGTATAGTGATACTTTGTGTCACTTATTTGTAAATAGTGTATAGCCTTTTTATATAATTTCCAAATGTCAGATCAAGAAACTCTTACCTACACCGATGAATATATTGCTAGGATAGCTGGGGGGCCCTACCTGTTAGGTCCACGAACTGGTACCATAAGTCACAATACACAACAGACTGCACTACGAAACAACTTAGAAAGACTACATAAGAAATTAATAAGAACTGAATTGCATGCCAAATTCTTGATGGACGGTCTAAATAATTACATCATTCCAGTGGGGTTACAGGTGCGTAATATCCCAGTCATTTTTGTGGACGACGAGGACTTTAAAATAGGTTTTAGCTTTGTTTCAAATAAATGCTCACGAAGCTGGATGGTCCTGAGCAGTGAGACTGCCCTAAAATATATAGACATGTTAAAAAGTGAAATAGCTGACTTAGAGAAACAAATTCTAGAAGATACTACATCCACAGACACTCAGGAATTTCTTAAAAAATTGGAATCTACTATAGATGATTTCTAAAGAAACAATATATTGAAAAAGACTGAAAAACATCAGAAGGACATAAAGAACTACGCTAGGGAACGTACATATCTTGATCTAAAGAAAGATTTTTTTGCACAGAATCCGAATCAATTGAATTGGGCACCTAAGCACACCACTTTTTCAGATACAGCGTCTTCAAGCTCTGACAAAAATAATAGTCGAGGGAATGCTTCCAATTTTAGATTAGGTAGAGGACAGAACCCTTCTTTTTCAGCGAGAGGCCAAATACCTCAGAGAGGCCGAGCTCGGAACACTCGGAGGGGTTGGTTCAGGAACCAATATACTCCTGGGTTTCGCCAAACCAGGAACAGTTACTACGAATGGTAGAGTCTACATCTGGCGAGAATCTCTCCACAGTAACTAATCAGAATAATCCCACACTGGATGTAGCACCTATTTTTAATTTGTCAACACATGAGCTGAGAACTAAAGAGATTGACGTGTTAAGTCACAGATTATCATTTGTGCCCACTGATAGAAATGATTCATTCATTACTCAGGTGAAAATGTATAAAGTCTTAAGGACGATATGCCTGAAACATTTCTTTAATAAGACCCCATTGGGAACACAAAAGAACATCACAGGATTACGTTGCTCCTCTACATTTTATCCAGCAACCAACCTTATGCCAAAGGAACGAATTACCTTTGAAAATGTTGTGTTGACTGAAGTTGTACAAATTTTCTGTGATAGAAAATATGTCAGATATAATTTTTCAAAAGATGAACACCTGACTCTTAAAACCCTTGCCAGTCGGGATGAGATTGTAATCAAACCGGCTGACAAGGGTGGCAGTATCATTGTACAGGACAAGACTGATTATGACCTGGAAGTTTTGAGACAGTTGAATAATGCTTTGCATTATGTTAAATTACCCAGAGATCCAACTGATAAGATCAGAACAGGAATTCTTAGTCTTACCAGCTCCGGCCGTGATGGCCTGTGGTTAAGCCAAAAAGAATTTGACTATCTAAATAAGAAGGACTTTTCGATCCCGGCGTTTTATACGCTACCGAAAATTCATAAGGACAATGTAAACCCCCCCCGGTAGACCGATAGTGGCAGGGTGTCAGTCCATTTTACAACCATTGGCTGAATATGTGGATTTTTTCATTAAACCTTATGTGGCCCTCACTAAATCATACACCTGAGACAGCACAAGTGTGATCTCCCGATTAGAAGGACAACCCTTTGATACACATATGAATGTCCTCGTGACGATGGACATAGAAAGCTTATATACAAGCATACCGCAATCAGAAGCCCTCAATGTTATCAGAGAAGTTTTAGATAAAAGACCTTGTCCTCATCAGGTTCCGACAGATTTTATTGGAAAGTGTGCTAAAATTGCATTGGAAGAAAATGATTTCATTTTCGGTGGAGATTTCTATGGCCAAGTAAAAGGCGTGGCCATGGGAGCAATTTTCGCTCCAGATGTAGCAAATTTGTTTGTAGCCTCCTTTGAAGAAAGAGTTATTTATAATAACAAACCCTTTCAGGGCTACATAAGAGAATATCTTCGATACATTGATGACGTTTGTCTGATATGAGAAGGTTCTGTCTCAAGGTTAAAGTAATTTCATTCATGGCTAAATGAGCAGGACACCAATCTCCAATTCACAATGGAATACGATAACAAGTCCATAAACATCTTGGACTTAAAAATCTGGAATGATGAGGGTAAACTTTCTACAAGTATTTTTACCAAGCCTACAGCGAGGAATACTCTCCTAAAATATACAAGTCACCATCCACGCAATTTGTGTGACAATCTCCTTTTTGGACAATTTTTGCGGATCAAACGTAATTGTACCAAAAGGGAGGATTATTTTAAAGAGGCCAAAGTTTTGCAAATAAAACTGGTAATGAGAAACTACCCCTATAGACTGGTGAAACACTCGATGAAACAGGCCTGGTACTATGATCGACAGGCTCTTCTACAAACTAAAATTCATCATGAAAATGAACATGAACCCATTACATGTGTAACCACGTTCGGTACTGAATCAAACGCAATCAAAAAAATAGTGACAAAGAATTGGCCCCTTATACAGAAAATTGCACCACAACTTAAGTCACCTCGTTTTGCCTTTAAAAGAGCAAGAAATGTAAGGGATTACCTGGTAAAAGCGTACAGAGAACCAATCCCTAGTACATTACAAAATATGTGGGGATTAATGCCTGTTGTTGGTCATTTCCCATGCGGACATTGTGCAGCATGCCCAACTACGTCTATGGTTAAGTCATGTGTTTTAAATGGAAAAGATTGGGTACTGCGAGAGCACTCTAACTGTTTAACCAGAAACTTCATTTATTGTAAACAATGTCCTTGTTGCCTGTATTATATAGGCTAGACAACACAGGAAGTAAAAAAACGAATAATGTAACATCAGTCCCGTATTCGTTGCAAAGTTGCCACAGCACGGTTGGTGGCACACTATTTAGAAAAGCAACATTCCCCTTTAGGCATGAAATGGTTTGTTTTGGAGACCGTTAAAAGTTCAATGTGGATCGTCTGTTTATATTCAAAGAGAACAAGTGGATTAGGGCAGCTAAAACTGTGGAGAAAGGGTTGAACACGTTTGTGGAATGGCAAACTTTAGCAACCCTGTAGAGTTCTTTACAGTGAAATTGGGCTGGAGTGTGATATTGTCACACTTATTGTATGATAGTGTATCAGTTAAAAATAGGGGTCTATGTTATCCTGACTACATGGAGCTATGTGTGCCCGATTGTATGTTCAACAAATTATCAACTTGCGGAGGTTGTTGTTGAGTATAAATACCACTGGGCTATGCAAAGCACGGAGACTTTTTGAAACATTAGATTTTTTGAAAAATTAGATATTTTTGAAAAAGGAGATATTATGTGCAATCCTGTAAGCCGATTTAGTATTAATGCCATGACTGCCACTGGGCTGTTTATAGAGCGGAGGCTTTTATAAGTAAAGTGATCAGGGGCCCGATGTAGGTAGCCCTTTACCGATCGGAATCGGCCGAAAATACCGATTTTCGGCCGTTTCCGATCGGTAAAGGGCTATCGAGATGTAGGGGCACATTTTCGGTAATTTTACCGAATCGTTATCATTTCCGAATCTGTAAAGTTACCCAATCGGTAATATTTACCGATTCGGTAATGATGACGATTCGGTAGAACTACCGAAAATGCAATGTAGGTAGCCAATGTTCCATCAGCACATGGCCTACAGAATCGGTATTTTACCATGGAATACAAATCCATGGTAAAAAAACGATTCCTGTGTACATGCACATCTGTGCATGTACACATGTGCCATGTGACAGACAGACGTGCCCTTAGGGCATGTCTGTGTGCCACATTGCACACATGCCCGTTTTGGGGGTGCTAGAGGGTGTCAAAGTGACACCCCCTGCACCCTTGTGAATTATTTAATTACCGATTCGGTAAATACCGAATCGGTAATGCCTAATCATTCCTATGGGCTTCAAAGCCCATAGGAATGAATGGGCATTACCGATTCGGTATTTACCGAATCGGTAATTAAAGAATTGTTAAGGATTCGGTAACGAATCCAGATGTTGGGACCTACATCCCATTTACCGATTTTTGAATACCGAATCGGTAGGATTCGGTATTTCAAAATCGGTAAATGGGATTTACCTACATCGGGCCCTTTATGTGTAAAGTTGGAAGTTGATTTAAAACAGTACATCGAGTAGCATGTATGTTGCCTGACAAGCTGCTGGATTGTATGGAGCGTCAGGCAGAAAAGTTAGTCCCAAAATGGCCGACACGTTTTCTGACGCCTGATCACGTGGTGCCAGAAGGGTCATAGAGCGTCTCAGACGCC
Organism: Lissotriton helveticus; assembly: GCF_964261635.1. Taxonomy (NCBI): domain Eukaryota; kingdom Metazoa; phylum Chordata; class Amphibia; order Caudata; family Salamandridae; genus Lissotriton; species Lissotriton helveticus. Next base: position 217,925,267 of record NC_136061.1, on the reverse strand, counting down.
GCGACCGTACTCGGTCAGTTTGTCGAGCACGGGACGGAGTGATACAGTTTTCTCCAAGTAAGTTGGCAGTTCTCGATATTTGTTAAAAAACAGATGAGTTTCGAGGAGCAATGGTGAACTCGATTGTAATTTCTGCTTGTTGTGTTCACTTTACAGATAAATATTTGCAGATTCTTGTGCAGTCTTCGCGTGTGAGTATTGTGCTCTTCTGGTTAAACGCTCGAATATTGATTAAATGATTGAACTTTTGTCCTAACATGCATAGGATATCAGGGAGAGTGTGACTCATTGGCATTCATGTGCTTAGTTTATAGACCAAACAATAAAGTGGCGGAAGGTAAGATAAGTTGATTGTCACAAGTGGTGATTAGTGATGGTTTCAGCTAGGTAGATATGGAGTCATTGATTGTTGGATGTGGTTGTCTTTTAGGACACTGCGGTTCAGGTCTTAATTACCTGGCGTCCCTGTGAGTAGAGGTTTTTACATTTTTTGTGTGTGCCACCAATGTAAGGGGTAGTGTATTTCACCAGTGGCAGAAATAGATATATATAAAAACATAAAATACATGAGAATTGGTGATGGATTTTGGATGAAAAGGGTTTTACACCGTTTTTTTTACCACACTGAGCTATAGGTGCTGTTTACAAGTTCTGGTGTCTTGTACACATAGGAACACCTAATTTTCACTTTGGGTGGAGGCAGACGATACATATTTTGAACTCAAGGTTTTTATAAAATATGTTTTCTGAATATGTAAATATTGTATGTTTTATGCTAGATTCATGGTGCAACATATGTACTGTGGATGGTCTTGTGGATTTGATTTACCGTGTATGAGACCGAAAAGTCGACGCAACGACACTTCTTTTGTGTATATAGCTATCAGTGAATGCTTATTGAACTGCATTTATACAAATAAATTAATTGCAATATATAGCGGAGTGTTTATATTGTCCATATATTTTTGTACAAAAGGTGTCAGACACTACTGTATATGTTGTAAAGAATGAGGCAGTAGTCATTTGGTTGCCATATATGGTGTGATTTATGGAATATTATCCTCTGTTCTATAGTGAAAAGGTATTTGAATATGCTTTGAGATTAAGTCTAAGATAAAAACAACCTTTTTGATATAAACTTCTTGAGTTCAAAGTGTTCACTTATGTGACGAAATTAAAATGTAAAACAATGTTAAATGAATCCTGAAGGATCACTTATGTTCTGTTATTGAATATACCCAGTTCCTTGGGGAATGGTTGGTTGCCCTACTGTTGTGTTTTTTCCAGTCAAGCAGCTGCATCTACAGTAGATAACATTACAGCACTATCAATTTTTAGCGATACAAAGAAATGAGTTGCCACTTTTTCGGTCGAAGCCTGCGTTGCAGCGCATGCGCTGTCGCAGGCGAGAGTTCTTGTTAGCAAGAAGGGGCATGAAACCACGCCCCTTCTTCCATTGGCCGGCCTCGCCAAACTGAAGCCTGCCACTGGACAAAGCCCGTGTTCGGATGATTTGTCCGGCTGTGATCCCACCTCTCAAAGACTGGGTGACGTGACTTACGGTGTCGCAAGCGTATTTTCTAAAATATCGCCATGGCAACCATGAGTCAGGTCACCAGTCCGGGAGGGGCGGGATTCATTATCGCGTTTCCGGCGTTTTATTTTTTTTGCATTTTTGCAGTCATTCCTGTGCGTTCCTCGGCGGTGGAGGAGGTAGGGGAGAGGCGGTGCTGGTTTTTTAATGCGACAGAGTGTTTTCCTTGTCTATTGAGCACTAAGTCATGTTGTTCAGAAGCGTGTATACTTTTCATTTAAACAAGATCACAGTCGGGCAGATAATTTGAACAATTAGGATGTGAAAGCATGACACGCAGTAGCAGTTTATCGTAAAAGTAAGTTGGAGAGTCACCGAAGGATAGAAATTGAGTCATGTTTGTTCATTTTTCATTATTAACTCGTGAATCATTTCACTTTATTTAGAATACGGCGGCACACAGTGCTTTTGATTGACTGGCTGAAATGCCAGAAACCGGTCCCCGGTAGCTTGTCTCCTTTCTGGTAAAGAATTGGCTTGGTAGTTTGGTCTGCCCTGTTCCCATGAAGCACTGGGCCAGGGACAGACTAATTTGCATATAGCCAGGTTCTGAGCTGGGATGGGGCAGTGAGCTAAATAACGGTGATGGATCAAGCCCTGATCTTTGGACTGGGTAAGAGTGGTCTGCTTAATTCAGACACTCTGTTCATCACCACCCCCTTTTCTGAATCGTTTTTGGCCACTATAGGTGTGGCAGGGTATACTCAGACAAGAGTGCCTTGCTCACTGCTCCATCAGGATTCAAGCAAGCCGGGCCAACGAGGCTGAAATGCCAGAAACCGGTCCCCGGTAGCTTGTCTCCTTTCTGGTAAAGAATTGGCTTGGTAGTTTGGTCTGCCCTGTTCCCATGATGCACTGGGCCAGGGACAGACTAATTTGCATATAGCCAGGTTCTGAGCTGCGATGGGGCAGTGAGCTAAATAACGGTGATGGATCAAGCCCTGATCTTTGGACTGGGTAAGAGTGGTCTGCTTAATTCAGACACTCTGTTCATCACCACCCCCTTTTCTGAATCGTTTTTGGCCACTATAGGTGTGGCAGGGTATACTCAGACATGAGTCCCTTGCTCACTGCTCCATCAGGATTCAAGCAAGCCGGGCCGACGAGGCTGAAATGCCAGAAACCGGTCCCCGGTAGCTTGTCTCCTTTCTGGTAAAGAATTGGCTTGGTAGTTTGGTCTGCCCTGTTCCCATGATGCACTGGGCCAGGGACAGACTAATTTGCATATAGCCAGGTTCTGAGCTGGGATGGGGCAGTGAGCTAAATAACGGTGATGGATCAAGCCCTGATCTTTGGACTGGGTAAGAGTGGTCTGCTTAATTCAGACACTCTGTTCATCACCACCCCCTTTTCTGAATCGTTTTTGGCCACTATAGGTGTGGCAGGGTATACTCAGACATGAGTCCCTTGCTCACTGCTCCATCAGGATTCAAGCAACCCGGGCCGACGAGGCTGAAATGCCAGAAACCGGTCCCCGGTAGCTTGTCTCCTTTCTGGTAAAGAATGGGCTTGGTAGTTTGGTCTGCCCTGTTCCCATGATGCACTGGGCCAGGGACAGACTCATTTGCATATAGCCAGGTTCTGAGCTGGGATGGGGCAGTGAGCTAAATAACGGTGATGGATCAAGCCCTGATCTTTGGACTGGGTAAGAGTGGTCTGCTTAATTCAGACACTCTGTTCATCACCACCCCCTTTTCTGAATCGTTTTTGGCCACTATAGGTGTGGCAGGGTATACTCAGACATGAGTCCCTTGCTCACTGCTCCATCAGGATTCAAGCAAGCCGGGCCGACGAGGCTGAAATGCCAGAAACCGGTCCCCGGTAGCTTGTCTCCTTTCTGGTAAAGAATTGGCTTGGTAGTTTGGTCTGCCCTGTTCCCATGATGCACTGGGCCAGGGACAGACTAATTTGCATATAGCCAGGTTCTGAGCTGGGATGGGGCAGTGAGCTAAATAACGGTGATGGATCAAGCCCTGATCTTTGGACTGGGTAAGAGTGGTCTGCTTAATTCAGACACTCTGTTCATCACCACCCCCTTTTCTGAATCGTTTGATTGACTGGCAACGCTCTTGTATCGACTGCTGTTTGAGTAAGTGTTTTTCAGCTTTCGTGCACAGAGAGCCCGCTAGTTATAGGGCTGGTACTGAATGATATCTTTTTTTGCTTTGCAGTGAAACTTATAATACCAATATTGTTGGTTCATGTGATTACCGGGTAGGTTTTAATTTGTTTAAGGTGTTCTGCTTAAAGCGGCATGTTTTCAGCACATGGGTGTTTAGATGTGAAGCGGTGGCACATGGAATAATGTTGCATGGAAATAAAGACCTCCATGTTTTGTGGGATACGTGGAGCACTCACTTGGGAATATGTTTATGATGGAGGCAACACCAACACACAACACATTTTTATGGTGTACGCAAGTGCTCTTGAGCAACAGCATGCACTAATGGAGTCAACTTGATGATGATGATGAAATAGCTTGGGAAGTTCTTGAACTTTTTGTTGTTATAGTATGGTTAAATACATGGATTATTTGTTATTTGTAGAGTTTCCCTTGACGAAGGGATTCCCAAAATGCATTGGGAACATGGCATTGGAAACTTCATGTTGAATTCACGAATATTAGAAAGTCACGAGAAAATTATAACATTTACATTTCATGGTACACGAGAAATGTGTCAAATGATCCTTTTGTGTTATTGTTATTATTGTGGACAATTTGCTGATGTACTTGGAAATCAGTTAAATTGAAAAAAGCTGTATAAAAATAATATCACTTAAAATAAGTTATTCAATGATTGCACCTTATGGGCATGAGCAGTGGTGCACCTTGACGCATGTGACAGTTTGTACACCTCAATTTGTGGATAATTTTTTCCTGACAGGAGCGGGTAAAGGTTTCAAGGTAGCACACAGCAGATTAACAGTTGAATCACAGATTATCTTCATTATACTGAACACTAGGTGTGCAGGTAATATCCACAGTCTGACAAAAATAAACGTGCCAAGCGTAACGTGTGTGTGAGGCAAAGCACCCTAAATGTGCAGGCAAACTAAAATACGAGCAAACTAAGCGGGCCTCAAAGGAAACACACGATAAAAGAAAGGAGCTAGGAAGGGAGCTCATTTTATATTGTTTTCAATTTGTGGGCATGCTTAGTGTTGCCTAGGTTTCTGCATGTGCAGGACTTAAAACATTGATCCACACGTATATGTGCACTGCTCAGGAAGATGGCATTCAAATCGCAGACCAACAGCACTATCAATGTGAACCCAATCCCCTGAACTTTCAGCAGCCGGAACCATCCGTGAAGAGGAGACCATCCGTGAATTCCCACTGACTTATGGGATGCTACCCTGCCATCTCGCCGACTACTGCTGGGCGTCAAGATTCCCCGTGTGCGTTCTTACGATGCCTGACAAATTTCTTTTCCGGACAACCACCAGCTAGTGGCTGCCATCCCCTTTCTACTGCAAGTGTCTTTACATTTTTGATAGAAGGCCTATGTTACAACTGTTTCCTGAAATTAGACTATTATTTGTTTGCCTTTGTTCTGTATTACTGTACAGTTTTCCATTTTTGTTTAATTTTTGGAGCAGGGTGCCCGATTAAAACTTACCACCGGATGCTCACTTTTAGGTCATGCGCATACGCTATTGCTGCGATGGGTATTATTTACAGTAAAGGTCTTAGAGTCTACTCATTGTTTACCATTCGGTTGGCTTGATTGCTACTCTTTTTTGCTACTTCCTAATTGGCCAGGTGTCACTTCCATTCATCTGTGTGGTGCACAGACCAAGCACAGAGTGATTAATTCTAAATAGAGTCCTTCTGCTGCTCCCGTTGTAATTCAGGTACTATTCCCCACCTCCTACCTCCACACTCCCTCGGTCTATCTCCACATCCCTAGCCATAACAAACAAGCATTTGCAATGCAATAAGTCTCGCATTTGCAAGAGTTTAACCTATTGGCATTGTAAATGACAATGCCTTTTATTGATGTTGTAAAAACTAACACGTAAATAAAAGGCATTGCCATTTACAATACCAATAGCTCCAAAACTCGCAGTTGCGAGACCAATTGCATTGCAAATGCTTGTTTGCTGTGGTTTTAGTGCAGCATTCACCAGGGTTGACCGGGCAACCATATGGAGGAAACTCGAAGCTTTGGGTTTCCCTTTAAATCTGTTACGGGCTGTAATTTCATTGTATACGGGGACATGGGTCCGCGTGAAAACAGGAGCCAGCACCGTAACCCCAAAATAAACACCTCCTGGGGCTTAAAGCAGGGGTGTGTTCATGCACCTCTCCTTTTCCATCTATATACTGCTGATTTGGGGAGGTCTATGGAGGGCGGTTGCTTAGTACCCTCCAAGCTTCAGACTTCTTAACTCCACATCATCAAATACACCAATGAAATTTTGATAATGGACCAGAACAAGGCAGAACTCCAGCGAGCTTTGCATGCCCTAAACACCTATAATGGAAAAAATCAGCTCAGGCAAACCAAGACAAGACAAAGGTCCTCATTTTCTGAAGATACCTAAATAAGAAGCATGTTACATGGCACTTGGATAGTTTTACTAATAACACCGCAAGGAAATATAATTATCTGGGAGTTTGTATATGAGAAGTGTGGCTCACTGTTTAGAGGAGGCTGACCCGGACGCTGAGATCAGACCCGGGACCAGGGTTCAATTCCCGACGAGGCAGGGTCTTGAGCCCAAAATGTCCACGGACTTGGTAATTCTCGCTTCGGTGCCTACTCGAATCACAGGTTCACACTCTGCAACTCTGGGCAATAGCTTGCTTAATCTCCACTACGGCCCCCTGCGGCGGGATGCCTGGCTTTCACCTTGGGGATACCCAGTAGGGGCTATCTCACAGGGAAAAACCAGGACGGGTTCCCAATGCAAAGCGCTTTGAGACCTGGCGGTGATATTGCGCTATATAAAAACCTATCCATCCATCCATCCATCCGTTTGCAGAAAATGCTAAATCCGCTACACGTGAAAGTTTGAAAAAGAAAGGAGCAACAATCACTTATGGGATCATCCAACTGAATTTGATCCTCAGTAGTCCGTCAGCTGCTCCTATACTCAGGGTCACTAAAGCAACACTCCTCCCAGCCCTGCAGTGGAGCTACTAAGCTTACCCAGGAGCCTTTGCACCTCTACAGGAAATTATTTCAATTGCCACGCTATATTCCATGGTCAATATTAACATTAGAATTTAAGCAGGCTAATCAGTCTCTAGACTGAAAAGCTGCTCTAATAAAATATTATATCAGGATCATAAATGTCCCAGACAATTGATTAAAGGCATACTGAAATTCATCTTTGAGACCCCAGATAACTTGCATCATCATTATCTTCAGTGCTCCTTCGTGTCTCTCCAAATAGAGGATATGGCTCTAAAGAACATGGACGTACCCTACACAGCCTGGAAAAGAGTAATAAACAAACAACTGAGGAGAATCTCAATGGAACAGGATTTGAGGCTGTTAAATAACTTGGTGTCTGTACATCCCTGGAACAGCTTTTATTTGGTGGGGAAGAATGTATGATGTTACAACGCATACATTTACAACGCATGCCTTTACAGTGCAGTTTTTACATCGCAACATCCTTTACAACGCACTCCATTACATCGCATGACACTACATCGCATTTTTAGAAACTACCTTTACAACGCATTCATTACATCACATTATACCCTTACAACGCATACCATTACATTGCATTTAAGGTAAGTTTTGGATAGTATAGGGGTAAAAATTACTATTCTAACTCCAGGGGGTGCAACAGTAGGTTAAGTGTTGTATAGTGTTGGGGTAAAAATTACTATTCTAACTCCACGGGGTGCAACAGTAGGGTAAGTGTTGGATAGTGTAGTGGTAACAATTACTATTCTAACTCCAGTGGGTGCAACAGCAGTAGGGTAAGTTTTGGATAGTGTAGGGGTATTATGCGTTGTAATGGTATGCGTTGTAATGGAATGCGTTGTAATGCCTGTGTTGTAGTGACATGCGATGTAGTGTCATGCAATGTAGTGTCATGCATTGTAATGCCTGCATTGTAGAGACATGCGTTGTAAAGGAAGTTGTGATGTAATGGAAGATGCTACAAGAACTGATGCTTCTAAATGAGTGGAATTACAAGAAGGATATTTCCTTAACTAACCAAAAATTAATCAATAATCTTATAGGCTCTTCACTGAGTCTCCGTGAGAAATGGCAGACAAACATCAGGGAATTTGATGACACTGAATGGCAAGAAGCACTAGAGCCCCCACCGGAGGTGGCAATACCCTCTAGACTGCGACTGGTGCAGCTTAAAGTGCTCCACAGGATATACCTATCCGGGGCAACGTTAGCCAAAATGGGGAGAGATGACACCCAGCTCTGTTTGCGGAAATGTGGGGCCACGCTATGGAAGAGTCCTAAAATCAAAGCATACCGGGAGGCAATCATGAACACAAAAACACACGTTATTGTGGCCCCGGTACCACCAGAACCCAAAAGATGCCTCCTTAACATATGGGAAGCCTCAGACCTCAATCCGAAAACCCAAGACAGGCGACACAGGGCATGGTGATCGCAAAATGCAATATTGCCAAACATTGGGGAGTGTAAAATTCACCAACATATACCGAATGGTGTAACGATATGGACTGGGTCATGGGGGAATATTTGTATCTTACCGCCTCTGTGATTCTTGCCGGAAGATAGCTAAACGATGCATCGTACTGTAAAAGACTGCAGCTTCTACGAAAGCGAATATGTACATCTGGCAAACTGGTTGTGACATAAAAGGTCAGGTTGTTGTAATCATGTACCTAAATATATATCAGGTGATGCTTCCATGTGATATGTTCATTAAAAATGTCAACATGTAACATGCCACCCAAACAATTTCTCCAGCAAGGCAGGAGGGACACAAAGGCACTGTTCCAGGTAGGCTCCCTGGCACCTGTATTCTGAAATGTATGTTGACTTTACGCAAGCGGCAGGTACGCCTTTGCTTTAGAAAAAGCAATGGCACAGAAGGCAGTAGGGAGGATGGAGAAAGGGAGAGGGACTGATCAATGTGATCCACCGAACAGGAATGGAAGACGGTATGTGTGCAAGATAAAAAAATGCCACGCAGGGATAGGTTCAAACTAACACAGCTTAATGTCCCACCGCACACAGATTTGAATCACCACTACTAAGGATGGCAAAGGTCACTTGTGCAAACAAAGGGGTGTAGAGTGTACACATTTGATTTGGGAATGCCCCAGAATGATTGAGTTCTGGGATACCCTTGTGACTGGGCAGTGAACTGATTTAAACCTCCTTTATACCTCTGCATGCCCTCTGGAGCAGATAACCGAACTCAGACGAGGGACGATGAGTGTTGGAAATGGCCCTTTTTGCAGGGTTATCCTCAAACTTTTTGCTTCTTCCTCCTATTTTTTCCTGACCTGCTGTTGTTGGTTTTAGGACTCTGGGCACTTCACCACTGCACATGCACTCTGTGTAAATTGTTATTATGGATTGGTTCTTCCATGATTGGCATATTTGGTTTACTAGTCAGCCCCTAGTAAAGTGCACTGAGTGGGCCAGGGCCTTTAAATCAAATTCTACTAGTTGATCTCCAGCACTGATTGCGCCACTCACATGAGTAGCCCTGAAAAGGTAACTCCGACCTGCCACTGCAGAGTCTGCGCACAGTTTGTGTAACTGCCATGTCGACTTGGCAAGTGCACCCACTTGCCAGGCCCTAACTTTCCCTTTATTTACACGTGAGTCACCCCTAATGAAGGACCAAGATACTCCTGTGGGCAGTGTGCCGTGTATGTGAAAGGTAGGACATGCACTGATGTGTGTCACATGTCCTAGTAGTGAACTACAGTGCATTTTGTTTTTCACTATTGAAAGGCTATCTGGCCATAGAAAACCATGGGAGTTAATTTATAACATCTTATAAATATAACTTCCCATTGGGACCAGATAGGAAAATAACATTTAGTATGCCTGAACTCAGAATGTTAAAATGCATCTTTTAGTGAGGGTGATATATACAATCTGTGTTTGAAAGTACCACTTTTAGAAAGTAGGTATTTTCTTGCTTATCCATCCTGTGTGCATCTGCTGGGATGTGTGTTGCCTGTCTGGCTATGGATTGACAGGGGCTGGGGATGTGCAGTGGTTACAGAGAATCTGGATGAGTCAGGGCTGGGCTGACTAGACCTGGGCTGCATTCAGAGTTGTGGGAGGAGTTGTCACTAGCATCTGAATAGGCCCGGTCTGCATTTAGAGTGGTGGGAGGAGATTTCTGAATAGACCCTACCTGCCTTGGACAATGCTGTCATCGCCTCCTGCTGGTAAGCTGGGCCAGAAAGGACCAAACTGGTTTGGACTAAGCATAGACACTCTCTGCCTGAGAGGACAAAGGATTTGGGGCTGTAAAAAGTGGGGCCCAACCCCCTAAGCTCCCTTGGAACCAAGAAGACTGCCAAGAAGAAGAGCTGGAGAAGCTGTGAGGAGAGGCTACCACTTTGCTGTGTGCTTACTGTGTTGGCCTGCAGTGGCTGCTTCTATCTTGGGCAGTGAAAGGACTGGACTACGCTTTCTGCAATTTCATTTTGTGACTTTCTGAAAGGGCTGGAGGTAGAGCTTGCCCCTGTTCAAGAAGTCCCAGGAACAGCAAAGACTTCAAGTTCTTCTGCCATCTGCACTGGGGAAAGTGTGTTTTGTGCTGCAACAAAAGAAAAAGCAACCCGACGCCGTCTACGACGCCGGTGCCGACTTGATGCCCTGAACAACGATACTACTTAAGAAACTGATGGAAAGGAAATACCCAAAAAGGCTGCTGAAAAAAGCGATGAAGAATGCCTGGTATACCCCCAGAGAAGCATTATTATCACCAAGAACCAAGATGCAAAACGCCCCCCTTGTATGTGTCACAACGTTTTCCGGGATTACGACCGAAGTCCAGAAAATTGTTAGAAAAAACTGGAGTACAATCAAAAGTATAGAATAGAACCATTCCATAATCAACCAATCTTTGCCCTGAAGAAAAACAGCAGCATTAGAGACAAACTAGTGCGGGCTAATACAAAAATCAAGAGACAAGAAACATCTATACGGACTATGCTAGCCCTACCCCCAATAAAAGGGCACCGGAAATGTGGGAATTGCACCTCATGCGAAAGCACTCTTGAATGTAATCGATTCACATATGGCAATAAATACATACAACACGATGAGTTTATGAACTGTAATACACATAACGTAGTGTATGGCATTGTATGCCCTTGCGAAAAAGCCTACATTGGCAAGACAAGCCAAGCAATTAAGAAAAGGATCACACAGCATCGATCAAGAATAAAGTGCAAAACACCCAACGCCCCACTAGTTGCCCACTGCATAGAAATGAGCCATAATTCTAACGACATGAAGTGGACTATTTTAAGGAAGATAACTGGAAACAACATTGACGTCAACCTCTCAAGAATTGAGGCAAAGTTCATACTATTCCTGGACACTACCAACAATGGGTTGAATGAGATGTCAGAAATTACTCATTGCAACTGAACAAACACATAAAGACTAGAGATAAGAAAGGAAGACACTGAGGACTGACTGATAACAGTCCTCTAATACACAATGTATTCAAGGGACAGCACTGCAAAGGGCCATCAAATATGAGGTTAATAGAAACACACACAACGTTCTGTCAAAAGTCATCAGTGAGTTCGGTACCCCATGCCCCAGATTGAAAGGTACAGATACCGTTGACAAATCACGATCGAGAGATAATCTACCACCCGTCATGAGATGGCGCAAGCATGTAAAGAAACTACCCAAGATTCCACCATGCCACGCATGCGCGAAAACTAAATGACAAGAACTACTGGGGAGTCCAGCCGACCACGCATGCGCGATTACATCAAAATAACGAGAGACCACGATCAAAAAGTTAATAGAAGCGCACCATAATGAGGTCTCAAGCGACTTGAACGGCGGACACCGGTGAGGAAAGACCCGTTAGTAGAACAAGAAAGAACACGTGAGCCGAGAGAAGGAGCCGCGCTGTACCTATACAGGTAATTGACATGTGGTGAAAGTCGAGAACTAGAAAATTCGAAACGACCCACAACGTACGAACTAACCGGGTGGTCAGCCCAACTTAATTACTCCAAGAAGCCAGCACCAACGGCACTATTTACCATACCATAGGCAACAGATTGTGATAAATCACAGGACCACTAACAAACCGCGGGCACAGAACATGAAAATAATTACAGATTGGCAATTGCGGGAAGGGGCAATACACCGATAAACTCCCTCTTCTACTTTTCAGACACATAAACTCCCTCACAAACAGAGAAATGAAAACGGCCGAACACAGAGGCAAAGACAAGATCAATATCATCAGAATCGGTAGGTCACTAACAACCACCAGGAATTACAAAAACATTTCAGGGAGTGAAACCTGCCTTCTAAATAAACCCTCTCTTTGACAGAACAAGAGTGAACAATCCACTGCAAGCTATATAAGACCAGAGAGTACACCAACATCATACACTACAAAAGAAAGAGGTACGTAATAGGGTACTTAACCTTCTCACTTGCACCTGTAAATAGATGTACACACGAGACTTAAAACTTCTTCCCCTTGATTGTTTCTATACCGAAATTGAAATTTGGCCTACACTACATTGACTATGCCCTGAGGAAGACCTCACACATACTAAGAGGTCCAGAAATACAGAGGTTGAAACGCGTTGGCAATATCTATAGAGGATTAGAGCACAACACATTCCGAAAGATGATGGAGAATTAAATATGTGGAGACTGATTGTCTGAAACCACAAAGATTCCTATAAAGAACAGACTCTTAACTCTATCAGGACCAAACACTAAGCGCTGCCAAGCAATAAACAGTGTAGAACTGGCAAGAAAGTAGGACTTTCCTTATAAGAATCAACATAGGATCAACACTTGGAACAATAAGTTTTTGTTTGTGATTTGAACACCTAAATATATGTATAAATGTGTACTTATTTGTTATTTGTAAATATTGTGTGGTGTATATATTTGTGTGCAATGAATTGAGATATGAAATATAAGTAAGGTATTATATAGACTGTAAACACACCTAACCAAAAAAGGTTGTACATAAAACAAAGAAAAGAGTAATAAGATTAGTAGAGTCAATAAAAGGTACTTCTGCTATCAAAATAAGAGTTTATGATTTATGGTGTTAGGGGTAAAACTTCATGCCCTGAAGGCACCACCGCACCCCAACCCTAGTCTCAGCGACTACGTCACCTAACACTGCCACCGAGCCGCTGCTTGCACCACGACCTGTGGGCACTGCACTCCATACCGCCTCGCTTCACGCCGTCGCCCTGATAGCCCCGCCGACGCTCCATGCCAAACTCGATGCCGCTGCTTGCACCTTGGTTTGAAGGCACCGCTCATAAGTTGCACAACGCACCGTCCTCATCCAACACCGCAGCTTTGGCCTACAGACGCTGGCGCCATCGACTCTTGTTCATCAGCCGATGACAGCGCTTCAGCAACGATGACGCAGCTGCTTGCACCGTGATCTGCCAGCACCGTGACGAGCACCGCATCACTTTGCACCGCAGCTGGTCTCACCGTAGCCGCTGGACGACCGTCACTGAGCCGCTGCCTGCACTTCGACCTGAGGGCACCGCATGTCGCACTGCTGCACTTTGCACTTTAGCCCCGATGCCTGCCGACACCGGTGCTCCCAACTTCAACCACGAGAAGTTCGTGCTGCAAGGCTTGTGACTTCAACGGCCCAACGGCTTCTGCACCGACCTCCGGAACCAACGGCTGCAGACTCCGGGATTTCGGGGCTCATTGATAGGTTGCCGACGCCCTGCATTCCTAAAGGTACTGTTTTGCGGGTCTTCCCGACACCCTAGCTGGCCTGCGACGCCGCGGTGAGCCAGAACCGTTTGGATTTGTTGTGATAGCCCCAGACGGAGCTATTGACTTCAAGGAACTATATTTCAAGTCTATTTTGATGACTGAAGATTTCTAAGTACTCTATTGTGGATTTTTATCGGGTTGGTCTTGTTTAAGTATATAAAATGTAGGATATTTGTCTAAAACTGGTGTGGTGTCCGTTTGTAGGGTTTTCACTGTATTACTGTTGGTTATGTGCAAATACTTTACACACTGCCTTTAAGAAAAGCCTGACTGCTCGTGACAAACTACAAAGGGGGTGAGCAGGGGTTATATAAGGAGTGTAACTCCCTTATCCTGACTAAAAGGAAGAGTCCCTACTTGGACAATGTGCAAACCATTGCCAATCAGAGACCCCATTTCTAACAATGAGACACAGACTTGCCCTTTGAAGTGAAAAAAGGCATAAAACCAATAATGAGTAGGTTAAGCAGCCCACTGCAACTTGAGAAGTGGCACTTACGGATTACCAAATAGGAAAAATTGGCAGCGGCCTGTGGGCCCCACTCCTTTTAGGAGCCCTGACATAACAGATCAAAATTGGTATTAAAAACGTATTAGGAGATAATTTGAGAGGAGGGCCCACAACTTCGACTGCCTAGGGGCCTCCACAGGGTTTAATCCGGCACTGGGCTAATGGATGTAATATAGAGGTGGGTCAGAGATGGAGGCAATACTCGTGGGTGAAAAAAGGCAGGATGACTGGCTAACTTTTTGCTCTCCGGAGAATGTATATTCATTCTCTGCGATACCCACCACACTTGACCCCTACCCTGAAGATCTCACCACCTAGAAGTTCCAATACAAGTAACTTCTGCTCCGTTGCAGTACAGTAGCGTTATTGTATTGTATTGTGGCATCTGTTTAGTGTTGTGTCTCGGGCCACACGTGCTATCGTCAGTGGGTAAGTGTTATGATTTGAACCTGTGTTGTTGGTTCTTGAGACATCGGTTTTAGAACGAGGGAGGTTGGGAGGCAGAGATCAAAGAGGGAGCTGACCAGCGGCTGGGCCCGCACTTCCTCTGTCACTGGGGTTATGCTTTAATAAAAGGATCACATCGTTTCATCTTTATAACAATGGCGACGATCAAAGCATAACCCTAAAGAAGAACCTACACAAATCTAACTTCAGAGACAATTGAGACGTTATTTGTGCATTCGGACTTCTCGTATTCTATTGTTGAGAGGACAATTGATTTGTTTGAAATGAAGACAGACTTTTAAAGGAAGGCAGCTCTACCTATTCCAGTCCTTTACCGATGTAAGTCACAATTTTTACTTCAATTTTGAATGCAGGCTGCACGTTTTCAGCACGTTTCATATTGTGTTATTCAGCCTTCAATGTTATTCACGTCTTGGGAAAACTATTACTGGTAAAAGTGGCATTTCAAGTATTCATTTGGAACATTATTACTTTCAATTGTGATGCTAATGTTTAAAAAAGCATTTTGCACTCATCGCACGAGTAACCAAACTTTTCATCACTTTGCATCACCGAAAGTACGCAGTCACTACCAGTGAAATTGTTTTTTTTTAAAGAAATTGTTATGGAGTAGAATTACCTTCAAGTGTGGGGACGAACGTTGGAATCCGCATCTTACAACCTACGCAACATTCTAACACTGAGTGCAAGAGCACCCCGCCTATGCGCTTCTGAAGGTTCGTCATCACGTGATCTCACGTAACACGACCAGACATAAGGTCACGTAAACAGGTCACGGTATGTGACTCCATTTTGAAGTTTAACTTAGTTGCCATAGGTACTGTTACGGTACTTGAAAGAAAATATGAGAAGACGTGTCGATTTTTAATTATCAGTGAAACGCTCACTACAGGATCAGCTCTTCTACCAACGGACAAGACGTGCACATTACTCATCAGTGATAGCACACTGTGTGTTATTACGATTACTAAGGTATCTATCGTACATACGTAATCATCAGTGATAAGCACACTGCGTGTCACTATCGTCAGACAAATACTTTTATTTTAAGGTGACATTAGTAAACTAGTGCCTTTTGTATTTATTTACATTGTCTATATTTTTAATTCGTTGCTGATTTGTTTTAAATTGTTTTTCAAAATGTACAGTATTACATCTTAACAATTGAAGTTGAGTTAGGCATTTTACTGAAAATTTACACAATCCTCTTTTGGTATTAGATATTGTGAAATTGGTGTGCATTATTACTTAATTGGTTATTAATACTACAACCTTCCAATATGACTACTATTACCATAAATTTACCCGCACCGCAGGCATTTATGGTTAAAGATGGGGAGGTGTCCAGCAAAAGATGGGAGGAGTGGAGAGACTATTTAGTCAATTATTTAGAGACTTTTGAAAGTAAAGAATTAACTCCAGAGAGGAAAAAGAAAATACTTTTACACTGTTTGGGTCCTGGTGGATTAAGAGTCTACAACAGAATTGAAAAAAAGACCACAGGTGGAAGTGAAATTAACGTTTTTACACAAGCTATAAATGACCTTAACGCGTATTTTGCCCCTAATGTTTGCAAAGCAGTGCACAGGTTCAATTTTTATCATAGGAAACAAGAACCCAATGAAAAAATTGAAGACTATATAGCCTCACTCAGTAGACTAGCCTTATCGTGCAACTTCAGACCTTTCGAAGAAGAATTGATTGGTGACCAGTTAGTGATGCATTGCAATAATCAAAATCTACAAGACAAGCTATGGGTCAACGGTCACCCCAGTCTAAAGGAGATTTCAGCTATAATTAGTAAGGCTGATTTAACCTCTAGGTGTGCCAAAACAGTTGTTAATAAGGTAAAAGTGACTACGGCGATGAAATGATTAAGATTATTAGAATGCCTAATCAACAAAATCCTGAAAAAACAAAATAGAAACCTAATTTCAAAGGGAAAAAC
Organism: Lissotriton helveticus; assembly: GCF_964261635.1. Classification (NCBI taxonomy): domain Eukaryota; kingdom Metazoa; phylum Chordata; class Amphibia; order Caudata; family Salamandridae; genus Lissotriton; species Lissotriton helveticus. Next base: position 217,908,792 of record NC_136061.1, on the reverse strand, counting down.
AAAGCAAAAGAAGTCACCACTACCAAAACGAAGGATGTTAAAAGCGCTTGCTTTCGGTGCGGTAGCATGTCACATCTCACAAACGGCAGGAAATGCCCAGCTCTAGGCCAGAGGTGCGCTTACTGTAAAATGTCTGGACACTTTGCACGAGCTTGCAGAAATTCTAAAAGTGTAAAGCGTGTGGTAGATGAATGAGAAGAGGAGAATGATAGTAATGAGGCAGAATATTGTGAGAATATTGTGTGCTGTATTAGTGATGATGAATCTTCAAGCCAAGGTAAGACTAGGAAAAAACGGTATGTGACATCATTGCAGGTGGTATTACTGTAACCTTGACAGCTGATTCAGGTTCCCCCATACACGATCATCAATAGAAGTAAGTGGGAAGAATTGTTCAGTTCAAAAATTGGTCATGACTTGGATTCACCGGATATACACCCTGTTAGTTACACTGACAAATCAATTGATTTGATAGGGTTTTGCAAACTCAAATTTGAATTTAAAGGGAGGGCAGCTAAATGTAAACGTTATGTTTCTAAGGTAGGACCCTTTGTATTGGGCTGGTGGGACCTGGGTGAATTGGGTATACGCCTCGATCCCAATAGCCCAGACCCGGTCCTGTGTATTGACCATGACCACTCTCGCTTGGTCATGTGTGAAGAAATGTATGAGAGATTTCCTAAAGTTTTCTCGGGAAACGTGGGAGAACTAAAAGGATTTTCGCATAAAATTATTCTTAAAGAAGGAGCAAAACCTTGTATTCATAAAGTTAGGAATATCCCTAAGGGTGTAAGAGACGAAGTACAAAATGAAATACAGAAACTTGTGGATAGGAACATAATTGAATGTATTGAATCTTCTGATTGGGTCGTTCCCTTAGTGGTCGCACGCAAGGCCAATGGCAAAATTCGTCTGTGTGTGGACCTCAGGGAGCTCAATAAAAATATATTTATTGATGTTTTCCCTTTACCTAAAATTTCAGATCTGCTCTCCTCCACAAAAGACATGGAATGTTTTTTCATTATCGACTTAACTTCCGCCTACCACCAGGTCCCCCTTCACACTTGAAGCAGACATTTAGCGGCTTTTGTCACACCATTTGTGTTATTTCAATTTAAACGCGTACCATTTGAGTTGGCATCTGCCGCTGCAATGTTTCAACATATCATGTTTACAATTTTTAAGGAAATTAGAAGTGTGCTCTTCTTTCAGGATGATATTCTTATCATGGGTAAACACAAAGATGAACACGATAACCTTTTAACAAAAGTCTTGCAGCTACTAGAAATGAAGGGCCTGACAGTCAAAAAATCTAAATGCAAAATTGCAAAAAGGAATGTAACTTATCTGGGCCACGAGATTAGTGCATGTGGCATTAGTCCTAAATCTGATCTGGTTGATGCAATTCTCAAAGCATCAATTCCACAAAATAAAGATGATGTTAGGTCCTTCCTGGGGCTTGCAGAGTATTACTCGAAATTCGTAAATAACGTTGCAGAAAAAATTTACTGTATCAGACAGTTATTAAAACAGGGTAGTGACTTTCAATGGTCAAACGAATGCCAAATGATTATGGAAGGTATACAAAAGGATATTTGTTGTGCTCCACCATTAAAAGGGTTTGACCCTAAGCTGAAAAGCTTCATCACTACTGATGCCAGTGGTAAGGGGCTTGGAGCTGTCCTTTCCCAACTGCAGAAGGATGGCTCAGAATGTGTGGTCGTTTTTGCTTCAAGAGCTTTTACTGTTACTTAAGAAAATTACTCAGTGATAGAGAGAGAAGCACTGGGCTTTTTGTGGGGTCTGAAGCATTATAAACAGTTGATATGGGGAACAAGTGTTACCTTACGAACAGACCATAAACCGCTCACTAAAGTTCTTACTTCCTCCGGACTTGATAATGTTTCACCCAGAATTTCACGCATTTCAGCACAACTTCTAGACTTTGTGTACAATGTGGTTTATGTACCAGGAGTACGTAATAGAAGTACAGATTTTCTAAGCAAGAGTCCTCTTCCTGCAGTTGATAAATGTGAAAATGATTGGGACAAATGGTTTGTTGCCAGTATTTTTAACAATGAAATAAGGAGTATAACCCATAAGGAGTGGGGAGAAAATATAGCCTCAGACCAGGATATTCAAGATGTGTGTCAATTTGTTAAAAAAGGGTGGCCAGAGAAACATAACATTAATAAAAGTTTAACTCCGTTTTGGGAAGTAAGACATGAATTGTCTCTTGAAGATGGTTTATTACTCAGGGGTGGCAAACTAGTCCCACCTTCAACTTTCCGTGAGAGAGTTATCAACCTGTGTCACGAAGGCCATTTGGGAATTGTAAAAACGAAAAGTAGAATTAAACATGAGTATTGGTGGCCTGGCATTGACAGGGAAATTGAGAAAGTAGCACAAGAGCGTTATGACTGTGTCAATTCTGATAAAAGTGTGACCACGTGTAAGACCACCTTACACCTCATTGTGGTCCAAAACATGCCGTGGGAAAGAGTTGGGGTTGACATATTTGGGCCTGTTAGAGATATTGATGATTTGCAAAAGTACATTATCTTAATTGTAGATCATTTTTCTAAGTGGCCAGAGTATAAGGTGGTTGAGAAAGTTGACTCAGAAAATGTTTTAACATTTTTGGGAGAAGTTTTTAGTAGGGAAGGTCTTCCCAAAGACCTTATTTCAGACAATGGTGGACAATTTATTGGAGAGCAGTTTAAGAAATGTATAAATGACTCTGGCATTATGCATAGAACCACCTCAGTTTATCACCCAGAAGGAAATGGTAGCGTTGAACGATTTAATAGAGTCATTAAAGGGATTACCGAACTGTGCAATAGCAACAACAAAGACTGGGAAGATGAGTTAAGAAAAACTGTGCGTATAGAGTAACTAAATGTGATTCCTCAGGGTTTTCACCTTTTGAACTAATGAGAGGTCGCTCTCCCCGCACTAAGGACAACATGGGTTGGTTAAGTTGCACTAAAAAAATTAATTGGTCTGTTCAAGGCGTAAGACACTCTCTGGAGGATAATCAGAAACAATGGAAAGAAAAACTCACCAAGAATAGAAGAGGTGTTGCACTAAATGTAGGTGATATTGTTAAGGTAAAAAAAGGGAGGATTGTTTCTAAGGGTGAGAGTAAGTATTCCTCTCCACTCAAAGTTATTAAAGTACTTTGTAATTCTGCTCTATTGAGCGATGGTAAAGTGTGGAATGCAAACAGAATTGCTTTATTTAAATGTAACATCAATTCACAGCCTACAGAAAAGAGATAAATGTAACATCAATTCACAGCCTACAGAAAAGAGATACGATTGGGTTGAAGATGGTGATGGTACCACCTTTGAATCCCAAAGTTTGAATGATGCTGTGGAAACTTCTTGTAGCAAAGATCGATTAGATTGTACAACATCTAGTACTAATATTGATTTCTTGCCTATGCAAGACAACATGGTGACAAACAAAGGTGATTATGTTGTTCTACGTTCCAAATGTATATGCACCAAACCAAATAAATTTGAAGATTATATTACTCATATACATTGACAATTTGTATTCCTCAGTGTTTTTTTGTTTTTATTTCTTGTACTATATTTTTTTATTTTTGTTATTGTAAGGGGTGGAGAAGTGTTGTGTCTCGAGCCAGATCCTTCCTGGCTCGAGCGCTACACTTGCTAGCATCAGTGGGTAGGTGTTATGAATTGAACCTATGTTTTTGGTTCTTGAGACATCGGTTTTAGAAGGAGGGAGGTTGAGAGGCAGAGATCGAGGAGAGAGCTGACCAGCGGCTGCGCCCGCACTTCCTCTGTCACTGGGGTTATGCTTTAATAAAAGGATCACAACTTATTTAATGGATCGTTTCATCTTTATAACATTTAGCACTTATCTATGTGGGGCCCTGGAAGAAGCGCTTACCCACAATTCAGAGCAAGCTGCACAAAGGGTGTGTGGCTGGAAGGGTGTTGTTTTTTGGTTTCAGCCTGTGTGGGAAGAGTTTTCATTGCGAAGTTCCTGTGTTTGTCATCAATAAAAATGACATGATCAAGCCTCAAAAAATAGATATTAGCTTTCAAACCGAGAACAGACCATGCAGGGAAGATGAAGGATTCAAAGAACAGAAAAGCTACTGAGAGCTGTGCGACAAGAGGCATAGCAGCCCTTTGTTTTTGTTATTATTGAAAAATAAACATGGACTCATAGGTCCGGGGAGAACCGAGTAACCGAACCCGGCTCTGCGTGTGCGAGTAAATACAGATGAACAGTGGCGGAGGCGGCGGCGGCTGCGGCCTACCTCGCGGCTGCAGCTGGCTCTTCCGGGCGTGGCTCTCTCGGTGAATAGCTGGGACCGCGGTCCTGCCATCCAGCACGCGGCACCCCCTCCTCAGCCCCCAAAAAGGAGGCTGGTGTTGAGCAGGGTGCAGGCTGCCTGGGGTGCCGAGTCCTGCGGGAGACCGACTTCAAGGCAGCAGCTTGGGGAGGCGAGGCTGTGAGGGCCGACTCCTAGGAACGCCCGCTATCTCGGCTTGATAGGGAAGACTCACTGTGGACGAAGCCGCTCAATGCAGGTAATTTTGGTTATGTGATGCATTTATTGCAATCCGAATGGTCTGGTACACTTTCTTTCGCTTCCACTTTTCATTCACCGCTGTTTCCACTGTTCCTCATCCCGCCCGCCCGCCTTTTATGTACTGGGGCCTCCGAGGGAATACCAAACAGCACTGGTTTCTCTCAGAGCCTTTTCACCTGATTTTATAAAACTACGCAACATTGATGCATCACTTTTTGTGCGCCATTTTTCCATTAGAGAATCGCTGGTGGGAAATCAAAATTGACAGTGCTTCATGTGAGTTTGTAATGGGCTTATATGTAAAAACTTGAACTAGAGCAAAAAGCTTTGCTCCTGTTTTTAACGCTACAACAAGGGGTAGATTATATTTGGGGAATTCAGAGGCTGGAATATTCTACTAATACATTCATAAACACAGGATAGCTCTGAGTCCCATAGATCACACTATTCTTATTTTGCCACAAACAGTCCTTTTTTATTGACTTTGGGCAACAAATTAGTTGCAATAATGTTGTACATGTTGTATAATGTATATATAAGTGTATTTGTATATAATTGTTTTCATATACTGAAAAGAAAGAAATATCCGTGGTGTAAATAACGCCAAACAAAAAAAAGGTTTTGAAAAGAAAAAAACATAAATAATGTGTTGCCCAAAGTCAATAAAAGGACTGTTTGTGGCAATATAAGAATAGTGTGATCTATGGGACTCAGAGGTATCCTGTGTTTATGAATGTACCTGTTTTTAACGCGGCGCACTTTATAACCGAGTTACCCACAACCCCCCCCCCCCACCCCCCTCCCCAGTGTGACTGTAGAGAACTGGGTCAGAACACGACGGTGACGTATAATGAACTCAACTCTGCAGGCTTAGTGTACTTCTCTTTACGAGCTAGTCTGTTGGCTGTGCTTTGTAGCTCCCTACAAAGTTCCATGTAACTCCCTACACGACCTGCTTTATATTTTGTTCTCCTACTCTTATGGACGTGAATGCCTATAGATGCCTTTTAGGCGTTATGCACTCAAATGTCTGCGCATTTGTGTCCTGCACTCACACATGCCCTCAGACACACGTTTCTCAACATAGATGTGCAAGTTGTTTTTTTCTCCTCTCCTCCCAACCTTCACAATGCTCTCACAATTCCACCTCTGACCTTATTGACATGCCGTGGAAAATGCGACGTATGTTGTATCCACCACTCATTGGAAGTGTCATATACTGGGTCTAGAATCATGTGCTATTGTCTGATCTGATGTCGTGGTTCTGCTTTGAGACATTTGAGAAGAGTTTGGGGAACCCTTTGAAGATGATGCTTGCTGCTGTCCTGTGACTGGTGAGGCTTGAATAAATTCCTCCTCTGCCAAAATGTGCACGTGTGCTGTCTTCAATTACACGAATGTATTATCAAGCTGTCTATATGACCTACAGGTGTGCCGCTCCCCTCCCTTCCTGCCAATCCCTTTTACTCCTATTTTTAGGTCAATTCACAAAGAGCATCTCTTCAACAAAGACTTCAGCGTCAGACTCACACACACATGTCTAAACCTACACCCATAGGTTTCTACTACAAATTATGTATATTTCTGCATGTGTAGAAGGCTCATAAAAATCCTCAGGGGTAAGCCAAGCCCTAAAAGCTACTTAAGTTATTTATTTCCTGGCATACTCGAGCAGCTCATCACATGGAGTATGTACGTGTAAATATACATTTACACTGTTAACTCTTTTCCATGTACATGGAAATACTTTTTTTCATGAGTAGCAATCCCTTCTTCTACCCCCCTCCCCCTCCGCCCTCTTAAATCTTTGGGGTATATTCATCTCCGGTTTGCACTCTTCATCCACCATTTTGTTTAATCATTGAAGATGAATGCATCATGATAAAGATGCATTCACTGGTGTGAAACATCATTGGGAGTACCCTCAAACCCATGACTTAGTAGGTGTTCACCGCATTCCCAGTTCACACCTCCGCCCTTTGAAGATCTTTGTTCGGACTTTTAACCCTCAATTTACAACTGTAGGTGGCACGATTTGCATGGTAAGAAGTTTACTCTGTCAGCGGAAATATTTTCAGATTGTTGATTTAATTATAGGATGGATCCACTGTACCATTCATATTACACTTTAGTTCACATTAGTAAAAATGTTTTTCGAATCTGACTCTGAGCAACCGTAAGTGTAGACTTACGCCAACTGACTCCCTCAGCCTCCTATGCGCACCCTCATCCAGCCAGCTCCAGCCATGGACCTCCAGCTCCCTTAGTATGTGTCAGTCATTATAACCAGTCCCTCATTCTCAAATCCAAAGAAAGCATAGTCCATCTTCTGGCAATAGCCTGGATTATAATAAAGGCTCGAGTTTTTACAGATAAATACAAATAGAAAACCATCAATTCCTCTGTCTGTTTTTTCTAAAATATGAAAAAAAAAACTGAAAATTGTTTTTATTTTGAGCTATTTTATTACAATAACGGATGCTCAGATTATTCTTTCTTAACTTGCTATTTTTATTATACAGCTACAAATCACAAACACGATACTTACCCTGGGTTACAAACTACCTTTGAGAGGTAGTGAAACCACCAATCAGTTATGGATTTAGTCTATATATAGTTATAATCAGGAATTAACGTAGTGAAACCACGAATCAGTCATGGATTTAGTCTATATATAGTTGTCATCAGGAATTAACAGCCTCTTTTCTTGCTGCTGAACCACAAGTTAAATACTCTTTGTTACTCCTCTCCCTATTTTGTTGTTTGCCATTTCCTTAAAATGTTTTTTTATTGTATATCTAATAATGTGTTGTGCTTATGTGGGATGTGTTTCACACGGTTGTGCTTTTAATTGATTTTGTTTACGTGGGGCCGATTTTGATGTTGGCGGACAGAGTGTCGTTTGTCAAGGGTACAGAGTAAATGTACTGATCCTCCTTGATGGAGTGAGTAGCTGTCTGCCAATTTTTTAATGTCCACCAGCCCGTCGGACGTTTAAACCATTGACTGGGACCGCTATCAAGGTGGTTCCTGTCAATGTATTGGAACTTTGCAGCATGGCAAAGTTTCAAAAGTTTGTTTATTTTCAAATACAAAACCCCAAAGTGGGTACTTGTTTTTGAAAATAAAAAAGAATGCCCCCTCGCCATGGAAGTCATCTCCCATTGTAAAGGGGGCATTTTTACTTTTTTACTGACCTTACTGCTAGGGTTTTCCTGACGGAGACGGGCAATTAAAACAGCTATATGTCGCCCATCTAAATTGCCGGGTGGACATACAGCAATTTCTCAGACGGCCGCGAATCCATTGGGTCATCAGAGAAGTTTGACCAATGGGAAGATGGAGTATTCTCCACCATTGCCAAACTATGGTTCGCCCGCATCTAAATTTGGCAGCCTGACCATTATGTTGGCGGTAAGGATAGTATGCTTACCGCCAACATATAAATCAGGCTGTGTATCTAGATAGATTTTTGGACATTGTTTTCCTATTCTCCATACTTAGGCTTCAACTATATTGGCACACTATATTTCATGCTCTGACGTTTTGTTTAAAGACACTACACTACACTACACTACAATGACTAGCATGCATTGCTATTGCAGCATGGATTCAATACTGAAGCAGTTTATCAATTATTTGTTCCATGACTGCCCACGTGCATTATTGCTTGCACCTGGGATGAAGAAATTTCATGACATTTTTGGGAGAATGCACAAAAGGATAATTATAAAAATTATGACCCCCCACTAATTTCAACAATGGTAGGTGGAATAATTATGGTATTTTCGTCGGAATTGTGATTAGCATCTCTTACTTTGACTATTAGGACTATTTTATACTATTTTGATCACAATCTGTTTTTACCTTGATGCTGGCGCTATTTGTAAGAAATTGCATGGTGATTTATATTGTACTGTATTTGCCAGACTTTTATATTAGTTAACTGTTGTTGAATCTGATTTTAGGTATTCTGTGGATTACTAATGGAATTTTAATCACTTCATTTTTTGCTGGGTATGAGGGAGTGGGAATTGCGGGATGTGCTGTACCTGTTTGTATGACTTTTTCTTCCCAGCGGTCCGGTCCAGAGACATTTTTCCTTCTGTCTTGGAAGCCTCCATCTTTGCAGGCAGCGATCTAGTTGTTGGAAAGGGGATGTCCTGACCCCTTATAAGAGGAGCCAATGTGCGGTGCAGATGGTGCCCCAAAGGTGCGCCTAAGGCAAGCCAATCTGCGCAAGTCTGTGCTCTGTCCTCACTCAGTGCCAGCCATTTGCTTGCTAATTACCTACTCTTCACATGAACTCTGCTCTTCCCGCCCTTGGACTTAATGCAGAGGTACGTGTTGTCTTATCGGCCCCCAGGATATGTAGGAGAGTTCCTCAACCCTCTGGGATGAGATCTTACCTAAATACTTTCTCAAATTTTCCAGTTTCGCAGTCCTGGGTGACCTGAGTGTACATCTGGACCTGGCGACTGACCCTCTCAAGGCAGGATATTAACGGGAAAGAAGTCCTCCTGGAATTTGAAGCAATTCATTAAACAACCTTACCACTCTGCCGGTCATATTCTGGATCCTATTTGTTCTAATTGCAAGGTGGATCTTACAGACCTCAAAATCATTGGTTGTTCTGATCACCTCATTATATATTTTGCCTGGAGTTTTGAGCATTGTTCTTCATAAAGAAGGCCTAAGTTTCCCCTCTCAAATAGAAATTGGTCCAAAGTTACTAATATCATCATTAAGTCTTTCCTTGGAAGGCCCTTGCTGAGAAGTAGCAGGAAGACTGACGCAATGGCTGGTAACTCTTGGCTATTAAACATGGCAAACACCTTAGCCCTAGTTAAAGAGCAGAAGTCAGCTAACTCTACCAGAAGACTTTCATCTGCCCCTTGGAGGTGAATTAAGAGATCTGCTTAAGCACAGCAAACATTTAGAAAGGGCCTGGATAAGGTGCTATCACCAGATGATCCATGTTAGCCAGAACAGCTCAATTCAATCGGCTACTGTACCTACCTGCTGGAAACAGGCCAACCTGGTGCCCTTATTAAAAAAGCCTTTGACAGATTGAGCTATACTGAGCAATTTCAGGCCAATTTCACTGTTAGCAGCTTTGTCAAAGATGTTGGAGAAGTTTATCAATGGTCAACTATCCAAATATTTAGATCAAGGCCTGTTGCTGTACCAATCACAGCAAGCTTCCCTCCTCACTTCAGTACAGAGTTAGTTCTAGTGAAGGTAAAAGATTCCATCAAGCTGGCTGTGGATCAAGGGAAATAGACCCCACTGATATTACTTGAGTTATCTGTGGCCTTTGACACAAGCATCCTGGGGCCGGTTTCAGGGTATCACCCCTTATCAGCCAGGCTAGCTTGAACAAGTGGGACAGTGAGGAAGGGACCCGCATCTGAGCAAACCTAGTCCATTCAGGGTGAAAAATACTGCAGCAACAAATGATGCATGGAATGCTGGATAAATCAAACATTCACCCCGAGTCAAGAGATCTGGGTTAAATCCATCTTACTTTTTGCTCACCATGCCACCCCAGTTTGGACCTAGGCATTTGCAAATCAATTTTGACCCTGTTCCTTATGGGAACAGTCCAGCACGAACTGCCAAGCCAGGTTCTTCCTGGACCGGAAACTAGCATCCCGGGACTGGATTCGGGGTATCGCCTCTCCTCAGCCAGGCTAGCTTGAATACAGTGGGACAGTGAGCAAGGGATCCACGTCTGGGCATATCTATCCCACTTAGGGCGAAAAATGCTGCAGCAACAAAGGGTGGACGGAATGCTGAATAAATCAAACATTCACCCCCAATCAAGAGGTCTGGGTAAATCCAGTGTGGCGTAGTGAGCAAAAAAACATTGGATTCAACTGAGATTTCTTTACTGGGGGTAAATATTTGATTTATTCAGCATTTCGTCCATCATTTGTTGCCGAAGCATATTTTATAAAAGGGGCATGACACAGTACCTGCATATATTTTTGAAGAAAACACAACATATATGTGTAATAACACATTAATAAGTAGTACATACCAGTCTCCACTCCGCCAGGGACTCAATCCATCAGGAATTTGCCACTAGGACAACGCCAGCACAACAGGTGAATCTAAATAGGCTCGGTGCAAACACGCCGGCCTGAAGGCGATGTAGTATTATTAGCCAGTAGAAGAATCCGCCGCGTCGATGGAGGTGCACCGTTTACGTGACGGAAAACAGTCTGTTGATGTGGATGGCGTTTCAGCCAGCCCACATCTAAATATGGCGGCTTGGACTCCGTTAGCTTGATGGAGTACTTGTAACCGCCGCCACAGAGTACTAGGGGAGTGTCGCAATGATCTAAATCAGGCCCTGAGTCATCATTGGGGCCTGTTGCTAATAGATCATTGCCTTATATTTGAACTCAAGATTGACTCACTTTTACAGGGTCCTCTTACTATGGACATGTTTTGCAAGATGGGTCACATTTATGCTTTTTCTCCTTTTGTCGTGAGTTTCACATGCCTGGCTCAGATTCCTAGAAAAATACCTTGACTTCTCTAATTACCCCAGTGTGGATGTCTCATGCTTGGTTCCCCAATCTGGATGGCTCAGGCCTGATTCTTATCCCTCCTTAAAATGACCATAGAAGTTCTGTATTGCTTCCATTGTACCTCACCTCTCTAAGATCACCACAGCTAGAGGCACAATCTGATCCTACCAGGTAATCTACAGCTGATGGCTTCGAAACGTGCTGGCTTTATTGATCACCGACAGGACTTCTACCTTCAGCTGCAAGCTTCATAAAATCTCCCTGAACCCTTGGTACCATCAAGACTTACAAGAAATCTTTTTTTTTTTTTAAATATTTTTATTGCGAAACCATAGAAGGCACATGTTCTCATAGCCTATTAGGCCAAGCAAAGTCAGGATTATCCAAATGCAACGTTCAGGATAAAAACACAGCCATATAGGCCCACATCCCGGAGGCTGGGCGGCGTAGATTCAGCGCATGTGTCAAGTAAACTTAGCCGTACAGTAACAATACGTATACACCATTGTATTCGCTGGTTTTCATACACTCATCCCTTCTCCCATGTCCTCCATGTAATCCCACTCCTATCCTTCTGGACAGTCACTTGTTTCTTTTTTTTTTTTAAATAGAACACTGTATTAACATAAAACAAGAAGAACAAACCCCCCGTGCGTGGCATCATTGATAAGTACGTAAAGAGTCAGGCTATCCATGCGAGGCCCGAGAAGGCGCAGTCATTATAGCTAGGAGAAGACCTCCGGTAATCACAGCAAATCACAAAAGCGTATCAAGGAACATTAGTGTGCGACTAGTGGGGCACTACCCCGGACCCGGGCCCTCCAACCCGCCTCCCTCCCCGTCACTCTCGGATCCAGAACCCGTAGGGGTGAACAACTCGGCGCTGGTGGCATCTGAATTATCATCCGTCAACCCCTCCATACACATCAACCTCCAGGCAAGCAGGTCATCTTGTAGTTTCCCATCTCGGCGAGTGCGCCGCATCTGTGTCTCCTCAGCTAGGGACCATTCTCTAGCATCTCTCAGCCAGAGGGATATCTCGGGAGCCCTCTGCCCCATCCAAGTTATAGCTATGCGCCGCCTTGCCAAAACTAGTAATAATTGTAAGAACTTGTAGGACAAGTTCCTCTTTTTAGGTTTAGGTACCAGGGCCAAGAGACAGTGGAGCGGATCCAGCGCAATCCCGAGTTTTGTAGTACGGCCAATGCGGTCCACCACCTCCCTCCAAAAGGCACCAACCTGCGGACACTCCCATGCTAGATGGAAAAATCCCGCTGTCTGCGCTCCACACCTAGGGCAGTTGTGCCGCCTATCTGCAGATATGCGGTTCAGAGAAACTGGGGTCATATAGGTGCGGTGGACAAAGTTAAAGTGTATCAGCTTGAATCGCGCATTACACAAGACTTTTCGGGTCAGAAGCCCAATACGTTTGCGCTGCTCCAGCTCCAACTCCACCCCCAAGTCTGCCTCCCAGGCCGCCCAGGACGGCGCGGTCAGTGGGGTCGAAACCCTTCGCATGGCTGAGTACAGTAGGGAAATTAGCCTTCTACCTCTACCACATGATAAAATGATGTCGAGGGTGTGGGTCAGCGGAGGTGCCTCCGGGAACTGAGGCCACGTTGCTCTAGCTATTTCCTGGAGCCCTCTATAGTGGAGGTACTGCCCCCTGCTCAATCCAAAGAACTCCGTAGCTCGTTCAAAGGACACAAAAGAGTCATCTGGATAGAGGTCCGCCAAAGTCTCACACCCGCCACTCCGCCACTCCTCCACTCCTGGTAGGACACACTCTCCTCCACCCGGAGCACCGGGGCTAAGATCCACACCGGCAGCACCCTATGAAAGGGGGCCCGTTTCAATACCTTCTCAACGAATCGCTGCCAGATTCCCGCTGTATGTCGTACCACATAGGGCAAAGCCTCATCCGCACCTCTCCCCTGCATCAGGGCCTCTCTCAGAGCCTTCTCGTTTGCTCTGCCCTTCAGTAGCTGCAGTTCCCAGTTCTCCTCATCCGCAAACCACCTTGCGTCCGGTAGGAGCTGTGCCGCGTAGTAATAAAGGTCAAATCGCGGGGCCTCAAGGCCTCCCTCTTCCCAGGATCGGGTCACTGTGCGCAGAGCAACTCTGCTACGCCCGCCTGCCCTAAGGAGAGACGTGAGGAGTGAGTCGAGTGTATGAAACACTCGGGGAGGAAGCGGACACAGGGTATTCTGCAAGTTGTACAGTACCCTAGGGAGCATCACCATCTTGGCGATCGCCAATCGTCCCATAAGGGAGAGAGGAAGCGTGTTCCAGAACGACACAGACTTGTGGAGAGCCCGGAGCACTCGGTCGATGTTGTAAGCCAGCAGGTGCTCGTCAGTCGGGGCCACCTGAATGCCGAGATAGCGGAACGGACTTACAAGAAATCTTAGCAAGTTTAGAGTTGGTTGGTGTGGAAAGGAAACACTATCTCATTTTAGTAAATGTCTCTATAGTTCTCAATTTCCGTGCCTCTTTGGCATCTCAGTGCAAGTCTCTTAGGACTATTAATGGCTACAGATAAGCTATTTTGCTAGCTATGGCTTTATAAGCACAAACACATGGGGACACATCCTTTAGTCTGTAAATTGCTGATGGATACCAGATATTCCATCCTCTAAACTGTTATTCCTCAACATGGATGTTAAACTAATTTAGCAGTTGTTCCAAACATGTCTTGACAATGACTCCCTATTATTGTAAAACTAAACTCATTAATGTGCTTGATTTCCTTTAGAAAGAGTCTTAAATGAAATGATGGGGCTCCCAGAATATCGACAAGGCATCATCCACCTTCAGTGGGTGTTACAAGACACCTGAAGAATTCCTCCACTAGTTTTCTGTATCCTTGTTTTTTTCTCATCCAAAGTCCTTTGTAGTGGTCTTATTATGAATTATAGAGAATGGAGCAAAGAACATCCTCATCTCCTTTGTCATATTTCAATAAAAAAAGCACATGCTCCTATATCTTCTCCTACTTTAGCCAGATGGGCTAAGGCTATGCCTTTGGCTGAAAAGGTATAAAATCCTTTGAGGCTCATTCCACTAGAAGAGACATGGCTTCCAGGACATTCCTAGATATGCTGATTGGCCAGAGTATGAATATTAAGGATGTTTGATTACAAACCGGTGACTCATGCCTATTTGGTAGTAGTGAATGGGCTTTAAACAAATATAATGATCCTCTATTTTTGTATTAAAACGCAGATTTTCTTGGCTAGAATAGAGAAGGAAAGTCATGATTTTCATAAAGATATGAATGCAAATATTATCTCTCCACTATCTATATCTTGTCAGATTTTTTGTTTCCCTCCTATTAAATGTCCCATACTACAAATGTTTTTTATTCTTTCAGCTGTAGTTGCTACAACTGCTACAACTCTGGGTTCTTTCTAAAGCTTCATCTCAAAAGGACACCTGGAAATCTCAAGAGTCCAGGCTCTGGATATTCCTGACAAGTATCTAGGGATGCGAAAAGAAGTTGTTCTGTTGTTTTGGTATGGTTTATTCGGCTGTTTTTGTTTAATTCATGGAGTTTAGTTTGTCTTCCCATCAACAAAAGAGCCGGTTACTTCCTAGTGACTGCTATATAAAGATTAAGCTCGTGACTGGGGGATTCACTTCCCCATACCATGTACTGTGTGACCCAGGGGTATAGTTTTTTGTGATTTGTGGCTTCTATTATAAAAATAGGGACTTAAGAAAGCTAAGCGTTTACCTCCTTGTCCCATGCTTCTTTGTTGATTTGTACTAGGAACTATCCAGTGTGGGTGCTGTAATTGCTAACCTGATGTTTGTCAATGTTTTACATTAAATAAAAATATAAATTAAAAAAAGGACAAGTAGCCGGATGTGCAAAGGTTTTTTGTGGTGGCATAGCCTGCGATTTACAAAATCACGTTTGTTGACTGATATATACTTTTTGACTATTGACAAAAACATTTTACAAGCTGGAAACCTCTTACTCACTCATAAAAGGGCTTTTCACCCTCTCTGAATAACAGATAGCAAGGGATGTGAAAGGGTTGTGCCCATCTATTTAGTTTGTGACCTCAAATGCTCCCATTACTGTATCTTAATTGATTGCAATGTGCTTGGTAATATCACAGTGTCATTTTTGGACTCAAGTGAAAGGGCAGTTGAACAAACCTAAGCCTTGGTTTTGGAATGACAACAGTTGGGGATGGAGCTGGATCTTTGGGGAGGTTGGCTTAAGGTCAGTCAGTTGTCTACCTTATAGAAGCACCATCCTATCAGGTGTCTTGAGATGAGATGCATTTTAAAAAGAAGAGGGTGCCTTCTAATCAGGGTGGCTTCAAAATGCTGTGTATACGTGTTTGAGGCGGGGGCTTACATTCCACAATGTACCTTGAGGGAAGGGTTACTTCTCACTTTCAGCCTTTCACACTGATCCAAATATCTGGTATTGTGCTTAATCTGGCACTCATGCACTTTCTTCTGCCCTCTACAGTTATGTCACAATATCAGAGTTAAGTAGATTCATTGGAATGTTAACCCTTTCCGTGCGCCCGTTGGCCAACGACCGTCGTGAGCACTATCTCCGTTGGCCGACGTGGCCCTGCCCACTCAATTAAACCACCGCACCGCGGCGTAATTGCCGCCGCAGTTAAGCGGTTAAGAGCAGGACAGTCAATTATGATGCTCAAAATGTAGTCCAAAAATATCAGTGCAAGTCCTTACACACTTACTGAACGTAGTAGATAGGAGACTGGCCCAAATGTCATCTTGTAATGAAAGAACAGGCGAGGAAACTGAAACAAGCATTTGCAATGCAATAGGTCTCACATTTGTGAAAGTTTAAGCTATTGACATTGTAAATAATTAACACATAAATAACAAGCATTGGCATAGCCAATAGGTCTCGCTTTTGGGACCTTATAAGGGTTTAGCCATGCAACACGATGTTGTTTAATCAAGGATATTGTGCTGGATTACTAAACACTTATAATGTTCTAAAGGCAATACCTATCGGTAATGCATTGGGAGGCCTTATAAGTGTTTAGGTAGAGCTATTGACTTTGCCAATGTTTCTAAGCTGTGCATTAGAGAAGTGTGGCTGCTGTGCAGCATGCTGAGAAGTTGTCATTAAAAAGTGTAAGAAGCACTGAGTGATGCTGTGGTGTCGTTGAGTGATGCTGTGGTGTCGTTGAGTGATGGTGTGCTGGCCCTGAGTTATGCTGTGTTGGCGTTGAGTGATGCTGTGCTGGTCCTGTGTGATGCTGTGGTGGTGCTGTGTGATGCTGTGGTGGTGTGGTGGTGCTGAATGATGCTGTGGTGGTGCTGACTGATGCTGTGGTGGCATATAGTGATGCTGTGGTGGTACTTGAGTGATGCTAATGTGTTCCTGAGTGAAGCTGTGCTGGCCCTGAGTGATTCTGTGCTGGCCCTGAGTGAGGCTGTGCTGGCCCTGAGTGATGCTGTGATGGTCCCGAGTGATGCTGTGGTGGTCCTGAGAGATGTTGTGGTGGTGTTGCCTGATGCTGTAGCGCTGCAGAGTGATGTTGTGGTAGCATTTAGTGATGGTTAGGGGGTAGTGAGTGATGCTGTGGTGTTCTTGAGTGATGCTGTGGTGAAGGTGAGTGATGCTTTGGTGTCCCTGAGTGATGCTTTAGTGGCCCTGAGTGATGCTGTGGTAGTGCTGAGTGATGTTGTGGTGGTGCTGAGTGATGATGTGGTGGTGCTGAGTGAATGTGGTGGTGCTGACTGATGCTGTGGTGGCATTGAGTGATCCTGTGCTGGCCCTGAGCGATACTTTGGTGGGCCTGAGTGATGCTGTGGTGGTGCGGACTGATGTTGTGTTGATGCTGATTGATGCTGTTGCGCTTTAGTGTGATGCTCTGGTGTTCCTGAGTGATGCTGTGGTGGTGCTGAATGATGTTGTGGTGAAGGTGAGCGATGCTGTGGTGTCCCTGAGTGATGCTGTGGTGTCCCTGAGAGATGCTGTGGTGGTGCAGAGTAATGATGTGGTGGTTCTGACTGATGCTGTGATGGTGCTGACTGATTCTGTGGTGGTGCTGAGCGATGCTGCGCTGGTCCTGAGTGATGCTGTGATGTCGCTGAGTGTTGCTGTGGTGTCGCTGAGTGATGCTGTGGTGTCGCTGAGTGATGCTGTGTTGGTGCTGAGTGATGCTGTGGTAGCGCATGATGCTGTGGTGGTACTGAGTGTTGCTGTGGTGTTCCTGAGTGATGTTGTTGTGGTGCCAAGTGATGCTGTGGTGTTCTTGAGTGATGCTGTGGTGATGCTCAGTGATGCTAAGTGATGCTGTGGTAGTGCATAGTAATGCTTTGGTGTTACTGAGTGATGTTGTGGTGGTGCTGAGTGATGCTGTGGTTAAGGTGAGTGATGTTGTGGTGGTGCTGACTGATGCTGTGGTGATGCTGAGTGATGCTGTTGTGGTGCTGAGTGATGCTGTGGGGGTGCTGAGTGATGCTGTGGGGGTGCTGAGTGATGCTGTGGGGGTGCTGAGTGATGCTGGGGAAGTGCTGGGTGACGCTGTGGTGGTGCTGGCGAATGCACCATTAGTCAATCACTGGATATCATATCATATCACATATCACTATAAGTGATCTGAAATGGAGCATTCTGTAAAAAATGAATAAAATCCACGTGGTGAGACCTTGAAAGAGTACTGATGCAGAGAGAAGCACAAATAAGCAACTTTCACACATGACAGAGGAAAGTCCTCCATCTTGGGTTCCACCTGGAAAATTCGGGCAGCAAGTGCCCCTGCTCGTCAGTATAAGCTTGTGAAGCCCGGATTACTGCGAGGGTCACCACCTCATACTTTTAATTTCACAACCCTAATGGGGGAGAACAGAGAAATCAGAACATTTCTTGAGGAAGGTGACCGTCTTTGCGGCTTCTCACTGTTTACTTCCACATTTTCACTCAGTTGTGTACTACGTTAAGAATTCACAGGACGCTCTTAGTTGCATGAGGCTCTTCAATCAAATACAATAAATAAGCACTGGTAATGCCAACAGGTCTGGGGTCAATAAGCCAACAGATGCAGTATTAGCACTTTACAATGAGACACCAGAGAGGGAAACAGCAGGGGCAGCCATCTGTAAAGTAGTCCGTCTTGCAATTTAATAGTAGTGGAGTAACGGAGGAAGACAAACTACAAATGGCGTTAGGTGAGAAATAGCTATTTAGTCAGACTGAGGTGAGATGGTATTGACAGTCTCCAGGCAATGTAAGAGAGGCTGTGCGATAAAAGCCAGCGGCTGAAAGAAACGGACCAGAAACCCACTGGGTATATTGCTATCAATATGTCTGTTTGGCAGCTGTGCTCTCAAAAGTCAGACCTACCAACGTCGAAGTAAATCTCACATTGAACACACAGCAAGTGAAACCTTGAGAGGAGCTAACCCCGCCACAGTCCTTTGCTATTCTCATGCCACCGAGCGTTAGCATAGGAAAAGCCTGTAGTCAAAATGAAATAAATAACTTCCTTGGTACGACATTAAATTCTATGCAGCAAAGATTACGTCAATTAAAAGGCAATTTCCTGTGAAGGTAAAATATGTCAAAATACAGAGTTTGCACCCAGGTACAAGAGAGACAACCTGGATGACAAAGTAAAGTTATATGTTTTCATTTTACGGCACTCAGTCACATTATTCTTAGTGCTCACCACCACAGAAAACAAGCATTGGTCAATGTCAGCAGCCTAACGCAGAGAGCAGGAAGCGGAGCTGCAATGGAATGCCAGTTTCAATGACATCGCGCTACACAGTCGACTACTTGAAATCTAGTGTCAGTCAACTGAGGAAACGTCTCGTCCCTCAGGAGCCCCGTCCGGAAGTCCGGAAGACGTGGCGAGATTCTGCTCTCGATAAACACTTAATTTTCTGAATGTTGAGTGGCAGAAGCGCATGGAGTCGCTCCTGTGCTTTCTCACAATTACTAAATAATGTCACTGTGGGGGAAGAAAAGGAAATCTCACTTATCCATCGTCTGGGCTTGACAAGCAATTGCAGGCGGCGTCGACAGATTTGATAAATTCTCATTTTGCCTTCCGAGCTGTCAGGTAATACATCTTCCTATTGACAGCACTACAAGATTTTCATGCAGGAGGGAGAAGGCGGCCGTTCTTGCCGGCTATTAACGCAAAGAGGAATTTTTAAATGGACAATCTTAAACAAGCATTGGCCGCACGGCCGTGAAAGCGAAAGTGATCGTGGTGAAAACGATTGCAAGGATGTGCACGGCAGCAGATGGCATCTGCGCGCGTGCATTGAGCCATCACAAGCCAGATGCCAGCTGTGCACGTCGCGTGCGCTTGTGCGCGTAACAGCAAGCTGGTGGCTGGCAAAAGCAGCACTTTTAAAAGCCAGCTAATACATTTCTCGCCAGAGCAGCGCATGTGCTGGCTCTAGTTAGACCTAAGAAGCATTGTCATTTACAATGCCAATTGCTCAAACTCTTGTAACAGAAGTAAAAGTGTCAGTCCTCATGGAAGGTTATAAATGAAGACAAGGCAGTACTAAGGAGAGACTAACACGCCTTTTAACGAATCAGAAGCCAGCATTTACGACATTGACACACGCTAATGACAAATATGGGCGGGGTGTGGGTGGGGCTTCAAGTCTATACTCGAATACAGCATGCCTCGCAGAGCTGCGCATGCGCTGCCCAGGCTTGACCTAAAAAGGGACAAAACATAACACCGTTACACCTGAGCAACTGCCAAGGACCTACTTCCACATGATAAATAAAAAGAGGCTGTCACAATTACTTCGAAAATCCCGCCTTTTTAAAACTTGAGAACTATAAAATGCTGCTATATCTGGCAATTTTGCAAAAGTGGCTATTATCTTTCACTTATATTTAAAACCTTGCTTATAAATGACTACCTTGCACAGTGATAATTAAACTACATGAATCCACATTTGACGAACTGCCACTTTCATCAGATGAACGCTGCAGCTTCACTGAGATGACGGGCAAGGTCAGGGGCAACATACAACGATCGAGGTGATACTGGAAGAAGAGCAATCACAGTATATACTGACTGACAATCCCTTCCTTCAGAATTGAACTCAAATTTAGGAGGAGAACTGTCTTTTTGTATAAATGCTTTTAAAATGTTTTATCTTGGCACTACAATGATATTACTGGTCGAATTCAAAAAAGGTCTAACTGCACAAAAAAATTGCCACCATTGATAGTTATCACTTATAGCTCGGAAGCTTAAAGTGTTATCTCCGGTGCCCTGTACCTCATTGCAGTTTTAATTCTTTTTTAATACCATTCCAAAATTATGTTAATTGATACGTATAATGACATGTATATGCAACGGTTTTTTATAATCATGCATAATAAACTTACTTACTGTGCAAATCTTAAGCTAAAGCTCTTCCACAACAAACAAACCTGTTGAAGAGACACGTTGGTTTGTTGGGCAAGAGCTTTAGCTGCTTTGAATGCCCCAATCTCAGAACTGCAAGTAAAGCATGCATGTTTCAGCGCTGTGGAGGGAAAGCGCTCAATAATACATGTGCTACTAACAGTGTTGAGCTGGGGCATTTGTTGGTGGTAATAAGCTTCATAGATACACTCCTGGGTTCAGCAATATTCATAGCTGTTTGGAAATACTTTAATATTATAAATTATTTTGCGAGATTTACTTTGCATAATTGCTGTGTTGCAACGTTCTGCAATTTAGTAATGATGTTGGCCCTCATTACGCAGTAAGGGGCACATGCATCATTGAAGGATTTTGCACTTCCTAAATTGCGAAAATTAAGGAATCGCAATTTAGGAATTGCAAAATCCTATGCATCAAGAAATCCTAAAAGTTTTTAGGATTTCTTAATTTTCGGAAATTGCGGGAATGGCATTACATTGATTCCTATGAGCCTAGAGGCCCATAGGAATCAATACCTTTTTGCGAATTTTTCTTTTACGAATGACATTTTGTTGATGCATTGCAAGGGGGGTCCAAAGAACCCCCCCCTGCACCCTTGAAATGTTTGTTTTAGTGCAAGTTTCACACACACATGTCCTGTGTGTGTGTAACATGACACTTTCCAAAATACATTTTTGTGCTTTTTTTCAGAATTTCGCAAATTAACACGAGGGTCAACCTCGTGTTAATTTGCACTTCCTATTTCAAAATTCGCATTTTAAAAAAAATTCATGCATTGCATTTAAGGAATCGCACAAATGCGATTCCTTAAATGCATTCGCATTTTTAGGAATTGCAAAAAAATGCGGATTTTCAAAAATTGTTTCATGCATTCCAAAAACTTATTTAGGAAGTGCAAACGGCCGAATTTACCGATTCGCACCGTTTGCACTTCCTAAATAGGTTGATGCATGTGCCCCTAAGAGCTGAATTCCGATCCTTGTGCAAACACATGTTTGCACAAAGATTGGTATTACAAGCTAATTGTTAATTATTACACACTCCCAGTTTTCCCTTGATAAATTCCAGCAGGTCAAACCTGCTAAAATGTATCGGGAGAGGGAAAAATCTGTAAACCAGGCAAAATATGCAGAATTCGTCGTGTGGAACTGATTTCACATTGTCTGTCTCATTTTCCTATTGAAAACTCAGACTAGAAAGTTCTTACCACACATGGTAAATACCTTACTTTGGGGTAGTGATATTTACCCTGTACACCCTATTCAGACAAAATTATAATGAGAACCTTAAAATAGGTCAGGAGCAATGCAGGACAATTCTGGTGGCTCATCCTGCACTGTTAAAAATTAATTTAGGATTTAGTAACAAAATCCACTCATTGTTTTTGTTGAATTCAAACCGAGTCATAAAAGCCCCGTGGCTCAGCTCATATCAACACGGGGCCCTGTTACTGTAATGTCCGATTTAAGGCTAAGCAGTGCTCATCTATAATCTGTGTATTATTGGGGATTATATTGTTTATTCTTCGGGTAGTTTTCCATGCATGTTATTTGAATTCCCCTTTGGCAAGAGCTGAATTGGGGTACCACCCTGAGCTGATTTGGGCATCAGCATAAACTGATTCTGGAAATGTTTATTAGCCTGTTTTTAGGTCTCGCCTGAACTGTCTCTTCAAGACATTTAGTAAGTAAGTGGCTTTTAAAAGGCTTTTGCTGGCCTACAGCTTGCGTTCACCAGCTCGTGCACAGCTGCCATCAGTGTTTTTATTGCTGTAATCAGGCTCCTCTGCTGGCACCCCCTCCCTTTTCCCCCTCCCTCCTAGTCAGCTTCATTTGTGTCATCTAGCTGTGAATCATGCTCCTCTGCTCACACTGCCCCGCCCTTCTCCCCTCCTCTTCGTCAGTTTCATTTGTGTCTTCTATCATTGTGAATACTCCTGCTTCCACCAGGCACACACACCATCAGTCGTCAGTGCACGCTTTCCCCAGGCACACACACCACCAGCCGTCAGTGCACGCTTCCACCAGGCACACACACCACCAGCCGTCACTGCACGCTTCCACCAGGCAAACACACCACGAAGCCGTCAGTGCACGCTTCCACCAGTCACACTCACCACCAGCCGTCAGTGCATGCTTCTACCAGGCACACACACCACCAGCAGTCAGTGAAAGATTCCACCAGGCACACATACCGCCAGCCGCCACACCACCAGCCGTCAGTGCACGATTCCACCAGGCACACACATCACAAGCCGTCAGTGCACGCTTCCACCAGGCACACACCACCAGCCGTCAGTGCACACTTCCACCAGGCACACACCCCACCAGCATCAGTGGACGCTTCCACCAGGCACACACGCCACAAGCCTTCAGTACACGCTTCCACCAGGCACACACACCACCAGCTATCAGTGCACCCTTCCATCAGGCACACACACCACCAGCCGTCAGTGCACCCTTCCACCAGGCACACACACCACCAGCCGTCAGTGCACCATTCCATCAGGCACACACACCACCAGCCGTCAGTGCACGCTTCCACCAGGCACACACATCACCAGATGTCATTGCACGCTTGGACTGGGCACACACACCACCAGCCGTCAGTGCACGCTTTCACCGGGCGCACACACCACCAGCCGTCACTGCACGTTTCCACCGGGCACACATACCACCAGTCGTCAGTGCACGCTTCCACCAGGCACACACACCACCAGCCATCAGTGCACGCTTCCACCAGTCACACACACCACCAGCTGTCAGTGTACACTTTCACCAGGCATACACACTACCAGCCGTCACACACTACTAGTCATCGGTGCATGCTTCCACCAGGCACACACCACCAGCCGTCAGTGCACGCTTTAACCAGGCACACAGCACCAGCCGTCGGTGCATGCTTTCACCGGGCACACATACCACCAGCCGTGAGTGCACGCTTTCACCAGGCACACACACCATCAGCCGTCAGTGCACGCTTCCACCAGGCACACACACCACCAGCTGTCAGTGCACGCTTCCACCAGGCACGCACACCACCAGCCTTCAGTGCACGCTTCTATCAGGCACACATACCACCAGCCGTCAGTACACGCTTCTACCAGGCACTCATACCACCAGGCGCCAGTTCACGCTTCCACCAGGCACACTCACCACCAGCCGTCAGTGCACAATTTCACCGGGCACACACACCACCAGCCGTCAGTGCACGCTTTCACCAGGCACACACACCACCTGCCGTCAGTGCACGCTTTCACCAGGCAAACACACCACCAGCCGTCAGTGCAGCAGGCAGGCTCTTCTCAGAGTTTCTTGGTAAATATGTGTTCGATGCCTGTGAGGGAGTGGGTCGAGTTTCCTTAAACCATGCTTAGTATGCAGGTGCGGTGCATGAACTCCTGTGTGAGTGAGTCATGCTGCCTGGGGCTCACTCACTCCACACTTGTAAATTGCGCCTGCACCAGGCTTTTTCTCATTTGCAAAGTTTGCGCATGCGCACAGCCAGGCAGCCCCCACACCCACGGGAATGACTGCTTCCTACAATCAGAATGGAAACAACATTCAGAGCAATGCAAACAAGTTCATTTGATGCAAAGAACTGTTAACAAAAACCATGTCCAGCTATTGTAAATCTGGCAACTTAAACAAAACAGCAACAAAAAACAAACAAGCATTGGCATAGCCAATAGGTCTCGCTTTTTGGACCCTATAAGTATTTAGTTATGCAGCAGAATATCCTTGGTGCAATAACACCATCTTATGCATGGCTAAACACTTATAAGGTCCCAAATGCGAGACCTATTTTGGGATTATCATCTGCACATTAGAGTCTGGTTTGCATGTTTTCATAAATATTATTTGGTGTGATATCCTAATGCCCTGGATTCCATGAGTGTATTTGGAGGGCTAATTCCCTGCTCTCCGGATTATTATCAATTGACTTTGAGAATGATATGTGCTGAGCCACGGGGCTTTTATGACTCAGTTTTATTACAGAGGTGGGCTTTGTAGGCTATCCAGATATGTTAGGACATGTGTATTGGAGATTATCATGATATGTTAAGGAAACAAGTATTGGAGGTTATCATAAAATTTTGTACAGAAGTTGATATTGGAGTCTTTGATCTGACTCTATTGTTCATGAGTAATTATCATAAATTGATTATGTCGTGGATGAGTAGTTGGTGGGGGTTATCATGTCTTGGTTGTAGGGTTGACGGGATGATTTGGGAGACTATCATGAGTAGGTACTGCACAGCCAGAAACTGAATTTAGCAAAACTTCCCTCGAGTACCACATAAATTGCAAAAATACCTATTGAAGGCTAAAATAATATGCAATGTTCAACATGGATTATTGCAAGGGTTGAGCAAGAATTGATTTATTGAGAACTTGACTGGGCCTTATTTGTGATTGTGATGTTATCTTTAAGTGTAGGTACCTACTCGCCGCTGCCACCAAATGTTGGAAGGTGGTTTATTAGTAGGTGCAGGTAGGTACCTACACTTAGTAATAACACCACAATCATAAATAAAGCCCAGTCAAGTTCTCAATAAATGAACCCTTGCTCAAACCTTGGTAGGTTGGCTGCGAGCAGATGGGTGTGTTAAGCATTTAAAAACACAAATACATGAAATAAGTAAGACAACACACAATAAAAATCAAACACCAGTTTATAAAAATAGGAAATATAGTTATGATTAAAATGACACCAAAACAACAAACATCCATTTTAGGGAACCAAAAATATGAAATTTTTAAAGATTAAAGTTAAAACTAGCGCTTAGAAGCAAATAGTGGGGCAAAATGGCGGCCGGAACTCGGCGGCTGTATGGCGTCTGTCGGAAGCCCCCCTTCAGAGAATGCGAAATATAGCAATTGACCCCCATTGGGATACTGTATAAACACCCTACTTATTATGTGCTCTCTGCGGAGGCTTGGATACTGCAGATATTGGCACATGCTGTCGATAGCAAGCCTTCTTTGAACGCGACGATCCGTCCAGCAAACACTCTGGGATTTCCGACACCGGCTCCTATGCTCTCTACGTTGAACGGATTCGATGCCGCATAAGCCCGTGAGAGGTAGGAACCCTGCGGCAACACACAAGGATCGTTGGTGGCATTGAACATGTAGAGCACTCCAGGGGATGTGATAGGGGGGAAAAGATTTTCGGATCACTCAAGTAGATTTGGGGGAGAGGAGATAGAGCTTAGTGAATATTCCTTTAGAAGAAGCTCCATAGGAAATGTAGAAACTGATGAAAGCAAGATGGCGGGGGAGCTACACTATATAAGACTCCTGATATCTTGAGAAAGGAGGCATTAAAAATGGGTCTGATTTGCGGTATTCTTCCTGACGTCTCCTCGATCTGTACCAGTATGATCGAGTAGACGTGAAGAAGAATACCGCGAATCGGCCCCGTTTTTAATGCCTGAGCTCGTACAAAACATCAGTAATGTAAAAAATATGATTACCCATGCTATATGGTTCCTCAGCAGAGGGGCGATTTATTGAATAACAGGATATCATGCTAACTCAGAACGGGTAGAGCCTTTTTATAAAATAAAGAGTACATTGGAAGAATAATTGAAAAGAATTCTTCGAATACATGCAGGTCTAACAGGACTCTTTCTTGAGCGAAGTCTTCATGAGCAGATTCATCTATGGTGGGCTAGCTTTGAAGTCGTTTTCACTTGAATTATTAATATCTGTACCCCTACTATTAGGTGAAGGATATTTTGTGTTGTGAAGGTCCTGAAGAAAGTGGCCTACACGTTACACGGAAACGCTCGTTTACCATATTACAAGTGCCCAACCCACGACTTGGTCATGGAGAGTTGTCATATCTGTATCCCCTTCTGACCAGGATGTTTATGTGTTTTTCTTCGGGTTTTTTGCCAGTTTGATTGGTGTGAGTGAGTGGGAAAATGACTCGGTGTATAATGGTGGAGTGAATAGTTTTGTAGTAGGGGTCTAATGTTGCAGTATTAAATCAGCAGAGATACAAAACTGTTTATTCAAATGGAAAAAAATTGTATAAAAAAGAAAAAATCTACGTTTAAAAAAAGTGATCTTATGAATATGCATGTCTTTTTAAGTAAACTTTTCTAAACTTTTGATATTATCTACCGCCAAAAATGAATACAAATAATTGTTGTATATAAAAAAATGTGATTGTCTTTCAGTATTGGATATGTAACCCATTGAGATTCATTTCTAAAAGAAAAGAAATAGAGGTCTAGAGGGAGACATATTATTCTTTGTGTTTTTGATATCCCCCCCCTTTTTCTACCTGACCTTTAGTTTTTTTCTAGAGGGGAGTCTCTTTTCTAGAAGATAATTTGGATGAGGCAATGACCTTTGATGAACACAGAGTTGGCCACATGGCCCACCCCATTGGTGGTATGTGGGGACCTGAATATTCATTTAGATGTGAATCACTTGTACTTTAAAGAAATGGTATATCAAGGGCGAAAACCAAAGGTGTACAGGGCTTTAGAACGATTAGTGGAAGATCATGACTTGGTAGATATATGGGACAAACATAAGACCCCGAACCCAACATTTACCTTTTACTCGCACCCCATAACAAGATTGTTCACCTGGACTGCTTCTTCATGACTGCTAGTGAAGCCAGTAAAGTTAGAATTGAGATTTCCCCCAGAGTTATATTGGATCATTATCCGCTAACTCTTACGGTACCTGTAGGCGACATGGGTAGACCAAGGGGCACATGCATCTTCGACAGGAAGCTACTAGCAGGTGTTGCAGGTAACCCTTTAAACTTTTCTACCTGTTGCTGTACAGGAAGTCCACTCCTTATCCTTTAAGGCAGGCAAAGTCCTTTTGTTCTGAAGCCTTGTGAGTGCAGCAGGTGCAGTCATTATGAGTGCAGTCCCCTCTTGAGCAGTGTAAGGGTCTAGGAGGGCAGTCCTTCTTTTCCAGATTTTTCTTTTGGGTCTATGAGGGTCCATAACACAGGCCAAGGGTCCAGAAGCTCTGATTTACCTCTTGGAGGTTGGGGACTATAATCTCCACAATTCACCTGGCTGTGATTCGCACACAGCCAAGGTATTACAGCCTGGGTGGAGAACATGCAAAGTGTGCAAAAGGTCTGGCCAAACATTCATGAGGACTTACATAGTGTCCACAACTCCACCCCCTGCTCTGAGAGAAGAGCAGATCCGTCCGCCCGCCAAAACGCCCCAGCAGGAACAAATAAAATGATAATAACGTCAAGTTATTATCATTTTATTTTTCCTTTTTATCACTGCAACTAGCAGTGGGGCAATGCTCCTCTGCCTTAGCGGAGGAGCCACCACTTCTGGCCAATCAGGACAGGCTACTCTACAGCTGGATTTAGGCACATCAAAGAAGCAAGTTCTGTAACTTTTTTCTATCTTAGTTATAATAACTCAATCTTGGTAAGTTGTTGGATTTATTCTAACTATTATTTAGACACTTTGAATTCATATTTTAGCTCACTCCTGTCAATAGTTCGACTTCATTAAAAGTTTAATAGAACCTTCCCATGTTAGCCAATGGAACTAATGTACTACAAGGCCTAAAAAACTAAATTGTCAGTTTTGCCCTCACCAGAGCATATACAACATCTCTTATAATGTCCCTGCTTATAGTTACAAGGCACCCGACCCCTGGGTCAACTAGGGGAGACGTTAGGGGTAACCTATATGTAAAAATAAGGTAATTTAAGACTTTGGAAGTACCTTTAATTCCAAAGTCGAGTTTGCATATAATTTTAATTTAAAAACAACCTGCAAATCAGGGCTGACTTTTAAAAGGACAGCAGGCAGCACATCAGTGCACACTTAAGTGCTTAAAATCAGCTGGGCATCTACATTTACAGGTAGGTTGCAGTACCAATTGTAATTACACCAAAATGCCATATACCTTTTAAACAGAGCACTGGCCCTGGGCCCGGTTAGCAGAGTCCAGGGCACAATTAGAGTCAGAAAACTAGCATCTAGTAGTCAAAATGAGGGCAAAAGTGAGAGGACACTCCAAGAAGTCATGGTTTCTCACAAATACCACTACCAGGGCATGATCGGGACGGGGTTTGTAGACAGAAAGGATTGCTGGGACCATGTTGCATCAGGTGAGTAGTGTGGAAGCCTAGATTGGAATGAAAAGTAAGGTGCAGAAGTGTAAAACATCATATTCAGCAATAAAGGCAAGACTCCAGAGGACCTTCATGAATGCCACCTAGTGCCCAGATGGTAATGCCTAACACCATATGCTATAGACGTAGTTCCTTGATTCTGCAGTGAAGTGACATAAATGGTACATTTAACAGTCGGTCTACCACTGCTGAGGGGCCTCTAAGACATGCTATGGCTCATTGAGGTTTGCCTTTTGTTACCAGGCATGATGACTTTCAGACCAGTCTCAGAGATGAGCTGCCTAGATAAGGGAAAAACCCACAAGTTCTTGTCATTCTCTTCCTCAGCAGCTTCTGTGACTGGAAGAAGTGGGGCAAAGGTGATGTACATACCTTTCTGCTATGTGAGGGCAGCAGTTGACAGACAGGAATCTAGAGTATGCGGTGTTGTGTGTAATGTAGTTTTGTTTGTTTCTTTGCAGTCTCTAACCCCCTCCCCAGTGCTGCGCACGACCAACGGCCGACGCAGCCCCGCCCACCTAATAGAACGCCCACACAGCGGCGGAAAAACCGCCGCGGTTGAGGCGTTAAAAGTGTTTGTTAGAACTTTCATGATATATTTATCTATCTTTAACTGTTTTAGTGCTCAGTCATTGTTGATGAAATGTCTGGGAGTTAGCAGATGCCAGTGGAATATGTCTGATGCCCTTGAGAGCTGGTTATATGTAACACACTGTTCATAAAGTGAAAAGCTCTCAAAAACAGTGCTTTTTTAGGTCTCGCTTAGCGTTGCTGCGCACATGTGCAGCTCGCTTGGCAAGATTTATTTCAGATGAGTAGTTTTAGAAAAAGGCTTTAATCCCCGCCCCTCATTTCCATTGGCCAGCGTCACCGGTTATGCTAAACGGTGGCCTGCCATTAGAAATTAGCTTTCTGGGTTGCCTCCCTTTGACTTTTTGGGTTGGCCCACCCAGACTTGCTCTCCTGCTTCACGGCTGTCAAGTAGCAGTTTCTTATCGCAAGAGGCGTGTTATGTAAATAAGCCCTGGGCCGTCTAAAAAGGAGACAGGGCACCGTGTGTTTATTTTTGCATCGCGCTTTCACTATAAAGTGAAAGCGTGATGCACAAATAAACCGTGGGAATGGCGAGCACTTGTACTTTATAGTAAATGAACTCGCGGGCATACATTCCCTTGAAGAGCCACAAGGTGGACTGCCGTAAATACAAATAACACACAAAGGGTTGGCCAGGTCATTTGGCTGGAGATTTATCCAATTATGAAAACTGTTTTTTTTTTAACCGTTAGAGTTAAGCGAATCAACAGATAAAAGGCAACCGTTTCGTAGCAAAAGTAACGGAGCGTTTTATCCAAATACTATACAGGTTTCTGTATGCGTGTCTACAGAGAACTCAATTAGTGTTTTACTTAAAAAATGAAAAAGGTTGGAATACATTAACATTTCGCAAAATCGACTATATATTTTCCTTTGAGTTGTAATTGTAAGATGGCTGCTTGGCTAGCGATGGGGCGCAGACTGACTCGACAACGAACATGTTCCCTCTTTTATGTTGGACGCGCCCATGACAGGACAGGCTGTCGTTCGCTTTTCGACCGCTGTGGCTGCGGAGTAGATCGTGGCCGAGTTATGGCGGCAAACTTCTAAGAGATCTTCAGGTCCTTCGTTGTCATTGAATTCAAGGAGATACAGGAGAAGACAATGAACAGGTATCCCGAGAGAGAGGGTGTTGGAGAGCAGCATGGGGTTGTTATCGAAGTGGTAGTCAGTTGGGGTACTCAAATGTTGTTCAAAGCTGTGGGGGGAAGACGGAGCTCGGCGGGGAGCTAAGGTCCAGAGGAGAGCGGTGTGATGTAGCTTCGGGGGTGGGATATTGGTTGAGCCGATTACCAGTTATAGTTATCTTGGACGGAGAGGCTCAGGGAACGGCGGCCGTTCTTGTGTGTTCTCAACCCCAAGAAATGCTGCATTTTAACTGGGGTGGCAGAGTGGGCTAAAGAACGGTGATGGATTAAACCCAGATCTGTTGACTGGGTGTGAGTGTTTGATTGGTTCAGATTCTCCGTTCATCACCACCCCCTTTTGTACCGCTTTGTTCGCCATAAGTTGGCAGGGTATGCTCAGACGTGAGTCCCTTGCTCACTTTGCCACTGGATTCAAGCAAGCCTGGCTGAAGACGGCTGAAATGCCAGAAACCGGTCCTAGGAAGCTTGTTTCCGGTCCAGGGAAGGCATGGCTTGGCAGTTCGGGCTGGACTGTTTCCATGAGGCACAGGGTCAGACTGATTTACATATGGCCATGTCTGAACTGGGGTGGCAGAGTGGGCTAAAGAACGGTGATGGATTAAAACCAGATCTGTTGACTGGGTGTGAGTGTTTGATTGGTTCAGATGCTCCGTTCATCACCACCCCCTTTTGTACCGCTTTGTTCGCCATAAGTTGGCAGGTTATGCTCAGACGTGAGTCCCTTGCTCACTTTGCCACTGGATTGAAGCAAGCCTGTCTGAAGACGGCTGAAATGCCAGAAACCGGTCCTAGGAAGCTTGTTTCTGGTCCAGGGAAGGCATGGCTGGCAAGTTCGAGCTGGACTGTCCCCATGAGGCACAGGGTCAGACTGATTTGCATATGGCCATGTCTGAACTGGGGTGGCAGAGTGGGCTAAAGAACGGTGATGGATTAAACCCAGATCTGTTGACCGGGTGTGAGTGTTTGATTGGTTCAGATGCTCCGTTCATCACCACCCCCTTTTGTACCGCTTTGTTCGCCATAAGTTGGCAGGGTATGCTCAGACGTGAGTCCCTTGCTCACTTTGCCACTGGATTCAAGCAAGGCTGGCTGAAGACGGCTGAAATGCCAGAAACCGGTCCTAGGAAGCTTGTTTCCGGTC
Source organism: Lissotriton helveticus (assembly GCF_964261635.1). NCBI lineage: Eukaryota > Metazoa > Chordata > Amphibia > Caudata > Salamandridae > Lissotriton > Lissotriton helveticus. The sequence goes on along the minus strand of NC_136061.1, from coordinate 217,877,239 downwards.
CAGGGAAGGCATGGCTTGGCAGTTTGGGCTGGACTGTTCCCATGAGGCATAGGGTCAGACTGATTTGCATATGGCCATGTCTGAACTGGGGTGGCAGAGTGGGCTAAAGAACGGCGATGGATTAAACCCAGATCTGTTGACTGGGTGTGAGTGTTTGATTGGTTCAGATGCTCCGTTCATCACCACCCCCTTTTGTACCGCTTTGTTTGCCATAAGTTGGCAGGGTATGCTCAGACATGAGTCCCTTGCTCATTTTGCCACTGGATTCAAGCAAGCCTGGCTGAAGACTGCTGAAATGCCAGAAACCGGTCCTAGGAAGCTTGTTTCTGGTCCAGGGAAGGCATGGCTTGGCAGTTCGGACTGGACTGTTCCCATGAGGCACAGGGTCAGACTGATTTGCATATGGCCATGTCTGAACTGGGGTGGCAGAGTGGGCTAAAGAACGGTGATGGATTAAACCCAGATCTGTTGACTGGGTGTGAGTGTTTGATTGGTTCAGATGCTCCGTTCATCACCACCCCCTTTTGTACCACTTTGTTCGCCATAAGTTGGCAGGGTATGCTCAGACGTGAGTCCCTTGTTTATTTAATTATTTATTTATAATATTTGTAGAGCGCGAACAAATGCCCTATGGCGTCTCGGCGCTATGGATGAAGCAGAGTGAGGAGATGAGGGAGAGGGGGACTATTGGTTGAACAACCAGGTCTTTATTTTTTTCCTGAAAGTGGTCAAGGTAGGAGATGACCTGATGTCGGCATCAAGGGAGTTCCAGAGTTTGGCTGCTGATACAATGAATCTGCGATCGCCCCATGATACCGTTCTGGTTCGCGGCACCGTCATGAGAGATGCATTCATAGATCGTAACGATCGTTTGGGGACATGAAACGCCAGAGGATTCAAAAGAAATCGAGGGCCCTGTTTATGTGAGGCTTTATAGGCAATGCAGAGGGCTTTGAATTTTATCCTATTTTTCACTGCTAGCCAGTGGTAGCCTTTGATAATTTGGGCGATGGGTTGGAATTTTGGGGTGCCTGAGAGCATTCTGGCCACTGCATTTTGTATGGACTGTAGCTTTTTGATGACTTTGTGTTGGGCATTGACAAGAAGACCATTACAGTAGTCTACAGAAGACATCACAAAAGCGGTGACTAGGGTTTTGCCAGAAAAGGGAGTATCTTTTTTATGGTTTTGAGTTTATAGAAGGATGTGGAAACGATAGAATTAACATGGGCGGAGAAAGTAAGTTTGTCGTCAATGAGTACTCCCAGGTTTTTTACTTTAGTGACTGGGAGGGGAGGGGGGCCTAAGTCGGAGGGCCACCAGGAGTCAGGCCAGGTGGGGGTGAGCTTGCCAAATGTCATGATCTCCGTTTTGTCGGAGTCTAGTTTTAGACAGTTTGCTGTCATCCAATTGCTGATAGCTAGCATGCCATGTTGGAAATTCCCAGCAATTTTATCTCCATTATCCTTGATGGCGAGGACCAGTTGGGTGTCATCTGCGTAGGATGTTAAGCTCATCCCCCAGTCCCTAATGACCTTGGCCAAATCTGTTACGTAGATATTAAATAGGGTAAGGCTGAGGGATGAGCCGTGAGGGACACCGTAGGGTAGCGTCATTTGTGTGGATGGGAAGATTCCCAGCTGGACCGTCTGGGTGCGGTGGGCCAAAAAAGATGCCAGGAGATCTTTTGCTTTAGCTTGAATGCCTATAGCGTTGACACGGTCGATCAAGATGTTGTGATCGACCGTGTCAAAGGCCGCAGTAAGGTCCAACAAGATGAGCACAGCCGCCCCTCCTTGGTCAAGGGCAGTTCTTATCTCATCAATGGCTTTGATGAGGGCGGTTTCTTTGCTATGATTTTTCCGAAATCCAAACTGGGTGTCATCAAGGAGGGAATGATCTTCAATATATTGAGAGATTTGGTTATTCATCAATTTCTCTGCAATTTTTGCTGGAAATGGCAAACTAGCTATGTGACGGTAGTTGTTGGTGTTGTCCGCGTCGAGATGTTTTTTTTTTTAACAGGGGTTTGATTGCAGGGTAAATCCCGGTATTGAACATGGCATTGAAGATGTTGGTAAGTTGAGGTGCTATGATGTCAGAAATTGGGAGGAGAATGGCCGGTGGACAAGGGTCCTTGGCTGAGCCTGATTTGATGGCATTCATGGCATTGGCAGCAAGGGTGGGGTTAGTGTTGTGAAACTGCAAAAAAGTTGGGTGGGTCTTCGTAGTAGGAATGGGAGGGGAATCTTTGTTAATTTTGTCAGAAAAGATGGTGTATATGTTATTTACTTTATCAAAAAAGAAAGTAGCTAGGTTATTGCAAAAAGCTTGGGAAGGTTTGGGGGTCGATTGAGGGGGCAGGTGTGACAATTTAGATACAAGCTGATAGAGTTGCTTATTGGAGTTTTTGGCTTGCTCAATTTGGGAGGAAAAATAGCTGCTTTTTGCATGCAGAATTAAGGATTTGTAGTGAGTGAGTTCTTTTTTGTATATTTCCTTTTCTTCACGGGAGTAAGTCTTTCTCCAGTGCCTTTCTTTGTTTCTGCATAATTGTTTCTGCTGCCTGAGGGCTTAGTTAAACCAGGGTGCTGAGGGGGCACTCCGATTTTTAGAGGTGGATTTAGTAGGAACTAGTTTATTCATGGCTGTGGTGAGCCATTTAGAATACTCTTCGGCAGATATATTGGGGTTGTGTGAGAGATCTGTCATCAGAGAGGGCAACAGTTCTCTGAGTTGCTGGTTGTCCAGGTTTTTCCATGATCTAAAGGTTTGTAAGGGGCGCGTGTTGTAGCCGGGGTGAGAGAGTGAGTCAGATACAATTGTGAACATTACCGCGTGGTGATCTGACCATCCTAGAGGGAGGACCTTTGTAATGTTTATATTTTTGTCGTTGGTAAATAGACCATCTAGAGTATGCCCGGCTTCGTGAGTACTACCCACAACCAGTTGAGTGAGACCGAAGGATTATAGATTAAATAGGAGGTTTTTTGTATCGTTGTTTGCAAGGTTTTCTAAAGGAAAATTGAAATCACCTAGGATGGTGGTGGAGTTGTCAGTGGCCAGGGAATCCATCATTTCGGTGAAGGTGGTTAGGAATCGTGTTTTGTTGCCTGGTGGTCGGTATAGGAGGACACCTTTGAAGCGTTGGGAAGGACCTATGGCTATGGAAAATTGCAGTGCCTCGCAGGTAGATAATGGGACTGGGCTGATGGATGTTTTTAGTTGGCTCCGGTAAATAATGGCAATTCCTCCCCCTGTTTTTAACTTTCTGTCCTGCCTGAGAATGTTATAACCCTCTGGGGTGGCTACCAGGAGGTCAGGTTCTGACGAGGGGTTAGTCCAGGTTTCAGTTATAAACAGTAAGTCAGGTTTGTTGAAGATGATGAATTCTGCAATTTCGCCTTGCTCACTTTGCCACTGGATTGAAGCAAGCCTGGCTGAAGACGGCTGAAATGCTAGAAACCGGTCCTAGGAAGCTTGTTTCCGGTCCAGGGAAGGCATGGCTGGCATGTTCGAGCTGGACTGTTCCCATGAGGCACAGGGTCAGACTGATTTGCATATGGCCATGTCTGAACTGGGGTGGCTGAGTGGGCTAAAGAACGGTGATGGATTAAACCCAGATCTGTTGACCGGGTGTGAGTGTTTGATTGGTTCAGATGCTCCGTTCATCACCACCCCCTTTTGTACCGCTTTGTTTGCCATAAGTTGGCAGGCTATGCTCAGCCGTGAGTCCCTTGCTCACTTTGCCACTGGATTCAAGCACCCCCTTTTGTACCATTTTAACTTTGGACCCACTTCAAGTATGAGGCTGAGCGCGCCCGCCCCTCTTATTCTGATAGGACGGGTCCCCGAGAAGTGGTACCTCCTTAGGTCTTTAAAAAATACAACATTGAGTGCATTTCCATGAGAACCAACCAAATGGAAATACAAGCAAAACAGAGTGCACATGTGCTTTTTTGACCGTAATACTAGAAGGTCCATCGTTGCATGGTTTCGTTAATACAATCAGCCACAATTAGTCACGTGTCCTCAAAGGAGAGTTCATATACATTTTCAGCATTTTATTGCAATTTTACTAACGTCCGCGGTTCGTACGTACCAAAAAAGTGTAAGACCATGCAAGCCGTTATTCAAAACAGCTCCTTTTCTGCTGCGCGCTACATCAGTCCTACCTGATAATCAGTATCCTTATTGCTTAGCAACAAGAGAAATGTCAGTGTACTATGTCTTCAGGATAAAAGTTTTTCATTGTCTATGTCTGTGAAGAAATACGAAACTAGGGTGGAATAACGTGCTTTATGTATATTTTTAACAATAATGTAGGTTAAAAGTAATACCATAAGCATAATCTCGTTGTCCCTAGGCAGATTAAATTTGTAAAATTGGCGTCCAGAATCTGCCACATTGTGTGCATTAATTTGTTAATTTAATTCCTCTGATTAAACTGTGTTTAGCTGCTATATAATTGCACTGAAGAGGAAATCACTGGCCTGTGCCTCTGTATAAATTTAACACATATGCTTACAATATGAATGTGTAAACTCTGGTGGCAAGTGCTGTAATGAATTCCAATGTTAAAAGTGAATGGGTATTTTGATCAGCATTCTCTAGTTTCCCACATAAGTAGTTTACCCAGTCCTCTTTCTGTCTGGCATACAGACAGGCTGATTTGTGGTGTCTAGCTGTAATTTTGCTGCTGCCCACAGCAACATAATTATACACTATCACAAGTGAACTTCAGTGTCAAGATCAGGCCTCTCTCAGAGTCTGTGACCTTCCGCCCCAGCAGTGTTCCCTCCCCTTGAACAGTTAAGCCTGGTTTGTGAAATAATCTGCTAGACCTCTTCACAAATCCTCTGGTACATGTGTGCTTTTCCAAATCCAAATCCAAAAATTCTTTATTTCGGCCACATGGGCCATAAAAGATGCAATAAAATACAGTACATAAATACACAGTAAAATGGAATGCATGTATTAGAGAATATTTACATATAAAAAGGCTAGAAGGTCTGCATGAGGTAAGGAAACACAGTGGCACCAGTTCAGGGGGACATTTTCTTCCTTATTAACCAAGCTGCCATTAGGAATTTTGATACCGCAAAGACAATATGTCCCAGGGTATTGGTTTTCATAACCCTGTATGCTTGTAGGTATTCCCGAAAACCCAGGTTTCGGCACAGCGGTGCAATCCAACGCTTCCTGGGATTTTGGTATGCGTGGCAAACAAACATTATGTGCAGATCATCTTCGTTCTTGGTTTTACAACAAGGACAGAATTTGTCACCCCCAGTGAGCCATTTGTGGGTAAATACTTTGGTGGGGAGTGTGCCAAACCTCCATTGCAGGAACAATTTCCTTGCCAAAAGAGGAAAAATAAAATCCATAAAAGGTTCAAAGAGGTAAGAATTTTTGGACTCCATAAAACGACTCGTCAGGGTGCCGGTACTATGAGCATTGTCCATGTCAGCCAGATTTTTGTTTTTGTACAGCTGGGCAAGAGTTTTGCGTGTGATCCTTTGACAACCCTGAACTGGATCATCCCAGAGGTCTGGCAAGTTCAAACTGGACAATTCTGATTTAATAAAAGCCAGCCAGGGGATTTTGTTACTGCCATTCAGCCTCAGTACATGGATAAGGTCCTGTCTATAGTGATACAGTTCCTCAGTGGGCCATATCCGATGCCAGAACTTCACGGGTTTGGATAGAAGATCTTCAGCGATGGAGTGTAGGCCCAAATCCAATCTTAGGGGGAGGAGTGGCGTTCCCTGCGGGAGAGCAAGTAGGCGTCTCAAGAATGTATTTTCCACCGCTAACAATGCCTTCCCTGCTTTGTAACCCCACAGCTCGCTGCCATACATGGCTGCTGCCTTCGCTTGAGTTCTATAGGTTTCAAGGGCCGGGCTTACAGGCTTAAAGGTGGATTTATTTGCCACCTTCAGGAGTGCGCCCGCTAGCTGGGATAGCTTCAGCCTTGATCTCGCTATCTGGCAGTCCCAGGCCAGGTTTTCTTGTAATGTTACCCCCAGATAGACAAAGGTCGAGACCCTCTCAAGACTAACTTCCCCCAGTTTTGGGTTGGGTCTGGTTCTGGCAGGGGGGTTGAAGATCATAAACTTAGTTTTTTCTGTGTTGACCTCCAACCCGTGTTGCCGACAGAAAAGGCCAAAACCATTTACAATCCTCTGGATCCCCATGGGGGATTTGGAAAGCAGGAGGGTGTCATCAGCAAACATGATTGCCGGAACCCTCCTGCCTGCCAAAACCGGGGCGTCATTGTCTTCGACAGTGTCAAGATGTTGAATGACACTGTTAATGAAGAGGCAGAAGAGGGTTGGCGCCAGGACACAGCCCTGTCTGACTCCTCTAAGGACAGGGAATTTGCCTGAGAGCTTACCATCCCTCCCACACCTTACTTGGGCATAGTTGTTCTCGTGGAGCCTGGTGATAGTACTAAGAAGGTGTGGGGGCACTCCTAGCTTCTGCAAAACCTCCCAAAGTTTCCCTCTAGGGACTAGGTCAAAGGCTGACCTCAGATCCACGAAGACCATGTACAGTCTTCCACCCTCTATGGTGACAGTCTTCCAATATAGGAGAAGAAGGCGGAAGATCTGATCCATGGTCGACGTGTTCTTTCTGAAGCCAGCCTGAAGGGGAGTCATGATGTCATTTTCCTCCACCCAGTCCAGGAGGTGATTAAGGATGAGGCGCGCAAAGAGCTTTTGGGGGACATCTATTAGGCTAATGGGCCTGTAGTTGGCGGGGAGCAGAGTAGATCCCTTCTTGTGGATCGGAACAATCTCTGCCCCCAGCCACGACTTGGGGATTGACATACCTCCTAAGATGGCATTAAAAAGAATAAGGAGGTATGGGCCCCAGATGTCCAGATGGTGCCTAAACAAATCCCCAGGTAGCCTATCTAGGCCCGGCGCCTTCCCCGCTGATAGTTGCTTCAGGGCTGCCTCCACTTCCCCCAGGGATAGTTCCAATTCACGGTCCTGTATGCCACAAGGTGCATCCAGAGCTGTGACAGGACAAGGATTGGTATCTTGATAAAGTTCCCCGAAATGGGCCTCCCAAACCTCGGGGGCAATATTGGGTTCTACTGCATTTTTGAGTTCCCCTGTGCCATTATTAACAAGGGCCCAGAATTTACGGGAATCCCTAACTTTTAGGGCATCACAAAGATCATGCCAGTGGTTCCAGTCCCACTCGGTCCTGGCAGACGCCATCACTGTTTTATAGTGTTTCCTATGGGCACGCACCTTGGCCTTGTTTGACCCCTCTATTATTGCAGCAATGAGCTCAGACTTTGCTGCCCTACAAGAGGAGGTATACCAGGTGGGAACATGGGTCTTTTTCTTTCTATTTGGCACCAGCGGGTGGAATACCTCAGCCAAATCTCTTACAAGACCCTGGTGGATATCACCCAGTTTCTCATTGTATTCCGGGGTTCTTGGTGCGTTTAGCAGTGCATCCACCTCCATAAACCTTGGGATTGCCAACCCGTATAGTTTGCTAATGGCCTCTTCTGAGCTCACAAGTTTTCCCCACTTAACCCGTCGCCTGCTGGTTGTAAGAACCAGATCCCCCTCCTCTCCCCCTGAGTTTTCTATCACTGTTCCCGCTACATGGGGAGGCCGCTGGATATTTAAACACAGGGCATTATGATCGCTATCTGACCTGTTTATTACCCTGAAATCGTGGACTTTAGGCCAGAGTGAGATATCCACCATGATGTAGTCTAGCCTCGACTCATGACCCCTCCTATTAAAAGTGCACACTGAGGGAGTATCGGAGATGGTGCGCCCATTACAAGCCCTCAGTGCGTAGTTCAGGGTAAGGGACATAAGTTGTATTACAAGGGGGGACCAGGCTTTAGGATATGGGGAGGACGAGGGTGGAACTCCCCAATGGTCATCTTCAGCCGTGAGGGCACCCTCCGACATGCCCTCAAGGGGTTCAAAGTGGCAGTTGAAGTCTCCTCCAAGCACCACCTTGAGGTCTCCCGGCAGCTGCCCCAAGAAGGAGGAGAGGTCGTTTAGGGTGGGGGATTCGACAGGCGCGGCAACCGGTCGAGAGTAGACATTCACAATGGCCCATGATGGTTTGCCAGGCCATGTGAGCCGAACACACTGGATGTCCTGCGAGGACGTAAGTACCTGTTCCGCCTGACATCCGGTGTGACTCGCAATCCAGATTGCCAGCCCGCCCGACGGCCTCCCCCTCCCCCCCCATTTGGCAGGAATCTCAAATACATCAAACCCATTCCTGATTACAGTGTCCCGCGCCCACGTTTCTTGAAGGAGGAGGATGTCGCTACTGGCCAGTAAATGGTCCCACTCCGGTGTGCCTTCCTTGTTTGCAATACCCGCTACATTCCACGAAACAATTCTCAGGCCCTGGTCTGTGGGTAGAGCACCTTGACCTACAGTGGGGGATTGCATAGGGACGGTGGGTGGATAAATTCCTGGCACGATGGTAGGTGGACCAGCCAGCTCGTCCCCCCCGGGTTGCAGGATGTGGCCAGCCCCGGTGATGTGAGAAGTCCCCTGTAAGCCCAGACTGTCACCGCTGTTAGGTGGTCGGTCACTAGCGTTAACCTGCGGGGCGTATTCTATTACGGGGGCTACAGTCATTCCCACCCGACTTTGCGCTTTAACTTTAGCATTAACCTGGGAGCCAGGTTCAGCTGCAGGGGCTCTGCTCTCTCCCACCCCCCTGCGAACCTCATCTACCATCTTTCCCGAGCCAGACGAGGTGTCACTGATTTGTAGTCAGTCGACCTGGTCTAGGCAGGAGAATCTATTGTGATGAATAAAGTTTGCCTGGGCATGTGGAAGGTGGTGCCTTGGTCTGTAGCGTGAACCATCCACAGCAAAGCCCACTCTAGTCCACCCCTTCTCCCCCCTTGCCTCTGTGCTACTTGCATTTGGGTAGAAGTACGAGAGGGGGACTAATTCTATGTTGGACTTGTCAGGCCTAGCAAGCCAATTAGAAATGTAGTTGGCTACGTGGGGGCTTTTAAAACTTATGATGATACAATCCCCAGCCCTATTCTTTGGGGTGTGACCAATCCAGGGGATCCTCCTAGCCATCAGGACCTCGCCTTTCAGGTTAGGAGGCAGCGGCCTGTTGATGCTAAGCCAGCTTATCACCTTGTTGCGTAACGAGTCTTGGGGCTCCCTCATATCACCAGTTAACTCAGGTACTCCCACCATGATTACCGTGTAAGGGACCGCTTCTGGAGGCAGGTTGACCACCCTACGCCTATCACTTTGGGGAGCGGGACCATCAGTAGAGCCATTTGTAGGGATCACAGCTCCCCCAGTCTGTGGCGCTGGAAGTTGCTTTGATCTCCTTGGGGCCGGAACAGGGGGCCTGGGAGCCGAGGGCAACAAAGGGGGCGCCTGCAGAACAGGCGCACCGTCCGTGCCTAGCAGCACCGCATTAGCGCCCTGTGACGGTGTAACGGACCGCAGGCTATTCCCCAGGGAGGCCCGGGGGACTGGAGGGAGGTTAGTCGCATTTCTGTCTGTCCCAGGGCTTTTCCTTAGATGACTGCTTTCCAGGGCCTTCAATCTGGACTCTATGGCGTCCAGTTTAGCTGCAATGGGGGTTAACAAGTTCCTCATAATATCAGTGAGTGTGTTAACTAATGAGTCAGTGCTAGTAGAAGTGGAAGTTGCCCCACCAAAAATAAAAGGGCCCGTGTGCAAGGGTAGGGAAGCAAGAGCTGGAGAGCCCGTGCGAATCGGCCTGGACCCTGATAGGTTGAGGTCAGGAGAGGCAGAAATGTCTATGCTGTCAGTCTGGTTTAGCTCTACTGTGTCCACTTTGGCCCTCTTTGCCTTCTTTGCTTTCCTGGACCTTTTCCTTTTGGGGGGGTGTTCTACTAAGCTGCCTACATCATCTATGGGCAAGTCGGCCTGCCCTGCATCTTGCAGGACTGTTCCCCTGCTTTCCGGAATGGTAGTATGGTCAGAGATCCCAGATAGCCGGGAAGAGTTCCTGTCCCTCTGCGTCAAGGGAGTTCTTAACTGCTGAAGGACCGACTCAATCGTCTGGTCAATGCTGTCCAGTAGTGACATGTGGGTGGCATCCAGTGTGATCGGTGTACTCGCATCTGTAGAAAAGGTATCCCCCTGATCCAGAAACACACTTTCCGGGCCCATCTCGAGGTGGGCCTCAGGGATTGACGAGCATATACTAGCTAGGTTACTCGTCTTTGGGAAAAATTTATCCAGAGTGCTTGTACCTTGTTGGGCAGACTTGCTTCGTGAGGTTCTGGTCGCCATGATGGAGTATGTAAGGGGAGCTAAAGAAAGCCCGGGGCGTCAGAGGGGTGGCCCGGTCCGGTCTCTGCCGGCCTCTAACGGCCTAGAACGGCCCGCTCTTTGCCCGGTCTTCGCCCCGGTGACCGCCCCGCGCGCGTCCCGCGATGCGCGTGGGCGAGTTCACCTAAGTATAACAAGGGGGCGTGGCACTGGGAGGGGGCGCGGCGCGGCGGGAAGAGGAACCAGCTGACGATGACCAATGGAATGCTGGTCCTCGCAGTCCCGCTCGCCTGCGCCTCTCACCTCCACTGCGGCCGGACTCTCAGGCGGTGTCTCCCCAGGCAAGCAGACGTTGGCTCCCAGCCAGGACAGTGGCGAGCAGGTCAGCAGGGCAAATACTCCACACGAGCGGCACCCGCGGAGCGGGGGCCGCGAGGAGTTAAGTAGTGGCTCAGGCGGGGGGGCGCGGCACTGGGAGGGGGCGCGGCGCGGCGGGAAGAGGAACCAGCTGACGATGACCAATGGAATGCTGGTCCTCGCAGTCCCGCTCGCCTGCGCCTCTCACCTCCACTGCGGCCGGACTCTCAGGCGGTGTCTCCCCAGGCAAGCAGACGTTGGCTCCCAGCCAGGACAGTGGCGAGCAGGTCAGCAGGGCAAATACTCCACACGAGCGGCACCCGCGGAGCGGGGGCCGCGAGGAGTTAAGTAGTGGCTCAGGCGGGGGGGCGCGGCACTGGGAGGGGGCGCGGCGCGGCGGGAAGAGGAACCAGCTGACGATGACCAATGGAATGCTGGTCCTCGCAGTCCCGCTCGCCTGCGCCTCTCACCTCCACTGCGGCCGGACTCTCAGGCGGTGTCTCCCCAGGCAAGCAGACGTTGGCTCCCAGCCAGGACAGTGGCGAGCAGGTCAGCAGGGCAAATACTCCACACGAGCGGCACCCGCGGAGCGGGGGCCGCGAGGAGTTAAGTAGTGGCTCAGGCGGGGGGGCGCGGCACTGGGAGGGGGCGCGGCGCGGCGGGAAGAGGAACCAGCTGACGATGACCAATGGAATGCTGGTCCTCGCAGTCCCGCTCGCCTGCGCCTCTCACCTCCACTGCGGCCGGACTCTCAGGCGGTGTCTCCCCAGGCAAGCAGACGTTGGCTCCCAGCCAGGACAGTGGCGAGCAGGTCAGCAGGGCAAATACTCCACACGAGCGGCACCCGCGGAGCGGGGGCCGCGAGGAGTTAAGTAGTGGCTCAGGCGGGGGGGCGCGGCACTGGGAGGGGGCGCGGCGCGGCGGGAAGAGGAACCAGCTGACGATGACCAATGGAATGCTGGTCCTCGCAGTCCCGCTCGCCTGCGCCTCTCACCTCCACTGCGGCCGGACTCTCAGGCGGTGTCTCCCCAGGCAAGCAGACGTTGGCTCCCAGCCAGGACAGTGGCGAGCAGGTCAGCAGGGCAAATACTCCACACGAGCGGCACCCGCGGAGCGGGGGCCGCGAGGAGTTAAGTAGTGGCTCAGGCGGGGGGGCGCGGCACTGGGAGGGGGCGCGGCGCGGCGGGAAGAGGAACCAGCTGACGATGACCAATGGAATGCTGGTCCTCGCAGTCCCGCTCGCCTGCGCCTCTCACCTCCACTGCGGCCGGACTCTCAGGCGGTGTCTCCCCAGGCAAGCAGACGTTGGCTCCCAGCCAGGACAGTGGCGAGCAGGTCAGCAGGGCAAATACTCCACACGAGCGGCACCCGCGGAGCGGGGGCCGCGAGGAGTTAAGTAGTGGCTCAGGCGGGGGGGCGCGGCACTGGGAGGGGGCGCGGCGCGGCGGGAAGAGGAACCAGCTGACGATGACCAATGGAATGCTGGTCCTCGCAGTCCCGCTCGCCTGCGCCTCTCACCTCCACTGCGGCCGGACTCTCAGGCGGTGTCTCCCCAGGCAAGCAGACGTTGGCTCCCAGCCAGGACAGTGGCGAGCAGGTCAGCAGGGCAAATACTCCACACGAGCGGCACCCGCGGAGCGGGGGCCGCGAGGAGTTAAGTAGTGGCTCAGGCGGGGGGGCGCGGCACTGGGAGGGGGCGCGGCGCGGCGGGAAGAGGAACCAGCTGACGATGACCAATGGAATGCTGGTCCTCGCAGTCCCGCTCGCCTGCGCCTCTCACCTCCACTGCGGCCGGACTCTCAGGCGGTGTCTCCCCAGGCAAGCAGACGTTGGCTCCCAGCCAGGACAGTGGCGAGCAGGTCAGCAGGGCAAATACTCCACACGAGCGGCACCCGCGGAGCGGGGGCCGCGAGGAGTTAAGTAGTGGCTCAGGCGGGGGGGCGCGGCACTGGGAGGGGGCGCGGCGCGGCGGGAAGAGGAACCAGCTGACGATGACCAATGGAATGCTGGTCCTCGCAGTCCCGCTCGCCTGCGCCTCTCACCTCCACTGCGGCCGGACTCTCAGGCGGTGTCTCCCCAGGCAAGCAGACGTTGGCTCCCAGCCAGGACAGTGGCGAGCAGGTCAGCAGGGCAAATACTCCACACGAGCGGCTTTTCATTTTTATCAAAAGGCTCCAATAAACGCGCCGCACAAATTAAGAAGGTTTCCGTCTCCCGTGCACGCTGGTCGACGCTATTTATTAGATATCAGTTGTCATGCTAAGAGGGTAAAAAAGCTTTTCATCTCCTTGTTTGCTCCAGGGGCTTTAACCCAAATCCCCATAAACCCATGTAGGTATCCACACATGTGCCCTGTTAACTTCTTGTTTCTCCTTGTTAAAACTGATGCCTGTCTGACAGCGGCAGCATGTGCACTTTCTTCAGTTTTTCCATGAGCGGCAGAGAGATTGCAGGTTAGTTTAGGCCCTAAATATGTATTTGTTTACCACCTGTAAGGAATGGTCTCATTCTCAATGATGAATAAAAAAAAAAAAGCATTTGCAATGCAGTAGGTCTCGCTCTTACGCAACATTAAGCTATTGTCATTGTAAATAAAAATGCCTTTTATTTATGTTTTAAAAACGAAAATAAAAGTAAAAGGCATTATTGTTTGCAATGTCAATAGCTCAAACTTGCATAAATGCGAGACCTATCGCATTGCAAATGCTTGTTTTTAGTTTGTCTTGAAATTGTAACTAAGCTCAAATGTATTTGAATTGCAAGATATATCAGCTGGACGAAACAATCAGCCACTGGCTCCCAAACACTGTTGGTTGGCAAAAGAATACTCGCACTTCAGGGCAGTCTGAGCATCTGTCGTAATCCGAACCAACCCATTTATTTGTTTCTGCACCTAAACAATCCCATGCTTAAAATCTCTAACTTATAGGCATTGTTGAAATCAAATAATTGTTAACCTGATTTAATTCTATGTTCCTAACTGTACATTTGGTGCTACATCATTTTGAGTGTCAACAGAGTTACTTTTGATTGAAACAAAGTTTAAATCAATGTGATGATTGATGCATCCTATATATTTGAATGCATGCTATATTTATACCTAGCGGTTTTATGATCTATAGCAGAGGTTATATTATGTGTTTAAAGATGGGAACCTTCACACAGGACATGCAGAGGTTTCAGGACATGCAGGGATTCAGATCTCACCAGACTCTCACAGTTCCGGCTCAGTGGCTCAGTTCTCATCACTGCTTCACAATTTGGGCACAACAGTCCAGGTCACACCACAGCATAAAGATTCAGGGGCAGTAGCTCAGGTCACTCTGCAGGGTCATGAATCGGGATCATTGCCTTAGATCTTACAGCTTCTTCACAATTTGCCCCAAGAATTGCATTGGAGAGTTTGGGGATCACCAAAATGGGGAACTCACATTACTTTTTGTAGTCGTCTTTTTCTACAGACCTACTGCAGTCACGCTGTACTTCGGTCTTCCTGGACAGTCACTCCTGCAGGGTTTTAAGGCCCGTTCCCAGTTTCAGCAGGCAGGCTGGCTTTTTGGTGCCTCGGGATAGGTGAACCGCTCTTCAACAAAGGCGTAGACGCAGGCGATGTCCCCTCACCTCTGGGAAGCTGGATGGCACACATGCACCAGCTCGGACTGCATAGCAGTCCTCTGTGGAACACTGCCTTCCTTCTTTTTAGTTGATGTTTTATTAGAGTGAAACAAACTACAAATATTATAATGCATTAACATTATTACAAATGTTATAGAGAAGGTGAGGAGGGAGACAGTAAAGAAAAAGAAAAGAGCATTGTATTGATAAAAATGTACACAGTATAATGCAAAATGATCACCTGAACATTGTAAAAGCTTTTGAGTAAAATCTGACCTAAATGTACAGTATGGGCTAGTAGGGCCATAAAGATTAAAGATAGAGACTGAGACATTATTAATCAAAATACAAGAGAGTAACCATCTCCTGTTAGAATCAGGCTCTTGTGAGATTAAATGAACATTAAGCAATTTATTTCAGAATGTAGCAACGCCATTGGCGCACGAAAAGAAAACATTCAAAGATTTGATTTCTGTACGTTGTGACTCCTGATTGAAGGCAATATCAGCATCAAGATGTGATAGATGGGTCAAAAGCTGTTGACGTTTGATTGGTGAACCCAAACCCTTGGCTTTCCAGGATACCATTTTTAATGACACAGAGGGGGATATTCTCAAGGACGGGCGATAATTATCGCCAACCCAGGTTAACGTCTATTGTGGAAAACAAACACCGTGTTAACAGCGTATTCTCAACAAGCCGGAAACAGGCGATAGTCTCCCGATAACTTGCCAACAACCGGAAAGCCGCAATGCAGACTGGAGGTGGGAGTCCAGCGCCACAGCAGGAGCTGGATGAGATGGAGGAAATGGTGTCTACAGTCATCAGTGGGGAGACGGTGGCAGGAGTTGGGGGACCGGACACTGCTCAACATGACCTGACCCAACAGCAATAGGGTGAGTAACGAGCAGGGACTGAGGGGATGGGGGAGATAGGCACAATGGCACACTTGCACAATTAAGCATAGCACAATGCACACCCACAATGACTCTGGATCATGTCCCTGATCTCCTTGGCATACTGCAGCACACATAGACACAGCAAGAGGGCCCCCATCGACAATATGCCCAGAGGGGGCCCTCCCTACACATCACTAATCTCACAACAAACCCATGCACATGTGCTGAACCCAGCAAAGCTGCGGGTCCATGAGCCACACTGACAATGCTAGTGACGCTGCATGACGATTAGCATGGCTGAAGTCCAATTATCATGACATGGTGCACGCCACAACACTGAGGTGGCTGAGTGATGACCACATCCGTAAAGGAGCAGGTCACACCCTGACACAACCATGTGCACAAACAACCTCGCACATCAACAAGACATCTGCGGACAAACCATGTCCAAGAGTCCCAAATCCCACCAAGAGCCCAATTTACCCAAGTATGCAACATCTCAGCACTGTATGAGCACAGAAGTGAAAGGTACACCGCCTGAAAGGGATAAGGGCCAGCAAAATCAGAACTGCAGGGGTGAATCCCCCACAATACAGCACACACACATAAGAATCAGAGCACATCAACATTGCCAACAAAGTGGTACAAACTGCAACACTTTCACAACAGAACAGAGGACACAACTACTGCCGCTTGGGTGTAGAAACTGGCCAATCACATTTGGCATAGCAGAAAACTGTGATATGATAATGAACAAGTACAAACTCACATCCATGAAGGTGTATAAATGTTCACTGTCCCGCATCAAATAGGCATTTCCCCCCAACCAGTCACAATGTACATTGTCATGCAGTCTTTTTGTAAACTTGTCCAATGTGGAACATACATGAAACACACTGTTAAACTGCATCTCCCCTTTACATTGCAGAGGGAGAATCAACACCTCTTGCAGAGCAGACCGTGCATCTCTTCACTGATGATGAAGAGGACCTCCACACCATAGACACCAACGCCCTCCAACAGCTCATGGACATGAGTTGTTGGAGGGCAGGCCACGTGGCGATGACTTGCGGTGCACTGAGGTAGGCCCACCTGAAGAGCTGAGCGGGTGTGCAGCCTGCGATGATGCAGTAGGCCTGTTGGGCCAGACTGGAATGTATTTGTGTGAGACCTGCTGGACCGCAGTGTAGGCCGAAGGGAGCAGTCAGCACACACAGAACTCCCTGGTGTCGCATGGTGCACTGGGGGCCTGTTGCGCGGAAGCCAGTGATCGGCTGAGAAGGCTGCCAGGCTCGGGGGCCTCGGAGTGAATATTGCTCCGGCATGTGGTGAGCCCTCTTGGAGACACGACGGTGGCTGTAGGTGAGCAATGAGGCCTGGGTGCACAGGGGAGGGCAATCACCGCTGGGCGCTGGACGGGTGTGGGGACCAGCTGGCTGGGGTGCAGTCCAGGGTGTTGTGGCTTTCTTGGGTCTCCAAGCTGCATGATTAGTAGCTCCATAGCATCTGTTGGTCTTCAGATGTGGCTCTGGGCTGGGCTCCCTTTATACTGCAGGTCAATGTCCTACTTAAGACCAGAAAAAAGAAGCTCTTAAGTCCCTGCTGCTAACGTGCCTTATCGCCTGTTTTTGGACCGCATCGCCGATCTGGCTGGTCGTTGAGAATATCCCAAGTGGTGTTAGCATGAGTTTTTGGACTGGAACGTCCTACTCTTCATATGATTAGTGTTAGTTGTCGCTATCAGCCTTGGTGATGTTTTTAGCTGCAGCTATCGCAGGTTAACTGGCAATGTCGGCTGTTAGCGCAGGCTTGTGAATAGGGCGATAAATCTATAGCCACTTTCGTGGCGCAAAAGTGCTGCTAAATCGGCGATGTGCCCTTGAGAATATGCCCCACAGTAAGAGATTGAAAAAGGTTGTCAGAGGGTGAAAGAAGTACATCAAAGAAGGACCAAGTAAGAAATGGCAAATGACAAAAGTGAAAAGTAATGAGGATAAGAGAAAGAAAAGATGTCTAAAAAAGGGGGATGGAAGTAGGAAAAGAGAAGATAGGGTAACAAATAAGTTGACAATCTCAGAAAGACAGCAGAATAGAAAAATAGCATAAGAGACATAAATGAAAGAGAACATACCTAAAAACAATTTCAAAGAAGGTGGGAAGGTGTTGAAAGTGATATGGGGAAACCAATACCTGCAAAGAAATCTATTAGGTAAGTATGATAAAAAAATTATAAAATTATGTAAAAAAGGTGTATAAAGATTAATGCAACAAGATATACATAACAAATGTAAATATCACCTAGAAGAAAAGGGATCAAACTACAACATGAGTAAAGTAGATAACATATCAAGTCTTGACAGATTTGTAGTTGTCCATAGATTCAACACTGCACTCTTTAAGAAATCTCCTAAAATGGGCGGGGTCATCATGGGTGGAAGTTGTGTTGTTGTAGGTGACCTTGAAGAGACATGGGTGGAACAAATCAAAACGGGCTGCATGGGAATGAAGAGCTGGGCTCAAGGAAAGAAATGCTTTATGTCTGTCAGACGTATTTTTGGTGTAATCCTGGGCAAAGTAAATGTTATTGCCAGAACATCAGCTGATGATCACATTTTAAGTGTATCTGTGTAATCAAGGATATAGAGTATAACACCTCAAGGCCTTTTTGACGTAGATACTGTGTGAGGAACAAGTACAAGTCTGTGATTGTGTTGTATATCTGAAGGAGGTGAGTCTGATATATGTAGTAATTTAGGATTTTTCTTTTTTTAAAATAGGAGGGGATCAGATTTCTCTGTTCCTTCCGACAGACCATAAATATGTACGTTATTCCGGCGTTTTATATTTTCTAAACCTTCTACTTGTTTTTTTAAGCAAAGAGACCTGAGATTGAAGATGAGTGGCTGTATGTACTGTACTAGTAAGTTTGGAGATGTGCTGTTCAGCTGTCAACATTCTCTCCTCCAAACTTAGGGTACTTGTCATTGAAACTTTGAAGGTTCGCATTAGTCTCCTCCATGTAAGGGCATAATGCCCTAATTTCTTCCAATATGAGATCTTTAGAAACTGAAGGAGTAGATTTAGTGGGAAAAGGAGGAAATGTTCCCCTTGTATGTGAAGAAATTACGCCGCTTGAAGGTGCAGCTGAAGATGAACTCTGAGTTATAGAAGAAGCTGAGCATTTCATCTCAAATTGTGATGAGAGAAGGGAGAATGAAGTATCAGAAATATGTGAAAAGCCAGAAGGTGTTTTAATCTGCCCATAAAATGACAAGCATCATTCAATAAAGTCTCAACAGTAGAAAGAACGGCCAGGCCTCCGTAGGTTGCACAAAGGAAAAACGCAAATTAAAGTACGGTATTGTGAATTGCAGCCATAATATTGTGCTGAACAAGATAATCCTGAAAAGATGTATGAAAAGGTGCTGTGGAGGTAAACATACTTCATGGTGTAGGAAAATGATGATTTCAACCTCCGTTGTGGACATTGTGTATGTGGGAACTGCTTCCTCATGATTATTCCATGGCGGTCTTCCTCAGTAATGGCAAGTGCTATGAGGGAGTGAATCACGTTTTGAAGGAAAATGATGGACGCAGCTTCAACCGACTGAAAAAATAATTTTGGTGATCCTCTGACCACTCACATTGTTCAAGCTGCAAGAAAGGGCAGGTGACAGTAAGGAAAACTGCCTTTGTGAAAGAAAGCTCTCCTGTCACTCCACATAGAACTACAGAGACACTGCCATCTTCCTTGGGTGTCTAGCCAACCCCCCAACTCTGCATTCCTTTATCATTGATAACTTGGAAGAGGAACAACAAGCGAGTCAGTGGTTCCTACTTCTACACAGTAAAAGCAGACTAGAGATGTATTGATTTTCTGCAGTCTCAGAACCCGTTCAAAGTGGTTCCCCTTTCAAATATTCTTTCCAGGCTGCTGCCCAGATGCAACCTGAGTTCAGTGACTCTTCTCACAGCAGGGTAGTTTCCAATCAGCGGTACCCACAGCAGAGGCACATAGAGGAGTCAGCTTTCTGCACCTGGATGTTATTAGCTGAACTGAAGGAGTGATCAGGAAAACATGAAGGGCTCTGCCTCATCCAAGAAGGCCTCCTTCACCTTGAACTACAAAGCCTGCAGTACTACTCTTCACACCCACTGTCAACCAAAGGACAGTTATTCTAGAAGACTTTTCAGGAGTTCCTTGCTCAGCATAATGGTATTCACATTTCTAAGGGAGACTTGTCAACTCTCCTCTCATTTCATTATCTAAATCCTCTCTCTCCAGCTTCAGGGATGCCAGCAATCCACTTCCACAGTTTTGGAAACATCACCTCCATCTTTTGCAAAAGGCTGGCCATGGGTATCCATGGCTCTGGTTCACTCATATACACTATGGATGTAGCACACCATCTACATACACAACACAGTAAAAGGTCTGTTCACAACTATTTATTAACAAAACATGGTATGCTGCCACCATGACTTTATGTACTAAACCCAAGGCAGGGACATTAGTCCACTGCCTGTACAACAAGAGCCTGTTTGTTGTGCCCCTTTAGGTCACAGGACAGGTACAGGTCTTTCTCGTGTCATGGGACAGGCTTTAGCCTCAACACACCCACTGGATAAAAGTGAAGCCAGGAACAAAATGTAAAACAAACAAGATACCTGATATACACAGTCAAGCGCTCAAGGCAGAGGAACTTGGCTGTACACCGTGCCAGGGACTTTCCTGTTCCAACACGAATATTTGGATACCTAGATACCTAGAGATTATATAAAATAGTATTGTGTTATATAAGAGTAGTAATTATGATTATTATAATGATCATCCTCATGATCATTATTGTAAATTACTAAAATAACCTGTTTGGATAGTTTCATCTACATAAGCTTCTATCTTATCTTGTTGATGCTGTTGTCTTTAGCCCACAGTGTGACCATTACTTGTGCATGTACTGTGATTTCATGTCGATGCTGTTAGTAATTACCTTTATTGAGATTGTAACTTGGTAATGTGATATTTGGTCTGTTACCTGTTCTCCTATCGCATAGCTGGCCTATGCCTTTCTAATCTACTCCCAATTTCTTAGTTCATTTCTTAATAAGAATAGTTTTCTGTACCCTAGTCCTACACGCAATGTCCCTAATACAAGTTATATCTCTCTGCCATTGGGCCCTGTACCTCACTAACTAGGTAGTACAACAACCTCAATATATTATTTCCTATATCGTTACAGTTGCTGCTTATGCCACCTTTCTCTTGAACCCCTCCCCTTTAAACGCCCGTCCTACTGCCTCACTAGTCCCACGTACCTCAACCCTGTCATGGACCCAGAAGATGTTGTTTTGTGGAACGCCTTTCTAGGCCCAACAGGAAACAACTCATTGATAATAAACTACCACACAAACCTAACCAAAAACGGCAAGAGAAAGCTCAAACATAAAATCCCCCACCTCCAAGAAACCCTTCTCACCAGCAGATTCTTTTGCCACAACAAGGGCACCCTACTTAGCGACTTCATCTTCTCAGCCAACCGGTGTGCCAAATGGAGGAATGTTCTCTCCTCCTCACTCAACAACACCTTAACCAAGAAAATCCTTCACGGCCATAAACGTACTATTGCGCCCTCCGCGCTGTACCACGGTAACAGCACAAATATCCATCTACAACAATGGCACCATACTCATTTAATCCTCAGACCATAAGTTTGAGCTCTTCTGCAGTCTTTTCTCCTATCGAAAGCACAAACTCAACATGCCCACTCCCCTTTCTATCCCCTTGCCTGCCCTCTCCTACTCCCCCCTCAGATAACCTCCTCTCCCTGACTAATCCACTTACCCATACTAAACAAAAAGATCCACCCTCAGATAGACTTAAAAGCCATGTCCTCCCAGACTAAGAATGTTTCCTACAATGGTGGGAAAAACACACAGTTTGTTTAAATACCCCTCACACACCAAAAGGGCCCTTGGTGTCATGCTTCATCATAGGGGTCTTCCCTCCCCTCTACAGGACAGGGCGCGCTACGACCTGCGGCTATGCGGGAGCACTATTGTTGTGAGACAACTATTTGTTGTTTAGGAGTGTGAGTGGAAGGGTCAGGAGTGAATGGAAAGGTGAAGTTAAAAAATACCTGGCTCGTCGGTCATAAAAACTTGAATATACCTTTAAGCCTGTATTATTAAGATATGGGGAAGGAGGTATGTCGCCTCAATGAGCCGTGCCTCCTATGTTTGTCAGCATGTTTCGAAGCCCTCCCCTGGCTTCAACTTCAGGACCAAAAGGATCCCTCCTACACTCACTTACTAACGTGGTGCGTGTTTTACTAAGCATGTGAATTTCCACTGTACTTCATACAATACCTAAATAGGTATCTGTCATCGTTATCTGGAAGATACAATTACTCTTTGGAATAAATAGATCAACTTCGTTGGCATAGAGTGTATGCTTTATGTTCTATGTGTGTTTGTCTCTGTAAATGTCATTTTTTTCCTTTTTTTTCAACAGCAGGACACGCCACTATCATTTTTCACTATGATTAACGATAAGGAGTACATTGTCACACATCACTCTTTTCTTGCAGGTCACTACTTGTCACGATGGATGATGTAATAGTCTTGCATTTTAATATTATGCCGTTTTTCTTCCAGATAACGATGACAGATACCTATTTAGGTATTGTATGAAGTACAGGGAAATTCACATGCGCTATATATTTATACAGCTCATAATACCTGCTCAAAGGTATCTTAACGTTTTTCTGACCAACAAGCCAGGTATTTTTTAACTTCACCTTTCCATTTACTCCTGACCCTTCCACTCACACTCCTACACGACACATAGTTGTCTCACAACAATAGTGCTCCCGCGTAGCTGCAGGTCGTAGCACGCCCCGTCCCGTGGAGGGGCGGGAAGACCCCTATGATGAAGCATGTCACCAAGGGCCCTTTTGGTGTGTGAGGGGTATTTAAACAAACGGTGTGTTTTTCCCACCATTGTAGGAAACATACTTAGTCTGGGAGGACATGGCTTTTAAGTCTATATGAGGGTGGATCTTTTTGTTTAGTATCTATAGACCGAAACAAAATTACCTCAAGAGACTCATCGACAAGGCTATAAAGAGGGTAAGAAACAATAACAGGGACTCCCTGTTGGAGGATAGGGTTACCATTGAGCAGGAAGGAAAACCTATCTGTGTTACCACGTTTAACACACATTCAAACCAGATCACGAAAATCATTAACGAGCACCGGAGACTCCTCAGCTGCTGTCAACTGAACATCCCTAAACCCATCTTCCCACACAGGAGAGGAAGAAATTTGAAGGACATGCTCGTCCACACTAGACCAAGGTTAACTCCACCAACAACACCAACAGGCCTACTACTACCACCAGTGCAGGGTCATCACCCATGTGGCAACTGCAGCACATGCCACCTTACCTGCAGAAGCAAGTACATATGATTCAGAAATGGTGGTGAGTGGGACCAACGAGGTTTTACGAATTGCAACAGCAAGAATGTTGTATTTATGATCACCTTCCCATGTGGCCTGGAGTTCATAAGAATGACCACCAGACCCATCAAGGTTTGCATTGGGGAGCACAGGAGCAACAATCGGTGCGGGAGGAGCACAACCAAGATGTCGACCCACTACCTGACCAGCAAACACCAGGTGGAGGACTTGAAATGGACCGCGATTGAACAACTGGATGGCGAAAGTGCCCTATTTGAAAAAGAACAGCGGTGGGTTTTCCGCTTTGGGACGCATACCAATGGGCTCAATGACCACATACCATGGTACGAGTTCTCCTGAGGAAATTTCCTGTTCCTAGGTATATGTACGTACACTCCCACGAATGCTGAAACACTGCCCTTGGGACCTACTGGATCACTTCATTCAGGATAAACACAAGAGCTGTGGTGTAGGCCGTTGGGTACTACTAAAACCACAGGCTTGAAAAACCGCCTGGAGGATACCCAACCCCTAGTGTCAGTAACCGCCCCCAGGTACGATGGTCTTGACAGAACACACACAATCAGCACAGTGTACACCTAACTCGTACTGATTAAAAATTTGGTCTGGACAGGATACGTGTCTTCATTTTTACTGATCGATTCTTTACTGATCATGTGACTGAACAAGAGTCATTTAATTAAGCATGGGACCTCTGCCAAGAATACTAACACTTCCCTTTACAACCATATTCATATCTTGGTAGATTTATTTTTTATTTTTCCGTTTTTTAGTTTTCCCCACGTGAGGGGGTAAGGCCAATATTGCGCCAACTCCAATTCAGGTAACAACGTGCCATTCATAAGTTGTTAAGTCCACTATTCTGCATTTTAGCACAATACAGAATACAGGTTGGCGGTCTAGTCTTACTCTGCTAGTATCACTTCCGGGTGAATACCAGGGTGCACATTTTTACGGCGGTTATGGGGGTGGAAATCAGAGGCTGGCGCAGTAGCCTAAAACGACTCAGGGTTTGGAGCCTTTGCATACAGTGAGCACAGCGTCAACCTCACACTGTTGGTATCACTTCTGGGCGACACCAGAGGTTGGCGCACTAGCATACAGGGACAAAGGGGATTCTGGGATACCTTCTGGTGAAGGACATGTGTAACACCTTAAGCCCGTAATCACCAGCGGGAACAACAATTTATGGACCCCCCCCCCCGAATCAGCTCCATTGTTCAGCTGAGGAGCGGGGAGGCCAGACATGGCGGGGCAGTGTCCCAGGAGCAGTGAGTACGGCATAGCTGGGGAGCAATCTTGATGTCGATTAGGTCTTTGACCGACACGACTACTTTGAAACAAATTGCTTTTTCGTCTTTCCTATTTTATAGATTGCAACTACAGGTACCCCTCCCACCCGTGACAGGCTCATGAGGCATTTTTTCATTTACGATCAAGTAGGTTAACATTTGTGCTACCTGGATGCACTTTTCTCCCGCAGAAGCATAACATGCAGTGATATCAAGTATGTGTAGTAGTACAAGTACTCTTTGGACTAAATAGATCAAGTCCGTTGGCATAGAGTCTGTGCTTTATGTTCAATGTGTGTTTGTCTCTGTAAATGTCTTTTTTTTCTTTTTTTTTAACAGCAGGGCACGTCACCATCATTTTTCACTATGATTAACGATAAGGAATACATTGTCACACATCACTCTTTTCTTGCAGGTCACTACTTGTCATGATGGATGATGTAATAGTCTGGCATTTTAATATTATGCCGTTTTTCTTCCAGATAACGATGACAGATACCTATTTAGGTATTGTATGAAGTGCAGTGGAAATTCACATTCGCTATATATTTATTTGCACTAACACATATCGCAGGATAGATTAGTAAAACACGCACCACGTTAGTGAGTGTAGGAGGGATCCTTTTGGTCCTGAAGAAGAAGCCAGGGGAGGGCTTCGAAAAATGTTGACAGACATAGGAGGCACGGCTCCTTGAGGCAACACACCTCCTTCCCCATATTTTAATAATACCAGCTCAAAGGTATATTAAAGTTTTTCTGATCGACGAGCCAGGTATTTTTTAACTTCACCTTTCCATTCACTCCTAACCCTTCAACTCACACTCCTACATGACACATAGTTGTCTCACAACAATAGTG
This sequence comes from Lissotriton helveticus, assembly GCF_964261635.1. Lineage (NCBI taxonomy): Eukaryota > Metazoa > Chordata > Amphibia > Caudata > Salamandridae > Lissotriton > Lissotriton helveticus. The sequence continues at coordinate 217,852,462 of NC_136061.1, read as the reverse complement.
CTCCCGTGTAGCCGCAGGTCATAGCACGCCCGTCCCGTAGAGAGACAGGTAGACCCCTATGATGAAGCATGACACCAAGGGCCCTTTTGGTGTGTGAGGGGTATTTAAACAAACTGTGTGTTTTCCCACTATTGTAGGAAACATACTTAGTCTGGGAGGACATGGCTTTTAAATCTATCTGAGGGTGGATCTTTTTGTTTAGTATCTATAGACCGAAGGAGGACGTTTCCACCTCCACTGCTCGTGTCGAGCAGTACCTCTTTGCTCCGCTCTTTGTATTTTTTACTCCACATACCCACCACCCCCCCACTCCCAATCGCCTTCCCGGTTGTTCACCCATCTATCCACTTCCATCTATCCACTTCCACCCCTGTTGCCATTCGCACCCCCCTACTACTGAGAATTCCAATTTCCCCCTCACAATCCCCATCATGACACCACCAGGAACATTCCCTACTCCCACGCTCCTTTGCACCAGCCTGACATCATTACTCCCTACTCCATCACAGCCCCTGTATCCACACTTCCAGCAATAGACCCCATTCACCCTCCACCTCCTTTTACCCAACCACTCCCAAGGCTCCGTTGATTAACCATACAGACGCCGGCTCTCTGTCTCACTTGGGGACTCCTCCTCACTCTATCGATCCCCGCAACCTGGAACCTCTTAGCTATACACCCTATGACTTCATGCTTACCACTATAAATTCTGAACTGCATCTGATCTTAGCTGCCTTTCTCAAACTATTTCATATCACCACCTTCTGCAAACACAATTGTACCCCTGCTTACGCAGGGAGGTCTCAGCCTTCTTGTAAGATCACTCCCTTCCACAGTCGTTCCACCTAACCCGTTAAGCTAGTCAGATAGCTATCAGATGATGATCTGCGTGACCTCCTAGACTTCTATAACACTTCCCTGGCTGATCTCTTCCATCCTGCATCAACAATTGATACTATCATCTCCCCTGCTTACAAAATTTGAGACTATCATCTTGCATCCCCCAGGTAATCCAGTCCTAAGACTAGGTCTATAAACTAATCGAACGTCACCCCAGCTCGCCTCACCCACATCCCCTCTAATATGGCTTCCTCTAACTCACCTCTGAAATGTGCATTACTAAACTGCTGTTCAGCTGTGAAACACTTGGCGGATATAGCTACTCTTATCCTCGACCAGGACCTTGACATTCTCATGCTTATGGAAACCTGGTTAAATGAATCCTCCGTCAACTCCTTGGGCATCTTGGTCCCCCCAGGTAGGTCATCATTAGTTTAGACCGCCCAAGGCGCCCTGAGCCTTGCCTGGCCTGTATTTACAGAGTCTCGCTCTCTGTGAACCAATCTTCCACTTCGTCTCTTCCCTCTCATGAGTACCTTAAAATCGAAATCTTCACCACAAACAACTCCAAATGCTCCCTCCACACATTCTATCACCCTCTTGGAGATAATCGCTCTTTCATTGACCAGATAATGGAGCATATCTCCACCAACGTTGACTTTCACACCAACCAGATTTTCCTTGGTGACTTCAACATCCAGTTGGACATTATCAATGACCCACTCATGAATTGCTTCAAATCCTTTCTCCAGGACCTCAACCACAGCCAGTCTGCAATGGTTCGACCCATGAAAAAGGAGGCACCCTTAACCTAATCATAGCTAATTAGAACACTGCACATGTTGACACTATTCTCCCTTGTGATTGAACTGACCACCACTGCGTCACATTATCCCTGAATTTAAAAGCACTCACCTCCAAGGGCCAATCTAAGAAAGGCAAACACTGGACCCTTAATACCCATAACATTAACTCACTCTCTCTCTCTACTGCGAGCTGTAAAACCTTGCTCCCCCTCCCACAGTGACCTATGCCCAACACCTCACTGATTACTATTCCAATTCTATGTCAAACATCATGGATACTATAGCCCCTAAACAACTGAAAGAAACACTATCAAACGATCCAACCCCTGGTTCGGCAGTGGTTTTAATGAAGAACGGCATCAAGGCTTGCTAAAAGAGCATGGAGACACCCCCCGTAGACAATCTCATACTCCTGCGTCAAAGACGCAATGCCTACAATAGGCACACCAGGAACTCCAAAACACGTTCTTTCAAAATCAACTAGATACTGCTTCTAAAAGACTTTAGAAACTATTCGAAATCATCAGAATGTACCTGCAATAGCATTCCTGCTGCTTCAAACAACAAAGCACCCCCTTAACTGTGAAACCTTTGCTTCCTTTTTTGCTGACAAAACGTTGTTAATCACCAATGGCATCCAGACCGATCTCAGTCTTTTACCACCCCAACAGCTCCTATTCCCCCACACAGTGCACCTTGAAACTCGCCTGTATAACCACCTCCTCTCGCCCAAAAATGATGCCTCCTGGCCTCCCTTCATAACCTACTGACCTTCTTGCAATATTCTAACCACTTCATTGATCCCCTCCCCTGTAAGCTCCTAAATTAGTTCATTCCCCTCCTACTCCCACTTTGGACCAAGATATCCAATGTCTCTTTCTCCCTGCCCGACTGCCTCAATATTGGTCAGGTTACCACTCTCATAAAAAATAAAAAAAACTCTGACCTGTCCGACCCCAACAGCTACTTCCCCATATCCTGTTGTATATGAATTTAGGACCCTAGTGTAATTTTCCTGATTCATGCCCATATATAGGTATAAATCACCATATCCTTATATAGGCATAGAAATCATAACCATATTTAGACTTAGCCTATGCAGTCCAAATACGGCAGGGCTACTTCCACTAGTTCCGAAAATCCACAACGATTTCTTGGAAAAACCCGCCTTCAGCAGTCAGGGACTTCCCCTTCCCCTTGCTTGAATAATGATTTATCCAAGAACTCATGGAGTTTTCAAAAACTGAGTCTTTGATGACGTTATTATGTCCAACCTTACGTCAAAGAAGGCACCTTCTAGGTACAAATATGCCCACACTTGCCCAGGCAAAACACACGTGGTTTGGAGCAGTTAGACTATCTACTTGCCCGACGCGGCTAGCCGCACCAAGTGCCGAAGGAAGCCGACCCTCCAGCAGACGCACTGAGAGAGATGCTGTCTTTTCTCTTGCCGAGAAATCAAGCTCCAGTGTTCCCAGGCTACCCTTGCGGGTTGCAGGGAAATCAAGTCCTGCGAGAGAGATACAAGACCTCCTTCATTCTGAAACCAAGGTACGGAGCTGATTAGACCCTTAGAGAATTCTTGGATAGATTCTTGCAAAGAATACTTAAACTAAGCTACCCCTCACTTACTTCTTCCCTCGTACTAGACCTAGGTTAGGTACACCAGGGTAGGCATATTTTAGAAGCACCAGTTGAGTACTTTTAGTCTCTATTTATTAATGTATGTATTTTATGTATTTTATGGCTTAGAAACCATATCATGCTTTTACAGTTTTATTGTATAATACTCTTCGTACAGTACACAAACGTACTTTGCAACCAGTATTACGATTGTAGCAGTTCATTTCTTCTGCATGAGAAAGAAGACTGTTCAATAAATACTTTTATTGAAAACGCCCGTCTCTATTTCTCTGCACCTCTGGTGAAACGAAGCATGCACGATTGACTGAGTGAAATAACTATCTATTGTTTCCGCGACTCTAGTGATACATTTCTTATTCTTGGGAAACAAAGTTGTCATGTTTATGCGGTTGTCAGAAACTAATCCCTTCTTGTTTATTCGAGAAAGTTTCTAGTGACCTCTGAGATAGCTGGCACTCACAATTAAGTCTAGTATATTCGATAGAGACCTAGTAGACCTCAGTCCTACGGCAAATCTATAGGATGTATTATTCCAATGCGCGGAGCCTATTGGGAATATAGGAACTACACTACAATCCAACATCCCTACTCTGGCCAAACTTCTAGAAAAATGTGTCTAATTACAGCTCCTTAGTCATATTGAACACTCTCAAGTCCTCAACCAGTATCAATCTGGCATCAGTTTGGGTCACAGCATTGAAACGGCCATGGTCCATATTGTCCATATTGTCGATGATGCACTACGCTTGCTTGACTGGAATGAATCTTGCCTCTTGATCCTATTGGCTCTGTCAGCAGCCTTTGACACCATCAACCATGGTACCCTGCACAAAAATCCCACCTGCCAGAGGGGGAACATTTGCTGAGCTGCTCCCCTATGGAGGGCCGGGTGCTCATGGATCCTATGCCCGTTAAGGCAGTCAAAAAAATAAAGAATAACTGGAAGACGAGGAATGGGGGGAGGCTATGCAGAGCCCCAGGAAGGTAGCCATACAAGCCCGTTTTTGCTCGGTGCAACTCCGCGTATTACATAGGTCATACTTCTCTAGATCCAGATTACACCAGATGGGCAGCTACGAATCGGCTGCATGTGCCAGGGGAAGTGGTTACATAGGTACGTTCTATCATACAGTCTGGCACTGTCCATTCGTCCAACACTTCTGGAGCAGGGTTACAGAGGTGAAGAAGGTAGTCACTGGACTGACAGTCCCATTAGAGTCCAACTGGCTCATACTGGGTATTGCAGGGGGAGAAAATTTGAATATATATGGGGGCTTAAGCTAAAGACTGAGTGGGAGAGAGGGGAGAGTAAAGGACTATTTTGTCCCAAATGTAGGTTGTGGATAACGCTCTCCACTGCACATGACGCAGCACCCGGGGTTGGGTGGCTTAGAGGTACGCTAGCGATCAGAGATGTTCAGGCCCCTGCGAGTGGCTTAATATGACTATATCTGCTGTTGAATTGTAGTTCGTTAACTCCAAACAACTGCTTGATAAAAATGAATTTAAAAAAACATGCTACTCTGCTCTACATCCTGGAGCAGAGGATGGGCCTCGCTGGCGCTGTTCTAAAATGCTACCCCTCCTTTCTACACAACAGAACAGAGCTTTTTCTCAAGCACACTATTTCCCAGCAGGCCCCACTATCACTGAGCGTCACCCAAGGCTTTATCCTCTCCCTGCCATTGTTCAATCCCTACATGGAACCCCTAAACGATGTCCTCACATGCTCCCACATCTCCTACCATATGTATGCTGACAACACCGAACTCTACAAGAAAGTAACCTCTCCTTAGGACAGCCACACCCTCAATACCACCCTAACATTAAAACAGCCATGGCTGACTCGCAATCACCTCAAACTCAATTACCTTAAAACTGAATTTTTACTGATCGTTCCACCCCCCTCCACCCATAATGTCAAAGATTGGTTTCTCCATCTCTCTGCCCTCAATTGCTCAACACACATCGTCGACTGCACCAAATCTTATTGTATCACCCTAGACAAAGACCTTTCCATGCATAAAACTCATCAGCGCCATCACTAGAGGAGCCAACCATAAGTTGTATATCCATAGGACAGTAAAACCTTTCCTCCCAGCAGCTGACCTCAGAACTGCAACACAGGCACTTGTTCTTTCTAAAGTAGACTGGTAGGGCTAGCCTTGTAGGCCTCCTGAAAACCTCACTTACTCCTCTTAAGGCAACTCTTAATGCAGCAGCCAGAATCATCACAGGTTAAAAAAAAAGTGATCACATCATTCCGGACTGACGATCTCTGAATAGGCTATCATTTGAGGCCAGGATGCATTTCAAAATTGCTTGCAAGACTCATAAAGCATTGCACCACAACACCCCTTCCTACCTTTCCCAGAAACTGACCGTTTCGGGCAGGACCAGATCCTCCAGAAACACGAGTTCCCTACTGCTCAAGCCTCAAAAATTCAAGAAAAAGAAAACCTACTACCTACAGTTCCTTCTCAGTGCTGTGTGATATATTGAGTAGAAACAAAGTATGAATGACAGTAGAACAAACCAATGGAGAAAGAGGTTAAGTCAATGCCCTTCTATGTATGTATCCATGTATTCCTTTATGGTTTTCTTTTAGAAAACATGAGGGTGGCAAGACTGCTAAAACTGTGACTCAGACTCATAACACACACGTGCCAATTGATAACCCACCACTCATTTCTTTCACTCTGTTTCCAAATGGATAAAAGGAGGATAATGGGAGAAGAGACCAAGGGGCATATGTAGGTAGCAGTTTGCAATTCGCAAACGCCGAAATTCGGCGAATTTCAGCGTTTGCGAATCGCAAACGGCGTTTTGATATGTAGGTGCATATTAGCAAAATAAGGAATCGCAAAAATTGCAATTCCTTATTTTGCCCAAGCATTTAAGGAATCGCAATTTTGCGATTCCTTAAATGCTATGCAGGAGTCAATTAAAAAATGCGATTCAGGCTTAAGTATTCGCAAAATACCACCTACTCCAAGTAGATGGTATTTTGCGATTTCCTTTAAAAGTGCATTTAAAAAAAAAAATTCAAAGTGCCATGTAGCGCACAGACATGCCCTTTGGGCATGTCTGTGCGCCACATGTACTTACAGGCACATTCCAGGGGTGCAACAGGTGTCCTTTGGACACCCTGGCACCCTTGGAATTGCGATTCTCAAATTGCGATTAACTCATAGAAAATCGCAATTTGAGAATGTATCCCCCTTCATTCCTATGGCCCTCTTGGCCCATAGGAATGAATGGGACACTCATTCCTTAATTGCGATTCGCAATTTGCTAATCGCAATTAAGGAATATTAGGTAATCGCAAAAACATTGCGAATTATTACCTACATTCCATTTTGCGATTCTCAAATAGGGATTCCTTAAAAATCGCTATTTCAGAATTGCAAAATGGAGATTACCTACATATGCCCCAAGAGACTCCGTAAGGCTGTGTCCCCATCAGTCGCCAGTCCCAAAATGCCAGATATTGGTCCACAATCCTGCTCCTTCACTCAGGGGGCACGGCTAAGTCTAAGTTCAGAAAGAGATGCTGACTGTACACCCAAAACATGCTTTTTAGGTCTCGTGGCGTTAACCGCGCGAAAGCGCGGTCTCGCCAGAGACCTATTGTGAGCGGCTCAGCTTCCCAGGAGACAAGAGCTGGCCACGCGCATCTTCCAAAAGGCGATCGGAGCGGGCCGGGCGTGCGAGAACGTGCTCGCTGTGGCCATCTCCTGTCTCCTGGGAAGCGCAAACATACACAGGCACACCTCCCCCTGCTTACGCATGCGCACACACAGAGACACACACACGAGCACACATACACGCACGCACACATACAGAGACACCCCCCGCCGCCGCACACACATACACACACGCGCGCACACACACACACACACAAGCGCACCGAGCCCCCTTCCCTCCCCCTACAACCTAAGCCCCACTTACCGCCACTCCGGACTTCTGCAGCCTCCGCGGGGCTCTCCTCTGGCCAGGCACTCCGTGGGCCCGTGCCCGGGCTTCAGAAGACGGAAGTCCCGCCCCACCACAGGTTTCAGTTTCGCTCACGTCTTGTGTATCTTCTTCCCGCGGATTAGCCCCAGTGCACATTACTTTGGGTACAGGAATCACTGGCATTCGCAACACGGATTCTGACAAAGGGTGTCTGGGCATTACCAGAACATGCGGCAGCACTAGAACAGGACGTAGATACAAGATAGGCACAGAGGAATCCACCTGATCATTGTAATATTGCCATTACACTACACTTTTATAAGAAAGACATACAGCACTATTCCGCATCTGTCAGCTTGGTTTTCAAACCAGCACCCAGTCTAGATTTAGTTTTCAACTTGGTGTAGGACTCGCTGTTTAAAACATTCACCAGGTACAGCGTAAACCTAGATCACCCATCCGTAACCGAAGCTGTGATTAATAACTTGTGTAACGAACACAGAACAATTAATGCCAGTGAGCAACTCCCCGCAGCGGTCTACATACCTCAGCGCTGCCATGCAGCACCGTTTTCTGTTTCAGCACTGAGACCTATGCTCAGCTCTTTCAGTGAGCCTTAACCCAAAGCCTGTAGCACCTCATGCCATGTCTGCACTGGCATCCCTCACTGCTTTGTCACACCACTTCATTCTGGAGCTACAAACCCCCCTGCTGGTCCATATGTGTGTTTGTGTGTGCACCTTTATACTGGTGTTTCACATGTGCCCCAAATCATTCCATTTTGGCTGTCATTTGTGACCTACAAGTAACAAAAGTGCTCCTTTTGGGGGCAGATTTGCACCATGATGCAGGGATGCACCCTGTGACTCAAGTCCCACAACATGGGCAACATTTACGTAAGTGGGAGTCACCGCCCTCCATGCTTACATGATTGATTGATCATGGACATGACACTTCTGTGTGCAGGAGGTGTTGATTTTCCCTCAGCAATGTGTAGGGGAGATGCGATTTCACTGTGTGTTCCATGTATGTTTCCGCATTGGCGTAATTCACAGTCAGACTTCATGTCAATGTACATTGTGACTGTTTGTGAGGAGATGTCTATTTGATGCGGGACAATGGTCATTTGTTCTACGTCACGGATGTGGGGTTGTGCTTGTACATTGTCCTCTCACCATTTTTTCTACTCTGCTTTTATGGTGCCTTTTCCCGCATGACGTATGGGAATTGCAGTCCTGTCGCTGGTTTTCGTATTGCGATTGGCCTCATCGCAACTTTTTTTGCGTTCGTGTTTTGCATTTTTGCGGCACCACGTTGACTTTATTGCGGACATTTGACTCGTTTTCGTGGGCTTATCGCATGGTACCGCCGAGTTGTGAATACAACGTTAACATGGCGTTATTTTCTTTATAGACTGCGATGTGAAGGTTTGCATTAAGCTAATTTTGCGGATAATTATCACACGTTCTTGAGAATATCCCCCTCTGTGTGATCTGCAGACCACTGGTCAGAACCGTAAAAGGCTGCACAGTGGGTTTATACGTTTGTTGCAGAGATTGAGGGTTTACTTGTAGGTCACATTGCTGGCAAGATAAATAAGTGGTTGTTGCACTTGATGTAAACACATGCACATTATGTACAAGACATGAGTTTGATTCTCCAACTCAAACTTTCCTTCTTTTCAGGGAATGAAATGAGCACAATCATGTTGGGTAGTAGTACTTAGCGCTGATTGGAAAGGGCCATATTGTGGGCTAAACACACTATCACCAGAACATACCCGTACACTCAAGTGGGTCACCACTGCCTGCATCAGGATGTGCTACAAACTGATCTTAACGTGGACAGAGTTTAGACTTGCAAGATCTGTTTCCCAAACTCAGAGCAAACATTGTGAGTGTACGAGATCTGTGTAACTTGTGAATACCTGTCCACTGGAGCTATATTAGGAAAAGGATGTCTTCAATTCTGAAGTTAATCTCTACCCTCCACAGGGATACCTGAAGACGCACCTCACTTCCTGCTAATACTCCCAGGTGAGTCACTGACAGTAGTCCCCCGAAATCATTTGAGAGAATAGTTTCCAAAGGAATGTATGGTGGACGGCCTGAGCTAATCAGGGAAATATACAAAACAGCTTGGATGACCGTCCCGAGGTACCAACGGACAGAGCGGTGCCTCCTTTACCCTGAGCTGTTGCCAGGTGGGGTGAGGTAATTCCCTCAAATTCTTGAGATATCTCAAGATATACGAGTATCGCTGAGGAGGAATTGTACACACCATTAATCAGGTGTACAGGTTGTATTGTTTCCAACCAGTTTAAGTGTATTGACACATTTTATTTTTTCACTTCTTGCAGTAGCAGAATTTATTTGATAGGTCCTGATGAAAGCACTGGGCAGATTTTTTGCCCTCATGTGCTGAAACATGATGACCATTTAATCATCATAGACAGCTATCTGTTGAATTGTCTTTTTGCACTTTTTTTAATTTGGGTTACGGTAGACAGGAATAAATATTGGGTCTACCGTGGTCCAATTTTAATTTCACATCTCACTATTGCACTGCATTTATTATTTATTTCCCATACACTTTATTTATCTATTGCTCACATCTGGTAGACCAGATAGATTGTCCTAAATAGTGATGAAAACATCCTCGGGCTCCTCCGTCAATAGGATGGAGATGTAGCCCTTAAAATCACTAGGTTGACTATCAGAGGAGACCCAGATGATGAAGCATGTCACCTGGTTTGGGTGAGTGATGGGAATCCGAAAATGTACTGTATATGTTTTTGGTTATTTACACGTCATGGTAGCTCTTATCGGGAGAAAGACATAAGGTTCTCTATTATTGTGTAGACTTTGGGATATTTTTTTTACATATACAAATCCACCTGGTTTCCAAAAAATTTCTGAAACATCATAGCCCTTCCAACCCATTAGATACTGCAACCGTCCACTTCTAATCATAGAATTCAGAATTGACTCCACCTTAAATTCTGGAGTTTTATCTACTGGCATTGGGGAAGGACAGCTACTATTAACAGCTGCTGCAGGTTTCAACAGGAACACATGTATGACATGATAAAATATATATATATATATATTTTTTTTTGAAGTTCAAAAGAGGACTTTATTAAGGTTTCAAGGGTGCAAGGTAACACAGCTGAATGCCTACAACCCGGAGGCCGGCAGCAATAATCAGTGTTGAAGCACATATAAATACACATTAACAGCAGTTACCCCCTGCGGTTCCAGCTCGATAGCATTACAAAATACCACAATATCACCAGTTGTTCCATTCAATTTCCCTTCCCCCGCAGTGTCAGAGAACTTCATTTTCAGTATAAGGAAATCAACACAACTATGTTGATCAAAGAAACAAAAAAATAACTTCGAAGACCAGCACATATCTGCATCCTTAGGCCACCATATAAAACCTCATGTTATGTACAATTGAAGTGATACACAGGGTCCGGGCATACAGCTCACTTATTACAAGAGTGTTTCAGCACGCAGTTAGGGGAACTCCCCTATGATAAAGCACATCCACAAGTTTTTATTACGACTCCTCTGCTTCAGAGGTCCGCAGGTAGTCAGACAAATAACACCAATAGTCTTTGGGGCGAGAGCTGGCTGGCAACTCCTCCTCGTAGGTGAGTAATCTATCCCTGCAGTAGGACATATCTCGCAGCCAATTCTTCAGACTTGGTACCAACTTACCCCCCCAACATTTAGACACTTGCCGCTTGGCTATCAGTAGAGCCACCGCACAGAACTTGCGTTTCCCTGCTTTGACTTTAGGTAGTAGACCCAGTAGACATACCTTCATAGAGCATGGAACCTCTGTGTCAACCATTGTGCTCAGCGTGCTGGTAACGTCTTGCCAATAATCATGAATTTTATTGCAGAACCAGGCTAAGTGTACAAAATCAGCCTCTTGATTGCCACATCTTACGCAAGCAGAGTCCTCCCTCAGCCCATATTTGTGTAGGCGCATCGGAGTGTAATATGTTTGGTGTAAGTATTTTAGATGGGTGATGCGCAGGTTACCATTAGGTGTCAGTAATTTAATGATCGTGCATGTAGCCGACCATTCAGTCTCTGAGAGTGGGTCTGGTAATATATCACACCATTTGCGCATTGATTTCTCCGAGGTATAGGGAATCTCGCTTTGTGCCACTGTGTACAGTCTGGAGACCATGTGAGATGTAGAGGTCGTGGTTAAAATCATCTGCAGAGTATTAAGGCAGGGCGGTTCTGAGGGGTAATCTGGGTAAAGGTCTCGGATCGCCCTCTGCATCCTATAATATGTGAAATGGAACAACAGTGTGGGGTTGCTAATATAATTCAGTTCCTCTACTGGACGAAAAGTACCCTCGTTATATAAATCCCCAAACTTGTCTATCCCTATTTGCTTCAGAATGCCCATTCCCACCTTTTCAGAGGTGATAGAGATTTCGGGATGAAAGTGCAGGGGCGGAGCCGGAGCGTACAGTGGAAATTTATGTGCCAGTTTGCCCAGCATACGCCATGCATGCGTGGTGGCATCTATGCTATTAATATCTGCGGAGTGTAACGGTGGCCGCTTATGGGTTATGATCGCTGTTAGTGGTATCGGGTCCGCATCTCCCTCCTCAACCGCCGTGTGTGTTAAATAAGGCGTTGGATGATACCAGTGCACTGCGTACTGCGCTTGTGCGCACAGGTAGTACAAATAAAAATCAGGGACACAGAAGCCTCCTCTCTCATAGGGCAAAGTGAGTGTGCGAAGGTCTATACGCGCCTGTTTACCTGCCCAAATCAGCTGTAGTACTAGGGTCGTGATACGTTTCAATACCTCCCTCGGTGGCGTTATCGGGATGTTGTTGAATAAATATAAGAGTTTCGGGAGTATATTCATCTTAACTATCGAGATGCGATCTGCTAATGATAAGGGAAGGTGGATCCATCTATCTACTTTGTCCTGTAATTGTGACAACACTCTACCATAATTGGTACGAATTACCACCTCCGGATTCCTACTGTACCATATACCCAAATATCTAATCGGGTCCGTCTGCCAATCTAAGGGTAAATCAAGCGCGTGTGGTGTTGTAGAGTCCGTTAGGGGAATGATAATCGATTTGTCCCAATTTATTTGCAGGCCAGAGTGACCACCAAACTTCACGTACTCCCTAAGCAATGGGTTTAAGTTTTGCACCGGGTCACGCACATATAGAAGCATATCATCCGCATAGAGTGATATGTGTAACGGTCTGTCCGGAAAATGTAAGGCTGAATGATTGTATTTCTGTCTGATGATGCAAGCCAAGGGCTCCAGTGCTAGCGCAAATATCAAAGGTGATAGCGGACAGCCTTGTCTGGTCCCTCTTTTTATACTAAAAGGGTCAGAGAGGTACCCGTTAACTCTCACTCTGGCCATAGGGGAAGTGTACAGTAGAGTGACCCAGGTCAAAAATCTTTTAGGGAATCCCATCCTCTGTAATACAGTGAAAAGGTAGGACCATTCAATCGAGTCGAACGCTTTGGCCGCATCCAACAGGACTGCAGCCGCTTTGACCTGCGGTCTCAGGTAATGTGAGAGTGCAAATAGCGTGCGAGTATTATGTGAAGTGGACCGAGAGGGAATAAAGCCGGACTGGTCAGGTAAGATCAGGTTAGTCATTAGGGGCTGTAAGCGCATTGCTAGCAGTTTGGCCAATATTTTGGAATCTAAATTTAGTAGGGAGAGTGGTCTGTAGGAATCGCAGAGATCAGGATCTTTACCAGGTTTTAATAGTGTGATTATTACAGCTTCCCTGAGTGTGGGGGGTAGGATCGCTTGCTCAAACGCTGCACCATACATCTCCACCATGTGAGGAGCTAGTATGTCAACACATTTTTTGTAAAATTCCCCATTGTACCCATCAGGTCCAGGTGCCTTCCCGTTAGGCAAGGACAATATGACCGCAGTCACCTCTTCCACTGTGATGGGCTGCGCAAGATATTCCCTCTGATGGTCAGATAACCAAGCGATGGCTATATCATGTAAATAATAGATGGTTTCACGTGGAGGGGCCGTGTACTGCGATTCGTATAACGATTCATAGTTTTGTACAAAATTAGTCAGGATACCCGCCGGGTCTGTGTGAAGTGTGCCATTTAAATCCCTGATCTGTGTTATGGTTTGGGAACGTCTACCTTCACAGATTTTCCTGGCTAATACCCTGCCCGGCCTCCCTCCTTCGCCGAATTACCTCGCTATCGGTCTTCTGGTGACATATTTTAACTCATCATCCGCAAATTGTTGATGTTCCGTGTAAAGTGTCCTAATCTCCCCCAGTAGTTCCACCTTCGAGGACCGTTCATATTCTATTTCAAGTTTTTTAATTTTGGTTTCCAAGTTTGTGATCTGTGTCCTAATATCCCTCAAAATACCAGCAGATGTGCTCATGCATACCCCTCTGATTGTCGCATTAAACGCTTCCCAGAGTACGCTTGTGTCCTCAACTGAATCCTTATTCAATAAAAAAAACTCTTTCATGGCCTTGTCCAAAGTGTCTACATAGAGTGGGTCTAACAATGCCCTCGCATTAAATCTCCAACTAAATGGCGGTGGCGTATAATGGGGAACTGTCATCTCCAGGAGAACCGGGTTGTGATCCGATAGAGTTCTGGGTAGTGTTCGAAGGGCACTGGTCCATAGGACAGCGTCGTCCGACCCCAGCCAGAAGTCAAGGCTTGACCAGCTGTTGTGGGCCATATTCACATGTGTGGCCCCCGGGGTTTGCGGGTATCGTGTCCTCCAAAGGTCTCTAAGGGATAAGTCTGCCATGACTTCATGCAATTTGCACCTTGCCTGCCTATGCGGTTCCGTGGATGAAGTGGAGCGATCCAGAGTGGTATCTAGAGTCACATTGTAATCACCCCCCCACACTATAGTTGTGTCACTTAAGCCTACCAGGTGACCCCATACCTCCTGGAAAAACTCCGGGGAGTCTACGTTTGGACCATAAACGTTCACTAGCGTTAAACATCTTCCCCGAATCCTACCTGAGATGATCACATATCTGCCATTCGTGTCTATTACAGAGTGTGAAATCTTGTAGTTGATACCTTTTCTAATTAATATCATGACACCACGGGAATATGTGGAGTAGTTCGCCGAGTAACAGGCCTCAGCCCAGCGTGCCCCAATATTTCTGTTAGAACTTGGATCAATATGTGTTTCCTGTAAGAGAGCTATATCAACCTGGTGCCTATCTAGGCTCGCGAAAACTTGTCTGATTTTCTTGGGATGCGTGAAGCCAGGTGAGCAGATTTAACGTACCTCTACTAGAAGTGCTCATAGAGTGTCATAGCCTAGCAGTGTGATGTGCTGCATAGTGTAAACAAACGCTGAATCGCGGCAACCAGAACGTGTCTGGTCCCGACCCCCATTCTTGCGGTAATCGGTGGAGTTCAGCGATGCATCTCAAGTGCACTGGTCCCCTGAATGGCATAACCTCCCAACAACCCCCCACCAAACTACGCCCTAACCCACCCACTTCAGCATCCCAACTTTGCCAAAGCCTTCGTCCCCAGTCAACTATAGCAGGCAACATAACTTTGTGGGGATCGCCCAAGCAGAGGTCCGCCGGGGGCACCCATACTACACCCAAGTCAACGGGTGTGGGCAGAACAAACAATTAAGAAACAGACCATAAACAGTTACAGGAAGGTGGCAATGTCAAATGTAGCATAATAATAATACGCAGTCTCAGCCGAATGTGAGGAGGTACATGACACCCATTTGAAACTACTACAGAACACGATACATGAGTGCCCTAAAGGTCTGTAATTGGAGGTGCAAGCACCAGGGAGTCATCCCTAATGTAAACCGATGGGATCTTTGAGCTCAGCAGGCATCAACACAGTATAGAACATTCCCATTACACCACCCATCACATCCATCAGTGGGCTAGGGGATACGCATATACCTGTAACCTCGTGACTGTAGTTTGGCCAGCCACCCACCGGCATACAGTTCGTCCCGCTGAGTACATTACAATAGCAAAGCGGAGAAAGTCAAGGCACATGCTCGGCGTCATGTGCTGTGAGCCTACAAGTCCGCCATTTGGAGGAGTGAGGACGCACCGTGGCTTAGCGCTCAAATAGCTCCATTAACAGTCTCAGAGGGTTATCGTCCCAAAGGCCTTGCAATAGTACCAAGCATTTCGGTGTGCTCTCAACAAATCTTCTGAACACATCAGTCCTGTGAGCCACCTACGAACCCTGAACAATGTGCCCTAGCTCCCATCCATCACATGGACCAGAGTTCTAACACAGGAACAGGAAACTCTGTATTTTCAGTACAGAGTCTTACCTTCATTCCGACTCAGGGCGTCTTTCTCTATGTTGAGATCTTTTACCTTTGAGTCCCGTCGATTTGATGAAGTCCACTGCTGCTTTCAGCGAGGATAGAAACACCGGTTTGTCCTCCCATGTGACCTTGAGGCGGGCAGGATACAGCATGGCGTATGGGATCTGTAGGTCTCGTAGCTTAGCCTTAACGTCGGTAAACTCCTTGCGAGCCTGTTGCACCGCAACCGTGAAGTCAGGGAAAAACTCCAGCTTGTTCCCTTGGTGGTGTATCTCCCCCTTTTCACGGGCCAGTCGCAAGATGGTGTCTCTGTCTCTGTAGTTCAACACTCTGGCAACAATGGGCCGCGGCGGTGCACCAGGCTTGGGCCTGGGAGCCAGAGATCGATGAGCCCTTTCAATGATGAAGATACTAGAGAGATTGTCAGCCCCAAAAAGTTCTTTGCACAATTGTTCTACATAGGTTTCCATACGGCCAGTGTTGGTGGTCTCCGGCAGTCCCGCTATGCGTATGTTATTACGTCTTGATCGCGCTTCTAACTCCTCTGAACTTTCTCCATACCGGAGCACTTGGCCGTAGTGGATCGTGATTCGTCCTCCACGGTGGAGATTCTGGTCTCTGCCGCATCCAGCCTATCCCCCTGCTTGTCCAGCTTAGCCGCCATACTGTCAACGCGACTGGTTAAGTGATCTAGTCTATCGTTAATGTCCTGGCGGGTGGCTTGTATGGCATTGAGAAGGGTGTCCAATGTGCTGCCCTCCGGAGATTCCGATTCTTGGGCACCCTCCACCTGTCCAGTGGGGCCCTTGGGAGCCCTTCGAGATTCAAATGGCAATTTAGTTTGTTGCTTCTCCGGTTTGCCCATGATTTTAAGCGCAGTTTGGCTGGATGTATCCGCAGTGCTGTTATAGACGATCTTACCGGTGGTCCGGCGGGCAATGCCGCGCGTCCGCGGCAACGGGTCAGCGCAGATGCTAAAAGCGTCACCTATGTAGAGCTCAGTGAGGGACAACACACCACGGAGCAGAAGCAGGCTGAAGCATGGGCGAGCGTGTCAGAGCCTTGACGTTAACAGCTCCGCGCTTCGATCCACTCGGTGGTTCCGGCCCAGTCACACCGCCCAATTACTAGTTGCACTTGGCCTGGCACGTTGAGAAAGGTCGAGCACCAGTTAGACGTTTTAGACACTGCAGGTAAACACGTGGGGCAGTTACGCTCACAATTCCCATGCGGCGTTATACACTCTGTACTCCTCAGAGAAATGGCCGCATACAACGGCGGTCTCCATCCAGGAGCATGTGAGGCCCGACGTCCGTATTCCAGGCAGCAGTTGTATGCAGAGTGGCTAGTCGTACCGCACCCCCCCAAGTGTGGCGCTCCGCGTCGAGGATTGAAATCCAAGCCCAGGGTGCTCCGAGTGTGCGACCGCATTAGCGGGGGATCGCGTGTCCAGCCAGCCGATCCACGATCCGGGCCACGTCCGCCGCCATTTCAGGTACTACTGATGTTGCCACCCACCAGCTCGCATTTAGCCTTCACCGCATCCCCAGCACCGGGTGCACCTTAAATAGCTTGCAGCGTAGTGGCCGGGCAAGTTAGAGGCGGTAACTTTGCTTGTGGGCATATTCAGGATAGCGGCTCGTCGCCCGGAAGTCGCGGTCCGAGATGAGCGGTGCCGCCATTTTCCCCCGCATTTCCCCGCAATTCGTATCTCCAAGTCTTTGAAGCCCTTGTGGTGGTGCAGGCGTTAGGCGCACATACCTCTCAGCCAGCCGCGGCCTCAGGCACCGAACACAGCCCGCACCGATGCACAGCCCCCGAAACAGCCTCACACGGGAGCCACCGGACTAGCGCGGGCGGGCGGGCGCCGCCATGATGGCCGCTCCCGGCCGTCAGCTCCCGGAAGCACAAACCGCAGCCACCACACGCAGTGCAGGGTCCCATGCAGCTCACCGCATGCAGGCCATCTTCCGACACACGGGGATGTATTTTTCCCGAGATTGGGTCCGTTTATTCGTGTATTTTGGCCGTTAG
Source organism: Lissotriton helveticus (assembly GCF_964261635.1). Classification (NCBI taxonomy): domain Eukaryota; kingdom Metazoa; phylum Chordata; class Amphibia; order Caudata; family Salamandridae; genus Lissotriton; species Lissotriton helveticus. Next base: position 217,834,835 of record NC_136061.1, on the reverse strand, counting down.
TGGTGTCTGCCCGGCGGAGCTGCTCGCTCAGGCAGCCATCCCGCTGTGCGCCCCCTAGCGCCCTTTCGACATGATAAAATATTTAAGGGCTTATTTACAAGCCCCTTGAGTCACTTTTGCATCATTTTTAACATCTTCCCCTTAGAGTCAAATGTAAGTCTAAAAGTAGTGTCCCTTTTCCAACCTAAAGGATTATTCAGAAAGAATTTAGGTACCCTAAAGGATATGTACTTTGACTATGAGTACCTGCAAACTTGTCGTCCTGTCATTTAGTGTGAAAAAAATGTGTGAACGCTGCCTTGTGAACCGAATCTATTTGAGTCACAACAGTAGAACCTGACGGTACCCCTGGTGCCAAAAAGGTGAAAGGCCGGAGTCTAGGATGGAAGCCATAAGTACAAAAGAAAGGGAACATGTATGTATGTGTTTGCTCTTAATAAAGCGAATCCCAACCTTTGTGGTACATTTAAATACAGAGTTTGTGCTTCACAAGAGCAAACACTCTTAAAATATTCTGCCTATTAGTATGGATGATGTGATTACTACACCTTATCTCATTGTAATATGTCTAGACTGATTTACACACATATGAGTCGTCTCTGATTAATGTGTGTGTGGTGTAGAGTGCTCTGACATCCTACACTGGTATGAGTAGTGGTACAAAACAAACGAAATGCCTTTGAGAGAGGTGCTTTGGAAAAGTGAGGGGACCTGTTGGAGGGTCCTAGTGAGGTTAAATCCGTGGACAAGATGGTCTTTTAGGGGTGCCAAAAAAGGTTGTTGCACCAGGCGCAACCAGCGCTAACACTGGCCCTGTTACCAGTTATCTAGTAGCCTGGCTTCTAGAAGGTGGCAACTCAATGATAAAATCCACCGATATTTGGGTACAAGGCTTTTGAGCAATGGTAACATAGTTCATGTCAGAGTCCTTTGATGGGCCTTACTTTAAGCACACATCTCAGAAATAATTTGTTTTAAATATGGCCACCAAAACAATTGTGACAAAGTCTTAAATTCTTCCATATTCCTTGCTGTCCTGTCATGGGCGTCCTATAACTTAATTCACATATTTTTAATGAAATAGAGGTTATTCTTGACTGCCCAATGTGCAGGAAATTCTTGTACCAATCACGTATTCAAAATATTTCCTATTTCTTTTGGACTTCCCTTGGAAATTAAATAGCTTCTTCTTTGACTACAGTTTGTGCAGCCAGGATGCCAGAGGTTATAGGTGCCATATGTTCTAGTTCTTTTGTACTTGTAAAGGAGTCTGCCTTTCGGTAACGGCGTCCAGGTCTGAAAGTTATCCTATAAGCAACCCTCGAAAAAGAATTCTCCTACATGTCATGTGTTGAAACACTTTATAGTTCGAAGCTACCCCAAATGTTATGGTCAGTCCAGACTGTAAATATATGTATTGCTCCTTCCATATAATGTTGCCAATGGCAAGAGCAGACGAGCAGTCAAGAGGAGGAGCACCTACCTTAAGTGACTACAGGGCGTCTCTCCTTGTCTCTCGCCAGTTTTAACATTGTTTAGAGGTAAACTCGTACATCAACAGAGTACTGTCTAGGGGATCCCTCGGTGCCAGAACAAGTGGTTCTGACACCCCCTCATCTCGGAAAACGAGGTGAGAGATATACACATATAAGCTGGGACTGCTAGAGCCCTGAAGAAGTCTGGCGTGACCCTGAACGAGGGGCGCAAACACACAGCCAAAACATGTTGATGATTTGGCAGTAAGGAGGGGTGAAAGGAGCACTTAACATCTCCCAATCAACACCATCCTTCACGTTTTTAATCCTCGCCGGAGGGTCCAGGAATAAAGGATAGGCACAGCGACACCTCCAAACTAGTTTTAATCTACACTGCACGTTCACTTTCGGTGATCCCAGTCACTTTAGACATTATTTGTTTCTCTTTTGTGTTGTGTTTGTCTTCCCTTACCCTATTGCTCCACCCCAGGTGTTGGCTGCACAGTGGTGTTTTGGAGCAGCCTTATGATGAAGCATGTCACACAACTGTGTGAGTGGGGGCAGTATTAAGACACACAGCACGCGCCACCACATAAATAGAGAGACCGTTATAACTCCCTACTCCTTCAGGTGTATAAAAGTAGTATTTTGACCTGTGATTTTCCCCTATATGTTCTTTGCACACAAAGGTCCTGAGTTTAGCAGCATAAGGCGACGGAAAACATTTGGGTTTATCTTTTTTGGGGTGGATCTTTATACAGTGCAACCCGAAGGTATCCGGGCGCTATACATGAGCACCAGTTGCGTTACAGACGGACACATTAATTTTTTCGTTAGGCACGGGGAGATTAAGTGATTTTCCCAGAATCACAGGATGTTGAGCATCTCTGCCGAAGCTCGAGCCCAGTTCCCCAGCTTGGAAGTCGACCGCTCTACCCGTTAGGTCACATTCGCGCTATAAAACCCATGTTATCTCTGTTACTGACTTGCAAAACTTAATCAACCAAGGTAAATTCCTCAAGGGGAGGAAAAAACCAGATCTGCAACTAGTTTTTCTCCACAGTGATTTTACCCTCTGATTTTTTCAATCAACTTTGAGAGAAGGACATAATGTGGACCATAATTACATAAAACCTGCTATGAGTGGGGAAAGTGGTTTGTTACCAAATATCCCTTATTTAGTAAATGTTAACTGGATTAAATTGACTGAAAATGGCATTCTCATGCAAAACGATTCTGAAATCAAAGATACTTTCACATAATATGCTACAATGCCTCATTTGTGCTTCAATTGAGGGTAGTATATTGAACATATTTCTACTCTTAAAAGCAGACTGAATAAATGGTTTTACATTGGTGTGTTTTAAGAAGGGGAGACTACATTTCTCCCCTTTCACCATCTCCTGTGTCTTAACCACTGTCATTAGTTTCAAGTTTCAGAAAGCTCACCTTTTAGTGTGGGGCAAACAAAGATATGCATAACACAAAAATAGCTAGTAGTAATGTGTTTGAAAAAATCTGTGCTCAGCCAACTCTTGACTTTACATTAAAATATTTGAACGTAGATGTTGCCAAAAGATACTCTCCACGGAGTTAAATTCTCTTCTCGCACTGCTCTCCTATAAAATGAGGGTGTGTTGCAGCACCTCTCGCACCCCTAATTCCAGCACCACTATATCCAAATAAATGAGGATAAAGAAGTTGAGACTATTTTTAAAAATATCATTGATGAAATGCTGGAACTTTCAGAGAAAATTGAGTCTCCATCCACAACATTACTTATTGAAAACCTGGCTTTGTGCAGGGTTGCTTTGGCCGTGCTCTGGAGACCTGCTTTCAATTTATTGTACTGCTCTGGCTTTCCTTACTGAAATGTGATTTTTTGGGGGCATCAGTGCAGAGCAATTCTTCTTCTTTTTGGAATTGCATTGCTGTTTCTCAAATGTTTTTACTAGGATTCCAAGCCTGTTTACATGCTTGCGAAATTGCATCTGTGATGCTAGGTAGTAGCTGTGACTAATGGTTCTTCCATCTCTGCTGGATGTTTTATCTCTTTTGATACCAGAAATAGTTCAGTGAAAATTATTCCTTATTCGTGTGTTTTTTCTGTTGATTTATACCATAACCATTAAATCCAATATGGCATCCTTTTACCTGTTGTCACAATTTAATCCTTCCTTTTTCTTTCCCTCTTTAAACAGTCTGGATGGTTTTTAGTGTATTGCAACACAGCTGTTCCTGTTGCTCGCTCTGGAGGGTTTCCATTGTTGTTTTGGCCTCCAGTTATATAGTTCTTTGGATCCCGAAACCTGCCCTGGTCTGTTGCCTGATCTTCTTATAGTTTCTTTGCTGTTCTACACTTGTCTCTTCAGAAAGGCTGCAAGATTCTCCAAAAGCTCTTCTATCTTGTGCTTGCTCCTGTTAAACTTCAATCTGGAGTTTGGAGAGATTCATGAGAGTGGCAGGTCATATTGTGGATTCAAGAGAAGACTACTAACAACTGCACCTCAAATACCAGCCATTGGCAGGAATGGCACAGTGGTGTTGCACAGGCCAAAGGGCACCACCAAGTACTCAAAATTAATACAATATCAAGCTTTGAATACCATCTTCCACTTTCATCACTTATTGAATTGAGCCCAATTTGTAAGGCCCATCAAGTTCTAATCTGTAGAAAATCATGGCTGTCTTGATTTAATAATATAGGAAGGAGTGGGAAAGCGTACCTGTTTCAGACTGAAATAGCATTCACCTCTCAATAATTTACACGTGGTCTCAAAGTCCCATCACACTTGTGAACAAAGAAGATCATAGCCCGTTCTGGTAAAGTTGAGTGATGAATGAAGCCTTTCTTTAAATTTTGCTAAGAAGTCTTCACTTTCAAAGTTAAGGAATATAAGTTCCCATGAGGAGTGAGTAAGGTTCTATAAGGAGGCCTTTGTCTTTCGTAAAGCAAGATTTTGATTTTGATGTTACCTTGCATTACAATCCTTGAGCAATTTGGTAGCTAGGCAGGCAGAAAAAGAAAAGAAGTGCAATTAAAAGAGTTTAGTACCACTGAAGGACTTTCCAAATAGAAGAACATTAAGTTTTCTTATCACCAGCCATATAAAAAGGACCGGTCCTTCATAGGCAGAGGGTGAGACAAAGACAGGAGGAGGTCCTCTCTTATTACCAGCCTCATTGCTAGCTTAGTGGGTTAATGCATCCAAAGAGTCCGTGCTTGACCTCATGGTCACAGATTCGAATTCCCCATGTATTCATTCAGCCTTTAATCTTTTTGTGGTCAATACAATGAGTAACATTGACTTATGGAACAATAAACATCTGTTATTCAATGTTGAGGTGCTTCAAGAAGGTGAATATATGCTTTACAAATTTATGTTATACCATACTGTTTTTTTGGTACTGCTCGAGCTACAAGTCTGATCAAAACTGTCTTTGCTTTGATAGGGCAATAAAAGTGCTGTGCAATTTTTAGAATTATTTGGTTGCTTAGAGACAATTCATTTGGCAATGTGCGTACATCAATGGCCAATGGGCAGTGTAGGGTGTAGGGAGCCATTCCCAAGGCTTCCAATTTAACCTAGTATAAAATAACAATGTGTTCTCAGCTCCATCACCCCACGCATTGTTTCCATCATTCATTGTCTCCTTTCTATTGTCCTCCCTTTCTTCTCTTGTTCCATTTCTGCCATGTATCTTCCCTTTCAGCATCCATCTCACTCCATCGTCCATCTTTCCAATCTTCTTCGAGTTCCTCTATTTAAGGTGACTCTTGGTTGGTGTAGGATGAAATACACAGAAAATCATGATTTTGCATAATGATCTAATTCTTATCTTACTCTTCTTTTTCCCTCCATCTCTCTCCCTCTCTGCAGATATTTACGCAACTCAAAACATTCCATACATTACCTTCATGGACTATCAACTGACTCCAACCAACAATCTCATTGTTTGCAGCAGACCCCCTTGCTCACCCCTATAGACACACATAAAGTCCCATCAGAGCACTGATGAGGAGGCATGCCTATGGCTCTACTTCCAGGGTAGTGAGTACTCCCTGGGATCTCCAGCATTGGGTAAAATAGCACTGCCTCTACACTGATCAACATCAGGCTCACTGAATCTTACAGAACCACTATAAATATTATGTGGCCTACCTTCCTGCCAACATTTGCAATCCGTGAAACATGATGACTACCTGTGAGTTGGCTGTGGGTGGGTCATCCTTATGGGAAAGGAGAGGGGTGTTGTGACCATATTGGTGTTAGGATTCACACATTTGCATATGTAGTGTGTCACACATGACCCTGCGGAATCCCTTGAAAGTTAGTAAATGCAGTAGTATAGGCCAATTCCAACTCATTCATTATGCCTGTACTTGTCCCTATCTTCGTTGGGCTTCTGTCTACCTCCATTAATAATAAGGCTCACCTCCCTTTGTGTTCCATGTGTGTTTCTTGTGAAATAGGCCTCCTTTTAACTTTGACTGTGAGCTTACTGTAGATCTTGCGAGATGTCGAGTGCCTACAAAATTTGGTGGACTTCCTGTGAGCGGTCTATAAACACTGCACCTGTTCCTTCTGCTTGGCTTACTGCAGAGAGTGAGCTCCATAGCTCACTTTCCCGCTCCCTCTCCAGTATCTGTCCCACTCCCGCTCCTGCCCAAGCCTCCCGAAGTCCAGATACCTTACCTCTTCTGGAAGGCTTCATGATTCCGACGCCTCCTCGGCTCCTGTAGTTCAGCAGTAAGTCACCACCAAATCAGAAAAGGAAAGAACGGTAACCGCGCATTTCTCGCCTGGATCCCTTTTTTCAATGACAACGTCTCAATTAAACTTGAAGGTCAGTAAACTGAACCTACGAACAGTCTTGAAGTTGCTCATTTGCTCTCCTCATACTCAACACCAAGTGCTTTTGTCGAAAAGGCTTTGCATGAATCTCGCATAGACAGGATATGCACATTTGTTCCTATTCCAACCAGAAGAAAGCCACACTTTCCCAAAGGATCCCTGTGGAGCATCGGGTGTTTTTTTGGATGGCGAACTCTTTGAAGGATTCTTAATGTTTCAAGGTTCCTTGTGATAACCAAAAGCTGTGTATGCAAACCGCTTGGGTTAGCGCTGGAGAGCATTATATGGATAATAGTTATTGTATATGGTGAATATGTTTGGGCAATTATTTATATGTTCTCTCTTTTATATGCTAGCATGAGGCATTGTTTGATGCAGCACTGGATGACATCACCGAGAGTACCTACCCAGAACCGTCCCTGAGAAACTAATCCAGAAATATTGAGTTGGAAATCTCATTCTCTCTTTTTCCTTACCACCTTTCCCGAGGGGGTCGCCCGTCAGTTCTTGTTTCATCGAGCAGGCACTGGGGGTCAGTCTACAGGGGTTTGGGTGGATAATCTTCGCTCTCGCAGAACCAGACCATTCAGGTTAGTGGTTCTTGACAGTAGGAAACCTGACCGTGTTTATTTCCGAGGTTCCGCGATGACTGGACCTGGGCCAAACAATGTGTCAGTATCTTTGGATTTGAGTTTCTTCGATATTAACCTCACTGGTATAATTCTCATACATATCAGAATAAAAAAGAAAGGCCTCCTGGAGGTATGAAGGAAGCAGTGCACCCCTCTCTTGATATCAAGAGTGTTTACCTTTCATGGGAGTGTAACATGCGTTGAGACCTTACCCAAGTGTGCTTTCGAGTGGCCTGTCACAAAGGCAGTGGTCTTGCAGTCAGAAAAACTCTCCTACAGTTTCTCTAAGTTTCTAGAATGTGATTCTTCCTCTTTAGGTGGGTCTACAATAGTGTTAGAGGCTGAGAGGGGCAGATAGCCCTTCTAGAGTTTGAGTGGGGCAAATAGACCTTATCCTAGATATTGAGTGGGGCAGATAGACCTTATCCTAGATATTGAGTGGGGCAGATAGCCCTTCTCCTGGACAAGAGAACACATTTCTCTCAGAGCTCTCACAATCAGCTCCAAGAAAAGGAAAATAAAAGTTATGATGTCCTCTTTCTGTAACAACACGTTGAGAACGGTTAAGATACAGCGAAGGATGCTCCTGCAGCACAGACTGGCTTTGCACCGCCTTTAGTCTCCATGCTGAAGAGGTGCAGGGCAAACCACAGCTTCCGCATACCAGGAAGATGCATAAGCACCCTCCAGGCGTCTGACAGCAGAGTGACATAGGTTCTGTGCCTCCCGAAGAGAAAGGAAATGTGCAGAATTGCCTTCTGGTGATCTACTTGGAATTAGCATGAGCCCCTGAACACAGTGGTCCAACTACTCCCTGTTACTCCAAATTTCTGTTATCAGAACAGATTATTAATGTGGAAGAAATAACACGTAAGCCAATAGGTGCCAAGTTCACTCATGGAGCATGTAGAGTGATCAGAGGAACTACCTAGAAGGTGGCTGGAGCTCTACTGCTCTTCAGAGGGTTTTACAAGTTGTGAAACTGGCATTATGTAAACTGAGAACTGGGACACTGGGTGTGACATGCCGGCTTTTTGCTTTCACCCAGCCATCAGAGGAGGAAAAACAAGTTTTGAAGATTACGTTCACATATTTGGGAACCATTTAATTCAAGCATGCCATGTATGTAAAACAACAATATACGGCACTCAAATGCATTAAATTTAATCGCGAACAATGCTATTTTTTTGCATTTCAAAATGGATTTATTTAATCCCATCAGGTTAGGTGCCTTACGATAACACTTCTGTACTGTCACTGGGGTCAAAGTTCATGTCAGGCCCTGTTCTGTGGAGGTCATTTGAAATAAAGATGTGTGTTAACTATGAGGTGATTCAGGCTTGTTATTAATAAATGGTAATAAAACCTTTTGTGATAATACAATCCAACAAGATTACACAACTTTAATATAAAAAGCAGGACATGGCAGAGCATTTTGCACAATCAAATAATCAATCACATAATTGCACATGATCTGGGCCGGAGGGATTGTAGCTGAAAAGTTTAAAGGGTACAGTCAATATAACATACAATTAGTTAAATTGGGAACTCGCTGTCTAACCATATTAATTTGTTTGCAGACATCTGCATCTGAGAACACCAGAAGCATTTGAGGATGTTATTACTGGCGTTGTGCATCTAAAACATTGAAGCAGTGTCAATCATTTGAGTGTCTCCTAGTTTTTAATTTGAGAATTGGAGAAGAGCTTCTACCCTTCTTGCCATGGATTTGTGATAGAGCTCAGGACAAACCAACAAGGTAGATTGATTTGCTTTGGAGAACAGGCACTCAGGCACTCAATCTGTTGACGGATTCAGCCAACTCGAATACTCAAGGGAGCGACTCAGTTCCCCGTTTGTGCTGTGGAGCCTCAGTTGCATATGAAGTGTACAGTGGGGTGCATGCAATCGTGCTGCATCCTACTCCCTGCTTACAAGTTCCTTTTGTGTCTAACTCTTTGCACTTAAGCGACGCATGCAGGAGCATTATCTAGATACCAAAAATATAAAGGAAAGGGATGGCAGCACCCCTCTATGACTATACTTCTCTAGCTCCTGATAGCACCATAGCTTCATAGCACTATGTCTAACTCATCATTTTAGCTCCACGATCTGCCTCACTTGATTAGGGAACATGGTCTAGGTCCTTTAATATTCCACCTAATCCTGGAGTGCTCAAGTGCAGATGTAGCAGAATGCAGCTTCCCTAACTTTCCTCTACATACCTTTAGTGCCTCCAGCTGGCTACCAATTATGAAGGCAGAGGAAGTGCAAGAGTTGCAAAATAAAGAATTGAAAGGAAAATGTCTAAACCATGAGTCCTGAGTGCACCAAATAATTTATCAACACTTCATAAAATAGGTACTTTCACAGTTTCCAGTATCACCAGTTAGAAACATTTGCCCTTGTTTGGACAATGTAGTGCAGTATTACGTTGTACTATGGACCACTCATGTTGTCCAACCACTGTCACCCTTTCGGTACTCTTGCAGTTTCTCTTATTCCATTAGTTCTCAGGTAACACAATTCCTATCAAGCCCACCTCTTAAATATTCTGCGGTGAGACCAACAAACGCAACTCAGATCCCTCAACTTCCCAGCATGTGGGGTGAGGGGAAAACAGCTCAAGTCCTACTTCACGTTGTCATCAGGGTTTAGACACAGCACGCAGCTCCAGCCCACGATCTATGGAGCATCAACCCTTACTAGTCCTTACTACATGTTGAGGTCCAGATTGGTACCTGCCTCTCCCATGCTGCAGGGTAAAATGCAGTAAGCCCCAATCCTACCTACATCTGGTAATGAAGGTTGCAAGTGATGAACTGGGACATGCCCATCTCTTTCCTCTTGCTCCTCACAGTGCTACCTACAAGGAAGATATACACCAAAGCAGCACTGAGAAACAGTACAAGAGTAGCCAATACTCCTGCGCTAATCTTCCCTTTAATGATTGCAGTGACCCAGAAAAGCATTGTACACACTCAGTGACACCCCCAATGAAACCCTGTGACTGGAGAACCCCATCCATCACTGCCCATGTAATGCCGCATTTATGGAAATGGGAGATGAGGAGGAGGGACAAATGTGATTGACCATGAGGCAGAAGGTGGGGGGCAGCTTCCCGCCATCCTATATCTGTGACCTACTTAGAAACCTTTTATTGAGGCCATGAGGAAGAGAGTACCATAGCTCCAAAAGGGGGTCCTATCCAGATCAGGCTTCTCCAGCAAGTTGAATTTATACCAACATTGAAAAGTGTGTATATCAAGTAAGTATGGGTGAAATTTGCAAATTCGCGGTCCGCGAATTCATGCGAATGCGAATTCGCGGTCCGCAAAATCTGTGAATTTGTGCAAATTAGCGGATTTTTTTATTTTTGCGTGTTTGCGGGCCGCTTTCAGCGCGCGGACCGCGTAGTTACCCATGCGGTCGTACATGGGCGCGGCCATCTTGTTCGCGTTGCGTATTTCCGTTTCCGGGCGCTAGTTGCATGCTCGCGTTGTGCGCGGGGCACGATTGCGTGGTCGCGTGCGTTTTTTGCGTTCTCGCGGGGGAAATATTGCGCAAACTTACCCACGCAGTCCCAATGGGCGTGGCCATTTTGTTTTTCATTCATTGCTATGGTTCTGGGCATGCTTTTTCTATCCTGCTTTAATCTTTGCAATCCTTTGTTTGTTTGAACTTTTTTTTAATCTTTTTTACTCATTATCTATCCCTCTCTTTTTCTGCATCTATATTTTGTGTTTTTTTCTACTTTTGGTTACTTTAAAACTACTTTTTTTAACTCTTTTCTTTTATTTACTTTTTCCCTATTCTCTTTCCTATTTATTTCCATTCCTGTCCAGGACCACGGCAAAGGGAGCTGGGAAGAACAAGGGGAAGGGTCCTGCTGCCCGTACCCGGCTCCCGTGTGGGCGATTAAGGGCGGGAGGATGTATTGGCCCGGGAGATTTTCAGCGCGGTGGAGGTGGCCGCACTTATCTTTTATGTTCAGCGCCACCTCCTGAAGACCATCGCAGCAGGCAGCAGGCCGGGTGCAGGGTATGGCCTCCGGGAGCGTCACCAGCTCTGGGATAAGGTGTGCCGGGCCATGTTTAGGGACTCGGGATCCGGCGCACCTACCATCAGGCGACACACCGGTGGGCGGACCTCCTTTACCTGGAGCAGGACCTGCTCGACCTGCTAGGCGTGGAGATCCCTGGGCTTGGTGAGTAGCTATTTAATAACTACTTTGTTTTCTTCTGCTCTGTGTTATTAGATTGCTAATATATGTTTTTCCCGAAGAGCAAGAATGCTGCCGATTCGATTACATTGCAGGTAAATTAATGTTTATAGCTTCTGTGATTGCAGGTGCTCGCCTGTTCAGTGGCGTTGCTACTATGCTTACTTGTTTGCAACTTTGTGCTCATTTGGCCTAATTATGTATGAGTGTAGTACTTTACAGAACTGCATAATGCTAGAGAGACTAGAGACTCAAGTCTAGTCCTTCCTTTATACTCCTGCTGCGAAGAGATAGTGGTGAATTGATAGGTTGAGTATATTATGACTTGTTATTAGTAGTAGGACATTTTTTAGTGGTCTGCAATCATGATGACGGACTGTGTCAGTCACGTCGCGTGCTGCTGAGTGCTGGCAGTCGTAGTAGAACCTTTTAGTTGGTTTAGTTAGTGATTTACATAACTTTCCAAGTAGACGGTCTGCTAATCCAGCAATACTGTACTATCCTCCTAGTTGACCAGATCAGATAGGTCAATACATGTAGTGCAATTGTTGGTAATTTGTTTCCCCGAGATAATTTCAGATTGTGGTCAAAGAAATCAAATATTTCAAAAAAACAATCATCCATGTTTGTGTTTATTTCATGATCATCAGCAACTCCCAGGGGCAAGAGGACGACAGTGACGCCGGCGGAACAAGGTGGGCAGGATCGGTCCCCCAAGCTCTCTTCTGCTGGCCCTAGTAAGTTGTTTTGTTGTAATGTTAATATTAATAATTATACTTCCCTAACTTTTACAGCACCTATTCATTCCAAACTGTTTCCTAATTCTATATTTTACAAAATAGTCTTTGATCTTCTTGTACACTGTTTCTACATTCTTATCCTGCCTCTACTATCACTCTCTGTGTATTACTATTTACTATTATTATGATTCGGTTTGTGTAGGTAGCTAAGCTTGCCCAGTCGGCAAACGGTGTTAAACAAAACTCTGATCCAGCAATACCTCTAGGCACTGAGTGCAGTCCTCTGGGTTGCCCTTGCTGCCTATTCCAGTCTTCTTAATGTAAGTGCTTTGACAATTTCCAACAACAAAATGTCAATGTGTCCACCAAGAATAAGCTAATAGTTGGCTTTTTTGATTTGATAGGAGCACATACCATACCGCTAGTGTTTCAGGGACTATTCTGCACATACAGAAGTATGGACAAGAGAAATAGGACATTGTTGATGATAGGTGCAGTTCGACTTTCCACATACCTCAGTCCGAACAGAAGTTGAACCCCCAATCCCCTGACCGACTATCTAGTGTGTCTGACTAATGATTATACGACCCAGAAGAACAGAAGAAGACTACCGCCGAGTCCCGACCTATCAGAGTCACGGAAGCATGCCTGCAAAGCGCAGTAGTGCAAACCCTTCCGCTCATTCACTCGTGAACAAAAACCACAGTGTTTTTTAGTTTTTTAGTTTTATTTTCAAATAAGTAATAAAAAAACAATTTCTTTATTTTTAATAGCGCAGTATTCCGAGCAAGCAAAGATGACGTTAAAGTTTAAACACCCTTCACTAGAATCAATATACTTCAACTTAACGCATCTAATTATTAGAATAACTATGCGGGAGCCCTCACCTTCTTTGAACTTCAAGTACTGGTGGTGGTGATGAGGATTAGGTGGTGAAGTGAAAAGCTCTTGTTGGCAGAAGGGCAATGGAATCTTCTGTCTGTAATTAGAAAAATGGTGTATGTTAAAAAGCAAGCATTCATCAGTTGTGCCAAAAAGTGTAGCATGAAATGGCTAAACATATAAAAGGTTAACGCCCTCCCCAAAACCGTCACTTTTTTTCATTCCCAATAATTAAATATTGGTTATGTATTAAATTTTCTTCCATTACGAGACGAAATAGGGGGTGGTGTATGGCATCTAAAAATATGACATGTTTTTTCTAGGCGTCTCAACATCGGATGCGGCACCAAACACCACCGGTGCCGGGGCCAGCAGCGCGGAGGCGTCCACTCCAGGGGGTAATGCGGCGGCACCACAAGTGCCACCAGGAGGAGCTGTGGGGGATGGCTCAGCAGCGGCGGACGGTGGTAAGGTATTATACTCCTTATTTATTGACATTTTAGAGTAGGCTCGCAAAGGAGTGTATGATGTACTGTACAGTAGACAGTACACAAGTACAATTACACTGTACTGTTAAGAACAGTTACTAATTTAGAACTACATTTGATTTTTGCCAATCACAGAGAAGACAGTCACCCTTGACTTAGCAATAGCATTAGCGTAGGTAGTTCTCGAGTAAGCAATGGCCCCCCTCTATTTGAATTCAACTCAGCTGGGAAACTTTTACCGTGAAGCCAAGTCATATCAGATGAACTTGAGGGATGTGATGAACGAAAAGGGAAAGAAGGGTGAAAGGAAGGACGAGCGAGTCGTAACATTTATGACTGTAAAGAATGATATGTGTTTTTGAATGCAGGCAGAGGTGGCTGATAGGAAGAAATCAGATGCATGGCTGCGTGAAGCAAGGATGGTTGGAGGAGAAAGAAAAGATGACTGCCTGTGTGGGTGAATCAGAAAATACATGTGTGGTGTGCATTGCAATATATCATTTGGGTGAAACTCAAATGCAAGTCAAGATGGTGGTTTACCAAATAAAATGAAAAGGGTGTTAGTTGGTTGTTGAGAAAAAGTAAAGTTGGTATAGTTGAGACATTAAGAAGAATGATAGACATTTACTTTGGAAGCCTGGATGGTATCTTCTTCCTCATAGATAGCAGGAATGTAGAGCAGACGTTCAGTGTTACTTTGAACAGCATGTCCGTGCCAGAGTAGCAAAGCAGAAGAAATCCAAATTCTAGAAGTTGTGATTGTTCAGAAATACTCCCTTGACTAACAGTACAGTAGTTTACTTTGCAAGCACAGCATATATTGTGTATGTATTGTATAGTTGACATTATATCAAGTCAAGTCCCTTCCTCCGGCAATTATGGGTCCCACACTCACTCCCTATGTTAATATTTTTCTTTCAGCAGTGTCATGGGTGGACTATCGCTGTTGTTCACTCAATCTATCAAAACAAAGCTCCTAAAGTCATCCATCAAATAAGCAAAGATCATGTGATCGGCAGGATATATGATCAGAAATGAATAATCTTCATTTTCCTTTTGTAGTAGTCAAGGCCGGAGGGGGTGGGAGGGTGTGCGAAGTATAAATTACATTGAGCAGTAGCCCTTGATGTAACCGAGTATGGCCAGTGCCACCCCTATAGAAAAGTAAGAGCTTCCCTATCCCCACCTGCATGTACTGCTTAAAGTAATGCGAGTCTGCATCATCATGGCTTGTGTCTGTTTTTCTTGGGTGCAAGCTGACTGAGCTGGCATTATGCCGGCTACTACAAGTTCACGTACAAGTAATTTATTTTGCAAAACAAGAGAAAAAAAGAAGACTGGTTGGGGGGGTGGGAACAGACTCTCAGAGTCAGGAACTGGGGGTAACGCAGGCTTTATTGTTTTTAGGAAGCGTCTCCGCTGGGTTACCCTCCGATAGTAGGTTAGGGCGAGTTCGGTCTCTGTCTCTGCGAGGGACTGTCTGTCCTTGTGTCTCTCTGCTCTGACTCCTCTCCTTTCCCGGGTACTTCTGGGACAGGTAGTCCGGTAGTCGGCCGTGTTGTCTTCCGATTCGGGGCCACGGTATGTGGAAAGAAAAGAGATGTAGGACAGACGTTAGTCCTTGTGCTTTGGTAGACAACGTTCAGGGATGGGGGTGAGGGTCACACGTGCACAGCAACAACAAAAAACGGTGTCCTGTGGTGTCGGTTCGGTGAATAGGGGGGGGGTAGTGCGGAGGAAAGCCGTGTGAGGTTTCAGGGAGGTTTAGCCCATCTACGTCCCACCCAGCCCGCAAAGCGTGACCGTACCTGCGAGAGCCACACTTCCCTTGAAGTGTGGCTGGGCGAAGCGCCTTCTCGTTGGCCTCCTGGCTTGTCGCTGTAGTCGTCTGCTCTCTCTCTCGGCGTGCCTCCTGTTGCCTCCTCCTCCTCGAGGTTTCGGGCTCCTCCGGCGTCACCGCTGCCTGCTCCAGACTCTCCTCCGGTTGTCCTCTCCTTCTCTGGTCCAATACCCCACTCCGCTCCGTCGCTCTCCTCGTCTCTCCAACTATCTCCTCCGCCTCCGGGTATGAACACACCTGTGAGTGTTCACGACTGGGTTTTACCTTGAACTCGTGGGCGTGGTTTGGCTCGAGTTCTGCCCAGTTAAAGAAACAGTGTTTGTCCGGGAAGCCCGTCTCGGGTCTGTGGGGAATGTCTTCGCCTTATTTCCAATTTTCCGGTTGCTGGTTAGAAAGGGGTGAAAGTAATAGCGAGTCGTTTAAGGGTGGTTGTGTAATGTCTTGTCGCACAGGGTCATCCGGGTCCCCCTCGTCACACTGGCGTACTCTCTGACTATGTAGTGAGTCCATAGTGCTGCTAGTAGAATTTCTGAAACTCCCACTAATGTTACAGGCCTACAAAGACGGTGGAAAGATACTTGCCAAAATGTTATACTGTGCTTGCAAGTTGCTAGTGTTACTGTGAGACAACTTTCTGTTGAATTATTTTGTGTTGATGTCAAAGAGTATTGGTTACAGTATTTTTCTTTCTTCCTTCATATAGATGCTCCACAAAAGCTAACCAGGAAGGAGATGGCTGTCCGGGCCAGGGCCCGGAAGCTGGAGGCCATTTGTGCTGAATATCGGCGACTGTGGGCTTGGGAGCAGGAGGAGGAGGCGGCAACACCTGCAGCCTCCTCCAGTGCCCCCGGGTCCACCAGCCTCCAGTTGTACGGCTCCGTGGCCCGACAGCCTCCTGCCACGCCGTGCAGCAGCAAGTAAAACACCAGCTGCCCCCCCCAGAGCCTGGATGACACATCAGCGCCACCTCCGCAGGAGAGTGGAATCCGTGGAGCGCGTGGTAGAGAAGCTCCAGCTCCGGGACCTCCGCAAAGAGATGCGGGACCCCCTGTCCACAGGACACCGCCGGAAGAAGTGACTGTCCCTTGCCCCTTTTTTAAAGACTGTTGGGGGGTGGGAATTGGGCGTTTGGGATTCAAAGGGAGTTTTGAAGGACATTTGGACATTGGTTGGAGTTAGGGAGGGGGTGAGTTGGGTCTTTTGAATACTTTATTTTTGTTAGGGAAAATATATTTATTTATTTTACATACTTAAACATAGTATACGCGTTCATATTATTTTGTGTGATGGTGGGCGGGGGTTACTGTACGTTTGGTTTCCTCAAACTTACCAGCATGAATTATCTAAACGTCCAAAAATTTACAAAAGTGCCACTAACTGAATTCAATTGCCCTACTAGTACTACTGTCAGTCTCTCCTCTCCTCCGAGTCCTAGCCCATTATTTTACCTCCCCAAAATGCTTATCTTACCTGTGATTCGTGTTTGAGAATAGGGTTAGGCACAGGGCTGGCTGCATGGCAAATGGCGATTAAGGTTGGGTATGGAATCCTGGACGGATGAAATGTCATCATTGTGCTGGTAGTAGTGGTACACACTTGCAGTAGCAGCATATGAAAAAAAGGAAATGAAACATTGAGTGGCCTGAGCGTAGCATTAAAACAGTGCGATAGATAGTACGGTAGAGAACAGTGCCATAAATTGTAGCCTAAGCAGTGCTAAAGTATTCAAAATATAAGTACTAGTTGCGTGGAGTATGGCTACTGTAAGAAATAGTATTGGGACACAGCAGCGTAAGCATTAAGCATTCGATTCGTCACGTGTAGGAGGAGGATATTGTTGATCAATCCACAATGGCTCACATGAAATTCTGATTTGAATGATTTTTCTGTTGCTTTGACCTTATCCTCCCCAGCAAGTGTGTGGAATTATTGTTGTCATTTAGTCACACCTCAATGAAAACCACACAGCCTGGGGGAAGAGGGTTAGGGTTTGAAAATTAGATGGGAATGGGGGTTTGTGGGAAGGTTTTATGGAGAGAGGAAAAAAAACAGCATGGACAAACAACAAATGAAGATAAACAAATCTTTGGATACAAAGATATCCATAAATCTTTTAAGGGACATAAAGGAAGTGCATGCACTACTGCATGCATGAAGTTGTTTGCTAAATGGATGGTTAGGTTACTGAAAACTAAGTAGTACTTTCTACAACTTACTAACTATGAAGAAACAATGTGACAGTACAGGGCTGCAGTAATTACGCAATTTCCCTTGCCTATCTGCCCTCAGAGAGAATAAAAACTTAGTACATTAAATTAGTTTTAAAAATAGCAAAGAAAAACGTATGCAATGGCTGGAGAGATGAATTTGAAGCAGAGAGCAAACAAATGCACAGAGGCACACTCATAGAAGTTCACAACAATAACATTATTTAAAAGATAAGGAGAAGTGAAGAGGATACTGTAACTGTATGTTGTAGTTGTCCTGTTGAATTTGGGAAGTTGCATGCATCCAGAGCAGACTTGAGTTACATTTAATGTGTAAAAGATTAAATAATAACAGAAGACATATGATTCATTTCATGCACAACAACCAAACAGCAATTGCTTTCATCAGAGCCAGACAGCCATTGCTATCCACTGCATGCCATGCCATCTTCTCATTATTCATTACCTGTTTCACTTTTTGTCCGCATCTTGTTCTTAAAGGCCCACAGGGCAGCCTCTCCTGTCAATTTCAGAAGTAACTGTCAGCAATCAGCATGTAGTCAGTAATTCCAGTCCCACTTGAGGGGACTCGTCTACGAAGCCAAAGTTTCTTGATTCTGTGTAATCCAGCCATCTGCCTTGAGGGAAATGGATAGGGGGAGTCTGGAGGAGGAGGATAGAGGAACATGACTGAGTTGTGAACTCGTGAACCTCAGGAATGCAGACAGCGGCACCTTCATATCAATAAGGAAATAAGGTGAAGACAGTGCTGCTGATGGATTTGTTGTGATTAGGTGATTAGAGTTTTGTTGTGGTAAAAGTTGCAAAACAAAGAAAGACACACAGGAATAAAAGTGAATAAGGACGAGAAAAAAAAGGAAGTCATTTTCAGGCCTCGGTGTCGGGGAAGTAGAGCTCGTCCTCAAACTCTGTGAATTGAGATGGGAGTAGGTCAGCTAACAGAGAAGAACTTCAGTCACCTAAGTCGGTGTCCTCTTCTTCCTGCGTGCATTCACGTATTTTGTAATCTGGTGGTATGAAGTGCTGATTCATCTTGATCATTGTTAACCTCTCCACATTTGTGGGCGAGAGGCGGGTCCTTTTTGAAGTTACAATGGCACCAGCAGCACTGAAAACACATTCAGAAGACACGCTTGCGAGTGGGCAAGACAAATAATTTAGAGCCAGGTTGGTGATCAGTGGCCATTGACCCCTTTTCCCATACCAATACAGCAATAGGTTCTGATTAACGAAGACCTCTGTTGGGTCATCCAGATAGGTCTGCACCATCCACTCAGGGTTCTCCAGGGGTGCTCCACTTTGCGTACCATCTGTGGCCAATGCATCACTGGAACGAGCAAACCCTTGATGAGTTAGCCAATCCGCTTCCGACAATATTATGGCTGGGCCTGGTGCAGGTGAGGATAATGATACGGTTGCTAGTGTTGGTAATGGCTGTGAGGGAAAGTGACTGCCTACGGCCACAGAAGTGGACCTTGACGCCGGATGGCCTGCTGATTCAGTAGTACTTCTGCCGGGTCCTTCAATTTCCTGCCGCTCTTTTTCGAACCGAGTGGCTGACAGAGCTAGCCAATGTTTGTACTTTGAAACATCTGCTTCATTAACAGGAATGAATGCTTTGCTGGCCACTACCTTTTTGTACCGTGGATCCAGAATAGTGGCACAAGTGTAATGTTGTTCTGTATGTATTTTTTTAAGCCTTTCGTTGTCAACTAGGCGGGTTAATAAGCTCACAGCCAACTGATATGCGTCTTGCTTGTCAGTATCACCTTTGAACGTGGAAGACACCGCCTTCAGTTGGTGCTCTAGCATGTGCAACAATGGGATAGCTTTGCCCAAAGTACAGTCCTCCCTGCTGACGTCACGCGTGAAGACCTCAAAAGGACGAAGCATGTCTGTCAGGCTTTTAACTAGGTCCCATTCCTCCAACTCTAGCCTCATGTCTTTCATAGTAGTACCCAGTGCAAAGACATACTCATTGGTTACCAAGCACTGCTCAGACAGACGCTCAAGCATGTAGAAGGTTGAGTTCCAACGTGTTACCAACTCCTGGAGGAGTCCTCTGACTGGCACTCTACGGTCACGTTGATTGTTCCTCAGATGCTTCCGGGCCTTAAAAAAATGGCTGAAATGTGTGCAGATTCTTCAGCAGGTGGTCAGTAACTTGCTGACTTTGTTTTCTTTTTTCAAGAAATGTTGAACAACAATGTTAATACTGTGCGCCAAACATGGCACTCTGAAATAGCCACCATCATTCATGGCCCTAACTATATTACTGCCATTAACCGTGGAAACATAACCAATCATGCGGTTTCTTGGATGCAGCCATTCAAAGACCTTACTGTTAAACTCCTCCAAAATGTTTACTGCAGTATGAGATTTCTCCATGGCAAACATGGCTACTGTTGCATGAGTCCAAGTAGCTTGAAAAACTGTGTCTGTGTCAACACCTGCATATAACTTGTCTCTAACCCCTGCAAAAGAGACCCAGTGTGCAATGATGCACATGTAATCAAGGGCTTGGCAACTGGTCCACGTCTGTTGTCAGGTGGATAGTGTAAACAGCACTCTTCTGCAAAGCTGCCCCAATCACCTCTAGCACATCTTGATGTAGTGATGCAACCGCAACTCTGGCAAAATAGGACCGGCTAGGAACCTTCCATTTAGGGCAGACTGTAGCCACAAATTCTAGAAAACCCACCCCTTCCACGAAAGAAAAAGGGAGAAGGTCCAGCGTTAACATTTTAGCCAGCATTGCATTATAAAGATGTGCCGTTGGGTGGTTGCGTTCAAATGGCGCATCCAACCAAAACATGCTTTTAATGGTGGTCTGGACCGTTTTCATACGTGATGATGATGATGCAGACTTCTTCAACCCAGTTAGGCTCATTGATGTACTTTTTTGCATTGGTCTCCCTCCCAGACTCTTAGTGTGCCTCATACATGTTGCTGGGGTAGAGGGTGTGGACGCTACCACTGCAGTGCTGCTGCCAGGGGTACTGGGTGTACCAGAAAAAATGTCTGTCGCTTCTTCACTTCCCCCCTGCACGATCAGCCCCTCGTCATCATCAGATGCAATATGAATGGATATATTTGGATTTGTTGTACTTTTGGATTCACGGATCTTCCTTAGGTGCGCCTCCCCATTGATAGTGTGGTGTGGTGTTTTTGGAGATGACCTCTCTGGCCTCCGGTACCATAGTTGGTACCAAGCTTACCCCGACTAACTACAGTTTTACAAATCGAACAACCAACCATGTTTTCCGCCTTTTTTGCTAACACTAAAGAAGTCCCAAACTGGGACTGGAGATGTCTGCTGGTGGTGGAGGTGCTACATGAAGTGGGGGATGGGCGTTGCTAAATTTGTCTCTGTTGTGCACTTACAGCACCACTACTTGAGGTAATGGAGGTCGAGCTGGATGGAGGTCCCTGCCGGCCCTTCTGACGAGAAAATATGGAAGCTGTAGGTCGTGTTGGTGTAGTAGTTAACTGCATTGGTGGTGGTACCAGTGCCACGCCGCCCACATTCCGCTCAGCAGCCATTTGGGATAGGGTCAAAATGTCTGTCTGCTGCATGCCCGCTGGGGCTGGAGTGACGGCTGTGATGACTGGGTCATCGTCAGACTGTTCATCAGCAGCAGAATACACCACTTCTTGTTCGTCGTCATCACCCATAAGTGAAAGCCTTGCGGGAGCCTTCCTTTTAGGCTTAGCTACCTTTGTCGGCTCATGGCGTGCCTCACTCTCAGACTGCATTGGTGGGTTCCAATCAACATCAAGATCATCAGAAGGAAGGGGGCTTGAAGAAGAACTTGTAGTAGCCCTCCTTGACCTTTTTAGGTCGAAGCCTGCATTGCAGCACATGCGCTGCTGCAGGCAAAGAGATATTGTGAGTAGGGGATTTCAGTATGGCGTGAAGCCATGCCCCTTTTTTCCATTGGCAGGCCTCTCGAAACGGAAGCCTGCCATTGGAAAAAGCTCCTGTTTAGCAGATTTGTCTGCTCTGGATCCCGCCTCTCGAGGACTCCATGACCTGCCTTACGGTAGCACGACAATATTTTTAGAAATATTGCCTTGGCAACCATGAGGCAGGTCAGGGAGTCCTGGAGGGGCGGGATTCAGTATCCTGTTCCCGCTCCTTTTTTTATTTTCTGTGCGTGCGCTTTTTGTCATTGTTGCCTCGTTCTCCTTGCTGGAAGGAGGCATTGCAGTGGATTGACCCTCCTTGTTTAGGACGCACTGAGGTAAGCATTTTAAACTAGGCTTTTAAACCTGTCTGCGGTGTTAGTTAATCAAATAAATTGGGGGGAGGGGGGTGTTCAAAATAATGTAATGCCTTCGTACCCCTGAACAGAGCGCAGTGTAGCTGCAGAACGGCACTGCCAGTTGCTTCCTGTGCCGCTGTGTCCCAAGGGGACTCGGGGGGCTCCTCTTGTTAATGTTAGAATCGCAGGGGAGAGCGGTTTACCCCCTCGCCGCGAGCCCTCTGCTGTCGAGTTTAGAAGGGGCAGATGGATGATATTTAGTCAGTCTTCCAGATCCCGGCCTGCTCTTCATTGACAAGGCCGCGAGGACGCCGTTCCCGCCACTCCCTCGCCGCCGCCGACTGAAAGGAGCAGCACTGTGTGCAGAGTCAATAATTGTCGGACATGAGGGCTGACAAAAGAGCGGGGCTGGGCCTCTAACACAGGGCGGCGGGGTCTGTTGACCACCATGGTCTGGGGACTGGCCTGTGCGTCCCCGCAGGACGGGGAGTGGGCAGACCTCCCGTGGTGACAACCGCATAGCGCCACGTCACGACGGTTACAATCGGCTCTCCGGACAACTCGATTAACAGATGTGAGCAGCTAGCTACCTTGGATCGCGGCACATATGTCACATAAATAGCTTTAGGGCAGTAGCAGATGGGGTGAACGGG
The DNA here is from genome assembly GCF_964261635.1 of Lissotriton helveticus. Taxonomy (NCBI): domain Eukaryota; kingdom Metazoa; phylum Chordata; class Amphibia; order Caudata; family Salamandridae; genus Lissotriton; species Lissotriton helveticus. The sequence goes on along the minus strand of NC_136061.1, from coordinate 217,812,554 downwards.
AGGTGGGCGGTTCAGCCTTTAATGTAAACGGGAGCGGTCCGGAAGCTAGCGCTGGCTCGTGCAGAACTTTCGTCCCCTGCAAGGGAATGATGGTGAAATACAGTTCTGTGGAATTATTCGGGAAAAGTATGTTTACTTGCCAGTATATTATATTGACCAGACCTGCTGATTGATAAGAATCCAAAGTCGCTGGTTTCCCGGGAATGGACGGGGACTAATGTAGCTATTGTAGTGTAGGCTCTTGAATGAAGGGCCAAGTCCCCAGGGTGGACACCAGGCTGAAAGATGCTGCGACCAGTGAGAGGTGTGCCGCCGATTACGCAGAATTGCAAGTCCCGCATGCGCTACAGCGAGGCATTCGTGGCTGAGGGGCAGTGGTCAGGATGATTAATGCATTATATTTTTAAACGCAGATGTAAATGATATAACTGCAATGTGCCTTAGAGTGTGTAGACTGCAGCAATTTTGTCTGTTTTCATATGTAGGGACATTTGAACCTGCAAAATTGGATAGGGTGGAGGAGACTGAATCGTTGCTATCATGTTGTAATGAAATTGCTCGTACAAGTTGTAAATATGTACTTCACCCATTTGAATGCGAACAGTAGATGCAGTTTGCCTCCGAACGGGATCGTTTGCTTGCTTGACTTACTAAAATTCAATAAAAAGTATCGTAGAAAACCCCCCAATAGCCATTAACCTCACGAAAAAAATTCTGTTGTATTTCATAAAGGCCTTCCTAGATATATATTTTTTCCGAATATTTGGTTTGCCAGCACATTTCCTCAGGTGTTGTGGGCCCCAATAAACTTGTGTTTAGTGCTCGTTGGTAGCGTCCATTCGCAAAGAGGGTGGTACAGAGTTCACGCGCACGCATTCCATCCCCCTCCCAGTTCCTGCAGTGATTTCACCCGGCTCGAACGCCACCGATCTCGTTAGGGCACCCTCCCTGACCCGTGTGTTTATCGCTACATTAGTCTCTGCATCTTTACTCTTCTCTACGGATTTGCAGCTGCAGCCAAAGCGCTATTTTAACAGAATTGTAGCCCATCATTCTCTACAAAGAAAACCCCACATTCAACTCCGGTATGACTCCCAGCCTCCAACCTATCCCTGTCAGCAAAAAGTTCGTGGCATAGACCTTATTTGTTTGTCTGGTGGTTCGGTTATCCACCTTTTGGCGACAGCGCTGTACCTAACACTGATAGCCAGCCCCATTGTTTACCAGTGCCCCTGCTGCTAAGCGGATACGCATCTCTGTTAGTGTATAACTCCTGCGGTGATGCATTGTACTTGGATTCCAGGAGTATAACCTACGCCGTGCAACCCTATCCCACTTGAAATATACATATTTGGTGGCATAATCGTTGAATCAGTTTATCTTGGTGCATGTTCCTCTTTGTTCCTCTGTGCTAGCTGAGTCATGGTGATGCTTACCTTACTGTCATAAATAAATCCTATCTGCTACTTTGGCTTCCACATTTTAGTAGTAAAGCTCTGCTTCTTTTACCGGTAGGTGGTTTAATTTACACTAATACTGTGTAGTTATTCAGATCTCTTCTCTGTTATCCTAGATCTCCAACTAGCCTTTGTTCTTGTAATTTTAAGTGGTGTAGGTCTCTTTCTCCTCACTGTGATGGTGCAAGCCTTTTTAATTTTGTAGGCCCCAAGCCCCTACATTGTACTCCACCTTCTTTTTATGCGTGCCAGCAGCCCATGATGGAGGCAAGTCTTACTTGTGCTGTGTGCCTTGGACTTTTTGAGGAGCCAGTGACACTGCCTTTGTGTTCACACTATTTCTGCTGGCGTTGTGTGCAGGGGTGTACCTCCTCACCCCCATCGCTTCCACAGCAACTTTGCTGCCCACTCTGTCGCAAAGTAAGCTCTGTCCCAGGTGGTGCCACTCGCCTACCTGTCAATACCACTCTGGCAGAGGTGGTGAAGCTTCTGCGGTCTGCACCATGCAAGGAAAAAGAGGACTTGGTAGTGGGTGCTGGGCCTTGCTTGCTGCATTCAGGGAGACAGCTGCTGCTGTATTGCCGCATGTGCCACAAGGGAGTATGTGGCCAATGTGTGTCTGAACACCACCAAGGGCCATTCCACAGAATCAATCTCATAGACATCACCTACCAGGAGGAAAAGGTAAGTTGTGGCTGATTGTTAGCGTGTTCGGACCCCTGAGGCGGAAGCCGGGGGCTGTTTGTTTTTAACGGTGTGCATTCTTATTTTGTTTAACCTGTGTTACCTTAGAACACCTTTTATCATCACCACTCCAGCCATTTTCTCCCGCACCCGATCCCGCCCCCAGCGCAGCAGATTGAGTGTTGACGCTGTGGGAGGCAGGGCTCTAGGACGCCATATTGGGGGGATTGAGGGTAGCGCTCCAGCTGTTGGACGCCTCCCGCCTGCCCAGGTATAAAAACTCCCACAAAGGCGCGAGCGCGCTGATTGTTAGCGTGTTCGGACCCCTGAGGCGGAAGCCGGGGGCTGTTTGTTTTTAACGGTGTGCATTCTTATTTTGTTTAACCTGTGTTACCTTAGAAAACCTTTTATCATCACCACTCCAGCCATTTTCTCCCGCACCCAATCCAGCCCACAGCGCAGCAGATTGAGTGTTGACGCTGTGGGAGGCAGGGCTCTAGGACGCCATATTGGGGGGATTGAGGGTAGCGCTCGAGCTGTTGGACGCCTCCCACCCGCCTCTAAACCGAATAAAAGGATGTTGCCATCCCGTCCGCGCAGCGGGCGCGCCAAAGGCAAGCCCGTCTGCGACCGGACGGGACCAGGGGCCATAACCCCTGCCCGTTTATCAGGCCATGTAAGGGGATACAGCTCCAGCGAGCTGCTCAGTCTGAGACCTCCTGCAAAGGCACTATGCAACCACTTCTATCACCCTTTGAATCTGCCCCCCCAATGTCAGCACTGTCACTCCCATATCAAAGTCACTTCCACTATTAGGACCCAGCATATTTTTAGGATGTTTCTTATCAATTGTAGGTCCTTACCTAAGCACCAAACAGAACTATCCTTGCTATTTGACGAGCTTAACCCGGATATAGTCTTTCTCACTGAGACATGGTTAACCCTGTCCTCGGAGCCCGATATAATACAAGCATTGCCACAAGGATACCAAATAGCAAGGACAGACCGCTTATCTGGGAAAGGTGGTGGCTTAGCAATAATATTCAAAGATAACTATTCCTGCCGCTGCTCTCCCACCCCTTTCGTGGACTGTGAAAGTATGTCTCTCAGTCTGGAGCTTTCACCAAATATAAACTTCTCCGGAGCATTGATCTACCGCCCCCCAGGCTCGGTTAGACAGTTTGTAGACTCTTTGCCCTCAGTAGTTGCAGACCTTGCTGCCACCTCTGCCAACTTTACACTGTTGGGCGATTTCAACATGCATTTTGAGGATACTGGTGACCATACGGCCCAAGAGCTAATTGCCGACTTGTCCGCATTACAGTTATCTCAGCTTGTCCTATTACCCACACATATGAAAGGGCATTTGCTGGATCCTGTATTTAGTAATTGCCCCGATCTGGAGGCAGAACACCCCATTGCTCTCCCGTGGATGGACCACCGGCTAGTCCCGCTAACTTGGCACATTCACAAACCCCCCGCTCTCATGACAGGATTACGGGACGCACGAAACTGGTCCAAACTCTCAATAGATAAGTGGGCTGACGAGCTACAAGCCACAACACCATCCATTAACGCAGATCCCTTGGTAGCCAACGACAAATTTAACAATTGGATAACCAGAGCACTGAACATCATACTCCCTGTTAAGACAACCCGGGCAAAAAGATCCAGGATCTCGGCCCCCTGGTATTCTGAGGAGCTTAGGGAGATTAAACGCAAGTGCAAAAGGCTAGAGAGGAAATGGCGTCTGGGCTATACTGACCCAGATAAAACTTTGTATAGGAAATCCATTAGAGATTACAAGACGGAGATTAAGAAAGTACAAGCCCGGTACTATACACAAAAGATCTCTGAAGCCACCTCCAACTCTAAGGAGATCTATCGGATTGTAAAAAGTCTCACTACACTCCCCCAGCCCCCTATAACTAGTGTTGACTTACAAGCCCGATGTAATGATCTAGCTGACTTTTTCTATAATAAAGTGGATCTTATCTACTCGTCCTTCTCAACCACCCGCCCAAACACTTCAGTAGACATCTTGGCGTACCCCAAGCACGATATAATAGACAATTTGGCACCTGTGCTGGATGAGTTCCCTTTGTTGCACTCGGACCTACTGGCCACCTTTATGGTGCAGGTTAAATCGGGCTCTCCCAGTGATCCTGCCCCCCCCCCCGAGCTTTCTAATGACTGTCAGCCACACCATCCTTCCTGTTATGTTGGAGGTACTCAATACCTCAATTTCCACTAACACAGTTCCACCAGCATGGAAAGAAGCTAGGGTGAGGGCACTCGTTAAGAAACCCAATATGGACATTAACAACTTCAGTAATTACCGTCCCATTTCCCTGCTCCCTTGGGTCAGCAAGATACTGGAAAAATACATCAACAGTCTTCTGACTAATTTTCTAGAAAATAATCAGCTGCTTGATCCCTCACAAACTGGTTTCCGCCCCAAACATGGGACAGCATCTGCCTTGTTAGCAGTTCTGGAGGAAACAAGAGGCATCTTGGATCGGGGAGGATCGGTGACAGTCATCCTCCTCGATCTGAGTTCCGCTTTTGACACTGTGAACCATGAAATCTTATTGCAGCGTCTTCATGAGATCGGGATTCAAGGAAGAGCGTTGAAATGGCTCAGGTCATTCCTGACCGATAGAAATTTTCAGGTCTTCGAGGGAAACACCATCTCCACTAGCAGACCTCTAGGCTGTGGAGTCCCGCAGGGCTCCTCGCTTAGCCCGACGTTGTTTAACGTCTATATGAGGCCGCTGGCGGGGATCGTCCGTCCATATGGTATTAAGATCGTTACCTATGCGGACGATACCCAGCTGGTGGTCTCTCTGACGCGGGCTGAGGGTCCTGCGGCCATGGTGGATCTGGTGGGCTGCTTGAGTGAAGTCAACAGCTGGATGACCCGGTCTTGTCTCAAACTCAATGGGGACAAGACAGAGGTTATGCTGTTGGGACGCTCGGCTCCGTCTTCGGTGGGCCCGGTTTGGCCAGCTTGCCTGGGTCCCCCTCCAGTCCCCAAGGAGGCTATTAAGAGCTTAGGCATTTGGCTGGATAGGTCCCTAACGTTGGACTACCAAGCTGTCAAACTATCCGCCACCTGCTTTGGCCTCATTAGAATGCTGAGGAGGCTTCTCCCCTTATTACCATTCGAGGCTAAACAAATTGTCGTACAGGGACTGATCCTCTCTAGACTTGATTTTGGAAATGCACTTTATCTGGGAGCCCCTGATTTCACATTGCGGAAACTACAAGTGATCCAAAACTGTGCGGCCCGGACCCTACTTCAAATTCCTTGCAGGTCTTCTGCTAAATCCGGACTAATCAGATTGCACTGGCTCCCTGTCAGGGACAGGATTAGTTTCAAGTCTCTCTGTATTGCCCATCAGTCATTCTGGGAAACCGGCCCAGCGATTAACCGTCCCTTAATCACCCCCTACCTACCTAGCAGACAGCTACGTTCCGCTAACGCGTTTCTTGCTGTCGTGCCTAAGGTCAAACGGACCAGATCAGGAGGTCGTTCTTTTACCCTGAATGTGGCCAGGCTGTGGAACAGTCTACCCCTCCACTTAAGGTCCAATTCAGATCTTACTTCCTTTAGGAAGCATCTGAAAACTTTTTTGTTCAATAAATAGGTCGCTTCACCCTCTGTGTCACTCGTCCTTCTGTCCTAACACTTTCCAGTCACAGCGCTTGGACGCCTCCGGGCAGCTATCTGTGCTCTACAAACACATTTTCATTTCATTTCAATGTAAAAGGTCCTTAAAACAACATCTAGATGGAGACTGGGTTTGTGATCAGTTGTAGACGGCGTGGCAGTATGCTATTTCAAATCTGTTCAATGATTTTTACAATCATAAATACTAAGTTATGGTGTGGCTGATAACCTAAATTGTACTCAGTTGCCTTTGATTAGATGTCTGCACATACTTTGTGGAAATTAGATCTCACAGTATTGGTCTAAGCAAGATGGACAAGATTTTTAGTGAGCAAAACATTGTTAGACTAAGCAGGATAGCCAGAAATTTCCTGAGCAAAACATCCAAACTCCCAGCAGGGTTAGAGGAAGTTTATACTTGCATTCAAAACTTCCTTTTCAAGTATGCATACTCTGGCACCTTTCAAAAGATGATTATTCTTATTTTGGCATTCAAAAATAAACCTGCACTGCTTTGTCTCTACATTTAGTCAAGTTTCTTACATAAAGAATGTGTATATCTGTGTCTTCCAGGTAAGACCCCCTATATAGATTAATTTATATAGATTTAATTTTCGTCTTTTGCTTGCTTAGTGTCCTATCCAATTCAGGGGATATTTTAATAGAAGCAACCACCTCTTCCTCCTCTTTTCTGTCCCCTATGACATAGATTTTTAGTCCGAATTCCACGAAGACCCCAGGCTTGGTGGACTGTTGCTAGGCAGCATGAACAATATGGTTAGGACTGCGAGACAGTTATTGGTGTCCGTCATTGACCATATGTGGAGCTTTGACCTGCTTGGTGTAACCAATAGCATATATGGGGCCAGATGTACAACCCTTTTTTGCAGTCACAAACGGGAGATCCTCCCATTTGCGACCGCAAAAAAGGGTAATGGCATGCACAAATGCTATTTTGCGAGTCACTAACTCGCAAATTAGCGTTTGCAACTCCTGCTATTAGGAAGGGGCGTCCCTTCCTAATAGCGAGCCACCATGCAATGTTCAATTGTTTTAAGACTGCATTTGTGGCCGCAAAACACTCGCAGTTTACACCTACTTCAAGTAGGTGGTAAACCACTTGCAAACGAGAAGGGGCCCCGAGGGGACCTCTTCCCCTTTGTGAGTATGTGAGAAAATATTTTTAAGAGCAGGCTGTGGTCCCAGGGACCACTTCCTGCCCTTAAAACAAGCATTTGCAATGCAATAGGTCTCGCAATTGTGAGAGTCTGAGCTATTGGCATTGTAAATGGTAATGCCTTTTATTTGCGACTTGGTTTTCAAAACATAAATAAAAGGCATTGTCATTTACAATGCCAATAGCTTAAACTCTCGCAAATGCGAGACCTATTGCATTGCAAATGCTTGTTCTTGCTGGGGATCTGGAAGACATTGGATCATCATCAGGAGGAGTGGCTTCCTCGGATGATACCTCCGCTTGAATCTCGATTTCCTGATGTGTCCCTACTTCTGGAGGAACAAGCATTGTGGGCAGTTGTGCCACTCCATACGCCTCTAGTTGTGCCGCTCCATGCGCCTCTAGTTGCGCCTCTATATGCGCCTCTCCTCGCGCCTCTCCATGTGCCTCTCCATGCGCCTCTCCTTGCGCCTCTCCTTGCGCCTCTACTTGCGCCCCCCCTTGCGCATGTACTTGCGCTTGTACTAGTTGCACCTGTGGTTGTCGTTGCGGCAGTGGTTGTTGAACACTCGTCAGATGAGTTACACCCTGCGTTGATTGGATGCTACTTTCTTGCGATGAGCCAACATCACTGGTCGATGGTGATTGAGCAATTAAAGTGGCTGCCTCTGCAGCACTCGTGGCCTTGGACCTAACTTGGCGTGTTGGCACCGAGCCCAATGAAGCGGAGGTGCTGCTCCCAGCTTGGTCCCCGGCAGATCCCGCTGCTGCAGGCGTAGTTTTTTTTCCCCAAGAAAAGTGTCTGTGGGCACACCAGTCTCCTTGGTAAGTGGCGCCACTTGCTTCTTCTGCTCCTTCTTACTGGCAGTGGCACTGGCAACTTTCTTGGTAGAGGAACTACGGCCACCTTTCTTTGGGCCCATCTTCTTCAGATGTCAGAACAGCAGGCCGCAGTTGCACGAGTTTCAGAGTTGTCTGTGGCCACACGTGACGTTGTGCTACATACACCGCAGCAGGACTTCTTCCTGGAACTGATGATGAACGATGACTGATTTGTGGTTCTTTTGTGCACCTAAAAGCAAAGGAAGCCAGAGGAACATCAGTTAAATAAATGTTGCATATGTCGTGCTTCAATTAATATTTGCAACTAGACATTTATTTTTACAACACACCCAAAAACGGAAAGACACAAAATAAAAATTGCAATTCTAATCAAAAATGGATGTTTACATTAATAGAAGAGAGACCACACAGAGAGAGTTGTTTTATGCACTACTGAGTACCCCAGGGCATAATGAATGAAAGCAAGACAAACTGGGTGCAGGCCTGAGCACACTGCCTGGCTCCAAAATGGCCCCTTGACACCCACCCACATGGCCAGGCCCTGCCTGTACCAGGCCTCAAAATGGCCCCCACCCACATGGCCAGGTCCCAACACCACCCCAAAAAGTTGAAAAACACACAAAAATCACCACAATCCAATGCCATCCATGCCCTCAATGATGGTTAAATTCAAGACACCCCACACAAAGACTTGGTCCATGCACCACTGAGTACCCCTGGGCATAACGGATGAGGGCAGGCCAAACTGGGTGCAGGCCTGAGCACACTGCCTGGCTTCAAAATGGCCCCTTGACCCCCACACACATGGCCAGGCCCTGCCTGTACCAGGCCTCAAAATGGCCCCCTCCCACATGGCCTGGCCCCAACACCACCCATGCACTACCCCTGGGCCTACTAGCTAGTGTGGCTTTACAGGCACCCCAAAATTTTAAAAAAAAATCCACATATAACAGTGAGCTAAAATTCCATGGCATAAATGAGATTTAAGTTCAACAAAACTCACAGAAACAGTTGTATCATGCACCCATGACTAACCCTGGGCCTACTGGATACTGTGGCTACCCACAATATATATTTTTAAATTTGTGAAAAAGTTTTAAAATTGTAGTTGCAGCAACTGCAATGCCCCAAACAAGCAACACCAACTTACTTGTAAAATCTCAAATCCAAAAGTGATCCAAAGTCCAAAAAGTCCTCAAATACAAATATCCAGCAGCAGCCACAAAAAGCAATCCTTCCAGCTCCAGATCCAAATGAAAAGTGACCAGGACATGGACAAAGCACTGGGAGGAGCCTGCTGGACAGGAACAGGAAGTTGGAGACTCTGGGGCACTTCCTTCCTCCCACCCCCTCCACCCCAAAAAAATTGACTCCTTGCACAAATAAGTGCAGCCAAATGTCAATCTGAGGAGTTATTCTGATCAAAATCATCATTTTCAGAAGGTTTATGCTGCCTGCGGTGAATTTCTTGTGCAGAATTGCAATTTTTGCAAGTTCGGGAAAGCGAGCTGTTCAAATCTCCCGCCGGAAGTCAGCTGCGCGCCGCATCTATGTGTTCGCAATTGTTTACTCCCGCGATGCGTGATCGCTGGCCCTTATGAAATACTCGCGTTGTCAAACTCTTGCTGTGCAAGATGGGGAGCCGCGATGACGTACTCGCGGTCAAAAAACTCTCATGCAATCACGCAGCAAGATCCAAAATGGCGCAGGGCACGCAAACCGGGAGGAAAAACAACTCTGCGAACTCAGAATCACGGTAAGTCAACGACACGCGCGCGAGATTGTATTTTTGAAGCGAGACCAAGCAAAAAAATCCGCCAGCTTGCGAATTGCGGATTTTTTGACAAATTCGCGCAACTCGCGGACCGCAAAATTGCCACAAATCTGCAAATTCCGCAAACGGAACGGATTTTCAGCCCATAGTTAATGTCAAGACGACAGTGTTTATGTTCAGAATCCATATTTTTCAAAACATATGTAAAGGTGATATTTGAATGATAAATCATGCAGCATTTGGAGACTTATTGCTAATAATATTATCTTGCGATTATTGTCTTGGTGCCAGGGGCATTTCAGATGTGTTCTGCATTGCAATTATTGACGTATTCCAAATTGACAAAGCCCTTTTTACATTACTGCTGGCAGTCCTGCACTGAGATGATCCCTGAAGGTAACCTTGCAAAGAGAAATCACTAATATAATCTTTTCTGATGTGTACAACACTGATAATATTAGTAACTCTGCATGAGTTTATTGAACATAAGTAGCTGCTATTACTGTGAAGTTTGGAGAGTCCTGATCCAGATTGTGGAAGTTCAGCGGTAGGTGCAAGAGTCCTGCACAGCAAACTCTTGGATCTCATTTTTATACAAAACTACAACTCTTGCACGTGTACTCTGTGAAGTAGATTGCGGCAGTTGTTCGTCACCTGCTTTATGTCTCCACCATTCGACCACAAGAAAGGGATAATCTCTCTGCAGGAGAGGCGCTGGGGGGAAGAGACAACTGGACACCCAAGAGGGCAGAACCGCTGTGGCTCTTGACGCAGACAAGAAACAGGATACTGGAGCTAGTACACAAACAACAATATATGAGAGCTCCCTCATGACCTATATTTATTTCGTCAATATAGAACTGAATTCAGCATGGGCTAAACAATACTATCATAACATCGACAAAATAGGATTCGTTTTATCATTATTTATTTGACTACTTTTTTATCATTAAAGTGCATATATCAAAAATATTCTTTACTTTCTTTCACCCTTTTTTTATACAACTGTTGTTGTATAAATATACATATAAATGAACAAAATTGTTACAGAAAATTCGTAGTTAAATACAATACATTATTAAACAAGTAACCCCTGAATGAAAAATCCAAACACAAGAAGCATATTCATACATACTATAAAAATTCACTCCAACCTCATACAGACTCATACAACATTCACCAATGCATATATCTGGAAAAGAGAGAGACAAAAGATTGCACAGTCTACACGACCATGTTCAGTAGATGTGTACAGCAGAATCTGAACAATATTGGTTGACGCACGTTTCGGTGGCATATAAGAAGTAGTGCCGCCACCTTCCTCAGGACCTTGCCAGATACCAAAGAAACACAAACCCCCAGGGAATACAAAAAATATTGATGCAAGTATTATGTCAAAAGGCGATGGCTGCTAACTATTGTTATAACATGTAGTAATGTCTTCTACTGTTGATACATGTTCTAGAACACTCATGTTTTGTGTCCATAATATGTGACAGTGTTTCTTACTAATAATACATGTTCTAAACTCCTCACATTTTGTGTCCGGTAGGCTAGATATCATGTGTAAGACAAGTCTCAACAAAAACGAGTATTGTAATTGCTAGGGGGCCGAGCGTTTAATCAGATATATTCGTCTCACGGGGTTGTGCGGCACATGGCGGCTCCTCACGAGTGCTGTAGTGGAGTGTTAGCTCCAGAAAATAAATGCTGGATAAGCTATAGGCTCTCGCACACGAAGTCGTTCGCCAAATCAATGAGGTGTGAGGTTATACATGGCCAATCGTAGCTCCCAGCCGGGAGGACATTACACAAATAAAACACAAAGGGGCCCTCGGGGGGGGGGTTTTGGGGGGGGGAGAGAGAGAGAGAGAGAGAGAGAGAGAGAGAGAGAGAGAGAGATGTCAGCTGACGAAGAAGGCGTCCCTTTAAAGGATGGTGTCCCACACCCACCAGAGGTGGCATCCTTCATCAGCCTAGTCATGGTGTGGGCTGCAACCCCCTCACTGAGAGGGAGGAGCTCAGGGATATTTTGTGTGTTAGTTTGTGTGTCAGAGCGGTTATTACTATAACCTAGCGTGAGCTTACAAGATGTGGTGAGGGATGCAGTGCCGGTGATTAATTAAATTAAAACTTGCTACAGGGCTTACCACATGTCTTTATTCAGGCTACCATATGCTAGGATTAAAAGACAAAGGACACAACGGGAACCATTAGACCCAGTCGTGATACGATAAGATCGACATGTTTCAGCCAGTGACCTCGTGAATGTCATGGCTTTCTACAGAATCTAAAGTGAGCTACTGCTGTGAAAGTGATATATACAAAATAATTTTTGAGAATGCGGTGTGTTAACTAGATAGAAAACCAGTGATCCAAGGTTTTCCGAATGGTAGATTCATTGGCGGTGCCAGGTTAGCTTTTGTGAAGGTGTTCTTGGGGCTCACAGAAATCCAGGGATGAGGTCTTGGTTTCAACAGTTCTTTATTGAGTTTCATTAGGGTTGATTTCACATATCTATGACTGTTGTGTGTTTTGAGTACAATAAAACCATGGGCGTGTAAGCCGCAACATTAGTTTTGAACCGTCTTTTTCATTTGTGTGCAGTATGGGCATCTGTGTTGCATTGTGGCTAGTAAGTCATTATTTTGTGTCCGTAGTGAACGACACGACAGGTCACGTAGTGTCATCAGGCATTTTGGCGTTCACTCTAAACTTGAGGGCTCCTTTGTGTTTTGTTTATTGAATTAGGGGAATTTGCCCTCGCAGGTCTATAAACCTCCTCTAGCCCCATTTTTGCGTTCTCGCTAGTATACAAACACCAACTAACCAGTGGAGGAGCCCCGGGGGTCACAGGAAGCACTCCATAGAATACCAGGTCTCCAGGATTTTAAACTGCATAGACAGGCACATCTTGATAAAAATAAAAAAACATAATAGGTTTTTGGAAAGGAACAGAGGAGGACTGCAGAATCAGAATCCCTGTTCAGAAAGTCCCATACAAAGCAAAAAAGTAAAATACAAAGGTTGCTGTAGCAGCTAGATACAGAGCAGTATCCATTACAGTCTGCTTCTGGAATACAGACAGTACAGTGGCGGCTCACAGATATAAAGGCCGGTTGGGTGGGTGGAGGAGGCGTGAGAGGGAAAGGGGGCTGGTGGGAATCACACAGGGGGTGAGTGAGGCGGGCTTCGTACTTCCTGGTCACAGCAGCCCCTCAATCTCTCAGGCACAGGGAGTCTGTGCTGTTTCTCCAACACGGCTGTACAATACAGTAAGGTTGGAGAAACCTAAGCGCACATGTCAGTTTTGCCAGCCTGAAACGGCCAGCCAAACTGACATGCGCACTTGTAAGTGCACATTTACCACTCTTCCTCCCCCTCCTACGGCCCTGCCTCGCCGCTCCCTGCACACACTGGCTCAGAGTCAGCAGATGAAAAAAAGACAATAGTAAAATATTGTTTTATTTTTCGGCTGCTGGCTATGAGCCAGTGTGGCGACCCTCCTCCGCCATTGTGGAGGAGCTGCCGCAGAGACAGTAATTCCATGTGAAAGGTCAGATATTTTCGTCATTACAGGGAGAAGAAGAGGCTACAATAGTTTGTAGAGACACTGTGTTACATAAGTACTTCACATGACTATGCTGATTCTATGGCGAAAGAGGAACACAGATGTTTTAGGAAAACCTAGTTTTAGACAGGAGTTGTTTTGTTGAGGGCTCCGAGCCAGATGTTCACTGGCTGGTTGTCGGAAAGCTTTGACATTTCATGGAGTTAGTTAGTCTGGGCTGGCACAGCTCTGTTCTCCGTATTTGTAGCGTTTCAGGTCAGAGGTTCGTATTTAAGCAAAAGCCAAGATAAAATTGTATAACAGTTTGGCAGCCTACCCGATCTGAAAATGTGATGGTATAAGTACAAGCCCCTAGCGCCACCGGAGTGTCTAATTTTTTGGGCCCTCCGGTGGCGGTATTCCCAGCACCATATTTACAAAGTGGCGTTAAGCCATTTTTGTGGCTTAACACAGCTTCGTCAATATGCTACCCTTTCAAGCAGGTATCTGCGTGAAAAGGGTATGCAAAGCGTGTTGCTGTGGGCGTTCCATTGCAACAACCATTGCTATTTGATGTTGCCACAGATTTACAGGCGTTAGAATGGTGCAACGAGGAGAAATACTTTTATTTCTCCTCCTTTTTTCTTTTTCTATGTGTGCCCCTTCCAGCACATGAACAATCATTACATAATGACGATTTGCTCCTTCTGTATGTTCTGCACACAGCACACAATGGCAAGATATATTGGGTTATAAATCGCCATTATGGATTGTTTATGTACAGGAAGGGGCACCTTCCAGCACATAAACAATCATTCCCTGCAACGCAGACACCCTTGCACTATGGCGCAAGGGTGCCAGCGTTGGCGCTAGGCAGCTAATTTTAGCAATAGCCCTGGGAAAAAACTGGTGAGCGCTGTATTGTTATAAATACAGTGCAATCCCCGGGCTATTTAAGCAGAAGTGAGCAGTACTAACATATTTCTGTGCTTCCCAGGGTGAGCAGTACACATTAACTAACTTACTTTTTGGTTCTCACTGACGGACAGAGCGAAATCCACCGGGCAGGTGGTACTGTCCCTCACTAGGAAGGTGCCATGCCGATGCCCTTGCAACATAGCTACCGCTTCTTGTCTGCTCAGCTGCCCGAAGTAGCAGTCATATTGATCCCCGAAACTGGAAGCCATTACGGCGGCGCGGCAGTGGCCCTCCACTCGAATGCGTCCTCCTTGCGAGCAAACAGGATTCAATGACAGTCTGTGAACAAAGTGCACAAGGTTAAAAGAGAAATAAGGAAGCTAAATAAAACTAAGCCAGTGAGACCACATTGACTTTCGAGTTTAACTGCGCTGCGGTCTACAACTGTGGGTGGTAATGTTAGTAAACTCACAAATGTTCTTGCTAGTGACACCCAATACCACTAAAGTGTTACTTTAGACCACAGGAATATGACGAAATTGTCATCTATCATTATTATAGAAGGAGATCACTTAACAGAGAAACCTGGATATATCACTATCATAGAAGAATACTACATAATAAGATATCTAGGCATTTGTCTATCTAACCTTAATCATTGGAACATTTAAGAGACTAACAGAGAAGAGCCACCATAAGACCTTTAACGCGAAGCAAATCTGGGCGAAAGACACCGAGATGGCTCAAACGCCCAGGTCATAAAATATCCATCTAAGTTATCTAAAAACGGAGCCAAAAAGTTCAAACATAATACCCTGAAGAAAAACGCGGACACACTGTTCGCCGACCCATACTTTAATTCAGATAAAGGCACTATAACTAATGACTTGATATTTTACACTAATAAAACGGCTAAATGGCGCAGTGCCTTCACAAGAATGCTCAACATAAAAGGTACGAAAAACATCCCACATGGCACACAAATAATGACCTCACCATCAAGAAGATGCAGAGCGGAACTATGCATCACCATATATAAAACTGGAATAGTGTTGATACAGGCAGGGAACAACGAACTTATGAAGTTTGACGAGATATTCCCTATCATAAAAGAATCACTAGAGGGCTTAAGACACCAACTGCGCCCGACCCCACCAGTATTTACTCCCGATAATATTGATATCAGAGATGCCAATCGAACGGGAGGCTGCCTGGAGCCAGCTACAAAATCTGAAGAGAAAACGGAAACAGGAGCGACTGTATCGAAAAATAAGACAGAATGGACAGAGAGATCTACGAATCATGTGAATAAAGAACAAGACCAGCTCCAAAGAGAAGAGTCGACAACGCGTCCAAACACTGAGCCTTCCCACGCAGAACATACAATGGTGCCGAATGAATCACACATTGTAAATGAGGAAACAGATAAGATAGGAGATACCAACCGTGCTCCACCTATCTATAGTACTATACTAAAGCCAGGTGGAACCTCACCCACAAAAATACTCCTACCTCCACAAAACTCAGATAACCCACACAACATCTCAAGAAGGTACGGAACGGACGACCAAACGGAAGATAAAAAGAAAAAGAAAACGACTGAGGCACTAAGAAAAGATCAAAAACAGAGAAAAGCGACATACAACACCCGGACGCACAGGCTAATCATCCCTAAGAGATCAACCAAGAACCAGAAGGCTATTAATGATCTCCAGAAACTAGTCTGCAACATGACTAAAGTCACAACTAATACTCTACAAGCGATGGAAGAAATACTGGAAATGACAGCAAGCACCCATTCTATGATCACGAATATTCAAGATCTTGTACATTCAATACATAGAAAGAGCAACGAGATAGACATGTCACTAGCGAATAGGATCAACCGACCAAATAGGATGAAGGCCTTGTCGAAGGCGGAAGCCCTTGCCTTACTCCGAACTTATGAACCGCCAGATCATGCGGAAGAGGAGAACATCAAAACAGTTCCGATCGATCCTAACAGAACTGCAAGAAAGAAGGATAGGAAACTTAACCATAACAACTTACAGTTACAGTAACTTACGGAGTTAACAACTTCCAGCTTAACTCCGAATACGAAACACTGAACAGTAATAACTCCGGGAAACAACTGACCTGCCTCCTACTCAACTGTAGATCGGCCACCAAACATGCATCAGACATAGCAGACCTCATCATCAACAAGGAAATTGATCTGGCAATACTTATAGAAACGTGGCTATCGGAATCATCATCTCCAACCATGGATCTCTTAGTACCACCTGAATATAACATTGTGAGACTAGATAGACCAAGAAAATCAGGAGGAGGAATTGCCTGCATTCACCGATCAGAGATAGCGGTCAACCAAATTCAATCTGACCCTCTAGAATCTTGCGAATACTTAGGTCTCAATATAAAATCAGCAACGAATCAAAGATGCAATATTCATGCGTTCTACCACCCACCAGGAGAGAACGCGAAGTTTATAGAACAGCTAATGGAGATCATTACGACCAACTCTAACAGGAATGCCAATAACATATTCTTAGGGGATTTCAACTTACACTGGGATGACTGCAACGACAAACTAGTCAACACGCTCAAGGATTTCCTTGCTGAGCTAAATCTCAATCAAGCATGCACGCAACCTACACACTCTAAAGGAGCAACACTTGACTGGATTATATCAGATAACAAAAATGCATCAATCCTCTCAATAACACCATGTGACTGGTCGGATCACTATGCAATAACATTCCGGATACCCATAGTGAAAAAGGGCAAGACTGTTCAACCTGCCAATTTCAAAAAATGGATTCGAGACACAAGAGAGGCTAATATTGATCTATTAGTAGAAAGTTGTGAGAGAGATCTAAAGCCACCTAGCAACTTACAGAATGCAAATGAGTTGACAGAGCATTATTTAACATCAGTCGGGAATATAGTCAACAAGACCTTGCCACTAAAACTAAAAAGAATAACGGAGAAGACGAAAAACCCATGGTTTGACGGATCACTGAACGAAGAATGGCAGAAAGAAAATGGAGACAACACCCATCATCCCCGGAGCTGAAAGCCCTCAGAAAAATTAGAAGCCAATACAACAAAAAGATCCTCAACTCCAAAAAGGAATTCATAAGATCGGAACTGGGTAATGCCAAAAACAGACCACGGAAACTCTTTGAAATCCTGAAACAACAATCAAACAAACTTACCAAAACAGCTGATGAAAACGTAAAAACATCTCTAAGTAGCGAGGAATTTTCAACATTCTTCACGGAAAAAGCCAAAGCACTTGAAACAGAACTCTTAAGCTCAGCAAATAACCTCCCCATCCAACCACTGACTGCGAATGACCCCAACTCGACTACAGTGTGTAACAAAACAAAAAACAAGGCAAACTGGAACACATTTGAACTATATGATCAGAACACGATCGCCAAAACGCTATCGAAAATCAAACCTAACAATCACTACCAAGATCCCCTACCCGCGAAATGTTTAAGAGAAATTAACCATATTGTGGTGCCAATCTGGACTAAAATAATAAATGCATCACTATCACAAGGGACCCTTCCAGACTGCCTAAAAACTGGTCAAGTTGTTCCTTTGATCAAAAAACCGACTGCAGATGCTACAGACCCGAATAACTTTCGACCAGTGACCAACATCCCTCTATTAGCCAAACTAATTGAGAAATGGGTGCAGGGACAACTGAGCCAACACATCACTAAGTTCTCCTTACTAGATGAATGCCAATCGGGATTCAGGTCAGGGCATAGCACGGAAACAGCGATCCTCCATTTTGTTGATGACGCACTACAGGCACTTGATCGAAATCAAGCATGCCTGCTAATTCTCCTGGAACTATCATCGGCATTTGACACAGTAAATCATGAAGCATTACTGGCCAGGCTACAGGACAGGATGGGAATATCTGGAAATGTGCTGAAATGGTTCGAATCTTTCCTACGGAACCAAACTCAACGATTCCTGGTTAATCAATCATTTTCACCATCATCCCCTAACTCAATCGGAGTCCCACAAGGATCAACATTATCCCCTGATCTGTTTAATTTGTATGTCGAACCTCTTACAACAATTCTCAGAAATTCACAGATGTCGTATCACATGTATGCGGACGACACGCAAATATATATAAAGATCGCCTCCCTTGAAGACATTGAGCTAATGAATGAAACTTTAAAAAGGGCACTGCAATGGTTAACCATCAATCATCTGAAGCTAAATGCTCAAAAAACATAGTTCTTACTAATCTCTCCACCAAGATGCGTTACGGAAATAAAGGAATGGACCAAGTTGGTGACCGCGCTCAACTGCTCCCCGACTCTAGTCAACTCAGCTAAGTCGCTAGGAATTACTCTAGACGAGAATCTTGACATGAAAGCTCACATTAATTCTATGGCAAAAAGCGCCCGCTTCCACCTGAACTACCTAAGAAAATTGAAACCTTCATCTCTGAAGCAGATCTGAAACTGGCAATCCAATCTTTAGTCATCTCTAGGATTGAATATGGTTGCACCACCTTAGCAGGTTTACCAAAAACATCCACAGCACCACTAAAAGCTTGCCTCAACGCTGCCGCGAGACTCATCACCGGATCAAGGAAGTTTGACCACATATCCCCTCACCTGAAAGCATTAAACTGGCTACCCTATGAGGCCAGAATTCAACTAAAGATAGCATGTATCACCCACAGAGCACTCCACCACAAGACTCCGGGATACCTATTTAAGAAAATTGAGCTATCAGGAGGCAGCAGACCGGCTAGAAAGGCCAAAGAACTGGTGCTGCGTCCAGCCAGATTCAGAAAGAAAAAAACTTATGACAGAGCGTTCACAGGAGCTGCCCCCAGAATCTGGAACTCACTCCCTCCAAGCATTAGGAAGATTCCTAATACCTCAACATTTAAGCGAGAAGTGAAGAGCTTCTTAATGAGTAAATACCTCATATAGACTAGCGAATTCTATCCTCAAACTAAATACTACCTCATCAGAAAGGGAAGGACTGACGGGAATTAGATGAAAGATAAACGTTGATCTGAAACTGAAGACTCTCCTTGTAACTAAAATATATACCAATTGCTACCTCATGTCAAAATGAACTCATACAGTTACCCCACATAGTAAACTATATAACCGCTACCTCCTATGTACGACGAAAAGGACAAGTGACATAACCTATGCTGTATAGTGAATTCGTATTTTAATCGACTAACCTGAGTGGAATGTATAGTAACCTGAGTGGAATGTATAGTAGTTATATAAGCACTAACTATAGCCATATATTTATATACCTCATAGCTATTTGTTGTTTGATGGTTAACATCATGTTAATACTTATCCTACTTCTATGTGAAGCGCTCTGATACCCACGGGTCTTGTTCGCGCTATACAAAACTTTCAATAAAATAAAAAAATAAAATAAAAATACCCGCACTGTCCTGTGCCAAAATAATGTCTACACTGTGTAGTGCTCTCTCACTCAAAACGGCAAGCACACAATGGCAAGATATATTGGGTTATAAATACCTGGGATACTAATTTCTTGATAACCGGTAGGTGAGATGCTTTGGCTTTTTAAGCTCTTGGCACTTACAGAAGCATGTTTCTGGTGAGGAAAAGGAAACTGAACACACCTACATCCGGGGGTGTAAGCACCGTTTCGCGATTGCGGGCTCTCTGGATCCTTTCAGGATTTTGACTACTACCTCAGCCTACTAACCCATGAGGTAGTGCCACGAAGTTCTGTTTACACCCGAGTGGTACTCTTAATATACCGAGGAAGTATTTAAGTGTACTTTAAATATAAAAGACACAATGGAATGAGAGTGCCTTCGGTGATCTAATGCTTCCCATAGGCCACTGTAAGCATCTTCCAATACTGACAGCACCCTCGGGTGTCGACTGGGATTTTTTGGTACCATTCGGGTGCCTCCAGAAATCTTCTACATGACTGGGTCCTTAACTTTACACGGCTGAGTATACCTTGCTTCACAAACTGCACAACGGGATCGTGTCAGTTTGTTTCAGCAAAAACTCCTCAGGAGTGTTTAGTGTACAGTAAGTACCTTTGCCTGTCTTAGGTGCCTGTCACACCTTTAGAAGATATTCCAAGTAAGTGAGCACACTTTGGGAGCAGATGGTCTTGAACAGGATATTAACCATTTAATGCATTACGGAATGAATGGTTCCACATCACAGTGAGGCGTCTAATTCAATTGGGGGTGTCTGCAGTTATCTCCCTCGCTTGGGAGATTCCCTTATCCTAATCGGTGAGGAACCCTGTTCTCTAGTACCAACGCACTGGGGGTGCCTCTGCAGCGCTCTTGGCTGACTCTCTGATACACACATCATCCAGGTGCCCCGTCTATCAGAGTTAGCTGCGGCGCCCCCCTCTTCCTACCCTCCCGTTATAGGCGCTCCCCTAAAATTATTCACAGGAGCATTGATTTCTGCTGTGGCTCCTCCCTGTCTCTAGAGGTCCTTCCTTTCACCCCAACGGGGTCCGTGCAGCTCCTCTTTCCGTACCTTGACAGCCTCGGAGCCCCTGGGGCTCCTTTCCCCTAGTGCTCCTCTTTCAACACCGTTGTGGTTGCCCCCCTCTTCCTGGGGGGGGCTCCCCTTATCCCTACAGTGCTTCAAAACCCTCCCCTCCCTTATCTACACCCCTTGCCAACCGGGACGCCACCTACTAAGGTGTTGCTCCCCTCTGTGCCTCCTCAGATGGTGCCTCTCAAGCCCGCTTTGCTTCCCGCTACCTCCAGTAGAACAAACGTTTCCAGCAATCCCTGCTGCAACAGGGACAAGATGGCGGAGCCGAAGTGATGCGCATTTGGGTGGGCAGTAGACTTGAAGCGCACAGAAAGTGAGATTTCAGCGGACAGTGGTGGACATGCAGCCATCTCTGTGAGGACAAACCCTTTTAAGATTAGCAGAGTTTCTTCAAAAAAGTCTGTCAGGTCATGAGGTATAGCATGGTATGGCTCCTCCTTTTGGTGTTCATTGCACATTGGCACCAACTCCTTGTTAGCTTTTGAACAGCAGATGAGGGTATATATGGAATGTCAACGTAAGACTGGAGTGTCAAGTGCAATGTGCAGTGAAATACAATAGGCAAGAGCTCTGGAAAAGAAACAGGCTTCCGGGGAGGAGGGCATGAGCATGTGAAAATACAGTACTACACACTACTAACAGTACCTTATAGGTCAAGTAGCTTTTTAAGTGGGGGTTGTGGCCAAGTAACATGGTAGATAAGACATAACTGCCCGAGCTCCACGGCCTTTGAGGAATCTTGCCATATCCTGACCCAGAATGGAGGCGCTGACACTGCATCGGTGACCGATACACTTAACTGCATATCCTATGAGAGGTAATAACTGAATTTCAGCTCTGAGGATGTGGAGGCAACAAAAGGTGGAGGCCCTCTCGGTGGTAACACGGCAGCCTGAAAGTTACTGGGGACGCGAAAACTCTGCTGCTACCCGGGGAGCCTGCTTCATTAGCGAAGCGCTGTTTCCTCGCCCCAACATACCACCACCATCAGCTGCGGGACTGCTCCAGCGAGGAGGGAGCCATCTCGGGTGACACCGCCATTACCTTCATCGTTGGGGACTGCAAATCCCAGAACCCCTGTGGCTAATCCACGCCTCTTAAGGCGTTCTGCACTCCCGCCGCGCGGGACACGAAAACTCTCTTCTTCCACCCAGGGAGCCTGCCCAAGACTGCCCTCCGATCAAGAGAAAAAACATCTATTTCTTTAATTTTAGTATAATCGTGGCACCCGCGCATTACTTTTAAAATGTCATAAGTAAAGCGCGGGTGCCGCGATTATAATAAAAATGAAAGAAATAGATTATTTTTCTATTTCTTTCATTTTGGTATAATTGCGGCACCCGCGCTTTAATTATAACATTTTAAAAGTAAAGCGCGGGTGCTGCGATTATACAAAAATTAAAGAAATAGAAAAACCATCTATTTCTTTCATTTTGGTATAATCGCGGCACCCGCGCTTTACTTTTAAAATATTACTAGTGAAGCACGGGTGCTGCGATTATACCAAAATGAAAAAAATATATGTTTTTTTATTTATTTCATTTTGGTATAATCGCGGCACCCGCGCTTTACTTGTAACATTTTAAAAGTAAAGCGCAGGTGCCGCAATTATACTAAAATGAAAGAAATTTCTCTTTTAGAGCCGTCCCACTTGGACGGGCTTAGCCTGACTTACGTGTGTGGTAAAAGCTTTCTTATCTTCTCTTTAGGGCCATCTGTTTTGCCACATAAAGAAGATAAGAAAGCTTTTACCACACACGTAAGTCAAGGAAGCCTGTCCATGTGGGACAGCTTCAAAAGAGAAAAGAGTATGTCACTAACACCTCTTTTCCAATGGCTGGCCACAGTTTAGCATGAACTGTGACGCCAGCCAATGGAAAAGAGGGGCGAGGCTTAACCTCGCTAGTGAAAGTACTCTATTTCATTAAATCTCGCCAGCGAGACTGCGCATGTGCGGAGACATCGCCGGCCGAGACCAAAAAACAGGGTTTACTGCAAGGACACATTTAGTCATTCAGGAGAACCGCCAGATAAGTTTCCCAAAATACTTCACGTTGGTTAGACAGTGTGATCCACACATCATAGAGACACAAATCCATTCAGCCGGATGATGCCTCAGAAATTAGCAGCCGATAACAGAAAAGGTCCAGACTTGTTTGCAAAAGTCTCCTCAGGCCCTTTCATTAAGCAGAAAGCACGCCGCATTTGTTAAAAGAACAGGGCTGGTTGCAAGGTTGCGTCCTGTCATGCAAAGATACAATTAGTTATTCAGAAGAATCAGCCGTCCGTTAGGAAAATTCTTCAAGTACTTCACTTTAGTTAGGCAGCACGCGCCATGTATAACCAAGGCGCAAATCCAGTCAGCCACATGACGTTTCAGAGATCAGCAGCTGACAACTGAAAACCTTCGTTTTAGATCAAAAAAGCACTTCTCGCCTTTAGGAACGACACAGCAGCGACATTTCATATTCAGACAGCTTCTCCCTTCAATGGACCATAGGTCTCCACACGCAGCACTCCCTTCCGTCATCTGGGGCTCCCCACAGCGCGTAGCTCCGGAATCAAGCGGCCATCTTACGCCTCGGCCAGCGTCGTTCCCTCTCTGACATATTTTTGTACATATGCCCCTTGGTTTCATATTTCTATATATTCTCAAAGATTCCAGAGTCCTTCCAGAGGAATATTTAACAGTTGATCAGCAGGGGCATCGTGAACCCCCGCTTTACTAGCTAAAGTGGGGTGGATTTCGTGATGGACCTTTTCTATCCATAGTTCGGCTGAAAAAAGGCTCTAATTAACATGAAAGGTGTGGTGGTTGGTTGGTTGAATAAGTGAAAGGACTTATGGATAAATGCCCAACTTTATTTGCTACAGCGGGGTGGATTTCTTGATGGGCCTGTTCCATACATAACAATAGACCCGATTCAGGCCTGAAATTGAATTTTTTACAATAGAAGTCAATGGGGAATTTTCATTCTCTCGATTTTGTATTTTAAATCTCCCACGTCCCTGTCCTAAAATGTTGGCATGTATGCTCTTCTGTCTGAAAATTGGCAGACATACGGGAGTGAGTGAGTGAGTAAAATGATGGATGTGTGAGTGAAAGGATGGATGGACAGATGAGTTAAAGGATGGTCAATGGGTAGATGGTTGGATAAATGACTTAAAGGATGGATAAAAGGTTGGATGAGTGAAAGAATGGATGCATTAGTGAAAGGGTGGGTGAGTGGATGAAAGGCTGGATGAGTGAAAGAATAGGTGGATCGGTGAATGAAAGAGGTCGGATGCATTGATGGATGGATGGGATGAGTGAAAGGGAGGATGAACAGATGGATGGAGCGAAAGGGTGGATGGATGACTGAAATAATGGATGAATGTAAGGGTGGATGGATGAATGAATGAATGAAATGGAGGGTGGATGTAAGGATGAACAAGTGGATGGATGAATGAAAGAATGGATGGTTAAGTGCAGAGGGTGGATGGATGAACATATGAGTGAAAGCATGGGTGGGTGTGTGGATGGATGGATGGACGGACGGATGAGTGAAAAGGCAAAGGGATGGATGGATGAGTAGTTGGGTGGAGGGATGAGTGAAAGAGAAGGTGGATGGATGGGATGAGTGAAAGGGAGGATGGACAGATGGATGAAGTGAAAGGGTGGATAGGCGAATAGATGGAGTGAAAGGGTGGATGCGTGAGTGAAAGGATAGATGAATGAGTGAAGGAATGGATGTATGAAGCAGTTGATGGATGAATGAAAGGGAGGGTGAGTGGAAGGATGAAAGTGTGGATGATGGTTGAGTGCAAGTGGTGGATGGATGAACAGATGAGTGAAAGCATGGATGGGTGTGTGGGTGGTTCACTGAGAGAAGGGGTGGATGGATGGATGGATGAGTGAGAGGGAAGACAGATGGATGAAGTGCAAGGATGGATGGATGACAAAGGAGGGATTCAAGAGTGAATGGTGGATGGAGAGATGGATGAGCGAAAGGGTGGATGTATAGGCGTGGAGATGGATGCATAGATTTGAATATGGATGGAATGGCAAAAGAATGAATGACAGATGAAAGATTGAGTGGATGACAAAATATAAAGGTGTAATTGTTGATATCGGCAGGTGGATGGAATGATGAATGGAAAGTGGCAAGAGAGCTCTTTTGGGGAGGATTGTGCTGACTTGCTTTGTTTGCTCAGTGCCATAAGAGCTTTGGTTCAAAGTGAGGGGTATTTTAATTTTCTGGCTACTCCCTTGCTGACCAGCCTGTTAATGTTCCAGGTCCTGCACTGGAAACTCCCTGCAAAACGTCACATTGTCATCCGTGCTGCCAGGAGTGTAGCTAGGATGCTATAGGCCCTGGTGCAAGCACGGAAAAAGGCCCCTGTGACTGCTGTTGGGGGTAAAATTCAGCAGCTATCAGGGTTCAGTGGGTCCCCGTGCCACTGCACCTGCTGCACAAATGACATCTACGCCCCTGGCCTGCGTGCTGCTCCTTCTAATAAAACAGTGATTCATTTGCCTGATGCAATGTGGGTGTTGCATGAGTCTGACGTTTCTAGTTCAGCAGTGGCTTGCGGTCCCGTAATTCACTGAAAAGATGTGATCAGCACTGAAGTGCAACCATCGCGAAACACGGAGAAACACACATCATTGCATGATGTAATATAATAACAGTATGTGGTGGGCATTCTCTGATGACATCATCCTACCGCCAAAGCATCTCACAGGGATTAGTGGACCGTAATACAGGGTCAATCCAGTGTGTATCTTGTAGAGACTGTATGAAACGTAAATGCGTATCTCGTGAACTGGCGAGGATGGGAAGGACCCCTCGTAGAGTAGAGCAGCAATCCTCACCAGCATTGTCATGAATAAGGAGGAAAGTGTTTGTTTTTAGCAGTTTTGTATAGGGCGAACTCGACCTGAAGGTATCAGAGCACCAGTTGCGTTACACAAGGACCCATTCATTTTTTCTAGGCACCGGGACATTAAGTGGTTTTCCCAGAATCACAGGATGTTTGAGCCTCCGGCCAGACTCGAACCCTGTCCCTCAGCTCCAAGATCGGCCGCTGTAGGCCTTAGGCCACATCCTCTCAGGATGAGAGAAGTACAGAACACAAGGGCCGAGGCACAACTGACGCAAAGTCCGGTAAATCTCAAGGTACTCGCATAAACAATACCAACATAGGACTTCCAATGGTCAGTTGTGGGCCTGGCCCACATAGTTACAAACTCAGCACAATACCACACATCCTTGGCAAACAAGTATTAAAAAATAAGCGTGTAATGCTCGTGGTTCGCCTCAAGAGGAAGTGGGCTTTCCTGCATAGGTAGCTGGAGAACCTTCTCAACAAGGAGAGCACCAAAGACCGTCATGCTGCTGAGATCTGTGTGGCGCCTGTGTGGTGACCCATCTCCAACTCCTGGCGGGACTTTCATCATCTCCAGCTTTATTAAATGAGTTTAATTGATTCTGGTTATAGTAACACCTATTAATTATAACAAAAAAATGTCTAGACGCAAGCTCTACATAAAAACAAGTCTTACTATATTAATGAGGTAATTTAGAAATAGGTGGATGGAATAGTATCTGTCTCGGTGGCAGAGGACATTACCTCTGCCGTCCCGAGGGTACTCCGCCTCCCAAATTAGGAGTTGGCCGCCAGCCAAGCGGACAACTCTATACAGCAAAAGGAACTGCTGTCATGGTGGTTTCTTTCACTGCACTAAGAGTGTAGTATATGGCTACCCTTGGTTATGATGGCCATACACTAAACTAGGGGCATTTTTTAAAAACAAACTTCCAAAGAGGGAGTTGTTTTTTGTAAGTGGTGAGTGGAAGGATGAAAGTGTGGATGATGGTTGAGTGCAAGTGGTGGATGGATGAACAGATGAGTGAAAGCATGGATGGGTGTGTGGGTGGTTCACTGAGAGAAGGGGTGGATGGATGGATGGATGAGTGAGAGGGAAGACAGATGGATGAAGTGCAAGGATGGATGGATGACAAAGGAGGGATTCAAGAGTGAATGGTGGATGGAGAGATGGATGAGCGAAAGGGTGGATGTATAGGCGTGGAGATGGATGCATAGATTTGAATATGGATGGAATGGCAAAAGAATGAATGACAGATGAAAGATTGAGTGGATGACAAAATATAAAGGTGTAATTGTTGATATCGGCAGGTGGATGGAATGATGAATGGAAAGTGGCAAGAGAGCTCTTTTGGGGAGGATTGTGCTGACTTGCTTTGTTTGCTCAGTGCCATAAGAGCTTTGGTTCAAAGTGAGGGGTATTTTAATTTTCTGGCTACTCCCTTGCTGACCGTGTCAGAAATGCTGGCATCTCCGGCCTGGCCCTGTCATGGGTGGTATCTTTTCTTTACTCTCGTTTTCAATCGGTCCGGCTTTCTTCCTTCTCTGCCCCTCTATCTTCTCTTTCTTGTGGTGTCCCCCAGGGTTCTGCTCTGTCCCCGCTTTTGTTTAATCTTTACATGCAGCCCCTTCTTGTGTCCCTTCGTCGGTTTTCACTCACTGCTTTTAACTACGCAGATGATCTGCAGCTTATTTTCCCTCTCAATTCTTCTCCTTCCTCCTGTTCTAACTTTCAAAATGCCATGCTCTTCATCTATGAGTGGATGAACCTCAGTCAACTCAAGCTCAACCCCAGTAAAACGGAGCTTGTGGTGACTGGGGGTTCGCTTACTCCCTGGTCTCCCAACTTCTGGCCTGCAGCTTTGGGTTCCCCTCCTTGCCCTGTGAATACCGTGAAGAGCCTGGGGGTCACTATTTCAAGTGACCTCTCAATGCGGCCTCACATTAACACCGTCACTTCGGCTTGCTTTTTCCATCTCCGCCGAATCGGGAAGATTCGCAGGTTTCTATCTCAAGAGGCCCTTATTCTTGTAATCCTCGCCCTTATCACCTCACGTCTAGATTATGCCAACTGCCTATACGTGGGGGTTCCTGCCTGCCATCTTTCCCGACTCCAACTGGTTCAGAACCAGGCAGCCAGATTAATATTTCGGCAGCCCAAACATCAGCATGTCACCCCTCTGCTGAAAACTCTACACTGGCTCCCCGTTGCACAGCGGTGTGTTTTTAAAATGGCCTGCACTATTTTCAAATCTTTGTTCCTATGTGCTCCTGCTTTTATTTCTTCTTGTTTGCACGCCTATATCCCTTCCCGTCACCTCAGATCCTCGGCTCATAACCTCTTGATCACCCCCAGGTTCAACCGCAAGAAACATGGAGGAGCCTGTTTCTCCTTCCTTGCCCCTGCCACCTGGAACTCCCTCCCTCTTGCCATTCGTCTGTCTAACGACTATCGCTGCTTCCGTAATTCCCTGAAAACTTACCTGTTTCGTCTGGCGCACGGCTAGCGGCCCTGCCCTCGTTTGTTCTTCTCCCACCTGGTCTAGAGCGCCAAGAAACCAATTGGTGTATGTGCGCGGTACCAAATCCTTTTTAATAATAATAATAATAAAATAAAGACTAAATCGCCTCCCATGCCCTGGGAGTTTCCTTTCAGGTTATGGGGTCAATATTTTTCCATCCCTCATCTCCAAGTTTTTCCTGGAGGTGACAGACTGGAAAAAAAGGCATTACACTGTCCACTGTAAATAGAGCGGGCGGTGTAATGTCCTTCCTCTGTCGGCCCCGCTCTGTTGGGCTGTGGAGTAAGTATTCCGTCAACAGAGCCAACAGGGGCTCCATCGACAGAATACTTAAGGTCCGACCCCTCCAAATGGTTGGGCGGACAGACGGTTTGACCGGAAGGATACTATGTCACATTTGTGACGGAGTAACCAGTCTTTACAAACTCTAAATATATTCTAACATTAAATTTATATATATATTTTTTTTTTAACTCAATATAAATGTATTTATTTTAGCATTATGTACAATTGGATCTACTTTAAGTCCCTACCTCCATTCTTTTCTATAAGAGGGAATTGCAGTACTATTAGTTGACCATTTGCGGTGCTGGATTTCTTCGACGTCTCAGCTGAAGTACATTTATGGCTGTTAGTGTCCTTTTTGGCTGAAGTAACTAAAGAAGTGCAGTTGTGAGTAGCAAGAGTCTTACTCTTTTTTGGGTGTGTGCATGTCCCTCCTTAAACCCAACCTTAACCCTCCCTTAATCCCCCTCCTTACTCCGTCCTTATCCCCTCCCATTTAGTAGTAAATATTACCCCTCTTGCAGCCACTCCAGCTATTCCCCCTGTTCCTTTCATATTTACTACTAACATATAGGCCTACATGTGTAGAACTCTTCACAGTCAGGGCGAAGATCTCTGCATAGAAAAGACAGAAGACGCAAAGGTGAAGACCTGAGCATGTAGGTTAGTGAATAACATTGTGTAGTACCTTTAGAAGTATTACAAAATGCAGTTTGTGAGTAAGTCCTGTTGTTTGCAAAACCTACATCTCGGAGGACAATCTTTCTTATTTACGCTGAATCGCACACCTTGGCTCTCTTATTGGACGTCTCTCACATTCTCACATGCACACACATTCTCACAGTCTCTTTCACTGGTTGTGTGTTTTACACTTTCTGTGAAGTCTCTCTCACTGTGTGTGTGTCTCACACTATCTCAGTCTCTCCTGTGTGTGTGTATTTGAGTGTGTATCTCACACTTTGCTGCATGGTACCTCTCATTTGGGTTTATGTCCCAGTGTATCTCAGGGGTGAGGGCTGAACGGTTGTTTGATATTACGATGTAACCATGTACATGAGACCAAGTGTTCACTTTTGGAATTCTGGTAAAGCATCTATGGGACAAGGATGGACCAAACTGGAAATACATTCTGGAAATTTTCTTGACAAACATCACAGCTTTACATACTTGGAAGTGTCTTCTGTTTGAAAAGCCTCTCTTGAGCTGATTAGCTTGTGTTGATGCACCTGCACCCATTGAGTGGTACGGAAACCTGAGAAGACTTTGGTCAGCATTTCCAGCAACCCTGAAGCAACGTGTTGCTATCTACTGATGAAGGAATAAATCCAAAAAGATGTGTCTAGAATTACACAGCACAAGCTACACCCTCAAGGTTGAAAAATTAAAGACTTCTACCAAAGTAAGTATTATCTTGTACTGTATTTCCTATGCTGCACTGGGCCAAATTGAGTTCTGGGATGTAAGACAGTGTGTTCCCACCATTCTTCTGTTCGTAAAGGCTCCCTTGAGCAACTGAGCTGACAAGCTCATGTTGCTGAGTGAGTGGTACAAAGATGTGAGAAGACTTTGGGCAGCAATTCCAACACTCCCAAAATTACTTGTTGCCCTCTACTGATAAAGGAATTAATCCATAAAAGACATGTCTAGAATTTCACAGCACAAGCTGCACCAATAAGTGGGGAAAATTAAAGACTACTACTGAAGTAAATCTTATCATGCACTGCATTTACCATGAAGCATTTGGGCAAACTGTGTGCTGGGATGTGAGGCAGGGTGCTCCCACCCTTCTTCTGTTATACTTCGAAAGCTTCTCTCATTTGCAAAATCTCATATTCTGATCAAATTTCCAGTAAAAATACATTTTGCAGTGTTTCCCCGCTGGAACATGTTTTGCTGCAGAATTCAAAGCATTACATCCTGTAACTTCAACAGACACACCAGTTCATCTGAGTCTGACCCTCAGGGAGGCACTATTTGTTTCCAATCCTTTAGCTCCCCAGCCAATGTGGGCAAATGAGTCTTCTTGTCACTGTTTCTCCCTCTGTCTCTATGTTTTTGTTATTATGTCCTCATACTCTTCCTTTGAGCCATTAGGTTCGTGTTACTGAAACTTTCTGCAGCACGCTCTTCATCCCTGTCACATATGCTTTCACTATCGCACCTTCTTGCTTCAATGTTTGTTTTCCCCTAACTCTCCCTCCGTCTTTGATTCCCATAACGAAGGGATCAGCCAGAGAAATGAAATACCCCCAAATTTGAAGCAAAGCTCTGATTGAACCAAGGAAGCGAAGCAGGTTAATGTGACCCTCCCTATAAGAGCTCTCTTATCTCTTCAACCCAAACATATATCCATATATCCACCATTTCATCTTTACATCCTGACATCCATTCATTATTTCATCCATCATTCAGTCTTTCACCCTTTCATCCATCCACCCTTTCATCCAAACATCCTTTCACCCAACCATCCTGTCACCCATCCTTCATCCCATTTACTTTCCCATGCATCCATTCATCCACCCACGCATCGTTCTACCCATCCACTCATGTTTCCTTTTACCCATTCACCCGCAAACACATCCTTTCATCCATACATCCACGCATGCATCATTTCATCCACTCTCGCAGCCTTTGATCCATCCTATCACTAATACACCCTTTCATCCATCCACGCATGCATCTTTTTTGACTCACTCACTCACCCCTTAACTAATCCACCCTTTCACCCATCCTTTTATCTACAAATGCATCCTTTCACTCTTCCACCCTTCTTTCACCCATCCTTTTACCCACTCACACATCCTTTCCCCTACCTAACCTTTCACCCATCGTTTCATCCATAAATCCTTTCACAAGCCACTCTTTCACCCATTCTTTCACGTATCTACCCGTGCACCCACCCATGCATCCTTTTACCATCTTTTCACTCACCCATGCATAATTTCACCCATCCACCATTTCACACAACCACTCTTTCACCCATCCTTTCACCCATCCACCCTTTTACCCATCCTTTCACTCACCCACGCATCCTTTCGTCCATCCACTCTTTCATCAATGCTTTCGCCCACACATGCATCCTTTCGCCTATTATTTCTCCCACCCATGCATACTTTAACCCACCCAATCAGCTTTTCACTCATCCTTTCTTTTAACCTTCCATTCTTCTTTCCCTTTTCTATCAACCGATCTTTTTTTGGTTAATTAGGAGATTCTGCCTGCCGAGTTGCAGACAGAAGAGGCCTATAGAAAACCTAATCCCACAGTTGCTGGTAAAGCGAGGAGTTCATGATGACCCTTCCCAGAACACACTCACTCAGTCTGTGCCACCAGTAGGGCTAATGCTGTCACAACGCTTTGTTTTATGTTGGAGTGGGTGAAACTTGCGGAGTTTCTTTCCATGGAATTTTTCAGAGTTACATAAAAACTCCGAAAGATTCTGTGGAGTTCCATCAATGGGCAGAAACTTTTCACATTGTGCTGCAATTTAGTGCCGGGAGTGCGAGTGGCGCAGTAAAATCAGTACGAAAAGTAAGTACCATGCTTTGCGCAAGAGTGCACAGCTATTAAAGTTAATTCTGCTACCGCTCGAGTAGAAAATCTACTCGAGTGGCAGCAAATCTACTCGATGAGCAGCCCTCTGATCGCCCACATTAGAAAATCCCTGTGGGAGACCCCAATCACACTTACGCTCACCAGATCGCATTTCTGGGACCTTACATTGAAAGAATTCCAAAACATTGCGATTGGCGGAAATTCAGTCAGAACCCCACATTACAAGAGTAACACGGAGTTGCCAAATTCCGTCAATTCGATCATCCCTAGTTTTATGTGCGCTGTTGCCTGAAGTGTGAACTTGCACAAGTCTAGCAGCGTGCCACGTCTTAAGTCAATCCTGCCTTTTCATTCAACCCCACTTAGCACTCTGGGATTTGCTGTTATATAGATCATATAAGTAGTCATACAGATCCCTGAATGCAAAGTACTAGTAACTGAAAGGTCAGGGCTGACTGAAGGTTGCACACAAGATATAAGGACCGTAGTCTGCAATGCATTTTTTTTTCAGTTTAATAAAAAATGTTATTGAGTATTTTAAAGACAATACCAGTACACATGTTATGAATTTACGTAAAACAGGCAAATAATACGTATAAATAAGAAATACATAACATATGCACTAAAAACTAATTAGATTGATAAGAAGGATATAAAGGAAAGAGAAAGAAGGAGATAGGTAAAGAAGCAGAAAGAGAACAAGAAAGAAAGAAGATATAGAAGAAAAGGAAAAGAAAGGGAAGGGGAAGAATAATAAAAGAAAAGCAAAGGAGAAATATATGTGGGAAAAGATAGAAAGCATTCAAGAAGGAGAAGTAGAAGAAAGATAGGATGTGAAAGGGAGCCAAAGAAGATCAGATTTAATTTTTAAGGGAGTAGAAGAAGAGGCAGCAATAGAAAGCCTATGTTCATCGCATACAAAATTCCACCAAGTATGAACAGAAATCTTAGAATTATCTTTCCAACACGATAGAATGACTTTGAATGCAATAGAGATGAACAGGTCTAACAATCTGGCAGAAGAAGATAAAATATCAACATCATCGGATAACGAGCCTAGAAAAACATTCTGGAATGATAACGGAGCGGAACAAGAGAATATGCGCATACAAGTTTTCCAAACCTCCTTCCAAAATGAAAGAACGCCGACTCAAAGACCTGTAAGGACGCGCTGCGAGGGGGCTCGCAGCTTACCTGCTTCACCGGACACACTGGGCATCTTGGCACAGCTGGGCTCCTGACGCTGTGGTCTCCCCCGACGGCGAGCTGCTGACATCGCTCGGCCGCGGAGAGGGGTCGAGACTACAGCTCCCAGCCTGCCCTGGGAGATCACCGCCCACTTCCTGGTTGGCGCGAACGGAGGCGCATAAAATCAGACAGCCCCTCTGCCTCGCGGACGCGCGCGGACGCGCGCGGGCGGCTCCGGGCGAAGCCCGGGCAGAGGGCGGGCCGTCTGTGGCCGTCAGTGGTCAGCAGTGGTCGGGCGGGCAACCCCTCTAATATTGCCTTATCGTCACCCTGCTACTGGTGAGTCTGCTTCCTAGTTTCCCATTATGGAATCCGCTGATATAGCTAATACGCAGGAAGACTTTCCGTTCCCCCCTCCCACTTTTGAGTCCCTACTTGAAAATGCTTTGTCTTTGGTATCAAACGAGATAGCTGATACGGAAAGAAGAATGTCCATGAGCTGCACTAGTAATATCACACAGCCACTATCACTATCATTGCCAAACAGCCCTGGTCTTCCACTATCACCAGCTGTTGTCATTACAAAACCGGCATTGACACCAATACTGCCTGTACCCCAGATGACTGAGACTGAAACTGTTTCCATTATTACAATTACCTCCCAGGATGATGAAATTATCGTGGGAACTATGGAATCAAGTAATAAACAGGGAGGGGAAAAACGCAAAAGAGGCTCCGCCAAACCGAGTGCCAATAAAAGGAAACAACCTCTACCTAATAAGAATCAGCCCACGCCTCAGAGCATGTGGAATAAATCAAAACCTACTGGGGTACAAACAGTTCATGAGGTGGATAAAGATTTAATGGATGCGAATGATATCCCAACCACTATCACTATTGACTCAAGTGGGACTACTAATACGATATGGACCCAAACATCAATTATGGGAGATAATCATAACCTTTCTAAACAAAATGGGAATCTCATAGAAACGATAGTGGATACTATTTTTAATCGTTTGGAGAAGCAAATGATCAACCAATTTAATAATGTTTTTAAAAGACTTGATAGATTAGATAACCTGGTAAAAAATGAAGAGGCGAAAAGAAAGGGGTCTGCCATTTTAGACCAAATCAGAATCGACCGTCTCTTAAAGGAATTTGAATCTGTGAGCAACACTATGTCACAAAAGAAACAGGAGGCCTCCACCTCATCTGGTGAGGGCACAAGCAACACCAGAATATTACCACCTTCTACTGTATTACCCACAATCCAACCCCGATCCGTCAATGGCGGGAAGAACTTGGCAAAATCTACTCTACCTCTTAAACCCATACCAACGCCTGCACCCAGAAAGACTGCCCCCGCCGTTATTACTAATAAAAATGATACCAATCGTAATCACGGCTTGACCCAACTCACAATAGCAACAAAATCCACCGCTGCTATTAATAATAAAAGTACTGGACAAGCAGAATCAAGCAGGCCATCTAAACATCAAGGGCCTCCTTTACATTTACCACCGGATGCTTGTCCTTTTGTCCTTGTCCTTGCAGGAGTACCATCGCTGAGGGCGGAACAGGGTGAATCATGGGTACAACTGCGAAACAAATGCATAGACTGGTTATCCAAGCATAAAGGTGTTGGATATGACATCTCAAGTGAGATCTTATCGACTCGTAGGGTGTCATGGGTAGGGCCCTTATCTAAAGACAAGGAAGGTGACTGTATAGTTCTCAATTTCAAAAACCCTGGTACTGTGAGACATCTACTCAGTAGAAATGGCAATTGCTCTGCTATTCCTACTGTTGTAACCATGTTACCTTTGAGTTACTTTTACAGACAACCTCCAATGCAATTTCGACCACCCTTAATGCAATTTCAACCACCACCAATGCATTCTCAGCCGCCCCCCATGCAATGCCAGCCAGTTTCATTCCCATTTAGGATGTTTAATAGATTTGCACCTTTGTCGGATCTTGATATGTTGGATTGACCGTCTCTGCCTGATTCGGGTGAATCAACATTACCATCAAACACTGAAATCCATGAAGTATCAGAAACATCACCATGGATTGCTGTGAGCCAAAAATCCCCGAACCACAGACTGTTGCGCCAGGGTTCAGATCTATCTGTTGTAAGCTGGAACATTGCGGGTCTCAATTCCAAATTGAAAATCAAAGAATGGTCAGAGTGGGTTAATAATAACTGTGACATATTGATGCTACAAGAGACTTGGTGCACCACTACACCCGCACTGGAGGGATTCTGCTGTTATAACTTAATGGCTTCCCCCTCACCTATGGGTCGTGCCAGTGGAGGTCTATCTATCTGGACTAAAATTAAACCCGGAGTACAAACTAAATTGATTCCTACACCGGGTAAATGTTTTATGGCTATGAAGTACATTAACAGAATGAAATTTTGTTTTATTAACTTTTATAATAATGATTTTGTTACTCGACCGAATGGAAATTTTATGTCATTGTTTAACTTTATTGATGAAATTATGGAAGGGCTGAAGTACGGGCCCTATGATGGCATCTGCATTGGAGGAGACTTTAATGCCCACATGTACCGCAATAGCCCACTATGTAGAAATGGAGAGGAGTTAAAAAACCATCTAGCCTCCCATGACTTAATAAATGCTATGGAAATTGCTGGTACCAGCGCAAACAATATTTTAACACCTACATACATAGGTCAGGGCTGTGTTTCCACGATAGATTATATATTTATCTGCCCGACAATAAGTGACATAATTTTAAAAGCAGAAGTCATCTGCTCCGCTTATAGTGACCACTACCCGCTTAGAAAATTTTTACACAATCTGCAGAACACAAAAGCTGCTTTGAGAGTAGAGAGTGGGGCCCAAAACTTGGAGTTATCTACTGATAGATTAAGATTAATATGGAAAGGGGTGGATAATAAAGATATTTTAGCTAGAGTAATTCGAAAACACCCCAAGATAGTAGAGACCTGTTTGTCGCTTACTAGTCTCGGCGACGATGTGGTTGTGTCCTTTGGTAATCTTTGTGGGGTTATTAAGAGAGAATCCTCTAAACCAGTTAGGCCCAATATTGACCATGGCCCCCGTTGGTTTGACTCATCTTGCTCTAAGGCCAATAGGGACCTGAGGGCTGCCTTAAAAACCAACCCAAGGGACGCTACACTCGTGAGAGATTTAAGATCAAAATACAAAATTACGCTACGCACTAGATCTGAGGCCCTAGTGATTAATCATTGGGAATCTCTCACGCGTACTGCCACATTAAAGGACACGGCAGGTTTCTGGAAAGAAGTCAAGTCCCTTAGATCCTTTGGTTCCAATATCAAACCAATCAATTGTAATATAACTGGCGAGGCATGGGTAGAGCATTTTTCAACAATTTATGCTATATCAGCCATTTCCCCAGATACTATCACTCCATCTAATACTGCTGAACCACTGAACATTCTATTATCCGAGGTCGAGGATGCAATAACCGAGAGTGCTAGCAATAAAGCCCCC
The DNA here is from genome assembly GCF_964261635.1 of Lissotriton helveticus. Classification (NCBI taxonomy): domain Eukaryota; kingdom Metazoa; phylum Chordata; class Amphibia; order Caudata; family Salamandridae; genus Lissotriton; species Lissotriton helveticus. Next base: position 217,775,969 of record NC_136061.1, on the reverse strand, counting down.
GGCCCGGATGGTCTCTCTATTGACCAGATTAAATCTGAAATCAACTTTTGGGCCCCTTTACTTTGCAACTTATTTAATAATTTGACTGACAGCTCTATTCCCGAGTCCTGGTCAAACAGTGTCATCGTACCGATATTTAAAAAAGGTGACAGGATGGACCCTGCCTGTTACCGTCCGATTTCACTGATTGATAATACACTAAAAGTCCTCGGAAGGGTAATTTTTAAAAGGATAAGGAATTGGGCTGAGGATAACAACGTTTTACATTGCAGTCAATTGGGATTCAGAAGCCATGTGGGTACAGTCGAACAATGTCTTAATTTGAATTTGATTATGACCAAATACATTATTGTTAAAAAGTCCCAGCTTTATTTGGGTTTCATGGATCTGAGTTCCGCTTTTGATTTTGTTAATCGTTCTAGGTTGTGGTCACTTTTGCTTGAATATGGTTTGGATGACTCACTGGTATACTTTCTTTCTTATCTGCACAGGGATTTAAAGGCAAGAGTACGTATAAATAACGATGGTGATCTATCCAATGATATTTTTATTAGCAGAGGAGTTAGACAGGGCTGCGTACTCGCCCCACTGCTTTTTATTTTATATATTAACGGGTTGAGCAGCACATTGAGTAAGATTACTAAGGATGTACCAATTATAAAAGGTTCCCCCATTACTACATTACTCTATGCGGATGACGCAGTATTAATGGGGCGCACTCCGAATGCTTTACGTATTTTAATTACTGGGTTTGTTGCTTTTATGTCTGATCTGGGTCTAAATACCAATTTTAAAAAATCTTTTATTATGAACTGCGGACCTAAAAAATACAATATTACCTCAATTAAATCAGGTGACAACATTTTAAAATGCACCAGCACTTTTCCCTATTTAGGGTTATTATTTTCAAATACAAGTTCATGGCAGCCACATGCTGCCTATGCGAGAAATAAAATTGGCAAATCAATCAATTCAATTTTATCTCTCCGACAACCTAAACTGGCTGATGTCATTACCCCCCTGCTCAATATTTACCGTACCCAATGTCAACCAACGGGGACATATGGAGCAGAAGTGTGGGGTTACTGTAACAGCATGTCGCTTCAGCTGGAGGAAAATAGGTTTTGTAGGAGGGTGCTGGGGGGTGTTCCCAGTGCCCCCACACTTATTTGTCATAATGAACTTAGGTTGCCTTATATTACTGATTTTATTAGGTCGAGGCCCGCGCTCTTTTGGATAAAAATATGGTTAAACCCAGCGGCATCTTTAACACGTAGCATAATATCTGATTGTTTATCATGCGATAGATCCCAATGCATACCCTGGTTACAAGCTGTTAAAAATAGCCTGGTGAGCGTGGGACATGACGTTTTGTTTAGTTCTCCTAACACTATTGTTCCTGCTCATAAGAATAGTGTAAAAAGGGCATTGCTTGACTTATATAAGGAAGAAAGAATGAGAGTCGAATTCTCTAAACCAGTTGTAAGTAAATACCGGTCCCTTATCGATTCAGGCAATGAGGAATCAAACAAACTTTGCAGATATTTGTCAATTCCCATAGGAAGATGGAACCGGAGTCTTCTGTTCAGGTTTCGGGATGGAAGCATTGTTAATTTATTAAGCTTCCCCCTGGGTTTTAATAAAAACCTAGAAGAGATGAATTGTCCCTGCTCTGAAGGTGGGAAACAAAGTTTGTTGCATTTTTTCTTTTTCTGTGGCTATTATAAACTGTATATTCGCCAATATTTAATGCCGATTCTCCGTAAATATAATCTAAGGGACTTTAATCTGGCAATGAGATTCCTTCAAACACTGTCAACAGACGAAGTTATATACACTGTAAGCTGCTTTATAAAAGTCTGTGTGAGATCAAGGGCAAGTATGGAACACGCATAATGAACAACAGTATTGTGCTAGTAAATGTTCACCGCACTTTACTTACCTGAACGCACATTGCACTTTATTGCTCTGGCACAAATTGGCACAAAGTTTTACCAATATGTGTGTCTGTATATGTACGATTATTCTGGGAGTGGACAAATTGAAACCTATTTATACTAATAGGACAAATGTTCCCCTTTACTATGTATTATGTGTCTTATGTATATATGCTGCTAAAACCCAAATGTAACTTGTTTCTATTTTTTATATGTCTTTTAAATGCTTTTAAATGTTTCACTCTGTATGTACTTTTATGGATGTATTTAATTCCGAATAAAGATCATTTGAATTGAATTGAAAGAACAAGAGGACAAGCATATAATAAGTGTTTAAGTGTTCCAGGCTCTTTAGAACATGACCAACACAATGTAGAGGAAGTTGGGGAAAACTTATGAACAGTAACAGGTGTATTTATGACTCTATGATAAATAAAAAACAAAGATTGAGTAATTCGAGCAGAAATAGATGTCTTAAACAGTTTAGACCAGATACGATCCCACAACAAAACAGGGAAAGAAGTATCAAATTCACATTCCCATGCAATCTCAACAGAAGAGTTGGGACGATCACCAACAATTGAAGTCAAAATTGAATAAACATGAGCAGCTTTGGGTTGATGGCTGGAGAATAAAGGATATAAAGGGGAGGAAGGGCTAAAAGAAGGAAATGTAGCTGGAGTAGAAAGGGAGGATAAATGAGATAGAATAGCAGATGTTATAATATTGTATTCATTAATAGAGGAAGAGGGCAAGTCAAATACGGTTTGCAATTGCACAAAGGGAATGAGAGAGCCATCAACAAAAAACTGATGAACAAATACAACATTCTTCTCCTTCCAGTGTTTGAAATAAAATGTTTTACCTTTGTAACGAAGGAATTTGTTATACCATACAACCGATGCTAAAAAACATTGCAATGGGGAAAGGTGAGAGGAAAATACATTGGATAATATAGTTTGGGAATATTTAAGAATCGGAAATTTGGTCAGAAAAGAACAATTTGACATAAAAACAGTATGCTGAAAGGAAAAATCCTTCAAAAGAGAGCGTTCAAGGAGAACCCAGGCAGGTATGGGAGTATCCTGAAAGTCATATGCCAAAGAAAAAGCTTGTCTAATCAGGAAGGCCAAATGATATGACTTAATGTTAGGGAAACGAATGCCACCTTCGGATTTGGTGCGCATCAGTTTATGCATGGCTATACGAGGATGTTTATTATTCCATAGGAATTTGGAACAAAGAGAATTTACACGGGAGAAATGGAAAAGGGGAATTTTAAAGGGGAGCATAGAGACAGTATATAAAACATGTGGAGCAATCATCATTTTAATCGTATCTAAACGACCCCACCATGAGAGAAATAAGGGTGACCAACTTTGAAGAAGGGATTGGAGTTTCTGTATAAGGGAAGCAAAGGTAAGCTTGAGGGTTTCTTTCAGGGAGGGTGCGAACCAGATACCCAGATAGTTAATTTTGGTGGGACACCACGCAAAGTCGGTATTATTAAACATGAATTGATAACATAACGCATTAAGTGGTAACACTTCAGTTTTGGATAGGTTCAGTTTATAACCCGAGATAGAGGAATATAAACGGACCTCCTCCAAAAAAGGGGGAAGAGAGGATTCAGGGTTAGACATATAAACCAGGACATCATCTGCATAAGCTGACAATTTAATTTCATTAGAGGATAACTTAAAACCAGATATCATGGGATTAGATCTAATTCTTTGTAGGAAAGGTTCAAGACATAAAATAAATAATAAGGGGGATAAGGGACATCCTTGTCTAGTACCTCTAGACAAGGAAAAAAAAATTGAAAATTGGTTGTTAACAAAAATACTAGCCCGTGGTGAGGAATAAAGGAGTTTGACCATTGAGATAAAAGAAGGACCAAAACCAAACCATTGTAAGGTATGGAACAAAAATTGCCAATTGATGCGGTAAACGCCTTTTCAGCGTCTAAGGAAAGAGCTGCCATGGGGATTTTAAGTTTTTTACTGTGAGAGATGACATTGGCGAACATGCGGGCGTTATCAGCAGCAAGCCTACCTTTTACAAATCCTACCTGATCAGTTTTGATTAAGCAAGGGATAAGGGAATCAAGACGTAAAGCCAATATTTTCGCAAAAATTTTACAATCATAATTGATTAAAGATATGGGGCGATAATTTTTACATTGGGAGTGATCCTTGTCAGGTTTGGGAATGATAATGATTAACGCATCCAAAAAGGAACCAGAGGCCTTCGCATCCAAAATAAAAGAGTTAAAAAGTTGCAATAGTTTTGGAGCAAAAACGGTATGAAAAGAGGAATAAAATTCTACGGGAAGGCCATCAGGACCAGGTGCCTTGGATTTTTTAAGTGAATTAATGGCCCGGGTTACTTCTTGGATAGTAATTTCTTTTTCCAAGAGAGCAAACTCTTCTGGAATGGCTGGGGGGGAAGGAAGACCTTCAAAAAAGGATGTTAAATTAACAGCAGACGGATGCGTATCATCAGTATATAAGGATTGGTAATAATTATGAAAAACATCAGCGATATCCTCATCCGCTGAAACTAGTTTGAGCAGAGAATCATTAAAAATTGGACCTACATTTTTACGTTCCGACTTTACTTTCAAATAGTTTGCTAGCATTTTCCCCGCTTTATTTTGGCCACCATGAAATTTGGACTTAATTTTGAGAAGAGTGTTACACGCTTCATTAGTAATAATCTTATTCAGTTCCGTTTTGGCAGAAATTAAATCTTGATGGGAGGAGGGGGATTTAGAAGAAAAATACATATGTTCTAGGGTTTTAATTTTCTGAAGTTGATCCTCATATTTTTTCATATTAAGTTTCTTTTTGTTAGCCACATATGAGATAGTAAACGCCCTGAAAGCAGCCTTAAAGGCATCCCAGTTGTTAGGAATGGAAGTGTCAGAGGGATTATTAAAGGAGAAAAATTCTTCAAAAAACTCCACACTTTTCTTCATAAAAACAGGGTCAGATAGTAAAAAGGAGTTAAACTTCCAACGACTGAATTTGGAAGAGATAAGGGAGAGGTCAAGTGAGGTGAAAACAGGGGCGTGGTCAGAAATAAATATGGAGCCAATTACAGAATTGTGGATTGCGGGGAGTAACGATTTACTAACCATAATATAATCAATCCTAGAGCGGGTGTGATGAACATTAGAAAAAAAGGTATATTCCAACACATCAGGATTACATAATTTCCATGAATCAAATAAAGGACGCGAGGCAATGGCTGATGTAAAACACTTATGGGTCTTATCAGGTTGAAATTTACTGGAGGATAATCTATCTGAGAAAGGGTCTAACCATTGGTTAAAATCACCGGCAATAATGAAGTCAGGGGAATCAATGGAGGAAATCAAAGTTTTAATATTTTTCCAAAACTCAGGGTCAGGACGGGCCGGACCGTATATATTGAACAACACCAGTGTCTTGTTGTGGATAATCACCTCAGCCATTGCCCAGCGTCCCTCATCATCATTTTGGGTAGAGATAATCTGTACATTTAAAGCTTTATGAAATAGGATAGCGACCCCCCCTTTTTTATGAACAGCAGGAGAAAACACAATTTGGCCCACCCACTGTCTCCTCAACTTTAGAGATTCTACATCAGAACAATGCGTTTCTTGAAGGAACGCAACCTGTGAATTAAGTTTAGATAAATGAGACAATACCTTTTGACGCTTGACAGGATGACCAAGACCTCGCACGTTCCAGGAGACAAAGTTACACACCATGTAGGGAGGAGGAGATGGGCGACACATGAATGTAACAGATGGTAAAGGAACAACTATGAAAAGGGGAATAACAGAGACAAAAAACACATGAGGTGGAAAATCCCAGAAAACTCTCAGCACAAAAACATAACTGACTACGATTCAAAAAGGACACCATGAAAGAAAACAATCGAAGAAAAGATCGCATAGGAACAAAAAAACAAAGAACAAATAAAAAGAAGAGAAGGCAAACTAAAAAAGAAGAAAAAGGGAGAGAAAGAGAAAAAAGGGGAGAGTAAAAGTGCAGAGGAGATAGAAGCGAGAGAAGAATAAACAGATCAAGGCACAAGAGCCTGATCGGTGAAAGATAGAACAACCGAAACGAATGAGGCATGGATACACCAGACAGGGGACATGACCCCACGAGCAACCAACAAAGGACAAGAAAAATAAGAAAGATAGCAAAATGTAAGAGCGAAACCTCAAGAATGAGAACAAAGATCATCATAAGAAAGAAGTAAAGGAGGATAAAAAGAAAAAGAGAATAGCTGCAGTATAGGGTAAAGAGCATCAACTGAGAAATCCAGCAAGAGGAGCATTAGATGGCACTGTCCATATTCGAGGGTGCAATACTCTGAAGGTAAGCATGGAGCTTTTGAGGATCATCATATGAGGAGGTACGACCATTATGCGTGATCTTGCAGAAGCATGGGTGAAGGATGCCGTATTGAATGTTGAGTTGTCTCATGAGAGGACGAAGATTCAGAAATTCCTTGCGTCGGGCATTGGTCGCTGATGAAAGGTCTTGTGAGATAAAAATGTTATGGCCGGACCATTGAAGGCGTCTCTTAAGTCTGGCAGCTTTTAAGACAGACATTAACTCCGTGAATTCTAGGAAAAGCATAATAATGCCACGAGGTTTATTAGAGTTCGAGTTAATGCGACCCAGACGGTGAGCCCTCTGGATGTTAAGAGGGTGTGACGCAGGTTGGAGGTTCAAAAGATCCTGTAGAAATTTACGTAAGAAAGCCACCATGTCAGGCCCTTCCAAATTTTCCAGAATACCATAAACGCGTAGGTTATTTCTACGATTACGATTTTCCAAATCCTCCGTGTGTAGCTTTAGTTTATGAATTTCTTGCTCTAGTAGTGGAATTTTGACTGAAGCATCCTGGATATCGCTTACTCTTTGCTCCAAGTTTAAGACCTTGCCTTCCATAAGTACCCAGCGATCCTCAATCTGTTTGAGGCGTTCATTAGTAGCAGACATAAACGGTTGGAGACCACGAACTTCCTCAAGGATGGAGTCTAACACCGGGTTTGGTGAAGATTTTATGGGAGAGGGCGGGTCATTCTTAAGTCTTTTAGGCTTGGTGCCTGTTTGAGACAGCTTTGAAGTATGCGACTCAGCAGCCATGTTTGCAGAGAGAACTGAATAGACTGGATAAGCAACGTTAAACAACGCAGGTTAGCACTTGATAAGCTGAGTAGCAAAACACCACGTGAAAACGATGAAAAATGGCACTGAGGTCAAGCAACAAAGACCACATATGGTAAAGCAAAGCAAAGCCCAAGCGTAGATAGGAAGTAGAGGAGATATCTAAAAAAATATTCAGAACATGGCAGTAAAGAAACAAGTTCGCCTACATAAGGTGTATCGTAGGTGCTAGGTTATTGAAGTAACATCTCAGGAAGCACAACACCATTAGCAGAAAAACGGATGTAAATAGGAGCATTCATGAGAGTATTGCAAACCCAGGAGAGGAAACGTTTTTTTTTTTAAAATGGCGGCAAGCATTCCCTTGAGGCACACATCGTATGTGGAGAAAAACGGGAAAGAACATGCAGCGCCGTTCAAATAATGAAATTATAGCCAGGAATCATTGTGGAGCAGCGCAGTAGTGAAGAGTTATAAGCAGGAATCCCTCATAACGCAGAAGTTGAAGAGAAAGTCCGACGCGAGCTCAGCGGCCAAAATGGCGGCCGCCCGCGTCACACAAATGGGAGTAATTACCTTCGGAAATTAAATACACCACTGTTGCACGAAAGCGGCCGAGAATGTCACCCTCGCATTCTCTGGGTGTTCCGCCGTAACAGCAGCTGACTCCGATGGAAGAAGGTCCGGAAAAACAGCTCTCACGGCATCCGCAAAGTATGTCCGTAGCGAAGCTCACGGAGAAGCCGTCCTGACCAGTCGGCGCGCAAGCCACGCCCCCCCCCCCCCCATAGTCTGCAATGCATGAAATAATTTAAAATGGGTTTTATTCCATTCCAAGTAAGTACAAGTGCACAACATGGACTACATAATTGCCTCCATTTTAAAATCAATTTCTGAACAAGAAAGATTATTTTTTTCAGATTTTCCTAGATTTTTATTGGGTCAATTAAAGATTCATTTGATCTGTTGAGGGTCAGATTTTTGAGATTGTCATCTTTCTGATACCCTTATGTATGTCAGTGCCTATGGGTGAGACATTAAAACAACAAAGAACTCTAGGTTTCCAATACAGAGAAGTACTGTCCGCCTTCCAACGTCTCTACTCCTCCCTACCACTGTGATATTATCAGTGGCGGCTGGTGACATTTGAATGTGGTGAGGTGTTAGGGTTTAGAATGAGTGCCCTGTGGCTAGTGAGCATAGCAAGTGAAGCCGACCTTAATAAGGAGTGTTCGAGGGGTGTCCCCCTGGAAACTTTTGAAAAAAAGAGTCAGAAAATGGTGTATTTTTAAGCAAAGTTGAGAAAGCACTAAGGTTATTAAAGCAATTGTGAAATGTAGTTATGACATCAATAAAGAGATTTCATATGATAATGACGGACATAGCTGCTTATTCAGTATGACCAGAGAACTTCATAACAGACTTTGAGATCATGCAGTGAGTCTGTGAATTAAACATTACTGAGACCTGTGTAAGGGGTAATGGTCTTCAGAGTGTCTCAACATGCCTGTTAGGCTCATTTCTTTTTAGATATGTGCATCCTTTCCATTTGCATATCTTATCATCTTCAGCAGCCTTCTTTCACTGACTCCTGAATGCATTTCCTCGCTTCTCCTTCACTTCACAATTCCCAAACACACAATACACTGACTCACCTGTAAGCACCGCATTTTCATTTACTTTTGCCTTCTCAATATTTTGGCAGCTGTGTACCTCCTTCACACACAGTTGCTCAGAATCACAATTGAAACTGGAATAGGAGACTTTTGCTCTATTTGTTCAGCAGAGAGGCCAAGGATTGGTTGACCAAGTATTCTGAACACATTTTTGACCAACTGACAGGTACTGTGAGAAATCCACACTGCGTTCAACCTTTGCTCCAGAACTCCCAGTGATGGCCAGTTTAAAGTATGCACTGTACAAGAGAAATCTGCTACACAAAAAAATACAGAAATACAACAGCCTGGAAATAGTGAGTACTCTTAAGGAATGCAAGATTAAGTAAAACGTGAAATAAAAACAGGAACTAACACCTAGATTCATCAATGTCAAAATCTGCAATTTCTAAATTGTGAGAAAAAGCGAACCGCAATTTAGAAATCGCAGAATGGCATTCATGAAAAAATGCGATTAAAAAAAGGGAATCGCAATCGACCGCAATCGCCGATTGCGAGTGTCCGAAAATCACAAAAAAATCGCAGAATCCGCCAATACCCCTGTTCAAATAGCGATCTCGCAATTACCGAAATCGCAAATTGCGATCCCGCTAATTGCGAGATCGCAAAATCGGGAAGTCGCATTCTGAGCACAGTGATGACATCACAGCCCAGGAAGTAGGCAGGTTCCACCCTCATTCAGCATTGTGAGCATGAAGTGGAAGCAGCATTGCCAGAGCTCCCCTCCAGAGTACCTACAGGTGAAATCCAGGTGACACCCCAGTGTACAACATGTCACAGGAAGCTGCTGGTGAAACTTCCACAGGGAGGAAAATGAAAATTAAATTTTCAGAACAAGAGTTAGAACATCTGATAGAGGGAGTGTGCAAGGACCACAACCGCCTCTTCGGGAAGGACTCGAGAAGGGTACCAGAGGCCGATAAAAGGAGGATTTGGGTGCGCATCCGCGGAAAAGTGAATTCTGTGGGGGTTACCCAGCGCTCTGTGGATGAAATCAAAAAACGATGGTAGGACCTCAGAGGGCGGGCCAAGGAGAAGATAGCAGAGAGGCTGGGGGAGCGTGTTGCGACAGGAGGAGGGGAGCCCACTGTCCCACCCAACACCCCACTTGAGGACCGAGTAGAGGACACCCTGAACCCGCAGGCATGCGTGGGGGTAATCCAGCTGGACTCCTCCCGACCCACCCAAGATACACAAGGTAAGTGACATGCGACTGCGACCCTGTCCCCTAAAAATGGCCATGACCCCAGATCATCCCATTACAAACCCCAGTCATGCAGCCAAAGCACACCACAAAAGCCCTATTGCATTGTGGGACATGTAGTCTGACCACAATTACCATCTAGCTCCATACAGCCAGACCTGTTCAGTGAGAGGCAATCCTGCAGCAAGTCAGGGGATGGTAGCCTGCATGCATGTAGGAAGCTCCAATGTGCAAGTGACATGTCACTAATCAACGTCCACTTTACATCACAGGTGGCGCTGAAGTACCTAGTACGGACAGCGATGCCCTGCAGATTGAAGAAATAACAGAGGACACTGAGGGAGACGTACATCCATCCCCACAGCCAGGACCATCAGGGCAAGCTGCCGCACCAGCGGTCATAACACCACCTGCCCCTGTGGATAGTGTCACCTCTGCGCCAACAGGCGCAGCAGTACCACAGCGAGTGACTCAAACACCAGTGGGGCTGACAACACCAGCAGCAGCACGCAGACAAACCCGCCGCCCTGCGACTGTGAGGAGCCAGTCCAGCGGACTGGTGAGGGAGCCGCGCAATACCACATCACGCGCTGGCAGGGGGTGAACGTGCGGGCACCTGGGCTCTCCATTGAGCGCCGTATGCTCCACGTCCACCAGACACAAGCCCGTCAACTCGCTGCTATACATCTCCAGCTCAACAAGACCGCCAGGAATGTTGGTCAGCTGACAGACCGTATGGAGAGGATGACCGCTGCTGTTGAGGCCCACACCCAGGCCATGCATAGCCAGCGGGACATCAACCGGCGCAGACACCGGCAGCTGCTGACCCGTCTGTCTGCATACACGCGGTCCAATTATATCATTGGCAACGCGACCACCCAGCTCTTACGATGCTCCTTGGCCATGCAGGTGCAAATGGTCCAGTGCTGTCAGGACGTCGCGAGAGCTCTGGGGCAAGTGACAACTGCAGTTCAGGGTATGCAGGCAACAGGCCATGGCCAGGCGGGTGGGGGGCGACAGTAATGAGGCTAATTCCAGCCATAGTAGCCAATCCGTGCCACTGGTGGTAGCACCCCGCCGCAGCACAAGGCCCTCTGCTGCCTCACGGCAAAATCAGGAGGAGGAGCTGGAGAGAAGGTTGGGATCATCTGCCCGGAGGCGGCATTGAACATTTGATTGGTACCATGAAGGGACATGCTGCTGCTACAAGCATGCCCTCCTCAAGAACATGGGACATATGACGCAATATGGCAATCATGTTACAGTTTGGGGTATTCCCAATTTATTGTGCAAAAAAAAATAAGAAATATTCTGTTACACTTAATCTGACTCATGTCATTATTACTATTGTCATGCATGAGTGAAGTCTTGGGTGTGGGGAGTGGGTGCACTAGAAACAGTTCATGCAGATTTGGTTACGGCGCATGTGTCCTTCTGCAGGATTCTCCCCGCGTGCATGACGTACATGTGCAGGTGGTCGGTTGTCCCCTTCCGACTCACTGCCAGAGATCTCTACAGGTATCCTGTGCTTGGTAGCTATGTTGTGGAGGATAGCACACACGAATTTAACAAAGGAGGGAGGTAGAGTAGTGAAGCAGGATTCTTACTCCACGGGCTTACCTACATAAACAAAAGGAATCCTACTGGCAGGAAAGTGTTACCCACAGGGGTGTGGGAGCACTTAGTGTTTTGTAAAATACCCCTCACACACCAAAAGGCCCCTTGGTGTCATGCTTCATCATAGGGGTCTTCGCACCCCTCTAATGGGATGCGGCGTGCTGCGACCTACGACTACGCGGGAGCACTGACGTCAATGACTATGTGTGGTGCCTGTGGTGTAAGTGATAGGGATATTTATGTGAGTGGTGGGGTTTTAGTGAAGAATTAAAAAGTACCTGGCTCGTGGGTGTATGGGAAAAACTTTATTCACAACCCCGGGCTGGCACTGCTAAAAAGAAGTGAAGTGCGAGGTTCTATCTGTCGTGGTTATGGACAGTACCTCATGTGTGCGTCGACATGTTTCGGAGCATGTGCTCCTTCTTCAGGACGAGGGCACAACTTCCCCACCTTACTCACGTTTCACTAGATTGTAACTCAAAAGTTTTGTGTTAGTAACAAAAAGTGAAAAAATTAATTATTAAGTGTATAAAAAATATAGGCTATAATGTGCCTACAGTGTTTTTTTTTGGCTCAGGATACATGCAATTGCATGACTTAATAGACCACCATCTTACCCCACACGCTGCTCCGCTGAAAAGCGTGTGGGGTAAGACGGTGGACAACTCGTCCCGAGTCTATTGCACAAGTAGCAATCACCCCCCAGACGTTCTAGAGTGCTCATGAAGCAAGCAACCTATATCTATTAAGTCATGCAATTGCATGTATCCTGAGTTACAATCTAGTGAAACGTGAGTAAGGTGGTGAAGTTGTGCCCCCGTCCTGAAGAAGGAGCACATGCTCCGAAACATGTCGACGCACACATGAGGTACTGTCCATAACCACGACAGATAGAACCTCGCACTTCACTTCTTTTTAGCAGTGCCAGCCCGGGGTTGTGAATAAAGTTTTTCCCATACACCCACGAGCCAGGTACTTTTTAATTCTTCACTAAAACCCCACCACTCACATAAATATCCCTATCACTTACACCACACGCACCACACATAGTCATTGACGTCAGTGCTCCCGCGTAGTCGTGGGTCGCAGCACGCCGCATCCCGTTAGAGGGGTGCGAAGACCCCTATGATGAAGCATGACACCAAGGGGCCTTTTGGTGTGTGAGGGGTATTTTACAAAACACTAAGTGCTCCCACACCCCTGTGGGTAACACTTTCCTGCCAGTAGGATAGCACACACGGCCACGATGCGGCAGCAGACCTCAGGCTCGTATTTCATGGCCCCACCAGTCTTGTGAAGTATGCGGAACCTGCTCTTCAAAAGGCCAAATGTCCTCTCAATGCAATTTCTTGTGCGTATGTGTGCAGCATTGTAACGCCGTTGCTGTGGTGTTGCAGGGTTGAGGTATGGGGTAAGGAGGTACTCACGGAGAGCGTAGCCGCTGTCACCTGAATGAAAGGAGCAGAGGGTGAGTGCCTGTTCTGCGCAGCTACATGATCACAATGTACTATTTTGGGGCATGTGTACTTACCTAGTCGGTGTCCTTCACCAAAGTCTCCCCTGGCCAGTCGTGTGTGGATGCCGTTGTGCCAGAATATGAAGGAGTCATGTGTGCTCCCCGGGTACTGTACCACTATGTCCGTGATGAATGTCTTTGCATTGCACACCATCTGGATATTGAGGGAGTGGTAGGACTTGCGGTTGCGGTACATGTACTTTGTTTGTGCTGGTGGGCAGATGTGGATGTGGCTACAGTCAATGCATCCTATAACATGTGGAAATTGTGCAACGTTGTAAAATTGAAGCTTGGTCTCATTCAGGTCCTGTTGGCTGGTGGGGAATGAGATGTAGTGGTGCAGCCGGGTCAGCATAGCCTCCTGGAAACTCCTTAGGCAGCGGGACATGGTGGGCTGGGATATCCCCCCTGCAACAGCGACTATCCCCTGGAAGCTTCCGGAGGCCAGAAGGTGCAGGCTGCACAATACCTGGGCATGTGTGGGCACGGCATTGGTCCTCCTTGTTGGGTGCTGCATCAGGGGGTCTAGGTCCTGGATCAGCTTGATGATCATTGCCCCAGTCAGGCATACTTAGCGTAAATTTTCTCCCTGGTTTGGCCCAGAAGGGTTACCCGCTGGCGGAATATCCGCTCCTGGATCCTACGTCTGTTCCGTGCTGCTCGCTGTAGCCTTCGCTGCCTGACCACCATGTAGAGTCCTGGCATTGTGAGAGTCCTCAGGCTCCAGCTGCATGTCCTTAAATGTGTTTGGTCAGGCCTGCACCTGTTGGTAGTTAACGTTTTTTTGAATTTGTTTTTTTTTCCCTTACTGGTTACCACCTGGTTTGTGTTCTCCTTAATTTACGCGTCGCAAATAGCGATTTTCGGGTTTTTCCGCATTTTGCGATTTTTCATGAATAGCGATTGCGATTGTTTTGCGATTTCGCAAATGAATTCGCAGATTCCATGGTTTCTCGCAATTTTAGATTCACTAATGGCCTTCTTCCAGGATTCTGCAAATTTATTTGCGAACTCGCAATTTTTATTTAGCGAATTCGCTTTTTTTGTGATTTCACTATCATGAATTCCTTTTCTTCAAATTGCGATCGCAATTGCTAATTCGCAGCTATTGCGATCGCAATTTGGCTTCATGAATCTAGCTGTAAATCTCTGACATTTTTAGTAACTTTTAATCCATTAGAGTTAGAAGCTATTTAAAAATAAATTGTAGATTATGCAGTTGATGCTGGATTGCGGTGCAAATGCGGCAAATCCATAAATTTGAAGAAAACGCTGCGGCCGCAGAACCATATAATTCTAGTGGCTCTGCCTGCCACTGATGCGTGCAAGGGCCAGGCTCGGGCAATTAACTCGTTCTTAAAAGGGTGTATACAGTCGTTCTGAGTACATGTGAACTCGCTCTGTGCTGACTCACGCTGCTCTTTAATCTCTGCATTCCACAGTGGGGTGAAGTGAGGTGCGAGCAGATCCTTTCACCTTCATTCTTTCCTCCCGAGTTCTCATGTGGCCGAGTGTAGTACGGAGAAATATCCTTATTGAACCTGTACCAGCCGCCTCAGCTGGGCACGCATTCTCTGGCCCCATCATCGAAGCTTGAAGAGTAAATACATCTTGCACAGATAGGACACGAATCGGAGCCAGAGGCTGGAAAGCAAATATTAGCCAGAGAACATAAAATAATGGAATTAAGGTTGGGCCATAAACCCAGCGATTACGAGACGCGCTCGCCAGCCTTCCTTTCACGCAGTCCAACATGAAACTTAATGTTCTCAGAATGCAAACATCTATTTAGGGAAATAGAACAGAGAGCTGAACAGCCCTGCCATTATAAACGTCTGAGCTCCTTTCTGATGAATTAAAACTAATAAGTATTAAACTAATAAATGAGCTCAGTAGTTGCAATCGGTGGCCGGAGTTGGCTTATAAATCACAGCCCCTTCTAGAAATCGTAAAAACGATTTCTTAAAATATAAACATTCGGCCAAGAAGTCCTGATAGGCATTACCCCTGGCATACACAGTTTTCCTTGTTGAAACTCGTCACAATAAAATTAGTTTTTGGTGAAAACAAGGTTACTCAAGCGGCCAACAACAGCAGAGCGTCAACTGCGGAGTTTTTAAAGTGATGATTAGTGAATTCAAGCGAGCTGCCTCCCGGGGTGCCTAGAAGTTGTGACCAACTCGGCACTCCGGTCCCAGCACCAGGGAACGCGTCTCCTTCGCCAGTCTAGATGTTGCTCACTTGCTGTTTATGGAGTAAACAGCATGAGAGCAACTAGAGATTTGGCTCGGTCAGGTGCTGCCCCCATTCCTTAGGAGACCTGGGGGCTGTGGCCTTAACCCCCCCCCCCGCTCCTACATTGCGCAGGTAGGCGAGGGTTCTAATGCGCATGTCGTGATGGTCAGAGCAAGGAACCTGTCTAACCAGACATGCGCACTTCATCCCAAGAAGGCCCGGCAGCTGAACCTGTGTCACAAGCTCCAAAATCCCCCCTGCCCCAACCAGTGGACGAAGTGGGAAAAAATAAGTAGGGGAACTGTGGATGGAGCACCAGAAGGCGGAAATAACCAGAGGATTGGGTCAGTGGGCGGAGTCAGAGGTGTGGCTAACAAGAGCAAAACATACCAATTTTTTGTATGTTTGGCATTTTACTGACCAGTTACAGTTTATAACGTGATTTAATACAACCAATGGATACACGTTTATTTGAGGTTTTATATATGAGTTAATGACATTAAAATACATTTACAATGTGGGATACGTTTTCAATCACAGAATGTCCCAAATACGCTTATAAGTGGAACCAGATACCATTTTTTTCCGAGCCATGCAGTTTCTTTCATCAGCACTTCTCCTCCCTTTTTCTAACCCTTTCTGAACATAAAATGTGGGTTTCAATTCTATGACAGGAGGCGCCACACGTTGGGAAACACTGTTGATTACATCATTCTGTGCCCCTTGGTCAATGCAAAATTGTAGTTCTACGTTTTTTATGTGCTTCACGCGACATGTCATGAAGCCGGCATTAGATGTCTCCTGGTTTCCTGTTATTGTATCTAGAAATAGCACTCAAAAATGAATATATATACACCTAAAACAATCCAGACCTGTTGGTTTTGCAGATGCTTTAAGCTTTATCAGATGAATGAGATACAATTATTATATTAGTAGTTTGTGTAATTACTACTCGAGTTAGTTAGCAATGAGAATTGCAAAGGCATAAATTCTGAAATGATGAGACTCAAACATTGGTAGAGTCGGAAATCGGTAGTGTTCCTCGGATTATCTCTATCAGTTATTTTCTCCCCTTCAGACTACTATCCTCTGCAATCACTATAAGACACCTTCATTGTCTGTCTCTCCCCAAGCACTGTAGGTGTCTAGAAATACCACCCAATAGAGACTGCATGAGGAAGTACATACATGAATGGCAAAATAAAAAAATAATAATATCCTAGTTTGCAAATGTTTTCCACATAATTAAAGCTCTGCCATTTTTGCCACATAATAAACCATCGGCTGCATAATCTGAACAAAAAAATTGTTTGTAGCTCACACCATTCAAAACACATGACTTGTGTTGGTGTGAAGTAGAAGGCCTTTTCCAAAAGTTGACTGGTAACCGTTCTCACTGCTGCACTTGTGTGTTTAACTGGTATTAATGAGGCAAAAGCTTTGCAGAGACTGTTGGTATGTGTAAACAAGTAAAAATAATACAGTATCAGAAAATGTCCCACACATTACTCTGCTACCTTTCTTTGCCTTTATAATGTAGTCAACACTGCAACATCATTTTGTCCTCCATTGCTGCATAATTGTAGTGACCCCAAAGCAGGCTGCACATGTTAAAAGTACTTGTGCATGAAGCAGAGAGATTGTGAAGTTTGCAAACTTAGACCTATATATACGGTAATGGTGGCATAGAGCAGCGCAGCAAGTTATTTTGCTACGCTACCCTGCGTCACAGGGAAAGGGCAGGAATGCACCATATTTATCCAATATGGTCCATTTCTGTCTTTTCTCCCAGTGCTGGCGCCGTTTTGTCCATCTAACGCCAATGCAGGCACCCTGTTGCATGTAGGATTGTTTTTGTGCAGGAATGGCCACCTTCCTGCCCAAAAACAATCATGAGAGGCTTTTTCCTCTTTCTATGTGGGCTGTACATATAGAAAGAGAAAACTACTGGGAGAAATAAAGATATTTCTCATTGTTGTGCCTCCCTTGGGGAGGCGTAAGATTTTGATACATTCCCAGGTTAACAACTTCTTGTAAATCTAGGAATGCATCATAAACCATGGGCGTTGCATGGGAACACCCACCACAATGCGTCCCTTGTGCAGAGGAAGGCAAAGCGTCAATTTCTGCTGTGTCGCATTACTCCATATTTATGAAAGCATTCAAAGCCATGCAAAGTGGCTATGAGTGGCTTCATAAATATGACTTAGAGATTTGCATCATGCATTTACCACGTTCCATGGTGCAAACAGGATGCAAGGTCATCGTAAATATGCCCCTTAGTTTGGTGTGCATGAAAATCCTGCGTTGCCGATCCCTGGTGAGTTTCACTACTACTGCTGGAACAAGGGCAATGGAGGTGTCAATGGGTGAGGCGGACTGGCCTAAAGGGACCTGTGACCTCAGTGACAACGTCTCTGTTTACCTAGGGTGTGCTTCTTCGTAGGCCTGCCCGCAAGACTGGAGGTTAACTTCAGTATGGATTGTGATGGACAGGCCTTCAAGTTTAACCCACACTGGCCTCCAGTAGGGTCCACCTGCTGGTGGTAAGAGACTAGGGCTTCTATGGTCTAACGAGGCCTTCTAAGGTCTAGTAGGGGAATGTGCTCTCTCAAAAGAGTAGTCTGGTCATGAAGCCTGATCCTAGTTCTCCAGTTTCAAATTCGGTAGCTCTGGCCATTGTGCCACATCCTCTCCCCCGAACACCTTTCTGTTTCACTTAGAGAAACTTGCACTGCCTTCAGCTACAACCCAATTGTGCCGAGTTATAAACGCTTGGATGTGACTCAATTCATAGTATGCACTGCCTGAAAAAACAACATCATGGAAAAAGCAAAAACTAATGCAAAATCATGTAAATATTGTAAAGCATGCAAAATATAAGCAGGAAAGACATGGTTACCATAAAGCTTTTACCCTCGTTGTTTAGACATCAATGTGTGTTGTTTGCCTCAAATGTTGAGGACATGAATACAGGGCTCCTTCTGTACACAGGTGTGCCATTGTTGCACTCATGGACAGCAAGGAAAGGGTTAAGTAGGGCTCAAAAGATTAAGGGACTCATCAGGAGAATTTGATCTGACTCACGGAAACCCACAAGGGCTGCTCCACATTCATGTCAGCCAGCTAGCTGCTCAAACAGCGACATTATGTATTCAAGTGTCCTGCAAAGGATTCCTTTTGAACTGCCCACTTGGCTAACTCTCCTAACCACAAAAAACTTGAGAGAGCTCTTAAGAGTAAAAGACAAAATTATATTTTCATTCGGGAAGTGAAGGATACATCCAACTTTATTTTTTTTGGTGACATAATAGTATGTTAGTGATGCTGTAAAGCATCGAAAATCACAAACAATAGAGGTCCCAAAAGCAAGACCTATTGGCTTTGCAAATGCTTGTTTAGATATCTCATTTGTTAAATGGGGCACTTTTGATTTGGTGCCAAACAGGGCCAAACCGGGAACCCAAAGCAGCTCTGGCAAATTTTGTCCATCCTTTGTGCAGTGTGTTGCGAGCAAACGCAGCAAGCGACCCTGACCACTACAAAGGGGACATGGGGGAGAGGGTGTTCAATCTGCAAGAAGATTTTGGAAAAATTAGATAAATGGTGCATTTTACAACACATTTTATTATATATTTAATTGTATTAGCTTTTAGAGCACAGTAAATGATGACTTTATAGTCCACCAGGATACAACAATCTTGTTGGGTCTCTTCAATGATTCCCTCACTATCAACCTCTAACACTGCACCTCATCTCTCCATAGCCCCTCTCTCACATGTATTTCATTTGTTTTATAGCACCGCTCATACCAGTGTAGGGTGTAGGAGAACTTTACATCATGCACACATACAGAGACAATGAGTCATATGTGTGTAAATTGGGGGCCTATTACGATGTCGGGCGGATCGCCACCGCCATGGAGGCGGTGGTGATCCACCCGAAATTTATGCCCGCCCGCCACCCATTTCCCCTCCTGCCATATTACTATGGCGGGGGGACCGCGGCAGAAGGAAAAACCGTCCGCCGCTTTTCTGCCCCGGTCGCCTTGCGGCCGGGGCGGAAAAGGTTTAATATGGTGGCGGTGTCTATTAGACACCGCCAGCCATATTACAATTGGCTCAGTTTGATGCCGCCACGTAAAGGCATGCGGTCTTCACTCTGGGAGCCCCCTGTGGGCCCCTAGAGTGAAGGAGAGGTGGGGGGTGCACACGGGGGTACAGCATTTGCATACATGAAGCGGCAGGCACTGCGCGGTGCCTGCCGCTCCGTGTATGCAAATGCATACATGCATTTTTAGCATTGTGGCGGGCGGTGCTCGGATGCGTCTGCCACTGTGGCGGGCGCATCCTAATCCCCATCACGGGACCCCGGCCCTTATGGCGGGCGGTTCCAATCCCCGTGCCATCCTAATGACCCCCTTAGTGTCCAGAAAATGTCATACAAGACAAAAAGGACTACAAGGTGTAGGATTCACATGCCATCAATTCTGGTAGGCATTTTCAAAGATCTGGAGAAGCACAAAACCAGGATTCAAAATGTAACACAGTGGTTGGATTTACTAATAATAATGTATTTCTACCCAAACAAATCCATTTTAGCAGAATTGGGAAAAAACACAACTTCAAACCTGAACCATGCATTTTCCATGCAGCTCTTTGATGGCAGGTCATAGCTCAAGGTACTAGACTTATTACAATTGTAAGTTATGCACTGCAAGTACCTAAACGATCTCGGTGACAAAAGCAGTAACCCGCTGAGCTACACACATTAAATACAGTTCTGTGATCTGCATGGTACACGTTCTTTGCAACAGGCATATTAACCTTCGGCGCTACAGTAGATGAGTCAAAACTTGCAATAGGCAATACTCCAATCTCTCTCCAACAGGAACATAACCACCAGATACATCAATCTTGACTGTTTTAATGTTGCATGTTGTGTTTACAAGGAACTCTGCAATGATTTATGCGTTTTTGAGAGTGAGAAGTGAGTCATTGTGCTGGATAGTCCTGCTGGTTTTCTTACTGGAGGCCGGTTTTACAGCCCCCAGGAACAAAACCAGTGTCCCACTCCTCCAGCCTCCAGCCCAATGCCCATTATGCCAGTCTTGTCTTGGTGCCTGGACCTATTTGTTTTCACAGTCCCATCGGGTACACAAGTGGCTCTGGTGCTAGGGTGGCACAGAACTAGACACATCTGGCTGCTTTTATGTTATATTCTTCAAAAAGGTAAACAGTATTTTTAAGAAGAGCGCATCCATTAACACAGACAGAGCAGCAGTACACATTTTATAAAATAAAACAGGGAAAACAGCTGACAAGACATTAAATATTTTCTTCATTTATTTTTAGGTCGAGTATAGCAGCAGCACGCATGCGAGTATTACAGTATGTACTGGAAGCCCCGCCCACTCTCTGCCCATATTTGTCATTGGCTTTGTGTCATTGTCCTTCGTAAACACTGGCTTCTGATTTGTAAATAGGCTTGTTAGTCCCTCCTTGGTACCGCCTAGTCTGCATTTGTTACCGTCCATAAGGACTGGACCTTTTGCTTAGCTTGTTACATGGTCTGCATTATAAGTGGGAGAGCACTATTTTGTTTATTGACACTGATGGGGACGATAGCGACTGTTTTTTGTGAGCACCCACAATGGCGGCTGCTTTTCTTACAGAGCGCCATGCCGCTCTAACTTGCATGCTGAGCGCCGCCCGCTTCAGGGACACCGCGCTCTGTTAACTTTTTTTTAAAATAAACTTTAATACTGAGCACGGCGCCAGCTTCACAGACCCCGCGCTCTGTTTCTTTATTTTTTTACTTTAATAAAAGGGCGAAAAGAGATAAAAAAATATCACAACAACCAGTTTAAGAAGATTTGAAGTCACGGATCAGGGCAGAAGAAAGAGCCGCCCCTGCTGCCAGGCAATGAAAACCAAGAGAGTGAAGAATAGACTGTGAAACGCCAGCCATAGGGACGGGTTGGTTGTCCTGAAGCATGGATACTCACAAACGTTTTCCTGGGGGCCGCAAAGTTTGGTTTATGGTGTGACGGAGTGCCGCACTAATGCCAGCGGGGGGTGTAAAGTGCTTGTAGGGGAAGCAATAAACTACAAAATTGGGGACAACATCTTGCCCCCTCCAAACGCACAGCAATAATTCAACATTTAGGCGGTCATTTATACTTCTCCTTTTTTATCCATGTAATACTTGTAAACTAATATTTTAAACTTTTGAACTTCATTCACATCTTCTCTTGAGTTTACAAATCCACATACCGAATGATTTGCCTTTTTACCAAATTTCTAATATTTGAACAGTGTCCATCCGGACCTCATGTTAAAATACGAATGATGCAGAGTTTATCACAAACAGTGCTTTATTTTTCAAAGTCCCAATGCATTTCGGGCGTTTAAAGCGCCCTTCGTCAGGGGTCACTGCAAACAACAATAACGACAACAATTATCCATCACTATTGTAAACATGAATTCACATAATTCATTAAGTTTAAACAACACACTCAATGTTCGATTTGCACCCGGTATCAAATACAAGATTTCTTTGTTTACTTGCCCACCATGCAAAAATATCTTTAGCGGTGTGCTTATCTCAAACGCGTCTCTCTGTGCCACTCTCTTTGCCCATATCTACTGATACCCTCCTTCCCTTGACCATTCCTTACTTGCATTCCATTGTTTGTGATGAACCCTGCACCATTCGTATTTTAACATGAGGTCCAGATGGACATTGTTCAAATATTAGAAATTTGGTAAAAAGGCAAATCATTCCGTATGTGGATTCGTAAACTCAAGAGAAGATGTGAATGAAGTTTAAAATAATGGTTTACAAGGATTACATGGATACAAAAGGAGAAGTATAAATGACCTCCTAAATGTTGGCTTATCGCTGTGCGTTTGGAGGGGGCAAGATGTTGTCCCCAATTTTGTACTTTATTGTTCACTTCAGTGGTATTTGGGCATGCCACTACACCACTCAGCACACATTAAGGATTATTGGATTACAAATTAAAGAAATTGGAACATAAAAAGTGTGCATCCCCACCCCCATGATTGTTGATGTAAGGGAAGCAAAGCATGTATATTTAGTGTCTGTCTTTAAAAATTAAAGTGTTCCTAAAGTTAGGGGCCTAGCTACATCCTTTCCCTAACTGCAATCAACCTTTAAATAAGTGATTGCTGAATATTGAATTTTTTTTCCATGTTAGTGCTGAATTGAGTAAACGATTCAGAAAAGGGGGTGGTGATGAACAGAGTGTCTGAATTAAGCAGACCACTCTTACCCAGTCCAAAGATCAGGGCTTGATCCATCACCGTTATTTAGCTCACTGCCCCATCCCAGCTCAGAACCTGGCTATATGCAAATTAGTCTGTCCCTGGCCCAGTGCATCATGGGAACAGGGCAGACCAAACTACCAAGCCAATTCTTCACCAGAAAGGAGACAAGCTACCGGGGACCGGTTTCCGGCATTTCAGCCTCGTCGGCCCGGCTTGCTTGTATTCCTGATGGAGCAGTGAGCAAGGGACTCATGTCTGAGTATACCCTGCCACACCTATAGTGGCCAAAAACGATTCAGAAAAGGGGGTGGTGATGAACAGAGTGTCTGAATTAAGCAGACCACTCTTACCCAGTCCAAAGATCAGGGCTTGATCCATCACCGTTATTTAGCTCACTGCCCCATCCCAGCTCAGAACCTGGCTATATGCAAATTAGTCTGTCCCTGGCCCAGTGCATCATGGGAACAGGGCAGACCAAACTACCAAGCCAATTCTTCACCAGAAAGGAGACAAGCTACCGGGGACCGGTTTCTGGCATTTCAGCCTCGTCGGCCCGGCTTGCTTGTATTCCTGATGGAGCAGTGAGCAAGGGACTCATGTCTGAGTATACCCTGCCACACCTATAGTGGCCAAAAACGATTCAGAAAAGGGGGTGGTGATGAACAGAGTGTCTGAATTAAGCAGACCACTCTTACCCAGTCCAAAGATCAGGGCTTGATCCATCACCGTTATTTAGCTCACTGCCCCATCCCAGCTCAGAACCTGGCTATATGCAAATTAGTCTGTCCCTGGCCCAGTGCATCATGGGAACAGGGCAGACCAAACTACCAAGCCAATTCTTCACCAGAAAGGAGACAAGCTACCGGGAACCGGTTTCTGGCATTTCAGCCTCGTCGGCCCGGCTTGCTTGTATTCCTGATGGAGCAGTGAGCAAGGGACTCATGTCTGAGTATACCCTGCCACACCTATAGTGGCCAAAAACGATTCAGAAAAGGGGGTGGTGATGAACAGAGTGTCTGAATTAAGCAGACCACTCTTACCCAGTCCAAAGATTAGGGCTTGATCCATCACCGTTATTTAGCTCACTGCCCCATCCCAGCTCAGAACCTGGCTATTTGCAAATTAGTCTGTCCCTGGCCCAGTGCATCATGGGAACAGGGCAGACCAAACTATCAAGCCAATTCTTCACCAGAAAGGAGACAAGCTACCGGGGACCGGTTTCTGGCATTTCAGCCTCGTCGGCCCGGCTTGCTTGTATTCCTGATGGAGCAGTGAGCAAGGGACTCATGTCTGAGTATACCCTGCCACACCTATAGTGGCCAAAAACGATTCAGAAAAGGGGGTGGTGATGAACAGAGTGTCTGAATTAAGCAGACCACTCTTACCCAGTCCAAAGATCAGGGCTTGATCCATCACCGTTATTTAGCTCACTGCCCCTTCCCAGCTCAGAACCTGGCTATATGCAAATTAGTCTGTCCCTGGCCCAGTGCATCATGGGAACAGGGCAGACCAAACTACCAAGCCAATTCTTCACCAGAAAGGAGACAAGCTACCGGGGACCGGTTTCTGGCATTTCAGCCTCGTCGGCCCGGCTTGCTTGTATTCCTGATGGAGCAGTGAGCAAGGGACTCATGTCTGAGTATACCCTGCCACACCTATAGTGGCCAAAAACGATTCAGAAAAGGGGGTGGTGATGAACAGAGTGTCTGAATTAAGCAGACCACTCTTACCCAGTCCAAAGATCAGGGCTTGATCCATCACCGTTATTTAGCTCACTGCCCCATCCCAGCTCAGAACCTGGCTATATGCAAATTAGTCTGTCCCTGGCCCAGTGCATCATGGGAACAGGGCAGACCAAACTACCAAGCCAATTCTTCACCAGAAAGGAGACAAGCTACCGGGGACCGGTTTCTGGCAGTTCAGCCTCGTCGGCCCGGCTTGCTTGTATTCCTGATGGAGCAGTGAGCAAGGGACTCATGTCTGAGTATACCCTGCCACACCTATAGTGGCCAAAAACGATTCAGAAAAGGGGGTGGTGATGAACAGAGTGTCTGAATTAAGCAGACCACTCTTACCCAGTCCAAAGATCAGGGCTTGATCCATCACCGTTATTTAGCTCACTGCCCCATCCCAGCTCAGAACCTGGCTATATGCAAATTAGTCTGTCCCTGGCCCAGTGCATCATGGGAACAGGGCAGACCAAACTACCAAGCCAATTCTTCACCAGAAAGGAGACAAGCTACCGGGGACCGGTTTCTGGCATTTCAGCCTCGTCGGCCCGGCTTGCTTGTATTCCTGATGGAGCAGTGAGCAAGGGACTCATGTCTGAGTATACCCTGCCACACCAATACGGTGTTGGATCTAGCCCTGATCTCTTGACTGGGTGAGAGTATTCTGCTTAATTCAGAGACTCTGTCCATCACCACCCCTTGTTGTAAATATTTTTGTCCACCCTAAGCGTGGAAGGGTATACTCAGATGTGAGTCCCTTGCTCATTGCACCATCAGGATTCAAGCAAGCCGGGCCGAAGATGGCTGTAATGCCAGAAACCGGTCCCCGGAAGCTTGTTTCCTTCCCAGCGTAAGAATTGGCTTTTGTAGTCTGGTCTGCCCTGTTCCCATGATGCACTGGGCCAGGGACAGACTAATTTGTATACAGCCAGGTTCTGAAACTGGGATGGTGCAATGAGCTAAAAAACGGTGTTGGATCTAGCCCTGATCTCTTGACTGGGTGAGAGTATTCTGCTTAATTCAGAGACTCTGTCCATCACCACCCCTTGTTGTAAATATTTTTGTCCACCCTAAGCGTGGAAGGGTATACTCAGATGTGAGTCCCTTGCTCATTGCACCATCAGGATTCAAGCAAGCCTGGCCGAAGATGGCTGTAATGCCAGAAACCGGTCCCCGGAAGCTTGTTTCCTTCCCAGTGTAAGAATTGGCTTTTATAGTCTGGTCTGCCCTGTTCCCATGATGCACTGGGCCAGGGACAGACTAATTTGCATACAGCCAGGTTCTGAAACTGGGATGGTGCAATGAGCTAAAAAACGGTGTTGGATCTAGCCCTGATCTCTTGACTGGGTGAGAGTATTCTGCTTAATTCAGAGACTCTGTCCATCACCACCCCTTGTTGTAAATATTTTTGTCCACCCTAAGCGTGGAAGGGTATACTCAGGTGGAAGGGTATTCCCAGTCCTACTCTAGAGGAGTTTAAAACCTTGACAACGAAGGTTAAATCCGGTTCACCTGATGACCCCATGAGACCCATTCAATTCCAGGAACTTGCTGAGTGCTGCTATCCGGTCATGCACAGTCTTATTGAGCTGTCCTTTAACACCGGCTGTGTGCCTAGTGCTTGGAAGCAGGCTACCATCATTCCCATTCTTAAAAAACCGGCCCTTGATCCCACTAAATCGGAACATTACCGGCCTATTTCCCTGCTTCCTTGGCTAGCGAAATTAGCAGAATCTCATGCCAATCGCATCCTGTCACTCCATCTGCAGGAAGCGAAGATACTGGATAACTCGCAGAATGGGTTCCGTGCGGGTCATAGTACCGAAACGGCTCTTCTAGCGGTGGTGGAAAACATCAGGAAAATGTTGGACCAAGGTCAAACGGCGGCACTGATCCTATTGGATCTCAGTGCCGCATTTGACACGGTGTCCCATCAGATCCTCCTACACCGCCTTGAGGAGGCCGGTGTTGGAGAGAGAGCGCTCGAGTGGTTTCGATCTTTCCTCACTGATCGAACTTTTAAAGTGTCCACTCCCCCTTTTGTTTCTGCTCCTCGCCCGATCTCGCAGGGTGTCCCGCAGGGATCGGCCCTAAGCCCTACCTTATTTAATTTATATGTTCAACCGTTGGCAGAGGTTGCCCATAGTTTCGGTCTCTCCATGGTGTCATACGCCGATGACACGCAGCTGGCGGTGGCACTTAATGGGGAGTCCAACATGGATGCTGCCACTTTTCAGTCCGCGTTAAAAGCTGTGGCGGGCTGGATGGCGAATAATCGCCTCCAACTGAATGCCTCTAAAACCGAGGTTATTATTTTTGGTAGGGAAAGCGAGCTTTGGGGCGATCAGTGGTGGCCATCTGAATTGGGCCCTGTTCCCACTCCAGTGGCTGAAGTCAGGAACCTTGGGGTGTGGTTGGATGATAAACTTTCATTCACCACCCACACTAAACGGGTTGCCGGTACTTGTTTCGGCGCCCTGCGGTGTCTGCGACCTATTTTTAAGTTTTTCGATGCTGACACGAGACAGATTATTGTCCAGGCTACGGTCCTGGCTAGACTAGACTACGCCAGCTCCTTCTTCCTGGGCGCTAATCAAGCAGAATTAGTTCGCCTGCAGCCGGTGCAAAATGCGGCCGCCAGGATGTTGGTTGGCCTTCCGAAGTTTGTTTCTGTACGCCGTACTATCCAGGATCTTCACTGGCTGCCCGTTGGGCAAAGAATTAAATTTAAAACTCTTTGTATAACTTTTAAAATCCTGAAGCTAGCCTCTCCCCCTATTCTTTCACAAACAGTTTGTCACTATGTGCCTTCCAGAGCCCTTCGATCTTCAGGGACAAACCTTGCTGTAGTGCCACGTTTAAAAAAAGCTAGGATCGGCGGACGTTCTTTCTCTGTGATGGCGGCAGCTCTCTGGAACTCCCTGCCTGCCCCTCTTCGCTCTATCCCTGATCTGCTTCCCTTCAGAAAGGCCTTGAAGACCTTCTTATTTTCCACTGTTTAGTTCTTTTCTCTGGTTTCATTAATTTCCGTGTTGTGTTTTTTACCATTTCCTAAGCGCCGGGACGCCTCTTGGCTGCGGCATCTGTGCGCTTTATGAAATAAAATAACATAACATAGCATAACAGATGTGAGTCCCTTGCTCATTGCACCATCAGGATTCAAGCAAGCCGGGCCGAAGATGGCTGTAATGCCAGAAACCGGTCCCCGGAAGCTTGTTTCCTTCCCAGTGTAAGAATTGGCTTTTGTAGTCTGGTCTGCCCTGTTCCCATGATGCACTGGGCCAGGGACAGACTAATTTGCATACAGCCAGGTTCTGAAACTGGGATGGTGCAATGAGCTAAAAAACGGTGTTGGATCTAGCCCTGATCTCTTGACTGGGTGAGAGTATTCTGCTTAATTCAGAGACTCTGTCCATCACCACCCCTTGTTGTAAATATTTTTGTCCACCCTAAGCGTGGAAGGGTATACTCAGATGTGAGTCCCTTGCTCATTGCACCATCAGGATTCAAGCAAGCCGGGCCGAAGATGGCTGTAATGCCAGAAACCGGTCCCCGGAAGCTTGTTTCCTTCCCAGTGTAAGAATTGGCTTTTGTAGTCTGGTCTGCCCTGTTCCCATGATGCACTGGGCCAGGGACAGACTAATTTGCATACAGCCAGGTTCTGAAACTGGGATGGTGCAATGAGCTAAAAAACGGTGTTGGATCTAGCCCTGATCTCTTGACTGGGTGAGAGTATTCTGCTTAATTCAGAGACTCTGTCCATCACCACCCCTTGTTGTAAATATTTTTGTCCACCCTAAGCGTGGAAGGGTATACTCAGATGTGAGTCCCTTGCTCATTGCACCATCAGGATTCAAGCAAGCCGGGCCGAAGATGGCTGTAATGCCAGAAACCGGTCCCCGGAAGCTTGTTTCCTTCCCAGTGTAAGAATTGGCTTTTGTAGTCTGGTCTGCCCTGTTCCCATGATGCACTGGGCCAGGGACAGACTAATTTGCATACAGCCAGGTTCTGAAACTGGGATGGTGCAATGAGCTAAAAAATGGTGTTGGATCTAGCCCTGATCTCTTGACTGGGTGAGAGTATTCTGCTTAATTCAGAGACTCTGTCCATCACCACCCCTTGTTGTAAATATTTTTGTCCACCCTAAGCGTGGAAGGGTATACTCAGATGTGAGTCCCTTGCTCATTGCACCATCAGGATTCAAGCAAGCCGGGCCGAAGATGGCTGTAATGCCAGAAACCGGTCCCCGGAAGCTTGTTTCCTTCCCAGTGTAAGAATTGGCTTTTGTAGTCTGGTCTGCCCTGTTCCCATGATGCACTGGGCCAGGGACAGACTAATTTGCATACAGCCAGGTTCTGAAACTGGGATGGTGCAATGAGCTAAAAAACGGTGTTGGATCTAGCCCTGATCTCTTGACTGGGTGAGAGTATTCTGCTTAATTCAGAGACTCTGTCCATCACCACCCCTTGTTGTAAATATGAATTGAGTAAACAGCAGCCCAGTGCTGCTGCTGCTGCCCAGGGGGCCACATGTAAAGGTCAGGAGGGCAAGTGGCCCCGGGGCCGTACTTTGAGTATCACTGTGGACCTGAAGCCACAAGGAACTGGGCATGAGTTCCGCTCAGGCTTTGTAATAGAACTACTGATACACCCCGCGTTTCTCTGCACACTAGCGGGGATATTGCAAGAACTGGGTGAGGGATTACGGTGCATTCCTGGTCTGAATATAGCCAGCCAATAATTCATTTATTTATCTATCAAACAGCATTTTCTTCTGAGCCCTTATCGAGAAAACGTACTGGCAGTAAAATCGAAGAAGGCCCCAATGCGAAGTGTGAAATTGTGGTAAAATAGTACAGAGGTGGATGCTAACACACATATAATAACCGCTCAATATTACGCCTTGTTCTTGTTTCTTTATACGGTAATTTTGGTAGTCCGGGATTTGACTCATGACAACAAAACTCTTAACATCAGAATAAAAACAGGCACTGGCTAGGCTACTGTTCTCTCACTGTTCATCGATTAGACACACTGCTAAATCCTGCGTCTCATAACTGGGTAACTGTACCTCAGTGGTCATCACGCATGATAAGTAAGCACTTCCCACATGGGATCAAAAAATGGATCACACTCTATCAGGCACACAGCCTGCAAGGCGTGCCTGCGGGCAAGCGCTGCAGGACCCCTACACACACAGAGTGGTAAAAGAGCTATATAAATGCTACAACATTACACAATACTCTATCTGCGCATTTTGCAAATTGCCCTCCGTGCAAGGTTTCTTAGCTTCGATGTATTCCTGTTTTTCAGCTGGACTGGGGAAGATAACATTGATTTGACCAATAACATTTTATGATGATAAATGATAGTGAATTCCAGGTAAAACGGCACCGAAATTCCACCCACCATATTTAAACTTAGACACCATGCGCTACAGACTTACAAGCAGACCCAATTTGCAGTGCTAATGTTAGCACCACAGATCCCAGAATGCATTTATTGCTCATACTAATGCAGCTGGACTAGTTACCATTATTCCCCGGCGGGCCCACCTTTCAGTATATATATTTACCGGCTATTGCTGGTCTCCCTAAGCAAGTGAGGGTGAATATGAGTATTGCAAACCGCGACCAAGATGCATTATGAAAGCAGTGCGTGTCCCAAAAGTACAGCAGAAGATGTCACTCATCTGACTTATGGTGATACAGCAGCGTAAAAGGGTGAAGGAGTTCCGGATTATAAAGCATACTTGTCTGAATTAAAATGAAAAATTATGCGGCATAACACAGTGCATTTTGTGACATTATTAGTTTCCTGTGCTGTTATTTTAACACTAATGAATACTCCCAGGGTGTAAATTTCACTTCGTTAGTACCAGTGTAATATAATTTGAATGCTACAATCTCTAACTAAAGTTGAATGGGTAAGCTTAACAATATGTCTAACACTTTGCGATATCACATTCGGCGCTTTCTATTACGAATCTCACATCGGCTCGAGCTAAAAACAAAAAATTTTCGGTCACAGCTGTATATTATGCCGGATATGGCCAATTATTATGCAGCATATTCATAATTATGAGGGAAATCTCCACACAAGCACAATCACACACTTCCAGTAGCCAGAAAAAATTAACTGGATTGAGTAGTAATGTAGTTGACCTCGACCCCACATTATCCATAACTTGAAGATTTTATCAAACAAACTTCAACAAGCATTTACAATGCAATAGGTCTCGCATTCGCGAGATTTTGAGCTATTGGCATTGTAAATGACAATGCCTTTTATTTATGTTTAAAAAACCTGCAATAAGGTATTGTCATTTACAATACCAATAGGTCAAAGTTTAGAATATGTGAGACCTATTGCATTGTAAATGCTTGTTTTTTTAAAGCGCCTAGGTTTGGGCATTGTCTGCCAGGAATTCTATACTGGAGTGCTTTTCCTTTCTTTGTGGCTTCATCAGAGGCCGCAAATAAAGGGCAGATGAGGGCAAGTGTGATGCGTAAAATGCATCCTGATGTGACCATTGTATAGGTCAGAATGAGGGCTAAATTAGGTGTAAATCACACTCTAGCGGCCATCAAAGGTTGCCGTTCGAGTGCTGGTTAATCCTACAGTCCTACAGTGTTGCTTTCCAGGCCCCTGCCCCCAGATACAGAGGAGGCGAGGGAGGAGGTCGTGGCCACTGCAGACGCCTTCCTTAATGTGCAAAGCACAGGGCTGGACGATCGCACAATATTGTTTAAATTTGGACCATTCCTGCCGTCCTGGGATGCTTTTTTAAAATACAGAAGTAGGGGAACGGACTGTTTCAAATGTAACAAGCATTAGAAATGCAATCGGGCTCGGATTTATTTGAGTTTGAGCTAATGGCATTGTAAATGCCAATGTCTTTTTGCCATGTGTTATGGAGTGTGTGCATGTGGTGTGTAGTGGAAGTATGTTGGTTGAATTGTAATTTTACCAATGGTGGCATGCTGTGCTTTATATGAATATGTTTAAAAGTAAAGTGTACCATACTGCGATTGCTTGGTGGAAAAGTGCACTGCCGGCTGGAGGTGTGTGTGCCTGGTGGAAGGGTGCACTGACGGCTGGTGGGTGTGTGCTTGGTAAAAGCGTGCACAGATGGATGATGGTTGTTGGTGTTTGTGCATGGTGAAAGCATTCATTGACGGCTGGGGGTGTGTTGTTGTGTGTGTTGTTTTCTGTGTGCTGGTGAGTGTGTGCTGGTGAGTCTGTGGGGGTGAGCCTGGGGAGTGAGTGTGGTGGTGAGTGTGTTGTGTTGAGTGGTGACAAGTGTGTGGTGTTGGGAGACTGAGGTGTGTGGTTTGTGTGTGCGTTATGTGTGTGTGGTGTATGTGTGTGTGGTGTTTTCTGCACACTCACACACTGCCCCTACACATTCACACACTGCTCACCCGCACACTCCCAATGTCACCCTGCATAGTCACACACTGTTTACCCTGCACACTCATTCTGCACACTCACACAATGTGCACCCTGCACCCTTACACACTGTCTCTGCAGTCACTCTGCACTCACTGTCACTCTGCACTCACTGTCACTCTGCACTCACTGTCACTCTGCACTCACTGTCACTCTGCACTCACTCTGCACTCACTGTCACTCTGCACTCACTGTCACTCTGCTGTCACTCTGCACTCACTGTCACTCTGCTGTCACTCTGCACTCACTGTCACTCTGCACTCACTGTCACTCTGCACTCACTGTCACTCACTGTCACTCTGCATTCACTCTGCACTCACTCTACAGTCACTCTGCACTCACTGTCACTCTGCACTCACTGTCACTCTGCACTCACTGCCACTCTGCACTCACTGTCACTCTGCACTCACTGCCACTCTGCACCGCCACTCTGCACTGCCACTCTGCACCGCCACTCTGCACCGCCACTCTGCACCGCCACTCTGCACCGCCACTCTGCACTCTGCGCTGCCACTCTGCACTGCCGCACTGCCACTCTGCACTGCCACTCTGCACCACCACTCTGCACTCTGCACTGCCACTCTGCACCGCCACTCTGCACTCTGCACCGCCACTCTGCACCGCCACTCTGCACTGCCACTCTGCACCGCCACTCTGCACTGCCACTCTGCACCGCCACTCTGCACTGCCACTCTGCACCACCACTCTGCACTCTGCACTGCCACTCTGCACCGCCACTCTGCACTCTGCACCGCCACTCTGCACCGCCACTCTGCACCGCCACTCTGCACCACCGCACCGCCACTCTGCACCGCCACTCTGCACCGCCACTCTGCACCGCCACTCTGCACCACCGCACCGCCACTCTGTACCACCACTCTGTACCACCACTCTGCACCGCCACTCTGCACCGCCACTCTGCACCGCCACTCTGCACCGCCACTCTGCACCGCCACTCTGCACCACCACTCTGCACCACCGCACCGCCACTCTGCACCACCACTCTGCACTCTGCACCGCCACTCTGCACCGCCACTCTGCACCGCCACTCTGCACCGCCACTCTGCACCGCCACTCTGCTGCACTGCACCGCCACTCTGCACCAGTGCACCGCCACTCTGCTGCACTGCACCGCCACTCTGCTGCACTGCACTGCCACTCTGCTGCACTGCACTGCCACTCTGCACCGCCACTCTGCACCGCCACTCTGCGCCGCCACTCTGCACCGCCACTCTGCACCACCGCACTGCCACTCTGCACCGCCACTCTGCACCACCACTCTGCACCGCCACTCTGCACCGCCGCACTGCCACTCTGCACCGCCACTCTGCACCGCCGCACTGCCACTCTGCACTGCAACTCTGCACCGCCGCACTGCCACTCTGCACTGCCACTCTGCACCACCACTCTGCACCGCCACTCTGCACCGCCACTCTGCACTCTGCACCGCCACTCTGCACCACTGCACCGCCACTCTGCTGCACTGCACCGCCACTCTGCACCGCCACTCTGCACCGCCACTCTGCACCGCCACTCTGCACCGCCACTCTGCACCGCCACTCTGCACTCTGCACCGCCACTCTGCACCGCCACTCTGCACCACCGCACCGCCACTCTGCACCGCCACTCTGCACCACCACTCTGCACTCTGCACCCCCACTCTGCACCGCCACTCTGCACCGCCACTCTGCACCGCCACTCTGCACCGCCACTCTGCACCGCCGCACTGCCACTCTGCACCGCCACTCTGCACCGCCACTCTGCATTGCCACTCTGCACCGCCACTCTGCACCGCCACTCTGCACCGCCACTCTGCACCGCCACTCTGCACCGCCACTCTGCACCACCGCACCGCCACTCTGCACCGCCACTCTGCACCACCACTCTGCACTCTGCACCCCCACTCTGCACCCCCACTCTGCACCGCCACTCTGCACCGCCACTCTGCACCGCCGCACTGCCACTCTGCACCGCCACTCTGCACCGCCACTCTGCATTGCCACTCTGCACCGCCACTCTGCACCGCCACTCTGCACTGCCACTCTGCACTGCCACTCTGCACTGCCACTCTGCACCGCCACTCTGCACCGCCACTCTGCACTGCCGCACTGCCACTCTGCACTGCCACTCTGCGCCGCCACTCTGCGCCGCCACTCTGCGCCGCCACTCTGCGCCGCCACTCTGCGCCGCCACTCTGCACCGCCACTCTGCGCCGCCACTCCGCACCGCCACTCTGCACCGCCACTCTGCACCGCCACTCTGCACCGCCACTCTGCACCGCCACTCTGCACCGCCACTCTGCACCGCCAGTCTGCACCGCCAGTCTGCACCGCCACTCTGCTGCACTGCACCGCCACTCTGCACCGCCACTCTGCACTGCCACTCTGCACCGCCACTCTGCACCGCCACTCTGGTGCACTGCACCGCCACTCTGCACCGCCACTCTGCACCGCCACTCTGCACCGCCACTCTGCACTGCCACTCTGCACCGCCACTCTGCACCGCCACTCTGCACCGCCACTCTGCACCGCCACTCTGCACCGCCACTCTGCACCGCCACTCTGCACCACCGCACCGCCACTCTGCACCGCCACTCTGCACTCTGCACTGCCACTCTGCACCGCCACTCTGCACCGCCACTCTGCACCGCCACTCTGCACCGCCACTCTGCACCGCCACTCTGCACCACCGCACCGCCACTCTGCACCACCACTCTGCACTCTGCACCGCCACTATGCACCGCCACTCTGCACTCTGCGCCGCCACTCTGCACCGCCACTCTGCACCGCCACTCTGCACCGCCACTCTGCACTCTGCACTGCCACTCTGCACCGCCACTCTGCACCGCCACTCTGCACCGCCACTCTGCACCACCACCGCACCGCCACTCTGCACCACCACTCTGCACTCTGCACCGCCACTCTGCACCGCCACTCTGCACCGCCACTCTGCACCACCGCACTGCCACTCTGCACTGCCACTCTGCACCACCGCACCACCACTCTGCACCGCCACTCTGCACCGCCACTCTGCACCGCCACTCTGCACTCTGCACTGCCACTATGCACCGCCACTCTGCACTCTGCACCGCCACTCTGCACCGCCACTCTGCACCGCCACTCTGCACTCTGCACCGCCACTCTGCACCACCACTCTGCACTCTGCACTGCCACTCTGCACCGCCACTCTGCACCGCCACTCTGCACCGCCACTCTGCACCGCCACTCTGCACCACCACTCTGCACCGCCACTCTGCACCGCCACTCTGCACCGCCACTCTGCACTCTGCACTGCCACTCTGCACCGCCACTCTGCACTCTGCACCGCCACTTTGCACCGCCACTCTGCACTCTGCACCGCCACTCTGCACCGCCACTCTGCACCACCACTCTGCACTCTGCACTGCCACTCTGCACCGCCACTCTGCACCGCCACTCTGCACCGCCACTCTGCAACGCCACTCTGCACCACCACTCTGCACCGCCACTCTGCACCGCCACTCTGCACCACCACTCTGCACCGCCACTCTGCACCACCGCACTGCCACTCTGCACCACCGCACTGCCACTCTGCACCGCCACTCTGCACCGCCACTCTGCACCGCCACTCTCAACCACCACTCTGCACTCTGCATCCGCCACTTTGCACCGCCACTCTGCACTCTGCACCGCCACTCTGCACCGCCACTCTGCACCGCCACTCTGCACCACTGCACTGCCAGTCTGCACTGCACCGCCAGTCTGCACCGCCACTCTGCACCACCACTCTGCACCGCCACTCTGCACTCTGCACTGCCACTCTGCACCGCCACTCTGCACTCTGCACCGCCACTCTGCACTCTGCACCGCCACTCTGCACCGCCACTCTGCACCGCCACTCTGCACCGCCACTCTGCACTCTGCACCGCCACTCTGCACCGCCACTCTGCACCGCCACTATGCACTGCCACTCTGCACTGCACCGCCACTCTGCACCGCCACTCTGCACCGCCACTCTGCACCGCCACTCTGCACCGCCACTCTGCACTCTGCACTGCCACTCTGCACCGCCACTCTGCACCGCCACTCTGCACTCTGCACCGCCACTCTGCACCGCCACTCTGCACCGCCACTCTGCACTCTGCACCGCCACTCTGCACCACCACTCTGCACCGCCACTCTGCACCGCCACTCTGCACCACCGCACTGCCACTCTGCACCGCCACTCTGCACCGCCACTCTGCACCGCCACTCTGCACCGCCACTCTGCACCGCCATGAAAATCGCACTCTTTACCTCTTACTGAACTCGCCACCCGTTGAAATGAGTTGAATGTTCAATATCATCCGAAATTGCACTTTCCCACTTATTTTTATCGCAGCTAAGAGTGACAGTCAAATATACAGCTGGTACCGTGTTCTTCCCTCGTTATTCCACTTACCATGTCAGCCACTTAAATAAACAAACTGGCAAGCCAGCCCGAAGCACCCACCACGTCGACCCTGAAGTATCACCTCACATCAGTGCTCTAAAACAAACTCGC
This sequence comes from Lissotriton helveticus, assembly GCF_964261635.1. NCBI lineage: Eukaryota > Metazoa > Chordata > Amphibia > Caudata > Salamandridae > Lissotriton > Lissotriton helveticus. The sequence goes on along the minus strand of NC_136061.1, from coordinate 217,739,616 downwards.
TTTACATTCCGTGTTCAAACAAGGAGGTGCAAGCTAGTTGAAAACTGTAAACCTTTTATTCCAAACAAACATTTTAAATTTCGGTAAAAGCATTTCAGCTATTCAAACATTGAAATTAGCCGAGTAAACTTGAATGGACTGCCGTGCGCGAAAGGTAAATGTTAAACGCGCGCATGATACATGCAATGCAATGGTGAACGCGCTCGCACCATCTGGATTGCATTACACGGTCACTCTGACAGCTCTTAATTAAGATTAATCACTCTGCCGTGCTCGTTCTCGCACAGAATATGCCACATCGGGCACGCGTAAATTACTTACAGCCTATCACGTCAACGCTACAAAATACACAGCACAGCGAAGACGAATCACTAGGCAGATGCCAGAAAACACTAAGGAATGTGTCTGGCCAGAGCACTAGAGATACCTTTTTTTTCCTTTAACATTAGGAGCTCGAAGCTCCGCCCACTTCGTGATGCGTAGGCCGAGCCCTAAAAAGTAGGGGCACGCCGTGCCCCTCCGATCCCGCCCACTTCTACCACTGGCCCCTACCCACGTCCGCCCGCCCAGCGCCCTCTCTCTCCTGTCAAATGACAAACTCTGCCAAGGCCATGCTTAGCACCCAGGCAATTTTTTTTTTGCCTAAAGTAATTTAGTAAACATTTAATATGGGGCTTGCCTTCCGGGGGCAACAAAACAAACAGGGGGGGTTACGCCTCCACACCCCTATAAAGAAACTGCCACAGGATTATTTACAACACAGGACAGCTGTCCAGCCTTAAGGCCTCATTCAGAGTTTGATAGATGCAGGGCCACCCTTAAAAAATAAATCGATGAATCTCTCGACTACCAAGTGTGTGGTCCCACACCAAAATTAAAGCTGGGGGAACCACAGGGGTTTCAATGGTGATGCCTCAACTTGATCTGCCCTGGACTTGGCGATCCATTCCCCACTGGCCTCCCCAAGTCATTGTCCTCATTGCAAGAGCGTTGACCATCACTTGATCTCCCTGTCTGGGACTATCATGGTTGTGACAGGGATATTGCTCAGTAGCACCCATACCTAAAGAGAGAATGTCAGGCATATTGTTTTGGTTTTTCTTTGGAACGAAACCACTCTTGGGCAGTTTATTCTTGAAAAACAAAAAAGTTTGAGGACCATGCACAAAAACATGGTGCCGGGCATTCGTTGGGCTTTAAAAGTTTTCCTTTCGTTTAATAAAATAAAGCCTTTGGCTAAAAGGAACAAAAGACTGGGCTAGAGTAAGTTACAAGTATATTGTGAGTACCTGGGCTGGGGGAAAGCATTCTCTGTATGTTGCTACTTCTATCCACCATGAAACTGGAGCTGCAGGCACCATGCTCTGTGTTTATCACCTAAGCTACCTACCAGTAAGAGCTTAGAGGACCACATAATAGGACATGCATCCATGGTGGACGAAGGGGATGAAATGCTCTCACGGTTGACTTCAGCACAAGACTACAGACCGGGGACTTTGATGCGAATGTATTCCCTGGGTGCAAACAGCGAACTCGACCTGTCCATCAGTCTCTTCTCTCACTCTCGGACTAGAAGGATTCTTCACAAAACTACAGCTTCCTTCATTGGAGGATCAGATGCTTGTTTTCTTTTTGCCGTCATATTCTGATGGATTGCCTTTTCAAAAAATACCAGACCAGCTTACAGAGAAAGGTTTAGGCATTGCAACTATAGTCATGTGATAATTTACAGTTTGCCGGTTTTCTGTGTTGCCTGTTTACCTTTTCTACTTCCTCCCATTTCACTTGGTTTCTATTTTGTTGTTTCATTAAGTTTGCTGCCTTGCTACAAATTTGGCAATGAAAAGCCTGTTTTAGGCCTGGCTACTGAGAGTTTTGTTGTTTTTTTACCCAATTTCTTCAATTATTCAAAAGTTTACACTAAGAAGTACAGAGACAGCGAGTGAGCTTTGGGTCTGCCCTTTTAATCCATGAAAGGCATGACATTTCGTGTATGAGAACCATCCCCCATTTGTGTTCCTATACGATTTGTATGATTGGAGCATCGAGTAGTCTTTTTGTTAGGCTACAGGCAGCGTAGCTTGTACTAAAGAGCAAGTGCATGTTTTCTGATGTGTTTACTTTGCTGGTACGGCAACATTTTAACAAGTGTATGTTTTCTGATGTGTAAACTTTGCTAGTACGGCAACATTGTAATTTCTTTTTTAAGGCCGTTTCATTTAGGAAGAGGATGCGTTTTGGATACATTCTCTTGTCATAAACACATGGGGCTACCCACTATCCACCCTTGCAAGTTCATTTGTTTTACTTTGCTATCACAGTAACCTGTTGCTGGAGTTGCAATGTAAAGATGTGTGCGCACACAGGCTTTCTTAAAGATATAAAAAAAATAATGGCCCCTTGTTTATGCTCTACTGCTATTGTCACATTGGGCCTAACTATGAAGTCAGGTGGAAACCCATCCGATAGCTCGTTGGAGGCTTTCCGCCCAACATCATAGGTTTCCGCCCAACCGCCGTACGAACCGACATCGTGATTAGGCCCATTGTTATTAAACCAGGCATACACGTTTTATGCTAAGAGAAACTACTAAATACTAATTATGAATATTCACCCTGCCTTAAATTAATTTGGTCTGTACACACTTCCCACTAACATTAACCTTTTTATAAACCATTCTCTACCTCAACTTATTTGCACAAATACTAGTAAAACAACGTATTAACATCCTATTACAACTAACATTATTGTACTGCTACATCATGCATATTCTTTCGCTGTGTGAATAGATAAATATATGTTTTCAAATTATAAAGAACACATTTTACTAACATAGATATTTCCCTATTGCGTACTACTACTACTACTATATTTTACCATATTTTCTTTCATGCCACATTTCCATTCCGCTCCTTTCATTTGAAACTTTTCTTCTACTTATGAAACAATGCATGGTAATTTATATGGCAAAACATAAAACAATTAAATTAAAAATACAGCAATAACTATACGTTTAGCCTGCTAACAAGGACTTAAAACAAGGTTTTAATTTTTTTTATTGATTTGATTACTTTTTGATTCATCAGATACAATTTTTACCTCCGCCACTCTAGCTGCTGCCTACAAACTAAGACCACCTCTGTTCATGTAACAGTATCGCTTAGCAACATTTTGTGACCCGCAGAATCACCTATTAGCAAATTTGTTTGTGATGAACTCTTCGACACCGACATTTTTAAGTTGTTTACCCAATTGTCACCATTTAGTATTTCATCCACAATGTCAAGTGGAGGGGGTCGAATTGGAAGTATCTACTATGCTATATCTTGCTGTTTGCCTCTTATGTTCACCATTTACATCACAAACTTCATCTTCTAATTCCTTTTCATAACACTTCTGTGATGGTACAGCTTGCCTCTGCAAAAAGCAGTCTGTTCTCCAAAGAGGTCTCACTGCCAACTTCCATATTAGACTATCATAGAAATTTCTTACTAGACAGCTGGGTGCATCATGGATACACAGTCGCTCAGCTATTACTAAACACTTCCCCGAACATAAATTTAGACTTATTGGCTTTGTAACCCTTTTATTTATTGAGCGAAAAATTGCAAAAGAAAACAATCAATGAAAACTTTATTTCAGGCTTGTCGTTCCTATAAACCATACAACCAAATAACTTCCCAGTGTATCAATAAAATCAATCAACAATAATAAACAAGTATTTGCAACGCAAACAGTCTCGCATTTGGTTGAGTTAGAACTATTGGATTTGTAAATGACAATGTGTTTTACCCATGTGTTATGGAGTGTATGTATGTGGTGTGTAGTGGAATTATGTTGCTTAAATTGGAATGGTTAGTTGTAAAATTGTGTGGTGGGGAGTGGATTTGTTTTATGGAAATATGTGGCTTGGTATGGATAATAATTTCGTGGTATTGAATGTACTGGATTTATGTGGAGTGGGATTGTGTGTTATGAATTGTAATTATGTGGATTGGTGATATAAATGCAGCTTTGAACAATACAGTGACAATTACTCAGCTTCACTGACAAAGCACAGCACCAAAATCAAATGAGGTGGGCCCTAACGGAGACACGGGTTAAAGTGCAGCCTTTGGGGTGGGCCCAAATCTACTGGTAGTCACGACAAGTCAGGCAAAAAGATCATGGAGTCAATCGGCCATTTTGTAATCAGGCAAAGCAGGCCATCATTCATTGTGAGAGCTTGGAGAGATAACGATTGACTGGCGTCTTCACAAGTCTTCCACATGGAGCTCTATGATTCACAGAGGTGGGCAGGCACTGAGTGAGGCCTAGTATGCTCTTATCTGGTGTTAGTGGGTTGTGGTGGGCTGATAGGCCGTCTTTGAGAATCGAGCCAATAGGGAAGCTGTGTGGTAGAGCTGGTGCCTGTGCTACATAAAATGTAATACATTTATCAGAGCCTTCTAATGCTTTGCATTTCATCATTCATCGATGAGTAGTCTGACATTGTGAGGGACCCATGAGTGGGAGTGCTGATGACAAAGGTGGACATTGAGCTTAATTTCAAACTCCTACCTATGTATTCAGACAGCTTATTTTTACTGAGTTTAAAAAAAACTTTTTATTGAAAAAATAGCATATTACATATCAGAGACACCGCATTTCAGACATTAGCACACAGAGTTATAGCATATCAATGATCCTTGCTCCCCTCTGCAGCATTGATGATATCAGGAAAAACACGTTAGTCAACATTAAAAGTCTCTTCCCCCCGACCCCCTGGTGGTTCACATGTCGCTCCCCTGTAGGTGTTCCAAGGCCCCGAAATTTGCGACTACTTTTTCGGGCAGCCCCTGGAGACATAAATAGGTATCTCAATCACCATGCACCAGTCCATGTCCTTGGCCCAGTCCACAATGTTCGGTGAGGTCGGAGCCCTCCACAATCCTGCAATATTTCGCTTTGCTACCATGAAGCCCAATGTGACGCATGTCCTCTCTTTGGCTGTAAGATCATTGGGGTCCCATATGGTCAACAAAATCAGTTTTATATTGCACTGTATCTGCTGCCCCATCACCTCCTCCATCATTGATACTCCCCCCTCCCAGAATTTCTGAAGTATATCGCATTTCCCAAAGTGTATGAATGAAAGTGCTCCCTTGGCCGCGCCGCCGTGCACACCCACTGTCTGGGGCATATCCCATATGGACTAGTGAGGGTTCAGACAGATACATCCTGTGGAGGATTTATAGCTGAACCAGTTGGAGTCAGGAGGAGATGGCCACTTCACGGGGGGAAGCCACCGCGGCTCGCCATTCCTCCTCCTCCAAGCTGGCAACATCGTGATCCCATTTGACTCTGAGCCGTGTTAAGGGATCGATCATATTTTTGATAAGCTTCTTGTAAATGAGGGCTATGCCCTTTTCCAGCAGATCCCCATCCAAATTCCTGTCTTCCAAAGGGGAGGAGTAAGGGAGGGACGTACCCTTGGAGAGAGCCTATAGTAATGCGTGCCGAATTTTAAAATACTGAAACTGCTCGGAGCTGGCCATTTCGTACTCGTGACTTAATTGTGAAAATGGTATAACGTTCCCGGATCTCCAGAGGTCTCCGATCCTGGAGATACCAATGGTATCCCCATTGTTGAACCCCAAGTAGCGCAACAGCCAACCCAGCTGGTCACAGTGCCAGAGTGGCATGGCCTGAGTAAGTTTACCCTCCCAACCCAGGCTTTTTGTGACTTCTTTCCATACGTGCACAGCGTGTTTTGCGGGGCCGGTCAAGACGTTTTACCAAGATTTTGTATAGAGTGCACCCTCAAACCCACCCCCCGGGAGGAGCCATCGATCAACCTGAAATGCTGGGTCGTCATGTTGTCTGTAGGTGCATTGGTTGATGGCAGCAAAGTGCGAGGCCCAGTAGTATCTTTTAATATCTGGGAGTCCGATGCCACCATCGAACCATCACAGTGTGAACTTGTGCGTGGCTATGCGGGTTGGCTTACCCTCCCTCAGCAAGTCTCGCACATCGCTCTCCAACTCTTTAAAGTAGGAAGCCGCAACCGGAAGGGGTGTGTTTTGCAACGCGTACAAAAGACGGGGGAGGGACATCATCTTGAATAGGGCTGCTCGTCTGAGGAGGGTCAGGGGGAGCGATTTCCAGTGCAAAACATCAGATTTGAGGCGCTCTAACGGTGACCGGAGGTTAGTGTCATAGAATCGCGTCAGGTCTTTAGATACCCAGATCCCCAGATATTTGAAGCCCCCAGGGAAGTAGAGGTCTCTGCCCACTAAGGACATAGAGGACCAATTTCGAACAGTTGATCCTGTAGCTGGAGAACCTGCCAAAGCTATGAAAGTTATTCATCACCACGTTAAGGGACCTCGCCGGGGAATAGATAGAGCAGGATATCATCTGCATATAGGGATATACGGTCCTCCCATCCACTTGCCCAGGTAAGGCCTCGAATGGCGGGGTCCTGGCAGATCAGGCTACATGGGGTTTTAAGGCCAAAGCAAAGAGGAGCGGGGGCAAGGGGCAACCTTGACTGGTGCCCCGACCGAGAGAGAAGACAGCAGACTTGCGATTATTTACAATCACTTACACCAACGGTAGACAATACAACAATCGCACCCAGGTAATAAATTCTGGACCAAATCCTAGCTTGCGCAGCACAGCGAACATGTATGGCCATTCTATGGTGTCAAAGGCCGAAGCAGCGTCCAAGGATGCCACAGCTGTATCTTCTCTGATCGTATCTGCTCTACATAGCACTGCGTGCAGTCTGCGGAGATTGAGAGACGTATTTCTCGCGGGCATGAACCCGGATTAGTCCGGGTGAATCAAATTGGGGAGAACAGATAGCAAGCGAGTGGCGAGGACTTTTGCAAGAATCTTAGCCTCGCAGTTAAGGAGCAAAATTGGTCTATATGAGGAACACTGGTCGGCGGGTTTACCCCCTTTATGGATAACAACGATATTGGCTAGTCTATGATCTTCAGGAAGAATTCCTAGCTCTTTACTTTCCTTGAACATGGCGGTGATAAAGGGGGCAGTCACGCCCGCCGTTAGTTTAAACAATTCTATAGGAATACCGTTAGGGCTTGATGCCTTCCCCCCGTAGATCGTGGATGGCCTTCTCCACTTCGGTCGCTGTAATGTCTTGATCCAAGTCTAATCTCTCCTCCTCTGTGACCACCGGCATGCGAGTATCACGCAAGAGGGAAGCAGCCTCTTCCTCCGAATGGGTCGTTGTGGAAGAGTACAGGGTGTTGTAATAATAACCAAATGCATCCGCTATGTCCTGCGGAGCCGTGGTGCGGGAATGTGAATCAATGGCAATTTCAGCCACTACGCACCATGCCCAGTCTCTCCGATCTAGCCAGGCCAGCAGTTTGCCTGCCTTGTCGCCTACATCATAAATCCTGCTAAGGGTAGCCCGATATTGTGCCTTAGCCGCATCCGTGGCTAGGACCAAGAGTTCCTTAGTTTTAATGTGGAGCTGTTGATGCACTTCTTCGTCGTGCGATCGAACTGTGCGTTCCAACTCCAGGACCTCACCCTCAATATACGTCACGGCAGCCACCTTTTCCTTGCGTAGCTCTGAAATTTGCCCAAGAACCACGCCGCGGATAACAGTCTTATAGGCCTCCCAAAGCGAGACGGAAGAGCTGACTGACCCCAGGTTCTCTTGGCAATACAAATCAGTTTCAGTCAGAACTTTATCCCTGATGGGGGGGTCGTGAGATACCACGCATTAACCGGTGCCAAGCGGCCAACCAAGGGCTCCCCTACCTCTATTCTGCATAATATGAGGGAGCGATCCAAAATACCCCTCGCCCAGTGCCATATTTTTTTGACGGTATGAAGATGTTGTGTAAGCGTTAGCACATAGTCGATGTATGACATGGTGCCATGGGGACCCGATAGGTGTGTGTACTGGAGTTCCTCTTGGTGCAGGCACCTCCAGATATCCACCAGTTCCAATGCACCCAAGAAGCTATGGATCCGCTTACGCGAGACCGGTAGGTCTTTCTGGGCCAGCGATCCAGGGAGTCCGACACTATAGAATTAAAATCCCCACCAATCAGTAAACGGCCATCGGGAAGGCCCAGGAGAAGGTCACCGAGATCGATAAAGGCTTGCGTGTGAAGGCCCGGTGGAATGTAAACTGAGACCAAGTTGAGAATGGCTCCCTCCCAAGTTCCAGACAGGGCTACGAATCTACCCAGTGGGTCCTCTCAGACCGAGTTTATCGTTAAGGGAAAGGATTTGCGAACAAGATGCCCACCCCTCGGGAGCCTGAACCAAAAGCGGAAAGAGCCACCATTTGAAAACTCCATCGTGACAGGGCCTTACAACCGTTGCCCAACAGGTGGGTCTCCTGTAGAAACACGACGTCCGGTAAGTGTTGTTTCAGGAATTGGAGGACCACCCCTCTCTTTATTCTGCCCCCAACCCATTCACATTCCATGAGAGCAATGTAAGTTTTTGTCTATTAGAGGTACCCATCAGTTGGAATTAGAGACGTAAGATACTCCGGGGAGGAGCAAGCAAGGGGGGAGTAAACGTGTGGAGTTTCCTACAGTGCCGAATTTTATGGTCAATAAGAGTGTGGTTAATATCGTGTCTACTGCAGTTGACACCTTAGTTCTAAAATACAAACAATGCCTGCACAACAACAATGCCCAAACGAGAACACAAAAACAAACCTCTCCCCCTCCACCTCACAGACCCATAGTACATTCCCCAAACCCCCCTCCCTGCCTCCCTGCTCGGCGGTAACAAAACTTCCCGCCCCCCAAATTAGCAGAGTGCCTATCGCCCACCCTTCCAAAACGTACGGCTTGGTGCTGCCAAACCAAGCACACAACTCTAGAAATGTATTGTTCAATATTGACACAAACAGCCTAATGGGCTTGCACTAATAACATCTATAAGGGCCTGATAAATACCCACATTAATTCACATATTTGGTAAAGGAACTGGCAAAGAGCAGAGGAATAATTATCAACACGCCATCCTAGGCAGTCCAGCTCAATATAGCGAATGTCTGAAGCCAGTGTTGGAGCCAACCCCATACCACGGCCAACAGTCTACTTGGAAGCAGTCACTCCACTCAAAGGAAAGGCATACAGACCAGTTATTCGGCTCCACCTGTCGCCTCGTCACAGTCAGGAAGTGGGGAGCCACCACCTGCAGCCCGGGCGTCCCCTTACATCCTCACTACTCGGCCCGATGAGCGTCGCGGCCTGCCGTTCGCCAGCCTTCCAGCCAGTCCCAGGTTTCCTCGGCCTGGCTGGAAAGAACCATGATTTCCCCTCCGACTCCACCCTCAGCTTGGCCGGCAACATCATAGCATATTTCAGTGACTTACCTCGGAGCGTTCTCTTTACATCCATGAAGCTACGTTGCTGTCTGTACCTTGAGGGTGAAGTCCGGGAAGAAAGTGATGCGACTGTTTTGGTATTCCACTGGCGGTGCAGACTGGGCACACTGAAGGGTGACATCTCTATCGCGGAAGTTGAAGATTCTAACAAGAAGCGGCCTCAGGGGGCCTCGGGCCGCGGCCAGCCCCCTGGCAGCTGATGCGCCCGTTCCACTGAGAGAAATTGGAGAATCCCTTGGGCTTGAGATAGATAGTGATCAGCTCCTCCATGAAAAGATCCACCAAAGGCCCCTCTTCACGTTCAGGCACACCAATTATGCGAACGTTGTTGAGTCTGGAGAGCCCTTCATAGTCGTCCAGCTGTGCTTCTAGTTTAGTGGCGTGTGTCTGCAGCTCCTCCATTTTTCTCTGCAATTCGGACGTGTCTTCCACCAGGGACGATGCCTTGATTTCAACGTCTTTCAAATGTGTGTACATTGAGCACATTTCCTCTCTGATGAGGGACACCTCAGTGGACACTGAGTCAATGCGCGACTCCAGTGACGTACGGACGGTAGTGATGGCCTCAAGAACATCATGCAGCGTCGGTTCCCTCTGCTTCCCACGGGGCTCAGATTTCAATCAATCAATCACGACATTTATATAGCGCGCTACTCACCGGGAGGGTCTCAAGGCGCAGATTTGTCGGTCATGGTTGACCCCCCCCTTTGGGACTCGCGCCGGGGCCTCCATCCCATTCATACTTCGTCAGTTTAGTCTGGAGGGCTGTTCGTGAGCCACGGCCTCCTGCCATGATTTGTGCAACACTCTCCGGGGGGGGGGGCTCACTAACGATCGGCACCACTTGAGGTAGTCAACAGTGGAACTCCAAAGTCCAGCTCTCCGGCTATGCAGATTGACAATTTTCCGGATTGCGGGCCTTCGAGATCTCACAGCCGGAAACGCCTTCACTACCAAGGCGGAAGCAAGCAGGTATCAACCTCTACGCAGAGACCTGTATGATGTTGCTGCAGTTCCCTGATCAGTGAGCCCCCTGCCTGATGACCAGTTGGTCGAAGATCAGCCTAGAATCTTCATTTCCTCGCTGCCAAGACCTGGAACACCCTCCTCACCCACCTACGGCAGACCCAGGACCTGCTCAGCTTCAGGAGGCTCCTCAAGACCTGGCTCTTCGAGCAGTAGCAGAAAACCCCCCCCCGCATCCCCCTCAGCACCTTCGGACCCTCACGGGTGAGTAGTGCGCTTTACAAATTCTGTGATTGGTTGATTGATTGATCTCACCCAACCATAAGGAGGAGCAGATGCAGTAGTCAGACAGCGGGACGGAAAACCCCATGGCGCCTCGGTATCGGGCCCACCCCTCCACTTACTCTTAAGTCACTTGTTGTCCCTCTGACGGTCCAATGGGTAGCCCAGTACTACTCTTCCCAGCCGGTCCGGCGATGGAAAACACAGGTGCTGACCGCTGGCGTCACGCACACAAAACCCCTCCCAGCACTTGGATAAGGGTGATGGTGCAGTAAGGCAATCGTGATAGTGAGGGTAGGAGGGGGTGCACCGTTATCGTCTTCTGGCAATTTTGGCACTGCTCTATGGGGCAGCTCTCAGCAGGCAAGAGGGCAGGAATAACAAAGCAGCCTCCACAGATACCATGGGGGGGGCACAGCAATGTCCTGGTCTGCGGGCCGCTTAATGACTGAGCCACAGGTTAGGGAGAGGCACCAGTCCGCACTGGGTCAAGCGTGATGCAGCAGCGGCAGACAAGCAGGCTTGCCACAGCTCCAGCAGCGCCGTGGTACAGCGAACTCCGCCCCGTGTGTCCGTGGTCTCGCTGGGGTCAGGTGAGGGTCCAACGAGCGATCCCCATGCACTCACCGGTTACACATTTGCTCCGGTGGAGGCCATCGGCGATAGCACAACAGATGCTAAAGTCCCACTCCTGATGGCTCCTCCGTTATTCACACCGCACTTGATGCATTATGGCCACGGGGATGCCTGCAGAAATCCGGTGTCTGCCCTCGCAGTCCGGGACCTTCCGCGAGGTTCGGAGGGATGTAGCACCCAAATGCGCACCAGCCCCGAGCCAGGGGCGGTCTCGCCGGCGAAGCAACGCGCTGGTAATAATCCCGGCTGGCAGGCCGTCTGGACGTGTTTTCACCCCGCTCCGGTCAGATGGCGCAGTTATCGCCAAAGCTGCTGCGGACCCTCAATCTGGCCGTGGGTGGCCTCAAATTGTACAGCGGCCCCTCCAATGCTAGATTCACTGTGTAGAAGCACTTAGGCATTTATAGATGGATTTTGCAACGGATAAGTTGCTCGGTCGGCGGAGCCGAGAGCTCAAGCGGCCATCTTATCGCTCGGCTTCTACTGAGTTTTTAATGTGACAGTGAAATATATTGATAAACGCATGCCTACAGACTGTGCAGTTTCCTGTAATTATTTCGACTTCTGACAGGGAATTGAAGTGGCTCTTGTACAGATTGCACCATAGCACCAGAAGGAGAGTATCAGCACTGCCTCAATTACTTCTTGTCTGTGGGTCACCCAAATAGTGGGATTTTGCTACAGTACTGAGAGCATGTCATTCCTTGAGTTCTTATGACTCTCCTTTGTGCTGCTGCTGCATAATTCAAGTGGCCCTGTCTATAGTACAGCTGAATAGTAAATTCGACAGACTGGCTGCTTGGCTGTCTGTGTGGGATTATCCTGTCCCTACAAATGTAGGGCCTTATGTATGAACACATTTTCCCATAGAAACAGAATGGGTAAAACCCTTTGATACATCTGGCCCTTTGTGACCAGACTCAGAGGGAGAAGCGCTGGGGCCACCAGTGCAAGTATCTGGAAGGCAGGAGCGCAACACCCATTGGGCTCACCGGGCTTCAGACCCCCCCCCCCCCTCCCCGGTCGCCTCCTCTGCCCGGGCTAAGATGACACGCACTGAAATGATGCAAGCAGGCTGCGCATCAGAGCCTAGAATGTGATTTTTATTATGCTTTCTGAGAGGCCCAGCAGCCCCAGCCACACAGACAGCCTCTGAACAGTTTCCTCGAGTGAATCCCCCTGCCCCCACCTCTTGATTTCCTTTAGAGTGACGCTGCTGAGGTGAAATCCTTTCCTGAAGGCAGGGATTTCTCCTAAGCACTTGATGGGTTGTAAGCATGGGGTGTGAAGATGTGCACAGCAGGGGGAAGGCATGGCCAGTTAAGGTGATGCTTTTCCTTTGTAAAGGAATTTCTGCTGGCATCATAGCCCAGGGTTTGCTGTCTGTGCACTTGTATAGATGTGTATTCCATACAAGTGCACAGACAGCAAACCCTGGGCTATGACACCAGCAGAAATTAATTTTCAAAGGAAAAGCATTACCTGCACTGGCCATCCCTTTCACCCTGCTGTCTGTGAACCTGGATGGAATTCACATCCACGGCGCTGCTCACCAGATAAATGGTGAACAGGGCCATGGGCACCGACGAAGAAGCAGAGGAGACCCAGGCAAGGAGAAACCAGGAGACCTATCTACTCTGAGACCTTCGAGGGGCTGGATGCCAGGACACAGTGCTGCTGATCAGCTCGACTCCACAGTATAGCATTAGAAGAGCAGGCAGCAGTTTTTTATGTAAGTTCCAGTAACTTTAATGCATTTTTCAGCACAGCATTACCTACTGCCTGCATATCTAGGTTACTGTGAATGTTGTTCTTGACTTACATACATAGAAACGTCAAAGAGGACAGTCACCTCCAAATATGCAACTGTAATGTAAGTTTGTAGTGTTCATTTTTTTGGGGGGTGCTAGTGGGTAACTTTAGAGTTCAGGGTGGGAGTGGGTTTTAGGGTGCTAGTGAGTAATTTTATGGTTCATGGTGGGTTACGGATTGGGGTGCCAGGGGGTAATTTTAGGGTTCTGAGCGGGTATGGGTTTTGGGGATCCAGGGGGCAATTTTAGGGTTTAGGGTGGGTATGGGTTTTGGGGTGCCAGGGGTCATTTTTGGGTTCAGCGTGGGTGTGTTTTGGTGTGCCAGGGGTGATTTTAGGGTTCAGGGCAGGTGTGGGTTTTGGGGTGTCAGGGGGCAATTTTAGGGTTCAGGGTGGGTATGGGTTATGGGGTGCCGGGGGGAATTTATGGTTCAGCATGGGTATGGGTTTTGGGGTGCCAGAGGGTAATTTTAGGGTGTGGGGTGGGTATGGGTTTTGGGGTGCCGGGGGGGATACTTTTAGGGTTCAGGGTGGGTGTGGGTTTTGGGGTGCCATGGGATTAATTTTAGGGTTCAGCGTGGGTATGTGTTTTATAGTGCCAGGGATAATTTTAGGGTTTAGGTCAGGTGTGGGTTTTGGGATGTCAGGGGGCTATTTTAGGGTTCAAGGTGGGTATGGGTTATGGGGTGCCAGAGGGGAATTTATGGTTCTGCACAGGTATGGGTTTTGGGGTGCCTGGGGTAATTTTAAGGTTCAGGGTGGGTATGGGTTTTGGGGGCAAGGGGGAATTTATGGTTCAGCATGGGTATGGTTTCTGGGGTGCCAGGGGTAATTTAAGGTTCAGGGTTGGTATGGGTTTTGGGGCTCCAGGGGGATGATTTTAGGGTTTTGGGGGCAAGGGTGTACTTTTAGGGATCACTGCGGGTATGGGTTTTGGGGTGCCAGGGGTAATTTTAGGGTTCAGGGTGGGTATGGGTTTGGGGTGCCAGGGGTAATTTTAGGGTTCAGTGCGGGTATGGGTTTTGGGGCTCCAGGGGGGTGATTTTAGGGTTCAGGGTGGTAATGGGTTTTGGGGTGCCAGGGGGTAATTTTAGGGTGTGGGGTGGGTATGGGTTTTGGGGTGCCAGGGGGCATACATTTAGGGATCAGGATGGGTATGGGATTTGGGGTGCCAGGGGTAATTTTAGGGTTCAGGGCGGGTATGGGTTTTAGGGTGTGAGGGGGCATTAACCGATCCTGATTATCTGCCATTTTAGCTCCGCCCCATTGATTAACATTAGCCACGCCCCTTAATTTGCCATGTAAGCCCTCCCCCGAAATTAAGACCTAGTTGCGCCCCTGCTGGAAGGGACATACAGTATTTAACCTGCACACCGTATTGTTGTATGCTCTGTAATATATAGTCGAGTCAGTGGTTGACGCTGCTTTTGGCCTCGATCTATGTCTGTATCTTTATAGCTGCTTAGAGGCACAGACACCTGTGCACGATCCGGGGAGGCTGAAAGTTCAACCCAGTGGCATAACGAAAGTTGAGGGGGCCCCACTGCACGATACATGGGGGCCCTGGTCTGGCTTTAATCCAGTGCTCTCATGCCTGAGTACTGTGATGAGGGGCCCCCTGCAGCGCGGGCCCCCGTGCAATGTGGGGGATGCGGGGGATGTGTTACGCCCCTGGTTCAGCCACACCACTCACATTTCATGTTATCTCTCCCACCCTAGATAATCTTCTGGCATCCCATTGTGAGAATACAAAGAGCTGGCTCTTTTGTGCATGCCATGCCTCATGCTAGAGGGGAGTCTCCCTGATCCCTTAACTGACCCTGCCTGTGGGGAGCTGCACCTCGCGGGGCTACACCAGAACAGCGTTCCTGCTCTTCCATGCCTCGGTGTCTGCAGAGGTCAACCTCACCAACTGTCTCATTTTGTTCACTGGACAAAGCTCAGCAAACACCCTGGACTGACTGTGCTCAAACCATACCTGTATCCTTAAACAACCCACTGTGCTTGTGAGTAGAGGTACCCTGCTGGGCATGTGAATCATCTCACACTCCCTATGGAACTGCTCATATGAACTTGGCCTCACCATTATTTTTGGTGAACTGCCTGGGTCCTATGGATGTGTCTGCAACCTGACTGGAGAGCCTAGGTTTAAGTCCTGCAAGATTAAACTAGCATTTCAACCTTCTAGTGTCAATAAACTGAGTAGCACTGAGTATTTATTTTTTAACCACAGTGATACTAGTTATACTAAACGCTGTATCTCAAACGGAATATTGTTAAATCACCACAAACCACAGAAGAGACATTCAGAGGTTTTATGTTCGTTGGCCCCACTTTATATTTCGTCTTAAAGCAATTTGAAATATCTGATCAAGCTTGGTTTTAGTTAGAAAATGCACATTGTTTTATTTGAACAAAAAAACACAACTTACGATTTAAATACAAATTGCCAAGGAGTCTTTCACGTTACAAGGGAACAGCTTTTCACACTTTTTCTTCTCAAACACACTGCTGTGCCCTGTAGTGCACAAATATAATTCCATTTAATTCACCGTTCCAAGACGGCCAGCGTGTTAGCATTTGCGGTCAAAAGCATTTAAATTCCTTCCTGTTCCTTCTTTCAGGCAGTAAATCAAGTAACCCAGCCCCTCACCTTTATCTAAATAAGCATATCGGCAGGGCATGTCGGCAGCATTGTAGAACACATGGTATTCCCCTCGGGATGGCAAATCTAGTATTTGTTTTCTCTTCTTTACTTATCACAGAGAGCCATATTTGAGTTTTTGCTCTGTGGACAGGGTGTGCCAAGAACTCTAAACCGGTTTGCTTTTAATTGAGTTTATTATAATTCCAAAGCTTGCCACGTGCCTAGTGGCTGCTTATGACAGTCCAATAAGTGGTATTTTGTGTGCTTGGGCAGTAGTCATCTTCGATAATTACTCATCGCTCTCTATTAATTCCAGCCAGGCAGCACCAAATCCAGGCACGTGGTTTATACAAAGCTTGGGGAGTTTAAAACACACTGCCTGACATAGCTTCCAGCTATGCCTCTTTGTGCCCCGGCCCGCTGTCACATGTAATGTGAGCAGCGAAAGCAACATGCTCCTCCTGATGGAAGAAAAAGCACACTAAAAACGGGAGGTCATATACCAGAGGGCACATCCTGCAAGATCCGGCTTCATAAAAAGCATCATGGAAAGAAAGATTCCTTCGTTTCTGAAGATCCCTGCTGGGACCTCTCTCCAAAGGATTCAACTTAGATAAACAAGTGCAGAGGGTGTGAGGGGAACGCGAGCTGCAACACAAGGAAATGGTCATCACAGCTGCCAGCTTTAGGCTCCAAGGAACAGGGTTCAAGTCTCCGCATCGACTCGACGTTCTGTGATTCTGTGATTCTGTGCAAATCACTCTATTTTCCCAGTGCCTAAACGTGCAACAAAAATTAAAGTATGTACGTAGAAAAGAAAATACTGGATCCCCAGAGCATGAGGACGTAGCTCAGCAGTCAGAGCTGCAGACTTCGGAGCTGGGGATCCGTGTTTGAGCCACGGCAGTCAGTCACATCCTCGAAATAGTCTAAATGAAAATAACTTTCAAAGTTAACATGAACAATTGCATAATGTGGACCAACAACAGGAGTGAGGAACAATATTGGGGAGGCACGGGAAGAAAATAGTGCTCACAATATAAATAAAACATACCGTGCAACACTCGAAGTAAAGGGGCCAGTGGCCATGGAAGGATACACTTGAGGACATGCCTGTCATAAGGAGGGACAAACAAAACTAAAACCAATCGGTAGGTAGCATTTAGGAACTAAGCCAAAGGAAAAGATGGGCGGAGAGTGGACGGAGCTTCAACAAAGCTTCCATGGTATACTGAATTCTGCATGCCTCGTAAAGTGAGCAGCGCATGCGCGCTGCCGCTATAGGCTCGACCTAAAAAAGACAGATTACATACAAGTATGGTGCAACCATGATACAAAAAACAAGATACATATTAATAAATAGTTAACACAAATCATTTAAAAAGATGTAGCAGATAAAGCGGGGACATTATTTTACTGGCTTACATAGCCTTAAAAGGCTGGTACCTGATTTGTGGACCAAATCGGGATGAGAAAATTCAGAACTGCAGTTCATTGTCCTAACTTTTGCTAAATACTATCAAAACAGGTATAGGGCACGACCACCCGCTGACGAGATGGCCTGGGTGGAAATTATGGAGGACTGGCTGGTTGTCCACTTGACTGGAGTCACGGACAGAAAGAATTAGATCATTCACTGGTTGTGGAGGAACTGTCAGTGGCCAGAGACATGAATGGTGACAAGAAAGCAGGTCTTCATGGTCTCCACCTAGACATGGCAGTGGATAATACAATACATGTGAGAACCCTCGTGGAGGATCTCTGCATAGCTGCCGTTGCCGTGATCCCAAAGTGTGGTCGGTCTCTGGAAAACTGCTATCTATCTTCCAATTTCTCTGATTAAAGTGGAAATCAAGATGGGGGCCAAACCCGTGTCCAGCTGCTTAATCGGGTAATGTAAACCTTAATATTCAGCAACCAGAACAGCTTTATGCCCTCAAGGGCAACTATGAATATGCAACATGTGTGTTTAGCTATGGTACGAGCATCTCCCTATCCATGGTAATTGACTTTAAAAAAAGAACTTGATTCCCTGAACTGCGATTATTTCCAAGCCCTTGAATGCCCAATCCTAGGCTCAAAATTCCTGTCCCCCACATTTTTCACTTGATTGGGCACGCTGCATGGTTACCCCTATTGTTACTTGTGTAAGTTATCGAACCACAGGCAGCCTAAATCAAAATGGATAGCATGATACAGGCACTTGACTGGGATGTTGGATGGAGAGATGTCTTTGTCTCATTATATGCAGATGACCTGCTTTTAGATGCCAGATACCGCAAAAGTACAGGCCTGAGGCTCATGGAAATCCTCAACAGATTTGGTATGATCTCATGCTTAAAGGTCAGTTTGGACAAGTAAGCCATCTCCCTACTACAGGGGAAGGCGTAGCAGTAAATTGCCAAACCAGACAGATGACAGCCCAGGATTGTTTCAGATGCTTAGTGATGCACATTACCAGAGACCTGCAGCAAGCATGGGATTTAAACCTGATCCCTCTTCTTAAGAGCACTCAACTTGACCTACTCTGTTTGAACTCCATCCTCATTTTGAACGTGGGCCGGGTAACCCTATTTAAAATGGTTTACCTCCCAAAACTGTTGTACATTCTGCAGAATTATTCCCTCGAAATTCCACAGAGTTTATTCTAGAAGTTGCACAAATATCCCCAGAGTAGCATTTGACAAATGTGACTGGGTTTGGTGGGAGCTGCCAATGGCATATATGCAATTGAAACACAGGACAGCTCTGTGGCCTTTGCGTGATGCCTGGTTTTCTGGACAGAGGGATGACCTAGTCACATGGATGGAGTTGACAGAGCTGGTCATGCTCCACACCCTCTATAGAGATTTGTGCTGCCTGCTCTTCCCACATCACTAAAGCAGTTGGCGGCTATTTCTGCAAATCAATTAACTTTAATTAGACAGGCGGGGTCGGTTAACTGATCTGGGAGACTCCCCTCTAGCATGAGGCATGGCAAGCACAAGAGAGCCAGCTCTTTATATTCTCACCATGGGATGCCATAGGATTATCTAGGGTGGGAGAGATCACATGAAATCCTTCTAGAACTAACTAAGGTGTTTGAAGTTTTATTCTAAACCTTCAACTAATGCATTAATGGGGGGCACCAAGAAGTCCTAACAGATCTCCTGGAATACAACCTTCTTGAAGTAATCTCTGGGTAGGAAGAAAGCTTTGCAGATATAATGTACTCCACTTTCAAAAGCCCCAGGTAGGCCACTATAACTGAAACTTGCATGGGAGACACATTTAGGTCCCTTGAACGATAGTGATCGGTAGGATGCAAAACTGGTAGCCCGAAATCTTGCAATTTCAGTGAAGCTCCACTTTTTTTTAACTCAAATACAAACACACAGTATATTTTACATAGGAGTTCCTTTGGAAGATGGGTAACAATTCTTCCTTCACTGCTTTAGATGTCGTACTCTGAAAGGGGACTTTTTTCATGTAAACTGGGCATGCGTGGTGATTCAGATTTATTGGGCCTCTATAACCTAAACCCTGGCAGAGGGCCTTCAACCCTCTATCACCCTATCCCTCAAATTGGTTTTGCTAGCACTAACAGAAGAAGAAGGTTTCCCACAGAGTACCAGGGACCTCATTGGCCTTCGAGTTGGATATCACAAAAAATGGGTATCTGTCATGGCCCCTCCCACTGCCATGCAGCGCTAGGGATTGAACAAGTGTGCAATAATGGAAAAACCCATATGCCAAGCAAGAGGCTGTCCCACACAAACATGTGGGATTCCTGGGTGATCCGCTTTAGGATTGACTTGTGAATTATTCATGTTTCCTAGCTAGAACTTGAGCTGTCGATGTACTATTGTGTGTTGCTTACTCTGTTAGTTGTACCAGAGGCCACACCATACATGTATTATGTTGTTGTGCCACTGACTATTTATATATGTATTGTATTGTAATTGCATTTATATAGCGCTTACTACCCCTGACGAGGCGTCGAAGCGCTTTTTCGGTAGGTAGCACGCTACTCCGGGACCCATAGAGGATTAGTGTTGAATTAGTATAGTGAAACATGCAAGTACATTTTAAGTGGTTGATAGGTTAGTCAGTTATTTGAATTTGGAATGATAGCAGAAGGATAGAGGAGGACAAAGGTTTGTATTTATTTATCGCTCGCTTGTTGACACACGCTTTTCAGGAAGCCTATAAAGGATTAATTGTCAATTAATATGGTGAAATATGAGGTAATTTCAGTGGTGGATATTAGTCTGTTTCTTGGAGTGAGAAGGATAGCGGAGGGATAAAAGGGGAAGATAGATTTGCATTCATTTTTTTTTTTTTTTAAACTCTTTATTCGTGACCGTTGCAGGGTGTTATACATTACTGTATGTCATCACATCATTGTGCACAACAGTCTTTTCCGTTTTCGTTATCGGTAACAGTACATATCATATCTGTATCAACATGAGTCATTTGTCTCTCCCATTCTCAAAGTTGTCTCAGTGGTAATCCTGAAACATCTGAATCTTGACATATCTAAATTCCCAAACCCCAACTATCCCTCAATACCCTCCCACCCTCTTCCCGTCTCCTGGTTGTCCTCTCTCTTGTACACTCCACATTTCGGTCCAAAGTGTCTCAAGCTATCCGAAAAGAGGTAAAGGTTCTCGACCCGGTCCAACCCCAGTGAGTGGGACTGCTGTTCATGGATCCCAGCCTCCCCCCGTCATATGTATGCGGTCACCCCACCGGGTCTCCCACACTATCTAGGTCTACCTCTTCCAAATCAATCAACATAGAGTCCCAGTCCAGTGCTATGGGGTATTTGCGAAGGCCCTTGTTCTCCTCTTCTCGCAGCGCCGCGGCTTCGGCTTTGCCCCACTTCAACAATTCAGTTCGCCACGTGACTACCTGCGGGGCCCTGGGTGACTTCCATCTCATAGTGATCCCCCTGATTGCCAATACTAGTGCCAGATCCATAAATTTCAGTTGTGCTTTGCGTGTTTTGTGTCGTTTTCTATTCCCTATCAGGCAGGGTAGTGCCCCCTCAGGGATCCGGAGCGCAGTTATGGAATTTAGTGTGTGTTTGATCGTCTCCCATTAAGTATGTAGCTTCGGGCATGTCCAAAGCATGTGAAGAATATGTGCCTCGTCTTGTTGACATCTCGGGCAGCAGTGTGCGGCGGTAGGGAACATCCTATGAAGTCTCTGGGGTGTGAGATATGCTCTATGGAGAATCATGGCCTGTATGAACTGAAACTTAACATTCCTAGATACTCTTCTATGGTGTCCCAAAATTATTTTCCACTCTCCGTCCGTTATGACTTCCCCGGAGTCCTCAGTCCAAATCTCCCTAAGGGAGGTGATCGGTGACGCCACATGTTCTCTGATACCAATATACAGCCAATTCACCAGGTGTCCCCCTGTGCCCATGTAATGGAGAAGGCGTACCAATTCGTGTTGTTCCGGTTTCGTACGGTGCGGAGCCCAAGCTCGCCGCATGAAGTGAGTCACTGAGGCGTGTAGCATGTATAAGCGCGGAGGCGCCCCCGTGTTCTGCACAAATGAAATATGATCCAGCATGGTATCATCTCCAAACAAGTCTCCCACCCTATCCACCCCGGCCTCCGTCCAGGGGCGTAGTCTGCGTAATGTTAGGGTCCCCTGCGGTGTCGGGAGTCCCAGGAGGGGTATGTTGTCAGCATATGGAGAGGTCCCAGCCGTGTATGCCAGCGCTTTCTTCCAGCAGGTTAGGGCCACATGCAGGAGGGGGTGGCAGTCTCTAGGAATCCTAGCCTTGGGCAACAGAAGGGAGTGTAATTCTCCCCGTGCTAATTTGTCCGCCGTGAAAGCGATCTCATGAAGATCTCTGCCCGCCACCCATCGGGTCAACCATTGGAGCTGACTGCCATAATAATAACTCCGCAGGTCAGGCACGCCTAACCCTCCCTGTCTGGTCTGTAGTTGCAGCTTTTTAAGGCTGACTCGCCTCCTCCCCGAACCCCATACAAGGGTGATCAGTAATGTGTTCAGTGCTGTAAAAATTTGTTGCGGGAGCAGGACCGGCAGGTTTACAAAAAAATACAGTATGCGGGGGAGCAGGACCATCTTCGAGACCGCCACTCGTCCCATTACTGACAAGGGGAGGGTCGTCCAGAAGCCCACACTACCTCGTAGGCCAGTGATGGCCCTCCGGATATTGCCGTCAAGTTGGGCCTCCGGGTCTCTGTATACGCTTATTCCGAGATATTTAAACTTGGTCGGTGCCACTTGGATTTCATGTGCGCCGAACCGTATGTGGGGGGGTTGCTGTCCGTCCCGGAAATAGAACCCCACCGACTTCCCCGGATTTATAGCCAAGCCAGATATGGCCTCAAACCGTCTGAAGATGGACGCCAGGTGTGAGTGGTCCCCTCCCAGGTTTCGGAGGAATACTAATATATCATCGGCATAGATTGAGACCATGTGATTCGCACCTTCCACTGGTATGCCCTCCTCGCCAGCCCTGTTGCGGAGCGCAATAGCCAGAGGCTCCAGCGTCAGAACAAACAGTAGTGGTGACAGTGGGCAACCCTGTCGGGTGCCCCGATGGACTTCATAGCTGTCAGATGTGTGTCTACCCGTGCGTGATCTAGCGGTCGGGCCTGTGTACAGTAGGCGGATCCATTTTATGAGGGCCTCCGGAAAGCCAAAACGATACAGGACTTCAAACATGAAGTTCCATGTTAGGGAGTCAAACGCTTGGCGGAGATCCAGGGCTATACAGCCAGCGTGTGGTAATGTATGAGGGGTAGTCGTCATAAGTGCGTGGAGGCGTCTCGAATTTTGGGAGGTGCTTCTCCCTGGGAGGAAGCCACATTGATCAGCATGGATCAGGCCAGGGAGGTGGTGCTGGATCCGAATGGCAATAGCCTTACTAAGGATCTTATATTCCGTGGAAAGCATGGAGAGGGGCCTGTAATTGCCCACCTCCAGGGCGTCCCTGCCGGGTTTTGGGATAGAGATCACCAAAGCCTGCATGGTGGTAGCTGGGAGACGGCCAGTCTCGTAAGCAGTGTTATATATTTTCTCCAGGACGGGGACCAGCACGTCAGCATACGTTTGATAGAACTCCCCTGGCAGACCGTCTATGCCCGGGGTCTTGCCTCGTTTGAGTGCGTGAATTGCTATCCTTATTTCGTGCTGTGTGATAGGCCCAGCTAGGGCCGCTTGGATTTCCGGGGTCAACCTTGGGAGCGTGAGCTCTTCCAGGAAGTCTGCCTTGACCTCACCAGCCTCCACGGGGGGTGAAGCATAGAGGTTCTCTAGGTGAACCTTAAACACATTATTAATTCCTAATTGTGTATGCACCAGGTCGCCTGCTGCGTCTCGGATAGCCGTTATTGTAGGGCTCTCTGGGGCATCCCTGACCAGCCGTGCAAGTAAAGCACCAGATCTGTCCGCCTCCGTCTGTTGGCGTTTCAGGTACGTCCCATAGTCCATCACCCTCAGGGTTTCCAGCAATTCAGCATGCTCAATGTTGCACAATTGCAGCTCAGTTTTCCTGTCGGGATCCTGCCCTGCCGCAGTCTCAAGGTCTCGCAGGCGCTTTTCTGTGTCGCATAATTTATCATGGATTTCCTGTCTAGCTCCTACTAGTCGGCCTATAGCAGCCCCCCGAATGACAGCTTTCATTGCATCCCATACAATTAGGTTCGAGGACGCCGAGTCCCAGTTTGTGAGAAAGTAGTCAGTTAAGGTGTAAGCTATATGTGCTTTAAACGGGCCATCCTCGAGCAACGTGGGATTAAGTCTCCAGGTAGGGACCGGCGAGGGTATCTTTCCCCAGTGTAGGTCAAGTGTTAGTGGGCGGTGATCTGAAAACGTTTTAGCTAGGTAGTCCGACGTGGCGCATCTGGCCGTGATGGAGTTGGAGCACACAAACCTATCTAATCGAGTATGTAGGTTGTGTACGGGGGAGAAGCATGAGTATTCTTTATGTGTTGGGTGTAGTGTGCGCCAGGTATCAGCCAACCGCCAGCCCCGGAGCCATGTCCCGAAAGATTCTGACAATTTATGTACTCCCGCCGCCTGGAGGGGGGGGGTGTGACCTATCGAGGGTCACGTCTAAGATCATATTCCAGTCACCTCCCAATATCCAGGGGACATTACCCAGTCCGCCAATGCCCGGCCCAGTACCGCAAGGAATCTATCCTGGTCCAAATTCGGGGCGTATATGCTGCCCAAGACCACCACCTCGCCGTCCAAGGTGCCTCTCACCAATACATATCGCCCTTGATCATCTGTGCGTCTCTCTAGTTCTACAAATGGAGTGCCGTGGCGTACCCATATCGTGGCTCCCCTGGAGAAGGCAGAATATGTCGTGGAGAATACAGTACCCCTCCATTTCTTCCGTAGTAGGAGTGTCTCGGAGTGTGTCATGTGTGACTCCTGAAGGAACACTATGTGTGCCTGTTGTCTAAGTAAGAAAGCATGCACTCTGTGTCTTTTCTGTACAGCCCCCATTCCCCTCACATTCCAGGTGACCAACTTGTACTTTCCTCTAACGTCAGCCATAGCCATCTGTAGGTGTCGCAAAGAGTGTTCCCAAATGTTCAAACAGGTGATTCCGCGTCGTCAACCAGGAGACAATTCCCTCCCTATCCCAAACCCCAACTGTGGAGGCGCAGCCACCAAACCCTGCTGTGCCAAACCATAAACTTTTAAACATAGTTAAACAGGTAACGTTGCATACGCTAGTGGGGGGGTCGACCAAGCAAGTGCCATGTCCATAGAGCCAAACCCGGTCAAGCCGTCGGCTCAACGGCGCCGCCGGGAGAGTTCTGTCTTAGTTGCTCAGTATACGTATCCACGTCTCGTGGAGGGGGGGGGGAAGCAGAGGAACAAGGGAGGGGAGGAGGTAAGAAGACTGGCCCCCTTCAGATACTGACAGCATGGCATAATTAGGTGCCTCAGGGGCACAGGAGGTGCTCGGGTCTCATCTCCCGAGCCTCGGACATGCGTCCTACTCTCCCCCCGAGTCCAGGCCATCTAGTGTAATCCAGCAAGGGAAGGGCCCCAAATAAATTCAAACCAAACATAGCGTCCCTCCTCCCCCACCACCGCCACCCCCCAGGTCATACAAAAAAGGATATCATGATGCATTCGGGCCACAGGCAGAGCCGCAGGAAGGTTCATTCTTGGGCATTGTCCATAAGTTCGTCCGCAGCTCTGGGTGTCACTGTCGGGAACAGGACCAGACTGTTTTCCGAGTCCGAGTGGATGGTACTATCCTCAGTGTCCGTGTTGATCGTCTCCCGATCCTCTCTGAAGGAGCCTACCGCTGCTACTGCATCATTCTGTCCCTGCTTCTGCTGGTGGACGGTAGGTTTGCGCTGTTTCGGGTGATTGCGTCGGGCGCCCTTCCCAGACCCATTCTGATTCGAGCTTTCGGTGGATCCATTATCCGTAGAGGTCTGCGTCGGATCTATATGGTCCTCTATCTCCATCGTTTCCATCCATTCCTCCACATCGGCCGGGCTTTAAAAAAAAAGGATTTTTTGTCATGGATCACTTTCAGGCGCGCAGGGAATAATAAAGCATATCTCAGTTTCGCCCGTTGGAGTCTTTGTTTTACTTCATAGTAGGAGGATCGCTGTTTCTGCACTTGAGTGGTGTAGTCCGGGTACAGTGATATTCGTTTGTTCTCCCACTGTATGACCGACTTTAATCTGGCCTGAGTCAGCAGCATGTCCCTGTCCCGATAATTTAGGATCTTGACAATAAGCGGCCGTGGTGTTCGTCCTGGTTGCGGTTGGCCAGTTGGGATCCTATGGGCTCTCTCCACACAGAAGAACGGGGACAGACCCTCAGAGGCGACGTTATCCCGGAACCATTGTTCCATGAACTCCGCTGCGCGAGATCCCTCGCGTCTCTCCGGCAGGCCAATAACGCGAATATTATTGCGTCTATTACGCCCTTCTGCATCCTCCACACGTTCCATCAGGGTTTTTACTTGGCGTTGGAACAAGTGTATGGAGTCCGTGTGTTCCGCCACCGTCGGTGTAAGTTCAGCCATCGTCAGGCCCTGATCTTTAACTTTATCCGCCAACTTCGCGTGATCTGCTTTTAGCAAGGAAAGGTTGGTGGTGAGGGTGCCCATCTGTGTTTCCATTACTGTCCTGGAGTCTCTGATCTCCTTAAGGATGAGGTCTAACTTGTCGTCTCGCTGGGTCTCTGAGGCGATGGAAGTCGACGGTAGCGACGTTGCGCCTCCCGGGTCCGCATCCAAATAGGGTCCTGTGCCCGCTCCTTCCTTGCCCTCCACGGTCTTCACGCCTTTCCGCACCATGGTGGGCTGCGGACGTTCAGTTGGCGGCAGGGGTGAGTCTCGGGGCGTCGTTCGGCCGTACGGCGTGTACCGTACCTCCCGGAATTGTTCCTCTCGGCCTCTCTCACCTCCCCCCTCCGGGGGTCCCAGCAAATCCGTCAGGGGGGGGGGGCGCCGTCTCCCGCCTGGGCTGGGTAACAGAGGTCCTCGGTCCGGTTCTAGCACCAACTCTCAGTTGTCACAGTGGCCCTTCCCCCCACCTATGTGGGTCCGGCAGATCAAGGTCGGCAGCAGTATCAGGTGGGCACCGCCGTGGGCCGGCTCCCAGCCATGGAGGGGCAAGGGTTAGACCCAGGGGGGCCGATCGACAGCGTGGGGGTGGCGGGGCTCCAAAGGGGCCGCCCCAGGTCTTGTTGTCTTCCCAATCTCCGGCCCACCTGGAGGCAGGATCCGGCGCACCTCGGCACTGCCCCCCGTCAGTCAGACCCCCGGGGCTCCGCAGCAGGGTCCAGTCGTGGGCTCACGGGTCCTCGCCCGCCTCCGATGCCTCCGCCGTTAACCGGTGGCCCTGTGAGCTCTGCGCGGCTTCAGGCCCCCAGGGGCCCCCTGGGGCTCCCCCCTCTCGCTCCCTGACTCCTCACCTCCGGTCACTGCAGAATGTTTGCGGGCCAGGCAGGGGGAGCCCCAGCTGTCAGGCACTGTCGCAGGCAGCCAGTCTTCAGTGGTCGTGCCGCAGAGCCCCAGGCCGCAGCGCCAGGCCGCACACCGTCGTCTCCGCCTTCGTCAGTACCCGGGCTCGCAGGGTTCCGTCCTCGGCTCTCAGCCGTCGCGGGGGTAGGGTCTCCGTCTCTAGATTTGCATTCATATAGCACTTGTTACCCCTGATGGGTGTTGAAGCGCTTTTCTGGCGAGTAGCACGCCACTCCGGAACCCATAAAGGATTAGTGTTGAAAATGACTATAGTATAAATATGAAGTAATTTGTGTAGTAGATATGTTATTCAGTTATTTGGGCAGTATATTTGTATAGTTGAATATGGAATATGGAATTTGAGAAGTGAACATGTTAATCTGTTAATTTTGATTGAAAAGGATAGTGGAGGGATAAAAGAGTGAAGGATTTTTTTTTTTAGGTCTTAGCAGTAGGAAGAGGCTTTTGGATGAGTAAAAAGGGCAGCATTCCTGGCCCTAGTCCCGACCAGTCTCGAACAGGCTAAAACAGGCAACTACCCTTGTCCTCTCCGCCCTTAACAGGCTCAAACAGGCAACTACCCTTGTCCTCTCCGCCCTTAACAGGCTCAAACAGGCAACTACCCTTGTCCTCTCTGCCCTTAACAGGCTCAAACAGGCAACTACCCTTGTCCTCTCTGCCCTTAGCTGAGACGCCCGGGCTGAGACGCCCCAAGCCTGGCCTTTTTTTATAGCCCTAGCTATCAGGTGACGCCTTCAGCCAATGGGAACCCTAGCACTAACACTATCCAATTACAACACTAGCCCTAAAATCTAGAACCAATAGGAGACTAGGACCTTACTGCCAATCTTAGCCCTAGTCCAAGCACCCAATCAGTTAAAAAACCCTGATCTCTACGTCCAATAAAGGCCTTAGCCCTAGCACTTGTCCCAACCCAAGTCCAAGCAGCCAATGGTACAGGTAGCCCTAGTCCCTACTTCCAATAGAAAGCCTAACCCTACTCTTGTCCCACAACTGGTCCAACAACCAATCACACCAGAAGCCCTAAATAGCTACTCCCAATTAAAGGTCTAACCCTAGCCCTAGTCCCACCCTACCCCCAACAACCAATAACATAGGTAGCCCTAGTCCCTACTTCCAACAGAAATCCTAACCCTAGCCCTAATACTAGCCCTACATTGATTGAATCACAGACCGAGAAACTAATCAGAACCCTCAAATACCCAACCAATGAGGACATTAACCCTAACCCAATAGAAACACCAGATACAACCACCAATCAGTGTACACATGTGCCAACCACTAGCAGACCATATAAGGTCCCAGCGACCTCAGACAAGGTTTGCTGGCCAGGGAGTTGGAAGCTGCTTCTCCTGTTCAGAATCTCCTAGGAGACAGACAGGCTCAATCCACAACTTTGGACTTCTGCAGGTAAAGGCTTCACTAACTCGAAATATAACAATACTGTTTGAATAAAGCTTTACTCCCCCTGCTGGCCAAAAAACGAAGTGCACAGGCCCCAGTAAATATAGTTTAAACAGCTCACAGAAGCACGCTCTGATGTAGAAAATCCCTGTTGCTGGGGGTGGGGGGGGGGGCTGGCCTAACTGGCTTGTGAACACAAAATGGTGGCTGGGGGTGTACTGTTTTAGCACACAGGTCTAAGCACAGAGCAAAGGAGAAATTTGGAGGGAAGACAGATTTGTCACCAAGGAATGAGAGGGACAAACTACAGAGGTTGGACTGCAAATCCCACAATTCAACACACTAAATGGAGGCAATCATGGGCAGGGAAAACCACAAATTTAAACACAACACAGGTGATAAAATATGCAATTACAGGCAGGCTAAAACTACAATTTTTAACTGTAACAACCACAGGCATAGACAGTAAACACAGAAAGTGAAAATCGTTTTTTAAACAACTTTTTGTCTTGGGAAGAGACAGCACTAGTCTGTCTCCTTACCACTTCCTGGACTCTGGTCACTGCAATCTGGGGCACATGTATGCTGCAACTCACAAGATGGAGGAGAATGTGCGGTGTCTGGTATGAAAACGCACCCTAGGCTCGAGTTTGCAAGGCACGGTGTAATATGCCAGATAGTTTCCAGCCTGGGAGTGGAGTGGGTGGCAGGAAAAGCCGTCACTCTCCAGCGCGGTGTCAAGGCAGGCGTCTGTCAGGGTTCTGCATGCCCGAAATACTGGGCAAATGCAAATAGTTATAAAAGCAATATTTTAAAAAATAAAATAACGTGACCACTAACTATGCAAGCGCAAGCATTTGTTTTGTATCAGGACCAAGTGAAAAACCTTTATACCGCAAAAATCACAGTACCTTGATCTGTAGATTGAAATCATTTGAAGGCCTTTTGACATTTCCTCTGTAGGCAAATGTAACTAGGTCTAACCAGAATAATTCAAGAGCTTTGGATAAAACACTCTACATAGCACTGTACTAAAGCAAAGCTAAAGCAGAGGAGTACAAAAGTGTAGATTAAAAACGTGGATGCAGGCAGAACATGGGGGATAACAAGCTGGGATACAGGATTCAACATGCAGAGTGCTACTCATGCATGAGGTGCTGTTGAGAAGAGAATTAAAGAAGCTTGATGTGTGTTGCGGGGGAGCGAGGATAGTTAAAAATCATCTGAGTCTTGTGTTCTCCTTCATGTAGTTTTGGTCTGTAGACTAGGGTGGCTACGGCTGCAAGTGTTATGGAGCCCACTGGAGATCTTTAGCGTGCATGCAAAATATGGTGAGGTGTTCGTGTTTACTGATTTGAAAGTATTCAGCAGATTTAAAAGGTGATGCAGGATGGAAAAGAATGCATTGGAGTCGATTGAGAATGGGCAAGTTCTTACAAAGTCCTGAGAACACAATCCCACAGATGTGTGGATGACACTCTGGAAGGGGTCAAATGTGATGGACCCACCGCAGGTGTTGCCACATTCCAGCGGATTGCTGTTAGCGTAGAATGACTCCATTTTATCCAGATAGTGTTTTTAGGTTTCGCCCGGCGATCCGCTGCTCAGCGGCGTTCACGCAGGCGAAAACCTTTTGTTTACAGTATGGGGCCTTTGTCCCGCCTTTCTGTTCCATTGGCTAGCTCCATAAATGAAGGCTAGCCATTGGAACAGAGATATGTCCGTCATTGTCCGAGGCGATTCGTGGGCGTTCCGTAGAGTTTTTCTCTTTTTGCCCACGTCATGCGGAGGTGGGCGGGGTTTTTTTTTCCTTCGGCATCCTTCGTCACACCAGCCAGACGGCTCTTCCTGTGAGGACGCAGACCCGACCCGCTCCCTATTCCGAGCCGACTCCCGGAGGTACGTTTTTTACTTGTAAATGCTTGTTTATTTTGCAGCGGTTTCCGGAAGGAGGGCGGTGTGGGCCGCTGGGAAGAGGGCGTGGATGCTAAACTGGCTTCGTGGGAAGAATGATGAGGCTTTCCCGACAGGCGCCTTACAAGCTGGGAAAGCTGTTGCAAACCCCCTGAACCGCTAATCTGTTGGCTAATAAAGGCGCTAAGGAGCTCTAAGGCGAGTTTTATTAGCTCCTGAAGAACACCGGCAGCAGAGGGGGATCAAAAGCCCGGACCCCTGATATCTGTGAGAACAGCCTGCAGAAATATATTTTCAATTACGGCGCTTGTCGGTGTCAGATCACAGGCACTGACCGTGCCACGGCACACAGCAGTGTCAGCAGCCGAGCCAGCTTGTGGGCTCTAGGGGTGCATGAAATGGCACTCAAACGCCACAGAGACCCACACCTTACAGCAAAATACGTAGACATTACCACAGAGCTGTTCACCTGTCCCATGGAGAGAAACCGGCTCTAGAATGCCCAAGCTGTATACTTGCATTTCTTATGAACCACGGAGTTCCTAAACCGCTTTAAAAAGCTTATATCGTGTTCCGTTTTTTTTGCACACCACCAGAGTTTTTAACCCGCTTCTGGGCAGCAATAAACCTAATGCCCGCATCGTTGAACCACCTCACTGGATATTTTACACACAGATGTAGAACGGGCAAACAACACGCCAGAGAAGTTAAACCTTAGCTGAGTTCCTAAAACGAATCCATATTTCTTAACCACGCCACATCAATTCCAGGCCCGTCCCGTAGATATGAAGCCCCTTGCTGACTGCGCAACCTGACCTCAGTAATTCTACCCCATGTCACTATCCGGTCATTTCCCAAATCATGGACACAGTGGTAAGGCGCCAAGTCCTCGAAGCGCTAGGCAGGTGCTTAAAGCCTTCTACGGGGCCGCTGTCCACCGTCCCAGTCATTCGAAACCCCATCTCAGACAAGCCCCTTGTATACTGCCTAAACCCCACACCCGTGACCGGTTGTGGTGGAGAAAGGAAGGGATGTTCCACACTTTGGAATTGGGGAAGGGGGTGATCTCGCACCCCTGGAGCCACCCGGCCCTACCTGCCCAGCTCCCGGCATGTGGGCACTGCCAGTCTCCTGGTCTGGAGCTGTGCAGGTGACGAGGCCGGTAACAGAGGCATTAGCGGGGATGCGCCTTATCGCTCTCGGTGTAATCTGCCGGCAATCTCCGGCTCAGAGGACTGTCTGGTCCGAGGTAACTATGTCACAGCTTTCCCTCAGCCTGACAGCTGGATACACACAATCTCCCATAAACGCCTCTAATGAAGGGGGAGGGTCCGGGGATGTCAGTGAGCCCTCACCAGCGTGCGGTTCTCCGGTGCATCTGTGCTCCACGGACGGGGGTACCTCTGGGTACCGATGTGTCTGCTTTAAAGTGCCACGGCCCGGCGCCGGGGGGTTGCCTCACACCCAAGTGCGCTTGGGAAATACACCGTCCTGCACAGCTCGGTCCTGCGCGCGCACAAAATGCATGCGGCGCAGGGACTTGAAATAACAAAAACAAGAGATTCACGACCTAGGTTTGTACATTCTAGCACACATACATAAAGATGCATGGCGGAAGTCCGCTTTCATTTCGGCACTTACCGACAGGCTTTCTGCATAGACCGACTCGGTTACTGAACACAAGTGATGCTGTTAACTAAATTTCTAGCTATACAGTAGCGCCTTGACGCCGCAGTTCTCGGGAATAGTAGGTGGGTGAAATCAGCGCAAAAGCAGTTCCAAGAGGTAAATGATCCCTTCCTCTAAGAAAACTGGGATTTGGCAATGCAGACTAGCGGTCATTTGGGGCCAGGGCGTCTTTTGTTACTTAAACAGGTTTGTGCAACACATTCCTTCCAAGGCAGCACTTGCTTCGTGTTTAAGTAAATTGGTGGGGTTCGAATTGCAAATATGCAGCCTGGGGAGAACATTCACCTGTGAAAAGCAACGCTAGAGCTATCTTCCGAAGAGCACAGACTTTAACAGACACAACAAACAACAAAGTAAACTCTCGGCTCGCCAGGTGACAATCGCATCTCTTCCTTGCAAGAATACGAAAAACATCGCGCTCTGAAAGGTTACCTGCGACAAGCGGCGCGGACAAGGCGAGGGAGCACGCTCTGCTGACTCCAACACTGTTCCCTCGTTGTGCTTGCTTTTCTAGCGTCTGTTCCCTCGTTGTGCTTGCTTTTCTGCCCCCTGTTCCCTCGTTTTGATTGCTTTTGTTCCCCCCGTTCTCTCGTTGTGCTTGCTTTTCTGCCCCCCGTTCCCTCATTGCGCTTGCTTTTGTGCCCCCTGTTCCCTCGTTGTGTTTGCTTTTCTGCCCCCCCTGTTCCCTCGTTCTGATCGTTTTTTCTGGCCTCTGTTCTCTGTGTGTGGCTCTCAGTGTGTGGGGGGCTCTCTGTGTGTGGGGGGCTCTCTGTGTGTGTGTGGGGCTCTCTCTCTCTCTGTGTGGGGCTCTGTGTGTGTGTGGGGCTCTGTGTGTGTGTGTGTGGGGGGGGCTCTGTGTGTGTGTGGGGGGGGCTCTGTGTGTGTGTGTGGGGCTCTCTGTGTGTGTTTGTGGGGCTCTGTGTGTGTGTGTGTCTCTTTGTGTGGGTGTGTCTCTGTGTGTGTGGCTCTGTGTGTGTGGCTCTGTGTGTGTGTGTGTGGCTCTGTGTGTGTGTGTGGCTCTGTGTGTGTGTGTGTGGCTGTGTGTGAGTGTGTGGCTCTGTGTGTGTGTGTGTGTGGCTCTGTGTGTGTGTGTGTGGCTGTGTATGTGTGGCTCTGTGTGTGTGTGTGTGTGTGTGGCTCTGTGTGTGTGTGTGTGTGGCTCTCTGTGTGTGTGTGTGGCTCTCTGTGTGTGTGTGGCTCTGTGTGTGTGTGGCTCTGTGTGTGTGTGTGTGTGTGTGTGTGTGGCTCTGTGTGTGTGTGTGTGTGTGTGTGTGTGTGGCTCTGGGTATGTGTGTGGCTCTGGGTGTGTGTGTGGCTCTGGGTGTGTGTGTGGCTCTGGGTGTGTGTGTGGCTCTGGGTGTGTGTGTGGCTCTGGGTGGGTGTGTGTGAGTGGCTCTGGGTGTGTGTGTGTGTGTGGCTCTAGGTGTGTGTGGCTGGCTCTGGGTGTGTGTGTGTGGCTCTGGGTGTGTGTGTGTGGTAGTAATTGCTGTCTGCTGAGCTCGTCCGTAGGGTACAATAGGTCTCACATTTGCCAGAGATTAAGCTAATGGCAATGTAAATGACAATGCCATTTATTTATCTGTTTTCAAAACCAACACATAAATACAAAATTTGTCATTTACAATGCCAATAGCTCTAACTTTTCCAAAGGCGAAACCATTGCATTGTAAATGCTTGTTGTTTATGGGATCCGTTGTTGTTAGTGCCAGGCCTCCCAACATTTTATTAAACATTTTTCTGAACATGTTCGATTGGGATTACTTCCTCTTTTCCCCAACTCTTCCCCCAAGTCTTAGCTCATAACATAATTTGCCACAACTCAATCCTATTTTCAGTTCCTGAGTCCCCAATACCAAATAAAGGTAGTTAGTGCACCACTACTTTGTGACCAAAGCTAAGACGCTAGAACATCATCTAGCCAACAAAATGCTAGTCATATATGTCTGAAGCCAGTACAAACAGGTGTACTTCAGTCAACACACATCTGACTCTTGCTCACTTCAACAACCTGTTAGCCTCGAAAGTACATGAGATGATCAACGGTAGTGGGTGTGGGGATGCACCTTCAGATCTCTGTCACCACAGAACTTCAAGAACATCCTCCTATATATTGTTGTTGCAGGTTCAGCAAGGAGCATCATCAACACATTCTACATATCCTTCATTAAGGAGAACAACCTCAGCCCAGCCGAACTGCCAAGTCACAGTCCAATGTCAAATGGCTGGTTCCTTGGAAAACCTAATGAAAAAGCAGCATTCAGTTATGATTTCTTTGAAGAAAACAACTCGCTGTCAGATCAACAAAAATGGTTCTGCCCTGAGAGGACAAAGAATTCACTTATATTTCCAGCTTAGACGACCTGATGACCAAGGTGGGCAATAATGGTATTGCTGTACTTCTGCTGGGTCTATTTGCATTTGAAAACATTCACTTCAAGTCCCTTTTAGAGATTCAATATAAACTTGTCAAAGAAGGAATTACCGAGACTGGATATCCTCTTACCTCTTGTTCAGATCTAGTGTCATTTTGCTCCCCTCAGTATGGTAAACACAAGGAGATGATGGACAGAGCGCTGAAACATTTCAGACACTGACTCCCAGTCACAGATCTGGGTTGAATCCATCATCGTTCTTTAGCTCACTTCGCCACCCCAGTTCAGAACCAGCCATTTGCAAATCAGTCTTGACCCTGTTCTTCATGGGAACAGTCCAGCCCGAACTGCCGAACCAGGTCTTCCCTGGACCGGACTTAAGCATCCTGGGACTGGTTTCACTGTAACACCCTTCATCAGCTAGGCTAGCTTGAATCTAGTGGAAAAGTGAGCAAGGGACCCACGTCTGGACATAGCCTGCCAACTGCAGACAAACAAAGCAAACACAAGGAAATGATGGACAGAGCACTGCAACTTTTCAGACACTCACCCCCAGTCACAGATCTGGGTTAAAGCCATCGTCGTTCTTTAGCTTACTTCGCCACCCAAGTTCAGAACCAACCATATGCAAATCAGTCTTGACCCTATTCCTCATGGGAACAGTTGAGCCCGATATGCCAAGTCAGGTCTTTACTGGGCCGGAAAAAAGCATCCTGGGACTGATTTCAGGGTAGCACCCCTCATCAGCTAGGCTAGCTTGAATCCAGTGGCAAAGTGAGCAAGGGATCCATGTCTGGGAATACCCTGCCAACTTAGAGCAAACAAAGTAAACACAAGGAGATGATGGACGGCGCGCTGAAACGTTTCAGACACCCACCCCCAGTCACAGATCTGTGTTGAATCCATCATCGTTCTTTAGCTCACTTCCCCACCCCAGTTCAGAATCAGCCATGTGCAAATCAGTCTTGACCCTGTTCCTAATAAGTACAGACCAGCCCGAAATGCCAAGCCGGAAACAAGCATCCTGGGACCGGTTTCAGAGGAACACCCCTCATCAGCCAGGCTAGCTGGTGGTAAGCATACATCAAGAGTCAATCATTTCTCCACTCCCTTTTAATGTCTACCACGCCCCACTACTAATTCTCTTCAAGTGCTTCAATCTGAAATATTACAACTGTGCCAACAGCAATCCAGCCATCTTCAAACTGGAAAACCAAAATGGATCGTGACAGATCAGGGCTAGATCAGTGTCTCTTAGACATCAACCGATGGATGCTGAATAACCACTTTAATTATTTCTCTTCCAAGTGGAGGCCTTGACCACCCTTTGTGGGGTGTTAAAGTGCATTTTTGAATGTGATCCATGAGGGAAGCAAAATAATCCTTCCAACCTTAATTCCGATTATGGGAATACTGGCCGTGACTACCTTTTTCGAAACTTTCGGGCATAAAGGGTTGTGGCAAACTAAAAACACAGCCTTTGTGCCAAGGAATTAATCAGGTTGTTAGGAATTGACATTATAGAAAACTTGTAACAAAATATACGTTCCCTTTTCTAGGTTCTTTCTAGATCTTTGTCCTGTTTACTAATGTAATGAAGGTTAAAGTATGTTCCTGAAATGTGAACGAGTTGCTAAATAAAGAAGGCTGTTTTCAGTCTTCATGCTACTGCAAGATGGCTGTACCTTTAAGGCTCTGTGTAAGACGCAGCTGTTCTAGAGTTTCACATGGCATTGAAAGCAAAATCGCTATCTTGTGTTATTGATTGAATCTTAGGGTTTAACACAGAAGGAGTTTTGCTATTAACGCTTAAAAGAACTGTATGGTGGCGTACAAAGTCTATTGGAAAGGGCACTATAAATTTGTGTAGGTTCATACCACAGTGAGAGGAAGGTCACTTAGCCTACAGTATAAAGACTAAACTACTGACAGTCTAAGCAGTCTTAAGAAGTGAAGAGGTAGCTCAGTCATTGAGGTAGCAAAGTGCATTATTGTTCCATCAATCTATGTTTGAGCCTACTAAACCAGTTGAATGATAAAAACATCATATAGAAAATGTTTTGCTGTGTTTAGCGGCACAAAATAATCCTGAAAAATATGAATTAGACTGCATCTCATTCCCTGGGTTTTCTTGTTTTATTCTGGCAAACATTAGGAACATCGCGAGTCTCCTCCTTGAATCATCTAATCCATTGTCTCCTTTCTTGCTTCTAAACGCCGAGTCTCCTGCTGGTGGACAGTAGACTCTCAGTCACTATCGCCATCTCCCTTCAGACTTTAAAGACACCTTTATTCTCAAACGTGCTTGCTGCTGTAAGAGCTGATGTAACCAGAATCTCCAGACACATCTTTTACTAACTCTATGCTCCTTTTTTACTATTTATGTATATAAACAGTTACATGTAAAGTGCTCAGCTGGCACACGATTTAATCAAGTTAAAAAACACATACTTTTATAAGTGAATGAAAGAAGCAGTTTTGTTGTATCAGTCATGTTTTTGTTTATTAAATCTTTTTAAATAAACTATCTCCACTGATATCAGCCCTGCTCATATGTTAGGCAGTTCACAAATCACTATTGATTTGGTAAAATGCATTATACTGAAACATAGAAATTGATGTCCGACAATTGACATCTGGGAGAATTCTGAAATTAAGACTATAATAGGATTTTTTGTATAATTAATGAGTTGCTGTAACAGTTAATTTTCAGGACACATTTAAATATTGAAAGCCTTTAAGTTGGTTTTCTATGAGTTAGTCACATAGCTTTATTTACAGAAAACAAGCAATATGAAAATTGCTTACAGAAAATCACAAACAGCACCTGCTGAGTACTGAGGCTAGCATCCTTTAACAACAGCAGGATAATGCCAAAAACTAGCTACTCAAAGAAGAATCCAATAAGTTCTCTATTGGTCTGGATCAGAGGAGTTTTTCAGAGTAAATGCTGTTTTTAAGTAAAGCAAAAAGCCAGGGTGATTCCTGGACATTTAGCGGCTAACAGGCATCGAACTATTACATTTCCACCATTTTAGATGATCTTAGTAAGAGAGAAGTGACAATATTGCTTGTACTGTGTTTCTAATTCCGTGTTACCGTCAATGGATTTATATCAAGGTGAAAAGTCTGTGGAAGATATCATTAATTATTTTCGGTCAGAGAGCACGCCGCTCAGCTATCCAAGGATGAAGGCACGCGTGTGTCTCTTACGTACAGCCCATGATAGTTCAGGGTTGGGTGCTATAAAGTATAAATGTATACATCTGATGAAAATCCTTGGATGTGTTTATGTTTGAAAAGGGTCACTGAGGACGTTGTGTGCCAGTGTGCTTAACATAACCAACTGTATGTTTGCATAAAATGTGCACGTTAAGCAAGAGAGGACTGCTTTTTTATGCTTGTGCTTGCATGATGGGTACTGCTCATGGTCAAGAGTAGTCCGGGTTGGTAAAACAGGTGAAGCAGACACTGGGACTGGATTTCTAGGAGGTGTTTTGGTCCCGGGGCCCTCTGTCAGTAATGAAAAGGCTGTGATTACTCAGCTTTCATTTGATCTGGTGCCTCTCTTGTATATATGTTGTGTAACAAATTATGTGATAGGAACTTAACTCAGCTAACCCTGTGGTTTCAGTGTCTGGCAGCAAAGTTTATGTTGAAGAAGTCATACTTAGTAAACACTTAAACGACAACAATGGGCTCCCACTCTTTGGCTATACTATATTTTTCATATTTTAAACCTTCAAAGGAGTATTTTACCTGAGGACGATAAAGCATTCTATAGATAACATGGTTGCATTCTGGGTGCACAGGCTGGTTTTCCTTTTCTCACACATTAGTAAAGCTTGTATTGTCTTATTTTGTGTCCACTTATATTGAGAATAGCGTAATACTAATAAATGTTTCTTTCTTTAGTGCCTCATAGTGCATGTATGACATATCTAAGCTCAGTAAATAACAGATGTTACTATTCCCCAATGTAATAGTACCTTTCTTGCTAACCTAGGAAGATTTGAACTTGCTATCTGCAGATCACCACCTTATAGCATTTAGAAAACAAATAACTGGGCTATCAAATAACTGGGCTATCTTGCGCAGGATAAGGGTCAAGATATTCTTGTAATCTAATTTTAGTCTAGTAACTATAATAATAGCATAGCAGTTTAGATGTTTAATCCATACAGAGGGGCGGAATAACGTGTGCCTTTGCCTTTTGGAAAACGTTCTTCAGATCTGTACTCGTCAAAACGGTGAGAAAATGTGAGCTATTTTGTTGGAAGCATCTTTTTCGAAAATACCTGCTGCAGATGTATTTTACTTCTTCAATAAGTGTCATTTAAATAACGGTGTCAAGTGGTAAATCATTTGTCATCAAATAAAACAAACCCCTTCAGGAAAAAGTGATTATTTGTGTTGCCCGGTGATACGGGTTTGCATTGCCCCCCTGAGCAAATACATGGAGGTCCTGAGCACAAACTAACTGTATACAAACAGCAATGCTGTGTTATGGGTTTTGGAAACGACTACTGTTACGCCATCATGGGCAACCAGGAATTACCTTCATACAATTGATTCTATACAAGTACTTGATACCCTAGAGTCAGTTGCGGTAATGGAGGATCGAACATTGGAATGGTTTCTCTTTTTTGACTCAACAAGTCAGTTTCGATCCAGCAATTAGTAGCTTTCGTCTATGTCTCCTTAGGTTATGCCCTCTTCCCGCATTACTTAACAATTACATAATTTCCCTCTCTCATCTAATTACGGTCAGTAGCCATGGGTATCAAGTGTCACAGCCTAAGGTATCAAATGTATGCAGATAAGACACAAATCTTGGTGATCCAGTTTATCTGAGTGTGAGTGAGAGAGAACTATTAACATTTGGCAATAGGAAACTGTCACGGAGTAGCGGTAGACACAACCCGCTGAGCCTGTCAGACTGGTGAGTGTGCTGTTTGATACATGTTTATCTTGTGACTACCAGGCCTTGTCTTTTATTAAGGCTGCACGCTGTTATTTTTATGGTCAGACTCGACAGCGCTGCTGTCACCAGACAATTATGTGAAAATCACCAGGAGAGGGGCTTTGGCTCCACCCACATGTTGGGAGTACATGTTTTGATTGGGCCAAAGTTGTGTGCTCCCACAAAAACAGTGCTTGCCATCCACACAGCATTGATCATTTTGTTCATATATCCAGCTGCTTGAGGTTGAACTTTCAGGGGCACACATGTGACTCTGGTATGCTATTAAAGTGTCTTAGATAGCTAGATAATTTATGGTATTTTTTCTTCGGCATCAGCACAGATGGGAAGAGGGCAGTCATTACCTACATGGTTTTTAGGTCAAGCCTAGCGTTGCATCGCATGCGCTGCTCGGTTTGCGAGGCACGCAGTACTGATTATGGCATGGAAGCTCTGCCCACTCTGCGCCCATCTTTTGTATTGGCTTAGGTCCTAAATGCTGCCTTCCCATTGGTTTTAGGCTTGTTAGTCCCTCCTCCTGACGGCCATGTTGTCATTTGTGTCCTTCCACGGCTACTGGCCCCTTTGCTGTCAACACTATTTTGTTCCCGGGCCTCCCCATCCCCTCCCACAATCCGTGACTTCTCGGCCCGCCACCCCGCACTCCTGTTTGTGCCTTTTTGCCCACCTGCACTCCCGTTTCAAATGCATTGAGTCCTATTGCATTGTGAAGGCTTGTTTTTAAAGAAGTTTGTGCTGACACAGGACGGTAGCGTGTCTGTGCAGAAGCATGCGATGCCTGGTCGCTAATTACATCGTACGCATGCGCGCCAGAAGGTCAAATTCCTGGGTCTCCTCTCCTTCGGATGCAAGGAAAATATTTTTCTTATTACAGCCAAGACGAGAGCTGCATCAGAGCTGTGCTATGGGACAGATTCACTGTTGCGTTTTGTGCTTTGGCTAAGGATCGGCTGTTGTCAAGAGCTGACATTGAGAACATGCAGAGTTACCTGAGAGTTCTGACCCGCTAGGGCAGCCTTCCAGAGGCCTGGCCTGGTCGTGCTGCTCGGTGCTTTCTCATCATCAGATTGGTGAACTTGTGAGTACATCATGGTCTTTTAGTACATGTTGTTTATAATGTTTGCATATATTTCAAAGTTCGAGGTCAGTCGGGCCTAATTGCACAATATACTGCTAAATCCATAGTGTCAGACACAGCAGGCAGAGCGTCTCCTGCAGGTAGCGTGCGTGCTAGCCCAGTGATTGTTGTAATCTGAGCCTAGCTGGACACCGTCGAGCCTAATGCTGTGCCAGTGCGCCTGGAGACACGCCAAAGCGAATCATGAGCTCTGTCTGGATGTCGAAATTAGTCAATTAAAGTGCTCAGTGGTGAACATCTTCAAGACGTTTTTTTTTCTAACAGAGATGGATGCTTAGCTGGTTACTTTATTTTAACTTAAAAACATCATTCATAATGCTACCAAACCATAATGTTTCCGTTTCTTCCAAGTACTTTGAATAAAATGAATTATGGTCAAGCGAGCTTTTTCTGAAGCTAATTTTTGTAAAGCCCTAGTTATCTTTAAATCAAGCCATAACATAGATTAAAATAAGATAGCTTTTCCTGGGCAAAGTATACAATGTACTAAAAAGACAGAGTGCAAAGTGCTCTGTGCATTAAACTTATAATTGTACTGGGGCATTCAATGAGATTTTCAAACCAAATTCCACAGTTAGGGACGCAAACAGGAAGTGCACAGTATTTAATCTAAAACGCGTTAAAATCTGTGTTGAGGCTTTAAAGCATAGTAAGGTAGTTAGGGCCCCTCGCTGTCAGTAAATCAAATTGGTACTGAACTGAGGATTTACTTGGATGCTGTGCTAGCCTGGTGTCCTTGAGATTCGCACAACATGGCCGCTTTACCATGCCCCTATTTGTTGACTTTAGCAGAGGTCAGTAAAATAACAGAATCACTTCAGCATTCTCTAGTTTCCAGTCCATAGAAATTGTTTTCCACAAACACCCGTAGACAATAATATTTTTTTCAAATCTTGTATTTTCAGTGATATGACCACCGAAGGCCTTGGTTTTATATTACAAACAGAGCTTTGGACTATACCACTTCCCGCTGAAAGGCAACATTTCTCTCCATGTATTCCCACACCCTACGTCTCACACAGTTTGGTGCTTACTTTCCCTCTATGTTAAACAACAGTAGATATTTCAGCACCCAGGCTAATGTGCTGCACAGCTAAATACATAAAAGGTCCCAAAGGCGAGACTGATTGCATTGCAAATGCTTGTTAGATCTGTCTTGACATTCCAACTGTCACCTGACCTTTTAACCTACACCAATATTATTCTATATGACTTTGCTTCCACAGAAATATATATCCAATTCCATGCTGTCTACTTATAATGCTTCACTTTACCATACAACATTATTTTAAAGACAGACTTTGTTTATAATTTGTTCAGAGTCCAATATATTTGAGTTCAGAGTCCAATATATTTGAGTATTTTTTTTATTTTACACAGTGGCATAGCAAATGGGCAAATGGGGGGTGGGGAGTGGGCGATCCGCCCCAGGTGGCACGAGTGTTGGAGGCATCGCCCCCCCCCCCACCTCCAAGTATATGCTCTTAATCTGATCCTAAATTCGCTCCTCTTCGTTAAAAGAGAAACATTTTTGGTGGTGAAATATTAATCGTAACAGCTGTTGCCCTTTGGAATGCTCTGCCCTTTTGTTGCCAGCAGGTCAGGTCATAGAGATTAACTAAAGCAGCTGTGTAAAGAATTAAAACAAAATGTTGCTCATCTTTCTTTTGCTTCAGCTATTCTAGGTGTACCATTAAAAGCAGAAAGGAGATATTTACATCTTGATTACTTATCGCACTCCTTAGGTAATTATAGATAAGTTAGAATATTTTTGCATGTTTTTACACATTTTGAGCTGCTACACTTTTTTTAAAAACGGACTTGTATTAAACTAACCTTTTTCTGCAACAAATATCTAATAGCTTATGATAAGGAATAAAGTACCATCAGCCGTGCTTGACAGGCTTATTGCAAGTCAGCTCGGAGTTCCATAAACGTATAAAGGAACTCGGCGTCCTGCCTCATTCCTCTATAAGCTTATGGAACTCCTCTGTGATTTGAAATATCCTTATAATGTTTGGCAGGGGGTACCTTATCCCATATATAATTAGATATTCCCAAATTTTCGAGGTTATTACTGTGTGGGGGTAAAACTTGCTCCCAAGGTAATTTTCCCTATTCGCATTTCACCAAGCAAAAGATGCCAAATGTGATAGAGAAACAACTGGTATCTCTCGTTCAAAGTGCAAACGTTTCAAATGAAGTGGTTTTGCTGCACCGGGGTAACAACACAATTACCACATCATTCTACTAGGGAACCGGGAATGAGAAGCAACTGAATATAAAACCTGCCACTTTTTCCCAGTGTTATTATGAAACTGGGCACATCCTACTTGCTGGCTTAAATGAAATCATGCAATTTGTTTGATCCTTGTTGATCAGGCGTCCAGTCTAGTGGGGTACCAACACCTCGCTGCTCCCAGAGAAAGATTAACTTGTTCTGGCCCCTGCCTTTTGACCTTCTTTGTCGCTTTCAAGCTCACTGTTACACCCTGCGCC
Source organism: Lissotriton helveticus (assembly GCF_964261635.1). Lineage (NCBI taxonomy): Eukaryota > Metazoa > Chordata > Amphibia > Caudata > Salamandridae > Lissotriton > Lissotriton helveticus. Next base: position 217,696,900 of record NC_136061.1, on the reverse strand, counting down.
ACCTGTGCTGTGTGCGGGTCCTGGTTAGAAAGTGGTTGGGGGTCGTTCCTTAGAAACACTCAATATGTTGACCCTTAAGGCCCACCGCTTTTGTATGCCCATTGGTGCATTGTATGCCCATTGCCATGCATGAACTTGTGTGAACCCCTAGGTTTGGCCCAACTTTTCCTTATGTGGTGTCCCGGAGTGTCCGGAGACACGAGGGGTAGGCTGTCCTCCAAGGGAGTAACCGGCACCGTAACTGAAGGAGAGGCAGAGACCTTGAATAAACTTCTTAAAGAAGGTTTTATTTGGGTGTAAGTTTTTCTGCTTCTGCTGGTGATACGTTCTCTGGCGAACGCTGCAGGGTCATAGGCTGGAGGGCGAGGAGGGTCCAGGGTGGCACTTGCGTCGGCTCCCCACGTCGTCCAACTCGGGCTCCGTATGTAATAAAAGAATACAGAGGAGTATCAGGACCAGATAGTCCGTTATACTGTGAGGGACCGGGAGTGAGGGGAACCCGTGGTTTGTGGTACTTAAACAATAGTTAGGTGAAGGGAAGTGCTCGTGAGGGGTAGGGGGTCAGAGGCTCTTTCCGACTGAGTTACACTTCACTCGTCACCGTTAGGGACTAGACTCCCATCCACCCTGCCATACGCCCCCGTACCTGTTGTAGCCACGTTCCTCCCGT